>NC_137333.1:52677827-53956997 GCF_965287045.1 Carcharhinus amblyrhynchos
AAAAATTGAGAATTTTCTTCTGTACGTTTTTAGTTTGCTATGTGCAGCTAACAAATTTTACTTTCTGTGCTTTTTCTACTTTTGCTTAATCTTCAATCCTCTGCTCAGTAACATCTGCTTATCTTTCTGTCCTTTTTTCTTTGCACATTTTATCTGTCAGATTCCTTCTGTGGTCCTCCAGCCTATTCTAATGCTTCCCAGTTTAGAACTGAGCCCCCTGCTGTAGCTGGTCTATTTGCAGGTATGTTTTATATTGTTTCTTGTGCTGATTATGCTGGTCGATCAAGTTGTTATTGTTTGTGTGATGTGTTACTGAGTGTGTTCTCATTTGCATGTGAAATAGACCCAGGATGTCTAAAGATCTGAACAATGTTTGGATAATTTGCTAGTTGATGTACCAAAGTAAGTTTAAGTACTGTCTTGGTACTCCAATGAATGTATCCCTACCCCACACAATGGACATCCGTACTCCCAGACAATAGTTGGATGGAGAACCAAACTTGAAGCATTATGTTTTGTATATTGTTTTAGCTAGTAAGCTGTTCAACAGTGTAAATAATTAACACGCTCTCCAACATTTTTAATCTAAACTTTGTGAATGTAATATGCTTTTAACAGTAAGGTTGAACTGTATTGTTAGACAAGCCAACATATACATTTGAGAGGTATTAAAAGCCTTGCTGAGAAAATATATAAATTCATGATTCAATTCTGTACCAAATTGCATTACTGATGGCATAAATATTTCTGCTGCACCCAATTCTGCTTGACATAATGCTCAACTTGTCTCCCTCTACTCTGTCTAGCTTTATTTGCATCAATTTTTGTTCCTTTAACCCTTTAAAACGGGTTAAAGGGACAGGTCTGGACCAACAGGAACCTGACAAAAGTCCAAAGTGCTTTAAAATTTGGCAGGAACAGCTTGGCAAGACAGCTAGTGGGCTACCCTCCACTTTTCCTGCTGAAGAGTATGTTTGTGAAACTTCAGTTAAAATTCCAACCATTGACTCCAAAATAGATTTCCAATCAATTGTCCATCCCTAACTTCCAGTAAGAATGAGACTACATTCACGAAATTGTTGAATTCCCTGTTTTGCTCCAAATCAAGCAAATTATATGACTGGTTCTGATCAATTATTTGATGGTGGTGACAGTGCTACAACTTTGAGTTTCTGTTTTTGAAATTGACCAGTTAATAATTTTTGAAATTTTTTTCTTGCGTTGTTATTTGAGGTGTTTTGACTTGTAAGCGTACAAAGTGATTAATCTTTCTGACTTCCTGGTTTTAAAATTGCTTAATAACCTGTATCCCAGTGAGATTTGTTTTTATTAACATAATATTATGTAGAATTTAAAGTCCAGAAAAAAGCCTTTTGGATTGACTGGTCTGTGCCAATGGTTATGCTTCACAAAAATCTACCTCCACCATCAGCTTTATCTGCATCTGCTTCTATCCCTTTTTTCTTTCAGCTAGTTATTTAACTTTCCCTTAAAGGCATCCAGGCTATTTGCTTCAGCTACCTCATGTGATAGCAAGTTCCACATTCTAACCAGGTCAGCTGCCTTATTTAGATAGGCACTATGCCACTACAAAAAAAAATCTACAAATTGCTGACTGGAAATGAGAATCTGTGTCATGAGGAAAAGTTAGCAACAGCATTGTAAGGTCTCCTGATTGTACCAATTCTTACTTTAAACTTGGAGATACTGTTACTCTGTCTTTCTCGCTGCACCAAGAGAATTTGTAAGTGTTACTATTACTTTTACATCGTAACTTTTATCTGGCATAGACTTTTTTTTACTGGTGGCTGTTATAATACAATTCTACCAACCATTCAGGCATTGAGTGGGGTCTCTGAGTTTGCATTCATGGCCAAAAACCTTTTCTTGCTGATGTACGTAATTCCCACTGCTGTATATCGTAGGTGGAAATTCTGGCAAGAACAGAAATTCCTTGTCCACTGTGTGCAATGGTTGTAATAACTTCACATCACAGTATTCGGGGAAGGAGAGAAGGGCGAAGTTGGGAACAGTGATCAGGGAGGGGGCAAAGTTGGCAAAGCCAGGAACTGTGGTTTATTGTGACAGTTGTGGGATAAGCAAAGGGCTGACAAGTTGGAGAACTAAGATGAGTGATACAATGACTGGGATTTTTAATTCAAGGAAGCATTTTAAAGATTTATGATTTCTGCAGTAAACATGAATAAACTGTTTCTCATTAAATGTTGCATTTTAAATAATTCCTGTGATTAGGTTGTTTGGTAGAAATGTAACCAAAATGAAAATAATCAATTAAAATGCTCAGTTTGGCTCATGCCTTGAGACATAATTGTGCTGGTTTTACAGCAAGAGTACTCAACTGAGTTGAGGTATTTTTTCCTGATATTGAATAACCATGCTTGCTTGTAATTTTAGGGTTCAATCCCTCACCAGCTACTCAGGCACCATCATCAACAAGCCTTAACGTTGACTTTGAGTCTGTATTTGGAACTAAATCAACTTCCACAGCCAATAGCGTCATTGATTCCGGGGGTAAGAATATTGTCTTCATTGTATGGACTGCACAAATTTGTCAAATCATATTTTCATGAGCATACACAAATGAAATTCATTTACTGAAATTGGTATTTACTATTTGAATGGAGAACAGTATATACTATGTATATTTTCCCTCATATTTTTCCATCTGCATGACGAATAGCATGTGCTCCCATCCATGAAGGAGGGGAGGGGTAAAGGATCACCTGGGAACCCTTTCTATTGGAATAAACTTTGGCACTACTTTTTGATTTTCCCCTAGTATCTTCTGTATAGATGGCCTTATTGGGGCTGAATCTTGTGGTGCCCTGGCAGATGTGTTTTTTTTTTGCTGAAGACAAGAACAATGTAAGGGGTGGCAAACTCACCACCTTCCTGCCATCCTGACCCACTCTCATAATACTGTGTGAAATATGCTGAGATTGCCTGCCTGCCTGATATTTTTAAAAAAACATAATGAGATTGAGATTTGTTACCAAACCAACTGACTCATGTTTCACAGTGCTCATGCCATAAAATGGATGATGTGAGGAGCCCGTTTTTGAAAAAGGCTTTTGTGAAGGGAGGACAGCATTCAGGGGTTGATCTTTCCATTACCAACCCCACCCAATTGCTCCTCCATTTGTTTCTCTTTGGTCTAGCCTCAAAAACTTCTTCCTTGGGGGTGGAAAGCAATTTGTGAAATTCAGCTCTTGGTTCATTTGATGGAACGGTGTAAAGGGTGAATTGATCTCTTGTGAATGATGCAGTGAAACTCACGATGGGTAAACTGCCCAAATTAGTAAAGTTTCACCTAAAGCCTAAATAATATTTAGCCTGTTAAAGTCAGATCTTATTCAAGATTCACTATAGGTGAATCAGTGAGACACTAAAAGCCAAGTGAAACTTAGTTGCTGTAAGATATTTAAACAACTGAGCTTCGTGCATGCATGTGTTAACAGGATAACTGGCTGATCTTGCTGTTTGACTTGGGTATCTGTTCAAGTGGTATTGAGCTTTTTAGAGAGCAGGACTTGAGTTCAAATGATCTCTGCTAAAGTTGAAGTGGTTGGAATATATCATTTTGACTGTTTCCAAGAGCACCTGTTAATATTGCTAAGTTCCTGATTGAACCTTGATTGTTGGCACTACTCTCAACATTATTTGAAGGTAGTGAATTAAATTGCTCATTATGACCACTATCAAATCAACAGTTATGGAAAGAAGAGGGCTAATACTACTTTTCTAAAAGCATTCCTTCTTAAATTTTTTGGTTAAAAATTGTTTTCAAAGTGACCAAAGGAAATAGCTATATATTAAATGGCTGACATTGTGTTCTCCTGCACTTGTAAGTATTCTCAAGTCTTTTTTTTCTTATTTCTGTTTTAAGTTTTAATAGCAATCAAAATGAACAACAATAAAGAAAATGGCTTAGAATGAAGCAATGATTTAATGAACTTGCATTTGGAAGAGAAAGAAAAGGGAAATGAAAATGGAAATAAGAGGAAGATGAAGGAAAGGGGGGGGAAAAAATGAAAAACCCCCTGTAGTTCCCCCAAAAATAAGAAAATCATCATCAGTCGCGGGACAGATAGTTTCACATGAAATATCCCAATTAGGGCCAGTTAAATGAAAGTCGAGAGCTGTAGTTCTTCACAGCCAAGGAAAGGTTGTCAAGCAAGATGCATCTATGGAGCCTTGTACAGTGTATTTTCTCAAGTTTAAGATTCTGTACAAGTTGACATGTCCAATAATTAGTAAAAGAGGGCAGGGAATACATATAATTTAATGGAATAATGCATCTGGCTATTAATGTTGAAAAGGCAAGTGTATCAGTCTGAATTTTTGTCAGAGGATACCATTTATTTCCACTCCAAAGAAGGTTCAGTGTTAATACTAAAAATATGAGAGAGCGATATAAAAACTTCTGTCCAAAGCAAAATCCAGTTTAAGACACAGCCAATACATATTAAGTAGAAGGGCTGGGGCATTTATCATAGGTATTTTAAGGTAAACTTGTCACAAGTTTAAAATATGTAATATTTGTTCCAGTACTGCTCCCCAGTTGTCCTCATGTTGTGGTTCCCAACTCTTCCAAGAGATACCCTGCTGTGCATTTCTAAACTTTAATCATTCTGTTATTGGGTTAGCTTCTTGAACTCTGCAGTTATGACTGACTGAAAATGGTTGCCCCTTAATTGGTCAGAAACATGCTTATTTACTAGTGAATTATTTTTTGCCAGACCCACAAAGTACAAAAAGCAGAAAATGTAATGTCCAGGATGGAACTTCCATTGCCCATGATCCTGATGTTGTTTGGATGTCTTGTAACATAGTGTTGCTTGGAACTTTTGCATAGTTGGTGTTGCTTATTGCAATCAAACGTTGTGGTTTAAAAACAGGGCTTTGTATGCAATGGATGGGGACGGCTAGAATGATCCAATCAAATATCTCAATGCTTTTCTTGTAGTTGGTATTCCCAGGTGTTTTTCCTTCTCTGCCGCCATGGATGATGTGACTGTGTGCATGTGAATAGTATGTTCTTCATGAAGTCACATGATTGATATGTGCAAATTATTGGCCTATTTGCTATCAAGATCTGCAGAATACCAGCATTGTTTGCATTCAGAGTACATAACTTTTCAGAAGCTGCACTACTTTAACAAGCCAGAAAAAGAGCACTGTAGAAGTGCTGTGAAAAATTGAAAGTTGGACATTACAACATTTAACTTTGGTTCAGAGCTGATGACCTTGACCTTAACAAGTCAAGTCAAAAACTGTTTTTGTAATACCTTTTAAAAACAATTATTAAAAATGAAGTCACGCTCCGTTCTGATGATTGTTGCCAACATTAATATGTTTTTAAGTTTTGCATTTTAAAATAGTTATTGTAGGGAACAAGACATTGAAAGTTGTCTTCCATTAGCAATAAGCTAATTATTGCCCAGAGTTTCAATTTAATTAGCTCAGGTGATATTGGAATTGAAATATTTATTTCTCAAGTGGATTGATGTTGACACTGCTCAGTTACTGTATTGAAAATGCAGCAAAGATTTTGGGGAATGTGAAAGATGGAAAATGTTTCTCAAGACCAGTTGCGCCTGAGTTATGTTTTTAACCTTGTACAATCAAAATTTGTGAAACCTCTAATGACATGTTGTAATTGTGGTCAGAATTCTATGGCTGTTTGCATCCTGGGGGCGTGAATGGAGAATTTGGTGCTCAACCAAATCTCCATTCACTACAGTGGGACAGGAAAATCCTGGCTGTGGGCAAGATTGGAGAATCTGACCCTGCATCTAAACATCACATTCTGAATTATGTAATAATAATGAAACACATGACATTTTTTGCTTCTGCTAGTTCAATTCTTTTCCTGCATGCTGCACTGGATTTTTGCAAAGTATGGCAGGACCGTATTATTGGTTAATAGTTCTTGAATCCTGTTCAATAGATATTTTAATCTGTGTAAAAATGTAATGCTTTAATTGTATTTTCTGGCTTGTTTTACAATCACATCAAATACATTACGCTATTCTAATTTTTTCCCACCATCCATACGTATGGGTCCTTGGCTTTGCTTGGCATGCTTGAATGGGTGAGTTGGGATTTTACATTTTATAATAAAGATTGAAACGCTAAGTGATGTGCCAGCAATATTTGTGTTCTAATTGTATTGCATTACTAACCTTCAAAGACTTTGATGGATTAGGTGGACTCTTGAAACCAACTGTAGCTTTGCAGAGTCAGATTCAACCACCTTCAAAGCAGCAGCCAGGCAAGCTAGTAGGAGAAGATTTGGATTCATCATTGGCTAACCTTGTAGGCAGTAAGTATTTTTACTGATGAGCACAATTATGCTTTTTATCAATGTTTATTTTAAGTGCAGATTACTAATGCAAGTCATTTTCATATATTGCAGACTTGGGAATTGGAAATGGATCCACTAAAAAGTAAGGGTCAAAGTAGTAAAATATTTTTGTTGGTTTCCCTTTAAACTAGCATTCTACCTAATATGTAGAATATTTTGAAGTGCACGTTGCTATCTTTTGTGTACACAAATAGAAAACTTAATAATGGAATGTCAAAACAAGTTTTTGGTTTGATTAAAAAATGTGTGTTTAGCTTTAGCTCCTTTTGTACTTGGTTGATTATTGTATAAGGCATCACTAAAACAATTGTAACTATCAAGGTATTTGGTAGTTCTTGTTGAATGAAAAATTACACTGTCTTTAAAAAAAAGAGTAGCAGCATTGCTGAATATGGGGAAATTACCATCAAGGACCCAAGTCTGGTCTATCTGAATTAATGTTTTAGTGATCTTTTGCAAGTTTGTTTGAATTTAGCTATAGCAACTCTACATTACATTAATTCATCTTCTTTCTTATCCTGAGATTTTCCCCCAATTCCCTTTTTTTTGTTTCTATTGTAATCATCAAAAAACAAAAACAAAAAAACTCCTTAGAGTTGATATATAAAATGTAAAAATCTAGACACTGTTAAGTTGATTAGAAATATGTTACATCGTTGTTCAGGGATAACAATATCTAGGAACTTTACCAAGTAGATTTTAAACCTGGTTTATCCGACTGTGCACATTGTCCAACAATTCAAATCAGTTGACACATCACAACTCCTTGGTTTATATGTGACTAGCTTACAAGGTTATGGAATTTGCTAAACTGAAGTCCAAAGAACTGGTTTTAAATGTATGTTACTGAAGGAAAGAGAATAGTTTATAAAAAATTTACTTATGTACAACTGGACACGTTTAAGTTTGAAAGTATTTTGCATGCCAGTGTGCATTAATGATCTTTAAATGACCTGTACTTTAATATAATTATCAATGAATTGAAGACACCAAGTTCTGTAGGATGCAACAAAACATTGCTACAAGTTTGGCATTTTTGTAGCTATAATTTGTCTGTCTGAAGGGGCCTTTGCTGTTATTTTCTTCAGTTGTCTAGTTTGGTCTGTTGCATGATTGAACCAACGTACATTAAAATATTGTGATGCCTGATAAATAACTCAAGTGGAGAACCATTGATTAAATCATGTCCTTTGCCTAAGAAGTGATCTTCATTGGAACCAGCCTGGGGAAAGGAAACTGACAGGAGGAACCAATTGGCAGCCAAAGCTTGCTCCTACAACTACCTGGAATCCTGCTACAATGGTAAGTTTATGAACTATTACATTTAGCCTCTGGAAGATTTTTCTGTTTGACTAAGAAGAGAGAAGTTGGACTTCTATTTACTGGCATGAATTTTGTTCATGCAGACAAATTTGAACCCTGAACAGAATAATTACAATAAAATTTTGTGAAATATCAGCAAACGATTGGGAACAATTCACTACTGGTTGCACCAAAATGCAAGTCAACTGCCTAAAAATTTATATTCATAATTCCAGAAATCTGAAACTTAGTGCTTTGGGTGGCACTGCTGCCTCACAGCACCAGGGGCCTGTGTTCGATTCCGGGTTTGGGTCAATGTCTGTATGGAGTTTGCATCTTCTCCCTGTGTCTGCGTGGGTTTTGCTCCAGGTGCTCTGATTTCCTCCATAGTTTGAAGATGTGCCGGATAGGTGGATTGGCCATGCTAAATTTTCCTTTGGGGGGACAAACTGGGGTAAATGCATGGGGTTATAGGGATTCAGCCTGGCTCTGGGATTGTGGTTGGTGCAGACTCGATGGGCCGAATAGCCTCATGCGCTACAGGATTCAATGAAATGTTTCCAAGTCTTTATTTGAGTCAAGAATATTCAATTCATTGTATATACTTTTGCTTCTAAAATTAAACATTATAAAATTTATATTGGTTAAACATTTTGTCTATTTAGAAGGTGGTGAATTCATAAGCTTTATCTTTTGGGGATATCCGATGCAAGCACCTAGGAAATATACAGTTGTTTCTCTCTACTATATCAATCAGTTCTAATTAAAAATTAAGAAAGGCAGATAAGCATCATAGTTTTGTTTTAGATCCCAGACAACATTTAGACTTAGGGTGATAAGTAATATATGTACCATGTTAGTGCCAGGCAATGACCACGTCCAACAAGAGAAAATCTAACCATCACATGTTGACATGGAAGGGCATTACCGTTGTTGAATCCCTAACATCAACATCCTGGGGTCACCATTGACTGGAAATTTGGCCATATTGAATACTGTGGCTGAGTGTGTTGGTCAGAGGCTGGGAATTTTGCAACAAGTAACTCGCCACCTGACTCCCCAAAGCTTGCCCACAACCTATAAGGTGTCGGGAGTGACAGTATAGTTCCAGTAGCACTCAAGAAGCTCATCATCCAGGGCAAAGCAGTATGCTTGTTGGGCACTCTATCCACCAATTTGAATATTCAATCCCTCCAACACTGATGCACAGTGTCAATGATATACTCCAAGATGGACTGCAGCATTTGCCAAGGCTCTTTCAATGGCACCCTCAAATCTCTACCGCTTAGAAAGGCAGGGCAGCAGATGCTTTTGAACAACACCACCTGCAAGTTCTCCCCCAAGCTGCAGACCATTCTGACTGGGAACTAAATCACCATGTCAAAATCCAGGAACTCCCTACAGGACTGTGTGTGTACCTACACCACATGGACTACAATGGTTAAAGGTGGCAGCTCAGTACCACCACCTCCAGGACAATTAGGGATAGTAGTAAATGCTGGCCTTGGTGATGCTGACATCTTAAGAAAAAGTTAAGACTATTTAATGGAAAACATTATGGGAAATCTAATGATTTTGTAATAAAATCAAAGGTAAAAATTGGTGAAAGGGCTATTGTAATTTAAAGCAAAATGCATTCTTTATCATGAAGGCTGAACTGCTATTTTTGCCAGCAAATTTGAATTATTCTAAATTATGCAAAGCACTACAGAAATTCCAGTAGTCTGTAGATGTAGAAATGAATAATGCCAACTTGGTTTTCATATTTAAGAAAACACAATCACTTGTGATTCTCATCATTAGAGGGACCTCTGTGCCATAAATTTGCTAAGTTTTATTGAGCTATAACTTTTGGGCTCCCCAGCATCAGATTTGAGGGATACCCCAAATTAAAGTTGCTAACTTCAGGTGGTTCTATCAGAGTTGTGCTAATCATTACTCCGAAACCGTTTAGAAGAAATAAAACCTCTCCTAATTTCCACATAACTATTTTAAAGACCCTAACCAATCTTTTCGCATGGCCTTTCCCCCCAACAGGTGCAGGATACTCTTCTCCATACCTCCCACTTAGCTGACCACACACACATACTCCGCCCTACCCCTGGATGTCTGATTTCACCCAAATACTACCCACTTGCCTTAGACACTTACCTTCTCTCTGGTCCGTTGTTTTCATTGGACCTTTAAACTTATCTGTTCTGGCAGCCAGTGCAGTTTTTATATATGGAAAAAAAAAGTCATTCCATTCTGACTCACTTGAGCTTTGACACTAGTTCTTGGGCTGGGGGTGGGGGGTGGTAGTTGCACTACCTGAATCTCGCCCAGCCTGAGTCAGGAAGGTCAGGTGAGACAGGCATAGAAAAAAATTGGCGCAGCTAAGTGGGTACAGAGTGGCGGTCCGATGCTAATTGCCATTCCAAGGAACTTGCGGCCCATTGTGTTGTGTGAATCATGGAAATGCATAAGTATGTGCACGGTATTTGTGTCATTTGTATAGAACTGCAGCTTAAAAGGCCGAGTCCTTCATAAATTCCATCGGACTATTGAACAGTTGTTAGTTCTACTGTTCAGAACATGTTCAGCACGGGCTAATCTTATATCTTTTTTGAAATTTGATATTGTGACTTTGCTGGCTTGTATGCAGTGAATTTTCTGATTTGTGGTAATCAGAACTCTTCTGATTTGTGGTAATGCTTGAGACAGTACACTATCCAGGTCATAAGAGTGGACCCTGAATCAAATGCACAGTGGCTTTAACACTGGAATCTGAAGAACATTTTCACTGGGAAGGGGAGAGGTAGATAGACGAGCTGTATTTTTTAGGCCTAGATGATTGCATGATGGAAATTCTCAGCAATGGAAATTCCAATTCATCTCTGAACCAGGCAGATATGTGATATCCCAGGAGTGTGATGTTAATTGACTAGCCACTCCGGCTAACTAATGGAACTTGGTAGATGTATTACTGAGGGCTTGGATTCTTCCCTTTTGGCTAAAATAATCCTTCAAGACATTGACTTGATAGGTAGGATGATGAGCTGCTTGTTAAATTCCAGCATTAATCCTCTGCATGCTAAAATTCTATTGTGGTAAATATGCCAGCTTGCCCATAAGCTGTTCAGTCCTGGAAAAGTGAGTTGTGTCCATATGAATAAAAGTTTTTTTAATGGGTAACATGGAAACTACTGGTGGCTGTAGATTTCTCAGTAATTTGATTTGCATCCTCATAAACACTACTCAATTCCTCTCCTTGTCCCGTGACACTGACACAATATAAATTCACTGCTGCTTAGACATAGTAAAGGCTTGGTGATAGAATTAGATGATGACTGTTTGAGGCTGCGGGGGAGAGGGGGTGCACAGAAGAGCAAAGAAACATACTTTGCAAGATAAATTTGTTTTTCTTTGAGCACTGCTGATCATAAATAGTTTTAATTAATTTAAAATGATAATGGTATTTTAAGACTATTTTAAAATTTTTGTTAAAAGGATACGTTTTATTCATGTAAAACCAGGGTATTGATTTACCCTCTAATCATAAGCAATATGTTGGTCCATTGCAATAGCCCAGTCTAACTAAATGTTTGTTGCATGATGCAATTGTTTCCTTTGGAAAGCGGAATGGCATGCATTTTCCTCAATACGTAAGTGAAATAAACCATTTTACCATGATGTTTTTGTCAATAGCTATTGAATTGAAAACTACTTGCGACTGTTGTGTTTTCCATCTGCTAGAATCTTGGTGTTCCAAACTGGATGCCTCCACTGCCGAAACCTATCTTAACTTCTCCAAAGGCAAGCTTTGGCACAAAAAATAATTTTAAAATCTCTTCTTTGAAACTTCCATATGTATGGAAGCATTCTTTTTCTCTCCCCCAATTTTCCTTTTCTGTTTTTCCCCCCCAGTTATTTTGTGTATGCTTTTTCATTAATTTTTGCATATAAATGAAGGAACTGCCAAAGTAGCTCTTCTGCATTGATTGCACTTACCCTACTTTCTTTTAACTAGTTTGATATTGAATACTTCTGGTTGCGAGACAACTTGGAAAGCTATATGCAAGTTATGACTAATATAATTAAATATCAATTTTAAACCTCAATTTAAAGAATTATGTACGTATCCATTGCTAAGCTATTTCTGCCAGGTATTGTTAAAATATCGTTATGGCTTTCAAAATAAATTTGAAATAGCTGCCAGTTGGTGATAGAATGTGTTTTTGTATGATTTGTCCAATATGAATGAACTTAAGGAGAATCAAACTGCCAAGTATGAACACTGAAAATGTTTTTGTATTTTAACTAAGATTAAAAGAAACATATTACCATGACTTTTGCATGTAAATCTGCAGCTTAAATATATTAAACAAAAATAGCTGCTATGCATTAAAAGAAAATACATATTGGCAAGCAATTCAACCTGAGGGGTATCATAACCCAAGTTAATTTTTTTTCTCACGAGAGAGACATGCAAAGAAAGCACTTTCCATCAGTCAGTAACATTCAAGATTGGGAAGCTGAATTGAATGTCATTCTTCTTTAAACCCCAAATGTTGAGCCCAATTGTAATTTCTTCCTTGCCTTCCCAATTTAAGAAATATTAAATCAAACAGAAATGCCCTTTTTGATCTGAAGCCCAGTAGCAGTCACTAAATGAAAATAGCTGTTCACTTATTTACCTATGAACAATTGGGTAAATTGCTTCTTTTTAAGTCCTAGTCAATGTATAAACCCTAAGAATATTATTTATGTTACATCACCATTTAGGTAGTCCATTACCACAGAAATGGGGGTGGTGTGGCGTTTACGCCAGTGGGATTTCCTGCTCAATGTTAGCCCCTTGCCAGTGAAGTGGGGTAAAAAAAGTTCACTACCAGCAATGTAATGGGGTTCCTGCCGTTTGAATTAATTTAAATAATATTAGCAGGCCTCCATGCTGGACACTCATGTACAAAAGACACCCTCCCTCTCTTCTCCCCCTGCCCCTTTACCAGTGTGATGAGATTCAAATTTATTTGTGTGTAATATTTTAAAGGATTAATATTTTTCAATGCTAATGGAACATTGGAAAATGTCAGTGAAATTGACCAAAATGATGGTTGGATTTTAGCTCCATCCCTTATAAAGCACAACACTAGTACAAACTGCGTAGTATCTTATTTTTAAAATATGGCAGGGTTCTTTTGCATGATTTTCAGAATTAATTTAAGTAAAAGATACAGCTAACATAAACTCATTCTTGCATATAAATGAAAATAACTATATTTTTGGGTTGCCAATATTTTGATTAAATAAAGTTTGCTTTTTATTTATGAAAGTGAATCCTGTAGAGAAAAATGCAAATGTCCTGAAGAATCTGTAGAATTAAAGAACCATATTTGTGTTGTATAACTCCATTTGACAGCAGCTAAAATGAAAATCTGGAACTGACATTTGGTATAAACAGTTTATCCATCAGTAATGTGGCTATCTAATTCTAGTTAGACATTTTGAAGAATCTGTGTCCAATTGTAATAAGATTTTGCAAATTATGATTTGAAAGTATTTAACCGGAAAGTATCAATGGCTAAGTGTGGATGTGGATAGAGCTAGGATCAACTGTGATGGTTGAATAACTTGAAACACTTTTGAGGCCATTTGATGAGATAGTGGAAGATTACTGATTGTAGGACAGTACGTCAGGGGCCTTATATCACTTTCAGAAGAAGGAGGAACTTAAATTGGGGAAACTTGCTTTCAAAATCACAATGTTGTCACTTGTTTCCGCATGCTACTTGAGATTTGTTAATATTATGTTAGATGAAGGGGACTACATGTTAGATACCTACCTTTTTTATGTAGTTTTTTAAATATAATTAAATCATTATATTCAAAGCTCTTCCTCCTTGATGCATCTACTCAGTCTTTTCTTGCAGAGCTGCAAGTTGTCCTCAAAGGAGTTTTGACCCAATCACAGCTTTCCTAATGTTTTACTTGTAGCAGAGCAAATGTTGATTTTGCAGGTTTCAATTTCTTTCCAATAATGCTTGGATTTGGAACGCAGCTTTGTTGTCTTATCTCTTATTCTGTTGGATTATTCCCTAATTGCGTTTTTCCCAATTAAGTTGTTGCTTGACACCTCCCTTTTTAACAATCTCAGGATTGCCGTTTGTTGTGCAGTAGCTGGGGAAAGTTTGATACATTCCTTACATAAGTGATTTAGTACTCAGAACTTAACTGAGGTGGCTTTGTACTGTCCTAGTGCAGTAGAGGATCTGGGCTCATTATAGAAATTCTCTGCAGTGTTTCCAATCTCCAACAGATCATCCAGTTGGTGCTGAGCAGTATAATTGATCTTGCCCAGAGGTGATGAACAAAAATGTCAACCTGCCACTTTGGAAAAAAAAAGTAATTGATTCCCGACCCTTTGAGTTTGATATTGCATGGTCGTCTGTACATGTGAATCTTGAGTGAGAACAAAATTATGATCTACTGTGATGCTCTAATAATTAAAATCCCTGTGCAGACTCACCCACTGCAGGAGAATCCCCTGCATGAAATGAATGAATTGCGCAACACTGCGCACTGAGTGTGCAAATTGCATCCTGCATTCATTCTATCTGGTCCAGAAGCTGGGTGAGGAAAAGGCAAAGACAGTATCTGTTGTGTTTGAGTAATGCTGTTCTAAAAGGCATTTTGGGATGGATGAAAATATTTTGGTTGTCTAAAGCAATGGAGGTGTGGTCCGTGATATAGATAGGGACTGGAAGGAAAATAAAAGAACTGTTTTTTTAAATGACCAGACCAGTGATTTTGAAAGTATCTTCTACATTTTTGAACACTTGTGCCTGTGTCAGTTTTACTTGAGATGGGTAGCATAAAAAGGGGAAAAGATGACTTGGAAAAAGTGACCTACATCTTCACACATCAGAGAAAAGGGTTGTAACAATTTCAGATGTTAAGTGCATAACATCTTTCTTGTAAAAGGAGGGATTAAGATAGATATATCTGAAATCTGGTATTAATTGTTAATTTCCTCAGGCATCACTAGTATAGGGAAAATTATTGTACAAAAACTAAATAGGTGACTGGTTGTTTTGATCATTATTTGTTCAGACAATCCAACTTTGAAATTAAATTTGATACATTTCAAAAACAAAATCTATAAATCACATCGGGGGGGTGTAGTGGTATAATGTTGGTGTGGCATAGTGGAACGTGGATTATAAGTGTAATTTACTATGATACCAGATGTCTAATTTTGAGGTGTGAGAATGTGCTCGGTCAATTCAGTTGCTTCCTGCTGTCATCCTTTTGCACCAATACACTCTGCAGGTTTTAGTCTCTCTACTCTTCAATAGCAGTCCATAGACCTGCTTAACGGTGACTAATCATTTAATAGTTTTGTAACAGCTGCTCAGTTAAGCCATTCCATTATCACTGCATATCCACCAACAGTTGGCATAAGAAGAGAGGATAAAAAAATGTTTTTGAGCTGCTGTTATGTGTTGCAACAAAAAAAAGTGATAGTTAATACTGAACAATTTATTGCACCTTATTTATTGTTTAGGCCAACTGGGGGTTGTAACTTATTGGTAAGAATTTAGATTCCTGCAGCCTGCTTCTCCTGAATAAATCACTGATTTTTTTTTAATGCAAATGTCACTGATATAAATACAGATGTTCTGTATGGCTCATGTATTCTGCCTTAAAAATCAAATAATTGAAATTTTCAAAATCTTTTTTGCAAGTTCAAATGATGTTAAATAAAAAAAATGTTAAAGTTCCATGCTTTAGTGTCATTGAACCAGAATTTTGTTGTAGTATTTTGTAATGGATTTTTGCTGACCTGATAAGTGATTGTACATCACAGTAATTAATTTGATGTGAACTGCTTTATGTTTCTGGGAGGTGTGAGGAAGTTCTATATTAATGCAAGTTCTTACACTCTTTACACACTGGTACTTGACCAGGTAGTTGCATGAGAGTTGAATTGCAAGCTGTTTGGAGACCATTGTTTGATTTTTTTTTTTCTTTTATATTGTAATGATTAATTATAAATGTACTTTTGCTATCATATGTTCAAATACTTTTTTTCTCAGGCCCCTCCCATAATGGCTTATCCAGCAACAACGCCGACAGCAGTAATGGGATATGGCATGGTAAATATTTCAAGCAAAGTGAAATCTAAACTGAAGAATTTTATCTTCCAGTAGAGAATTAGTGAGAATCTCTAATATTATTAATGTTTACATCATGCAAAATTGTTTCCAGCATCTTTATTTAATCTTCTTGTCCTTCAGTTCACCAAGAGATGCTATTTATATTGGCTTGTAATTCAACCATGACTCAACACATAAAGGTCCTCTTCATGTGATTTTTAACTCTCTCAACTTTGGTTGTTTCTCCAACTTGGCAATGTTGGCCAAAAAAATTTCCATAATCATTGCATTGCTAAAATATTCCCAGCCAATTTTAATTCTTAGACCAAATAGGGCAGTAGCTGAAGTGAAAGATGCTTGTTTTCTGCTTTCATGGCCAAATTATTAACCTGATGTGCTGCTATCATTAATGAGCTTGCTTGCAGATGTGCCATCTTTGAGAAAATTAATGATATATTAAGAATCATTTCATGCAACTTGCAACATATGTTGGGAAACGGGGCTTTTTGTATTCTTCAGATATAGTTAGAGTAAGATAGATTAGCATAGTAACTCATTAAATTTTATTATCATTATAATGGAGTGTTATGAGCCCTGGAGTGCTGGATTTGAGAGGTTGGAGACCATTCAGCAGACTACTAATTGGATGAATACAAAAAGTGAAGCTTTCCCAATTTTAAAAGCAATAAATTGTTATATGCATTATGGTAATATTTAAGTTATAAACAATGGGCGAGATTCCCTAGCGCCTCTGCAGCATGTTTGTCTGTGGTAAGAGGTGGTGTGCCATTGGCTGGCAGCAGAGTCTTCTGATCCCACTGCTATCAATGAGATTTCCCATTGATTCCACCCCACACTGTTGGGAAACCCGAAGCAGGGGTATGCCATTGGCAGGACCAGAAGATCCCACCAGCGTGAAGATCTGGAAGATTTTGCCCAGTGTGTTTTAAATGCTGCAGGATTTAAGTAATGTTTATATCTAGTTGTAGGGGAGAAAATGTGTTGTTTGAAATTTTTTCTTTTCTTCATAGCCACCTACAATGGGAGCCATGCCTATGATGACGCAACAAACAATGATGTACACCCAACCTGTCATGAGACCATCAAACCCTTTTAGTTCTGTACCTGGAGCACAGGTATTTTAGCATTTTATTTCTAACATGTAGTGTAATTTTATATGCTTGACGATTTCTTTCATCTCTTATGTTAAATTGTGGTCGTGCTATTAGAGTATTGAGCTTTTCAAAGAGCAAAATCTGTTTTGTAATGTATTCTGTAGGATTATTGTAATGTTTAGATTTAAGTTTATCATTAAGTCACACTGTCAGTTTAAACTGACAATGAAAATATTTGTAATACTGAACCATGTTACTGCTACAAACTGCAAGGGAGAATTAATTGACAGTTTCAGACTTGCTGCAAAAATGTTGTGTTTTTTATTGCCAATGGTTTACAGTGACTGAATAAGCCAAATTCCGTTTTTAGCCTTTAGGATTTTAGGATTTTTAACTCTAGGATCACGTTCCATAATTTTTGAAAACCAGTAACTTATAAGTCTGTAATATGAGAAGTCTTTTAATTTGATGCATTATTGCTAATACAAAAGCAAAATAAAAACAGAAAATGCTGAAATATTCAGCAGATTAGGCAGAATCAATGGAGAGAGGAACAAAGTCAGCGTTTTCAAGTTGATGACCTTTCAGCAGAAAAGAAGCACTTTCTCTTGAATTTTAACTGTGACTGTGTTTTAACACTGTCTCTTGCAAACACAAATTGGTTGCTGATAGCTGTCTGTGCATGCACACTGGTCTGCAAGTGTGCTGAAATCCACTGCCTCTACTTTGCTGTGCCCAATCTACTGTACCCGCTGCATGTCTGTCAATAATAATGCCGAAATGCTCACTTTCCTGTTTTTAAAATGGTTAGCAATTCATTATGAAGATTTCTTTTACAGGCCTATAATTAAAAGTTTATTTATTAGTCACAAGTAGGCTTACATTCACACGGTAATGAAATTACTATGAAAATCACCTAGTTGCCACACTCCAGTGCCTGCTCAGGTCCACTGAGGGAGAATTTAGTATGGCCAATGCACCTAACCTGCATGTTTTTGGACTGGGAGGAAACAAGAACACCCGGAGGAAACCCGTGCAAACTCTGTACAGACTTACTCAAACCGGAAGTCAGACCCAGGTTCCTGGCGCTGAGGGGCAGCAGTGCTAACCACTGTGCGCTCTTTTTTTTTTCTCGCTCTCTTGCGTGTGCTCTGTGTCTCTCGTGCCCTCGCCCCCCCCCCCCCCCCCCCCGTACCCCTCTCGCGCCCTTGTCCCCCCCGCCCTGTCCCCCTCTCGCGCACACCCCCCCGCCCTGTCCCCCTCTCGCGTGCGCGCGGCCTCCCCCCCCGTCCCCCTCTCGCGTGCGTGCGCCCCCCCGCCCTGTCCCCCTCGTGCGCGCGCGCGCCCCCCCGCCCTGTCCCCCTCTCTCGCGCGCGCGCCCGTCCCCCTCTCTTTCTCTCGCGCCCATCCTGTCCCCCTCTCTCTCTCTCTCTCTCCCCCCAAAAAAAGGGTTGGTAGGCATTAAAAAAAGGCAATCTTAGAATGATCATGGAGGATTTCATTGTATAGGCAGACTGGGAAAATCAGATAGTGGAACCCAAGAAAAGGAATTTGTGGAATGTCTAAAAGACTTTTTGAAGCAGCTTGTGACAGAACCTACCAGAGATTTTGGATTTGGTGATGTGTAATGAGGCAGACTTGATTAGGGAGCTTGACTGAAGGAACCCTTCAGGAACACTGACCACAATATGATAGAATTTACACTGTAGTTCGAGAGGGAGAAACTGGAATCACATGTAATCATATTACAATTAAATAAAGGTAGCCACAAAGACATGAGGGAGGAGCTTGCCAGAGTTGATTGGAAAGTAAGTCTGGTAGGAAAGAAAGTGGAACAGCAACAGCAGGAGTTTTTGAGAGTTATTTAGGAGGCACAACAGAAATTCATCCCAAGGGGGAGGTTGAGGCACCCATGGCAGATGAGGGAAGTCAAGGATAGCATAAAAGCAAAAGAATACAAAGTGGCAAGGATTGGGAAGCCTTTAAAAACAAGCAGAGGACAACTGAAAAGGCAATAAGGGAGGAGAGATGAAATTTGAGTGTAAGCTAGCTAGTAATACAAAAGAAGACAAGAATTTTTTTTCAGTATATAAAAAGGCAAAATTCCATTGGACCACTGGAACAAAGAACAACCCAGCACGGGAAACAGGCCCTTCGGCCCAACGAGCCCGCGCTGCCAGAAAATGAGGCTCGAGAAATAATAAAAAGAAACAAAGCAATGGCAGAGGAACTGAATAGTTACTTTGCATCAATCTTCATGGTAGAAGACACCAGTGGGATACCAGAGCTCCAGGAGAATCGGGGGCATAGTTAAGTGTAGTGGCCATCACTAAGGAGAAGGTTCTGGGGAAACTGAAAGGTGTGAAGGTGGACACACACCAGCGTTTTAAGAGATAGCTGAGGAAATTGTAGAGGCATTGGTGGTGATCTTGCAGGGTGGGTACCAGAGGACTGGAAAGTAGCAAATGTAACACCGCTGTTAAAAGGGGAGGGAGGCAGCAGGTGGGAAATTACAGGCCAGTTAGTCTGACTTTGGTCAAGGTTTGAGTCCATTATTAAAGATGAGATTATGGAGTACTTGGAAGTGCATAATAATAAAGCAGGACTGACTCCACATGGCTTTGTCAAGGGGAGGTCAACTCTGACAAATCTGTTAGAGTTCTTTGAGGAGGTAACAAAGAAGTTAGATGAAGGTGAATCAATGGCTGTGATTTATTTAGATTTCTAGAAGACCTTTGAAAAGGTGCTGCATAGGAGACTGTTAAATAAATGAAGTGCCCATAGTGTTAAAGGTAGGATCCTAGCATGGATAGAGGATTAGTTGACTGGCAGAAGGCAGAGAGTGGGGATGAAGGGGTCTTTTTCAGGATGGCAGCCGGTGACTAGTAGTGTGCCTCAGGGGTCAGTGCTGGGACCACAACGTTTCACAATATACATTAACGACTAGGAGGAAGGAACTGAAGGCACTGTTGCTAAGTTTGCAGATGATACAAAGATATGTAGAGGGATAGTTAGTATTGAGGAAACAGGAGGGCTGCAGAAGGACTTGGGACAGGTTAGGAGAATGGGCAAAGAATTGGCAGATGGATTACAATGTGGAAAAGTATGAGATTTTGCAGTTTGGAAGGAGGAATGAAGGCATAGACTAATTACTAAATGGGAAAATGCTTAGAAAATCAGATATACAAAGGGGTCCTTGTTCAAGATTCTCAAGTTTAACATGCACGTTCAGTGAGTAGTTCGGAAGGCAAATGCAATATTAGTATTCATGTCGAGAGAGTTAGAATAGGGATGTACTTCTGAGGCTATATAAGGCTCCAGTCAGACTCCCATTTGCGGTATTGAGAACAGTTTTGGGCCCTGTATCTAAGGAAGTATATGCTCACCTTGGAAAGGCTCCAGAGGAGGTTCACAAGTATGATCCCTGGAATGAAGAGCTTGGAACAGTTGAGCACTCTGGGTTTGCACTTGTTGGAGTTTAGAAGGATGAGGGGAGATCTTATTGAAAACTTAAGGATACTGAGAGGCCTGGATAGGCAAAGGATGTTTCCATTAGTAGGAAAAACTTGAACCAGAGGGCACAACCTCAGGCTAAAGGGATGATCCTTTAAAACAGATGAGGAGGAATTTCTTCAGCCAGAGAGTGGTGAGTCTGTGGAACTCTTTGCCGCAGAAGACTGTGGCAGCCAGGTCATTGAGTACCTTTTAAGGCAGAGATGGATAGGTTCTTGATAAGGGGATTAGGGGTTATGAGAAAAAGGCAAGAGAATGGGGATGAGAAAAAGATCAGCTATGATTGAATGGCAGAGCAGACTTGATGGGCCAAGTGGCCTAATTCTGCTCTGATGTCTTGTGGTCTAAAACTGACTGTCTCCATGGGTGTCAGAGCAATCAATTTCAATTAAGAAAACGTAGCCGCGATGATATGAGCAGTGTGTCTTCCTGACTGCTGTCTATTTTGTCACTGCAATGACCTAATTAAGTAAAACACTAGAACAGTCTGTGTGGTAACATACACAACGGTGTTTTCGGGAGGAGGGTGATGACAAGAGGCGGACCATCTGCAATTTTCCAATTGTCAGTCTGTCACTAATTCCACATTTTGACCTTATTTACTACAAATCCTGGATAGTCTGCCTGCTTCACTATTTAATAGAACCTGGGGCTTAGCTACTATTTAACTGTAGCTATGAACTTTTAAAATGATCATGGAGCTTTTGTGTATTTTTGAGTTTTTACTTTTGCTATCAAAAACTAGGGCAGAATTTGATGGAAAATAGGTAAATTTTGGACAAAGTTCAATTTTTATTTGGTATATCAGTAAAGTTCCAGGAAACGTCTAACAAAGTAACAGAGGCGCAGCAGAACTAAACGTAAAGACAGTGAATTCTAGACCTCTTTGCCTCAAGAGGGTGTGTAATTTACTATCCCTTATCATGCACACTCCAGTCAATGGGTGAGAATTAGGAAGTTCTTCTAACCAGAAGTAAATTAAAAATGAAATCCAGAAGCCAATGCCATGAGACAAATTGTCTAATATCCATCTGCCTTTGTATAATTTATACTGTTGGGACTTTATCCAGTTCCCTTTGCAGCAAATTCACAGTCACTTGGAAATTTAGGCTGAATGTTCACCATTACTGGTGGTGCAGAGAGATGCAGTACTCAGTGGAGGGGAAATAAAGTTGAAGGAGATTGGGGAAACTGGGCGAGGTGTGAAGATTAGATTTTTGTAGACAAGAATGAAGATTTTGTGTATAATATCTATGCACTATAGAAATTGCTATGGATCTAATGAGGACAGGTGCAAGTCAATAGTCTTGATGGGAATGGAATGACTATACTAACTGTGCTGTGCTTGGTGCTAAGTACTAAACTTCTCTTGGCTGTCTTTTTGTTGGTGCAAACAAAATTGCTTCTCCTTCCCTACTAGTTGTTGTTTTGATCCATTTTTGAGTCGATCCTTACTGCAACTTTAGTAATTGGCCTCCAATTTAAATATCGAAGACCAGTGCTGACCTATGTACTAATTGTTATTCTCTTCCCAGTAGCATTTCTGACTTTGAAATCTTGTGCATGCTATAACCGCATAGCAATGTGTTAAAAGCGCAACTGAAGTTATCAAAAGTTTTACTGCAGAAACACTTCTTGCATAATTGATTAGTTTTACCCCAGTTCCTTTTCTTTCCCCTGTTTTTGTGAATTCTTAAGTACACCAATTCCTGATGTGTACAGTTCTGTTAGTGTCAGTCACCCTACAACAGCTTATCCAAGTAGTCTTATTCATGCAGAGCCCGCACGCTCAAGTTGTTTAATGATGAGCAGTATCTCAGCCAATTCCAGAGAAGGGCGCTTCCCAATAATGGCCATAGGATTACAATCAGAAGTAGAAATCATGATTTTGATTCCCCTAAGATTAGATATCCTGATTGATATCAGTTAATTCACAACAGACCAGGGATTGAACTTGGGACTATCTGGCCAATGTGGCTCAGTTATATGTGGCCTATATCAACTGAGAGTTAGAGTTTAGTAATTGCATTTAAGCATCCCAGTGCTGTCTTTCTTCAAAGCCTGTATTTAACTTTGTACTATTACAAAAGTATACTGGCATAAGTCTTGTATTACTCATTGTATTAAAAATTGTTGGGTTTTTGTTTTAGTTGTTTTATATTATTCACAGTTGGCAATCAAACCTGGCTAAGTTAGCCTTATTTTTGTTATTACTGGAGAAACATCTAAGTTTAGCTGTGAACCAATATGTTTGAAGTCCATTCAATATTCATGCAAGAATAGACAGTTTGATGTTTTAGGTTTATGATTTGAATTGTACATTGACTTGCATATAATTTAGCCTATTCTAGGATCCCTCAATTAGCATAAAGGTTTTGCTTATATCAGGTGGCCTATTATGTCAGTGTATTTGCATGCTTCCTGCTGAGGTAGGAATTCTAGTTACAGTTTTGTTTGATATTTCACAGTGTACTAAATGTAATATCAATCTTAACTTGGGAAGCTGGCAAGTAAAATGTTGGTGTAATCAAACATGGCAGTGACAAAATTATTGAATAGTACTTTAGCAGTAATTGGGGTAATATGCAACACAAATTTAAGTAGGCAATATGTGACGAGGCCACAGAAGAGATTTTGAAGCTCTTCACAGAATCAAACAGGAGTTCAAGATTGCATACTCACAATTTGGCCTTTGGGGCTGTAAGGGAATTAACAACTTCAAAATATCATGTCTCCTGTGAATCAGTGCATTGTTCTCAGTCTAATTTCTACACAAACAATAGCGAAACCCAGAGGTCATAACAAAGAACTCTTACTTCTATATCAGCTCCTGGAATGCATCTCGCACACAGCGAGTGAATTCTCCCCTCACTCTCCAAATAAACATTCCCAACTGAATCAAGACAGAGACTTTGGACCAGTAGTAGTCTCATTTACAGATGAACAAACAATACACAGCGTGATATACATTTCTGTCTCTCCATTCCCTTGTCTTTTTTTTCTGAACGTGGCCTTTAAAACAAAGAGGGCCCTTGGCTGCACCCTTCCTCTAACTTGACGTTCCCTGGTTAGGGTTTTAAATAGAAATGGCTAGTTATTGGTCTCGCGCACCTATTGTTCTCTTACAATTTCTGGACTGCATGTTGTTCAGTATCATGAAATTCCTGCATCTTAAATGGAGTTATCAATCACAAACTTCAATCAATCAAGAAGCACATTTCTCAAACCACCAATTAGTTATTACTGCAGGTGGGGGCTTGGTCCTGGATTAAAACAATGCCCTAAGCAGTACATGGCGAAAATACTCACTCAGTTTTGACAACAGTATCAAACCTTTAGGATTGTAACCTTCTGAATTCTACTGAGCTAGCAGAACAGAGGGTTGAGGTCACCATGGGGACAGTGGTTAGCACTGCTGCCTCACGGCGCCAGGGACCTGGGTTCCATTCCAGCCTTGGGTAAATGTCTGCGTGGAGTTTGCACGTTTTTTTGTGTCTGCATGGGTTTCCTCTGGGTGCTCCAGTTTCCTGCTACTGTCCAAAGATGTGCAGGTTAGTTAGTTTGACCATGGTAAATGTGTGGTGTTACAGGAATCGGGCGGGGGAAAGGGCCTGGGTAAGAAACATGGTCAGAGTTCATGCAGACTCAGTGGGCCATATAGCCTCCTTCTGCACTGTAAGGATTCTATGATCTCTTTTTCCATTAGATTCCTCATTCTGCCCTAATCAAATTCACAAATGGCATCTTGTGCAACTGTAAGAATGTTATATTTGCCTTCCCATCCTTATTAATCTAATGACATCTGTTGTGGTTACCCTCACTATACCCCTTCATCACTTGCCTGTTTTCCAGGCTTTGGCTCAAAATCCATTTTTTTCTCTCATTGTAACTCGTGAAGCTTTTGGCGCACTCTTCACTGTTAAAGGAGCTACGTAATTACAAGTTACTGTCATTTTGGTCTATTTGTATTTCTCAAAACCATCCTCAAACAAATGCTGATTTTTTTTTAATGGTAAACAACTAATGTAGTATTCATTGCTTTTGTTAGAAATCTTCTATATAACATACCTGTTTTCCAGGCAGACTTTTCCAACCGTAACGTGCATGTCCAAATATCCCTTTTCCTGCAATTCCCCCCACCTACATTATTACTCAAGTTCCCCCTTGGACCCTTTTTTTCTAAATACTGAACCTTCTTGTCATCATCCATAGTGGTTCAGCTTCCACATGCATGTTAATGATGCCTGTCTGTAACTCCACCACCTCTCCAGATTCCTCCCACTGATTCTGTGCCAGCCTTGGATGAGCTGTAATGAGCTCCTGTTAAACGCGACAAAGATTGAAACCCTCATCTTTAGATTCTGCAACAAAATCTGTAATCTTGCTATGAATTCCACTCTTTCTCCCATCCTTCTCCCATCCTTCTCGCATCTTATCAGCTGAATCTGTGGTGTCACTTTCAGACTTGACTATTTCAGTGGTGCTCGAGCTCTGACTGACCTCCCATCCTTTGAAGCTCAGGTCGTTTTAAACTTTGTTGTCCTTGCTTGCTCACCCATCATTTCTTGCTGAACTACATTGTCTTCTGGTGCTCTAATGCTTCAATTTAAAATTTTCATCTATGTTTACATTTCTAAGTGGCTTCAACCATGACTATCCCCTCCAATATCTAAGCATACAACCCACCTTTAATATTTGATTTCATTCACCTCATAATTGCAGTCTTGTCTTCAGTCACTCCATGCCAATGCGTTAAAATTTCTCTTCAAAAAGGCTCAGGCTTTCCAGCCATCCCTCTTTTATGACCGCCAAAACCCTACGTGACCAAGCTTTTGATTATGGCTTTGGCTGAAAATCCATTTTTTTTTTCCTCTCATTGTAACTTGTGAAGCTTTTGGCACTCTCTCCACTGTTAAAGGAGCTACGTAATTGCACGTTACTGTCATTTTGGCCTATTTGTGTTTCTCAAAACCATCTTCAAACAAATGCTGATTTTTTTTTTTAATGGTAAACAACTTATGTAGCATTCATTGCTTTTGTTAGAAATCTTCCATATAACATACCTGTTTGATTTTCTTTCACCTGCACCACTTACAACATTGCCCAGTCAAAATGGTGGACAGTAGCTCATTGTTTTCTATGGGTTATCTCTTCAATTTTATTTCCCCATCAACCCTCCTTACAGGGAGATGCATAGTGTCACTTAATGATTTTCCTGGCTTCGGATAACACTATGCAATTTAAACGCACTTCCTCCTCAGAAATTATGTGCATCATATCTATCAAAAATGAACAGTTCATGCTTTTCAAACCATTAGATATTAAATTCAAAGTGTCTAGTGGTACATGCTTTGATAGATTTAGTCAGAAAATGAAATAGCATTTTATATATTTTACATTAGTGGTTTGATTAAACTCACTTTTGTGCTAACACCTTTTTCTTAAATTACAAACAGTTCTGTTTAAAAATTAGTTTCTAACAACTAAATCCTTTCTTTGTTCCTAAATTGCAATATGAATTTTAGAAGTTAATCTGTTCTTGCACAAAAATTGAATCCTTGTAAATGTGGCTGCCATTGCTAAAATAGCAGTTTCTGCATTGCTATCACTGAATTCTTGTGTTCTATTCTTTGCATTTTCTGCTTTCACTTTCTTTCTTCGCTTTCTGACATAGTTGCCTACAGCCTCAAGTCCTTCTAATCAAAGTCCTCCTAGAGCTCCTGGAAAGGATCCGTTTGCAGAGCTCTCTCTCAAGGACTTCTTGTAGAACAGACAAGGTATTCGTGGAGTAATAAGTGTGTGTATATATTTTGTATATGCTATGTTGAGCAGTGTTCAGATGGTATCTTAAAAACTATCAAAGCCAGCTACGTTAGCAGTGTTGTTGTAGTATTTGGTTATTACACAGCATTATGCCAAAACAATCCTGTTGCATGGATGTATTAATGTACTTGTGCTTTGTAGAGATTTGTAGTGTTGTTACAGTGAAGGACAGTTTGTTTATGGTTTGTTAGTGCACTGGTTGGCTTGTAGCTTTTTAGTTTGTGGAGCTAATGGCTCAGCAAACTAATTCTGACTTAGTTAATTCAAATGTAGGTGGTTTAGCTTTCCACTGTCCAACAACAAGGAAAAGCTTCAAATGCGTCTTGAGTTGTACAATAATTTAAGGTTTTCAAACACACAGCCATCTGTTGATACAGCAGTGTCTCTATTGGTCTATAAAGTGATTCAACAGAGAAAACTTGTAACTCACGCTGTCCACCCACAAATTCCTCCATAATGCAGTTCACTTATTAATACAGACCATTTGAAGCCTTGCATTTTTGTTATTATATTCATTTTTGGACCTATTTCTAACTTTAATTTTCTTTCTTGAATCTCCTGTTGAACTTTACGTTACACTGATGAATGTATGATTTGATGAGGATTTTCTTGTATGTAAAAACTGATTTGTCATTTAAAAATTGTTTTTATTGGTTTATACTTTTATAATATGATTTTTGAGAAAACTTCAAGGTAATGTTTTAACGTACAGAAATCTTGTTTGCCCCAATAGCTGTTATCTATTACTGTTTTCTGTTTGTGTTGTTTTCCAGATACAGTTTATGTAATGGCATAAAATGGATCCATTCTGAGAAGATAAGTGCGAAGCAGCAAATTTTATTCTTCATGCAAAATACTCGCTGTTTGTGAAACTATCTTCCATAAGGATGATCTCAGTTTGGATAATAAAATGGTAGATTGACCATGTGGAAAGGTTTATTGGAAAGCAAATGTTGATGTATCAACTTCAGCAGCAGATGGAAAAGCTTATTTTGACTGGGTGATGACTGATTCAATCATGATTTTAAATTGTTCGAACCAATAATGCTCTACAGTGCAGCAAAGAATTATGTTCTCATGCTGAATGAAACTTTCATTGATTTAGAAATGACGGCTTGAAGAACGAGTAAGATTTGCATCTACATATGATAAGAGCTGCTGGATTGTAACTTATCAGGATTTGGTGAGGTATTTGAAAAGCAGCAGTAAATTATGTAACTTTTCTATGTTCACCAAGCATCAGTTTTTTTCACCTTCACAAAATAATCATGCTAAAATTATTAATTCAGAATTTTACTTTTTATTCAAGTTTGCAGTAGACATTCCTTGTGTACTATGTTTGTATTTATTTATGACCATCAAATTAAGTAACAATATTGCATCAGATGCTTTCTGTGAGGATTAATATGGATGTGCATGGTTCACCAGTTGGATGAAAACATGAGTTTGAATGGAAAATGCAGTTAACTGAAAGATGGAGCACTAAATATTCTACAAATCAGTTTACTTATCCCTTGTACAATTATTTGTAGGCAGAATCACAATCTTGCATTTGTATGGGATTTAGAATGAATAATGTATTAATCAATGTAGTTAATTCTGTGCCTAGGATTTTGCAACGGAACAGTTATTGACTTGCAAAGCACTACTTTTGTATTTTGGCATTAGCAGAAATGGGAAGGCCTTTCTATGCTCAGCATGTCATTATCTTACATCCAAGTTTAATGCTGCCTTTCCTGACCAGAATGTAAAGAATTGCCTTCAGTTCACAAAGATCCTCTACCTCCATAGGACTCCAAATCATATGCAGATCTCAGAACACTAGAAATATTTGTTTAAATGTCCACACATAGTGTCTTCATTTGATTGGTTCTGAGAAGACTTGTTTACACAAAGTTGGATATGAGGGAATAGTTTGTGTAGAATTTTTTTAAAAAGTAAAGCCAGATAAAGAGTAACACAGCGCTGTTGATCGGTGCTTCACTGTATATAACATAAATTCTGTTCACATTAGTGGTGTGAAGGACAGTTTGAGCTTAAGGCAATTCAGTACACGAACTTTGCAAAATTTTGCTGCATTGTCTTTGCAGATATATTTTGTTTAAAAGAAAAATGTATGTTAGGAGAAAAATTGGTGGATTTTCAAATAAAGAGCAGCTTTCACTGAAATTTTGTTACCAGTTAGGTCCAAGTTACATCTCTTGATTCCAAAAGATCCTGTGCATGGATATAATAACTCTGCATTATTTAATAAAAAAATTAAGCTGTTGTAGGTAAGGTGTTATGTTACCTCAATCTTTTGCAACATTGGAAAGACTTTCTTACCAGAAGTGATATGTTTGACTGTTTGTACAATACTAGTCTTCAAAAGTTTTGATTCTCTCATTAGAGTTGAAGCTGCACAGGATTTGTCATCAGAAAAATTAATATCAGTAATATTAGAAATGTTTCCACTTGTGATAGAATCTTTTTATTGTTCAATTATATTTGCCACAAATATGCCTGATGGTTGATTGAAATGGGAAAAACAGTTTCACGTTATAGTGAACTTTTCAACTTAATTAATTTTAAGATAGTAGCATTATTTACCTTGTGATTTCGTGCATTTAGCTCAGGAGTACCACTGCTTCAGGACAGTTAACAGCATATGAACCTTTCATGCAATGTCTGTCTAACTAATTTTGCTGAATTTCTTGAGGTGATCACAAACTTAGTGAACACCTGATGTTTCCTCCCCCTAAAACTATGGATGCTGTTGATTGAAATTTTCAAGACTGAAATTGATATTTATTAAGTAAGATTATCAAAAAAGTGGAGTAAAGGTGGGCAAATGGCGTTGAAGTCCAGATCAACCGTGATCTAATAGAACTATGGAAGAGGCTCAAGGCAGTGAATGTTTTTACGTTGCTATTATTTTCCTCCCTCCTATAGTACAATATCTTTTGCCTTATTTCCCTCACCTCTTCTCATTCCATGAACTGCAGTCTAAAGGCCTGCTCCGGATTGTCAACATGCCATTCAATGGGAAAATCAATGTTGCTTTGTTTTATTAAAGCTTCCTCCCCTTTGCACTCAGAAAACTGAGAATAAAAATATTTCCCAGAAGTAGAATGAAATGAATAATTTTGTGCAAAGATAATGCATATAGCACTACTGGTTTCTGCTGATTTGTCATTAGCTTTACTATTCTTTTACAATTGAGAGGCACATCAGTGGTCAGATTTTTATCAGACAATTCTTTCCTTTTGAATGTGCCTTCTTCCATCATGCACTATTCCCTTGCAAATAAGATAAGTAGATGAAATAGATCTACTTTGCAACAAATCACACATTAGTGTGAGACTTCTTGATCGGACAAGTGGAAGTAGGTTATGTGTAGTTTTTATTTTGCTTTCTGGGTAAGTGTGCAGTCCAATCAATGTACATGAGAGTAATTTTATCAGCACCATCTAATTTTTGGCTGTCTAAATGCTTCCTTCAAATATTGATTTCCAGATGGAACAAACTGCTGATATGACATCCTTTGCCTTCCAAACCTCATTGTTTCTTATTGTTTGTCAGTTAATTGCGTATGTGTACATTACTTTGTAAGGCATTAATAGAGTGAAATGAGATTGAATTATTCCAGAATTTTCTATATTGGGTTAGTTGACTAAAACTGCATACAGTTCTGCTTGTGAAATCTTGCCTTACACGAATTTCAAAATCACATGACCTAATCAAGTTGAAATTCAGTTGAAAAGTGAAATGTGTGCTTTTTTTTGGCTTGGGACTAGACATGAAATATTTGACTTAACGCAGTCTTCTATATCATGCTCCTCAATCCTCCCTCATTCTGTCATCCGTTTGAAATGAAGTTTATAGCATCACAATTTAGGCAGCAGCATCTCTCCATCGTCAGAAAACATGAAGGATTGAAGCTGCAAGCACGCCTTCAGGTCTCTTGCAAGAACTCAGTTTTTCACTGGAGTTTGAAAATGCTTTGTGTCTGCAGACAGCAGAGCCAATTCTATTCAAAGAGACCTTTTACAAGAGCCCAAAGAAGAAACATCTTGACTGCCTAGCTCATCATAGACGTTAGATGAAGGGAAATATTAATTTTAGGATTTTGAAGTGTCTTCATACTTAAATTTTGAGCAAATATTGTCTGACTTGATTTTTGTACACTCTAGGCCAAAAGGTACATTGAATAAGCAGCAATATCTGTGTGGTAATATAGTTAGTTTGACTGTTCACAATTACCATCTTTATAATAATGCTTGTGGCTATTTTACCTCCTTTATCATCTCCCAAAGGTGAAGGTATCATCAACACTATAATGCATTGCATACAACCTGCTGATTTTAGTGTAAATGATTTCTATATTTTAAGCATTTGTTATTGTACATGTTTCATTAGGTAAGTGACCTTGTACTACAAACCAAATTTTTATTACGATGGTGATGAAATATGTGACTTTCACTTTTAAAATGCTGGCAGCTAATTGAACAAGATATGAAATAAAAATAGGAAGTGCTGGAAATACTCGAAACAACAGTTAACCTTTTATGGTTGATTATTTTTCTCAAATTTTAAGTAACAGCATTTGATTGTACCGCTTTTGATAACTGTTTGTTGCAATCAAGGTACTGAGAGGTTGACACTTCTAAAACATATTTAGATTTTAATGTAATTCAAATTTATTTTGTGCATGATATATATGTTCGAACATAGCATCATTCTCATGCGCTTCAAAGACAGTGACTCATGCTGAGTGTACGATTCCCTGAGTATTGTCAGTTTTTTATTATCTTATTCAAATCAGCATTCCTTATGAGCATGAGCAAAACAAAAATTCTGAATTCAAACGTGAGATGTTATATCCAAGCCTAATGTTGCTCCCTTCTGACATTCATACAAATATATTTCCAGCAGAAGTCAGTAAATTACAGTGGAGTAGAATTATACCTCCCCCTTTGATTTCGGAACCTAAAATTGAGTACTTTGAACAAAGTACTTGGCTTCTCTTCCTGCACATGTTTTTTTTGAATGATATGGCTATGCAAAATTGTCTCCCAGTTCTACATACAAGTGTTTCTGTTCTGTAGGTTGTCACCAGTACTGATGTGAGATACTTTTCCATGAACAAATTAGGCTAGTAAGAACAGAAGTTCAAGTACTTCACCCAAACATGTCAGAAATAGAATATTTCACTAGAAAGCAGAAGGATATGCTGAACAATTATTTACATTTCTCTGTATCCTTGCTCCATACTCCAGTGTGTACACAGGAACAATTCAGATTCCAAGTTTGTAATGCAGCTTTCTTAACCCAACTACTGCAACTCTCAGCATACTGTAAATGCAGAGTGAGGCATGGGGAGTGGGAGGAGTCAAATTAAGCATTTTGCCTTTAAATGAGAACACCTTTTTGGAATGCATTTGAGAGATTACAATATGCTGTGTAAATGTATGTTCTTTGCCTACATTGCTGTTTTCTTACTGAATTTTAAGCTGTCATAAGGAAGACATCCCATAGAAATGGGAGCAGTGCACAAAATGCTTTTATGGCAGTGTCAACAACAGTGTTTCTCATGTATCCTTCAAGTTCAGCATGCACTAGGATTGTATTATTGCCTTAATATTTCTCACTGTATCCATTAGCCATTTTGAATTGTATACTATAAAATTCTTTACTGAATATACATAATGGATTATAGTTGTTATTTGGATGCAGATTTCTCTCTTTTGCATTTACAAATACAAATGCAATCTGTTGTGGATTTACAAATAAATAAAGCCAGAAGTTTCATAAGGCTATGGTGTAAATAAAATGTTTGAGAAGCCCTGAACATATCAAGATTTTGTGTAAGAAGCCAATATTAAGAAAAATTAATATTCCTCAAGTTTTACTTTGGTTACTGTTTTTGTAATTTTAAGGGAATAGAAATCCAGAATGAGGAAAAATGATTCTATCTTTGGACACTTGTATGATGTTCATTGTGATTTATTACAAATCGCAGGTCTTTAAGATGTTTGTTTTAATGAATCAACCCTGTTTCTTTGACATCTGAACTGTTCACTGTTTAATTTCAAACTTAACTTTCTTCTGTTTTGTTGTTAAATAAAATTGAAGGCAGCTACTGAAGAGATGCCAAATACCAGATGAAGAACAATAAATCATTTTCCAAGTTAAAGCCTGACTGCTTTGGGCTAAGTGTGTAAACACTGGAGCAGCAACCCACATTTACAGAAAATACGAGTAAGAAATAAAGACTGGACTGAATGAAATTCTGAAAATATTTATCCCCAAATAGTTTGGGGGTGAGTGGGAGCACAGTGGTGATGATGAGGCCTGAGTGCACTGAGGAACAAATGGAAATTTGGTTCAGATTGGATATCTCTGGTAAGTCTTCCTAAAGTTGTAATTTAGATCAACAGCCAGACTTTGACTTCATAGAATCTTACAGTGCAGAAGCCATTTGGCCCAACGAGTCTGCACTGACCATAATCCCATCCAGGCCCTACGCCCTTCAGCCCATGCACTTATCCTAGCTAGTCCCCTTGACACTAAGGGGCAATTTATCAGGGCCAATCCACCTAACCCACACCACACATCTTTGGAATGCAGAAGGAAACTGGAGCCCCAAAGGAAACCCACACAAACATGGGGAGAATGTGGAAACTTCACACAGTCACCCAAGCTGGGAATTGAACCAGGGCCCCGAGCACTGAGGCAGTAGTGCTAGCCACTGTGCCACCCTAACTTCAAACTTCAAAACTTCAAGCTGGTTAAAAAGACAGTGTCAATCAACAGATCTGGTGTTGAAAAGTGGATTTAAAACAAATGACTTTTTTGGCAGGCACGAACATAATGTTATTGAAATAAGTTCTTTCTGCACCATAACTTTCTGCATTCTAATTGAAAATAGTTGCCTGAATTAGTGTTAATTACTGTAGTAGGAAGTTGACTAGGTCTTCACAATTTGTACTTTTCCTTCAGTTTCTGGTAGCTGGTGAGCAGGTAGGTGATTGGTGAGTTTTAAAATTGTAATAGGGAGATATAAAAATTGCTCAATTAGTTAAACTATTTGGCTAAACTAGTTAATATAATCAGAGAACATTTGGGTGGCAATTCTAAACTTGAAACCTATTAGTTAAGTAAAATGCAGCTGTAGCAGGACAGATGATGTATGTGTCTGTAGCATGGGGAACTGGTGGATATCATTGCGATCAATGGCAGTGCCACATCTGTAGTAATTGGCAGCAGTTTGAGCAACCTTGGCACTGAGTTGAAGCTTTGACTGGAGCTGGAATCAAGTTTTGAACATTGTAATTTATCAGAGATACTTTATTCCAGGAGCCAGTTGCACCTTTAGACTAGGTACTTCAGAATTGGTCTATTTTCAGGGACAGTAGGGTATGATTTCAAGTGAGGCAGCAATGGGGACCCGGAAGATGATGATAGAGGAGACTGAAGACTTGAGTAAGGACTACAGAGATGATGGGAAGACTGACCAAGACACTGATGCAAGGAGCCATTGAAATTGGCGGTGGGAGGAGGGAGTAAAAAGAAGTGGGAACATAAATATAGAATGCAGTGTAGCTAGGGAGCTGAACAGTGCTCTAACCGAGAGCAAGAATCCAAAAGGCTGTGTTGCTTGCCTGATGTGGAGGTACCAGTATTGGACTGGGGTAAGCACGTAAGAAGTCTCAACACCAGGTTAAAGTCCAACAAGTTTATTTGGTAGTGCAAGCCGCAAGCTTTCGGAGCACTGCTCCTTCAAGTGAGTGGGAATTGTGTTCACAAACGGGGCATGTGAAGACACAAACTGGAGATAATGGTTGGAATCAAGTCTTAAAAGTATAGACAGTGTGAATGGAGAGAGGGTTAAGCACAGGTTAAAGAGATGTGTATCGTCTCCAGCCAGGACAGTAGCGAGATTTCGCAAGCCCCAGCCAAGTCATGGGGTTACAGATAGTGTGACATGAACCCAAGATCCCAGTTGAGGTTGTCCTAGTGTGCAAAACTTGGCTGTTTCTGCTCAGCAACATGCATTGTGATGTGAAGGCCGCCTTGGCAAATGCTTACCCAAAGATCAGAGGCCAAATGTCTGACTGGTGAAGTGTTCCCCAACATGAAGAGAACACTCCTGCCTGGTGATTGTAGAGCAGTGTTCAAACATCTGTTGTCATAGCTAGCCTGATACCAGAGTTAAGGATATTTGAGCTGGAGAGGAGCTTGCAGTGGTGTGGTTAGGATCCATTTATCGTGTTGTACATGGATACCAATGACATAAGAGTAAGGAAGAGGTGTTGCTGAGGGTGTATGAGTAGCTAGAGCCTTAAATTTTAAAAAACAGAACCACAAATCAATTTATTGGAGTTTTTGAAGGAGTAAAAGTGCAATGGACAAAGGGAAGCCTGTCGACCATCCTGTACTTGGATTCCCCAGAGGTGTTTGGCTATCAGTAGCCAAGTTCCACCCATGAGGGCGGCCTCAACCAGGATCTTGGGTTCATGTCACACTATCTGTAACCCCCATGACTTGCCTGAACTTGCAACATCTCACTTACTGTCCTGTCTGGAGACAATATACACCTCTTTAACGGAGACAATATACATTTCTTTAACCTCTACTTAATACTATCTCCACTCACATTGCATCTTTTGAGACTTGATTATCTGTAAAGACTTGCATTCTAATCAGTATTCTGTAAACTGTGTGTGCCTTTTATATGCCCTGTTTGTGATCAGAACTTCCTACTCAGCTGATGAAGGAACAACATTCTGAAAGCTAGTGGCATTTAGTACCAAGTAAATCTGTTGGACTTTAACCTGATGTTGTGAGACTTCTTACTGTGCTTCAGTTATACAGGGTATTGGTGACACCACCTCTTGGATTGTGTTGAGTTTTGGTCTCGTCTGAGGAACGATGTAAACACGTTGGAGGTGGCTCAGAGAAGTTCGTTAGATTGATATCTGAAATGAGTGTTATGAAGAAAATTTGGAAAGACTGAGTGAGCTTCCACTGGAGTTTAGAAGAGAGGGGTGACTTAATTGAAGTATCTAAGATCCAAAACTGGGGGCATAGTCTTGAAATTGTGATCACCCTTTTCAGGTAGGAATGAGAAATATTTTCAGAGGATTGTGTGTCTAGTACTCCACCTCAGAAGGCAGTGGAGGTGGGATCATTGAATATTTTCAAGGTGAAGGTAAATGGATTCTGATAACCTCTGATTCCCTGCTTATCAGGGTAGATGAGAATGTGGAATTTGAAACTCAGATCAGCCATGATCTTGTTGAATTGTGGAGCAGGCTCGAGGGGTTGATTGCCCTATTTCTGCTCCTTATTAAAGTTTATTTATTAGTCACAAATAAGGCTTACATTAACACTACAATGAAGTTGCTGTGAAATTGCCCTTGTCATTCCAGCATCTGTTCAGGTCATTGCATCAAACCAACAAGTCTTTCAGACTGGGAGGAAAGCAGAGCACACGGAGGAAATCCACGCAGACACGGGGAGAACATGCAAACTGCGCACAATGATCCAATCTGGGAATTGAGCCCAGGTCCCTGGTGCTGTGAGACAGCAGTGCTAATCACAGTGCTGCCTAATTACTTGCATGTTCGCAATGATGGCAATCTCTGATTTATTAATAACACCTGAGCCATGTGCATAAGATTAGAGAATTGAATGTGTGACTCAAAGATTGCTGTAAGAGAAGTGGGGTTTCATTTCATGGGGCATTGGCATCTATATTAGGGGAAGAGGAAGCAGTACCAGTGGGATAATCATATGAACTAGGCTGGGGCCAGTGTCCTGGCCTCACGAATAGAGAGCGCTTAAAACTAAACGGTGCATGTTCTCATGAGGGGAGATTTGGAAGGTTAAGGAAAAAGACCAGACAACAGTACAGCATAGCGATACAGGTAATGGTAACCGGAGTGACACAATGGGACAGATGTATAAACGTTTGTGCACTGGCAAATATGGTTAGAATTAGTGGAAGATGACAAACTAAGAAGAGGGTTTGGGTGAAGGGAGGTTTGGAAATAAGCTAAAATTTTGAGGCAATAGGGAAATATATTGATGTGCATGAAATCCCTACAGCACAGGAGGCGGCCAGTCGGTCCATTCAAGCCTGCACCAACAGCAATCCCACCCAGGCCCTATCCCTGTAACCCCATAGTTACCCTGCTATTCCCCCTGACACTAAGGGACGTGAGCATGGCCTAACCCATATATCTTTGGACTGTGGGAGGAAACCCACACAGACATGGGGGAGAACGTGCAAACTCCACACCATCACCGGAGGGAAGAATTAAACCCGAGTCCCTGGCACTGAGGCAGTAATGTTAACTATTGAACCACATCGCCACCAGATAGTTCTGAGAGGGACAGATGGGTTAGCGGTAATAGTGCATCAGGGAGTAAGGCCCATGCAAAGGATAGTCGTTTTTTAAAAAAAAAAGTCACTTTATTTGAATGCACGGAACATCCCCAATAAGTTGATGAGCTATTGGCACAAATAGAGATAAATCATTTGGACCTAATCACCCTTAGCAAGACATTGTTAAAAGGCGACCAGGGTACACAATATTTTGCAGAGGAGTATTCTGATAGTAAAAGAATGACATGAGGACATTTTCTGCCCCAAGATTCTTTCTCGCCAATTGGAAAATAAAGTTGGTATGGGTGAAGGTTTGGAAGTGCTATAACTGTTATGCTATTGGACAGATCATTAAACAAGAACAAAAACAGAAAATGCTGGAAAATCTCAGCTTTGACGAAGAGTCATCTAATCTTGAAATGTTGGCTCTTTTCTCTCCCCACTTATGCTGTCAGACCTGCTGAGATGTTCCAGCACTTTGTTTTTGGTTCAGATTCCAGCATCCACAGTATTTTGCTTCTATCATGAAAGAAGTAATTATTTAAGCTTGTAACAAAAGCATTGTAATTTTGGGGAAGCTTCAATCTTCTTGTAGACTTGGACCAAAAAATTGACCAAAGTGGTGTGGAAGATGAGTTGGTAAAATACTTTCAAGACTGAGCAATATATTGTGAAACCAAAATGGGATAATGCAACTTTAGACCTAGTATTTTGCAATTAGGTATGGTTGGTTAATGATGTCATAGTAAAGTATCCACTGGGAATTAATGAGCCTAATGCGATTTGATTTCTGCATTAAGTTTGCAAGTGATATGTTCCAGTTACAACAATCGGAGTGCCAATGACATAGGTATGAGGCAGAGCTGGCCAAGACTAATTGGGTAATTGGACTAAAAGCTATGGCAGTAAATGGATGGTGAGAAGCATTTAAAGAAACAATTCAAAATATAATTCCATTGAAGAGCAAAACATCAGTGAGAAAGATCCACCTGTGGCTTATTATGGAAGTTAAGTGTGGTATTTGGTTAAATGAAGTATAGTGTTACAAAGATTAATTCAAGTCTGGGGATTGGGAATGTTTTGGAAACCAGTAAAAGGCCACCAAAAAGTTATTGATATGAGGGGGAAAGAAAAGAATCTCTGGTCAGAAATATGAAAAGGCAACTTTTACAAGTATAAAATAAGAAAGTAGCTAAACCAAGCAATACCTTTTAGAAGCAGAGACTAGATGAATCATAAAAGAGGAGATTGAACAAATATTGTGTTTCAGACACAAGTTTCATTCCTGAAATAGAGGATAACTTGCATGCAAAAAAGAACGAGGTAATCCAGGACCTGATGCCCTACAATCCAGGCTTCCAAAGAGATAGTTGCAGAGATAGTCGACGTGTTGGCTACGAAAATACCTAGATTGTGGAATGATTTTTTTTTTCTAAATTTCCAAAAGACATACAAAAAGTTAATGGTTAATGGATAGTAAACAGAAAGTGGGGACTAATGGGACATTTTCAAATTGACAGGAGTGAATAATAGTGCTGTGATAATCAGTGCTGGACCCTCAACTATTTACAATCTTTATTAATGACTTTAACCAACTAATGTATCTAGTTTTGCTGACAATACAAATCCAAATGGGAATGCAAGCAATGAGGATGACACAAGACTGCAAATACACATTTAAACAAGTTAAATGTTTTGTGTGTAATTCTGGTTTATAAATAAACATTTTATTTAAAATCTTCACAAAACACCTGAGTCATTGTCTGGATTTCAAACCTTTCTTAAGAATGAAATGGTAGAATTACAGTTTCAAGTTTCGCTTCTGGGATTTGGAATAATTTTGCATTTACCATGAGCCACGTCCTTTATAGCAGCTTCCCAGTAGCAGCAAAGTTGGTAATTAGGGGAAAGAAATATAAAATTTTAAAAAGATCCAGAGGTAACATATGAAAGTGATTTTTAACTTAGTTGTGATCTGTAATGCACAGAGAGTAGTGACAGGAGATTCATTAATAACATTCAAAAGAGAATTGAATAAATACTTGAAGGACAAAAGGAAAACATGAGCAATGGAGAAAAGAGTCGGATTAGTTGGATAGTTCGACCTAATCTGGAACAGATAAAAAGCGTGAATGGACTCCTGCCTTATTTGATTCTTAAGAGGGTTCCTGAACTGGCAGATCCATACAGAATTCCTCTTGCAACTCAATTCATTCTCCCCAAATCCTACTTTGATTCAGTTTACGATTTCATAGCATCTTGGTTCTTAACTACAAGTTCCAACTGCTTACTTCAAATTACTTGGGTAGAGTCCTAGCTTATCCTATGACCCTGTTTATTCTTTGTTTTGTCTGTGCTTTTTTCAACTAGTTAAAACTGTACTCAAATTTGACTTCCAACTCCAAGAAGATTTATTTTGCTATCAAGACTCGTCTGTTGTGCTTTGAATATCCTTCTCAGTTCAACTCTCAGGCTTTCTATCTTTATAATTCATCCCCAACCTGATGTATTTCAGTTCAGTTCTAGGCAGAAATCTCCTTCCTCCCGGTCCAGAAACCTATTTTCTTGTGGATCACTTCAATTCCGAGTGAGGGAGCGGGGAGATTGTGGGAGATGGTGATGGAGCATGGAGAAGGCAGGAGGCGGTGGCGGAGCAGGGAGATTGTGAGATATGGTGGCAGAGGGTGAGAGCTCGCTGAATTTGACAAAATGAATGGTTACATGGCTGTTTGGGAGGTGTGGAATTTGTTGAAATTTGAAAAATTGTTAAATAGCTGTAATGTATTATCTATATTTATCACTGAGGTTTATTAGCTTGAGGCCAAGTAAAATAAAGTCTAACTTTATTCTTGTAGCTGGAAAACTGGTGCAGGAGAGAAGGCATTAGATTTCTGGGATGTGTACGAGATGGATGGACTGCATCTTAGCAGCATTGGGACTAACATCCTCACAGGAACAATCACTGGTGCTGTTAGCGAGGAGGGTAGAAACCTGGTTGGGAGTTAGAAAAGTAGAAAGGAAAAATAGAAGACAGAAGAAGCATAGACAAGCATCGTATAGGCTCAGAGTACAGATTTTCCTAAAACAGCATTAGAAGCATTCTATCTGGATGCTTGTAGAATTCACAAAAATGTTGGTTTGAATGGAGAAATTGTGGTAAATGGGTATGATTTACAGAAACATTGCTGCAACGTTACAAAGATAAATTGCTTAGCTGCCGCACACCAGCACTGTTCAGATAGACGGAGGAAGAATTTAGCATAGCCATTGCATCTAATCAGTATGTCTTTTGGACCATGGGAGGAAATTCATGCAGACACTGAGCAAACATGTAGATTCTTCCCAGCTTAGGTCATTGCCTGTGTATCGAGCAGGGGTCCCTGATGCTGTGAGGCAGCAGTGCTAACCATTGTGCCACCATGCCACCCTTATGCTGAAGAGTGATAGGTGCAAATGAATCATTAGAATCCCTACAGTAGAGAAGGAGGCCATTCAGCCCATTGAATCTGCACAGACTCTCTGACAGAGTATCTTACCCAGGGCCCCTCCCCTGCCCTATTCCCATAACCCCACACATTTACCATGGCTAATTTTTCCAAACTACACATGTCGGGACACTAAGGGGCAGTTTACCTAACAAGCATGTTATTGAATTGTGGGAGAGAAATGAAGCATCCAGAGGAAACCCACGCAGGCATACATGGCATATGCATTCACCCATGGCTGAAGTTGAACTCAGGTTCCTGGTACTGAGGTAGTAGTGCTAACCACCCTACAAGCATGCCAACTCTAGTTAGTCATGATGTGGAGATGCTGGCGTTGGACTGGGGTAAGAAGTCTCACAACACCAGGGTAAAGTCCAACAGGTTTATTTGGTAGCAAATGCCGCTAGCTTTCGGGGCTTTTCCCCTTCGTCAGCTGAGTGGGGAGTTCTGATCACAGAGCATATAAAGGCACACACTCAGTTTACAAAATACTGATTAGAATGCAAGTCTTTACAACTGTTCAAGTCGTAAAGCTGCGGACAATGTGAGTGGAGAGCGGTTTAAGCATAGGTTAAAGAGATGTGTGTTGTCTCCAGACAGGACAATAAATGAGATGTTGCAAGTCCGGGCAAGTCATAGGGGTTTCAAATACTGTGACGTGAACCTAAGATCCCAGTCGAGGCTGTCCTCGTATGTGGAACTTGGCTATCAGTTTCTGCTCAGTGATTCTATGCTGTCGTATGTTGTGAAGGCCACCTTGGAGAATGCTTACCCGAAGGTCAGAGGCTGAATGCCCATGATCACTGAAGTGTTCGCCAACAGGAAGAGAATAGTCTTGCCTGGTGATTGTCGAGCGGTGTTCATTCATCCGTTGTCATAGCGTCTGCATGGTCTCCCCAACGTACCATGCTTCGGGACATCCTTTCCTGCAACGTATCAGGTAGACAATGTTGCCGAGTATGTACTGTGTACCTGGTGGATGGTGTTCTCAAGTGAGATGATGGCATCCGTGTCAATGATCTGGTATGTCTTGCAGAGATTGCTGTGGCAGGGTTGTGTGGTGTCGTGGTCACTGTTCTCCTGAAGGCTGGGTAGTTTGCTGCAGACAATGATCTGTTTTGAGGTTGTGCAGTTGTTTTGAAGGCAGGAAGTGGGAGTGTGGGATGGCCTTGGCAAGATGTTCGTCTTCATCAATGACATATTGAAGACTGTGGAGAAGATGTCGTGGCTTCTCCGCTCCGGGGAACCACTCCGCACCAGAGATCTGCAGTGCAGCATCCGAAGAGGAAAGAGTCCAATTGGACTCCTCTGGAAGGCCGCTGCCCTCAATTTGACATGTGTCAACACCAGATTCATCAACCTCACTCACAGGACAGCCCCGAACATCACCCAAGCATAATGCAACACCATCCGCAAGACCAACCTTGTCACCAAACCAGCAAAAGTTTCATATTGAACAGAACGAATTATTGCAAAGAAGTGTACCAACAACTGAACAATGAGGAATACTACAGACAGTTACCCGCAGACCCGACCAAAGAACATATCCGTAAACTCAACACTCTGATCGAGACCTTTGATGCAGACCTTCAGAGCACCCTCTGTGCGCTCATCCCACGTTGGAGTTCTCTAATGCCTCCCAAAGATACACCAAGGCAAACACACCCAGCTGTCCCATCGTATCAGGCAGTGGGACCCTGTGCGAGAACCTCTCCGGCTACATCGAGGACATCCTGAAACCCATTGTATAAAGAACCCCCAGCTTTTGTCGTGACACTATGGCCTTCCTACAGAAACTCAGCGCACATGGAGCAGTTGAACCAGGAGCACTCCTCATCACAATGGATGTCTCAGCACTCTACACCAGCATCCTCCATGATGATGGCATTTCTGCAACTGCCTCTACTCAACATCGACAACTGCCAGTTTTCAGATGCAGTTTCACAACTCATCCACTTCATTCTGGGCCACGATGAGTTCACCTTCAACAACCAGTTCTTCACCCAAACACACAGAATAACCATGGGGACCAAATTCGCACCTCAATATGTCAACATCTTCATGTGCAGGCTCAAACAAGACTTCTTCACCGCACAGGATCTTCAACTGATGCTATGCACTAGATACATCAATGACATTTTCTTCCTTTTTGGACTCATGATGAACAATCACTGAAGCAACTATATGATGACATCAAGTTCCATCCCACCATCAGACTCATCAAGGACTATTCTTTGGAATTGGTTGCATTCTTGGACACACGCTTCTCCATTTAAGAACGGTCACCTCAGCATCTCTCTGTACCGCACCCTGCAGATAACCCCTCAATGCTCCACTTCTCCAGCCTCCACCCTAAACACATTACAGAAGTCGTCACCTACGGACAAGCTCTCCGTATACACAGGATCTATACAGATGAGGATTGCAACAGACACCTCCAGATGCTGAAAGATGCCCTTAAAAGAATAGAATATGGCGCTTGACTCATTGATCAACAGTTCCAAAGTACCACAGTGAAAAACTGCACGGGACATGGACAGAGTACCCTTTGTCATCCAGTACTTCCCCAGGGTGGAGAAATTACGACATCTTCTCCAGAGTCTTCAACATGTCATTGAAGACAAACATTTCGCCAAGGTCATCCCCACACCCCCACTTCTTGCCTTCAAACAACTGCACAACCTCAAACAGACCATTGTTCACAGCAAACTACCCAGACTTCAGGAGAACAGTGACCACAGCACCACAAAACCCTGCCACAGCAACCTCTGCAAGACATACCAGATCGTTGACACGGATGCCATCACCTTACGTGAGAACACCATCCACCAGGTACATGGTACATATCTTGCAACTCAGCCAACATTGTCTACCTGATATGCTGCAGAAAAGGATGTTCTGAGGCATGGTATGTTGTTGTGGCATCTGCATAGTCTCCTCAGTGGATGAATGAACACCGCTCGACAATCACCAGACAAGTGTGTTCCCTTCCTGTTGGCGAGCAGTTCAGCGGTCATGGGCATTCGGCCTCCGATCTTCGGGTAAACATTCTCCAAGGCAGCCTTCACGACATACGACAGCTCAGAGTCGCTGAGCAGAAACTGATAGCCAAGGTCCAACACGTGAGGATGGCCTCAACTGGGATCTTGGGTTCATGTCACACTATTTGTAACCCCCATGACTTGCCTGGGCTTGTAACATTTCACTAACTGTCCTGTTTGGAGACAATACACAGCTCTTTAACTTGTGCTTAATGCTATCTCCACTCACATTGCATCTTTAAGACTTTAACAGCGGTAAAGACTCGCATTCTAATCAGTATTCTGTAAACTGAGTGTGTGCCTTTATATGCTCTGTGATCAGAGCACCTGACAAAGGGGAAAAGCCCCGAAAGCTAGTGGTGTTTGCTACCAAATAAACCTGTTGGACTTTAACCTGATGTTGTGAGACTTCTTGAAACCTCTGGTTAGGCAGCTCCTGTAATAAGGGAGGAAATAAGTACATAAGAGGATCTTGGATGGAAGGTTCAAAATGTAGAATTGTGGTGGTTGGAGCTAAGAAACAGCAAAGGATAGAAAACATTGGTGAGAATTGTTAATGGGCAGCCAAACTGCCTGCACCTCTAATTGTCTGATTTATACCATGCCCAACATTAGCATTGCACTGTGGGTAATACAGTAATAATGGACAATTTCAATTTACACACTAAATTAACTGAGCACTTAATGCTCTGTAGGTGAATTCCTGAAGTGTGTAACAGATGGATTTCTGGAGCAGTAGCCTGAGGAGCCAACTAGGAATTAGGCTATTTTGGGTTTTGTATTGTGTAACGAGAGAGCTAATTAATAACCTTGATATAAAGGAGCCTTTGCAAAAACCATGACCATGATATGATAGAATTATACATTAAATTTGATTGCAACACAGTTCATTCTGAAACTAGACTCTTAAATCTGAGGAAAGGCAATTATGAAGGTGGATTGGGAAAATACACAAGATTTGGTGGTAGAAGGCAATAACTAGTTAAAGAAATGCCATACAGTCTACCACAAATGTACATTCTTCTCAGGCATAAAGACCCAAAGGGTAAATTAATGTGGTTACTGAAAGAAGTTAAAGATCTCATTCAATTAAAGGAAATGGCTTATCATGATGCCAGAAAAAGTGAAAAGCCTGAGGATTGAGAGCAATTTGGAACCCTCCAAAGGAGGATCAAAAACTGAATATGAAAGGAAAAGAAGATTATGGATGCAAACTATACTTAAACTTCTTTATGTGAAAAGATAAAGATTTAGCTAAGGCAACTGTAGACCCATTATAGATGGGGACAGGAGAATTTTTACTTTGCATCTGTCTTCATAGGAGAAGATACAGAAAATCTCCCAGAAATATGAGGCCACCAAGGGACTTGTGGAAACCGAGGAACTAGAAGAAATTAGTAAAGAGGTAGTACTTGAAAAGTTTACTGGGTTAAAGGTTGATAAACTCCCTGGACTAGATGAGCTTCATCCCAGAGTATTGAAAGAAATAGCTAGAGAGACGGTGGATGCATGGGTGATCCTCTTTCAAAATTCTATAGGTTCTGGAAAAGATCCTGCAGACTACAAAGTAGCAAATGTAACCTCACTATTTAAACAGAAGAGGTCAGATGAGAACTATAGATCTTAGTTACTAATAGGAAAAATGTTAGAAGCTATTATTTATAATATGATAATTGGACAGAATGGTAAAATTGAGCAGAGTCAAAATGGACTTATGAGGGAAAATAATGTTTGACAAGTCTGTTGCAGCAAAGGAAAAAAAGAACCAGTGTATTTGTATTTTCAGAAGACTTTTTTGATGAGGTTCCACACAAGTTGGTAAGTATTATGGGGTGGGGGGTGAGGTGGGGGGGGAATGCAAGTGCCAAACAGAAAGCAGAGGGTAAGAATAAATGGGTCATTTTCAGAGTGGCAGGCTGTCACTTGTGAGACATCACAAGGAGCAGTGCTAGGTCCGCAGCTGTTCACAATCTAAGATTTGGATGAGGGGACTAATATTTTCACATTTGCTGCTGGTGGGTGGAAATCTTAAGTTGTGAGCAGGATGCAAGAAAGCCTCAAGAATGCTGGGACAGGTTAAGTGAATGGGCTTGAACATGTCGGATTGGAAATAATGTGAAGTTGTATGAAGTTATTCATTTTGGTAGTTGTCCTTTTCATGAGTAATTAAAAGCTAATATGCAGAAAGTAATTTGAAAGATAAATAATATGTTGGCCGTCATCATCATTAAAGGGATTTGAGTACAAGAGTAAGGATGCCTTGCTGCAGTTATCTAGTGCTTTGATGGGCCCTTGCCTTGACTCCTGTACACAATTTTGGTCCCCTTATCTAAGAATGACATACTTCTTTATAGAAACATGCAATGGAAGTTCACCAGATTAATCCCTGCGATGGCAGGATTGTCTTGTAAAGAAAGATTGAGGGGATTGGGTCTGTATTTCCTGAAGTTTTTTTGACTGAAGGGTGACCTCATTGAAACTTTCCAAAAGCTTATAGAGCATAACACAGTGCATGTAGATAAGATGGTTCCTCTGGCTGATGAATCTAAAATAAGGGGACATGATTTCAAGATAATGAGTAGACCTTTGAGACCTAGTTGGAGTGATTGTTTTCATTATGGGCAGTGAATCATTGTAATTTTCGACCCAGAGGCCGCTGTGGAAACTCAATTATTGAGTGTTTGTGACAAAATTTTCTAGAGACTGATGACATCAAATAATATGGAGGTGGTGTGGTAAAGTAGCATTTGAGGTAGATGATCAGAGAAGACTCGACAGATTGAAAGGCCTTCTCCTGTTCCTATGTTCATAGTTATCCCAACTAATGTTTCATCTTGAGGAGTAATGTCTCAAGGCACTTTGGAGGAATGTAATCAAGCAAACATTTACATTGTCTTGGCTTAAAAAGTACTATATAAATGCATGTTATTATTGCTGTTTTAGTCACTACCAACATGTAAAATCTTTCCAACACATACCAATGTATGAATATGAGAGATTCTTGGTCAGCCATGCTTGATATGGTGTGGCACCCCTCAAGCTATAAGTCCCTCGCAAAAGGCTAGCAACCTGTTCCAGGTAAAACTTTGCTATAGGAACAGATGAGAGTATACTTTGTGAACCACTAGGTATGAGAAGAGAAACAACAAGCACTTGAATTAAATGTTTTTCTAAAGGATTAATTTAAATGCAGTGAATGTTTTTTTTCCCTTTAAAGATTTTTTTTAAATATCGTTATCTCAGCATGGGTCCTGAGGTTGATGCACTGGCGTAGAGAGTATGAAGACAAAAGTTGGTTTGTGGAGGTATGACAAGGGTATAAAGGTGGTACAAGGGCACGGAAGGTATAACGGATTGGATAGTGAGACTGTGGGGGTGTAAATAGAGGAGCATTGGCTGGTGTGGAGAGTACGAGGGGCCATGGGACAGGGACGGATGAGGTGAGTATGGATGTGGCATGGGTAGTGGTGGTGGGGGAGGGGAGGGGGGAAGAACTTGGGCAGATGAGAGCAGCTGCAACAAAAATTCCAGAGCACTGTCAGCCCTTTTGCAATCTTGCCTTTGTACCCCTGGAGGTACCTCTGAACTCTTTCAGGGGTTGGCAGGCCTCACTCCCACTGGCAGCCATTCTCTGGAATGAAAATTTAACCAGGTTAGGAGTGAAAGTTCAAGCCAAAGTTGATTTCCACGACCTTCTGCTACTAGTTTGGCAGCAGGAACATGAGTGTAGTAATGAAACATCTCCTTTGGAGGATGTTTATCTTGCACTCCTTCCAGCTCTGCAAAGACCAATTAATTTAACACGAACAACATTCAATTTGTAAATTATTTTATTTCGCACTATGAAATCTATACAGAATATGGACTATCATGAGACATTTGTTAGCCAATGTAACTTTTATTAATGCACAATTACAAAAGTACAGAATGTGCACAGGTCAGACCACTTTTTGTAAATGCACAAAGGGCCAATGTTTTCTCCTTGTTGATTAATTGCTTCACATTTTGCATGTTAATCATTCCTCTGCCTACAGAATCACAATTTAGCATAGGTCTATTGAGAACTGACAAATGCTCCACACACATTTTAAAAATTGCATGTGTCTAAGTCTTCTCTATAGAAAAATGGAAAAAAGATTGCTGAATCATGACACCTCAATTCTTGTAGTGTTGCTTTTATCATTAGAGATAATTGGCCTTTGGATTACTGAGTGAAGGAGGAGATTAGATTTTTTTTGCCCAGCAGTGCTACATTCTACTACCGGGTTGATACTGACTATCTAATATGAATACTTATCTCCTTATAGATTCTATTCTTCTACCTAGTTTTCCAGGCATTTTGGGTACTGTGATTATGTAAATTGCTTGGGTGCTGGTACACAACTGGCAGATTCTGCAGGGGTTGGAATGTGCTATTCCAGTGTCCCAGGATATTTTAATTTAAATACATTTCCTTTAAAGTTTTGACTCTTCCCATAATGCCTCTTGATTTGATAGTTAATTTGTTGATTTGGGTGTGGTCAAAATATTGTAAATTCCTTGATTAAGCTCAAATCCAAGCTCCTGTGTTATTAGGGTGAGCAGAATTTCTGGTATGAAACTACATATTCAAATATTTAATATCACTTTGCAACAATAGCTTAATTTTTATGTTTAGAACCTCTTTCTTCAAAATACAGTCTCATACTTTTGAAAGTAAACCAGATGGTAAGAGTGTCTATAGATACTTTTAAACATTAGTGAGTGTTGGTCCTAGCGAGAGTGCCTGGGGAAATAATAACAGAAAATAAGGAATAGTAGATGAACTGAGGTAGTATTCGGCATCGATCTTCACTATAGAGGATATGAGTAACCGCAGAAGAAAGCTGCAAATCAGGAAATGGGATGGAAGAAATGAAGGAAATTACAATCCTCATCAGAAGTGGCACTGAGCAAATTGTTGAAGCTCTGCGCTGACAAATTCCTGGGTCCTGACATATGCCATCCTCATGTCATAGAAGAAGTGGCTAGAGAAATAATGATGTGTGGCTTTTAATTTTCCAAAATCTCTTGGATTCAAGGAAGGTTCCTTTTTGATTTGAAAATAGCAAATGTAACTCATTTATTCCAAAATGGCAAGTTTGGGGAGAGGGAGCAAGATAGAGAGTAGGAAACTTCAGGCCAGTTAGTTTAATATCTGTCAAAGGGTAGGTTTAGTATTACCTAGCATGGGAGGGTTGTCTTTTTGAGGAAATGTTGGATAGAATAGGCTTGTATTTACTGGAGTTAAGAGTAAGAGGTGACTTGACTGAAAAATGTATGCAAGGGGTCTTGACAAGATGGATGTGCAGAGGACATTTCCTCTTCTGGGAGAATACAGAACTAGCAGCCACTGCTTAAAAATAAGAGGCAAGGCAAAATGTTTTCAGTCAGAGGGCTGAAAACATTTGGCTTTCACTGTTTTTGAATATTTTTGAAGTAGAGGTAGAAGCATTCTTGATGGGGGGGGGGGGGGGGGGGGGGTGAAAGGTTATCGGGGTAGGCAATCATTTCAGCCATTGAATAGTGAAGCAGACTCCAGTGATTGAGTAGCCTACTCTTACTCCTATTTCATATGTAATTTTGCCTGTCTTTATATATGCACCACAGCCATGCCATGCTCTGGCTCACTTCTCTGATTCTGGCCTTTTGCTCTTGTGTATGACCTCCCACCCTTGCTCTCTGCACCAATTGCCATAATTGTCTCCTAATGCTAGAATCTTTTGTAAAATGGGAGATTAATTTAAACCCCTTTCCAAAATTTCCTTACCTTTGCATAGCATCTTTAAATTTAGAGCAAAGGTTTAAATCTGTATATTAAATTTGAAGTGCAGAATGTAAACTTTGTCAAAGTAATTGATTTTCAGTTGCTCCAAGTACACTCAATGGATAAATATGGTACATTATATTCAGGAAGTTGCCAGATTCAATTTCTGTTCTGTATGGAGTGATCTTAAATCTGATAGGATTACCGTAATTGTTGCTGGGTATGTTACTAAGTGAAATATCCAAGGACTGCAAGCACCTGAGGAAATATTGTTCAACGAGTCACTGTTTTTAGGAGAGCTGAGTTGAGGTGGAAGGGAAGTAAACTAAATTGTTTGGGACTTGTAGCCTTAGTAGCACTGTTATTAAAAATTTTAAATAATCCACTCTGCATCTACAATGCTTTGAATTGCACAAGTTTTAATACTTATAATATAGCCGATCTGAGCATTGTACCAGTAACAGGCCACACCACCTCTACTTCATTTGATTGTGCTTCATTTTTCCTTTCTTGATTGAGAGGTGGTGTGATGGTTTCAAGAGTCATAGCTTGGCCCTTTATGTGCAACAGCTTCTGTTCCAGGGCACCACACTCAAAAAACTGGAAAACAGATTACAAGTGTTTACACAATTGTATAGTAACTAACAAAACCTTACATTTAGCTCATAAAATTTCCCAAAATGCTTTCCAGGAGTGTTATGAGTAGCATAGTGAGATATTAAACCAGATGACCAAGCTTGCTCAAAGACAGAAGTTTGAGGGGAAATTCCACAGTTTGGGGTTTAGGCAGCTGAAGGTACCTCCATTAATGGACGAGTGATTAAGATGCATTTGGTCCCTTCATTCAAGTCACTATATTGAGGCCCCAGACTGTAGCACTTTAGTCACCACATGCTGTCAACTTGAAATGACTTATTTATTACTACTCTCTGTTTCCTATTAGTTAACCAGTCTTAACAATATGTTACCCCCTAGACCTTGAGCTCTTATTTTGCAGAATAACATTTCATTAGGCATCCTGTCAAATACCTTTTGGAAATCCAAGAACAGCAAACCAACTAGTTTCTCTTTATTCATGTTAGTGGTTACTTCCTCAAAGAGCTCTCAAATTAGTCAAACATGATTTCTCTATCACAAAACCATGTTGACTCTTGCTTGATTGCATTATGTCATAAGTGCTCTGCTATAAACTCCTTTAATGATAGATTGCAGCAGTTTCCTTTTAAACAAATATTATGCTAATTGGCCTATTGTGTCCTGCTTTCTGCTGCCCTCCTTTCTTGAATCGAGGACTCGCTTCACTATTTTCCAATCTGAAGGGCATTTTATTTATTGTATTTACTGCTTTAAGAATTCTGAGGGAGTGGTTAGAAGGCAGTTGTGGGCCAACAGCTTTAAATCAGCGCCAGGTTTAAAGGAGACCTGGTGTGGGCAGCGGAGTGAGAGGGAAGTAGAGTGAGCTATTAGGGCTTAATATCAAAAAGGGCTGGAAGGGAAAAAAGGCCAGGTGAGTTTGTTTGAAAAACAGGGAAAAAAAAAATTTCTTTCAAAACTACTACAGTGAATAATGGAGGGGCATGTGATGTGTGGTTTCTGTATGATGTGGGAACTGGTGGACTCCAGGGTCCATCCCAGGGACCATGTCTGCAGTAAGTGCAGGTTGCTGGAGGAGCTCCAGCTCAAGGTGGATGAGCTGGCCTCTGAGCTACAGACACTGAGGCTCATCAGGGGGAGAGAGGGTGCCATTGTCAATGGGGTGCAAGTGACATCCACCCCCCCTAGACTGGCTAACTCTAAGGGTCAGGGACAAGAGGGGGCTGCTGGGAGGAGGAAGGGGGGTGAGGAGCGGAGGAAGGAGAGTGGGGAGAGGAGGAAGGAGGGTGGGGAGCGGAGGCCTCAGCCTCTTAATCTGCATAACAGGTTTGAGGTTCTTGCTTCCAGTCTGGAAGAGGACGAGGCAGGTGAGCAAACTGCACACGGTACAGTGCTGCAGCAGGACATAGGCAAAGAGAAAGGGAAAAGGAACGTAGTAGTGATTGGGGATAGTGGGGTTAAGGGTATTGACACTGTCCTTTGTCACAATGACAAAGTGCACAGAAGGGTGTGTTGTCTGCCTGGTGCTCGGGTCTGGGATGTCGCAGCTGGGTGAGAATCCGGTCGTAGTGATACATGTGGGTGCCGGCGACATAAGCAAAATGCAGACTGAGGATCTGGGGAGGGAGTATGAAAAGCTGGGAATAGAATTAAAAAGTAGAACCGACAAGGTGGTCATCTCTGGGCTATTGCCTGAACCGAGTGCAGACGGGCGTAGGGTTGATAGGATTAAGGAAGTGAATGGGTGGCTCAGGGATTGGTGTGGGAGGAATGGGTTTGAATTTATGGGGCATTGGCACCAGTATTGGGGTAGGTGGGACCTGTTTGGGCGGGATGGGGTTGGTCTGAACCGTGCTGGGACCAGAGTGCTGGCAAATCGAGTAAAGAGGACTGTAGACAGGGCTTTAAACTAATTGGGGGGGGGAGTGTGCAAGGGTAGGTGACGTTACGAGGTCTAAAGTTAAGGAGAGGGTACACGTAAGGGAAGAGGCCGAGGATGTCCCAATAATAGAGGGAGTAGGGGGCGTGAGTATAGTTGGTGGCGTTACAGCAAATAGGGTCCAGGTGAAGGCTGGGATGAAAGTGCTTTATCTGAATGCACGAAGCATTCGGAATAAAGTGGATGAGCTGGTGGCGCAGATCGACACAAATGGATACGATCTGGTGGCCATTACAGAGACGTGGCTGCAGGGTGACAGGGACTGGGAGCTGAATGTACAGGGCTATCAAGTGTTTAGGAAGGATAGGCAGGAGGGAAAAGAGAGGGGGGGGGGGGTGCGTAGCTCTGCTGATTAAGGATAGCATCAAGGTGGTAGCAAGGGATGATATTGGAGCCAAGGAGCAGAACGTGGAATTGTTGTGGGTGGAGATTAGGAACAGCAAAGGGAGGAAGACGCTGGTGGGTGTCGTCTATAGGCCCCCGAATAATGATCTGGAGGTGGGGCGGGCTGTTAACGCGCAAATAAGTGCGGCGTGCAGGAATGGGATGGCCGTAGTTATGGGGGATTTCAATCTGCATATTGATTGGTCGACCCATGTTGGACGCGGTGGGCTCGAGGAGGAGTTCTTGGAATGCTGCCGGGATAGTTTCCTGGAACAGTGTGTGTTGGAGCCGATGAGGGAGAGAGCTATCTTGGATCTCGTGCTATGTAATGAGGCGGGTAGAATTAGGGACCTTGCGGTGAAGGATCCTCTTGGGGAGAGTGATCATTATATGGTGGAGTTTCTGGTGCAGATGGAGGAGGAGAAAGTGGGTTCCCAGACACGCGTACTTTGTTTGGATAGAGGGGAGTACGGTAGGATGAGAGAAGAATTGGCGAATGTGGACTGGGGGAGCGCGTTGGAGGGAGGGTCTGCTGAGGAGCAGTGGAGGATCTTTAAGGAGATCTTTCTTGGTGCTCAGCAGAAATTTATTCCGATGGTCAAAAAGGACAGTAGGAGGAGAGGTAATAAGCCGTGGATAACGAAGGAGGTGAAGGAAAGTGTTAAATTAAAAGCGGAGGAATTTAGAGTAGCTAAGAGTAGTGGGCGAGAAGAGGATTGGGAGAGGTTTAAATGTCAACAAAGAAGTTGATAAAGAAGGGTAGGAGAAACTATGAAGCTGGGCTAGCGCTTAATATAAAAAAGGATAGCAAGAGTTTTTATAAATATATAAAAAGGAAGAGGCTGGCTAGGGTGAACGTTGGTCCTTTAGAGGATGAGAAAGGGGACCTAGTGGTAGGGGATGGGGATATGGCTAAGGTATTGAATAACTTTTTTGTTTCTGTCTTCACGGAGGAGGACGTGAATAATTTGCCGGGTGTTAGTGATGGAAAGGTGGTAGGACTGGAGGGTCTTAATGACATTACTGTTACTAGAGAGGCGGTGCTCGACAGACTGGAGGGGCTGATTGTGGACAAGTCCCCAGGACCGGATGGAATGCATCCGAGGGTTCTGAAAGAAATGGCGGAGGTGATAGTGGATGCCTTGGTGGTTATTTTCCAGACGTTGCTGGATTCCGGGGAAGTGCCGGAGGATTGGAAAACGGCTAATGTTACGCCGTTGTTTAAGAAGGGTGCCAGGCAAAAGGTGGGGAATTATAGGCCAGTTAGTTTAACGTCTGTGGTAGGTAAAATGTTAGAATCCGTCATTAAGGAGGAAATTGTGAGGCATCTTGAAGGGAACTGCTGGATAGAGCAGACACAGCACGGTTTCATTAAAGGGAAGTCGTGTCTGACAAATTTACTGGAGTTCTATGAGGATGTGTCTAGGGCGGTGGATAGAGGAGAGCCGGTGGATGTGGTCTTTCTGGATTTTATAAGATGACGAACGGGATGGATAGGATAGAGGTGGAGAGACTCTTCCCGCTCAAAAAAGACAGTAGGACTAGGGGGCACAGCCTCAAGATAAAGGGGGGGTGGTTTAGAACGGAGTTGAGGAGGAACTTCTTCACTCAAAGGGTGGTGAATCTCTGGAATTCTCTGCCCGTTGAAGTGGTGGAGGCTGCCTCGCTAAATATTTTTAAGACGCGGGTTGATGGTTTTTGATTAGAGAGGGGATTAAGGGTTATGGGGAGAGGGCGGGAAAGTGGAACTGAGCCACGACAGATCAGCCATGATCTGAATGGTGGGGCAGGCTCGAAGGGCCAGATGGCCTACTCCTGCTCCTATTTCTTATGTTGTTATTTTCAGAAGGCGTTTGACAAAGTGCCTCACAAGAGGTTATTGCAGAAGGTCGAGGGACATGGAATTGGGGGTAGGGTGTTAGCGTGGATAGAGGATTGGTTGTCAAATAGGAAGCAGACAGTGGGGGTCAACGGGTGCTATTCGGATTGGCGGATGGTGACTAGTGGAGTGCCCTAGGGGTCGGTGCTGGGGCCTCAGCTTTTTACCATTTATATAGATGATCTGGAGGAGGGAACCGAGTGTAGGGTGTTGAAATTTGCTGATGACACCAAGATTGGGGGAACGGCAAATTGTGCGGAGGGTGTGGAGAGTCTGCAGAAGGATCTAGATAGGCTGGGCGAATGGGCCAGGAAATGGCAAATGGAATTTAATGTCGGCAAGTGTGAGGTGGTCCACTTTGGTAGGAATAATGGTAGGAAGGACTATTACTTACGTGGCGAAAAACTGCAGCAGGCGACGGTGCAGAGGGACCTGGGGGTCCTTGTGCATGAGTCGCAAAAACCCAGCTTGCAGGTGCAGCAGGTGGTCAGGAAGGCGAATGGGATGCCAGCCTTCATAGTGAGGGGGATTGAATATAAACGTAGGGAGGTCTTGCTGCAGCTGTATAGGGCATTGGTGAGGCCGCAGCTGGAGTACTGTGTGCAGTTTTGGGCGCCGCACCTGCGCAAAGATATTTTGGCCTTGGAGGGAGTGCAGAGGAGGTTTACTAGGCTGATACCAGAGTTGAGGGGGTTGAGCTATGAGGAGAGGCTGAATAAACTGGGCTTGTACTCGTTAGAGTTTAGAAGAATGAGGGGAGATCTCATTGAGACGTATAAGATGATGAATGGGATGGATAGGGTAGAGGTGGAGAGGCTCTTCCCGCTCAAAAAAGACAGTAGGACTAGGGGGCACAGCCTCAAGATAAAGGGGGGGGCGGTTTAGAACGGAGTTGAGGAGGAACTTCTTCACTCAAAGGGTGGTGAATCTCTGGAATTCTCTGCCCGTTGAAGTGGTGGAGGCTGCCTCGCTAAATATTTTTAAGACGCAGGTTGATGGGTTTTTGATAAGAGAGGGGATTAAGGGTTATGGGGAGAGGGCGGGAAAGTGGAACTGAGCCACTACAGATCAGCCATGATCTTATTGAATGGCGGGGCAGGCTCGAAGGGCTAGATGGCCTACTCCTGCTCCTATTTCTTATGTTCTTATAATAACTTATTTTAAATCTCTTCCTGAATTCGTATGTGTGTAAACTATTTTGTTAGCTTAAGTCTGATTTAGACTCAATTAATTCGATGCTGGTAGTGTCTCGAGTGCTTCATGGTTTAAATGTGTGTTTCATATGTTTTTAACAAAAATGTTATCTAATTGAATCTTTAAGTTTGTTTCCACAGCTGCAGCACTGTGAAATTTGAGATACAAAACTAAAACAGATCTGAAATATTGCATCCTGTGCCATTGCAAGGTTGAATGAAGCTAAAATGCTTTTAAACACTATCCTTAAAAGAATTAAAATTCATTTCACAAAAGTGATCTGTCTAATTTCAAGCTTTGAGCATAATGGGGAAAAAATAAATTGTGTCGTTTACTTTCAACTTTTCATGTATCTTTTACTTTAGGTGTATTTGCACAGGATCTTGGACTTTAAAATGTTCTTTCCACCTCAGAAGATTCTTTAAAAAAAGTCATCATCTCCCATCTGTGTTTATCATTCTCACAACACTCTAAATCTTCAGGTTTGGCTTCCACTTCCCTCATGGCATTGAGGCTACCCTGTCTTTTATTTCTTCTCGACCTTTCCACAATATCTGAAATGATTTGACAATTGTTTGTGGATGTGTTTGCAAGATTGCAGGTATCCACAACACTGGGCCTAGAACAACAGCCTCTCTTTGTCTTTCTTTTGTAGTCATCTCAGATATCCACTCTTGCCACTTCTCCCCTCAGTGACAGCATCTGTAGCTTCTATACATACACAAGTATACCAGATATACCTTCTTTACTTCCCACCACTATTTCAGTCTGACTGCTTTGACGTCAAGTTAAGCATTTCTTTCATCGGAACATCAGGCTGATACAGCTTCTTTTACTCCCAGTGTAAACTCTATTCCCCTGCTATGTGCCTTTATGGTCTTACAAATGCGGTACAAGGCCAGCAAAACTTGAAGTACTCCATAACTCACAGCTGAACTTAATCCTCTCCATTGATCCAGTTTTATATCCATTTCTAACAGTGCCCATCATTTAACAACAACTTTATCTACAATTTTGTTGCCACGATGTATGTTTCTGGCCTCCAATCCATCACGCACCATTCTTGATGTACTTTAGTACCTGCTTTGTATCCCACATGAATCACATTTACTCATAACCCCTTCTTTATTGATCTGACTCCCTTTTATTCCTAAATATGTTGGATTTAAAATCTTAGTCTAAACTTTTCTGCGGCTCTTCCCCACACAATCTCTGCAACTTCGTCTGAGCTTTATGCTCACACTTGTAACCTTCTATCCCTTCTGTTAATTCTGGTCTTTTGTATATTTCTCCCACTTCCTTTACTCCACCAGTTTTTTTGCGAACTCAGCCCCACCCTGTGGAATTCATTTCTTCTATTCCTGCACTTTTTTTCTCCTTTCTAAAAAGAAAATATCTTTTCAACCCTTTTTAATATTTGCAGCTCAGTCAAGCATCTATTCCTTTATCTTTGCTTGTCCCCTCATACTTGCACCCACATTTTATGTCTGGGACATTTTCTATACAATATCATACAGAAGATGAACAAACAACTTGGTGTTCTTCCAAAGCAACGTTAATTTATGTAGTTTGTTTAAACTTCTAAAACATTATGGCACCTGTGGGGCCTGGAAGTGGGTGCAAAATGTGCTTCCGGCTGCTACTTTGTTCTGATATTTGATTTACTTGCTTGAACCTTTCACATAGATGATAATTCAATTGTAAAGAATAATTCCCCAAGTATATTATTTTGATTATATTTGCATTCATCAGCTTTTCAGAGAGCAGCTCACACTGTGTGTTGTAATGAAGGTGTCAGCTGGAAATCAGGTTCATGGTGATGAAATTTCAAATTGCTAATGTTTTGTTTCTCCATTACATGATTTTAGAGTCGAGTTCTAATCATCAAGCTTTGCATTTCTGTCCTATCCTTTTAAATGGAAATGTACTGATGTAACTGAACAATATTAAGCTAAAAAGGAATACACATCTTTGCACCATTGTATTTATATAAAAAATATATTAATATTAAGCTTTTCAGTACTCTGTATATTATAAAATATAATTTTACAAATGCCAACTTTCTCAACCTTTACACGAGTAGTGTGTCTACATATATATATAAAAAAATTACCTAACCTCAAAGTATTTTTCATCTTCCTGTAACAAATAGGTGAGATTTTGTGACACGGACATGCCTAATTGGAACTGCGGTTCATCATCACTCCCTGGCTTTTCCTCTTTAAAGTGTGGTTGTGTTGTACTGTTTGCCGGAAGAGGTTTTATAGTCTTGAGTTTTGGTAGACTGAAGCTGACGTTATCATCGATCTCTGCGAGAACATCAATAAAAAAATAGTTTTAATACTCAGTATGTTACCACAGTTCAAAAGCTGATTGCTTGGAACATTGGACAAGTCAGTTAAAGCGGAACTGGCAGCTCAATGTTTCAGGGTACAGATGCTACAGGAAAGATAGAACAGGACGGTAGACAGGAAGAGAAGTTGTTTTTGATTAGAGAGAACTTCACAGCAGTACTGAAAAGGGATATATCCAAGAGTTTGCCCACTGAATCTATATGGGTAGAAATGCAAAATAAGAAGGGAGAGATCACTTTGATAGGATTGTATTACAAGCCCCCAAATAGTGGAAAATTGAGGAGCAAATATGTAAGTAGATTACAGATAGTTACAAGAAAAATCAAGTGGTAATATAGGGGACTTTAACTTTCCCAACATTGACTGGGACAGCCATTTCATTAGGGGCTTGGATGGAGAGAAATTTGTTGAGTGTATTCAAAAGGAATTTCTCATCCAGCCTGTGGAAGGGCCAACTAAAGAGAGGGCAAAACTTGATTTCCTCTTGGGAAATAAGGAAAGACAAGCGACAGAAGTGTTAGTGAAGGATCACTTGGGACAATTGACCATAATTCCATTAGTTTTATGGTCACTCCAGCTATGGAGAATGATAGGTCTGACCCAAAAGTTAAAATTCTAAATTGGGGTAAAGCCAATTTTGATGATATTAAACAGGAACTTTCAAAAGTTGATTGGGGAGTTCTGTTGGCAGGCAAAGGGACGGCTGGTAAGTGGGATGCTTTCAAAAGTGTGTTAACTAGGGTTCAGGGTAAGCATATTTTTCGTTTACACTGCCATAGATTACTACTTTTGTTTCTCTCAAAATCTCTAAACATACCCAAACAAGCACATGTAGTCTGCCATACCCAAGTACAGTGGTAGTCTCATAATATCTAATAGTAACTTTATCTTCTTAAAACTTCTATGATTGGCAATATGAATACAAATATCCAGGAAAGATAACTCATTGAAATCCAAGGTTAAGTGGGTTATTTTCTAATTATCTTGTCAAGAAAGCAAGTTTTGATGAGCTATGTTCTTGAGGACTCTGCCAGCTTGATCTTTAGAATTAATAGACAGTCTAAGTGGACACTTCGGCGTTTTCTCAGAGGAGTATTACTGATCGGGTATTTAAAGTGGACTGTAGTTGGTGACAATTTTCATAATGGTTAAATGAAATGATTTGAACTCTGAATCTTTAGTCTAGAATTGTAATCACTTGGCTACTCTACCTATGGAATCTCTTCCCTAATTACCTTGACTTTTCATATCTCTCCTACCAACCTGTCTGTCTTTCCTCTTTCGACTGTATTTCCTCCTTTCTCTCTGCTCGCTTTCTTCATACTCTAAGTGCTTAGGGAGATTTTTCTGCATAGGAGGTACACTGTAGAAGTATGTTTTTGCTTGTTGTTTGAATTGAGGGACAGAAGATTGGCTTCCCCTCATGATTTCTCCACTTTCTTTCCAACACCATTCCAATTAAATAGATCAATAATGTGAATAACCTCAATCCTCTTCCTCACAATGTACTAACTGTTGTAGCTTTTCCAGCTGCCTGCTCCACATATCCTATTGAGAGAAAGAAAATCTTCTAATCCTACCAATGTGAGTTTTGTAACTGTTGAGCTAAATAATCTGTATACCTCTACTTTATCTATTTCTTTCTCATTATTCTAAACATCTTCATCATATCTCCTTATGTCTTCTCGAGTTAAAGCAAACCACTTTCATCTTTCTATGTAAATTAATTCCTTAAGATCTGGAATTGAAACTAAATCAAAGATTTAAAATGATTAAAGGTCTTCACTTAGACATATCATTCAGAGACTGTCACTGGCAGGTCTCAGCTTGAGACTGAGAGAGTGTTGGTTTACCAGGAATGTGCAATACCAGTAGGCCACTCCAGTCTGTTTCTTGATAGTGCCATGTTGCAGCTGATGAAAAGGGTAGGGTGTAGACTGACAAATAATGACGTACTTTGGCATTGATCCAGGCCAGTATTACTTCTGGGCTATGAGCTTGTCTCTCTGCTCCTTGAACAAGGCAATTTGAGACATGCCACTTTTGTCATGAGCTGAAGCCATGACCCTCAATTTGAGTCTACAGATCAATGACAGTCTCTCTCTGAATTATATATCCAACTGAAAACTTTTGGGAAGTGTTTTTTAAACATTTCAAAACTTTGATTTAGTTTCAATTGCAGCTGTCCCCAACCTCCCTGGCTCTCTGTTCTCTCTGTCTTCTGTATATCTGTGCCACTTGACAACTGTCACTAGTTTTTTTTTCAGTGTTTTTCCCCATACGCTCAAAACTTTTAATGCATCTAACTTCAGGGGTTGTAAAACCTCATTTAAAGTGTATATATTCAAACAAACGCCAAATCCCTGACCTTTAGTTGTAACTCCATCCAAACTCTCAGCCAAAAAGGCTTACAAGCCACCAAAATGAATCTGAAAACTATCTATTTCTCTTGATACATAAAATATTATATTTTAATTATAAATTGTTCATAACCATAAGTCACTAAATTTTGAGGACGTACAAATATAAATAATTAAATGAACAAAGTAAAAGTTGAGAGTTTATTTGGTTTGCACAGAGTTGTTAGAATATCTAATACCTTGGCAGAAACTCCTGAATGCAGCAAAACTTTGGAAAATTACTTCAACAAAAAAAAGACAAAAGGACATCTGGTCAAGGGCAGTAAAATAGAATAGATTTTTTCACAGACCCAGTGGAAGCACTTCGACTTTTATGCAATAGAAGGAGGACATTCAACCCGATTATCTTAAGTATCTCAAATGGTGTGAATTGAGTATCAAATGTTCTGTACATTTAGTTATTAATACCATATTTTCTCTATTATAACTATATACAATAGTTTTATTAACCATGAAGAAATTCATTTTTTTCCTCTGAAATTGAGAAGCCTTATATTACTTGTGTCTCTCTCATCGTTATTACCTAAAGGTTGATCTCCGAGTTCAACTCCATCTTTCATTCCTCCACCAGCTTGGCCCTCAGGTTCAACTGCATGCATCTCAAATAAGTTCCTATGCCCATAAGAAATAAAGAATAAAAGACTGACCAAAACTGTGAAAAGAAAAATTATTTTGCATTTGTCAATTGGAAACCAAAGGTGGTGGTTTTACTAGAGTTGGCCTCGGTATTGTTAATGTAATAAAGAATGGAGCTATATACTGCTGAAAAATTGAATTTCGTTGCAAAAGCATTTCTAAAAGGGTAAATTACATCTTTCTTTGAGTCACATGTATATATTTTGGAGTTTACAGCAAGGATTTATAACTTGGTTAATAAATTCAAGTTTTAGTTAGTAAATATCAAAGCATTAAAAGCTAAAACATAGAAATAGTATAATAGTGGATGCCGTAAGCATAACTAACATTTAAAATGTTACTACATCATTAATAGATCTGTGCACTTAATTTTGAGGCAATAAAAAATGCACAAGATTGGGTGGGTGGGTGGGTGGGTGGGAGGGAGGGAGGGAGGGAGGAGGGAAAGGGGAAAGGGAGGGAGAGGGGAGAGTGGGGGGGGTGGAGGGAGGGGAAAGGGGAAAGGGAGGGAGAGGGGAGAGTGGGGGGGGTGGAGGGAGGGGAAAGGGGAAAGCGAGGGAGAGGGGAGAGTGGGGGGGGTGGAGGGAGGGGAAAGGGGAAAGGGAGGGAGAGGGGAGAGTGGGGGGGGTGGAGGGAGGGGAAAGGGGAAAGGGAGGGAGAGGGGAGAGTGGGGGGGGTGGAGGGAGGGGAAAGGGGAAAGGGAGGGAGAGGGGAGAGTGGGGGGGGTGGAGGGAGGGGAAAGGGGAAAGGGAGGGAGAGGGGAGAGTGGGGGGGGGGGGGGGGGAGGGAGGGGAAAGGGAGGGAGAGGGGAGAGTGGGGGGGGGGGGGAGGGAGGGGAAAGGGAGGGAGAGGGGAGAGTGGGGGGGGGGGAGGGAGGGGAAAGGGAGGGAGAGGGGAGAGTGGGGGGGGGGGGGGAGGGAGGGGAAAGGGAGGGAGAGGGGAGAGTGGGGGGGGGGGGAGGGAGGGGAAAGGGAGGGAGAGGGGAGAGTGGGGGGGGGGAAAGGGAGGGAGAGGGGAGAGTGGGGGGGGGGGGGAAGGGAGGGAGAGGGGAGAGTGGGGGGGGGGGGGGAAGGGAGGGAGAGGGGAGAGTGGGGGGGGGGGGGAGGGAGGGGAAAGGGAGGGAGAGGGGAGAGTGGGGGGGGGGGAAGGGAGGGAGAGGGGAGAGTGGGGGGGGGGGGGAAGGGAGGGAGAGGGGAGAGTGGGGGGGGGGGGAAGGGAGGGAGAGGGGAGAGTGGGGGGGGGGGGGGAAGGGAGGGAGAGGGGAGAGTGGGGGGGGGGAAGGGAGGGAGAGGGGAGAGTGGGGGGGGGAGGAAGGAAGGGGAAAGGGAGGGAGAGGGGAGAGTGGGGGGGGGGGAGGGAGGGGAAAGGGGAAAGGGAGGGAGAGGGGAGAGTGGGGGGGGGGGAGGGGAGAGTGGGGGGGGGAGGGAGGGGGGAGAGTGGGGGGGGGAGGGAGGGGGGAGAGTGGGGGGGGGGAGGGAGGGGGAGAGTGGGGGGGGGGGAGGGAGGGGAAAGGGAGGGAGAGGGGAGAGTGGGGGGGGGAGGGAGGGGAAAGGGAGGGAGAGGGGGAGAGTGGGGGGGGGGGAGGGAGGGGAAAGGGAGGGAGAGGGGAGAGTGGGGGGGGGGGAGGGAGGGGAAAGGGAGGGAGAGGGGAGAGTGGGGGGGGGTGGAGGGAGGGGAAAGGGGAAAGGGAGGGAGAGGGGAGAGTGGGGGGGGGGGAGGGAGGGGAAAGGGAGGGAGAGGGGAGAGTGGGGGGGGGGGGAGGGAGGGGAAAGGGAGGGAGAGGGGAGAGTGGGGGGGGGGGAGGGAGGGGAAAGGGAGGGAGAGGGGAGAGTGGGGGGGGGGGGGGGGGGGGGGAAGGGAGGGAGAGGGGAGAGTGGGGGGGGGGGGGAAGGGAGGGAGAGGGGAGAGTGGGGGGGGGGGGAGAGGGAGGGGAAAGGGAGGGAGAGGGAGAGTGGGGGGGGGGGAAGGGAGGGAGAGGGGAGAGTGGGGGGGGGGGGAAGGGAGGGAGAGGGGAGAGTGGGGGGGGGGGGAAGGGAGGGAGAGGGGAGAGTGGGGGGGGGGGGGAAGGGAGGGAGAGGGGAGAGTGGGGGGGGGGAAGGGAGGGAGAGGGGAGAGTGGGGGGGGGAGGAAGGAAGGGAAAGGGAGGAGAGGGGAGAGTGGGGGGGGGGAGGGAGGGGAAAGGGGAAAGGGAGGGAGAGGGGAGAGTGGGGGGGGGGGAGGGGAGAGTGGGGGGGGGGAGGGAGGGGGGAGAGTGGGGGGGGGGAGGGAGGGGGGAGAGTGGGGGGGGGGAGGGAGGGGAAAGGGAGGGAGAGGGGAGAGTGGGGGGGGGGAGGGAGGGGAAAGGGAGGGAGAGGGGAGAGTGGGGGGGGGGGAGGGAGGGGAAAGGGAGGGAGAGGGGAGAGTGGGGGGGGGGAGGGAGGGGAAAGGGAGGGAGAGGGGAGAGTGGGGGGGGGTGGAGGGAGGGGAAAGGGGAAAGGGAGGGAGAGGGGAGAGTGGGGGGGGGGGAGGGAGGGGAAAGGGAGGGAGAGGGGAGAGTGGGGGGGGGGGAGGGAGGGGAAAGGGAGGGAGAGGGGAGAGTGGGGGGGGGGGAGGGAGGGGAAAGGGAGGGAGAGGGGAGAGTGGGGGGTGGGGGGTGGAGGGAGGGGAAAGGGAGGGAGAGGGGAGAGTGGGGGGAGGGAGAGGGGAGAGTGGGGGGGGGGGGGAGGGAGGGGAAAGGGGGGGGGGAGGGGAAAGGGAGGGAGAGGGGAGAGTGGGGGGGGGGAGGAGGGGAAAGAGGGGGGGGAGGGAGGGGAAAGGGAGGGAGAGGGGAGAGTGGGGGGGGGGAGGGAGGGGAAAGGGAGGGAGAGGGGAGAGTGGGGGGGGGGAGGGAGGGGGAAAGGGAGGGAGAGGGGAGAGTTGGGGGGGGGAGGGAGGGGAAAGGGAGGGAGAGGGGAGAGTGGGGGGGGGGGAGGGAGGGAAAGGGGGGGGAGGGAGGGGAAGGGGAGAGTGGGGGGGGGAGGGAGGGAGGGAGAGGGGAGAGTGGGGGGGGGAGGGAGGGAGGGAGAGGGGAGAGTGGGGGGGGGGAGGGAGGGAGGGAGAGGGGAGAGTGGGGGGGGGGGAGGTGGGGGGGGGAGAGGGAGGGAGGGAGAGGGGAGAGTGGGGGGGGGAGGGAGGGAGGGAGAGGGGAGAGTGGGGGGGGGGAGGGAGGGAGAGGGGAGAGTGGGGGGGGGAGGGGGAGGGGGGGAAAGGGGAGAGTGGGGGGGGGGGAGGGAGGGAGAGGGGAGAGTGGGGGGGGGGGAGGGAGGGAGAGGGGAGAGTGGGGGGGGGGAGGGAGGGGAAAGGGGAGAGTGGGGGGGGGGAGGGAGGGGAAAGGGGAAAGGGAGGGAGAGGGGAGAGTGGGGGGGGGGGAGGGAGGGGAAAGGGGAAAGGGAGGGAGAGGGGAGAGTGGGGGGGGGGAGGGAGGGGAAAGGGGAAAGGGAGGGAGAGGGGAGAGTGGGGGGGGGGAGGGAGGGGAAAGGGGAAAGGGAGGGAGAGGGGAGAGTGGGGGGGGGGGAGGGAGGGGAAAGGGGGGGGAGGGAGGGGAAAGGGAGGGAGAGGGGAGAGTGGGGGGTGGAGGGAGGGGAAAGGGAGGGAGAGGGGAGAGTGGGGGGGGGGAGGGAGGGAGAGGGGAGAGTGGGGGGGGGGAGGGAGGGAGAGGGGAGAGTGTGGGGGGGGGAGGGAGGGAGAGGGGAGAGTGGGGGGGGGAGGGAGGGAGAGCGGAGAGTGGGGGGGGGAGGGAGGGAGAGGGGAGAGTGGGGGGGGGAGGGAGGGAGAGGGGAGAGTGGGGGGGGGGGGAGAGTGGGGGGGGGGGGGAGAGTGGGGGCGGGGAGAGTGGGGGAGGGAGGGGAGGGAGGGGAGAGTGAGGGGAGGGAGGGGAGAGTGAGGGGAGGGAGGGGAGAGGGAGGGGAGAGTGAGGGGAGGGAGGGGAGAGTGAGGGGAGGGAGGGGAGAGGGAGGGGAGGGAGGGGAGAGTTGTGGGGGGAGGGGGGGGTGGGGGGGAGGGGAGGGTGGGGGGGAGGGGGAGGGGGGGAGGGGGGGGTGGGGGGGAGGGAGGGGGGGGAGAGAGAGGGGGGAGGGGGGCAAGTGTGGGGGGGAGGGGGGGATGGGGAGGGGGGAGGGGGGATGGGGAGGGGGGAGGGGGGATGGGGAGGGGGGGGAAGTGTGGGGGGAGGGGGATGGGGAGGGGGGAGGGGGGGAAGAGTGTGGGGGGGAGGGGGAGGGGTGGAGAGTGTAGGGGGGGAGAGTGTGGGGGGGGAGTGTGTGGGGGGGGTGGGTGGGGAGAGTGTGGGGGGGGAGGGAGTTGGGGGGGGAGGGAGTTGGGGGGGAGAGTGTGGGGGGGTGGGTGGGGAGAGTGTTGGGGGGGAGGGTGTGGGGGGGGGAGGGAGTGGGGGGGAGGGGGGGAGGGTGAGGGAGGGGAGGGGAGGGGGAGGGAGGGGAGGGGGAGGGTGAGGGAGGGGAGGGGAGGGGAGGGGAGGGGAGGGTGAGGGAGGGGAGGGTGAGGGAGAGGGAGGGAAGGGGGAGGGTGAGGGAGGGGAGTGGGGAGGGTGGGGGAGGGGGGTGGGGAGGGTGGGGGAGGGGGGTGGGGGAGGGGGGAGAGAGAGGGGCGGGGGGGTCGGTCAGTGTGGGTGGAGTTGACCATTACCTGCATGTATTAAGGTCACTGATCCGACAATCGAACAGTTCACTCAAAATTTCCAGATTTTTCTCTTCAATCTTTTTAACTGCTTGTTCTAAATTAGCAACTTCCACACTATAGATGTTTAGCTGCAGTGGCCAAAAAAAATAACAGTTGAAGTTAGTTTCAAAACTCTAGAAACAGTTTCTAACCAAATTTTTGGCCTAGAGTTTACTGTCACTGGTGACACTAATTGGGTCAGCTCCATTTGAGGTCATTGCTTGGCTTCCTCGGGTGCAAAGTGCCATCAACTATTGTGATCACATTGCAAGGAAGATGATTTGTTGGAGCATGAGAAGGCCATGAGTCCAAATGTGCCTTCTTTGAATGACAAGACCATAGTAGATGTGCAAGGGCTGCCAAGGTCAAAATCTGCATAAAAATCACAACAGTAATGCATCTCCATGACCACACCTTCATCATCTTCCTGGGATGTTGACCTAGTCCAGACATTTCTCTTGCAGAATTAACTCTTAACCTGGGTCATCTCCCACCAAGAACAGAATGGAGCATTGTCTCAAACATCTGGTAAATGCTGCTGCCAGGGACGTCTTAGGCTAATGTGGATGGCCATGTAACAGCCTGCATTGCCCAATTATTCTGATCCAGTACCATCTTTAAAGTGCTTTCAATGCAACTGTTTCACTTACTTATAACCACAGAGTAAAGTGGGCCAATAGCCTCGAGTGAATAGATGAGGGAGCAAGCATTACCTGCATTTTATACTTTCAATAAAGAATGCACAAAAATACAACACATCATTCACGAATTATGTCTGTCTCTCCAAATTTGGAGGTAAGATGTGGCTACTGCACAAGAGTAAGAACATGACAACTAGAAGCAAGAGTAGTCCTTTTGACCCCTTGAGCCTGAACAAAGAACAAAGAAAATTACAGCACAGGAACGGGCCTTTCAGACTTCCAAGGCTGCATCAATCATGCTGCCCAATTTAACTAAAACCCCCTACCCTTCCAGGGACCATATCCCTCTATTCCCATCCTATTTTGCACTTGTCAAGACGCCCCTTAAAAGTCACTATTGTATCTGCTTCCACTACCACCCCTGGCAATGTTCCAGGCACCCACTACTCTGTGTAAAAAAATCTGCCTTGTAGATCTCCTTTGAACATTGCCCCTTGTACATTAAACCTATGCCCCCTGGTAACTGACTCTTCTACCCTGGGAAAAGGCTTCTGACTATCCACTCTGTCCATGCCTCTCAATCTTGTAGACTTCTATCAAGTCTCCCCTCAACCGCCGTCGCTCCAGTGAGAACAAACCAAGTTTCTCCAACCTTTCCTCACAGCTAATGCCCTCCATACCAGGCAACATCCTGGAAAATCTTTTCTGCACCCTCTCCAAAGCCTCCACATCCTTCTGAAAGCGGGTGACCAGAATTGAACAGTATATTCTTAGTGCGGCCTAAGGTTCTATAAAGCTGCTCCGCTATTCAATAAGATCATGGCCGATCTTTTCATAGACTCAGCTCCACTCACCCGCCTGCTCACCATAACCCTTAACTGACTTAAAAACATTAGACACGACAGCCTCATCTGCTTCACTAAGCAGGGAATTCCATAGATTCATAACCCTTTGGGTGAAGAAATACCTTCTCAACTCAGTCCTAAATCTGCTCCCCCTTATTTTGAGGCTATGCCCCCTAAGTTCTGGTTTTACCTGCCAGTAGAAACAACCTCCCAGATACTATCTTATCTATTCCCATCATCATTTTATACATTTCTATAACATTCCCTTCATTCTTCTGAATTCCAATGGGTATAGTCCCAGTCTCTCTTCATAAGCCAATCCTCTCAACTCTGGAACCAACCTAGTGAATCTCCTCTGCACCCCCTCCAGGGCCAGTATATCTTTTCTCAAGTAAGGAGACCAAAATTGTAGACAGTACTCCAGGTGTGGCCTCACAAGCACCTTGTACAGCTGCAACATAACCTCCCTGTTTATAAACTCCTTCCCTCTAGCAATGAAAGACAACATTCCATCTGCCTTCTTAATTACCTGCTACATCTGCAAACCAACTTTTTGTGATTCATGCACAAGGATACCCAGGTCCCTCTGCACAGCAGCATGCTGCAATTTTTTTATTGTTCAAGTAATAGTCCATTTTGCTGTTATTCCCATCAAAATGGATGACCTCACATTTATCTACATTGTACTCCATCTGCCAGACCCTTGTCCAATCACTCAGACTTTCTATATCCCTTTGCAGACGTTCAGTGTTCTCTGCACACTTTGTTCTACCACTTGTCTTAGTGTCATCCGTGAACTTTGACACTTAGTCTCCAACTCCAAACCATAATATCCTCAAAGAATTCCACTAAATTAGTTAAACATGACCTGCCTTTCAAGATCCCATGCTACGTCTTCCCAATAGGACAACTTTATCCAGATGTCTCTCTATTTCTTCCTTGAAGATAGATTCAAGCATTTTCCCTGCTACAGAAGTTAAGCTAACTGGCCTATAGTTACCCGCTTTTGTCTACCTCCTTTTTTAAACAGTGGTGTCACATTTGCTGTTTTCCAATTTGCTGGAACCGCTCCAGAGTCCAGCCAATTTTGGTAAATTACCAACAGTGCATTTGCTGTTTCCCCAGCATTTTTTTTAGTACCCTGGGATGTATTCCATCAGGACCAGGAGACTTGTTTACCATTAGCTTGCCCAACTCTGCTTCTTTAATGGTTGTTTCTAGGTCCTCACCTGCCATAGCCTTCGTCATCAATTTTTGGCATGTTATTTATGTCTGCTGCTGTGAAAACCAACACAATACCTGTTCAATGCCTTGGCCATTTCCTCATTTCCTGTTATTAAATCCCCCTTCTCATCTTCTATAGGACCAATGTTTACCTTAGCCATTCTTTCTGTATATTTGTAGAAACTTTTGCCATTTTTTTAACATTCTGAGCTAGTTCACTCATAATCTTTTTTCTTTATAATATTTTTTCGTGGCTTTCTGTTGACCTTTAAAGATTTCCCAATCCTCTAGTTTCTCACTAATCTTTGCCACTTTGTATGCATTTTCTTTCAATTGGATACCCTCCGTTATTTCCCTAGATATCCACGGCTGATTATCTCTTTTTTCAGTCCTTCATCATCACTGGTATATACTTCTGCTGAGCACTATGAAAAATCGCTTTGAAAGTCCTCCACTGTTCCTCAGTTGTCCCATCATAAAGTTTTTGCTCCCAGTCTACATTAGCCAACTCCCCCCTCATCCCATTGTAGTCACCTTTGTTTAAGCACAAGACACTGGTGTTGGATTTTACCTTCTCATGCTTCATCTGTATTTTAAATTCAACCATACTGTGTGATTGCTTCTTCCCAGAGAATCCCTAACTGTGAGATTATTAATTATTCCTGTCTCATTACAGAGGTCCAAATCTAGGATAGCTTGCTCCCTCAAAGGGTCTATGACACACTGACACAATGTATCGTGGATACATTCTATGAACTCCTTCTCAAGGCTGCCTTAACTGACCTGGTTTGACCAATTGACACATGTAGACTACAATCTCCCATGATAATTGCCATATCATTTTTACGTGCATCAATTATTTCCTTGTTTATTGCTTGCTCCATCGTGATGTTATTATCTGGCGACCTATAAGCTACGTCTATCCATGACTTTTTCCTCCTTACTCTTTCTAATTACCACCCAAATGGATTCAACCCGGTTCTCCATAGAACTATGTCATATCTCTCTACCATCCTGATGGCATCCTTAAATATCAGAGCTACACCACCTCCCTTACCTTCCTGTCTGTCCTTCCCTGGATATTTAACTCCCAGTTGTAACCACCCTGCAACCATGTTTCTGTAATGGACATTAATCATACTCATTTGCGATGATTTGTGCCGTCAACTCATTTACGTTGTTTCGAATGCTGCAAGCATTCAGGTAAAATATCCCTATTCTAGTTTTTGTACCTTTTTGAATCCTTAACACCTCCTGAACTCTTCTCCCTTATAACATTATTCGTAATTTTCCGTATAGTTGAAACCTTCTCCTCACATGCTTCCTATTAACCATTATACTTCGTTTTACCCTTCTCTTTTTCCTCCCACTTGCTAGTTTAAAATCCCTGTGACCACCGGCCCCAGATCTGTTCAGGTGAAGACCGTCCCAACAGTACAGATCCCTCCTGTTCCAATACTGATGCTAGTGCGCCATGAAATGGAACCTCTCTTTTCCGCACCACTTCTTTTGTCACATGTTCACTCCCCTGATTTTCTCATCCCTATGCCAATTTGCACATGGCTCAGATATAACAAATGGATCCTCCCACTCCAATATCCTTTCAAGCCGGTCAGAGATGTCCCTCACCCTGGCACCCAGGCAACATACCATGATGGCTCATGATCTGGTTTGCAAAAGATGCTATCAATCCCGCTAATTATAGAGTCCCCTACAACTACCACTTGTCTTTTTGCTCCCCCTTCTTGAATGGCCTCCTGTACCACAGTGCAGTGGTCGGTTAGCTCATCCTCCCTACAGCCCTCTTTCTCATCTACACAGGGAGCAAGTACCTCAACCCTGTTGGACGAAGTCAAGAGGTGAGGAATTCTGAATTCATGATCCCCCTATCTACCTCACCTGCAGTCAAACCATGCTGTCCCTCGTCACTGACCAAATTAGAGGTACTTGATTTACCAGGTGTGACTGCCTCTTGAAACAAAGCGTCCGGGTAACTCTTCCCCTCCCGGATGTGCTTCAGCATCAGAAGCTTTGACTCCAGCTCATCAATTCTGAGCCAAAATTCTTCGAGCAACCAACACTTGCTGCAGATGTGGTCACTACAGTTTGCAATGGTATCTGCCAGCTTGCATATCATACAGCAACAGCATATCACCTGTCCAGCCGTCGCTACTTAGTCAATTAATTTTAGTAGTTAGTTTAGCAATGTTCTTTCTCAAATTTTGTACAGATTTCCTACCAGCCAATTAGGTCACATTTTTTTCTGTGATGTTATTCAATTTTTTTGTCAGGTACAATGTATATAGTGCTCTGCCCTCCAACTGCTTCCTGAAGACTAGGCCACGGATCCTTGAGGTACGTTAGTTTCATTCTCACTCTGCTGCTGCTTCACCCTCCAACTGTTCCCTGGAGTCTAGGCCATGGACTGTGGGCAGCATAGTGGCACAGTGGTTAGCATTGCTGTCTCACAGTGCCAGGGACTTGGGTTCAATTCTGGCCTTGGGTGACTATGTGGAGTTTGCACGTTTCCCAGTGTCTGTGTGCGTTTCCTCCGGCTGCTCCAGTTTCTTCCCTCAGTCCAAAGATGTATGGGTTAGATTGATTGATTGGCTATGCTAAATTGTTCCTCAATTTCAGGGGGATTAGCAGGGTAAATGTGTGGGGTTAGAGGGATAGGACCTGAGCTGGATTGTGGTCAGTGCAGGCTCGATGGGCCAAATGGCCTCCTTCTGCACTGGAGGGATTCTATCCCCGAGAAGTTGGATACGCACTGTGCTGCTGCTCTGCCTTCCAACTGCTCCCTGGAGATTAGACCGTGGATCCCTGAGGTAAGTTAGTACTCACTGTGCTGCTCTGTTCCACCCTCCAATGCTCCTAGAGACTAGGTGTCAAGAGTAGCGTCGTAACTCCCAAGAATGTGAAATCTTTATTGTCCAGTGGAAAAGTAAATGAAGCATAAAACTGTACAGTTATCGACGAGGTAATTCTGCCCAATTAGCCTGTGTCAGTTAATCTTTATTCAACTATAATGTTTTCATTTTTTATCTCCTCTGTCACTTATTCACTCGCTCACACCCAGATGTAAACTGCAGCATGGTATACTAATATGTCTTGCCATACAGCCATTTCAAGTAACCCCTTCCCCCACCTTACTGTCACTATTCACTGCCAAATACCACTTATCCTCCTCCCAATTGCTTTTACCCAACTTGCCTAAGAGCCTCCGCTGATGTCTCAGCTGGCTGCTCTTGTTGCTTTCTTTCACCACCTTCCCCCCACCACCACCCAATTCCTCTCCACTTCCCATAGCAACTTAAAAACAACCTCTAGCATTACGAATGGTGCCTTGCAGCTTGCTGGTCATGTACTACTGAATCTGGTGAACCAACTTGCGGACATCCTGCTATTATCATGTGCTGCAGCACAAATCACCTCAATTTGAACTCAATTAAGTTTATAGGCTGATAAATTCTAAGATTTTTATTATTTTTTTTAAACTTATGCAGCATTTAATCAGCTCTGCAGATTGGAAATTTATCCAAATGTTTCCTGATGCCTAATATTTATGCAGTCTGGATCCATATGCAATAAAACACTTGCTTATTTGAAAATAATTGAAATTAATTCTTGAAATATTCATATGATTAATTTTTCTGAGGAAAAATGATTGGGACTGATTTTGTACAGTCGATGATGAACAGCTTCACTTCTGGTCATGATTGAGTAAAGGTCAGATTTGGACTTCAGATGTTGCTGCCCTGAGGAACTCCTGCAGCAATGTCCTGGGCCTGAAATGATTGGCTTCCAACAACCACAACTCTCTTTGTGCCAAGTATGATTCTAGCAATTGAGTATATTTTTCCACTGATCTCAATACACTTGAATCAATAAGTATAACTTTCAAAAGCTCAATACAATCTAGAACACATCAGTTTAGTTGACTGGTACACCTGCTATTGGACTTGAAAGCAAACTTGCACATGCTTTATAAAAGAAATAAATTGATGGGAAAAGATCTGTTTGTGTTCTGTGCTTTGAAATGTTCCACTTAAAGAACACTAGATGCAGATAAATAAAAACCTACTTCACATTTTCTTACCTCTTTCTTTAGCCATGCATTTTCCTTTACTTGTTGGTGGTTGTATTTACTCATATAACTTACAGCTTTCTGCACAGAAGAATAAATATATTTTAACGAGTCACATTGATGGGTGGTTATATTTTGCCAATATACTGCAATATTGAATGAACTATTCTCAAAGCAGCAGAGCAAGTAGTGAACAACAAGCTGTAATTAAATTGTATTTATTATGGATGCCATAACCTAAAAATTAGCCTGAGATTGTTTTCAGAATCAAATTCAGTACTGCACTGGCAGTGTGAGCTTGAATTAAGCGCCCTGACAGTTGGTCTGAGTTGTTGCTGCTAATTACATAGACAGCCATCCCAAATGAAGATATCATTATCAGCCTGTCAACTTCAGCAGTGACAGCTGTCAGCTAAGTCCCAGGTGGGAGTTAGGGGGCTTCAGGGGCTTGGAAGCAAGGGATGTGGGTGGGGAGGAGGGGGTAGATGATATGGGACATGAAGTGCTTCCAACACATGTGAGACAGGAAAGCAGTGTATGTTCTGCATGGTTCAACATTTTTATTTAAATAGTAGACTTGCAGTTGGAGGCTGTGCGAGCTGCTGAAATATCCTGATTCCTGCCCTGGTGTTCACTGTCTAATTTTTTGATGAGGCTCTTCAGCAGACAGTAAGCCCATAGTTTACTAATTTAAAGGAATTAAGGCACTCACTAGGATATTTGGGTGAAAATTCCCCACGAATTTAGCAAGATTACAAATACCTAGATTGGGTGCTGGCAATCCCAATACCAAAATGGTATGCTTTGCGCCTGTTTTTTGCCAGAGTAATATGTGCAACTCATACCAATTTCTATTCCTATAACACTTGGTCCTCATGATCTATAAATGTGTAAAATTTACGATCGCTGCATGGTAATGGGAAATCCTTGTCAGAAAGGACATTACAAACAGCATAGTGTATAGACAATTCTTTTCAAATTTTGTAAGCCATAAGAAGTAGGAGCAGAAGTTGGCCATTCGGCCTTTTGAGTCTGCTCCATCATTCAATGAGACATGACTGATCTGATGTGATAATCTTCAACTCCACTTTCCCACCTTATTTCCATAACCCTTGATTCCCTTACTGACCTGTCTATCTCAGCCTCAAACATACTTAATGACACAGCTTTTCCAGACCTCTGCAGTAAAAAATTCCATGGATTCACTGCGAAAAAATTTCTCCTCAGATGTCTCAAATGGGTGAACCCTTATTCTAAGATTATGCTTTCTGGTCTTAGACTATCCCACAAGGGGAAACAACCTCTCAGCATCTACCTTGTAAAGCCCCCCGAGAATCCTCTATGTTTCAATAAAGTCACCTTTCACTCTTCTAAACTCCAATGACTACAGGCCCAACCTACTCAATCTCTCCTCATAAGAAAATCCCTTCATACCCAGGATCAATTCAGTGAACCTTTGCTGCAATCCTTCCACTGCCAGAATATATTTCCTTAGAGAAGGGACCAAAACTATTCCAGGTCTGATCTAACTCGCGCCTTTAGCAAGACTTCCCTATTTGACAAAAAAGATTGACAAAAAAGTTGATAAAGGAGGGTAGAAGAAGCTATGAAGCTGGGCTAGCGCTTAATATAAAAAAGGATAGCAAGAGTTTTTATAAATATATAAAAAGGAAGAGGCTGGCTAGGGTGAACGTTGGTCCCTTAGCGGATGAGAAAGGGGACCTAGTGGTAGGGGATGGGGATATGGCTAAGGTCTTGAATAACTTTTTTGTTTCTGTCTTCACGGAGGAGGACGTGAATAATTTGCCGGGTGTTAGCGATGGAAAGGTGGTAGGACTGGAGGGTCTTAATGACATTACTGTTACTAGAGAGGTGGTGCGCGACAGACTGGAGGGGCTGATTGTGGACAAGTCCCCAGGACCGGATGGAATGCATCCGAGGGTTCTGAAAGAAATGGCGGAGGTGATAGTGGATGCCTTGGTGGTTATTTTCCAGACGTCGCTGGATTCCGGGGAAGTGCCGGAGGATTGGAAAACGGCTAATGTTACGCCGTTGTTTAAGAAGGGTGCCAGGCAAAAGGCGGGGAATTACAGGCCGGTTAGTTTAACGTCTGTGGTAGGTAAAATGTTAGAATCCGTCATTAAGGAGGAAATTGCGAGGCATCTTGAAGGGAATTGCTTGATAGGGCAGACGCAACACGGTTTCATTAAAGGGAAGTCGTGTCTGACAAATTTACTGGAGTTCTATGAGGATGTGTCTAGGGCGGTGGATAGAGGAGAGCCGGTGGATGTGGTCTTTCTGGATTTTCAGAAGGCGTTTGATAAGGTACCTCACAAGAGGTTACTGCAGAAGGTCAGAGGACATGGAGTTGGGGGTAGGGTGTTAGCGTGGATAGAGGATTGGTTGTCAAATAGGAGGCAGAGAGTGGGGGTCAATGGGTGCTATTCGGATTGGCAGTTGGTGACTAGTGGGGTGCCCCAGGGGTCGGTGCTGGGGCCTCAGCTATTTACCATTTATATAGATGATCTGGAGGAGGGAACCGAGTGTAGGGTGTCGAAATTTGCTGATGACACCAAGATTGGGGGAAAGGCAAATTGTGCGGAGGGTGTGGAGAGTCTGCAGAAGGATCTAGATAGGCTGGGCGAATGGGCCAGGAAATGGCAAATGGAATTTAATGTTGGCAAGTGTGAGGTGGTCCACTTTGGTAGGAAGAATGGTAGGAAGGACTATTACTTACGTGGTGAAAAACTGCAGCAGGCGACGGTGCAGAGGGACCTCGGGGTCCTTGTGCATGAGTCGCAAAAACCCAGCCTGCAGGTGCAGCAGGTGGTCAGGAAGGCGAATGGGATGCTGGCCTTCATAGCGAGGGGGATTGAATATAAAAGTAGGGAGGTCTTGCTGCAGCTGTATAGGGCATTGGTGAGGCCGCAGCTGGAGTACTGTGTGCAGTTTTGGGCGCCGCACCTGCGCAAGGATATTTTGGCCTTGGAGGGAGTGCAGAGGAGGTTTACTAGGCTGATACCGGAGTTGAGGGGGTTGAGCTATGAGGAGAGGCTGAATAAACTAGGCTTGTACTCGTTAGAGTTTAGAAGAATGAGGGGAGATCTCATTGAGACGTATAAGATGATGAATGGGATGGATAGGATAGAGGTGGAAAGACTCTTCCCGCTCAAAAAAGACAGTAGGACTAGGGGGCACAGCCTCAAGATAAAGGGGGGGCGGTTCAGAACGGAGTTGAGGAGGAACTTCTTCACTCAAAGGGTGGTGAATCTCTGGAATTCTCTGCCCGTTGAAGTGGTGGAGGCTGCCTCGCTAAATATTTTTAAGAAGCGGGTTGATGGGTTTTTGATAAGAGAGGGGATTAAGGGTTATGGGGAGAGGGCGGGAAAGTGGAACTGAGCCACGACAGATCAGCCACGACAGATCAGCCATGATCTTATTGAATGGCGGGGCAGGCTCGAAGGGCCAGATGGCCTACTCCTGCTCCTATTTCTTATGTTCTTATGTTCTATTTTTAGGGATCGCTAAATAATGGCCAACATTCTATTTGCCTTTCCTATTACCTGTTGAACTTGCATGCTAATTTTTGTGATTTATGCACAAAAACCCACAAAACCCTCTCTGTTGCAGCTTTCGGCAGTCTTTCTCCATTTGAATAATATTCAGTCCCTTTATTCTTCCTACCAAAGTGCATAACTTCTCATTTTCCTACATGGTATTCCATATGCCAAGTTTTTTGCCCACTCACTTAACTTTCCATATCTCTCTGCAGACCGTGTGAGTCATTCTCACTACTTGCCTTCCCAGCTGTATTTGTCATCCACAAACTTAACAACAGTAAAACATTCACTTCCCCTGTTCAAATCAATAATATATAGTACATAATTGTAGCCAAGTTGTAAAATTATTGGATTAGGTTTATACGGCAAATAGGATGTCTGTACTTTAGTGAGTTTATAAAATGCAACAATTATTAATTGAAATTAGTTTTAATTAATTACATCAATTTTAACTTGAATACAATAATCAATTTTCATTTTTGGAATATTGCTAAATGAATGCCATAAAACAGAAGTAATTAATAACATTATTGATCATAAATTGTCAAATGATATAGGGCTGTATAGGGCATTGGTGAGGCCGCAGCTGGAGTACTGTGTGCAGTTTTGGGCGCCGCACCTGCGCAAGGATATTTTGGCCCTGGAGGGAGTGCAGAGGAGGTTTACTAGGCTGATACCGGAGTTGAGGGGGTTGAGCTATGAGGAGAGGCTGAATAAACTAGGCTTGTACTCGTTAGAGTTTAGAAGAATGAGGGGAGATCTCATTGAGACGTATAAGATGATGAATGGGATGGATAGGATAGAGGTGGAAAGACTCTTCCCGCTCAAAAAAGACAGTAGGACTAGGGGGCACAGCCTCAAGATAAAGGGGGGGCGGTTCAGAACGGAGTTGAGGAGGAACTTCTTCACTCAAAGGGTGGTGAATCTCTGGAATTCTCTGCCCGTTGAAGTGGTGGAGGCTGCCTCGCTAAATATTTTTAAGAAGCGGGTTGATGGGTTTTTGATAAGAGAGGGGATTAAGGGTTATGGGGAGAGGGCGGGAAAGTGGAACTGAGCCACGACAGATCAGCCATGATCTTATTGAATGGCGGGGCAGGCTCGAAGGGCCAGATGGCCTACTCCTGCTCCTATTTCTTATGTTCTTATGTTCTTATGTTCTTATGATCAGAGTTGACTATTACAAATGTATAATTTGTAATTAAAAATTGAATACAAGGCACTTCTGAGCAATAACACCAGAACTCCTTGGATTACCAGTGTCAATGCTGCAAGATAGGATTTAGTTTCCTAGAATATTTTGGCTGTACAGCGAGGCCACAATTGGGGTAATCAATGATCATTGTCAATAATGTCAACACAGCGCATTCCTAGGTACTGTATGTCTGGCTGTTGTTAGACATATTTAATATTGAGGGGAATGATGATCCTTACTATTAAATTTTAGGAATCAAACTTGTGCAGCACAAGAGTTGCAATATTTTGTTGCATAATAAGAACAAAATGATAAACCGAACATTTTAGTTACCTGTGCAGCAATTGCCTTTTTATTATCCATTTGCTCCCTTGTTAATCTGTCAATATCCTCCTTTGCTCTAGCTAAGGCTCTGTGAAAATGACCTTTAAAACAAAGGTAAATTTAAACATGAAGAAATCACAGCTGCCCAATAACTTTGGATAAATTAACACTTGGTGTAGTGTTAACCCATATACCAGTAGATCCCTTATTTAATTCCTTGCATGTATTGAGTTTGTAAAACTCATCTGGAGCGATGAGTTTTACAAACTCATGAAGTTATGCATTACAAAAGTCAGATATTTCAGGATAATTAAAGGAAAAAACACACAAGATAGAAACATATTCTAATATTCACTGGAAAAAAATCAATCCACAATTTTCTATTAAATGAAACGATATAACTTAAACCCATATATTCTTACTCACTGCAGCTTGATCACAGGATCTAATGTACCTGCATGCTAAAAAAAGTTACCTTAATTATTTGGAAATGCCAGTAAGCTGTTGACTTTTTATAAGTTTACTTGTTCCAAGTAAATTCTTCCAGCTAAAGGATTCAGTTTGATAATACTGTCTCTGAGTCAGAACGTTATAGGTGCAAGCCCTACTCTACTGAGGAAGTGCAACATTATCAGAAGTATTTAAACTAAGGCCACATCTACTTGTACAGGTAGATGTAAAAGATCCCATGTGCTTCGTACGTGAGATTTCATAACATAGGCATGTATTAAATTATTGCTTCAACCTATGATAAAATAAAGTAATGAAGGAAAGGAAGCAAGCAATCTGCTATGAGTTCTGCCCAACAATAAGCCAGTGTAGCTTGGTTATTGTTTCAATGTTGTTGCCAAACTTCAGTAAGGTTTGACTAATCTTACTGAACCTTGATGAAGCTTTGTTTCCCTATGACAAACTTGAGATAGTTGGTATGGCTTAACTTCAAGCGATATATTAGGAAATATTTACAAAGATTTCAGGGTGAGCACATGGTATTCAGGACACTTAACTTTCAGACTATTCCACACTTAGCTCTCTTGGAGCCTCTTGGACATTTGATTACTGATGTCACAATTACATCATTAGTACCATCATGGTCTCAATAATATATCCATTAACACATTACTCTGCTGTTGCCTTGGGGACTCGGAATCCCAGTCAAGTGATACTGAAATCCATATACTAAGTTTAACATCTACACATAAAGGAAGATGCAGGTGTTCTTGCTATTGCACATTTACTATTTCAGAGGCTTTGGACAGAGAGAGAAAGAGAGATTCCCAGAGAAAGAAAGAGAGAGACAGAGAAGCAGCAGCTGTTGTGAGCAGCAAGGGAAAGACCACTTTCTGTTGGCTACAAGGCAGGATGTAGGTGGAACTTGTTATCTGGCCAAAAAGAAGGAACTGGCAGAGATTTAAGGACACAAGGAGATTTTCCCTGGTAAGACTGGGAGAAAGAGTCACCAGAGTGGGCCGTACGGCTAGAAATTGGTTCTGGAATTCCCAGAAGATTGAGGGAAAGAATCTTCAATGATCGCTAAACAATTACAACTCAGAAACGTGGAGCAGCTGTTGGAAGCTGGGAGTGAATTTGGACTATTTCCTGTAAAGATCACAATTCTGCAGAGAACGTGCTCTAACATGCATATGTGACATGGGATTATCAGTCATGTTAAAACATTAATAAGGGTTATCTTTTCTGTAGTTTAGAGTATTAATTCTCATCTAAATAATTTTTAGTTGATTTTGGTTTTAATTCATTTGTAACAGTAAATGTCTTAAAACTCAAAAACATGTATGATTCCTTTAAGCTGGTCACTGGGAATCATAAAACATGGCACTACACAACAGTGAAAGTTCTACAGCTGTCCCAAACGTCTGTTCTCACTCAACACCAATATATAATCTGCTTATAATTTCATTTGTTGTATGTGTTGTCTTTCTATATGTAAATTTGCTACTGTTCTTGTCTGTATAACAAGTGCACTTTCAAAGCATCCCAAAACTGGAGCCAGGAAGGACTGAATAGTTGGAGGTCAGATAGAGAGACATTTGAGATCAAGAACAAATACCTGGGGAAAGCAAGATTGGGGTCAGAGGCTGCAAAAGACGAGTGTCAATATGCAAAAAAATCAAAGTTGAGAATTTCAGAGAAGGGACAGACAGGGGACAGCAGCAACTGAGATGCTGCTTTACACGAAATTAGCTTACTTTTTAGCAGGTGACCTTTAGTGTTGGTTTCCCTGAATGCAGACATTGCAGGTGGGCAAATCAATACCGCAGCAGCGACCTGATGCAGGTGTTAGACCCCTTATTTGCATATGCAAATAATTAATATCTGATTTTATCATAGATAAAGTATGCTAACGTATTTTGGGCACTTAGAAATTGGGTCAGGTGCTACACAGCTTCCAAAGTCATAAAGCATTAAACATACCTTCAATGTCACTAAAAGTTTTCACCAGCTCTACAAGTTCATTTTCTCGAAGTTTGATAATTCTAGCATGTTCAATGCTTCCAACATTCTTGTACTCTAGCCAGTAGGCCTTCACTTCTTTCTCCTTTTCAATTTTCTGCTCCAGATCTTTTATTGTGGATTGTAGCTCTGGCTCAAACAAGAAAATATACTCAGTGTTGATCAGAATTCTCAGCTTGTTGGTCTCTAGCTCTTCAGGTTTGTTAGATAATCACAAACAACAAAAAAAGAGCAGTCTGGCAGCACAGCAGATTGGTATACAATAGCAACTTGCTTTGAAGTAGGTAGTTCATTTCCATCTCTAAAAATGGGAGGAGCTCATGGATTTATTAACCTCTAAATTAGAAATAATTCATTTAGCTACCTCTTCCCTGCTCTCAACCAAGCCACAGTTCTCTCAGCTTGTACTCACCACAGCCTTTAAACATGGCCTGTTTGTAGCTTCTCAAGTTCTTCTTATCCATGAGCCCTATCTTCTGCTCCCTTAACCATCTTCCCATTAATTTTTTTACATAGGATATATGATACAGAAGAAAGCCATTCTGGCCATTGAATCCATCCTGCTGTTATATTCTACTTGAGCCTCCTTGTATTTTTCTTCATCCGCTTCTATCATCGTGACCCTTCATTGCCTTTTCCCTCGAACGCTCGGCTAGCTGCCACTTAAATACATCTATACTATTTGTTTCAACCACTCCCTATGGTAATGAGTCCCAAATTCTCACCACTCTTTGGGTGAAGAAATTTCATCTGAATTCCTGCAAGTTACAAAGAAACACAATCTAATGTTGATGACCTTTGGGTTTGCATTTCTCTACACAAAAATAATTCTCTCTCTTTCCAGTCTGGCAAAATTATAAATTTAAAGATCTCTTGAATCAACCCCCTCAGCTTTTTTTTAAAGAGAAAAGAGATTGTCAATCCTTTCCAGGTGTGTACATCCATGTACTTCTGGTATCATCCTGGTAAATCTTCTCTGCATGCTTTACATTGCCACAATCTCCTTTTTATAACTGCACGCAGTACTCTTTTCCTTATTTCTCTAATGCTTTTCTGACTAGCCCCTTATTCTTAAAATTCAACACATCCTAACCCACATCAAAATCCATTTGTCTCAGAGATGACCTCAACTGCCATTGTACTGACTTATGATTCACCTAATTTCTCTGATCTAAATTCCAATTAAGTCCATGGCCTTGTTTCTTGAGCACAACAACTTCCACTCACACATACCCTGCTCCTCCAACACTGGCCTTTGGTGCATTCTCCCTTTTTTAGCTACTTCATTAAACATCCTTTGGTCACTTAGGTCCCATTCTCTAGAGTTCCTGAATCCTTTAGCTTCTCAACTATCCTGTCCTCCTTTGACCCTGTTTAAAACTCTCTGTTTTGATTAGGTTTTTGGTAAGCCTCGTATGTACTCATTCATTTCTCTGATTGGGTTCCTTGCAAAAATAAGTTTTTTTTAATATATTAGATGCATAATTTAAGGGAACATCACAATAATTCTTTACAAGGCAACAGTTGGAGAAAGCACCAGAAATAAAAATAATTTTGCCTTGCTATCTTCTTTTGCCACTGAAAACCTAAAACAAAATAATCTTCTTAACTATATCATTTTTTTTTGTGTTAGTCATGGTTGACAGACTTTTCTTTTTGGGTTTTCGTGCCTCGAAGGAATGCTGTAAACTATGTAATATTTTAAGAACTGTCCATTACCTTTGTACCATCATAATGAATTTTCCCAATCTAGCTCAGCCAACTTGCCCCATATACCTTTTTAATTTCCTTTGTTCAAGTTTAACACACTGGCTGCAGATTGAATTCTTTTACCTTCGAACATAAAGTTCTATCATACAATGACAACTTAATTCTAAAGATTTTTTACAAGGATTATTAACTAGCTTTTTTTCATTGCACAATACTAGATATAAAATAACTTGTTCTCTAGTCAGCATCTTGCTCTATAAATCCATCCTCAAACTCATTTTCCACAGTATCTGTGCTCATTAGGCTTACCCAATCTATATGCAGACTGTGCAGATTCAAGTTACACATGATCACTGTATTACCCATACTACATGCTATTCTAATCTTCTGAATAAACCATGTCCCATATTACCACTCTACTTGGTGGTGTATAACAACTCTTACCAATGTTTGCTGCCCCTTGCTTTTCATAGCTCTACGCAAACTGTTCCCAGATTTTGTTCTTCCAATTTGAGATCTGTCCTTACCAATTTATGATCTCATTCCTTATTATCAGTGTAACACCACCTCCTTTTCCTTTTTCTCTGTCTTTACTAAATGTTAAATATCCCCAAATATTCAGTTTCCAATCTTGGTCACCCGTAATGGCAATTAGATCATACTCATTTACCCCTATTGTGTGCCTTGTCACAAAAGCTGCATGAATTCAGCAAGAGTCCCGTTCACTTGATGGCATTATTCCACATCCTAAGCCTGGTTGATAGCTCACCTTTGTATCACCTGCTTTCTAATTTCACTTGCTATCTTTCTGTTTCCTATAATCAGTTTTTCTTCCTGCCAATTTGAGCTAATCCTCAGGTTCCCATCCCTCAGCAGGCTAGTTTAAACCTTCCCCAATAGCACTAGCAAATTTCCCTGCAAAGATAGTAGTCCTGTTAAGTTGTTACCCATCCATCTTATACAATTCCTTTCTCCCTCTAAACCGGTCCTGATGCCTCAGAAATCTGATGCCCCCCTCTCTTACACCAATCCTCGAGCCACATGTTAAATCGCTCAATCCTGCTGTTCCTATGCTCATTAGCACGACCCTGAGAGTAATCCTGAGATTACTGTCCAAGGTCCTGCTTTTTAGTTCCCTTTCTAACTTCCTAAAATATGTCTTTAGGATCTTCTTCCTTCCTATGTTGCTGCTACTAATGTGGACCACAACCTCTGTTCACCCTCGATGTGGCTTATGCTACCAAATAAACCTGTTGGACTTTAACCTGTTGTTGTGAGACTTCTTACTGTGTCCACCCTCCCCCAGAAAGATGTCATGCAGCCATTCCGTGACATCCTTGACCCTGGTACTAGGCAGGAAATCCACTGTCTTGAAATCACACTTAGTGCTGCTAAAAAGCTTGTCTGATTCACTGAGTATTAAATCCCCTGCTTTTCCACTTTTTTTCCTCCCCTCATATGCAACTGAGCTACCCATGATGCCAGCAACTTTACTCTGGCAGCACTCCTCTGAGGAACCAGTATCCAAAATGGAAAACCAATTAACAAGCAAGATAGATTAACAAGCAAGATAGACAGTCAGCATGGCTTTGTGAGTGGAAGATCATGTCTCACAAATTTAATTGAGTTTTTTGAAGGGGAAACCAAGAAGGTAGATGCGGGCAGTGCAGTTGATGTTGTCTACATGGACTTTAGCAAGGCCTTTGACATAGTATTGCATGGTAGGTTGTTGCATGAAGTTAAATCTCACAGGATCTAGGGTGAGTTATATAAATGGAAACAACATTGGCTTCTTGACAGAAGCCAGAGAGTGGTTGTAGAGAGTTGTTTTTCAAACTGGAAGCCTGTGACCAGCAGTGTGCCTCAGGGATCAGTGCTGGGCCCACTGTTATTTGTCATTTATATTAATGATTTGGATGAGAATATAGGAGGCATGCTTAGTAAGTTTGCAGATGACACCAAGATTGGTGGCATAGCGAACAATGAAGAAAGTTATCTCCAAATGCAATGGCATCTTGATCAATTTGGCCAGTGGGCTGATGAATGGCAGTTGGAGTTTAATTTAGACAAATGCGAGGTGATGCATTTTGGTAGATTGAACCAAGGCAGGGTTTACTCAGTTAATGGTAGGCCATTGCAGAGAGTTACAGAACAAAGAGATGTAGGGGTACATGTTCATAGCTCCTTGAAAGTGGAGTCACAGGTGGCCAGAACAGTGAAGAAGGCATTCGGCATGCTTGGTTTCATCGGTCAGAACATAGAATACAGGACTTGGAATGTTTTATTGAAGTTGTACAGGACATTAGTAAGGCCGTGCTTGGAATACTGTGCGCAATTCTGGTCACCCTATTATAGAAAGTATATTATTAAACTAGAAAGAGTGCAGAAAAGATTTACGAGGATGCTACCAGGACTTGATGGATTGAGTTATAAGGGGAGGCTGAATAGACTGGGACGTTTTTCTCTGGAGCTTGGGAGGCTGAAGGGTGACCTTATAGAGATCCATAAAATAATGAGGGGCATAGACAAAGTAGATAGTCAATATCTTTTCCCAAAGGTAGGGGAGTCTAAAACTAGAGGGCATAGGTTTAAGGTGAGAGGGAAGAGATACAAATGTGTCCAGAGGGGCAATTATTTCACATAGAGGGCGGTGAGCCTTTGGAACAAGCTGCCAGAGGTAGTAGTAGAGGCGGGTACAATTTTATCTTTTAAAAAGCGTTTAGATAGTTACATGGGTACAATGGGTACGGAGGGATATGGGCCAAATGCGGGCAATTGGGATTAGCTTAAGGGTTTTAAAGAAAGAGGGCGGCATGGACAAGTTGGGCCAAACAGTCTGTTTCCATGCTGTAAACCTCAATGACTCTATGACTCAGGGGACTCCTGTAATACCTGCTTAGTTCTCTGAGACTGCCTGGAAATCCCCATTCCCTCTTTGCCTGCATGCTCCTAATCCGCAGTGTGCCACCTCCCTAAACATGCTATCAACATAATTCGCAGCCTCACAGATTTACAACAGCAAATCCAGCCACTGGTTGTGTTCCAAAACCCAGAGCTCAAGCTTTTGCAGATGGTGAGAATTTCATAGATTTGTCAAAATAAACAAACATCACTTGACTGGACGTTTGAAAAACATCTCTGGATGCGCTCACAAAATCTGCCAAAAACATCAAAGTCACATTTTCCAGCACAGCTGAGTGTGCAGACTCAGTACTCCAACCCATGCTTCACTCGCAGGTGCGAATTAAAAAGGTTTCTAAATGATGTCTGAGTCCATGAAACTTCTACAAGTTCTAAAATGTGAATATCTAACATGGCACTGTCAGCTTCTAATTAGGACAGTGTTAGGTTCATGACGTGCCACCCCCTATTCTTTACCAGTAAAAATGTCAGCACCAAATGCAGATGCAGGATTTCTAAAATCATCGCTCAGTGATCTTTGTTTTCAGAACCTCGCTCTGTGCAGTCCCGAAAATTCAGCCCCAGGTGCCACTTGTCAGATTGCAAAGTTGAAAATACAAGAACTAGGAATAGATAGGGGAATGCTACAAAGTGTTGAGGTCTGCACATTAGTAACATTTTCTTTGATTATTAAAATACAAGTTTACCAGAATATGCAATATGTGAGCATCAAAAGTCTTGAGAAAAGGAATTCTGTTAATATAATTACTAATACCTTTCATAATCTCGTTTTGCTGTTTAATTATTTCCAACTTTTCTTTCATGGCCTGTTCTACTTGCTCATTGTTAATTATCTCCTTGCGTTCCAGTTCTTTCTCCAGTTCCTTGGCTTTTCTGACTAGTATTCTGATATGTTCTTTCTGCTCCTTCTTCAATTGTTCATTCTTATAAAAATGCAGAGAAGTACAATATTATTAAAGCAGTATTTGTACAGTCTGCAAGAAAGTGTATTTGTTTGTACCCAACATAAGGTAACGTAGTCTGCATCAAACACATGTGATATCATCATTGTATATCAACAGAAATATTTTCAGTTTATTTTTAAACTGCATCTATTTACACCTTCTATGTCATGGAAGTATTTAGTGCTGATATTGTCACTGAATGATAGCTGCAGCTTGGCTGATTTATGAGTCAAAAGATTAGGAGTTCTAGCCCCAATCCATTTTTAATCAGTAAGGAAATCAAGGGTTATGGGAATAAGGTGGGAAGGTAGAGTTGGGGATTATCGGTGAGATTCTATGGCCTCCCCTCAGGCTGCGTGCCATTTGTTGGTAGTGGGATCTTCTGGTCCAGCCGCTGTCAATGGGAATGACCACTGAAGGCACCCCTTGCTGCTGGGAAACCTGTAGGATCAGAGAATCCCACTGGCATGAACGGCCAGAGATCTCTGGCCCATATCTGATCAGTCATGATGTTATTAAATGGCAGAGCAGACTCAATGGGCCGAAGGACCTACTTCTGTTCCTATGTCTTAAGTGAGCACAAAAATCAAAACTGACACTTGGGGTTTGAATGATTAACCTCCAGCAACCATAATTATCTTCCTTTATGCTTGGCATGACTTCAGGCAGTGGTAGGTTTTCCACTGACTTCAATTTTCCTCGGGCTCCTTGGTGTCATACATAGACAAATGCTGCCTTGATATCAAGGGCAGTCACTTTCACTATTCAGTGAAAGGAGTAAATCCATGCTCTCAGAAAGAATAAAATGGAGTTCAAGAAGAACATTTATCAAGGTGAAACGGTAGTGTGCCAACATGCTTCCATAGAATCCCTACAGTGTGGGAGGAACCCATTTGCCCCATTGAGTCTGCAACAATCCACGTCCACCCTCTCTACTCTACCCCCATAGCCCCACACATTTACTATGGAAAATCCCTCTAACCTGCACCTCTTTGGATACTAAGGGGAAATTTAACATGGCCAATCATCCAACTTGCACACCGATGGACTGTGGAAGGAAACCAGGGCACTCAAAGGAAACCCATGCAGGCACAGGAAGAAGATGCAAACTCAGTGCAAACTCCACAAAGCCAGTCACCCAAGGCTGGAATCGAACCTGGGCCCTTGGAGCTAACCACTGTGCCACCATGCAACAAAATTAGTCAGGATGCGAGTTTGTGTTCACTGAGCATGTGGCAAGTTTATATCTGTGCCACAAAGATACAATCTGATGTTTACAAAGATGCAGAAAGATCTGATAGGCTATTTTTACATAAACAACCAGTTTAAGGGCAGTAATTATGCATATTGCGGTGAAACCATCTGAAGGGAAGGAAACAGAAGTGCTTCTAAAAATACCATTAATGATTGAGTTAAAACTCATAAAGTGCATCACAATTATTATTTGATAATTTAAGTCTCAATGCAGAAAAAGTAATAGTGTCCACAATATAGATGCCAAGTACATGAAAGATTTATTAAGGTAGGATGAAGTGAGTAGAATGAGTGAATTATGTCCCCTTATCTGTATTGAATTAACTGACCTGAGCTGAAATGCAAAGAAGGATGTTAATATTGGTCTCAGTATGCTAAGTTATACTGGCCAAAATATATAAGTTTCTGATTCTGATTATTACTCAGAAGTTCCCATGTGTTTGCATTGAATGAAGATAGGATTGGACTCAACTGTCTTAATCCACAAAGTTGAATGGCCTGCTCACATATACTGTCAATTTAGGTGTAATTGGCCAGTCCAAGTGTGATACTAGAGAGCAACTGGCACTCATGGAACTTCAGCCTAATAAGAAATTCATATCTTCAGTGCTAAAGAATAGGATGAACATTGGCAAGGGACAAATGGAGATTAGTTGAAAAACCTCATGGGATGAGGGGGGAAGATTTTCCTTGTACGTTTGCTCCAACCAGGAATCCCAATGGCCTGTTGAATCAGGCGAGATAGCCAAATTGTGATTTCCACTGAACATCCAGCCTGGCCCATGGCTGTTGAAATCAAGTTCTTGCTCAGAGCAGGATCCTCTTGTTTTCTCTCATAACACTCAGCTGTTTTGAAACCTCTTTGAAGGGCTTTGATTGACAGCATAGAACATAGAACGTTACAGTGCAGAACAGGCCCTTCGGCCCTCGATGTTGCGCCGACCAATTAAGAAAAAAGCAATGACCCTCTAACCTAAACCATTCCCTTTCCATCCATAAACCTATCCACGGACCTCTTAAACGCCCCCAAACTTGGCGCATCTACAACTGCAGCAGGCAGGGCATTCCATACCCTTACCACCCTCTGGGTAAAGAACCTACCTCTGACATCCGTCCTGTAACTACCACCCCTTAATTTAAAGCTATGTCCCTCGTGCTAGCTTTCTCCATCCGAGGAAAAAGGCTATCATTGTCCACCCTATCTAAACCTCTAATCATCTTGTACGTTTCAATAAGGTTTCCTCTTAGCCGCCTTCTTTCTAACGAAAACAACCTCAAATCCCTCAGCCTCTCCTCATAGGACCTTCCCTCCATACCAGGCAACATCCTGGTAAACCTCCTCTGCACCCTCTCCAATGCCTCCACATCTTTCCTATAATGTAGGGACCAGAACTGCACACAATACTCCAAGTGCGGCCGCACCAGAGTTTTGTACAGTTGCAACATGACGTTGCGGCTCCAAAATTCAATCCCCCTACCAATAAACGCCAAGACACCATATGCCTTCCTAACAACCTTATCGACTTGATTTCCAACTTTCAGGGATCTATGCACATATACACCCAGATCCCTCTGTTCGTCAACACTATTCAGAGTCCTACCATTAGCCCTATACTCTACACATTTGTTATTCCTGCCAAAGTGAATTACCTCACACTTTTCCACATTAAACTCCATTTGCCACCTCTCAGCCCAGCTCTGCAACTTGTCCAAGTCTCTCTGTAAACTATGACACCCCTCTTCACTATCTACCACTCCTCCGACTTTGCTGTCATCAGCAAATTTACTAATCCATCTTTCTATACCCTCATCCAGGTCATTTATAAAAATTACAAACAGCAGTGGCCCCAAAACAGATCCCTGAGGCACACCACTTGCAACCAAACTCCATGACGAATACTTTCCATCAACCACCACCCTCTGTCTTCTATCAGCTAGCCAATTCCTGATGCAATTAACTAAATCACCCTCAATCCCATACATCTGCATTTTCTGCAGAAGCCTTCCATGGGGAGGCTGTCAGCTTCACAGGTGGGATCCCCTTTTGACTTTAAAAGTGCTGTAGCTGCTGTCTGACCCCTCCAGACTGCTTTGGTTGACAACAAGATGTCAGTGGCTCCATTGGAGTTTGTTTACAAAATCATCTCCTGCTTCATTGACTTTTAGGAGTGTGGGTGGGATGGGGAGGTAGCATGTTGAGTACCCCAGGTCTCAGCAATTGGATTACTGTTGAGTCGCAGGGCAAATTTTTTGGCAGAGGCAGCAGTCCCAACATATAAGTAACATTCATGATGGCCAGGAATTATGGCTGCCTCCTGGATTTGGGCTGGATAGCCAAAGTTTGGGTGAACCAACCTGCTGTGGTGAAATGTGCCAAACTACAGATAAGGAGGAATTTGACAAAGGAGTAGCAAGCTGTTCGGTTGCTGAAGGCTTTCACCTGTGTCGACCTCACCAGTTATCTGGTGATGACGCACCTTCAAATGTCCAGAGACTGCTACAATGCCAAGCACTCAACAGTTTCCATATTCTAAATATATCTAGCTGGGTTGTTAAAACATAAATGTTTCATCTGAAGAGATTCACAATTTCATTTTGATTTTTGTACAAAAATATTAAAATTGAGTTCCCTTAAGTCTCATTAAAAAAACAACCAAGGGAGAAATGCTTTGACAAAGTGTCATCTGGGCTCGAAACATCAATTTTTTTCTCTCCTTACAGATGCTGCCAGACTTGCTGAGATTTTCCAGTATTTTCTCTTTTAGTTTGACAAATACTGCCACTGTTTTCTGTTGAAAAGAAAAATGAAATCAATGGCCAGAATTCTTTGGTCTTATATGGTTGTCAGTGAGAACAGGGAATTTGGCGTTCATCCAAATGTCCATTCACAGTAGCAGGACCGGTGAATCCCAGCCGTTGTTGAGGTCGGAGAATTCCAACCAATGCCTCAATTATCACACTTGACAGAAAAGCAGGAAGTGCTCTTGACTGTCAAGCCAGAGCAGCTGATCCCTGGCTCCAGTGAATCACATGCCTGGAGAGTGGGGGACAGTTTTATTCAAACGAGCTGAATAGGATCTGGCAAACTCTCTGACTTTCCCGCTAGCAGCAGCACTTTAACTTTCAATATATTCTCAGTGACAGCCTGCTTATTAAGTTTTCACCTAATCATAGTTAGTAATTTGGACAATAAGCCAATATATTAAACTAAATAGTATAGTGGAAAAGACGAGCTAACTTTCAGTGTGCAGCAGGAACCTGGGGTGGCATTTTGCCAGCAGAAGCCAATTAATTGATGGGCCTTTTTGATGTGGACAAACTACCTTCCAGGGTGGAAATTAGGCCCTTAAGTGGCTCAATTGTCTCTTACGGTCTCACCGACGGTGCACCCCTACCACAGATTTCCCGGTGGCAAGGGCTGTGTTAAAAGGGAAAGCCTGTTGACAATTACAGGACCACAAGATCCTGCTGCCATTGAGTGGCATGCTGTCACAAAGCACACAGCAGAGGGGCACAAAAATCTCTCCCATAGTTACACAGTAAAGTTCTTTTGGTTCACAAAGTCTGTACTGACAGAACTACACTAAATCTACAGTAATCCCATAGCCTTGAATTATATTTCAAGTGCTCATCCATGTACATTTTAAAAGGTTGAGAGGTTTCCAGCTCCTAAAACCCTCCAGGCAGCGCATTCCAGACGACCACCCCTACTCTGGGTAAAAAAGCTTTTCCTCAAATCCCAACTAAACCACCTGCACCTCACCTTAAAATTATGTCTCCTCATTATTGACCCTTCAACTAAGGGGCACAGCTGCTTCCTATCCTCCTTGTCTATACTCCTCATAATCTTATAACCTCATTCAGGTCCCCTCTCAGCCTTTTCTGCTGTGACGAAAACAATCTGAGCCTATCTAGTCTACCTTCCTAGCTCAAATGCTCCAACCCAGGCAATATCCTGGTGAAACCCCTCTGTTCCCTCTTCAGTGAAATCACATCTTCCTATAGTGTGGTGATAGAACTGCACAGAGTATTCCATCTCTAGGCTAAACATAATCTTGTATAGGTTCAACATAACACCCCTACTCTTATAATTTATGCTACAACTGATAAGAAGGCATTGGGACACTTGCCTTTAACTACACTATTAACCTGTCCTGTTGCCGATACAGGATCTGTGGACAAGCACCCCCAGATCCTTCTGAGTCTCCTAGAGTCCTGCCGTTCATTAAGTACTCCCTTGTCTTGCTAATTCTTCCAAGTGCATGACCTCACACTTCTCATGATTAGATGCCATCTGCCACTGATTTACCCAACTGATCAATTCTTCATGCTATTTATGTCATTGGTACAAACACGTATTATGAGCTCTGACTTGTCACTCTCCCCCTTTAGGATGCTCTGCAGCTGTTCAGTGACATCCCTGACCCTGGCCCCAGGGAGTTATCACACCATCCTGGAATCATGTCTGTAGCTGCAGAAATACCTTCTATTCTCCTAACTAATGAATCATCCATCACTCTTTCTTCATTCTTCCTCTCCTCCTGTATAGTCGGCTGCTTGTGATACCAGAAGCTTGGCTTTGCCTGCATTCATTTCAGAAACCTGCGCTCTCATCGGCTTCCAAAATGGAAAACCAATTTGAGAGTGGGATCCCAGGAAACTCTGGCACTACCTGCCTGCTTCTATTGTAACCCCTCCCCCAGTCCCTTGAGCTGTGGTGTGACTACATCTCTAAACATGCTAACCACGTAAACAGATGTGCCACAGTGTCTCTAGCACCGCTCAAGCTCTGAAACTCAGAGCTCAAGTTTCTGCAGTTGGGAGTACTTCCTGCAGACGTATGCGGTCGTCTAGAATGCTGATATGCTCCATGACTTCCCACACATGACAGGACACATAGCCCACTGGACTGATCTCACCTGCCATGTCTTAAACTTAAGTGTATTTAATTTTAAAAGGTACTCCTCTTAGATTAATCTTCTCTCTAATTTTACTTTGGCCGACTTATCCTTGTATTATTATAATAATTGATCACTTTGCTTTATTATGTTAGCTCTGACTTTTACTTATCCCTGGTGCTTTTCAGTTAAAATTTTCAACTATTACTGACTGCAAGGACATCATTCCCAGACTGCTTCACTGTGACACTGACTGTGAAGACACTGATGTGAGACTGCTTGACTCTGATGCTGTCTGCAAGGATACCATTCCTACACTGCTTCGCTGTGATGCTGACTGTGAGGTCATCATTCCCAGACATCAGGCTTCCCTTCTGATGCCTAATCCTGCCTATTGCCAACCCTCCCATCTCGCAGCCAGAACCCAATGAGCTGGCAAAATTCAGCTAATTGAGAAAGTGGAGTTGGATTAAAATTTTCTAGCCTTCTAGTTTTGTTTGTTTTGCAATAACTCTGGATGAAATGCGTACGCCAGGTCTATGACAAAGAACACATTTTCCCTATTTCATATATTTTCATGTCCAGATCAAGAAATCCATCAGTAGCACAGTGGTTATCATTACTGCCTCACAGTGCCAGGGACCCTGGTTCAATTCCTGGCCTGGATCAGTTACTTTGTGTGTGGAGTTTGCACATCTGTTTCACTCCAGCAGGGTTTACAATAGCTCTCCACTTGTGGGGAGCTAGCGAACCCAACCTCGCTGGAGTGAAGGGGGACCACCCAGGAGGTAGGGGGTGAGTGGAGTAGCCTCTGAGCATTGCCAGCTTGGCTCCTTGGCATTACCCAAGGGGAAAATCAGCACCTAGGCACTGCCCACCAGGCATCAGGCAGGGCTTATAGAGGTGGGGTTACTTACAGGGAGATTGGTGGGGGTGAGGGACCCACTGTGAACTGGGATCAATGATATAAGAAGGGAGGCCAGTGATTTGGGCTGTCCATTGGAGTGGGGGGAGGGGTTGGGGGGAGGGGTGGGGGGGGGGAGGAGGGGTGGGGGGGGGAGGAGGGGTGGGGGGGGGGAGGAGGGGTGGGGGGGGGAGGAGGGGTGGGGGGGAGGAGTTGGTCAGCCTGCAGGGACTGGTGGGAGGGAGATCAGGACTGCGAGGGGGATATCGGGGGTCTGCTTCCGGGTGTGGGGGAACCTGTGTGCCAACAATGTGGCGTCGCGGGGCTGGCCAGCAATCAAACCGGCCAGCGATCAGGAGGCCAACAGTGCGAACCACTGTGCATGCACTGATCTGTCAGCGCTGATCTGCACTCAGCTGCCGGCCTCTCCAGCGGGAATAGGCCCCACTCACTGATTTTTAGGGTGATCACACTAGTGCACTCTGCACTACACAGAATGTGGAAGATTCATTTTGAAAATCCCAGTGAAAAAACTAGCGGAATTTACTTCAGTTTTTTATGTGAATTTGACACTTAGAATTTTTTAGAGAGAATCTAACCCAATGTATTCAATATGCAAAAATATACACAAAAGATCCTTAATCTACTGCAAACTGAAGAACATTGTTTTTATACATCTGAGAACGCCTTACTTGTTCTCTGCTTTGTGCATTCATTTCTTCCTGATTTTCTATAACGTGGGTGAGTTTTTCAATAGCCTTTTCTTTTAACTGAAATCTAAGATAACATGAGTAGTTAACACATTGAATACAATGGGTATAAATATATGGCAATGTCACAAATTACAGCCTAATCTAATCCAAATATTCATGCACATTTATCTTTTTCACTGAAGGAGCATTTGGGATAGGTATGGATAGGATAGCTACCAAAGTAGCATCAGATGATGGTGCTAAAAAAGAAACAGCCATCTTGTCCCATTTACATACATGATTCAAGAGGAAATACAATCCCATATAAATATCACTTGTGTTACCAATTGCTGACACATTTTATATAATGGTGAACAATGTTTACTCAACTATGCAGAACGGGAGAAAAATCTGATAATCCAGAAGTAATAAGTTCACAATACAATGTAACACAGCAACAACTCGCATATAGTGTTTTTAAATATAGATAAAGTGTAATCAGACAAAATTGACACCCAGGCAGAAAAGCAGAGGTTTAGGGATAGAATTTCATAGTTTAGGATTTAGACAACTAATGGGTCAGATTTTGAGGTGAGGTAAGGAGAGGGCAGGATGCACAAAAGGCCAGAGTTGGAGGAAAACACAGTTCTCGTTATGGTCTTCGGTAGAATGATGTTAAAGAACTAGAGAAGCGACTTGAACATGAAGATGGAAATTTTGAGATGAAATATTGGGGAATATTGCAAACACATGGATGGAGTGTGAGGAGAACTTGATTTGGATAAGGACAGTAAAGATTTAGACAAGGTGAAGTTAATGGAGGGTGGATAATGGGAGGCTGGTTAAGAAAGCATTGCAATATTGGAGTAGGGAGGCAACAAAGCATGGAGTAGATGGGTTGATGCAAGGGTGGAGATAAGCAATGTTACAGAGATGGAGGGTTTATAGGGTCCAAATCTTGGTGAAATCTTGGAGGAAATTGCGAGGCATCTTGAAGGGAATTGCTTGATAGGGCAGACGCAACACGGTTTCATTAAAGGGAAGTCGTGTCTGACAAATTTACTGGAGTTCTATGAGGATGTGTCTAGGGCGGTGGATAGAGGAGAGCCGGTGGATGTGGTCTTTCTGGATTTTCAGAAGGCGTTTGATAAGGTACCTCACAAGAGGTTACTGCAGAAGGTCAGAGGACATGGAGTTGGGGGTAGGGTGTTAGCGTGGATAGAGGATTGGTTGTCAAATAGGAGGCAGAGAGTGGGGGTCAATGGGTGCTATTCGGATTGGCGGTCAGGAAGGCGAATGGGATGCTGGCCTTCATAGCGAGGGGGATTGAATATAAAAGTAGGGAGGTCTTGCTGCAGCTGTATAGGGCATTGGTGAGGCCGCAGCTGGAGTACTGTGTGCAGTTTTGGGCGCCGCACCTGCGCAAGGATATTTTGGCCTTGGAGGGAGTGCAGAGGAGGTTTACTAGGCTGATACCGGAGTTGAGGGGGTTGAGCTATGAGGAGAGGCTGAATAGACTAGGCTTGTACTCGTTGGAGTTTAGAAGAATGAGGGGAGATCTCATTGAGACGTATAAGATGATGAATGGGATGGATAGGATAGAGGTGGAGAGACTCTTCCCGCTCAAAAAAGACAGTAGGACTAGGGGGCACAGCCTCAAGATAAAGGGGGGGCGGTTTAGAACGGAGTTGAGGAGGAACTTCTTCACTCAAAGGGTGGTGAATATCTGGAATTCTCTGCCCGTTGAAGTGGTGGAGGCTGCCTCGCTAAATATTTTTAAGAAGCGGGTTGATGGGTTTTTGATAAGAGAGGGGATTAAGGGTTATGGGGAGAGGGCGGGAAAGTGGAACTGAGCCACGACAGATCAGCCATGATCTTATTGAATGGCGGGGCAGGCTCGAAGGGCCAGATGGCCTACTCCAGCTCCTATTTCTTATGTTCTTATGTTCTTATGAAATGGGGAAATTGGCTTCATCCTGAGACATTGGTCAATGTTGGGGATTGAATTTGTAGAATGATGATTCTGTTCTTCACAATTTTTAACCTAAGTGACATAAGCATGAGTACCCTTCTGAAGAAATGCATATATAGCCTTACTCATTATTTTACAATAAGAGCTCATTACAAGCCTGGAACATACTATCAAATATTTAATTATGTACCTCAAACGGTTCTTTACTTTGCTCCAAAATGCTGCCATTTGAAAATTCCCAAACTGAGGATTCACTCTGAATCAATAGGCTTACTCCATCCCTGCTAATTTCACCAGTGATTAAGGAGGCCAATACAGCTGTTACTCACTATGGAGCTACTAACTACAAATCACTTCCACAATGTGCTTCAATAGGTTAAATTTTCCATGGCATTAAGAGAGGGAGTAGTAGTTCTACCTGGGCACACATGTATGAGACATTTCAGATGTTACATGTCAAATGATAAATGGCCATTGTCACCTCAGCATTTATTGTGGTAACATGTTAGATTTTCTATTCATAGCATGGTATTTAATGGGGGTCACAACCATCAGTTTGAGAACCAGCAAGAGCCCCATGTTGTCTGTTTTGGGGAGGCCAGGTGATTTTGATTAGACATTAGCAGGCTTTCTCTGGGATTAAGGCTCCCAGAGGGGAAATCTTGCCCACTGAGAATTGCTGGCCAATCAGAAACCATCAGTTCTTCAGTGCTCAACAGTGTTACAGGGGAAACAGTGGCTGTTCCCGGTACTACACCTGCCCAAAGTCTAGGATCACCAATGGACTCGGGTATGAGTAGATGATTGCGAGAGGGGATGGGTCGGGAGCAAGGACACGATGTGGCTCTCATGCCTCAATGTCAGATTCCTCAATTAGGCATAGAGTGCCAATGAACAATGGACTCCCTGACAGCCTGTAGGCAACACCAACAGGATCTGCTTTACAGGCTTCCGTCTTGTTGCAGCAACAGATGAGGTCTTTGAGGGTCTCATAAGAACATAAGAAATAGGAGCAGGAGTAGGCCATCTAGCCCTTCGAGACTGCCCCACCATTCAATAAGACCATGGCTGATCTGCAGTGGATCAGTTCCACTTTCCCGCTTTCTCCCCATAACGTTTAATTCCCTTGTCTATCAGAAATCTATCAACCCGTGACTTAAATATATTCAGCAAGGTTGCCTCCACCATTTCAATGGGCAGAGATTTCCAGAGATTCACCACCCTTTGAGCGAAGAAGTTCCTCCTTAACTCCGTTCTAAATGGTCCCCCCCTTATTTTGAGGCTGTGCCCTCTAGTTCTGGTTACCTTTCTAAGCGGAAAGAATCTCTCTACCTCTACCCTATCTAGCCCCTTCATTAACTTGTAAGTCTCTATAAGATCCCCCCTCAGTCTCTAAACTCCAACGAGTACAGGCCAAGTCTATTTAATCTCTCCTCATAAGCTAACCCCCTCATCTCCGGTATCAGCCTGGTGAACTTTCTCTGTACTCCCTCCAAGGCCAATATATCCTTACGCAAATAAGGGGACCAAAACTGCACACAGTACTCCAGTTGCGGCCCCACCAGTGCCTTGTACAGTTGCAGCAAGACCTCCCTACTTTTATATTCTACCCCCCTCGCTATAAAGGCCAACATTCCATTCGCCTTCTTGATCACCTGCTGCACCTGCAGACTGAGTTTTTGCGATTCGTGCACAAGGACCCCCAGGTCCCTCTGCACAGTAGCATGCTGCAGCTTTTCACCCTTTAAATAATATTCCTTCCTACTATTATTTCTACCAAAGTGGATAACCTCACATTTGCTAACGTTATACTCCATCTGACAGGTCCTCGCCCACTCACTCAGCCTACCCAGATCTCTCTGCAGACTTTCAGCATCCTCCACGCAATTTGCTTTTCCACTCATCTTCATGTCATCAGCAAATTTTGTTACCCTACACTCAGCCCCCTCCTCCAGATCGTCTATGTATATGGTAAACAGTTGAGGCCCCAGCACCGATCCCTGCGGCACTCCACTAGTCACCAACTCCCAACCAGAAATGCATCCATTGATTTCAACTCTCTGCTTCTTGTTAGATAACCAATCCTCAATCCACGCTAACACTTAACCCCCAACTCCATGTGCCCTAACCTTCTGCAGCAACCTTTTGTGAGGCACCTTATCAAACACCTTCTGGAAATCTAAAAACACCACATCCACCGGTTCCCCACTGTCTACCGCACTAGTCACATCCTCATAGAAATCCAATAAATTCGTTGAACACGACTTCCCCTTCATGCATCCGTACTGAGTCTGTTTGATCAAACCATTCTTTCCTAAGTATCCTGCTATTTCTTCTTTGATGATGGATTCTAGCATTTTACGGATGTTAAGTTAACCTGCCTGTAGTTCCCTGCCTTTTGTCTGTTACCTTTTTTAAACAGCGGCGTAACATTAGCCGTTTTCCAATTCTCTGGCACTTCCCCAGAGTCCAGCGAATTTTGATAAATAATTACTAAGGCATCAGCTATTACTTCTGCCATTTCTTTTAGAACCCTAGGATGCATTCCATCCGGTCCCGGGGACTTGTCTACCTTCAGTCCCATTAGTCTACCAAGCACTACCTCTCTAATAACAGTAATTGTATTAAGGACCTCATCTTCTACCAATCCCCTATCTTTAATATTCGCTAAGCTATTTGTGTCCTCCTCCATGAAGACCGACACTAAAAACTTATTTAAAGTCTCAGCCATTTCCTCGTTACCCACCGTTAAATCCCCCCTCTTGTCCTCCAAGGGTCCAACATTCACTCTAGCCAATCTCTTCTTCTTTATATATTTGTAAAAACTTTTACTATCATTTTTTATATTTACAGCTAGTTTAGCTTCATGCTCTATCTTTCCTTTCTTTATCACTTTCTTAGTCATTCTTTGTTGTTTTTTAAATCTTTCCCAATCTTCTAATTCCCCACTATTTTTAGCCACTCCGTACACATCAGTTTTTAATTTAATACTCTCCTTTATTTCCTTCAATATCCAAGGCTGGTTATCCCTTTTCTTACAGTCCTGCTTTACCATCGGAATATAGTTCTGCTGAGTACTGAAAAAGATCTCCTGAAAAATCTTCCACTGTTCCTCAGCTGTCCTGCCAACCAATCTGCGCCCCCAATCTACATTAGCCAATTCCACCCTCATCTTATTATACTCCCCTCTGTTCAAGCAGAGGACACTGCTTTGGGACCCTACTTTCTCAGCCTCCATCTGCATCAGAAATTCAACCATATTGTGATCACTCATGCCAAGAGGATCCCTCGTAAGAAGATCCCTAATTCTACCTGCCTCATCTCCATAGGCTAAGGGGTGGGGTGGCTGTCCACAGGCCTTCACACCATTAACTGAATCGTAACGGTGGTGGAAAGGCAGTGGAGTAGCTTCCCATCCATCTTCCCACCTTAATTTTATGTCCTCACAGCTGATATTCTGATTGAAAATATAACATATCACTGCTCATTCGACCTTATCTTCTTTTCCACAGTTGTCAATAAATAACCATTTTGCTTGAATTTATAATATATAGAATCTTATTCAGCCTCTCCTCATAGCTCAACCCCCTCAACTCCGGTATCAGCCTAGTAAACCTCCTCTGCACTCCCTCCAAGGCCAAAATATCTTTGCGCAGGTGCGGCGCCCAAAACTGCACACAGTACTCCAGCTGCGGCCTCACCAATGCCCTATACAGCCGCAGCAAGACCTCCCTACTTTTATATTCAATCCCCCTCGCTATGAAGGCCAGCATCCCATTCGCCTTCCTGACCACCTGCTGCACCTGCAAGCTGGGTTTTTGCGACTCATGCACAAGGACCCCGAGGTCCCTCTGCACCGTCGCCTGCTGCAGTTTCTCGCCCCGTAATAGTCCTTCCTACCATTCTTCCTACCAAAGTGGACCACCTCACACTTGCCAACATTAAATTCCATTTGCCATTTCCTGGCCCATTCGCCCAGCCTATCTAGATCCTTCTGTAGACTCTCCACACCCTCCGCACAATTTGCCGTTCCCCCAATCTTAGTGTCATCAGCAAATTTCGACACTCTACACTCGGTTCCCTCCTCCAGATCATCTATATAAATGGTAAAAAGCTGAGGCCCCAGCACCGACCCCTGGGGCACTCCACTAGCCACCATCCACCAATCCAAATAGCACCCGTTGACTCCCACTCTCTGCCTCCTATTTGACAACCAATCCTCTATCCACACTAACACCCTACCCCCAACTCCATGTCCCTCGACCTTCTGCAATAACCTCTTGTGAGGCACTTTGTCAAACGCCTTCTGAAAATCTAGAAAGACCACATCCACCGGCTCTCCTCTATCCACCGCCCTAGACACATCCTCATAGAACTCCAGTAAATTTGTCAGACACGACTTCCCTTTAATGAAACCGTACTGTGTCTGCTCTATCAAGCAATTCCCTTCAAGATGCTTCGCAATTTCCTCCTTAATGACAGATTCTAACATTTTACCTACCACAGACGTTAAACTAACCGGCCTATAATTCCCCGCCTTTTGCCTGGCACCCTTCTTAAACAACAGCGTAACATTAGCTGTTTTCCAATCATCCGGCACTTCCCCGGAATCCAGCGACGTTTGGAAAATAACCACCAAGGCATCCACTATCACCTCCGCCATTTCTTTCAGAACCCTCGGATGCATTCCATCCGGTCCTGGGGACTTGTCCACAATCAGCCCCTCCAGTCTGTCGGCTTGTACTCGTTAGAGTTTAGAAGAATGAGGGGAGATCTCATTGAGATGTATAAGATGATGAATGGGATGGATAGGATAGAGGTGGAAAGACTCCTCCCGCTCAAAAAAGACAGTAGGACTAGGGGGCACAGCCTCAAGATAAAAGGGGGGCGGTTTAGAACAGAGTTGAGGAGGAACTTCTTCACTCAAAGAGTGGTGAATCTCTGGAATTCTCTGCCCGTTGAAGTGGTGGAGGCTGCCTCGCTAAATATTTTTAAGACGCGGGTTGATGGGTTTTTGATAGGAGAGGGGATTAAGGGTTATGGGGAGAGGGCGGGAAAGTGGAACTGAGCAGCGACAGATCAGCCATGATCTTATTGAATGGCGGGGCAGGCTCGAGGGGCTGGATGGCCTACTCCTGCTCCTATTTCTTATGTTCTTATGTTCTTGTGTTCTTACAGTGCAGGAGGAGGTCATTCGGCCCATCAAGCCTGCCTCAACCACAATCCCACCCAGGCCCTATCCCCATGCATTTTTACCCTAGCTAGTCTTCCTGACACTAAAGGGCAATTTAGTACAGCCAATCCATCTAACTTGCACATCTTTGGAGTGTGGGAGGAAGCCGGAGCATCCCGAGGAAACCCACGCAGACACAGAGAGAATGCAAACTCCACACAGACAACGACCCAAGCCGGAAATTGAACCCGGGTCTTGAACCCATGTCCCTGGCGCTGTGAGGCAACAGTGCTAACCACTGTTCCACTGTGCTGCCCACATAATACAAGTCCAATCAAATCACATATTTCTTTCATATTTCATTCATATTAGCATCTTATAATGTCAACATTTTAAAACTGGGTGGAATAGCTCATTTTAAACTGATTAAACAAAGATTTTTGTCTGTGTGGATTTGTGAAAGGTATACCTACTACCGTGTATTTAATTTACTGCACATACTATCATTCTCTGTCCAATTTACAGTAATATGCATTATTAAGAGGAGCTCTTGACAGGGGTAATGCAGCTAAAATCTTGAAATGAATTCAGCTATACAGTTTTTAATATTAATGTTCTACTGCATATTTGCTGACAGTCACTGCATTCCTACAACTATTAAATGTAATTGCTTAAAACAAATCATATCAATGAAAGTATTTTATCTTTATTGTAGTACTACATCAATTTTAGTGAAAATATTACAATTGCATCTTCTCTTAACAGTGTATGACAAAAAATCCTACAATATTTCTGAGAAACTTGATAGGAAGCATCTAAACAGGTGCTGTTAATTGTTTGGGACACTAACAGAATTGGGGTGAGACAGAGTACACACTGATATATTTAATTTGTGACTGGAAATGGTAAGGAATGTTGCAGAAAAAGATCAGCTCCATGCAGACGTTAATCACATGAAGTAAACGTTCACCAGAAATTTATGAAGCACGTTATGTTGTGATGTCAATCAATCTGCAGTGCTGAGTTGACGCTGGTGCTACCATTTTAGAGTTCAAAAGCTTCAGTCAGTGCCCTCCCTTAACCTCGCAGAGCTGAACATGTACCCAACTGCAGAAAGGAGACCCCTATCAGCACTACTTAAAGGAGATTATTAACTCCTTACAGATTAGTTGTTGTTTGATTTATTCTGGCTTTACTATGATTCTACAAGTTTTTAGTAATTTGTATGATTGTTTCAAGTTGCAAATGGTGTGGTAGCATGAAAGAATAAGGGCTAAAATATATGGGACAGATACAATTAATCAATTTAAAAACTACTTTTGCTGATAAAAGATTACAAGTATCTAGAAGCCACTCTCCTGGGGACCCTTACAATGTCAACTATCACTAAAGTACAATGCTAAAGTACAGTTCAGATAAGTAAAACCATTTTTTAAATTCATTCGTGGCATGTCGGCGTTGCTGTCTGGCCAGCATTTATTGCCCATCCCCAGTTGCCCTTGAGAAGGTGGTGGTGAGTTGCCTTCTTGAATTGCTGCAGTCCATGTGCTGTGGGTTGACCCACAATGCCCTTTCCCCCGATAACTATTGATTCCAGTTTTGCTAGGGCGCCTTAATGCCACACTCAGTCGATGTCAAGGGCTATCACTCTCACCTCACCTCTGGAATTCAGCTCTTTCATCCATGTTTGAACCAAGGCTGTAATGAGGTCAGGAACTGAGTAAGCCTGGTGAACCAAAACAAGTTACTGCTGAGCAGGTGCTGCTTGATAGCACTGTTGATGACCCCTTCCATCACTTTACTGATGATGTAGAGTACACTGGTTGGGTGGTAAATGGCTGGTTAGATTTGTCCTGCTTTTTGTGTACAAGATATACCTGGATAAAGGAACACTGGGTCTCAAGTCTTATTATCTTACTGGATGCAATATATTAACCAAGCAGTTTGACTGTTATCCAACCTAGTTTTTCAAGAATAAATTCAGAAAAACATTTCTTAGAAATTGAATGGGCAAACTAATTACCATAGGAGGGCCTTCTGACCTTAAATGGGATAATGATTAGGGGTGGTCTATTTTTGAGAAAATTACCAAGTTCCACGCTACTTTTTAATTATACAACACCAAAAGAATTCATTATAAATATCTTCACATGAATGAAATGATTAAATTTGTTAGGGAACAGTGTTGGTAACAGTCACCTCCATGTGAGGTCCATTTTAAACCTAATCAGGTTCACACCCCTGGGGACTAAGATAATGCTACTTTGATGGATATCTGAGTTCTCTTTTAAAGTCTAGTCTTTGTATTAAGTAAAGCTTGAAGTTTGTATTCTCTCAGAGAAATAACAATTAGTTATTTTTTTGGGATATTATGTAAACATTGCAATTTATTCTCTTTGTATGACCACCAAATTGCATGCTTTTTCATAATATTAAATGTATGTGGTTAGTTAAAATTTAAATTGTCCCACCTAATCTTCTGTATCAAACACCCTGTGAACCCAACTCCTATTCCCTTTGGTGGGGGAATATTTTCTGAGGAGTTTCATTGGACCCTTATAATATTCAGGAAAATTACAATCTAGCTAAAAACAACTAGATTTTAGACTATTGAGTATGAATGACTCTCTTCCTTTGGAAGGGGGGTGGGCAAGGGGGGGGGGGAGGGGAGAGGGTGTAATTGGATCTGAGGCCCCAAACTGTGTATCATGGAGTCTAGCTCCCTCTGGTGGAAGAGGAGGAAAATTAGTTAAGGGATTCGGCAAATCCTGTAAACTTCAAGTTAGAGGTTGCGATAGTGAAAACCACCACAGTAGGTACTGAAGGATCTTTTGGTGGCTTCAAGGTTTTTGCACTCAAACAAGTCCTTTGTTTGAGTGCAGAATAGACTTTTCCTTTGGAATATAGCAAGACTTGGAAAATGAACAGAAGTCACAGAGAACAGAACAAGCTCTTGGGACAGGGAATAAGAGGGGGAGACAGGATTTCAGTAGGAGGCTGCATTGGCCCAGGGTATACAGGGAGCAATCATCTTACCCAAACCTCAGCAAATAACAATGTATGCGATGTCTCTGTTTCAATAAGAACTCCCTCACTGAAATCTGCCACCAACTGCAGCCACAACTACAACCTGAAGGAATGCAAGGACCACATTGCCAGTGGCTGTGAAAGTGAAAATGATAATAAACTGTTATTTACTTGGTTCCTTCCAGGCTGGAGTTATTTCCAACTCTTTGCAGTTGGCTATCCAAAGTTGTTCTTTCTTCATTGAAAGCTAACTAAATTTCACTCTCTTTTGCAAGAAAAAAACAGGCAGAGCAAGCATGTGGCTTTGCTAGGATTGCAGGCTTTTCTGTGGTGCAGATTACTATTGACTGTACTTTGTGAGGCTGCATATGAGCTCTGTTACGTACTGGAAAAGGGGTTTCACTTCCTCAATGCTGAAATGGTGTGTGATCATAATTAATGAATTATGTAAATCGATCCCAGTTTCCGGGCAGCAGTGATAATACCTCAGTTCTGCAGCAGTTCATGGCATTATTTAAGCTACCACGATAAACCAAATGGCAGCTAATGGCTGTGAAGTGCTAATCAGTGATAACATAGATGATGAACTTGATGCACATGCATCTTTTCCACTTGGTCACCCAAATTTCTTAGGGTCCAAAGATGTGCAAGTTAAATGGATTGGCCATGCTAAATTGCTCCTTAGTGTCCAAACTTGTGTAGGCGAAGTGGATTAGCAGGGTAAATATATGGGGTTATGAGGATAGAGCAGGGGGTGGACCTGCGTAAGATACTCTGTCCGAGGGGCCTCCAGAACTAAGAACATAAGAAATAGGAGCAGGAGTGGGCCATCTAGCCCTTCGAGCCTGCCCCGCCATTCAATAAGATCATGGCTGATCTTATTGAATGGTCCCTTTGAGGCAGAGACTGGAGAAATTATCATAGTGAATGAAAAAATGGAAGAGATGTTGAACAAGTAAGTTTCGCCTGTCAGTACAATAAAGGATAAAAGTTAAATAGGGAATAGGAGGTAACCAAGGGGCAAATAAAAATAATGAACTTAAGGTAATTTATATTAACAGAGAAAAAGTATTGGAGAAACTTATGGAGTAAAAGCGGATGAACCTCCAGGAACTGATAGCCTGCATCCTAGGGTACTGAAAGAAATAGCTGCAAAGATAGTGGGTGGGATTCTGCCAAAAAAAATTCTAAGCGCTGAATTCACGTAAAAAGTGGAGTAAATCCCACTGACTCTCAAAATGAATTTCCCATACTCTGTGCATCACAAAATGCCTCAGCATGAATCATACTAAAAATCAGGGAGCAGGGCCTAATCCCGCTGGAGAGGTTGGCAGAATAGCATTGAATGGGCCACTGCGCTGGCCTGTCCCACGACCCTACAACACTACTCCTCCAATCTTCCATGCCCCGATTGCTGGCCTCGTGATCTCCCTCCTCCCCAACAATCCCAATCTCTCAAACCCTGCAGGCCAACCCCCCCCACCCCCACTCCCACCCACCCAACCCGATGGCCAGCCCCAATTGCTAGTCTCCCTCCCTCTGTCACTGCCAAGTGCAGAGTGGCAGGGGAAGCCCACCTCCACAGATCTCCCCTCAGAGGCCCTGTCCACTTGGCGTTGCCTGATGCCCCCTGAGCTTTGACACTTTGCCCCTTGGGCAGTGCCTGGGATCAGTCTGGCACTGCCAAGCTGGCAATGCCCTTGATGGCCATCCTTCACTCCAGTGGGCTAGGGCTGCCAACTCCCCACTAATGGGGAGCTATTGTAAATCCTGCTGGAGTGAAACACTCCTGGCAGGGATGGAGACTCTAACAGGCCCGGAGACTTCAGTCCTGGCCCACTAATCATACGCTAACTCTAATTTTAATAATTTACTCAGCTCTGTGCTGCTAGACCAGTGCAGAGGGCTTGGAGAATTGCCCCAGTGTACATTCTGGTTATGCTTTTCCCAAAATTCCCTAGATTCAAGAATGTTTCCAGTGGATTGGAAGTTAACAAATTTAACATTATTAGTTAAAAAAGGATAAAGAGAGAAAATGGAACTGCATACCTGTTAGCTTGACATCAATCACTGGGAAATGCTCAACTTTATTATTAATGAAATGTACTTAGCAATACACTTAGAAAATCAAACAAAGGATTCCCCACTATCAACATCAATACTGACCAAAAATTATTGAACAGAACCAGCCATTTAAATACTATGGCTACAAAAGCAGGTCAGAAACTGAGAATTCTATAGAATATAACTCACCTCTTGACTCTCCAAACCCTTGATTGAGAGTATTCCATTAAGTCAGGAGCATGATGGAATACTGTCCACTTGCCTGGATGAGTGCAGCTTCAACAACACTCAAGAGGCTTGACACAATCCAGGACCAAACAGGCCACCTAACGAGCATGTCATCCACCACTTTCAATAACCACTCCCCCCATGGATACACAGTGACAGCAGTTTGTACCATCTACAGATGCACTGCAGCAACTCACCAGGGCTTCTTCAAAGGCATTTTCCAAACCCACAACATCTATCACTGAGAAAGACAAGGACAGCATACGCATGGGAACATTATCATTCACAAGTTTCTCTCTAAGCTACACACCATCCTGACTTGGAACTAAACCTGCTTTCCTTCACTGTAATTCGGTTAAAATCCTGGAAATCCCTTGTTAACAGCACTGTGGGTATACTTACCCCACACATTAAAAAAAACAGATCATTATCACTTTCTCAAGAGCAATTAGGAATAGGAGATAAAAATACAGGCCTAGCCAGCAACACCCGTGTCCTGTGAAAGAATTTAAGAAATATCAACATGGTTAAATGTCATGTTTGACAAATTTATTTGAGTTTTTTGAGGATGTAAATAGGAAGGTTAGATACGGGGGAGTCAATAGACATTACAAACTTGGATTTCCAAAAGTCATTTAATAAGATGCCGCACAAAAAAATAAAAAACAAGGACTCATGGAGTTTATGGTAATATATTACCCTGGATTGAAGATCAGGTAATAGAAAAATTTATTTCTTAAAGGCATTACTAATCTTGCTGAGGTACAGTTGCATGCACTAATTGCCCTCTTATACCTTAAAAATAGCTGTAATTGCCATCAGAGAGAGACATCATAGCTGACATGTATAATCCCAGTAAAGGTCAACGAAGAGTAATCAGGAGCAAGAATCCTGATTTCTACCACCTAACCATAATGCAGAGGCTAATTATACACTGGCAGTAGCTAGACCTCAGCAGCAAACCTACATGGTCTGAATGCCTTACCTACATATACAGTGTATGAAACTATTAACCAATTGAGGGAGGGACAGAGTTCATTCTTTAGACCAGTAAGGGACAGTGCATGGCAAGAAGAAATGAAAATAAATTGAATGCATAAAAAAATTTAGAAAGGGAGCCTGATTCAAAAAAAACCTGCTACAAATTAAAATACCACTGTCAACTCAAACAAATTTGTACTTACCGAAATTGCAGAAAAGCTTCTGCTAAAGTCAATTTATCCTCTTTACTTCCTTTGGCATCTTTCTTCTTCTTTGCCATTTTTACTTCAAAAATGGGAGTTACTATAAAAAATATTTTTTCAAAGTAATTAGGTTAATTTGTACTTTTTTAACATATCGTAAACTTATTTTACTCTAGAAAGCAATGCCCAGCAGTAAAGGAGTACAAGTCTAAAAATAAAGAAGTATATACATTAACCGCATTTTCCTTCATCTGGACTCCGTCTATTAATTGTTTGCTTTCTTCCGTCCAGGATACGATTCCTAAATCTCTCATTACTTTCTGCTGAGCTTTGTACTAACACTGAATGAATGCAAATCTTTATTTTTTCATTATATCCAGTGTATCCTCCAATTTGTTTTGGAGCGTGCTGGTGATTTGTATACATGTGGCCCTTTCAAATTAAAGGCTAACTTGTCCACAGTCTAAGTGGGGACCTTTGGGTTTCCGAGCAGCTGCATAGCTTGAAGGGAATGTTGCTCACAAACTTTCAGCCCACCCGCCAAATCCATTACTTTCCTCCAATCATGGAGCACATTTCACTCCAACTTACTGTCCATGCCATTATCTCCTTCATCTCCTTACATCTGTGTCACATTTCACAAACTATCAAACCCTGATATGTACATCTTCAAAACATCATTTAAACTTCAACTAACACACTACATTCTTTTTTTGAGACTGCACTGACCCATAATATGAAGGAGCAGGTGAAAATAAGAGGGGCAAAATTCGTCCACTTACTGCCCATAGGAAGATCAAATCATAGCACTGATCAAGACATAGCAACCAGAGGAAATGTCAGAACAATTGTAACCAAGACTGGAAGATGTGAGCTTGAAGTGCTTGTGAGCATGTTCCCCTAACTTATTTCCTACTGAAATATCGCTTTAATACTACGCTTGGCAAAACATGATTGCTTTGAGCAGCTCCACATCTGTTTCTGTTTACCCTTGCACTAAACTGTAATTCCAATCCCTCTCTTACTGGCTCAAAATCAACCTGTAAAGCCTAAACTAATGCTTAAAGGAAATGAGCATCTCTTTAAATGTTGCTATTATAACTTCTTCCGATTTTACTGTACAGTGTTACAAAATGAAAATTGACATACTTCCACAGGTACTTCACAAAAGGATTTTGACTTATGTGCAGGACATTTATTACAAGACTTTATTAGGCCATATTTTGTTTCAGGTGACCAATAGAGAAGCTTTAGGAGATCCTGACCAATGTAATATCTGTTGTTTTACTTAGCACATCACTGCTGCTTTTACCTTGCACGATCATCCTTCTTGTAATTTAATGTTTCCTGTCTACCATTCTATTGCAGACCTATATTTTGTTCCTCTCTTTCCCAACCTCTGTATTTGGTAATTCTGTTACAATTTCAAGTTTGGAGAAGGATCGTCCACCTGAAAAATTGGTTGTAATTTTATTAGTGCTTTGGTGACACACTGGCAGATGAGAAGACTTGTAAATGTTAAGGGAAGGTGTTGGGTTGCCCAACATCTTCCTGCCCGACATCTTTTTTGCCAGTAGTGGGAAAATTGGATCTTAAGTAGCCAATTAAGGGCTATTCCCACTTGGGGACACAGCTTCACATGAAACCTGACAGTCTCCGAGCAATTGAAGGTGACAGCCCTTCTTTATGGACACGCGATTTTGCCTAAGTAGGTTAACTCTGTTTCTTTCTGCACAGATCATAGTGGCATGGTGGTTGGCATTGTTGCCTCACAGCACCAAGGACCCGGATTCGATTCCTGGCTTGCGTCACTGTCTGTGTGGAGGCTGCATGTTCTCCCTGTGCCGATGTGGGTTTCCTCCAGGTGCTCTGGTTTCTTCCCACAGTCTAAAGACATGCTGGTTCGGTGCATTGGTTATGTTAAATTCTCCCTCAGTGTACCTGAACAGGTAGGTGCTGGAGTGTGGCAACTAGGAGATTTTCATAGTAACTTCATTGCAGTGTTAATGGTCTTGAATATATGGCTAAGGTCTTGAATAACTTTTTTGTTTCTGTCTTCACGGAGGAGGACGTGAATAATTTGCCGGGTGTTAGCGATGGAAAGGTAGTAGGACTGGAGGGTCTTAATGACATTACTGTTACTAGAGAGGTGGTGCTCGACAGACTGGAGGGGCTGATTGTGGACAAGTCCCCAGGACCGGATGGAATGCATCCGAGGGTTCTGAAAGAAATGGCGGAGGTTATAGTGGATGCCTTGGTGGTTATTTTCCAGACGTCGCTGGATTCCGGGGAAGTGCCGGAAGATTGGAAAACGGCTAATGTTACGCCGTTGTTTAAGAAGGGTGCCAGGCAAAAGGCGGGGAATTATAGGCCGGTTAGTTTAACGTCTGTGGTAGGTAAAATGTTAGAATCCGTCATTAAGGAGGAAATTGCGAGGTATCTTGAAGGGAATTGCTTGATAGGGCGGACGCAACACGGTTTCATTAAAGGGAAGTCGTGTCTGACAAATTTACTGGAGTTCTATGAGGATGTGTCTAGGGCAGTGGATAGAGGAGAGCCGGTGGATGTGGTCTTTCTGGATTTTCAGAAGGCGTTTGACAAGGTACCTCACAAGAGGTTATTGCAGAAGGTCAGGGGACATGGAGTTGGGGGTAGGGTGTTAGCGTGGATAGAGGATTGGTTGTCAAATAGGAGGCAGAGAGTCGGGGTCAATGGGTGCTATTCGGATTGGCGGTTGGTGACTAGTGGGGTGCCCCAGGGGTCGGTGCTGGGGCCTCAGCTATTTACCATTTATATAGATGATCTGGAGGAGGGAACCGAGTGTAGGGTGTCGAAATTTGCTGATGACACCAAGATTGGGGGAAAGGCAAATTGTGCGGAGGGTGTGGAGAGTCTGCAGAAGGATCTAGATAGGCTGGGCGAATGGGCCAGGAAATGGCAAATGGAATTTAATGTTGGCAAGTGTGAGGTGGTCCACTTTGGTAGGAAGAATGGTAGGAAGGACTATTACTTACGTGGCGAAAAACTGCAGCAGGCGACGGTGCAGAGGGACCTCGGGGTCCTTGTGCATGAGTCGCAAAAACCCAGCTTGCAGGTGCAGCAGGTGGTCAGGAAGGCGAATGGGATGCTGGCCTTCATAGCGAGGGGGATTGAATATAAAAGTAGGGAGGTCTTGCTGCAGCTGTATAGGGCATTGGTGAGGCCGCAGCTGGAGTACTGTGTGCAGTTTTGGGCGCCGCACCTGCGCAAGGATATTTTGGCCCTGGAGGGAGTGCAGAGGAGGTTTACTAGGCTGATACCGGAGTTGAGGGGATTGAGCTATGAGAAGAGGCTGAATAAACTAGGCTTGTACTCGTTAGAGTTTAGAAGAATGAGGGGAGATCTCATTGAGACGTATAAGATGATGAATGGGATGGATAGGATAGAGGTGGAGAGACTCTTCCCGCTCAAAAAAGACAGTAGGACTAGGGGGCACAGCCTCAAGATAAAGGGGAGGCGGTTTAGAACGGAGTTGAGGAGGAACTGATGACACCAAAGTTGGAGGTGTGGTAGATTGTGAGGAAGGGTGTCATAGTCTGCAGGGAGACTTAGATAGGTTGCAGAGCTGGGCCGAGAGGTGGCGGATGGAATTTAATGCGGAGAAGTGTGAGGTAATTCACTTTGGTAGGAGCAACAGATGTGTCGAGTATAGGGCTAACGGGAGGACTTTGAATAGTGTGGATGAACAGAGGGATCTAGGTGTGTGTGTACATAGATCCCTGAAAGTTGGGAATCAAGTAGATAAGGTTGTCAAGAAGGCGTACGGTGTCTTGGCGTTTATTGGTAGGGGGATTGAATTTAGGAGTCGCAGTGTAATGTTGCAACTGTACACTACTCTAGTGCGGCCGCACTTGGAGTACTGTGTGCAGTTCTGGTCCCCGCATTACAAGAAGGATGTGGAGGCGTTGGAGAGGGTGCAGAGGAGGTTTACTAGGATGTTGCCTGGTATGGTGGGGAGGTCCTATGAGGAGAGACTGAGGGATCTAGGGTTGTTTTCGTTGGAAAGAAGGCGGCTAAGAGGGGATCTTATTGAAACATATAAGATGATTAGAGGTTTAGATAGGGTGGATAGTGATAGCCTTTTTCCTCGGATGGAGAAAGCTAGCACGAGGGGGCATGGCTTTAAATTAAGGGGGGGTAGCTACAGGACGGATGTCAGGGGTAGGTTCTTTACCCAGCGGGTGGTGAGGGATTGGAATGCCCTGCCTGCTGCAGTTGTAAATGCGTCTAGTTTGGGGGCATTTAAGAGATCTCTGGATAGGTTTATGGACGAAAAGGGATTGGTATAGGCTAGTGGGTCATTGTTTTTGTAACTGGTCGGCGCAACATCGTGGGCCGAAGGGCCTGTTCTGCGCTGTAATGTTCTATGTTCTATGTTCTATGTTCTATGAACTTCTTCACTCAAAGGGTGGTGAATCTCTGGAATTCTCTACCCGTTGAAGTGGTGGAGGCTGCCTCGCTAAATATTTTTAAGAAGCGGGTTGATGGGTTCTTGATAAGAGAGGGGATTAAGGGTTATGGGGAGAGGGCGGGAAAGTGGAACTGAGCCACAACAGATCAGCCATGATCTTATTGAATGGCGGGGCAGGCTCGAAGGGCTAGATGGCCTACTCCTGCTCCTATTTCTTATGTTCTTATGTTCTTAATGAAAGCCTACTTCTGACAATAATAACAAATCATCATAGAATCCCTACAGTGTAGAAGGGGACTATTCAGCCCATCAAGTCTACACCAACCACAATCCCACCAGGCCCTATTCCCATAACCTCCCATATTTACCCTGCCAATCCCACTGACGTGAGGGGCAATATAACTTGGCCAATCAACCTACCCACATACCTTTGGAGTGTGGGAGAAAACCAGAGCACCCAAAGAAAACCCACGCAAACACGGGGAGAATATGCAAACTCCACACTGAGCGTGACCTGAGGCCAAAATTGAACCCAGAACTCTGGCACTGTGAGGCAGCAGTGCTATCCACTGTGCTACCCCAGCTGCTGTCATTCTTCTGGCAAATCGAATAAACTAAGTCAAGCAAACGGAGGTGCACAGATGCTGCCAGCCCTGCTGAATATTCCCAGCATTCTCTATTCTCTTTACAGAAAAGGTTTTCAATACTATCTTAGTGATGGGGATTAGCAGAGTGTACTGCACTTTGAGGCGGAAGGGGGATAGACATTTGCTCCAAGTTAATGAAGCGAGTGAAGTCGTTTGCTCTGGGATGGCTCAGACAGCCGGGCCAGCCACGCACCTACCTGAGTACCCCGGACCACCTTCACTCTACCAACCGGCCGCTTGTTTTGGATCGGCATCCGCTGTAACCAGGGGCAACGCCCCCCGCGGAGAACCGAGCATGCGCGAGCCAGCGACCCCTGTCGACAGAGCGCGGTCACTGCATCCTTGGGCAGCCAGAGGTAAGTCTGTAAAAGGTAAGGCTGATTGCCAGGATACATGAAAATATAACCTGTTAACTAGCACCTTTGTGTGTCCTAAATCCGTCTCACTGCTGGAAATCTTTAATTTCCTGCCTTCCACCCTATTGTAGACCTTATTTTTTTAGCAAAAGTCTTTAACAATAAAGAACACTATACACTGGTGGTGACTTTATTACAAAGCCAGTGCTCTGGTGATTGGGCAAACTTCCCTGAAAAAGGTTAGATTTTTCCACTTTTGTTACTTATATTCCAAAATGTTTAGCAGTGCAATCTGAATCTTTTTGTTTTTAATTCAACAAACTTCATCTGAAACTTGTTAAATTCCTAGGGTTACGAGTGCTCCAGGATGATCCTAGAGTCTCCAGGAATTAAAAGTAATTTTCAGAACTCTGTTACCAAGTACTCCAATGAAGAATCAAAGTCATTAGGAATTATTCTGCATTTTGTTTTATCATAAAAACAGAACATGTTTGGGAGGGGGTGGAATTTATCAGGTCTGGCAGCATTTCCGGAACATATTTTTGAGTCCAGTAAGACTTCTTCAGCACTAGAGAGAGGCTGGAATGTAATGGAGTTTATGTTGTTGAAAAATGAGATAAAGTCAGGTGAAGCAAAAAAGGGGGTAGTTTGGAGGACATGGGGGGATGGGTATTTAAATGGCAAAGATTTTATGGAACAAAAGGCAAAGGAACAAAGCATTGCCTCAGAATTGATATTAATAGCAGAATAAAGATCAACGTTATTTGAAAGCATTACATGAGGACAAGATACAGACTGGGAGAAAAATGTAAAATGGAGGACAACATTTATGGTCTGAAGTTATTAAACTCAACGTTGAGGCCAAAAGCTGTAAAATGCCTAATTGGAAAATGAGTTGCTGTTCCTTAAGTGCGGGTTGAGCTTCACTGGAAAATTGAAACAGGTCACAGACAGATATGACCTGAGAGCAAGATGGTGAATTGAAAGGACAAGTGTCTGGAAGGTCGGAGTCATGCTTGTGAACTGAATGGAGGTATTCCACAAAACAGTGACACAGCCTGCATTTGATCTTCTCAATATAGATATGTCCACAGTAGACTACATTGAAAGAAGTACAAGTAATTCGCTGCTTCACCTGGAAGAAGTATTTTGGACCTTGGGTGGTTAGGAAAGAAAAGGTAAAGGACCAGCTCTTACACCTCCTGCAATTGCCTGGGAAGGGGATAAGATGTTGGGATGACAGAAGTGTGGGCCAGTTTGACGGGGAAGGAGTAATTCCTTCAGAATGTTAACAAGAGAAGGGAAGAAGTGTTTGGTGATTGCATCATACAGGAGTAGGCAGAAGTGGCAAAGGACAATCCTTTGCGTGGTGGGATGGAAAGCGAGGACAAGGGAAACCCTATCATGGTTCTGACAGGAATGAGAATGGGTGCGGGCAGGAGAGCAGGTTAGACTTGGTTGAGAGTCCTGACAATCTTAGTGGGAGGCAGTGAATGCTCAGTTAAGGAAAAAAGAAGACATTGCAAATATTGTTGTGGAAGGTAGCATCGTCAGAACAATGTGGCAGAAATGGAGAAACTGGGAGAATGGAATGGAGCCCTATAGAATACAGGGTATGAGAAGGTGTAGTTAAGGTAGCTGCAGGAACTGGCGAGTTTTAGTGAGTATTACTGGACAGTCTATCCCCAGAAATGGAGACATGGAAGTCAAGGAAAGAAAGGGAAGTGTTGAAGATGGACCATGTGAAGGTGAGAAAAGGATAAGGCTTTAAATAAGTTTTTTGCCTCGGTCTTCACGGAGGAGGACATGAATAGTTTGCCGGATCTTAAAGATAGAAGGATGGTAGGAGTTGAGGGCCTGAATGTGATTACTGTCACTAGAGAGGTAGTGCTTGATAGACTAATGGGACTGAAGGTGGACAAGTCCCCAGGACCGGATGGAATGCATCCCAGGGTTCTGAAAGAAATGGCAGAGGTGATAGTGGATGCCTTAGTAATTATTTACCCAAATTCACTGGATTCTAGGGAAGTGCCGGAAGATTGGAAAATGGCTAATGTTACACCATTTAAAAAAGGTAGCAGACAAAGGCAGGGAATTATAGGCCAGTTAGTTTAATGTCTGTAGTTGGAAAAATGCTTGAATCCGTCATCAAAGAAGAAATAGCGAGGCACCAAGAAAAGAATGGTTTGACAGAGCAGACACAGCATGGATTCGTTAAGGGGAAGTCGTGTTTGACAAATTTATTGGCTTCCTATGAGGATGTGACTAATGCGGAAGACAGAGGGGAACCGGTGGATGTGGTGTTTTTAGATTTCCAAAAGGCATTTGATAAGGTGCCTCATAAAAGGTTGCTACAGAAGGTTAGGGTGCACGGAGTTGGGGGTAAGGTGTTAGCGTGGATAGAGGATTGGCTATCTGATAGGAAGCAGAGAGTTGGTATCAATGGGTGCTATTCTGATTGGCGGTTGGTGACTAGAGGAGTGCTGCAGGGATCGGTGCTGGGGCCTCAGCTATTTACCATTTATATAGATGATTTGGAGGAGGGGGCTGAGTGTAGGGTGACGAAATTTGCTGATGACACGAAGATGAGTGGAAAAGCAAATTGCATGGAGGGTGTGGAAAGTCTGCAGAGGGATCTGGATAGGCTAAGCGAGTGGGCGAGGACCTGGCAGATGGAGTATAATGTTGGCAAGTGTGAGGTTATCCACTTTGGCAGAAATAATAGTAGGAGGGATTATTACTTAAAAGGCAAAAAGCTGCAGCATGCTATGGTGCAGAGGGACCTGGGGGTCCTAGTGCATGAGTCGCAAAAATCAAGTCTGCAGGTGCAGCAGGTGATCAAGAAGGCAAATGGAATGTTGGCCTTTATAGCGAGGGGGTTAGAATATAAAAGTAGGGAAGCCTTGCTGCAACTGTGCAGGGTACTGGTGAGGCTGCAGCTGGGGTACTGTGTGCAGTTTTGGTCACCGCACTTGCGCAAGCATATTTTGGCCTTGGAGGGAGTGCAGAGGAGGTTCATTAGGCTGATACCGGAGATGAGGGGGTTGGCCTATGAAGAGAGACTAAATAGACTGGGTCTGTACTCATTGGAGTTTAGAAGGATGAGGGGGGATCTTATAGAGATGTATAAGATAATGAAAGGGATGGATAGGGTAGAGGTAGAGAGATTCTTCCCACTTAGAAAGGATAGCAGGTCTCAAGGGCACAGCCTCAAGATAAGGGGGGGAGCAGTTTAGATCGGAGTTGAGGAGGAACTTCTTCACTCTCTGTCTCTGGAATCTCTGGAATTCTCTGCCCATTGAAGTGGTGGAGGCTACCTCGCTAAATATATTTAAGTCACGGGTGGGTAGGTTTTTGATAGACAAGGGAATTAAGGGTTATGGGGAGAGAGTGGGAAAGTGGAACTGATCCACTTCATATCAGCCATGATCTTATTGAATGGCAGGGCAGGCTCAAAGGGCTAGATGGCCTACTCCTGCTCCTATTTCTTATGTTCTTATGATTACTGGAAGCAAAATTGTTGAATTTTTCCATTTTTGCATGAGGGCAGAAAGTGGCACCAATACAATCAGGAATGCACTGAAAATGAAGTTGTGGTAGGAATGTGGGACTGGAACCAGGAATGTTCCACATATAAAAAGACCGGGATAACTGGGACTCATGGGTACCCATAACCACAACTTTCATTTCGGGAAAGTGATACTAGTTCAAGGACAAATTGTCCAATGAGAGAACAAGTTTCACCAGGCAGAGAGCAGTGGTTGAGTGTGACAATTTGGGCCTCCATTCAACGAAGAAGCAAAGAGCCCTCTGACTCTTCTGGTGGGGGGATGGAGGTTTGAGGGATTGGATGTCCATACTGAAGAGGAGGTGGTTAGGGCCAGAAAACTAGAAATTGTTGATATGGAGTAAAGTGTCAGAAATTTAGGTGAGAAGCGACTGGACGAGGAGAGAAAAAAATAGAGTAAAATAGGAAAAAATATGTTCAATGGGGCAAGAATAGGCTGAAACAATGGACATACCAAGAACTTTTAAAAAAAAATTCTCGGAACACTTTTGTTTATTAGTTATGAAAATATTGCAGAAGGGCAGTAAAAGCTTTTTTGACTGAAAATCAAGAATCATTCAATGAGTACCAAAGAGTCTGGCATGGGAAGGAAGTGCTCCCTAAGCATGGCTCTCAGTTGTGGGAGTGTGGGGCTGAGTGGTTGGAAGCATGAAGTCATGTGATGAAATCCTAAAGTTGGCAACCCTATAAATAGCAGAGACACCAATCCCATTATCTCATAATCAAAAGATTTGGTATAATAATCATTGTTGTAGATTGATGGTTTGCTTACAAACCTCATCAGTGTAAGAGCTGTTACACCATATTATTATGCAGTACAACACGAGTGATAATCCCCACTAACAGGATGTTGCCTATCACACAAATGAGTGATATGGCATATGAATGTCAGTACTGCTGTGATGACCGGCATATTTGATTTAATTTATTATTGTCACACAAATTGAGATACAGTGAAAACTATTGTTTCTTGCACGCTATTCAGACAAAACATACCATCTATAAAGTATATAGGGGAGAAGGAAAAGAGAGGGTACAGGATATTGTGTTACAGTCATCATGTATGTTTCAAAGACTGGTGGATTGTGTCAAATAGCATGTCCTTTTCACTGTTTGCAGCAAGCAAAGCAAGGACTATAGCTAACCAGCCCCTGCTTGTAAAACTCAAAATATAGTATCCAACATTAGATGAGATTCTGCAATTGGACAACACTTGCTAAATAATCCTGACAGTGCTAAGAATTACACTGACAACCAATTTAAGATTGTCAGTTGGGCTCACAATATGGCTTACTTATACATGCAAAAAGCTACATACACATAGCTCTTTTCCCTGCAAACAGAAAGTCCAAATGTTGTGCCTTTTTCAAATAAACAACAGTTTAGGGGGCAGTTATTCCCTGGCACATAATCCATGGCAATGCCTCTACTCAGCAGATTCCACTTGCCAATCAACTTGCACTGTCTTCTTATGCAGTGTAAATTGCTGTTCCCTTCTATTGTGGGTATTTCTTATAATCTGCTCTGATGAGTGCAAGATGAAAGATTTCAATGGAATGTCGCTTTTTTCAGAAATACTCAAGTCACAGCCATTTACAAAATTATATTAATACATTGGAAAATGCTTTACAAAAAATGTTTTAAAATCCTACCTGTTATCTGCATGTTGCTATGCATCTCAATTTAAGGTACAGTGATTGTGGGATGAAACCTAGACAAGGGTGATACTATTTAATTTTACATCTTTCCTTTTGGTTTCCAGTTTAATTATGTGTTAGTTGGGCTCCTCTAAAAATGATGCACTTTGTTTAATGGGAAGACCACAATGTCTGCTTATTTTCTTCTTGGGAAAAGAGCGATGTAGTGCTGTGATTACAGGAAACCTTGATATTATGTTCAGTTCTGGTAGCTGAATTAAAGGGAGACATCCGAGTGCTGGAGAAGAGCCAGGGGCTGATCCCTACTGACAACAGTCTAAATTATAAGGAATGACTGGAAACTAATTTGAGCTTTTCAGCTTGGAAGGGAATATTTGAAAGGTGATTTTGTAGAGGAATAAATTGTAATTTATGAAATGGAAAAAATGAACAATTGAACCAAACTGTGAGGTTCATCCATTATTATCTTGTGAGAGGACAGAGATGGTAGATAGCCCCATCTGGTGGCTTGGCAGAGAACATAAGAACATAAGAAATAGGAGCAGGAGTAGGCCATCTAGCCCCTCGAGCCTGCCCCGCCATTCAATAAGATCATGGCTGATCTGAAGTGGCTCAGTTCCACATTCCTGCCCTCTCCCCATAACCCTTAATCCCCTTGCCTATCAAAAACCTATCAACCCGCGTCTTAAAAATATTGAGCGAGGCAGCCTCCGCTGCTTCAACAGGCAGAGAATTCCAGAGATTCACCACCCTTTGAGTGAAGAAGTTCCTCCTCAACTCTGTTCTAAACCGCCCCCCCTTTATCTTGAGGCTGTGCCCTCTAGTCCTACTGTCCTTTCTGAGCGGGAAGAGCCTCTCCACCTCTATCCTATCCATCCCATTCAACATCTTATATGTCTCAATGAGATCTCCCCTCATTCTTCTAAACTCTAACGAGTACAAGCCTAGTTTATTCAGCCTCTCCTCATAGTTCAACCCCCTCAACTCCGGAATCAGCCTAGTAAACCACCTCTGCACTCCCTCCAAGGCCAAACTATCCTTGCGTAAGTGTGGCGACCAAAACTGCACACAGTACTCCAGCTGCGGCCTCACCAGTGCCCTATACAGCTGCAGCAAGACCTCCCTACTTTTATATTCAATCCCCCTCGCTAGGAAGGCCAGCATCCCATTTGCCTTCCTGACCACCTGCTGCACCTGCAGGCTGCGTTTTTGCGACTCATGCACAAGGACCCCGAGGTCCTTCTGCACCGTCGCCTGCTGCAGTTTTTCGCCACGTAAGTAATAGTCCTTCCTACCATTATTCCTACCAAAGTGGACAACCTCACATTTGCCAACATTAAATTCCATTTGCCAGTTCCTGGCCCATTCACTCAGCCTATCTAGATCCTTCTGCAGACTCTCCACACCCTCTGCACAATTTGCCGTTCCACCAATCTTGGTGTCATCAGCAAATTTCGACACCATACACTCGGTTCCCTCCTCCAGATCATCTATATAAATGGTAAATAGCTGAGGCCCCAGCACCGATCCCTGGGGCACTCCACTAGTCACCAAAGAGAGATTCCTCTCATGTACAACTGATAGAAAATAAACAATTGTTGTTGGGACTTAAAGCTGTTACCACAATAATACACAACAAATAATTTTCAAACTATATATTATCGAAGAATTTTATAATTAAGTCTTATTTCCAACTGCGAACTTCATTGTTTTAAATGCAAATAAGCTGTCTGGAATTAGAAGCAGTCTCAAGGCATAGCTGAAACAACTTTGATCAAAGCTGACATTATGAAAAGCTAGATTATGGAAGATTATGGCTGGTACTTAATGGAGGGGATGGGGGCCTTTCTCACTGGCTGGAGAGCCAGTGAGAGTCTCATGTCATCTGTTATCAGGAAGAGTCAGTACCACTCAGGCACTAGCTGGATGATGGTGTGTCTTCCCCGGGATCAGGGCTCTGGGCAAGAAATCTCACCTGTCAAGCTCTGCCAGCCAATCAGACACCATTAACTCTATTAAAATGTCTTCCCCTGATTACTTTAGTTAAAGTCATCACTCCTGTTCAAACTTCATTTATGGCTGGAGACCTATTAGGTACCTGCAAGCTAACTTCTGAGTGGAAACCTAAAGATTTTCCATGCCCTGATCAGAACTGTGGGCTTCTTGGCAATTAACATTATTGAGTGCCATTGATAGCTAAAGTCTACAATCAACAGTACACTTCATTATTACTTACAGACAGAGAGAGGACAAGACATGGAACCACCTCTAGAACCTGTCAATGCTTCAAAAGCAGACAAAAATAACATTAAACAATGAAGAAGTGACAAGTAAACTCCATTCTCAAATTTACAGGGGAGGACTCAGCAGGCCAGCATGTTTCCCAAATGTTCCTCCATCCCTTCTCATTACAGTCCATCCATCTGTCTCTGTGCAGGCCCAGCTTGCTCACAATAGGAAAAAGAAAGATCCGAGATTGCAGGATGGATGGCTGACGTCCAGGAATTCTCCAAATTCAAGAATGCCACCAAGTCAGCTAACGAGGACATTGATCACTCCTATGGTTAAGGTGAGATCAGCTTTCCCCAACAATGCAGTTGAGTTCATCCATGAGTTTATCATTTCCTGACATTGTCAGTGAGTGAGTTGCAATGCTGTATTCAGTCTGTTCATTAACTAAGTCTATCTTTGCTTTCATACAGGCATCAGCAAACCCAGACACACCCACAGAGCCACAACTCCCAGCCCACCTCACAGGGGATGATGAGGATTCATATGAAGAAGACCTGTCTCTCCATTCAACTACACCCTCCACCAATGCAGAGTCACACACCCTAGCGGGTCACAGATCTAGATTAGGTTCAGGGTCACAGTCTGGGCAACATTTCACAGACACCTCTCCACAGCAGTCAGAAGCAGTAAGAGTCCATGTCTCAGACACTCTGAGGACTGCAAGAGATCAGGCACCCACAGTCTTCAGTTTCAGCAAAGGCACAACCTGCTATTTCTTTTCAGGAGACTGTTTCTGCAGCTGGATGTCACAATGATGTTAACTGTGACTGTGTCCCATTCCCCAGTCATTGCGCTATGAATATATCATTATTTCTCTTTGATGTTATCCACCATGTGGAGTTGGTTTTTGATACATACTGCCAATTTCCTTATCTCTCCACTTTGATAAAACCCCTTCTTTTTCTCCATTGTTTTCCTCTAGCCATGTAGATAACACTTGCTTTTCTCACTGATATGCTAATTCACATTTCAACATTACTTCAAACATCTGCCCTTATCAGCTCCCCAATTTATTTTATCCCAATTTACTTGTTAAATTTTAATTTGCCCAATTCTTAATATTGTTTTTCTCTCCTGCACCTTGTGGTGCAAAAGGCAGACTTTCACCTGTTCCTATTGCTAATTTCTCCCTGGGACAGGTCACTAGCCTGTCGCATGAGCTTATAGCTTGAGGGGTACCACTCAACATTAAGCATGGCTGACCAGGGGTCTCTCTTTCTCTTATCATCTGCTATTAGCATGCACTGGAAGGATTTTACAGGTTGATACCCAACCTGTTTGGCAGGTTTATGAACGTACTTTCTTTGACCAACAAACCTTGGTGTGGGGCTCGAACCTGGACTTTCTGGCTGCACTGCGCCACAAGATCTTCAGAGTTCTGAGTAGCGCACCCCTCTTCCCCAACTGCTCTTAATCATGTTTTCCTGATTTACAGGCTATAAATGATTCTGAGGTTCACAAAACCCTAGGATTGTCTTTACTGTCTCATCCTGACTGTTGGCCCTCAACCAGGGACCATGACTGTCTTTCAATGAGCTCTGTCATTCTTTCTTTACTGATGACAACACAATCTCCTTCCCCCCTCCACCATCACCATGAGTCTTTGTATGGCCCATCCCTCTTGTGCCATTCTAACAGAACCCCTTTCCTTCCCACACTCCTCCTCCCCCATATTCCTTAGTATGCATGCCCCCCCCCCCGTATTCCATAGTATGTGTACCCCACCATCCCCTCTCCCCACCCCCACATATTCTGTAGTATGCATGCATTCCCTCCCATTCAAACAATTTAATTCCGTGTCAGGCTCCAGTTTCCCCACCCGTGGTCTCTCCTCTGCCTGCCGTTGCACTCTCCCACACAAGCCCCACCAAAGTCCATTGCCCCCTATATTTCCATAATCCTTTCTGATTCTTGGCCTCTCTCAGAATTTTCCATTCCTATCTGTCACCTGTCACACCGCAGGCAGACGTGGAAAATTCTACCTCTCATTTTTGGATTCAAACCAGCCGATTGGATTACATGCAGGAGCAAATTCTCTTCTCTCAAAACCAATATTTGAGAGAGTAATTTCAGCCAATCACACTGTATAAATTCTCCATTCTGATCAATTTACCTACTCTTTCCCTCTCTCAGAATTGTATAAACATGCTTGGTGTTTTCGTTACGAGGTAAAAACAGGCTAGTAAGAACACTAAGACACAGAAAAGAAACACTATTGTACGCCGGTCCTAATTGGTCCTTACTGACTCAGTAAAGCTAGTGAAGTTCAATTGAAATAGCTCATTCAGCAGAAAAGGAGAATAGTTAATATTTCATAACTGCTGTTTCTAAATTTGAAAAATGCAATCTATTTTTGAAAAAATATTCTACAGTAGGTGGCATTGCTAGTTAAGCCAGGATTTTTATTGCTTGTCCCTAATTGCTCTTGAGAAGGTGGTGGTGAGCCACTTTCTTGAACTGCTGCAGTCCATGTCGTATAGGTACACCCACAATGTTGTTTGGGAGGGTGTTCCAGGATTTTGACCCAGCGACAATGAAGGAATCGTGATATAGTTCCGAGACAAGATTGTGTGCGGCTTTAAGGGAAATGTGAAGGCATACTTGGTGTTCCCATGTATCTGCTGCCCTTCTCCTGCTAGATTGTAGAGGTCATGGATTTGGAAGATGCTGTCAAAGGAACCTTAAGGAGTTGCTGCAGTGCATCTTGTGGATCTGTGCAGCGGTGGTGGAGGGAGTGGATGTTGAAAATGATGGATAGGTCACCAATCAAGCAGGCTGCTTTGTATTGAAAATACATTTCTCATGGAACTCAACAAAAATGTTTTCAAGTGCTGGGCCTAAAAGTGTATGATGTCTTTAAAACTGAATGCAACTGTGTAAGTCATTGAGTTTGTAGGTTCAACGAATACTGATTCACACAATGGTGGCGGTTCTAGATCACTATGATATACTACTGCAGCACAAATATCTGTGGCTTCCTTAAGTGGAATGTAAGTGGAGGCTCGCAGTGCCAAATGTGTACATGGACACAACATTATCTGTCGGTACCCAAGTCCTATATTGTCTTCATAATTGTGAAGGAATCCTTCACCACGTACCTGGAAAATTTGCTAAAAACTGCTTCTAACAATTTGCCCAATAATTCAGCCAATTCATGTTGTGCAGAATGAATCATAGATAAGGCTGGTTGTAAAGGGAAATCACTTTTGTGTGCCTTGGTAGCCCATACATACATGGACACAGCAAGCCTGTCATTTATAACACGTGCCTCATTGTTCTTACACAAGAGGGTGTTTTTAGCTTACATTTGAACAAGTTTGACCAATCATGTTGAACAACAGGTCCAATGAATACAAATTTGGACTCATCATTAAAAATATTGTGCGTTTTGTTGCTATAGTCCCACTTGTTAAGATGACTATTTCCATCTCTTTTTCAGGTTAGTTATGTCTATGTCCAGATTGGTCTTAAGGCCTCACAATTTTGTAAGACACAATTTTGTCGCATATAGAAAACAGATAATTCGGAATCCCACAGTATGCACTAGATCAGCTAGGTGTGTTTTCAAGGACTTGGCATTTTCAGTCGATACCAGTTTGTGGCAGGATAGTTGGGAGTAGGAGAGTTCAATCTCAGTAAATATCTCTTCCCATTTGATTTGGAATGAAGGCATACCAACATTGAAACATGAATAAGAACAAAATTCTTGTTTTTTGAGAGTAATGATCACAGAGATTTGTTAGGTGTTTGATGACATTGTTAACTCATTGCCAAACCGCTTCTACTTAAGTGAGTTTATGGTATCGTTGTGTATCAAAAGGATGTTGTTCATGATGTGATCATCGATTGAAATAATATCAACTTGTTTGCCCACCTCAACTGTCTCACACTTGAAAATTGGTTCATCAGTGTTCGGGATGACTCCAACCTGTCTCAAATAAGCCTCATCCTATACAGAAGTAAGACTAACTTTGACTCTCCCATATTAAGATCAATTTTTGAACACCTTGACTTATCAGTAACTGCCTCAAGATAGGACCAGTAGCCTCTGCCCCATTAACACCATTGATAAGCTTAAACACCATTTGAAAAGTTGAGTTCATAAGTTCAATGAATACCGATTCACACATTGGTGGCGATTCTAGATCACCATTGATACAGTGCTGCAGGGCAAATATCTGTGGCTTCCTTAAATGGAATATTGATGGAGGCTAGCAATGCCAAATGTGTACATGAACACATGGGAGTCTTATATGGTCTTCATAAATGTGAAGGAATCCTTCACCATGCACCTGGCCCAGTGCTAGATGTTCAAAGCACGCACCTAATTCAGGTAATGGGCTCTTGTTCAATAGACATCATGATCTTATGACATAAATAGGGCCCCAATTGCATTTTAAGGTATGGGCAATGCAAAGGAAGAGGCCTTCTGAGCATACAGTTATTTCTATGGGTCCCATTAGTTCCAGAGTGTTGATTGTAGGCTCATAGAAATAATCTAGGCTGCACCATAGGTCTCTGAAAGTTGACGGTCACACATGGCAGTTCCAGCCTGCTTTTCAAGCTTCAATCAGGCAAACTGTATCAGGCGACCCTCTTTGACCCTTTGCTGCTGCTAGAGCCTCAGTGTACTGGAAATCTTCACCAGTAGGATGGGCAATTGACCAGCAAGCTCCACCAGTCAGCTGCCTGAAATTAAACATATGCTCCAGTGTTAACTCCCTGTCCTCTGTTTAAAAGCAGAACATTTTCCTGGTAATCTTATATGCAATCTGTATCATTTCTTTCCATGTCCACACAACAACAACTTGCTTTTATTTAGCATCTTTAATGTAGCAAAGCATCTAAAGGGAATTCACAGCAGTGTACTCTGACAAAGATTGACACCAAGTAAGGAAGGCGATATCACAGTAAGTAAATAGAAACTACTAACTCAACTACGAATTTTAATTCTAGAAAGTATGAAAATAGATAAGTCCCCAGGCCAGATGGGATTTATCCTCGGATTCTCTGGGAGGCTAGGGAGAAGATTGCAGAGCCTTGTGCTTTGATCTTTAGGTTGTCATTTTCTACAGGAACAGTGCCAGAAGACGGGAGGAAAGCAAATGTTATCCCCTTATTCAAGAAGGGGAGTAGAGACAACACTGGTAATTACAGACCAGTGAGCCTTACTTCTATTGTTAGCAAAGTTTTGGAAAGGATTATAAGAGATAGGATTTATAATCATCTAGAAAGGAATAATTTGATTAGGGATAGTCAACACAGTTTTGTGAAGGGTAGGTTGTGCCTCACAAACATTATTGAGTTCTTTGAGAAGGTGACCAAAGAGGTGGATGAGAGTAAAGCAGTTGATGTGGTGTATATGGATTTCAGTCAAGTGTTTGATAATGTTCCCCATGGTAAGCTATTGCAGAAGATGCGGAAGCATGGGATTGAGGGTGATTCACTTGTCAACCTGCCTCTCCCTCTTCAGATCCAATTTAGAACTTACTTCTTTAACTCTGTTACCCATCCTAATATCTCATTGCTTGTCTCAGTTTCCATTTTTGTCTTATCATGCTTTCAGACAGTGTTTCACAAACCGGGTTCTATGCAACCCTGGGTTTATGTGAGACTCATTTGGGGTTCCACAGTAAGTCCGGCAGTTTTAAATTTAAAAACAAAAGCTGTCCTTCCAGTTTGTCCTATCAGAGGCAGTTTTCACACTGCATTGGTTTCTCATAGACGCCTAATAGCAACCAATGCATTGAGAAGTAGTTCTCTGATTGGACAATTTGGAAATGCAACAAAGTTGCAAATCCCCAAATATCCCCACATAATAACTTTGAGGTGGGGCGGGCTATAAACAAGTAAATAAATGATGCGTGCAGAAATGGAACGGTGATAATTATGGGGGATTTTAATCTGCATATTGATTGGATGACCCAAGTTGGATGTGGTGGGCTTAAGGAAGGGTTCTTGGAATGCTGTCGGGATAGTTTCCTTGAATAGTATGTGACGGAACCTATGAGGGAGTGAGCTATCTTAGATCTGGTGTTGTGTAACGAGGCAGGTCGAATTAGGGATCTTATTGTGAGGGATCCTCTTGGGACGAGTGATCATTGTATGGTTGAGTTTTTGATGCAGATGGAGGATGAGAAAGTAGGGTGCCGAACCTGTGTCCTCTGTTTGAACAGAGGGGAGTACGATAGGATGAAAGAGGAATTGGCAAATGTAGTTTGGGGGCGCATATTGGTTGGTAGGACGGCTGAGGAACAGTGGAGGATTTTTAAGGAGATCTTTATCGGTACTCAGCAGAAATATATTCCGATGGTAAAGAAGGAATGTAAACGAAGGGATAACCAGCCGTGGCTGTCGAAGGAAATAAAGGAGAGTATTAAATTAAAAGCTGATGCGTTCAGAGTGGCTAAAAGTAGTGGGCGATTAGAAGATTGGGAAAGGTTTAAAAATCAACAAAGAATGACTAAGAAGGTGATAAAGAAAGGAAGAATAGATTATGAAGCTAAACTAGCACTGAATATAAAAAAGGACAGTAAAAGTTTTTACAAATATATAAAGAAGAGGAGGCTGGCTAGAGTGAATGTTGGACCCTTAGAGGATGAGAGGGGGGATTTAGTGGTGGAAGATGAGGAAATGGCCGAGGCCTTAAATAAGTTTTTTGCCTCGGTCTTCACGGAGGAGGACACGAATCGTTTGCCGGATATTAAAGATAGAAGGATGGTAGGAGTTGAGGGCCTGAATGCGATTACTGTCACTAGAGTGGTAGTGCTTGATACTCTAATGGGACTGAAGGTGGACAAGTCCCCAGGACCGGATGGAATGCATCCCAGGGTTCTGAAAGAAATGGCAGAGGTGATAGTGGATGCCTTAGTAATTATTTACCAAAATTCGCTGGATTCCGGGGAAGTGCTGGAAGATTGGAAAACGGCTAATGTTATGCCGCTGTTTAAAAAAGGTAGCAGACAAAAGGCAGGGAATTATAGGCTAGTTAGTTTAACGTCTGTAGTTGGAAAAATGCTTGAATCCGTCATCAAAGAAGAAATAGCAAGGCACCTAGAAAAGAATGGTTTGATAGAGCAGACGCAGCATGGATTTGTTAAGGGGAAGTCGTATTTGACAAATTTATTGGATTTCTATGAGGATGCGACTAATGCGGTAGACAGAGGGGAAACAGTGAATGTGGTGTTTTTAGATTCTCAAAAGGCATTTGATAAGGTGCCTCATAAAAGGTTGCTGCAAAAGGTTAGGGTGCACGGAGTTGGGACTAAGGTGTTAGCGTGGATAGAGGATTGGTTGTCTAATAGGAAGCAGAGAGTTGGTATCAATGGGTGCTATTCTGATTGGCGGTTGGTGACTAGTGGAGTGCCGCAGGGATCGGTGCTGGGGTCTCAGCTATTTACCATTTATATAGATGATGTGGAGGAGGGGGCTGAGTGTAGGGTGACGAAATTTGCTGATGACATGAAGATGAGTGGAAAAGCAAATTGCATGGAGGGTGTGGAAAGTCTGCAGAGGGATCTGGATAGGCTGAGCAAGTGGGTGAGGACCTGGCAGATGGAGTATAATGTTAGCAAGTGTGAGGTTATCCACTTTGGCAGAAATAATAGTAGGAGGGATTACTATTTAAAGGGCGAAAAGCTGCAACATGCTACGGTGCAGAGGGACCTGGGAGTTCTTGTGCATGAGTTGCAAAAACCCAGTCTGCAGGTGCAGCAGGTGATCAAGAAGGCGAATGGAATGTTGGCCTTTATAGCGAGGGGGATAGAATATAAAAACTGGGAGATCTTGCTGCAACTGTACAGGGCACTGGTGAGGCTGCAGCTGAAGTACTGTGTGCAGTTTTGGTCGCCGCACTTGCGCAAGGATATTTTGGCCTTGGAGGGAGTGCAGAGGAGGTTCACCAGGCTGATACCAGAGATGAGGGGGTTAGACTATGAAGAGAGACTAAGTAGACTGGGTCTGTACTCATTGGAGTTTAGAAGGATGAGGGGGGACCTTATAGAGACGTATAAGATAATGAAAGGGATGGATAGGGTAGAGGTAGAGAGATTTTTCCCGCTTAGGAAGGATAGCAGGACTAAAGGGCACAGCCTCAAGGTAAGGGAGGGGCAGTTTAGATCAGAGTTGAGGAGGAACTTCTTCACTCAAAGGGTGGTGAATCTCTGGAATTCTCTGCCCGTTGAAGTGGTGGAGGCTACCTCGCTAAATATATTTAAGTCATGGATAGATAGGTTTTTGATAAACAAGGGAATTAAGGGTTATGGGGAGAAAGTGGGAAAGTGGAACTTCAGATATGCCATGATCTTATTGAATGGTGGAGCAGGCTCAAAGGGCTAGATGGTCTACTCCTGCTCCTATTTCTTATGTTCTTATGTTCTTAAGTCAAATTAAACTCACAGGCAAGGCTGACAGTAAAGACAGCCTAACATCAGAGCAAGGGAGCTTGCTTTGACAGGAGGGAGAGGCTGAGGACGTGGAATTGGGAGAGGCTGAGGTCAGGGCCATTGGGGTACAGAGAAGCCTGGACCAATAGAGGCCAGGGCTGTGGGTCTGAAAGAGCGTGAAAACGTGAGAACACCATATCCCAGGTACATGGTACATACTCTTGCAACTCGGCCAACGTTGTCTATCTGATACACTGCAGGAAAGGATTCCCGAGGCATGGTACATTGGGGAGACCATGCAGATGCTATGACAACAAATGAATGAACACCACTCGATAATCACCAGGCAAGAGTGTTTTCTTCCTGTGTGGGAACACTTCAACGGTCACGGGCATTTGGCCTCTGACCTTTGGGTGAATGTTCTCCAAGACAGCCTTCACAACACACGACAACGCTGAATCACTGAGTAGCAACTGATAGCCAAGTTCCGCACACATGAGGACTGCCTCAATGGGGATCTTGGGTTCATGTCACACTATCTGTAACTGCCATGATTTGTCTGGGCTTGCAAAATCTTACTAACTGTTCTGGCTAAAGACAGTACACATCTCTTTGATCTGTGCTTAACCCTCTCTCCATTCACATTGTCTGTACCTTTAAGACTTGATTATCTGCATTCCAACTATTATTTTGTAAATTGAGTTTGTGTCTTTATATGCCCTGTTTGTGAACAGAACTCCCACTTACCTGACGAAGAAGCAGTGCTCTGAAAGCTTGTGGCTTTTGCTACCAAATAAACCTGTTGGGCTCTAACCTGGTGTTGTGAGACTTCTGACCGGGTCTGAAAGAGGTGTGTGTGTGTGTGTGTGTGTGTCTTAGAAACACTACAGTGCAGAAAGAGGCCATCTGGCTCATCGAGTCGGCACCGACTACAATCCCACCCAGGCCCTACCCCCATATCTCTACACATTTACCCGCTAATCCCTCTAAACTACGCATTTCAGGACACCAAGGGGCGATTATGGCATCACCAATCAACCTAACCCACACATCTTTGGGCTGTGGGAGGAAACCCAATCAGACCCGAGAAGAATGTGCAAACTCCACACAGACAGTGACCCAAGCCGAGAATGGAACCCAGGTCCCTGGAGCTGGGAAGCAGCAGTGCTAACCACAGTGCTACCATGTGTGTGAGAGAGTGGGAGGTGAGCACGTGTATGAGAGAAATAGACGTGAGTATGTGTCAGAGAGAGGTGAGTGTGTGTGTGAAATTGTGTGTGAGAGAGAGGTGAGTGTGTGAGAGAGAGGTGAGAGTGTGTGTGTTTGTGTGAGAGGTGTGCGTGTGTGAGAGGCAAATGTGTGTGTATGAGAGAGAGAGTTGACTGTGTGTCTGAGAGAGAGCTGTAAGTGCATGTGTCTTATAGAGAGGTGTGTGTGTTTGTGCATATTTTGGGAGTGAGTCTGTGTGTGCATGCACTTATGTCTGAAATAAGAATCCAGCTCTCCAGCTGCACTCCCAGTATTAAATGAATTTGTGGGCAAAAGATCAGCATCACTCCTCTCATTAAAAATGACAAGGTGAAGGTGAGACTTCGAAGCATTTGTTGAATAAGGGAACTTTTAATTTAAAAGACTTTTAATGATTTGTTTTTGTATGTTTGTACCTACTGCACAATTTTTTTTGTGATTTAAGTCTTCAATGTAATAATTTTTTTGGTTCCATCTTGGGTGGTCCTGGTTATGTGCTTTAGGATATTTCTGAACATGAAAGACACCAAACAAATGCAAATTGTTATTGTTGGATCCTTTTTATTTGCACTGTACCAGGCTTTATGAAAATTTTTGCTGAGGCTCAGTGCTGGATGTCTGTCTGTAATTGGTGAATGTCCTATTTTCAGATATGAATAAAGTAGGAGGTATATTCTCAGCCTTCCACTTCTATTTCTTATCATTGAGATCTAGGACCAATGTGATCTGAAGGAGTTCCAAGAAGATTTTGTAGATTTGTGTTGGAAATCTTTCAGATGGTAAAGCCTGAATAAGACCTAGCAGAAAACCAAAGAGAACCATCAGAGTATATTGGATTTCTTTAATGCTTGGGGCCTCTGATAGTCACTCACTAGTAAGAAGTCTTTTTACCGTGTGTGAGAAAGACTTCTTACCGTGCTTACCCCAGTCCAACGCGGATATTTCCACAGTCACTTACTAGCCAGACCTCACCTGCGAAGTCAACATCTGAACTCATTTTTGTCCTCTTGTTTCCTGGTGTAGAGCAAATCTCAAGTCAAACTACAATGATTTACATTGATGTGTGGTCCTGACTAATGTAGTGAAACTATAAATTACATTGTAATCTTATTGGATTTATTATCAAGGGAAGCAAAATTAGTAATGCTTTCCTTAAGAGGCTATTTAGAAGTATGCTCCCAGGTACCATATTTGTGTGTTTTTGTTGTTGAAAATTGTTTCCAAGATCAGCTGAATTTATTTGCATGAATATGAGGTAAGCAAATTCCTAAAAGATAACTAAACCTTCACCAAGCCCAGCTTTGTTTTTTTCGGAATTCATGGGGCATTCCTGTATGTGTGGTTCTGGTTTGAATACATTTTTGTCTGACCCAACCCTTCAGGTACAACAAGATTCCACTGTATATTTTCAGAAGTAAGAAGTATCACTTTGTGTCAGCCTATGGAAGCCAGTGAATTCATCTATATTCAAGCGTAGGTTTTTAGAACATTTATGGCACATTTAACATTAAGAAATAGGTTTAGTTATTTAAGCAGAGCAACAACAAAAAAAAACGCATGTTATCTCTGTGTGTTTTTAAAGATCTGCTTTATATGACTCCTCCTTTTGCATACTTTGTGTTGTCTTGGCTTGCACTATATACTTTAGTCACACCCAGAAATATCAACACATTCAAATATTTCTGAAACAACAATGTGCAATTTATTTCATCTTTATACCAGTGCTAATAAACTGTATTTAACAAAAGCATGCTGTAGTATTAGCAAGCATCATTTTTTGACTTCAGTTGCGCCATTGGAATGTTTGCAGGTTCATGGGGGAAATAAATGCATAACTTCCAGTTTGCAAAACCCGTTTAACTGTGCAGGGACTGACCTGAGGCTGGTAATGTATCAGTGCAATGACAGCAGGATACCTGCTTTTTGCAAACAGTTCACACCTGTATTGTATTTAGCATTGTTTAATTTTTTTTAATTATAGGTTTTGCACAGGGTGACTGTCTGTTTGGAGTTTGCACGCTCTGCCTGTGTCTGCATAGGCTACCTCTGGTTCCCTCCCACACTCCAAAGATGTGCGAGTTAGGTTGATTAGCCATGCTAAATTGACACGTAGTGTCAGGGGGATTAGCAGCGTAAATACATGGGGTTAGGGGGAGAAGGCCTAGGTGGGATTGTTGTCAGTGTTGACTCGATGGGCCAAATGGCCTCCATCTGCACTGTCGGGATTCTATGATTCCAGGCCGTGGACAAAGACTCGTTGTCCTCAGCATGAAGGACTTCAACAATAAGGTAAGCTTGGACTTCCTATAGGTTAACTAACCCTTTAGCCATGCTAATATATTGCTGTAAGCTTCAAGAGCCTTATCTTACATATTATCCTTTCGAGTGCCACCTTATTGACTTACCTACAGCCTTTCTTCTAATTCTGCTACGAGTTACATCTTCAAATACTCTAATAAATATTTAAAATATGACTTTCCTTGCTCTTAACTATGTTGGCTTTGTCTAATGATACTATGATTTTCAATGTACATTGTTAAGACTTCCTTAAAAATAAATTCCAGCATTTTCCCAATTATACAGCCTATCTGGCCAGTAATTCCCAGCTTACTCTCTCCTGCCTTTCTTGAAGAGTGATGTTACATTGTTAATTTCTAATCCACTGGGCAGTTCTAGAATCTTGGGAATTTTGGGAAATTGTAACCAGCACTTCGGCTGTCTCTACAGCAATCTCTTTTGAAGTGTTGGATGTAGATAATCAAATCTCATGATTCATCAGATTTTAGTGCCTTAAATTGCTCCAATATTTTTTCTCTGCTAATATCAATTACCTTCAGTTTCCCAATCTTACTAGCCTCTTGATTTTCCTCTCTTTCTGGCATGTAATTTGTGTCTTTCACAGCCTTGTTTGTTCAATATCTTTGCCACTCCTTTATTCCCCATGATAATTTCCCTTGTTTTGGCTCTAATGCACCAATATTTACCCTCTTTTTCAGATGCTTTTGAATGATTTATTTGAATGTTTACAACTGTTTATTTATTGCCATATCATTTAGTCCATTTCCTCATAAGAACATAAGAAATAGGAGCAGGAGTAGGCCATCTAGCCCTTCGAGCCTGCCCCGCCATTCAATAAGATCATGGCTGATCTGAAGTGGCTCAGTTCCACTTTCTCGCTTTCTTCCCATAACCCTTAATTCCCTTGCCTACCAAAAACCTATCTACCCGTGTCTTTAATATATTTAGCGAGGTAGCCTCCACCACTTCAATGGGCAGAGAATTCCAGAGATTCACCACCCTTTGAGTGAAGAAGTTCCTCCTCAACTCCGTTCTAAACTGCTCCCCCCCCTTATCTTGAGGCTGTGCCCTCTAGTCCTGTTGTCCTTTCTGAGCAGGAAAAATCTCTCTACCTCTACCCTATCCATCCCCTTCATTATCTTATACATCTCTATAAGATCCCCCCTCATCCTTCTAAACTCCAACGAGTACAGACCCAGTCTATTTAGTCTCTCTTCATAGTCCAACCCCCTCATCTCCGGTATCAGCCTAGTGAACCTCCTCTGCACTCCCTTCAAGGCCAAAATATCCTTGCGCAAGTGTGGCGACCAAAACTGCACACAGTACCCCAGCTGCGGCCTCACCAGTGCCCTGTACAGTTGCAGCAAGACCTCCCTGCTTTTATATTCTATCACCCTCGCTATAAAGGCCAGCATTCCATTCGCCTTCTTGATCACCTGCTGCACCTGCAGGCTGGGTTTTTGCAACTCTTACACAAGGACTCCTAGGTCCCTCTGCACCATAGCATGCTGCAGCTTTTCACCCTTTAAATAGTAATCCCTCCTACTATTATTCCTGCCAAAGTGGATAACCTCACACTTGCTAACATTGTACTCTGTCTGCCAGGCCCTCGCCCACTCGCTCAGCCTATCTGGATCCCTCTGTAGACTTTCCACACTCTCTGCACAACTTGCTTTTCCACTTCAATCAACCTCAGCCAATATCCCTTCATATCCATCTAATTGATTTAATATAAATTTAAGTTTCGAGTTTGGATTATGTCACTTTCAAAATTTAAATGGAATCATGTTGTATTGTGATCATGGATCTTTTAACATGAGATTTTTCATTAACCCAGCCCTAGTGCCCAGTACTAGAGCTAAGATAGCTTTATCACTATTTAGTTCCCTGACAGGATGGATAATATACTCTTCCTCCTCCAAAGGAAGTATCCTGGAGATTTTGTGCCTCCAGTGATTGAATTCAGCAGTCTAGGGCAGTTGGCCCCTGCTCCCCTAGACCTCTGAAGTATGTCTACATGCAGAAATCCTGCTTTGTCAAGTAACCATTAGCAATCAGCAACTGGTCTGCCTTCTCCAGGCAACAAGTAAGCTAAGTGCATGTGAAGGTCTCCACCTGCTCGACATTGCTTGGGGTGAATCTGCCAGCCGTAATGGGTGGCACAGTGGTTAGCACTGCTGCCTCTTAGCGCCAGGCTCCTGGGTTCAATTCCCAGCTTGGGTCACTGTCTGCGTGGAGTTTGCACATTCTCTGTGTCTGCGTGGGTTTCCTCTGAATGCTCCAGTTTCCTCCCACAGTCTGAAAGATGTGCCGATTAGGTGCATTGACGGAGTGTAGCGACTAGGGGAATTTCACGGTAACTTCATTGCAATGTTAATGTAAGCCTTGAGACTAATAAATGAGCTTTATTTAAAGAGTTTTGAAGAGGATAGCTCTGATGTGGGGACCTCTGATCCACATTGGGAACCACAAAATGTGAGCTGAAATGTTACTGATGGTTAAATAGCACAGAAACCTGACCCCCCTCTTCCCCCTCCCGCCATGACAAAGGTATCAGCTTCTCCCTGGACCAGAGCACAGGTCATTTTATTTTTGCAAAAAATACAACATTGATGGGGAAAACATCCAAAGTCTTTATTTCTTTTTATACAAATGCAATGAAAAATCAATAAATTAAAAATAAATGAGGAAAAGTGGTTAAATGTTTGCATTAGACCTTAAGTTCCCCTTTGGACAATTTTTTCCATGTCCCTTCCCATAGATGCCTACACATACCACAGTTTGGGAACCTCTGATTTGCATAATAGCATCGGACTAGTGCATAATGCATAATGCTTTGGGAGCGCACCGTGCAGTTTGTCCAGATCAGTGGCAAAGCTCAACATCCATCCTGAAAACAGCACTCGATAATGTCCAACATCAAGCAGCAACAATAATGCATTCATTCATGAAGTTCACTTTAGTTGCAGAAGAGTGCAATGGTGAATCACCAGAATGGTGACTGACCAGATAAAAACTGGAATTGACAGTTCAGCAAGTGCAACTTGTTTACCAGAGAGCTAGCTCAAGATTTTCTTCAGCTGCTGAGCCTTGGAACTACAAATAACTCATCTTTACTCATTTGATGATGTGCCAAGCAGCCTTGAAAATCTGTGGTATCTATTGAAGAGTCCACAATATTAAACCATGTAATGATGCATGGTAATCTGATCAATATGCCGACTACACTGACTCTATAAACCCTTCCTGGACAATCTGAAATGGTGCTTTCCCCTTGTCCCTTAGTCCCTTAGTAGAGACCCTTAGTTCAGGCATATTGTCCATAAAAAAAACTTTGACTGGAGTTGCACAGATCATGTTGCACAGATCTACTGGCTATTGCCTTGATTCTAGAAGTGGCTTGTCCTTTCTATAATTGTTTAAGTTGCTAAACTCTTCAGGGAGGTGGCAAGCACAAACCACCTGGATGTTCTAGCAGGAATTTCCCTTGGATTACAGCATGACTTATAGAATCAATGGAAGCCATGAGGTGGAGATGCTGGCATTGGACTGGGGTGGGCACAGTAAGAAGTCTCACAACACCAGGTTAAAGTCCAACAGGTTTATTTGGAATCACAAACTTTCGGAGCACTGCTCCTTCATTCACCTGATGAATGAGCAGCACTACAAAAGCTTGTAATTTCAAATAAATCTGTTGGACTTTAAACTGGCGTTGTGAGACTTCTTACAGAATCAATGAAGACATGGAGAGCACTACTAGGAGAGATGGGGGAAGGGAGCTTCGATGGAAGACATATCACTGCAGGGTGTTCAGGGACCAATTCTCTTACCTGAATCTCAGTGAAGAACATTGAAAGATGTCTACACTTCATAAGGAACTCCTCACAGAATTCCTCCACCTGCTGCAACCACAATTGTAACCTCAGAATAGGGCATTTCCAATGTTCACAAGGATGACTATGGAAATGAACTTTCATACGTTAAGATCCTTCCAGGCTCGTACTGGAGGTATTTGCAATATCTCATTGTTTGCTGTCTACTGCTGGACAAGGAAGGTCACTGAGACTTTTATTCAAAGAAAGCTAACATCTTACTCTGTCTTGCTAAAGGCCAGTAGGCAGTGCTGGGATTGCAGACTTCTTCCTGTTGCAAGATGCAATTGACTGCATGCACATTGATTTTTAGGCATTTTATTCAATTATGAGATGTAATACAATGTCCAGCTGATCTGCGACTATGGGCATCAGATCAAGTAGGTTAATGCCTGATATCCTGGCAGCAGCTATGATGCCTTCATTCTGTGACTGTCCACTGTGCTATTTACATTTGAACTGCCTAGAGGAAGGCTCTGAAGGAAAATTGGACAACTAACTGATCACAAAGACAACAGCAGTAGCAAGGGGCACAATGGTCAGATTTTTCTGCCAGTGTCAAGGACAACCCCTTTGCTGGAGGCATGGAACCCTGGGCACCAGAATGATAGGGAAAGGAACAAGGGGCAAAAAGGACATGAAAGCTGTAGCCTCCACACAGGATTTATGTAATGATGGAGCTATCTGGAGACGATTGAGACCCAGTGCCTTTGGAGACTGCAACTTTCCAAGCAGATGGTCACAAATATCTGTGCTCTCATTACTGTGCCCTCATCACACCTCACAACACTGTTCATTATGCTTTATCAATAACCATCAAAATCACTTTGGCCTAACTTCAGGCCATAAGATTAGTTTTCACAGATTAAACTGGGCAAGGCCCTAAACGAAGATAATTTGGAGTGACAAAAGAAAGAATATTTTTGGGAATACCGCAGGAGGTTTAAGAGAGGGTTGACAGAGGGGAAGAGGAATGACTATCCCTGCAGATGTTGAACACAGCACAAGAAATTCTTCCTGGACTATAATTGTTAGAGGGCTTCAAGGAAGATGGGAGAACCCTAAAGGATGAAACTGAGTATGAGCTTTAAATAGTTAACTTTTCCAATGCTTGTTTTGTTTAGATTGAACTAGGTGAAACTGAAAACACTCCAGTGGATAGGCTTTTTGTGTCACTTGACAATCCAACTTTGTTTCCAGCACTTTCTGTTTTCAATTCAAATTTTGACTGTCAGCCTGTCAGGCACATTTCAAGTGATAATCTTTCAGTAAAACTGATGAACCATGTGGACGTAGCTCAACTTGTCTAATGTCTCACTGTTAAACACTGTCCAGAGGTACTTAAAGAGTAATCACTTGTGTGAGTGGCATCACATGAATCACCGTAAATTCAAAAAAAAGGTAAAGAAGGGAAAGAAAAGGTTGGATTCTGGAAGTTTGTACACATTTATCATTTGCTGTACATTTTAAAACAGATTGACAAAAAAGCTTTCAAAATCAACTAGACAACTTCTGGTTTCCAAACAATAACAATCGTGGGAGACTGGTAGAACCCCAGGAAAATGCCATAGTCATTTCCCCCATTCCTTGCAAATTCTGGGAACTTCCTGCTGGAATTACAGCAGAAGTCTTCAGTGAATTCACAGGGCCAATCTTAGATTTTTTAAAAAGAGATGAATCACACCCAACTGGCCTAAAAGAGTAATTGAATGATGCAGACTAGGAAAATACAAGGCTTGATTTCTGATCTATGCTGAGTAAGTTCAAGAGACTGATTGAGTGATGACAGTTAATCTCAGGTTTGTAGCCTCAGCAAGTGTTGTGGAATGCTCCCCACTTGTCTGAATGATTGCCATTCCAGCACCTATTTTACATACCCAACAAATGAACAAACTCAAATTAACTTAGGGACAAATTAAAAGGGGCAGCCCCCCAAAAAGGAAGGGGGGATGGCCCAAACAGAAACCAAAGTCCAAAGGAAACTTAAAACATTAAATCAAAATATGATTGTAAGGGTCTATTACACACCCCAGCCCTTACCATTCCAGCAGTTCTTTCCATGTACCCAACGAGTAAAATGAACTCAAATTAGCTTAGGGACAAATTAAGAGGGGCAGCCCCCCAAAAAGGAAGGGGGGATGACCCAAACAGAAACCAAAGTCCAAAGGAAACTTAAAATATTAAATCAAAATGTGATTGTAAGGGTCTATAACACACCCCAGCCCTTGCCATTCGAGCACCACTTAAAATAATCTCTCAGCCTCCAAGACAAAGCAGCTGGATAATTGACACATCATGCCTACAATGAGTACTAATTACAAGATGCACTGCCCCTAAGTTAATTTGAGTTTGTTTATTTGATTGGTGTGAAAAGACCTGCAAGACGCACTGCAGCAGCTCGCCAAGTTTTCTTCAATAGTACTTTGCAAACCTATGACCTTTGCCACCCGGAATAACAAGGGCAACAAGCAAATGGGAACACCACCATCAGCAAGTTATCATCCTGGCTACATACCATTCTGAATTGGAAATACACTGCTGAACCATAACTGCTTGTGGTAATTGTCCCTTCTAGGGCAATGCAATAGAGTAAGGGTCACCTGGTCTGGGTGACCAATTGGGACTCAGAGCAGGGAATCACCCCAGGGAGGAGTTCTCCTAGTGCAGAGGTACTTTGGAGTTAGCTGCAAATATGCAGCTCTTGAAGATCATTTGTTAAGAAATTCCTTTTAGTTCTACTAATGATAACTCCCTGAAAGTGTACCATTACACTGCTGCTGGCTCAAAATCCTGGAACTCTCTTTCTAACAGCACCCACAATAGTCAGACTGTAGTAGTTGAAGAAAATGGCTCATCACCACCTTCTCAAGGGCAATTAGAGATAGGTAATAAATGCTGCTCTTGCCAGAAATGGCCACATCCCATGAATGGATTTAAAAATTCTTATATGGACTGTTGCTTGTCTTTATAAAGAGTAAAAGTGAAGTTTATATTTCTCAAGAATAGTTTTATATTAATGAGGATTACAAGTTCTGGCAAGTAGAATGAAGTGGTATAATTACGGATTTCATATTACTAAGCAAAGCTTTCATCTGATTGTTTGTTCTGCATTGCAACCGTAGCTCATTACGTCTCTGATTGCGGAAGGAGAATGTTTCGCTTTCATCACATAGAGGTGGAGTATATCTACTTCTTTAAAATGTGACACAGGTATCATTTGATGCCAATGCACAATTATAATATGAAGTTATGGTGTTAGTTTTTAATATAAATTAGTACCTAACATTCTGTTTGACATATGGGTGTGAATTTTACTGTCCAGCCCACCATGGGAATCGGAACAGGTGAGGGGCAAACCATGGAAAGGTCTGTTGACCTTGGGTGGGGTTTTCTGGTTTCAGGGCAATTGAGGTCAGAAAATCCCATGTATGGATTATTAACGAAAAGCCCTAATACAAAAATGGTCTTATTTCTTTTGTCCACTTCCCTCTGAAGGCATTGCTTTTAACTGCAACACTGTTCATCAGTGCTGTTTGTCCTCTTATATTTTGTCAGGTGGTTATGTTGGACAGGCTATTGAACTCTTGGGAACACCCAGCTATATCAACCCTGTTGTCATTCACCATTCACACACACACATAGAACATTTTCCTATCCAGCAGTAAGATGCTGAGTTGAACTGTGGGACATTTGGCTGACTAACAGGAAAACTACTTATGACTTATAGTAGTGCCTTGGATGAAGTGACAGACTTATTTGTAGCCAAATTTGCTGACGATTGGTAGGAAAGCAAGTGTGAGGAGGATACAAAGAGTCAGCAAAGAGATACAGATAGGTTAAATGAGTAGGCAGAAAATTGGCAGAATAAATATAATGGGGGGGGGCAGAAATGTAAGGTTGTCAATTTTGGCAAGAAAATACAGAAGCAGAATATTATTTAAATGGAGAGACTATCGAATGCTGTATACAAAGGGATCTCCTTGTCCTTGGACATAAATCACAAAAAAGTCAGGTTGGAGATGCACTTCATAATTGGAAGGGCAAATGAAATGTTGGCCTTTTATTGCAAGGAGTATGGTGTATAAAAAGTAGGAAAGTGCATTGCTTGTACAGTTTTGTCATCTTGCTTAAAGACAGACATACTTGCATTAGAGAGAGTTCAGAGAAGGTTCACTAGGCTGATTCCTGGGATAAGGGGCTTGTTTTATGAGAGGTTGAGCAGGTTGAGTTTCAAAGAATGAGAGATGATTTTATTGGAACACGAGATGCTAAGGAGACATGAGGATAGATGCTGAGAGGATGTATTCTCTTTGAGGAGAATCTCAAACTACGGGGCACAATTTAAAAATAAGGGGGTCTCCCATTTAAGATGGAGATGAGGAAGAACTTTTTCTCTGAATCATTAGCATTTGGAATTCTCTTCCCCAGTGGACAGTGGTGGCTGAATTTAAAAATAATTTTGCATTTCAAGAGTGTCAAGGGATCCTGCGGGCAGGCAAGAAAGTGGAGTTAAGGACACAGTCAGATCAGCTGTGATCATATTGAGTGGCAGAGCAGGCTTGAGAGACCGAGTGATCTACTCCTGCTCTTATTTGTTGTTTCCACCTACTGCTACCCCAGTTGAAATCAGCTAACAAACCATTGACTGAAAATTGCACATGAGCCATTCTGGCATACAGCTCAGTGACTTATCAGATTCCTTTACATATCTTTTTATAATCAATCTGAAGTTTTAGCTGCAGATATTGAGGTCAGGTGACATTACAACCCCAACTTTTACACTGCCTGCCCAGTACAAAGGTTTGTAAAGGGTATTAAAATGGTAGGTTGCCATAAACATCATGTTCTTATGATGTATACAGCCTTGTCATATAACAAATTGGCATATTTCCAGAGCAACATTAAGACCTGTGGCCTGAATTTGCCTAGTTTAGTTAAATATTATTTTAAGGTTTCCTTTTGGAGTCAGTGGCATAAGAGTGCTTTTCCTGACTCCAACCTTGGACACCCTCTGTCACAACTACCCCCCCCTCCCAGTCATTAGTTTAGCCAAATCACATTTCCTTAGCCCTGCATTGCACTGATTTTCCACTTTCATTCATTGGCCTCAAAATCACCTCCATCAGCTTTGGGTAGGAATCAGCATCAAGATGTTTCTATTAGACCATAAGATATAGGAGCAGAATTAGGCCATTCAGCCTATCGAATCTGATCTGCCATTCAATGATAGATTTCTCAACTCCTTTCTCCTTCTTTTTCCCTGTAACCTTGATCCCTTCACCAATCTAGAACCCATCTATCTCTGTCTTACATACACTCAATGATCAGGTCTTCACAGTTTTCTGTGGCAATGAGTTCTATAGATTCACTACCCTCTGGCTAAAGAAATTCTTCCTCATCTCGGTTTTAAAAGATTGTTCTTTTACTCTGAGGCTATGCCCTCGGATCTTAATCTCTCCAACTAATGGAAACATCTTCCCCGTGTCCACTCTATCTAGGCCTTCCAGTACTCTGTATTTCAAATTAAATTGGGGAATAAAATTCTTCCAGGCTTCATGTTGGTTTTGCTGAAGGCACCTCTCTCAGCCACACCATCCTCAAGTACAGGTTAAAACTGGGGCTTCAGTATTAGCATTGGAGCAGCCAATTGGGGATAATCACTGTTGTGATGGTGTGGAGCCAAGAAGGTTTAGAGAATGAAAGACCATTCCTGTGGTGAATTCAGTCATTGTGAACTTTTGTTTATTTAATTCACAAATCATTAAATTCCATTTTGTCCATTCTACTGATTGGAGTAAACGTTATTCCACATGTAGCTTTCCAGATGCCAGAACCCACAATCTAGTGGAGATGTTAATCATGTTTGTGGGAATTAAATAAGCTCCCCCAGCCTTACTTTCTGTGATAATGCAACAGTGAATGTGTAAGTGATACATTGTGACTTTCACTAGTGCTCACTTGAATATTGATCTTAATAACGTTTCCTTTTCTCCACAGCAATGCTAGCAGTGTTTACTTTTTAACATTAAAGCAAAGTACTGGGAATCTGAAGTAAAACCAGAAAAATCTGGAAATACTCAGCAGGGCTGAAGGCATGTGTGGAGCGAACACAACGTTTCAGGCCTGTGTGAGCACTGTCGCCAAATACACTGACGTGAAGATGCCGGTGTTGGAGTGGGGTGAACGTAGTAAGAAGTCTCACAACACCAGGTTAAAGTCCAACAGGTTTATTTGGTAGCAAAGGCCACTAGATTTTGGGGCTCTGCCCCTTCGTCAGAATTTTGGGTCAGCGTCCCGAAGGCTAGTGGTGTTTGCTAGCAAAAAACCTGTTGGATTTTAACTTGGTGTTGTGAAACTTCTTACTCCAAATATACTGTCAGAATAGTTATTTCCAGCATTTTCTGTTTTCGTTTTATTTTTTAACATACCGTTTTTAAACGATCTCTTTTTCTGAAAGTCCTCCTAATGGAGTACAATTTCTTAAACGCTGCCCAACTGCTCTGTGCAGTGTTGACGTTTCAAACCGTTCATGGTCAAGGGTTGAAGCCCTACTCAGTTCCTAATCTGGGTTGTGTCAAGTGATGAGGCTCACGGTAGTGAGGAGATCAGGGCAATGGACAATCGAAAGGTTACACTTTTCGGTTATATGGGATATTGGCAAAGGCTAATATCTAGAACCCATCTATCATGTAAAAAGAAGAAATCCACTGTGTGTCGGGGTTCGGGGGGAGGGGGGAAGGTCGTTGTCCTTTACATTCATCTGTGAAACGCTTTCGGCTTTTGCTTACAGTAAAGATGTTGTATTCAGGGGGCAGACTGTTGGAGTACAATAAAGTGGGGATTTACACTTTCTGGTAAAACGAGCTAGGAGAGCATTTAACCGCAAACGTGGAAGATGCTCTCGTTGGTAGGTTGAAAGCCTTTTATTTTAGTGATTATGGAAACATTTGGAGGCATGTAAAAACAGGTCTTCGAGAATCAATTCTTGGAAAAGCAATGCGGATCGAATTGATCCGTAAGAACTCATTGGGAAAAGAACATCAAACCAAATGATTAGTTTCAATAACCGTTGGCTTTGAAACAACGTGTGTTTTTAAAAAAAAGCTGAAATAAATCAATGTGGGATTGAAAAAGGACTTGATGGGATTCTTATTAACTCGGAGACAAACCATTGCAGCTCCATTGTCTAAATGCTGTTTCACTATTTTAGGAATGCTTATTTACCCGAATTGGTTCCGGGATCAGGCATTGGGTGGAGAATCCAGCTCAGAATCCACTTCATTTTTCGCATGCGACCTTTCCTGTTTGGGTGTGTGTGTCAGAGGAATTCTGTGCTAATTAGTCTGTAGGGTGGAGACTGTAGTTTGCTCGGATCTTGCTTAGAGTACTCAGTTTTTTTTGCTTAAACACCCTCTTGACAAACTCAACGTTGCACGCTGCTATTGAGAAGGTAAATGTTTAACGTAGGAACCAGCTTAAAAGTTTCTTGCTGTATTATCTGTAGCAAGCTTTTTCTGACGAGTTTGTATTGTGAATCAAACTGTACTTGTTCATGGAAAGTGGTAATGCTGATCATGTTGGGGGCAAGTTAGCACGCATTTATAGGCTTGCGGATTAACATTGACAACACATTGTGAAAACTAGTTTTTGATTAACTTGCTTGAAAGTCACAATACATGTAAACATACAAACTACAGTCGAAATGCGCAGAAGTTAATAGTCATGTTTCATACAGGAAACGGGAGAATTGACACTAAAATAATACGCTCTGCGTTTAGAAAGGATTACCCTTTTGTAAAGGCATGGTGTGTCAACTTTATTTATAAGTACTTCTCTAAATCTCACATCGGCTGTGCGTAAATTAGAATTATTGGCTGTGAAGCTAAATCATTTGTAATTTTTTTTTGAAAGTGAAACTGTTTCATTGTTAGGGTAAGCTGTAAAGCGATTTTAACCATTCTTATCTGTTTCAAAACAATTTTAAATTTCAAAAGGTGCGTAATGTGGTAATATTGTGGGTAACTTCTTAAACTGAGGTCCTTTCTGTCTCTTCAGCTGGGTGTTAAATATCTCCTGGCTATATTTGAAAGCTATTAGGAAGTTCTCCAGATATCCTTACCTCGACCAATACTACCAAAAAGATGTTGGAACTTTTTAATTTTGTTTTTTGAGTTGTGTATTGTTGGTAATCCTAATTACCTTGAAAATGGTGGTGAACTGCTACAGTCCATCTGGTCTAGTCACCCACGGTACTGTTAGAATGGAAGTTCCAGGCTTTTTGACCAAGTGACAAGTGAAGGAATGACAATATAACTTGTTCAGATTGTATGTGATGGTGTTCCCAGGTGCCTGCTAACCTTGCTCGTGTAGAGGTTGTAGGTTTGGAAGGTGCTGTTGAAAGTGGCTTGGCAAGTATGGCAGTGTATCTTGAAGATGGCATATAGTGCTGCCACTGTGCGGGTGGTGGAGGAAACGAATGTCGTAATTGGTAGGTAGGGTCTAATCACATAGACTACTTTGCCCTGGCTTGTATTAGAGCTGCATTGATCCAGTTGAAGTGCTGAGTGTTCCACTACATCCTTAAATGGTGCCTTTGTAGATGATTGGCTAGCTTTGAAGTATCAGGAAATGAGTTGCTTACTGCAGAATTCCCAACCACTGACCAATTTTTGGCAAGCTGCTGTATTTATGTGATCCAGTTTCTGGTCAGTGGTAATGCCATTGAGTGGTAAGGGGAGATGGTTAGACTTTTTTTTTGGCGATGGTTATTGTCAGCCACTTGTGTGATGTGAATGTTGAAAATTCCTGTATGCAGTTTTGGTCTCTTTACCAAGGAAAAACACGTTTGCCTTTTGAAGGGATTGCAATGTGGAATGAGGGGATTGCTCTGTGAGGGACTGAGCAATTTAGGCTTGTAGTCTTTAAATTTGAGGTGATCTCACTGAAGCATACAAAACTTTTAAGGAACCTGATGGTGGATACTTCCCCTGGTTGGTGTCCAGAACTAGAGATCAGTGTTTGAATAAGGTGTCAGCCAGTTAAAACTGAGATACTCACATTTGAGGGTAATCCTGGTGAATAAACATGTATGTTTTTATAGTGCTACAGTTATGTTTGGAAATTATTATCTTGGTTTTACTGGAAGCATTGTAGGAATGTAAAGTTGGCTGTCCTCTGTGGACCTTACTTGATACTTTTTTTGAAAATTTAAACTTGGATGACAAGAGCAAATTAAGAATTGTAACTTGCATCTTTAAATTTGGGTTTTAAAATTCTGTAGATTGTGAAATTGTGTGCTTTGAATTCTGAAATTGCTATGCACTGAAACTACTAGCAGGTTTCAATCTGGCATTCCAATCACTTGCATTGTTGACGGGATGACTAATGCCTTTGCAGTACACTGACTCAGAAGCTAGAGTGAAAATTAAATTTGCAACTGTTCTGAGTTGTGCAAAACTAATTGAGCTTTAACCAAATTGCCAAATCCTTGTGTTAAGAGCCCCTTGATGTTAGATGCAAGGATACTCCAAAACCTGGAAGGATAACCTGGAATACCAATTCTTAAGTTTTTTTTTCCATTTGGTATGGAATGAGGACAGATAATGTAAACCAGTCAGGAAAAAGGTTCAGTATTGTTGTAACTTCTCAAAAGCAAGTTTATTAACAGGTAAAACACACAACAAGGAAAGCCACAATACAAAACAAAGATACTCCTAACTATAACAGTGGCTACGTGCACAATATATTCTGGAATTAACTCCATTCCCCATCCAGCTATGTCCTGAACTCTTGAGAAATGTCTCTTGTCTCAAAATAATTATCCTATACAATAGCAGCTAAATCCAGCAAATAGTTACAACTCTCAATTATCTTTACATTTAGGAGATCTCTTTCGGTTCAATGTAGTTTTTCTGAGGTTTTCAAATCAGCAGCTTTAAAATTCTGCTTTACAGCTGGATGTTACTGTGATAACTGCTTCTGTCCTTTCTCCTTTCTGCGCAGCTGCTGATATAGCATTTTTCCATTTTGATGTCTTTGATTTAAACGAACTGCTTTGGAAGCCAGGTTTTTACACATTCATGTGAACTTTATCCTCATGTCTCCATTTTGAACTCCCCTCTTCTGCAACTTTAACACTTAAAATTCTATTGATCCCCACTTCATGTAAGTAGTTATCCGTTTACCTTGCTTCTCAGCTAATTTGTATATCAAATCCCTTCAGGTAGCTGCACTGTACAATTCCTATTTCATCCCATTCTTCAAACTTTATTTCATCCAAACTTCTTTAATCTTTATATCCCATTCTTAAATATTTTTTCAAGCTCTTGACACTTGTTTCAGAAGAAACAAGCCATCCAGATTTGAAACTTGGTTCAAAGGCTCACAGGTTGCAAAATTTATGTTTTTATTAGGATCAATTGAATTATATGAAAGGTATTAAGTTTAAATGTTAACCATTTAAAGAATGTTTGGATTAAACCATTGACATTTATCTATGGTAGGATGTTATGGATTTAATGATTTCAGTTAACCTAATTTTCAAACTTTTAAGTATACTGCCCATCCTATGCCAAGCACTTCTAATTCATTGTGCATACTTTGCAATACATGTAAAGCAAACACATTGAAGTAAGAAACATAAGATTTTTCAGTACTGAAATTAAGACCTTGCCAAGGTGGAATATGTAAATACAAAGCCATTTGTTGCCAAGAGCTCAACTATTTCTGATTTTGTGATGGCAAGCCTTGACTGCAATCTAGAACCTGTTGAATTAGGATCATGGCACGATTTGGTGATATTCTGCAGCAAAAGTAGAGATGTTTCATTGTTCAACTGACTCATGTTACCTCAAGCACAACAAGTATTCACAGAATACACAGAGCAGAGTGACTTTCTGTGGGCTGGGCTGTCTTGCTAGATTCTGTATCTGAAATCATAGAATATTTGTACATGCACATGCTGCTAGATGTAACATAAAAATAAATAATTGGGTCAGTAGGGTGGCAGCAATTAAATGTTGCTTATCTCAAAATAAATACAATTATTCTCTGTAATCTCTTCACAGCAGCCATAATAATGAATTAGGAATGGAATAGATTGTCACTTCCTTCCTTCCAATTTTCCAATCGTTCTTGTACAGAAATATCATAGAACCCTACAGTGAAGAAAGAGTCCCTTCCATCCCATCGAGTCTGCACCAACCACAATCCCACCCAGCCCCTACCCCCATATCCCTACATATTTTTACCCACTAATCCCTCTAACCTACACATCTCAGGACAGAAAGGGGCAAGTTTAGCATAGCCAATCAACTTAACCTGCACATCTTTGGACTATGGGAGGAAACTGGAGCACTCGGGGGAAACCCACGCAGACATGAGAATGTGCAAACTCCACACAGACAGTGACCCAAGCCAGGAAATATTTGAGTTCCTTGGCATATTCATGTTTAGGCATTATGCCATCATGCCTTTTATAAGTGGCACTGTTATCAAATGCACATTTTTGTAGCCCTGTCCAGTAAATAGCTACTTCTTTGCTAAGAAGATGCAAATTTTTAAATTCTCATGGTAGCTGTGATGGAACATGTTTGAAATTCAAGGAAATTTAATTAATGCAGGGGGAGAAAACATTGAACTTCAAAGCTGTGCAGGTTATGTGTATTGGTCATGTGAAATTGCCCCTTTTGTGTCCTAAGATTTGTAGGTTAGGCAGATTAATGGGGTTATGGGGATAGAGTGAGGGATAGGCCTGGATAAGATGCTCTGTCAGAGAGTTGGCCGAATGGCATCATTCTGCATTGTAGGGATTTTCTGATTCTTGGCATTGCAGGTAGATGAACAGAGGGGGCCCCCTTGAAGGCATGCAAGATACTTGGAGTAGAAAAGCTTACTATGTTTGATTTGAAGATGAAATTATGGTTGAAGGAAAGGAGGCAAAGTTACATATCAGTAAAGCATTAGTTAAAGACTGGAAATAGGAGTGCTTATACAAGACAAGATTAGGGAGGCAAAATCTGAATTACTTACAGCAGTTGCATGCTGTGATGGGGAGACCATTGATTTCTATAAAAGGATAACCTGGGTGCACTGAATGGCCTGCAGGCTATCCTCCCAACTTGTGCGCAAGCTCTTCAGTTTTTCAAAAGATCTACATGTCATTTACCCTTCGGTAACACCATCAGTAGGCAAAGGGCATTTTCTAATTTGTGTTGATGACCCTTTGCTTCCCTTGACCTACACTTCCTGTGTTTAATCAGACTGTTAGTAGTTTGAGACCATATTTCTCAGCTTAACAGTGGAAAGATTGTGGTCCTTGCCATAAGTTTGATTGTCTTGTTGACTCGATCCATTTTTCTGATCAGCTAAATCAGACCATAATTGATCTTGGGAATCCTTTCAATCTAACCACGTTACCAATCACATATCACCAAATTGGCTGCTTTCAGTACTGCTGCATTATCTGCCTCTAATCTCCATCATCACTTAGCCCAAACTCTCATCCGTGGTTTACTTGTCTAACAGTTAAATTTTTATGTCCTTTGTTTTTTGGTCTTCCACTTTCTATAAATGTTAATGTCCAAAATTCAGGCATTCATATCCTGATCAAAACTATTTCATTTACCCATTACTTTCTTTGATCCTGATTGATCTACTCTGGCTCACTTTAATTGCTCAACTCCCTCCTGTGTTTGAATGTGTAATTCTATTCTCCAAATCTCCCCAGCTCACCCCTGTGATTTCCTCCCAAACTTGCATCTTCTCCCATACCTTAACTCTAATGTGCCTTGCCTTCTCTGGCAAAGCATGACAGAACTGTCCACTCACCTGACTAACAGTGTTCTGAAAGCTTGTGGGTTTACTATCAAATAAACTTGTTGGACTTTAACCTGGTGTTGAGAGACTTCTTACTGTGTTAAAGCATGACTATAGGCAATATTGGACCTACAAATGGAAAAAACTCTGAAGCCTTTGGCTTCTTTCACCTTAGACAAATGTTTCCAATTTGTTTTTTTGTGGCAAGAAGGGAAGAGGTAATCTAGGAGAAGTTTCTGTTTGCACCTGTTGAAAGGCTGAACAACTTTTTCGCTTTCTTAGCTGAGGATAGTAACACGGTGTGGAAGAAACTACATTAACAAGTTAGAGTTGTACCAGTGTTAAATTGCACAACTTTCCAGATGTTGATGTTTGAGGTTTTAATATAAAGCAGTAGTTATTTCTGTATAATACAATCTCATTCCTGAAGGAAAGGAAGAACAATTGGTGTGTGAATAAATAGTTGAAGAAAGCCAGGAAATTTCTTTACTTCCTTGTAAAATCTTACAAGTTATTTAAGTGTCCCTATCTTTGACTATTTCTCCTTTTGTATATTTTTTTCCCTTTTTAATTCCTGATTTTAATTCATTCTTTTGTGTATTTTTATTTGTATCAGTCCTTTCCAATTTTGATTGATGTATATGAGGTTAGACCTTGAACACACTGCAGCTAAGAATATTTCCAATGAATTTCTGAACATGTAATGCTTTGAGAAATGTTCTGATGAAAGATGGCAATGGCTTATGTAAGCTGATCTGCAGTGCCAGTCATGTGGGGGGTGGGGAAAGCATATTGGGTGTAATTGATTCGTATACAAGAAAACGTGCCAGCTTTTAAAATAAAGCAAAAAAAGACAAGCGGCTCGTTAATTTACACAACTTTAATTTTTTCCTCTTGCTGCCTGTAAACAGATATTTTGATTTACTTGCCTCTTTAAGAAGTGGTGCATCTACCAATCCCTCAATTTTGGTGTGATGCAGTTTTTCATTGATGATCCCACAGCAAACTCTCAATAGGATCCTGAAGGTTAGTTTATTTACACTGAGAGGAAAGTTTACTACATAGTCCCTATGCACTCATATATTAAAGAGTGGTATATAGAGAGATTTGCAGAGCGAAGACTTATTGTTGCACTGTTCAAAATCCAGAATCAAAATTCAATGAAATATTCCTTCTCTCAAGTTGACAGGCTTAAAACTGACACTGAATAATTCAATTTTCTTTACTGTTGACTTCCAGATGAGATGAATCAGTCTTGTAGGCAATGCTTAGAGGTTCCAGTGGGAAACCATCTAGATGAATCTAGTAATTTGCCTGGGTTGAATCCCTTTTCTGTGCTGTTGCTAGGTAGTTGGAAAAATATTACACTGACGTCATTTTGTATCGCAAGACAATATTGCAGGTCTCAACAGTTAAAGGTTCATGTCACATGACTTCCACCTCCTCCACTTTGGGTTTTAGCAAGGGATGTGTATCCCTTTGTCTAGGTCCCTGAGACTGTTAATATTTCAACCATTAAATCTTAAAGGGAGGTTCACACATTGGGATTTGGACTACGTAGCTTAAACTTTCCTTCCATAGAGAGAGAGAAAGCAAAGAGTGCAAATTACCTGATTTGCATAAAGTATTACACCTTATTTCTGCCAGGGATATAAATTGCATGACATCAGTTCTTTGTAACTGGAGCAATGCAGAGCTTTGGCATTATTAATTTTTTAATCTTGATGCACAATTTATAGCATGGGGCATACAGTTCAGGATAAATTGACCATGTCCTTGGAACATTTTTGGGGGAGTATTGATGAGAGAATGCTGAGGGAGTGTTGGGAAAACCCTGCAGCAGTCACATGCATTGGGGGCGGAGCTGGGCCCTCAACATGGCGACCTGGCTGGTGAGCAGGCTCTGGGCCCAAACATTAATGTTCACTTGGATGAATTGCAGAATACTGGCAAGAGGGTCAGTAAGGCGCAATGTTGAAAATGCCACTTCTTCAGCTGAAGCTTGGCTACAATTCTTAGAGCATTAGCTGCACAGTGTGTCAGGTATCCTGGATTTGGAAAACTAAGGGAGAAAATCTGTGTGATCGGTTTTCCTGAGAGTTAGAACATAGAACACTACAGCACAAACAGGCCCTTTGGCCCACTAGTTGCGCCGATCACTTCTATACCTACTAAGCCATAGACCTATCTATAACCCCCAATCCCATTAGATCCCATATACTCATCCAGAAGTCTTTTAAAAGACCCCAGCGAGTTCGCCTCCACCACCGATGGCAGCCGATTCCATTCACTCACCACCCTCTGAGTGAAAAACTTACCCCTAACATCTCCTCTGGACTTGCTTCCCTGCACCTTAAATCTGTGTCCTCTCGTAGCGACCATTTCAGCCCTGGGAAATAGCCTCTGAGAATCCACCCTATCTATTCCTCTCAACATCTTATAAACCTTTATCAGGTCGCCTCTCAACCTGCGTCTCTCCAGGGAGAAGAGTCCCAGCTCCCTCAACCTATCTTAAGGCATGCCTCCCAATCCAGGCAACATCCTTGTAAATCTCCTCTGCACCCTTTCAATAGCTTCCACGTCCTTCCTATAGAGGGGTGACCAGAACTGTGCACAGTGCTCCAAGTGGGGTCTGACAAGGGGCTTATAAAGTTGCAGCATTACCTCCCAACTCCTAAACTCAATCCCTCGATTAATGAAGGCCAGTACACCATACGCCTTCTTGACCACATCCTCCGCCTGCGAGGCCAATTTAAGAGTCCTATGGACCCGGACCCCAAGATCCCTCTGCTCTTCAACACAGCTAAGACTCCTACCCTTGATATTGTATTCCTTCATCCCATTGGTCCTGCCAAAATGGACCACTACACATTTATCTGCATTGAAGTCCATCTGCCACTTCTCCGCCCAGTCTTGCATCCTATCTATGTCCCACTGCAACTTCTGACATCCCTCCAGACCACCAACCTTCATATCGTCTGCGAACTTACTAACCCATCCCTCCACTTCCTCTTCCTCATCCAGGTCATTTATGAAAATGACAAACAGCAAGGGTCCTAGAACAGATCCCTGGGGCACTCCACTGGTGACCGACCTCCATGCAGAAAAAGATGCATCCACGACCACTCTCTACCTTCTGCAGGCAAGCCAGTTCTGGATCCACAAGGCCAAAGCCCCCTGGATCCCATGCCCTCTCACCTTCTCAAGAAGTCTTGCATGGCGGATCTTATCAAATGCCTTGCTGAAGTCCATGTAAACCACGTCTACTGCTCTTCCTTCGTCAATGTGTTCAGTCACGTTCTCAAAGAACTCAACTAGGCTCGTAAGGCACGATCTGCCCTTGACAAAACCAAGTTGACTATTTCTGATTGTTCTAAACTTCTCCAAATGCTCATAAATCTTGTCCCTTAGAAGCCTCTCCATCAACTTACCAACCACTGAGGTCAGACTCACCGGTCGGTAATTTCCCGGGCTATCCCTGTTCCCTTTCTTGAAAATAGGAACCACATCCTCCAATCCTCCGGAACCTCTCCCGTCTCCATCGACGACGCAAAGATCATCACCGGGGCTCGGCAATCGCTTCTCTCACCTCCCACAGTAACCTGGGGTACATCCCATCCGGTCCTGGCGACTTGTCTATCTTGATAGAGTTTAAAAGTTCTAACACATCCTCTTCCTTAACATCCACATACTCAATCTTTTCAGACTGCCGCAAACCTGTAGTACAACCTCCCAGATCACTTTCCACTGTGAATACCGAGGCAAAGTACTCATTAAGCACCTCTGCCATTTCTTCGGCTTCCACACAGACTTTTCCCCCTTCACCTTTTATAGGTCCTATCCCTTCTCTTCTCATCCTTTTACTTTTCACATATTTATAGAAGGCCTTGGGATTCTCCTTAATCTTACCTGCCAAGTCCTTCTCATGACCCCTTCTGGCTCTCCTAATTTCCTTTTTAAGCTCCTTTCTACAAGCCTTATACTCCTCTAGATCCTTAACATCTCCTAGCTCTCTGAACCTTTTATACACCATTCCTTTCTTCCTGACTAGGTTCACCACAACCTTCGTGCACCACGGTTCCCACGCCCTACCAAAACCACCTCCTTCTCATCGGAACGTTATCATGCAGAGCTCCAGTCAAACATTCCTTGAATATCCGCCACCTTCCTTCTGTACTCTTCCCCAAGAACGCCTCCTTCCAGTTTATTTGTCCAATTATCTGCCTGATGTCTTCATATTTCCCCTTACTCCAGACAAACACCTTCCTAGCCTGCCTGATCCTATCTCTTTCGAATGCTATCATGAAGGAGATAGAATTATGCTCTCCTATCGAGAGATCCGTCACCTGTCCTGGTTCATTAGCCAGCACCAGGTCAAGTACAGCCTCTCCTCTCGTAGGCTTATCCATGTACTGTGTCAGGAACGCCTCCTGAACACACCTAACAAACTCCTCCCCATCCAAACCCCTTACCCTTGGGATATTCCAGTCGATGTTTGGGAAATTAAAGTCTCCTATCACGACAACTCTGTTATTACTACATCTCTCTAGGATCTGTTTCCGTATCTGCACCTCAACTTCCCTGTCACTATTGGGCGGCCTATAGAAAACACCCAGCAAAGTTATCAACCCTTTGCTGTTCCTAACTTCCACCCACAATGACTCTGTAGGCAGTCCCTCCATGGCATCCTCCTTCTCTGCAGCCATGACACTGTCCCTGATCAACAGTGCCACTCCACCACCTCTTTTGCCCTCAACCCTGTCCTTCCTGAAGCATCTGAATCCTGGCACCTGAAGTACCCAGTCCTGACCCTGAGACATCCAAGCTCTGTAATGGCCACCATTACAGTTGAAGGCAGAGTCCCGGTTAAATTTCTTTGAAGGCTGACTGACAAATTTAACCTCAGTAGGAAAGCAGGATGGATCAAGCTTGAAGGAGCACATGGTTATCCCTGGGTCTTAGGCTGTGGACATTAGTATCCTATCCTATTATTCGCGGTTTCCATAATTTCAGGGAGGGTGGGAGCATTTTGGACGTTGCCAGGTTTGATGGGATTTAGTTTTATGATGGGAAAACTTGTTCTTCCAGGATTTCGCAGCGGCAGTGCCACAAAAACGCAAAACCTTTGTGATCAGGAAGGGTTTGAAGGCTTTTGGAATTCAGTATGTTCTACGCTAACCAGCTGAGCTGAGGGTCATCCTCAGAGTCCAATAAAATGTCCAACATGCGCGCTGAGGCTTTGGCTCTTTTAGAATCCATTAAAGGCAATGATTCGGAATTGCAATTGTATATCCTTGATAATACTGAACTGTACTCCCTGTAATTATTTTCTTATTTTGATCCTGGACTGTACTTTTTCATATTGGCGGAGACAATCCTGTGGACTGAGCCATGAGGTAAATTCTACTACCTATGCTGTTTGGAGTCATATTCTGCAGTTTGACGTTAATCCTTGAACATATTTCCTGGAATTGAATCTCTTAATTGATTCTATTGCCTAATTTATCACATTGATCGGAGCGATTCTGAGAGAGTATGCTAGTGAATTTTTGCTCGAGTCCGAGGACATTTATTATCCTTAATCTCTCTGTTATTTCATCTCTTAATTGTTCTTGTTATAACTTATAAGGATGGATAGCAGAAATCCAGTACGATCCTCATTCTGAGATGAATTTTGCTGACCATCCTGTTTAGGGTCATATTTTGCAGTTTTGTCAATCCTTGGTAATGTGTTTTCTTTAATTCCATCTCCTATTTGACCCTGTTGCATGATTTGTTGTCGCATTGGTAGAGGCAGTCCTATGAGTGTATGAGTGAATTTTTGCTTGTTGTTCTGGTAGATTGATGCATCCGGGTGCATTCAGTTATCCTTAATGGAATTCATCCTACAATGTACTAGTTCTTCAGTAAGTAGTGTGATATTAGGGCTGTGCGACTGGTTGTTTTCCATTTTCTTGTCTTATAACCGTGATGTATATATCGTGGTGGATACTTTCACCACATATCCTTTATTTCAGTTATGATAAAAATGAGTAACACCATTGCAGAGAGGTGGGCAAATAATTAGTATCTTAATATGAAGGTAGTGAGTAGGGCCAGAACTTATGAGCTCATGTATTTGTTTTGGGATTAGAGAATCTTTGCTTAATTGCCTGTTATGGTATAGAAAGACTATACAATCCTGGGAAGAAACGTATAGTCAGTGCCTCCGCTATGGTTGGGATGGGGAATGTTTTCTTTGTACACGCCCAAGTGTGCCATGAAAATCCAGGGTAGTTTAACTGCCATTTTATCTGCACTAATTTCCTGTAATTTTTATAGTTGAAGAAAAAAGGTTGTAACTGGAATATTTAGGGGATTCATCACCATATTAAAAGAAAAAAAATTTTTTCTTAGAGGAGAAAGTTGACGTAACTCTGTTGCAGGAATCTCATCTGATGATGGGGAGCACCTCAAACTCAAGGGACTGGGTGGGGCAGGTGTTTTTTTTTCTGTTTGCTTCTTTCTTGACTAGCTGTTGAGGGATATCAATGTGAAAGACAAAGGGGATAGGTATGTAGTTGTCAAGTGACTGTATGTGGGGAGAATGTATCAATAATGTTTATGGTACCCCTAACTATTCCCCAGACTCTGTCACTAAGGTCTTTATGGACTCTGCTGAACTGGCCTCCAATTATTCATCGATTGGTGGTAACCATGTAATGGAGCTTATCAACTAGCAAGTTATGAGAAACCACCTGACACAGCAAGCTAAGGCATTGGCTTTGGCTTGTGAACTGGTGGATTATTTGGATGTGTGGAGAAATTTGCCTCCCAAGGATAAAGAGTTAACTCTTTTTTTTTCAGCCCTTCATTTGTGTCAAACCAGAATTAACTATTTCATGCCAAAGATGATCCTGTATTTTGGTTGCCTCTTGCACTACAGGAGGTATTGTGATTTCTGGCCACGCTGGTATTTTTAGAACTTTGGTTGAGGGGCTCACCTTGGTCCAGGTTCTGGAGATTTAATGCATCTTTATTTTCCTAATTTGACGGATTTTAATCAGTTAATTCTCATTCTAATGTGAGCCTCTCTATTCTGTGGAAGACCTGCAAGGCCACATTTAGAGGTTTGGTCATCTTATTTTTGGATGGAAAGGTTGATCAAAATCATTCTGTACTATTATGTTTAGGGAGGCAGTGGCATAGTGGTAGTGTATCTGGACTAGTAATTTGAAGACCTAGGATATGCTCTGGGGGCCCGGGTTTGATTCCCACCATGGCAGTTTGTGAAACTTGAATTCAATAAAAATCTGGAATTAAAGTTGAATGATGATCATGAAACCATTGTTGACTTGTTGTGAAATCCCTTCTGGTTCACTAATATCCATGATGTGGTGATACCAGCATTAATGTCCTTCAGGGACTTGTCTGGCCTATGTGACTCTAGATCCATAGCAATGTGGTTCACTCAAAAGGCCCTTGGGGATGGGAAATAAATGCTAGTCCAGCCAACGGTGCCCACAACCCCCCAACAAATAAAAAAAAACTGTCTCTGAACATTTCTTGTTTTTTTTGGGGGGGTGGGGTCCAGATGGTTCATCAACAATTGAATAAGCAGAGGAATCGTCTCTTGACAACAAACTTATCCATGTCTTCTCAGGATATAAAAGATTTTTCTGCATCTGCTAGGTTGTTTTGTCTTGGTTTACTATTAATAAAAAAGCACAGGAATGCTGTTGCTTCGTTTCTATGGTGACTAGTAAAAACCACATCTCAATTTCACTCCTTGGCCACCTGCGCTTAAAATGTTCATGTTTTTAGAATCAAAAGACGGATACCTCAAAGTATTTGATGATTTTCATGAGCATTGAGTTGGTGTTTTGGTTGGCTTAAATATTTAAACAATATTCAATAGATGAAACAGTTTGTTTTACATTACCTTTCAACAAAATTCCACACCTGGACAGTTCCTATGTCACTGGTTGAAGACTACTGCTCTATAAGGACCCATTGGTGGTGGTCCTTACAAATGGCTATGGGTCGGAGAATTTTGGCCTTCATAGAAGGCAGAGCTGTCCCCTGTCTCCACTTTTGTTTGCTCAACCATTTAAACTTTGACAAGGCCATTAGATGCGACCCCTGTGTTTGTGGGTCATCCAGTGGAGATGGGAAGCACAAAATTTCACTTTCTGCAGTTGTTTCTGAGCTGAGTGTCTCTGTTCCTGTTATTGATGTGGTTACTAGATTTGGTCTTTTTTTGGGTTTGATTTATTTTGCCAAATCGGAGGTTATGTTCCTGGGCAGGTTAAGAAGTAAAATTTTATCGCTTTGCTGATTGGGTGTGCTGTCTCGGTTACTTTATTCTCTGCAAATGCTACCTATCCTATTGTTAGCTAAGGTAATTTTAATTTATGTGTCATTTAGTTCTTTCTGTTCTGAATAAGAAGAAAACGTATTTAAAATTACCTAAGTTGCAGTTACCTGGCTCTAAAGGAGCATTAAAAATTTGTGTATTAAGATCATAGAATCTCTGCGGTGTAGAAGAGGCCATTTGGCCTGATTCTGACAGCATATCGTGCCCAGGGCCTCTTACGCACCACCCCCGGCCCACTCCACACAGACAGTCACCCAAGGCTGTAATTGAACCCAGGTCTTCGGAGCTGTGAGGCAGCAGTGTTAAACCCCTCCTTCTCCACCCTTAGATGTATCCTTTTATTACTTCTGTGGAAGCACTGGGTACAATGAATAATCTAAACTTTCCTTTTTTTTCTGCTCTCTTCCTACTTGTGTTTGTTTGAAAATGATCCTACTGTACTATAACAATCTTTGAGAGCCTGTGGCATTTTTGAATAAAATGGAAAAATATTCAAAACATTAATTTAAAAAAGTCTTGGCGAAGAGGGTTTATTCCTGTCTGATTTTAGTAAATTGCATTCAGATTGAGGAAGAAATACCCTGGGTAAACAAAGAGAAGTCTCCAAACTATCCAAACTCCCACAAGAAAATGTGTCATTCAGTTGAGGATTGGGTTCGGTTGTGTTGCCCATCACAGTTTTTTTTAAAGTGTGAGGGTGATCACTTGGCTAGATGTTCTAGAAGTTTGCTGTTGGATAGTGTGGTAGTGAAAAGTATTTCAAAGTTCTTGGAGAAAGCAACTGTTTTGCTTGCTAGCAAAACTCATACTACCACAGAGGCTGCAATCTCATTTAATTTGCACGGTTTTAGTGTATGAAGAATCTCTGGCCTGATTCTGAAACTGATATGAGGTCCTGTTGCACCTTGTGTGAATCTGAAAGATATGCTAGCTGCATTTTTAATATGCTTTGAAGTGTATCACACTAGACAAGGATATTATCCAATTGGAAGATCATTTATTTGCATATACTTTTTCAAAATGCTTCCGTCTTCGTGCTATGTTTGTTTTTGCACAAAGCTTTAAATGGGGGAAATAAATGTCAAATAGCTGAGGTTGTAGCTTTTTTGGATTGTTGTTTATGGTGCTGACTCCTTGCAGTTAATAAATTGCTATATGATGCTAGCTCTCCATGCATTAAATATACTGGTCAGATATTTTAAATTTAAATTTCTGTAAAATAATTCAGTGGTTTTATGTATATTTAGTAATCATGAGGATAATGGGAGTGTGCATTGTATGCAAATGCTTGTATTTGATCAACTTTTTCTGGTACTTTTTCTGAACTGCCTCATACTACTTACCTTTCCTCTCCTTAACACACATTCCCTTTTTATTTTGGGAGGGACAGCGTATTTTGGAGATAGGAATAGCTGGCATTCAGAAAATTGGCTGGAACACTCTCATCCTCACTCATGTCTTATTTTTTAACCAGCATGAAAAATGGGCCACAGGTTAGCTCCAATCCTTTAGTTAATTCCAAACCAACCACTATATATACCGGGGTGGCACAGTCATGTAGGTTCTTCACTCCTTCTACGATATATTCTTTTGGCTCGGAATTTATTTTTGATACCTCTGAACTGCCTTGGAATGACTGAAATGTTTGTTTTATTGAAGGAACCTAAAACTGAGTGAGCTGTCTGGAGAGGGGGAATGGAGTTTTGGCAAAGGTACAAAAGTTTATGGCAGCAATTCATAATAGTTTTGATCTTCTAACCCAGGGACCCTGGGTTTGAATCCCAGCTTGGGTCACTGTCTGTGTGGAGCTTGCACATTCTGCTCATGTCTGCGTGGGTTTCCCCCAGGTGCTCCGGTTTCTTCCCACAGTCCAAAGACATGCTGGCTAGGTGTATTAGTCATGCCAAATTCTCTCTGTATATCCGAACAGGCATCAAGTGTGGCGACTAGGGGATTTTCACAGTAATTTCATTGCAGTGTTAATGTAAGCCTACTTATGACTAAATAACTGTTTTACGTGAGTAGCCAGGGCTAGGTGTGTGTGTGTGTGTGTGTGTGTGTGTGTGTGTGTGTGTGTGTGTGTGTGTGTGTGTGTGTGTGTGTGTGTGTGTGTGTGTGTGTGTGAGAGATTACATTGGTTCTTTCCCAATAATGAAGTTTCAGAATTAAGACCACAAGAGTGGTGTCTACCTTGCGTATAAGAGAACAGACACGTCTTTCCCATTCCATGCTGTACCACGTTCATGTTTCTATTTATTGGATGTTAGTAACACTTTCAAGGCTATATTTAATGCTCAACCCTGCCTGTCACCACCCTTGCAATGCTCGGTGTTAAATTCCACAATATTCATCATTGCTTGATAATCAAATGATACAACCTGGAGGAGAATTGAGGTGATAGTGTTCTCGTGAATTGCAACTCTTGTCCATTATTGCAGGGTAGGAGGGACTATTGAATGAACTTGAGTTGCTGAAATGTGTCCAGTAGGTCCTAAATGTCCAGCTCCCTTGTGTGATTATAATGCAGGGGGGTTCCTGGGGAGTTCAGTGGCAGGAACACCAATTCAGAGAATCATTCAATCCGTATGGCATAGGGATTGTGTTACTTTTGATTCTACCATTCAGGTGAATGACAAGTATTCCATTGCTCAGATTTTGAATGGTTCACTTTGTGAGGTCAGTCAGTGTATTTTTTTTTTGTTAAATTGTCCATTCTGTGCCATGAACCTGTGGCCAAGGCACTGATTATGACTGTTCCAATTAAACATCTGATGATCTTGCTTTCAGTCATGTAGGTTCTTCACCCCTTCTGCGATTATACTCTTTTGGCTCAGAATTTATGTTTGATACCTCTGAACTGCCTTGGAATGACTGAAATGTTTGTTTTATTGAAGGAAGCTTAACCTGAGTGAGCTGCCTGGAGAGAGGGAATGGAATCTTGGCAAAGGTACAAAGTTCATGGCAGGAATTCATAATAGTTTTGATCTTCTAACATTTTAGTTGGAAGTGTCCAAAACCCTTGCGTGACTTGATAACACTGAGTCAGGACAAATTTTGGAGAAATGAAGTTGACATCAGCATCCATGTGGATGCGAAAAGATTATTTGAGCTCAAGGTTGGGCAGAGAATCTATTGTCAGTTTTGCATTGGTGAGATTCAGATATAGTAGGATTAGAACCTTAACCTGGAGCTGGGCCATTGAGAAGGAATGTGTAATCTACTATATCTAGTGAAGTTGAGGAAGGCATGGATGTAACCTTGTCATGTAAATTCAGTAAGAAGTCTCACAACATCAGGTTGAAGTCCAGCAGGTTTATTATGCTGTGAAGGAGCAGCGCTCCGAAAGCTAGTGGCATTTGCTACTGAATAAAGCTGTTGGACTTCAACTTGGTGTTGTGTTTACCCCAGTTCAATGCCGGCATCTCCATATCATATAAATTCCAGCCATGACTTTGTCTCAATGCTGCAATTATGTATGGTATAGGCTGGAGGGATTCAAACAGGGAATGTAGAGTTAGATGTGCCCTGATGATAACATTTAATTAAATGCTTAGAAATGGATTGATAGTTGTACAACTTGAAAGGAGGTGGGACAACATCAGAGAAAGGGGAAACTTGGCTTTCCCTCCTTGCCTTCATGCTAAACAATGGGAAGAGTCAAGATAGAAAGGAGTTGTGCTTCCTGGAAGAAGTGAGTATGGTGAGATTGTGGAGAAAATAAGGGAAAATGACTGGATCAGGAGGAAATCTAAGCAGAAAACGTGATGGAGAGAAAGTAACAGCAAGGAGAAAGCATGGTGGAAACAGCTGCACAAATAATCCTGACCCCACCCCCTGCATCCGAGAAGCAAAGAAATGCTGAGCTTTTTGTACTGTTAAAGATATGGTGGGGAAGCAGATTGTCGGAAGTATTTAGTGAAGGATTGCCCTTCTGCTCCAGGATAAATCTGAAATAGGAGGACAGCTGTAAGAATAGGCACAATAATGCTTGACGTGGTGAAGCCAAATCAATGACCTTGCTTCCATTTTAAGGTCAGAATGGGGAGATTGGCTGGTGACTGCACATGTTCGATACCATTTGTGACTCTTCCGATACTGCAGCAGTTCATATTTAAATGCAGCTAGACCTGGATAATATTCAGGCTTGGGCAGACAGATGGAAGGTAACATTTGTGCCACACAGTGTCAGTCACTGAGAACCTAACTATCACTCCTTGACATTCAATGGTACGACCATCATTGAATCCCTCACTGTCAACATCCTAGATGGTTACCATTGACCAGAAGCTCAACTGGATTAGCCATATAAATACTGTGGTTACAAGAGCAGGTCAGAGGCTCAGAATCCTGTGGCAAGTAATTCCCCTATGATTCTCAAAGCCTGTCAATAATCTACAAGGTACAAGTCAAGAATGTGATATAAGAACATAAGAAATAGGAGCAGGAGTAGGCCATCCAGCCCTTCGAGCCTGCCCCGCCATTCAATAAGATCATGGCTGATCTGTCGCTGCTCAGTTCCACTTTCCCGCCCTCTCCCTATAACCCTTAATCCCCTCTCCTATCAAAAACCCATCAACCCACATCTTAAAAATATTTAGCGAGGCAGCCTCCACCACTTCAACGGGCAGAGAATTCCAGAGATTCACCACCCTTTGAGTGAAGAAGTTCCTCCTCAACTCTGTTCTAAACCGTCCCCCTTTTATCTTGAGGCTGTGCCCCCTAGTCCTACTGTCTTTTTTGAGCGGGAAGAGTCTTTCCACCTCTATCCTATCCATCCCATTCATCATCTTATACGTCTCAATGAGATCTCCCCTCATTCTTCTAAACTCTAACGAGTACAAGCCCAGTTTATTCAGCCTCTCCTCATAGCTCAACCCCCTCAACTCCGGTATCAGCCTGGTAAACCTCTTCTGCACTCCCTCCAAGGCCAAAATATCTTTGCGCAGGTGCGGCGCCCAAAACTGCACACAGTACTCCAGCTGCGGCCTCACCAATGCCCTATACAGCTGCAGCAAGACCTCCCTACTTTTATATTCAATCCCCCTCGCTATGAAGGCCAGCATCCCATTCGCCTTCCTGACCACTTGCTGTCCCCTTGCGTGGGTGATTGCAGCTCCAACAACACTCAAGAAGCTTGACATCATCTAGGACAAACAAACTGGGATCCTATCCGCAAATCTCCACTTCCCCTGCCACTTGACACAGAGTAGCAGTGTACAATCTACAAGATGCACTGCAGAAACTCACCAATGCTCCATAGGCAGCATCTTAACAGACCCACAACCTCTACGAGCTAGGAGAAGAGCAGTAGATACATGGGAGGAACACCACCTGGAAGTTCTCCTCCAAGTCACTCTCGACCCTTTCTTGGAAATATATTGCCATTCCTTCACTGTTGGTCAAAATGTTGAAACTTTCTCCCTGACAGCATTGGGTGTCTACATGTACAATTCAGGAAGGCAGCTTACCACCATCACCTTAAGAACAACCAGGAATGGGCAATAAATGCTGGCCTAACCAAAGAAGCACATACCTTGAATGAATCAAGAAAAGAATTTGTGTAATACACTTTCAAGCTCCCCAATAAAACTTGGGTCATATTCAAGCGAGTAAAGTAGATGACGAATTTTATAATAAACTTTAAAACATTAATTGATCACAATGGAGAAATTAGGTCAGATCCTGAGAGGTTATTCAGCAGCAATTACGAACTTAAAACCCTACTCTTTAAAAAATCCAGTTACGTAGTCAACAAGATGCAACTATTTTTCCAAGGAATTTTACATTGATTCATTTTTGCTGTATTCTCACACACCCCCATGCAGGTTTCCTGGCAGCCAGAAGCGCACTCAACAGGGAATCCCATTGACGACCGAGACCAGAAGATTATGCACTGGTCAATGGCAGGCCACCTCCTACTGCCACGAAACAAACAGCGGGTTGCTCGGTAATTCCCACTCTCTATGTTGTCAAAAGACAAAAAATATTATGCACAGCACATTAAAAAACAGTGTCACCTTAAAAAACATTACAAGTAGTGCCAAGGACTTGTGTAGATATGTAGTCATGGTTTTCAGCTCACTGTCTTTTCTCCAACTTAGAAGCTGACTAACTATCCTTCTTAAGCCTTTTTACATCATGCATTCTGGTCCCAGGATTTAACAAGCCAAGCGTCACTCCAAAAGGCAATGATTTGTAAATAATGAAATCACAAGGTAGAGCACATAAACAGACCCATAGCAAAGTCTTGCTTTAAACTACGGGCAGTCTCATTGTTGAGTTTCCCTCTGTATATTGCTTGACAATTGATCATTTTTATCGGGTTCTACTATATTGATATAGTAGTGATGGCAAAACTGTTACCCTTATTGCGGTCAGCGATTCCCAGTTCCTCCGCAGGGTGCACTGTGCAGAAGTCCTCGTAGGTGACGATCTTTTGAAAGTCACAGATTGATTCAAATGTTCATTTTTGCTCTATTTTCTGTGTAAAATTCCTTGGAAAAATAGTTGCATCTTGTTGACTGTGTAACTGGATTTTTTAAGAGTAGGATATTAAGTTCATAGTTGCTGCTGAATAACCTCTCAGGACCTGACCTAATTTCTCCATTGTGATCAATTACTTTTTTAATAAAATTCATCATCTACTCTAATTGTTTGAATTCTTATCAGGATTTAATACTCCACAATTAGACAGCAAGCACTAAGATGCTAGTTCATTGCAGCAGAATCCAAGTGCTGTTCTCATTGATTTTCATTCGCTTTTAAATTTTGTGGTAGGGGCCATTAGCCAACAATCTGAAGTAGGGCCCAATCCAATTTCACCCTTCTCTACCCAATAACACAAAGATCAGCTATCACGTCCCAAAGGAAAAACATTGACAACTTCAAACTTGATGGTCAATTGCTAAAACAAAAGTCGCATTCCAAGCAATTTTTTAAAATTTGATTAAGGAAAATTGTAAGCAACTGCTTGTGCGCAATACCAAAATATTTTTAATGGTCAGAGATGCTAAGATGAAAAAAATGCTTCAAAGCTTTTAGTAAACTAACGGCTATTTACGGCAAAGACTCAGTTATCCAAATTAAGGTTAATTAACCTCCATAATCAAATTAGTCTAGAGAAAAAAAATCAAATCATTTAGCAGTCATAAGGTTGAAGAGGATTAATCAAATCAGGACTTAATACTCCACACCATGGTTATTTAAAAAATTATTTTTACTCAAAACAAGCCAGATATTGATATAGTAGTGATGGCAAAACTGTCACCCTCATTGCAGTCAGCGATTTCCCAGTTCCTCCACAGGGTGCACTGTGCAGAAGTCCTCGTAGGTGTTGATCTTTTGAAAGTCACAGATTGATTCATTTTTGCTCTATCTGTGACTTTCAAAAGATCAACACCTACGAGGACTTCTGCACAGTGCACCCTGTGGAGGAACTGGGAATCACTGACTGCAATGAGGGTGACAGTTTTGCCATCACTACTATATCAATATCTGGCTTGTTTTGAGTAAAAATAATTTTTTAAATAACCATGGTGTGGAGTATTAAGTCCTGATTTGATTAATCCTCTTCAACCTTATGACTGCTAAATGATTTGATTTTTTTCTCTAGACTAATTTGATTTATGGAGGTTAATTAACCTTAATTTGGATAACTGAGTCTTTGCCGTAAATAGCCGTTAGTTTACTAAAAGCTTTGAAGCATTTTTTTCATCTTAGCATCTCTGACCATTAAAAATATTTTGGTATTGTGCACAAGCAGTTGCTTACAATTTTCCTTAATCAAATTTTAAAAAATTGCTTGGAATGCGACTTTTGTTTTAGCAATTGACCATCAAGTTTGAAGTTGTCAATGTTTTTCCTTTGGGACGTGATAGCTGATCTTTGTGTTATTGGGTAGAGAAGGGTGAAATTGGATTGGGCCCTACTTCAGATTGTTGGCTAATGGCCCCTACCACAAAATTTAAAAGCGAATGAAAATCAATGAGAACAGCACTTGGATTCTGCTGCAATGAACTAGCATCTTAGTGCTTGCTGTCTAATTGTGGAGTATTAAATCCTGATAAGAATTCAAACAATTAGAGTAGATGATGAATTTTATTAAAAAAGTAATTGATCACAATGGAGAAATTAGGTCAGGTCCTGAGAGGTTATTCAGCAGCAACTATGAACTTAATATCCTACTCTTAAAAAAAATCCAGTTACACAGTCAACAAGATGCAACTATTTTTCCAAGGAATTTTACACAGAAAATAGAGCAAAAATGAACATTTGAATCAATCTGTGACTTTCAAAAGATCGTCACCTACGAGAACTTCTGCACAGTGCACCCTGCGGAGGAACTGGGAATCGCTGACCGCAATAAGGGTAACAGTTTTGCCATCACTACTATATCAATATAGTAGAACCCGATAAAAATGATCAATTGTCAAGCAATATACAGAGGGAAACTCAACAATGAGACTGCCCGTAGTTTAAAGCAAGACTTTGCTATGGGTCTGTTTATGTGCTCTACCTTGTGATTTCATTATTTACAAATCATTGCCTTTTGGAGTGACGCTTGGCTTGTTAAATCCTGGGATCAGAATGCATGATGTAAAAAGGCTTAAGAAGGATAGTTAGTCAGCTTCTAAGTTGGAGAAAAGACAGTGAGCTGAAAACCATGACTACATATCTACACAAGTCCTTGGCACTACTTGTAATGTTTTTTAAGGTGACACTGTTTTTTAATGTGCTGTGCATAATATTTTTTGTCTTTTGACAACATAGAGAGTGGGAATTACCGAGCAACCCGCTGTTTGTTTCGTGGCAGTAGGAGGTGGCCTGCCATTGACCAGTGCATAATCTTCTGGTCTCTCGGTTGTCAATGGGATTCCCTGTTGAGTGCGCTTCTGGTTGCCGGGAAACCTGCATGGGGGTGTGTTGGTGGGATTGGAAAATTCCGCCAGCATGCACGGCTGGAAGGTTCTGGCCTCTTATCTGAATAAACTTTGGGACTCCATGTATGCCAAATATCTGCTTCAATGATGTATAATTATTGCTCAAGGAGTGAGACTCTGCAATTGCTTGACTTCTGTTATCTTGAGTACGCCTGTGTCTTTGCATCAAACCTCCTCATCCTCATCTTGGATCATTGTACTTGTGGAAGCATTTTTGCTCACTCATTAAGATTGTCAGTGTTGTGTCTTCATCTTGAAATAGAGATTAGGAGCTATTCGCAGTCCACTTAGCAGTAATGCTTCTTTCTTGATCATTGCATATCTGTTCAGTCTGTCAGTGAATGGGATGCATAATAAACTGGTTAGCACTTTCCATTTATATCTGAAAAGAGGCACAGGGAAGATGTGCAAACTCCACGTTTGTTGGCGACCATTTGATTGGTCAGAAAACGTTCCCAATCCTGCATTTATTCGGTGATGATGGCACTTTTTTCCCCCTCCAAGACCTCTCCCAGAACCGTGTTTTGTGGTTTTATAACCGTTGACATAGTGGCTCATTGAATCCCCACGGTACAGGGGGAGGCCATTCAGCCCATTGAGCCTGCATCAACAACAATCCCTCTCAGGCCCTTTCCCTATAACCTCTCTCATTTTTGCCCTGCTAATCCCCTTAATGTCAAGGGGCAATTTAGCACGGTCAGTCAACCTAACCCGTACATCTTTGGACTGTGGGAGGAAACTGGACCCAGAGGAAACTTGTGTGACATGGAGAGAATGTGCAAACTCTACGTTTGTTGACTATTTGATTGGGTAGCAACGTTCTTATTGGTTTAGCGCAACCCACGAATCTGTGGATTTTAAGCACATTCCAAAGAACTGGGAACTCCTTGATTGCTCTTATCTTCTGTGGATCAACTCTGACACTGGGAGTATTTATCTCCGTGAAGAGTCTGCTCTTAAGCACAAGTCCTTTCTGTAGGCATTGTAGCACAGCTTGTACTCGTGTTCTGTCTGAGTGGATCCATGGATCAGAACATCATCCATGTGACATTTGACCCAATCCTGTCCTTTGGGAAACTTGACATTGTCATCCTGAAGATTTCTAACACCTGATGCTGAAGAGTAATCTGAAACATAATATCCCAAACTGTGTAGTACAGGTTATGTGCAACTTGGATTCTTCTACGAGGGGTAATTACCAAAAATCAATATTTGCAAATTCAGATCTGTTGGGTTTTGGCACTGGGATCATCCCTGAACACTAGTTTGCTGGTCCTGGTACAAATGAAATAACCCTATGTTTCAACAGAGTCAACTGTCCTCTTTGCCTTGTTAGCAAGAATGGACAACAGGCTTTGTGCGATGTAATACACTGCTTTCCTAATTATGTGAACAGGAAATTTATATGGAACTTTGACTCCGAAGGCTTTAGGCACATCTTTTTATTAGTTTTTCCTCGATGGAAATCAGTAAAGCTTTCCTGCTTAAGAGTGAACAGCTCTAATATCAGAGTTTGTGATTTTTAAGCTTGTTTTCAGTTATCCTATCCTGAGTTCCCAATCTCTTGGCCCATGTAGATTTTTCTTTTGCACAGTTGCAGAAGAGGACTCTCACTCCAACCTCGGGTCATCATCAGAGCTGCAACTGCTACATGTGTAGTTTGGTTTCTGGATCTTCAAGGAAAGACATCTTAATACCATGAATATCTTTTAATTTGTGGATCTTGTCATCTTTCAAAGGATTTTCTTTTTATCTTATTCTATATAGGTTACTTGCCATGGCATATGGCCTGAAAGTGGCCATTCTTGCTGCAAAAATAATCTTCTGAGGAATACATTTTTGGGCATATTTATTGTATACGTGGTGTGTCCAACCAAAGTTTGCCTGTGAATTCACATACCACTTGCTCCTGTGATGTAAATTATTTTATCTTTCTGATCTAAATCCGCAGAATATAATTACCTTATTCTATTTGCAAGTATCTTAAAGCTCACTTTATCTACTTTATAACATTAGAAGTAGGAGCTTGGAGGCTGTTCAGCCCTTTGAACCTGCTACACCATTCATTATGGTCGTGGCTAATCATCCAACTTGATAGCCTGATCCCAACTCTTTCTGCCCCCCACCCCCTGCACCCTCTTGATTTCCCCCTTCACCTCAAGTGCTATATCTAACTGCTTCTTGAAAATATTCAATGGTTTGTCCTGACTACTTTGTGATAGTGACTTCGATAAGCTGCCCGCTTCTGGGTGAAGAAATTTATCTATCTCTGGCCTAAACGGTCTAGCTTGTATCGTCAGACTCTGACCCCTGGTTCTAGATGCCCCCACCATTGGAAACATTCTTCTTGCATTGCCATGTTAGAATTTTTATAGGTTTTTCTGAGATCCCTCCCCCACTCCTCATTCTTCTAACAAATGTCATTGGTCTCCAGTCAGATAGTCACCTCAGTAACAATTTGTGGGTCTGACCAAGGATCGTAAAAACTTTGAGGCAATTGCTCAACTTCACTCTGTGGCGAAGTGATCTAATGGACAGATTGTAGCTTGATATAAAATCATGAGGCCACTATAAAAGCAATTGTAGCCGCTTCTAAATTCCTGTTTTTTAAGGATGTTCTGTAATCAACTATACTTTGGATTGTGAATATGTTACATAATTAACATGCGTGCATGCAATCTTCACAACCCTGTGCAGTATCTGGTAAAACTCCTTCTGCATTTTTAAGAAAGCTGGTCTTTTGCTAATTGGGATTGCAGTTTAGCTTTTGAAAATTGTACGTAGGAGTGAGTTTGAACATTTTTTATTACATCGAGTGGTGAGATCTGAGTTTTATTTGGGTTAGGAGTGGTTTTTAATCTTCTAAAAATTGAACTTATTAAATTTCAGAGTCTCAAAGGATCCCAGATTTCAAATGAGTTAATATTTTTGTGCTTTTCATTTTATAGGCAAAATGATTAGGATTTGTCCAAACTGAAAAATTGGCTTACCACCGGGCAGAATGAGTAGAAGGTCACCTCCTCCTCCATCTTTACCTTGAAAATACAGGTTAAAACCTAATTATCTGATAATCCTCAAACTTGTGACAGTTTCTGTTGAGGTTCAGGCATGGCCTGAAACAGATGTTTAAATTATAAAAGATGTGCAGTAATTTCCTCTAGTGGGTAAGATGACATGAAAAGCAATTCCTCTGGGTGGGGGAATTGTGGACAGAACTGAACGTAGTTTTATAATTGGAATTAAGCCATTAAGCTGTTGAAAAGTTTGTCGAGGTTAGGAGAAATTAGGATGTGTTTTCATCTCTCTCTCCCTTATTTACCCCAGCGTTGCTCTGGATGCTGGGGCAATTGGAACTTTTGAGATTTTTTTAAATGTAAGCAAGGAATTAGAGCAAAGTTGGAAAATGATTGTCAAATGTGATCTAATTGATTGGAACAGCTGCAATGGCCTATTCCTGTTCCTTGTATTAGACAAAGGTTTGTCCTGTTTCAAAAAGTTCTATGTTTTATTAATGCAGAATCTGTATATGTCGCATATCTAGATCCTGTATCAATTTTTACACTGACTTTTAAAGATCAGATAATTTTTAAAGACTTTCTGCAGCATCAGCATGCCTTAATTTGTTAAGTAGAAATCCTGATGGATTTGAAAGTGCGTACTGTTTGAAGTCCAATGTCTGCCTTACTGAATTGGTTCTGAAGTGTTCCGAGCTAGTGTGTTCAAACCTTTTTTTAATAATGGATGCAGTACATACTTAATCCAAAATTTGTGGCTTATAATTTTACTACTTTCTTAAAAGTCAGGCAAGTTTATTTATTGTCACAAACAGATTTGCATTTAACACTGCAATGAAGTTACTGTGAAAATTTCCTAGACGCCACACTCCGGCGCCTGCTCAGCCGCACTAAATGGCCAATGCACCTAACCATGTCTTTTGGACTGTGGAAAGAAACGGAACACCGGGAGGAAACCCACTTGGATACTGGGAGAATGCACAAACGCCACACAAAGTGACCCAAGCTGGGAATCGAATCCAGGTTCCTGGTGCTGAGAGGCAGCAGTGCTAATCACTGTGTCACTGATGTACTCAGCATGTTGCTAATGGTTTGTAGTTGTTTACAAACAGCAAATGGGAAATATAAATAAGATGTAGATGGCACCTTTTTTCTGTTTATCACATGATCATGAAACGGGGATGGGATGGGATAAGTGGTGTAATGGATAATGCGGTTAGATAAAACAGCCGCTGAACAGAAGTAACATTACCACATTCATAATGTGCAGCAAAGCATCTCAAATGGGTTTATGCAAAATTGTGCGATCTGAGTAATATTAACAGCGAACTATAGAACTGGAATTTCCTCTTAAAGGTCACAAGCATAATTTGTGTTTGCTAAATGCCTACAGCTAGAAGTTATTCCCTTACCTGCCACTTCTGAGGCACTACTGTCATTGTGAGGATATGTGTGTGTGTGTGTGTGTGTGTGTGTGTGTGTGTGTGTGTGTGCGTGTGTGGCAAATGTATGCTGTAAAGACTTCAAGCTGCTGCGTGTACCCAATAGCTAACTCCTCTCATCCCAAACGAGAGATAACATGTTTTAGGCTCTATGACATCACACATACTCCAAGTTTGGAACTTTTAGTCTGTCGGATTTTTACTTGTTTTCTTTATGATTTGGGTCATAATTCTCTCTCTGGTTATTCACGTTGGCAGGTTCTTCTGATTTCCACCAAAGGCATACCCCTGCTGTGGGTATCCTGACAATGTGGGGTGGAGTCAATGGATAATCTCATTGACAGTGGTGGGATCAGAATTTCCTGGCACTGGCAAAAGGCGTGCCATGACCTGCCATGTGAAATATGCTGCAGGGAGCCCAGAAAATTTCCCCTTCTGCCCGCCCCAGTCTTCCTTCAACAATCTATCTCCCCACCTTTTTCCACAACACACTGCCTCTTCTTTCTCTCTTCTGCACCCTGTCTCCAATCTCTTTCTGTCTTCTGGTCCAAGATTGACAGGTAGTGCTGAATATCTAGGGGACACACAGTATTATAAAAGTAAATCTGTTTTCGCCACTGCCTCACCAAGCAGCGGTTTGTTTTTTGAGCCAACATATTCAGTCTCTCTCTTTCTTTCTCTCTCTCTCTCTTTTTCTTTCTCCCTCTCTCTCTCTCTTTTTCTTTCTCCCTCTCTCTCTCTCTCTTTTTTTCTTTCTCCCTCTCTCTCTTTTTTTCTTTCTCCCTCTCTCTCTTTTTTTTCTTTCTCCCCCTCTCTTCCCCCACCCCAATCATGTCATAGCCTATATTCAGTGGCATTGTTAAATGAGAAGATGTAACTGGGTGATCCAAAGCTGGTGTTATTTCATTTGGAGGTGCCCACTAAGATACCACCAAGCATTTCCAAAGACTGTGAATGGAATTTTCCCATTCCACCTGCCACGGGAATCGAAGTGGGCAGGACATGGACCATTTGAACAGGTGGGTTTTTCTGGCCTTGGGGTGAGTGGGACCAGAAAATCCCGCGCTTTGTCTACCTTGCTGCTTTCAGCACAGAGGTATTGTTCTGTACTTCCTGCTCCAAAGACACTTTCTTCTGCAGTGCAATGTAAAGCTGGCCCACATAATGTTAGTGATTAACTCTTAATTATCAAACATACTGTGGTGCTGACCTTTTTGCATGGGTGTCATAGATACCAACTGTATAGCTACCAAATCAGGTCAAAGGCTAATTTGCTCCATTGCTTGCAGAACTGTATCAATAACCAATTTTCCTTTTCCATTTCTGCCGGCCTCCCCACCAAAACACAAAAAGCTGAACTAGGCTGTGGACAGTAGAACAGAAATAAGTGAGAATGAGACAAAAATTAATATTTGTCTACTTTCAATTTGCTTGTTAGTATTTTGGGGAGAATGTAGTTTAGTTCCTGATGAGCAGGAGTAAGGAGTTGTGCTTGAGTGGATGAGATTAGGGACTAAAATTCAAGATGCCATTTAATGGAGATGTAAAATTACTCTCAAACGTCCTGTCTGTCAAGGGATGAGGAGGTTTGAGGCCTGTCCAGAATATGCCCTCCCACCCCATCCATCCCCTGTTGCTGGGTGTCTGCCTCCAAGCAGTTGAACTGCCTCTTCTATCATCAAATTGAAGATAAATGTGAAAGCTCCAGTCCCTTAAGCCTAATTCCCTTTCCACCTCAGTAGGGCTCTGTTGACCCTAAATCCACTTTTTTATTAATGAAAACAGCCCATTATTTTTGGATACTGTCTGCCTCTGTTTCCAATCTTGGCAGTGCCTGAAAATTTATCCCTAAAGGACCGACAAATTTTGTCGTCATGTTCGCTGAGGAAAGTAAGTCCTATACACTGGGGGAATAATTAACAGAATTATGACTTTGCATCATGATCAGGGAGTTTTATTATGAATCCTGCATTGCTTACTGTTGCCCACAGGATGAGTTTGCCCAATTTCCATCCTACTGTAGAGAAGATTTTTCTCCCTCCTTTTACGTTCAAATGAAGGGAGTCTGTCTGGGGTGTGTGTGGTCCTCGATACGCTGGCTACTTTTCCGAGGCAGTGGGAAATGTAAAGTGTTAATGGATGGGAGACTGGTTTGCATAATGGGTTGGGCTTCATTCACAACGCTTTGTAGTTCCTTGTGGTCTCCGTCAGAGCGGGAGCCATACCAAACTGTAATACAACCAGAAAGGATGCTTTCTGTGGTGCACCTGTAAAGATTGTTGAGAGTCGTAGCAGACATGCTGAATTTTCTTAGCCTCCTGAGAAATTAGAGGCGTTGGTGGGCTTTCTTTATTATAGTATTGAAGTGGAGCGACCGTGACAGGTGGTTGGTGATCTGGATACCTAGATGAACCACTTTTACATACCCTGTAATTAAACTGGAATTGAATGACAATTTTCTTTTTCTTTTTGTTTCAGGGCCTGTTGAACATTATTGAAAACATTTGAGATGCACGGCACAACTGAGGGGAGGGAAAAAAAAACACCATGAACTTCTAGCCTAAGCAAAGGAAGTGAAGAATTTGCTTTCACAATTTTTTGAATATCGGAGGACATGAAGTTCACCTTTAACTCAAGATTAGCATAACTTTCCCAAAAAGTTAGAAGCCATCCAGTCACCTGAGCAGTATTCAAATAGTTGAGTTGGAAATTAGTGGTAAAGAAATGTGAAATCAAAATCCCACTTTTCAAAGAATGTGCAACTGAATCAATTTTTTAAATTTAGTAACTAGTCTGATTTAGCTGACAAGATGATTGATTTAAGTCATCTGACAGAAGAGGAGCAGGCGACCATCATGAGGGTGCTGCAGAGGGATGCAGATTTGCGCAGAATTGAAGAAGAGAGAGTTCGGTAAGATTCATTTAAAAAACACTTATATTTGGAGAATACTACTACATTAACATTTCTTGCTTTTTCAGGAGTAGGTTCTTTCAAGCATTGAAACTGAATTGGTAGTGATGATGCTCAGTGGTTCCAGAAGGAGGAAGGAATTTCCCCATTAATGTAAGCCACTTCCCGTAAATAAAAGACTATGGGTACGTGCATGGGCCCCAGTTATGCCCATCTGTTTTGTGGGGTATGTGCAGCATTCCTTGTTCATCTTGCTCAGGCCCACTCCCACCACACTTTCACTGTTACATCAATGGTTGTATCAATGCTGCTTTATGTTCTTACCTGGATCTGGAAAAAAAAATTTTTCTTTTGCTTCCAATTTCCATCTCTCTCCTTCACGTTCTCTATCTCTGGCCCCATTTTGACCTCTGTCTCAATTTCTGGCAATAGACTAACCACCACTACTCCCACAGCTACTTGACTACTAAAACTTCTCAAACCCAGTTCTTTGAAAGGACTTCATCCCATTGTCCCTATCTCCACTGCATCTATTCTGATGATGCCATCTTTGAAAACAACTGTTTATGTCTACCTTTTTTCTGAATGAAGGCCCCTGCCTCACTCCTGAACCTCTGCACTCTCACTGACCCCTCCTTCCCAAAATCATGATAGGGTCTATCATGTCCACCAGCCTTTGCATTCAAAGGATCACCCTCTGTCATTTCCACCAACTCCAGCAGGATGTCATTACTAAACACGTTTCCCTTCAATGCTTCCCCCCAGCCCCACTATCAGAATTCTGCAGGGACCACTCCTTTCATGGAACCCTGGTCAACTCATAAGCCTTAGCACCATCACTTGCACTTCCCTCAGTTTGGTCCACTGTATTCGCTGCTCCTATGCAGTTCCCTCTGTACTGGAGAGACTAAATGCAGACTGGATAACTGCTTTACAGAACATCTTTGCTCCATATGCAAGCATGACCTCAACCTTTGTGTTGCTTGCCATTTCAACTCGGCATCTTGTTTTCATGCCCACATGTTCTGAAACAACATCTCATCTTAGGCACTTTCTGGACTCAACATTGAATTCAATAACTTCCCCTCCATCTTGATTCCCTTGTGTTTTGGTTTCCTTGGTTTGCCCCAGTATTAATCCCATCTCTCCCTCATGGGGCCATCCATCCCTTGTTTTGCTTTCACTGAGCATTGACATTTGTTCTCTTATTAACACATTCTGCTGACTTGCCTTTCTGCCACTATTAGCACTTTTCAGTCCTCAATGTCACCCTTAACACCCTTGTATTGTGTTTGACATCTTTGTCAATCTTTACTTTTACTTAATCCTGACCTTCTACAGAACTGAAGAGGGATAAAGAGGTAATGAATTAGAGTGACAGAGAGAAAGAGAGACAGCATGGAAACAGGCCTTTTGGTTCAACTTGCCCATGCTGACCAGGTTTCCTAATCTGAGCTAGGTCCATTTACTTGCATTTAGCTCATATCCCTCTAAACCTTTCCCATCCATATGTCCCATTCAAATGTCCAACGTCATACTGTTGAATTGAGTGTTAAACTGCAATGTCACTTTCACCTTGGAAAGAGGGCAGAGAAGGTGGGGCAGAATGAAGTCTTATTGGACTTGAAGCGTTCCCTCTGTTGCTCCCTCCATAGATGCTGCCAGACCTGCTGAATTTATCCAGCATTTTCTGTTTTTTAATTCGTCTGCAAGATATGGCCGTCACCTGGCGAGGCCAGCATTTATTGCCATTCCTAGTTCCTCTTGAGAAGGTGATGGTGATCTGCCTCCTTGAACTGCTGCAGTCCCCAAGGTGTTGCTGTACACACAATGTTGTTAGGGAATTTCAGGATCTTGACCCAGAGACAGTGATATATTTCCAACTCAGGATGGTGAGTGTTTTGGAGGAGAACTTGCAGGTGGTGATGTTCCCATACTTCTGCTGCTTTTGACAGCAATCAGGAGTTTGGAAAGTGCTCCCTAAGGAACCTTGGTGAACTCCTGCTTTGCATCTTGTAGATGGTACATAACTGCTACCACTGTTCACTGGTGATGGAGGGATTGAATGTTTATGGAAGGGGTAGCAATCAAGTGGACTGCTTTGTTCTGGATGGTGTTGAGCTTCTTCAGTGTGAAGCTGCACTTATTCAGGCAAGTGGAGAGTATCCCATCAGACTTCTGACTTGTGCCTTGTAGATTATGCATATGCTTTTAGGGAATTAGGAAGTGAGTTACATGCCACAAGATTCCAAGCTATTGTAGCCATGGTATTTAAGTGATTAGTTCAGTTTCTGTGACTAAAAATATTTTGCTTCTGATAATTCAGGCCCATCACTTTGCTGTTGATCACATTAGACATACTCTGGATATAAGGTGCTGTTTGGATTTAAGTTTGTTTATTTTGCTCCTAAAGGGAAAAACCAGGTGTTGTACCACAATCCCTAAACTTGCCTGATGCAAAAACTTGATTTTCAATATATTTGTTTATAAATGATCAGACGGCAGGGAACGAGATGGCAATTGTTGCATAGTTTTTGAAATCTGTCTTTGATTTAGTATGTTGTTGACTTTTATAAAATTCATGAACTCAATTATTATGTGACCTCACATGATCAGTTAAATTGAATTTGGGGGGAATGGGCCCTATCACTACATCACAACTCATGACCCAATTGTATATTATCTATTAATGTTAACTAAATTTTTGCATTCTCCACGTTGCACAGTGTTTTCCTCAGATTTAATTTTACAGTTCTCTGCCCACATCCAATTTTATTCTTTCTTGAAAACACTGACTCCTACTGGGCACCCTAGACTACTTTTAGTATGCAAGGATCATGAGCATTAATAGGATAGTGACTTGTGCTACACTAAACCTGAACTTTGTTTGTTGTCTTTTACCATCTCAAGATCAGTGGTAGTTCACTGCTGCATCATACGACCTTGGGTTGAAGTCCTGCTGGGGATTTGAGCTTACACAATTTCATGTTTTTAAGACTTTTTGTTGTGGTAAACAAAATGAACAACATCAACAGTAGGCAACTAATAAACTGTTAGAAAAAAATATGTCTCCATTTCCCCGCACCCCTAACTCTCTAACATGACTGAGAATCCTCCAGCATGTTTATATGTTCTACCACACTCTCTGCAGAATTGCAGGGCAAATTCTTGAGCTCACGTTTGCGACATTGTGATAGGGTCTCAGGGTCCGGAAGTCACGGTTCTCACCATTGAGAATGCGACTTTGATTCTTCCTCTCTCTCTTTGCTGGTAATGGGGAGGGGCGTGTGTGTGGAGCGAATGCTTGCTCTGCTCAGTGGAGGGGGGAGGTTTTTGGAGTTCTGATCGGGGTGCCTTTTTAAAGTCGGTGCCCCGATCTCTGAGCAGTCGGGTTTTGCTGGCACGTTTAAGCCCCACCCCCTCTGACAGCAAGAATCTCACACCCCCTTGAATTTTTTTTGGCAGTGTGTGTTAGAATCTGAAGGGAAAACCAACTGGTTCCTCAGGAGAAAAACATACTGCTTTACTCGCCAGAAACAACATTTTTTTTTGGCAAGACTTCGTCCAGAGACTTTACAGAAACCAGTCCAAAGTTATTCACCAGCTTTTAACAGGTTTTCTTGTTCCTATTTCACTTGAGTCGGTGTCTGACGAAAGTAGTTCCTTCAATTTGGGAATTCACAAGACTGACTTCTAGGAGTCACTACTGACTTTTCTTGATCATGCCAAGGCAAATTTTCCAGTGTCCTGAAATCTCCAAAGGTCCTGTCTCTTGAACCAGTGAATGCACTCCCACCTGCATTCTGCTTTTTATTACTCATTCATGCTTGGGGCATCTTAGTTTCATTTGAACTTAAGCCTTGCCCTCAGTTCCTGTAGCAGCCAGATCACATTGGCTTGTCACTGGGCAGAACTAATAGGTCATTTTGCTCCATTTTATCTTCAAATTAAAAAGGACACTTTAAACATTTTAAAAATCTCTCATTTGCGATTAGAACTGCAGCGCCCAGTTGTATTGTGGTTCAAACACGTGACTTAAATCTCATTTTAGATTACCTCATTGTGTGTCATAGTCTAATTTGATCAATCAATTTGAAATCTCACTTGGGAAAGATATGTCTTAGAATTTCATAGCACAGGAGCAGGCTCCAACAGGTATAGGAAGATGTTCATGCTTGTTATGGATCTTTTCTTGCTTTACTTCATATTGCCCTGTAAACATATTCTCTGTTCCTTTCTCCAACTAAGTACTTGCCACTGCCTTTTTGAATGCAATTACATTATTTCCCTCTTGTGGCAACAAGTTCTACATTTTCGTCATTCTTAGAGATTTCTCCTTGATTACGCAATGGATTTCTCATGTCTATGGCTTCTAATTTGGATTCTGCCATTGAAAGATCTTGCATACTACGTTTGGGATTGGTTCTGCCTAAGGACTAAGATGTAATGTTAGAATGGGAAAACAAGGTGCAATAAAGAAATAGGATAGATCAAGTAAGGAAATTAGGATTGATCAAGTAAAATACAGTAAGACTGGTACTGGGTGGAGTCTGAGTAAGATGGAATGTACAAGAACTAAGTTGGGTATATTGTGTATATGAATTTAAGGTGTGGTAAATCAGGTTAGTGAGCTTCACACGTCCACATAGAATATGATGTTGTGGCAATAATGGAGATCTGGCACAAAGCAAGGACAGGATCATATACTCAATATTCCTGGATACAAAAAGTTATGGAAGGAATGAAAGCAGGAGTGCTGACAATATTGGTTTCAAGCATAATACATTCTTGGAGAGATAACATGTCTGTAAGGGGTTCAGGACAGAATCTATTAGCTTAGTTAACAGTAAAGATATCATTATGCTAATGGTGTGTATTTAAGGCTGTCAATTAGTGGGTTAAACAGAAGGAACATATTTGCAAGGAAATTAGAGGTATAAAATCTATGGAAAAGTAGATAGCAAAGGGTTTAACTCTGCCAGTCTAAATTAGGATGGCTGTGTTGAAGAGGATAGAGGGACAAGAGTTTTTGAGTGTTAGGAGAATTTTCTCCTTCAGTGTGCTTCCAGTCCAATATTGAAGTAATTGCCGGATCTGGTTCTGGGGAATGAGGTGGGACTAGTGAAATTGGTAACTTCCTAGCATCATCAAGGTTTAGGTTAACTTTTGGAAAAGGGCAAGGAGCAATCTAGACTAAACTTAATTAATTCAAGGAGGGCACACTTCAGGTGGAGTGAGAGCTGATCTTACCTTGGCAGGCAAAACTGTAATTGAACAATGGGTTGCCTTTAATGAAGGGATGCGTTACCTTAGGGAGTACAGTAAAGTTTCATTCCCGACATGGGAAAAGCTAATGTCAGAGCGACTTGGATGATGCAAAAAAAAAATGGGGCTTTTGAAATGTTGGATTAAGTGTAAATTACGCTGAACACAAAGAGAAATGGGGGGAAAAACAAAGCAAGGAGTGTATGAGAAGAGACAAGATTGACAACTAGCATAAGGGGAAATCCCAAAGTCTTTGATAGGCATGTAAATAGGAAAAAGGTGGTAAAAAGAAATAGGGCTAATTTGGGAAACCATTGGCAGATTTGTGTGTGGAAATGATATTAAATGAAAAGTCATAGTAAAAGAGGAGGTAGTTGTGACAGTGGATGAGCAGAAAATAGAGGAAGTGGTGGGATTAGAAAAGCTGCCTGTAATTTTAAGTCATCCATAGCTGATCAGAAACATCTGAGGATGCTGAGGGAAGTGGAATTTGCAGTAGCATTGACCATGATTATCCAGTCCTGTTTAAATACAGCAGTGAAGAAAAGGACTGGAGATTACAAACATTGCACACTTGTTGAAAAACAAGCATGATAAAATCAGCAAATACAGACCATTGAGTTTAACCTTGGTAGTGAGAAAGCCTTTTGATTCCCGGCTCGGATCACTGCCTGTGTGGAGTTTACATTTTCTCCCCATGTCTGCATGGTTTCCTCTGGCTGCTCCGGTTTCCCCTCAGTCCAAAAGACGTACTGGCTAGGTGCATTGACCTTATTAAATACTCCATCTATGTATCCGAGCAGTTGCTGCACTGTGATGACGAGGGAATTTTCACACTAACTTGATTTTGATTTTGCTTGATTTATTATTGTCATGTATACAGTGAAAAGTATTGTTTCTTGCACATGATAGATACAAAGCATACTGTTCGTAGAAAAGGAAACGAGTGCAGAATGTAGTGTTACAGTCATAGCTAGGGTGTAGAGAAAGAGCAACTTAATGCAAGATATGTCCATTCAAAAGTCTGATAGCAGCAAAGAAGAAGCTGTTCTTGAGTCAGTTGATACGTGACCTCAGACTTTTGTATCTCTTTCCCAAAGGAGGAAGGTGGAAGAGAGAAATCCAGGATGTCTGGGGTCTTTAATTATGCTGGATGCTTTGCTGAGGCAGCGGGAAGTGTAGACAGAGTCAGTGGATGGGAAGCTGGTTTGCGTGATGGATTGGGCTACATTCATGACCTTTTGTAGTCCCTTGCGGCCTTGGGCAGAGTAGGAGCCATACCAAGCTGATTGTGGGGTTAATTTAAGCCTATACAAAAACAGAAAAATGCGAGAAAATCTCAGCAGGTCTGACAGTATCAGTAGAGCAAGTAGAGCCAATGCTTCGAGTCTAGATGGGACATCCAAACTTGAAACATTGGTTCTATTCTCTCTCCACAGACACTGCCAGACTTGCTGAGATTTTCAAGCGTTTTTCTGTTTTTTTGAGATTCCAGCATCAGCAGTATTTTGCGTTTTATCTTAATGTAAGCCTACTTGTGACACTAATTAATTTTAATTAAGGAAAGCCAGGACAGATTGTTTTAATGAAAAATAATAGTTAATCTGATTTGAGTTAGGAGGGTTGATCATGGTAATATGACGTACGTTGATTTTCAAAAAGCTTTTCATCAAGTGTCAAGCTAAAGACTTGCTAGCATAATTGAAATCCATCCCCTTCATTATCTTATGTCTCTATAAGATCCCCCTCCTCATCCTTCTAAACTCCGAGTACGGACCCAGTCTATTTATTCTCTCTTCATAGTCCAACCCCCTCATCTCTCTGGTATCAGCCTAGTGAACCTCCTCTGCTGTACCTCCAAGGCCAATATATCCTTCTGCAAGTGCAGCGACCAAAACTGCACACAGTACTCCTGTACAGTTGCAGCAAGACCTCCCTACTTTTATATTGTATCCCCCTCGCTATAAAGGCCAACATCCCATTCACCTTCTTGATCACCTGCTGCACCTGCAGACTGGGTTTTTGCGACTCGTGCACAAGGACCCCCAGGTCCCTCTGCACCGTAGCATGCTGCAGCTTTTCGCCTTTTAAATAATAATCCCTCCTATTATTATTTCTGCCAAAGTGGATAACCTCACACTTGCCAACATTATATTCCATCTGCCAGGTCCTCGCCCACTTGCTCAGCCTATCCAGATCCCTCTGCAGACTTTCCACACCCTCCATGCAATTTGCTTTTCCACTCATCTTCGTGTCATCAGCAAATTTCGTCACCTACACTCAGCCCCCTCCTCCAGATCGTCTATGTAAATGGTAAACAGTTGAGGCCCCAGCACCGATCCCTGCAGCACTCCAGTAGTCACCAACTGCAAACCAGAATAGCACCCATTGATACCAACTCTGCTTCCTATTAGACAGCCAATCCTCTATCCACGCTAACACCTTACCCCCAACTCCATGCACCCTAACCTTCTGTAGCAACCTTTTGAGGCACCTTATCAAATGCCTTTTGGAAATCTAAAAACAACACATCCACTGGTTCCCCTCTGTTTACCGCACTAGTCACAGCCTCATAGAAATCCGATAAATTCGTCAAACATGACTTCCTCTTAACAAATCTGTGCTGCGTCTGCTCAATCAGACCATTCCTTTCTAGGTGCCTCACTATTTCTTCTTTGACGGATTCTAGCATTTTTCCAACTACAGATGTTAAACTCCCTGCCTTTTGTCTGCTACCTTTTTTAAACAGCGGCGTAACATTAGCCATTTTCCAATCTTCTGGCACTTCCCCGGAGTCCAGCGAATTTTGATAAATAATTACTAAGGCATCCACTGTCACCTCTGCCATTTCTTTCAGAACCCTGGGATGCATTCCGTCCAGTCCTGGGGACTTGTCCACCTTCAGTCCCATTAGTCTATCAAGCACTACCTATCTAGTGACAGTAATCGCATTTAGGCCCTCAACTCCTACCATCCTTCTATTTTTAATATCCAGCAAATGATTCATGTCCTCCTCTGTGAAGACCGAGGCAAAAAACTTATTTAAGGACTCAGCTATTTGCTCATTGCCCACCGCTAAATCCCCCATCTCATCCTCCAAGGGTCCAACATTCACTCTAGCCAGCCTCCTCCTCTTTATATATTTGTAAAAAATTTTACTGTCCTTTTTTATATTTTGTGCTTGTTTAGCTTCATACTCTATCTTTCCTTTCTTTATCACCTTCTTAGTCATTCTTTGACTTTTAAATCTTTCCCAATCTTCTAATCGCCCACTATTTTTAGCCACTATGAACGCGTCAGTTTTTAATTTAATACTTTCCTTTTATTTCCTTCGATAACCATGGCTGGTTATCCCTTCTCCTACAGTCCTCCTTTACCATTGGAATATATTTCTGCTGAGTACCGAAAAAGATCTCCTTAAAAATCCTCCACTGTTCCTCAGCCATCCTACCAACCAATATGCGCCCCCAATCTACATTCGCCAATTCCGCTCTCATCCTGTCATACTCCCCTCTGTTCAAACAGAGGACACAGGTTCGGGACCCCACTTTCTCATCCTCCATCTGCATCAGAAATTCAATCGTACTGTGATCACTCGTCCCAAGAAGATCCCTAATTCTACCTGCCTCATTACACAACACCAGATCTAAGATAGCTCACTCCCTTGTAGGTTCTGTCACATACTGTTCAAGGAAACTATCCCGACAGCATTCCAAGAACTCTTCTCAAGCCCACCGCGTCTGACTTGGGTCATCCAATCAATATGCAGATTAAAATCCCCCATAATTATTGCCGTTCCATTTCTGCACACATCATTTATTTGCTTGTTTATAGCCTGCCCCACCTCAGTTATTATTTGGGGGCCTATAGACCACACCCACCAGCGTCTTCCTCCCCTTACTATTCCTTATCTCCACGCACAGCAATTCCACATTTTGCTCTTTGGAGCCTATATCTTCCCTTACTACCGCCCTGATATTATCCTTAATTAGCAGAGCTACTCCTCCCCCTTCTTTCCTCCCGTCTATCCTTCCTAAATACTTGATACCCCTGGACATTCAGCTCCCGGTCCCTGTCACCTTGCAACCACGTTTCCGTAATGGCTACTAGATCATATCCATTTGTGCTGATCTGAGCCACCAGCTCATTCACTTTGTTCCGAATGCTTCGTGCATTCAGGTGAAGTGTCTTTATGCCAGCCTTTATCTGGACCTTATTTGTAGAAACGCTACTAACCTCTCTCATGCCCCATACTCCTTTTATTATTGGTACATCCTCAACATTTTCCTGCACCTGTACCCTCTCCTTTACTTTAGATTTTGTAATTTCTCCCAACCCTGCGCACACACCACCACCACCAATTAGTTTAAAGCCCTATCTGCAATCCTAGTTATACAATTCACCAGGACTCTGGTCCTGGCACAATTTAGACTAAGACCATCCCATCTGAACAGGTCCCATCTGCCCTAATACTGGTGCCAGTGCCCCATAAATTCAAACCCATTTCTCTTGCACCAATCCCTGAGCCACCCATTCACCGCCTTAATCCTATTTACCCTGCATGTGGTACAGGTAGTAATCCAGAGATAACCACCTTGTCAGTTCTGCTTTTTAATTTGATTCCCAGCTTTGCATACTCCCTCTGCAGATCCTACAACCCGCCCCCCCCCCCCCCCCCCAAGTTCGTCAGTCTAGGGGGTTTGACGTTCTCTTTTAACCCATTATCCAGGTTACACTCTCCCTCCCTGATGACTGTGTCTGAAGCTCGGAGTTTAGTTCGTCTACTTTGAGCTGGAGCTCTTCATGCAACCAGCACTTACTGCAGACATGGTCGCTGGAAAGTACCTTGGGGTCCACCAGCTCCCACGTCATACAGAAACAGCACATCACATGTCCCTCCATCTTAGTCTCCTAGTGAATTCTATATACAGTTAAGAATTTAAACTTACCTTGCCCTTTTCTCCCAAGCCCTGTGATCCAAAGCCCTTGCAGTTCACTCTGCTTTCCTCTCACTCTGCTGCCTGCTGTCTACTGCAACCCTTCTTTTATACTTTGCGCGGTAAAAAATCCCTTCCCACAAAGCCCCGCGGCCCACTTCCTGTTTAACTTTTTTAAAGCAGAAATACCATTAAAAAGCCTGCAAAAATCTTTACAAAGGCAATCGCTTACCTTTACTCTGTGTAACCTTCTTTCTGCTCGCTCCAACGATTGTTCCAATGATTGTTCTCAACTGGTGATCAGTATTAGTACCTTTTTTTTAACTTGGTCTGTATTAATGTTTTGGACATGGGTGTACAGGCTACAACTTCAAAATTTGCAGGTGTCGCAAAACTTACAAATGTTGTGAACTGAGAAGGAGAAATACCTGCTGATTGAACACTGAGGATTGGCAGAAATTTAATGCAATGATGTCTAAGTGATGTATTTTGGTAAGAAGAATGAGGATGGTGATACAAGATTAAGGATACAATTTGAACAGGGTTAGAAGGAACAGTCGGACCTGGAATAGTTGGTGGGGACAGGCTAAGAAAGCCATCAAGATTGGGGTTAGGAGATTCTGGACTTTGATCAGAAGCGCAGGGAAGCAATGGGTGCCTCAGCTGACAATGGAAAGCCAGCAAGGGCCCTACATTCCACCTTGGAGATGGTCTGCCACACTTCTGTGCTGCCTAGGCACTTAACAGACTAGCAATGGGCCTTCCCCTCGGATCTAGGAGCAGGGAGGCAAGGGCTGCTACTGTAATATATCCTGAGTCCTTGAGGAAGGACCCAGGCACAGACATGTTTGCCAGCCAGAGGTGAGGAATTATGTTATTGGTAGTGTTATGGTTCAGGTCAGAAACTCCAATGTGTTTTATGGAGCCTGCCTGAATCATAAGTTTTGCAATTGAATTTGGTTAGGATAAGCAGGGTAAATTTCACTTCAGTATGATTCTAATGACTCACAAGGGAGCTTTTATCAAACCAGGTTCATTTAAGAATACAGTTAACATGTATAGTAAGAACTTTTGTGAATTACAAACATGAAACAAAACAACCACTAAAATGTATAATGCTTAACAAATATCTAATGTGTTCCAATCAAACCAATCCCATAGACAAAAGACCCTTTTCACAGGTTTAACACAGCAAACATTAATGCGTATGTGTTTCTGGACTTGAGTTCTTTGGGTGAATGCTGATGGCCTCCTGACACTCGGAACAGTTTAACGTGAGAACAATGGGGAGAGACCCCTGATCAAACCACCAACAGCAGATTCTCCCCTTCTGAAAGGCAAGACCTTGTTTTCAGATAACCAGCCAAATTTCATAACAAAACAGGGGGCGAGGGAGAAACACTTAGATTGCTGTCCCTTCTAAAACACCAAACTTGAACTGTAGCCAGACAGGGAAAAAACCGTTAAACCCCCTAGGAACGGGGAAAAAAAACTGTCCAGAACCCATGACCTTTTCTTGTAACAATGCAGGGCCATAAATTAATCCCACATTAAACATGAACAGCCACCATTTAAGCCCCAATAAAAAGACTTCTCCAGACAAACCAGTGCCATAATGAAAACACAACTTAAGCCAAAAAGGCCTCCTTATAAGTGCAGAAAACGTGATGTAGAAAAAAAAATCTCATGTGATGTTAGTGTACAGTAGCTGTCATCTCCCTGCCAGCATGCCACTTTACCAACAAATGGAGGACAGCCCTCTTCAACTACATAACTGGCCAATTAAAAATCTTATTTTGCTACCAACGCTTGGCCAGGAGCGTACAGGCCCTCTACGTGAGGAATAAATGGCAGAGGAAGGGGTATCTTTTTCAGCCCCTCCCTAACCTATGGAGGGACATCTGGCATCAGTTACTGCCCTCATAACAATGGCTTTGCCTGCCCTCACCAACCCCAGTTGGCCTGACTGGCCCTGGAATTCCCATATCCCACTTAACCTAGCATCCTCTCCTTTCGAACTGTGACCTTTTTTTTGTTTACTTTATTCCAATTCAATCAAGTCAAATTAAAGCCAATTCAGAGTCCCAACAAATTGAAACATTCCCGATCCAAGCTGACAAGACAGGGCTCTCAACTCCTGTCTTGGGCTTGATCTACATGATCCAAGCTGATTGGAATAGGTGTAACTCCTCCTCCAAGGCTTGATCTAATTTGCATCTTAGCCAAAAGGCCAAGATGCTGCTTTAAAAAATTGCTTCAAATGAAGCTGAAATGTAACCTAATGACTTGAACCAAGTTCAGCATGTCGATACTACACTTGATCTTTGCCAAAAGGCCGAAAGAGAACTGAGCAACACTCAGCCACTTCTACTGGATGACCGTTGCTCTAAGTGATGGTGTGCTGTAAGCCAGTGTTTTAACCAGCCAGTCCTCAGGATGGTCAATCTGTTTAAATTGACCAGCCTCTTGATAACCCTGTAAATTGAAGATGGTGACCCTTGAGTGTGGATGCCCTGGGTTTTGTGTCATTTGTCCAAAATGATAAAATTCACTCCATTGTATCTAGTTCTGGGCATCACACTTGGAACAATATGAAAGTAATGAGAGGATGCTGAAAAGATTTACACAAGTGGTTCCAGGGCTTCAGTTATGTAGATAGATTGACGATGCTTGGGCACCTTTAGAGAAAGGAAAATTTAGAGGAGATTTGATGGAGGTATTCACAATCATCAGTGGCCTAGACAGTAGATAGGGAGAAACAGTTCCTGATTGGGCCAATCTTTTGAGAACCAGAGGGCACTAATTTAAGGTGATTGGCTATGATATGAGGAGAAGCACTTGAGCATAATGAGTAATTAGAATCTAGAATGCTCCCCTGCAGTGTAAGTGGAGGTACATTCAGCTGCAGCTTTCAAAAGCAGAACCAGCTGAGGTGCTCTTGCAGAGAGCTGATGCACAACATAACTAGCGAATGGTTTCTGTGTTGTATGTATTCTATAATTATTTGATTCTATAATTTTCCTTTTTATGAATTGAATTTTGTAATTCTATCATTATCAAAGGCCTTGTGAAAGTCTACGTAGATGTCAGGTCAGAGCTACTCATGTTGTTAAAGCCAAAAGTGACCTTCCTTTTGAAATTTGTGCTATTTCTGTTGCAAGATTCTTTTGCGTCTTTGATTACAAGACTTCATTATCTCTGCCATTGATGCAAAACTAACTGGCATGTAATTACTTGAATTTATTTGATTTCCCTTCTGAGTGATGAGAAATAGGAACAGCAGTAAGCCATTCTGCCCATCAATAAGATCATGGCTAATTCAATTGCAACCTTAATTCCACCTTTTAACTGTTTCTCCCATAGCCCTTAATTCCCTAGTCAATCCAAAGTCTGTCTAACTCCATCGTGAATAGATTTAATAGACTCCACTGCTGAGATAAATTGCAAAGACTAATAACCCTCATCCCTATTAAACAGGAGACCTTATTTACAAACTAGCCCCGAGTTCTTGATTCTGCCATGAGAGGAAACATCCTCTGAACAGCTATCCTGTCAAGCTCCCTCAGAATTTTTTATGTTTCGACAAGATCACCTCTCAAAATTCCGATTAGCAAAGGCTGAACCTTTTCTCAAGGCAGTACCTTCATCCCAAGAATAGTGAGCCTTCTTGGAACTACTCCCAATGCCAGTATAATCCTTGCATAAGGAGACAGAAGTGTATGCTGAAAATGTGCGATCTCCCCAATGCCCTTTCAGCTGGAGCAGGACTTCCCTACCTTTATAAGTAACATTCCATGTGCGTTCCAAATGCAGTGCCTGCTGGTTTTTAGTGAGTCATGTGCAAAGATACACGCATCCCTTTGTGCTGCAGCATTCTGCAGTTGCTCTCCTGTCTGTTTTTCAGTTCTTGAAGTGTCCAACCTTTCATTTCCCTTATTATACTCCTCTATCAATTTTTTGCCCACTTACTGATTCTGTCTGAAACCCTTCACAAACTCATCTGCTCTTTCATGTGACGAGGAGGTTGTTGTTAGCTAGGTTAGCATTTATTGCCCTTGAGTTTGGTAGTGAGCCATCTTCTTAAACTGCTGCAGTCCATGTGGTCTAGGTATACCCACAATACTAATGAGGGTTCCTGGACTCAGTGAAGGGATAGTGATATAATTCCAAATCGGGATGGTGTGTGGCTTGGAGGGGGGTTTGCAGGCAGTGGTGTTTCTGTACATCTGCTGCCCTTGATGGTGGAGGCCTGTAGTGTGGAAGGAACCTTGGTGAGTTGTTGCAGTGCATCATGTAGACTCTACACGCCACTGTGATTCAGTGGTGGAGGGAGTGAATCAACAATAGAATCCGTACAGTGCAAAAGTAGATCATTCAACCCATCGAGTCTGCACCGACTCTAACGGAGCATTTTGTTCAACCACCATGGTGCCCATGTGCTACCGTGCTGCTTCTCATGTTTAAGATGATGGCTGGGGTGTCAATCAAGTGGGTTGCTTTGTCCCAGATGATGTTGAGAGTGTTGCTGGAGCTGCACTGATCTGGTCAAATGAAGAGTATTCCAATACATTCCTGATTTGTGCTTTGTAGATGGTGGACAGGCTTTGGGAAGTCAGAAATTGAGTTACTCACTGCAGAATTTTCAGCCACACTATGTACATGGCTGGTCCAGTTCAGTTTTTGGTTAATGATAACCCCTAGGATGCTGATAGTGGGATGGTGCTGAACATGATCTGCAAACATACCCTCCTCTGACCTTATAATGGAGGGCAGTTCATTGAAGCAGCTGTAGATGGCTGGGCCTAGGACACTACCCTGAGGAATCCTGGCCTTTAGTGATGTTCTGATACTGAGATGCTTGATCTCCAACAACCAAAACCAGCTGTCTTGTGCTAAGAGGGCACAATCTCAGAATAAAGGAATGCCAATTTAAGACTAAAGTGAGGAGGAATTTCTTTTGAGAGTTGAGTCGTTGGAAGTCCTTGCTACAGAGAGCTGTAGGGACAGAGTCCTTGCATTTATCTAAAGCTGAGATAGATTTTTGATCAGTAAAGGAACCAAAGACTATGAGGAAAGGGCAGAAAAGTGGGTGTGAGGAATGTTGATCAGTTATAATTTTATTGAATGGCAGAGCAGGCTTGAGGGCTGAATGTTCTACTCCTATTCCCATTTCATATGATCTTATGGCTTGATGCCAACCTGATTCCCATGGACTCCAGTTTTGTGAGGGCAATGCAGCCTTGATGTTAAGGCCAGACATACTCATCCCTGGAGTTCAACTCTTTTTGTTCATGCTTAGGCCAAGGTTGTAATGCAGTCAGGAGCTCAGTGGTCCAGGCAAAACCCAAACAGATGATAAAATCCTATTATGTTGGGGCTAGGCACCCAGAAACACAATAGAAAGCACAACACCTTGAATAACAATTTGCTGCTTTATAATGGCATGATGTCTGAGAATCATTAGGCTTGATAAATGATAGATTTTTAAAACTTGGAACACAGTTTTATTGAATCAATACTTGGCTCTGGTCAAACATAACTTCAGATAGAAAGCCCCATTGGATTTTTTTTTAAAAACCTGATTTTTATTTTTCCAGGCGAATGTGTTGGCCTTTTTTTTGTGGTGCTGTCAAGGAAGTGGTATAAATTTTCCAAATATCTTTTTTATTTGAATTTGCCTTGGATCTTACTTGGCAACAGATGTATGATAAGAACGAATTAACATCTTGCAATCTCTGCTAGCTCTTAAAATACTCTCAAACAAAGAAGTTGATCTGAAAGTGGCATTGTTCTCAAAAGTGGAATACGTTTGTTAACTACATTCCTTGGAAATCGGCGCCGTAAATTGTAAGTGCAATATCAATCCGTACGTGAGAACCAAATGTGCTGCTATATTTGTGGCAAAAGCTTTGTTTTCCCAAACAGATAACTGTATACAATTGAAAACTTGTAACGTCTCAAATGAAAGATGAGGTTGAACCAAATGTGGCAAATGGTAGCCTTCCATCCTATTAGACAAATCTTGAGCTCCATGTAAAGCATTGCCTGTGTGGCTCAGTGCTGTACTCTAGCAAGGCAATCTCTGCTTCGTTTGCTGAGTAGGTGCTCTATTTGCAGGCCTCCCTTTTTCCTCTGGGCCTGCTTCTTGACCAACTAAACTTTTCATTTTCAGCTCGCCTCTTCCAATGCCCTGCAAAGAGTCTGCCTCCAGAGGTCACAGCTAACTCCCAGTTGTCATTACCCACCATCTTTGTACCCGCTTGCGTGTGTCCATGTAGTTGAGGTATGGATGTCCAGGAGGTAGTAACCCAGTGGCATTTACCAAACAGTAGCTGTTTGGGTAGAGGCCCGTCATCCATCCGATGAATGTTGCTAAGCCAGTGCAGGACTTCACTGGCTTAGCTATGAGTGTATGTTGACAGAATTAACATGCTCCAGGATCTGAGAGTTGGTGATCTTATTCCGCTAAGTGATGCTGAGGAGATGTCTGAGACTGTGAAGGTGGGAACTGTTTGATGTTTTCTCCTGCTTATGTTGTCCAGGTCTTTCTACCATAGAGGAGAGTACTGAGGGCACAGGCATGGTAAATTTAGTTTGGTGTTCAGTCACACTGCTGCAATTCCACATTCTCCTACTTGGCTTGGAAAGAACAATTGCAGCTTTTGCAATGGATCTGTTTTGAAGTTACAGATTGCTGGTGATTGTGTAGCCTAGAAATCAATAACTTCCAGTGTCAGATTCTCAAAGCTGATAGATGGCATTATGGTAACACCCCAGACCATATTTTGTCTTCCTACTGTGGAAGATCAAACCAAATTCTTTAGTCATAAGTCTGTTCATTTGCTACTGCAAGTTTGTCTCTGTTTGGAATTTTAGTGCAGCATCATCAGCAACAAACAACTCTGACATTTGTCAAAGGTTTGAGGCAAGCAAGGCTGCACAGTTTTCCATCAGTTCTGGTCTCTAAGCAGACACTCTGTGTAGGTTACACAAAGAGATATGACAGCAGTAAGGAGATTAATATGCTAGTGTTGGCATTGCAACATAACCCTGTTTGAGTCCATTGTGGATCTCTGATTCCAGTGTTACAGTCATAGCTTATTGTACTGGTCATATTGGCATGGAACTAGCAGGCAGCCAATTTTCTCAATGGCTTGAATAGACTTCTGTTTCCATGATTAAATGTCATGGTGAGATTTAATAAAGGCAATATAAAGTGGTCTCGTCTGTTCCTGTCATTTCTCTTGCTACTGCTGGGCTGAGAAGACCCTGCCTTTTGTAGATCTCTCCGTTCTTGGGTCTCAGTATACATAGACCAGGCTGCTGCTGAGACCAGGGGACTGCAGCTCACCAAGGGAAGATGGTATACTCCCATAGGATTTAGTATTACATCATTTGCCTGGGGCTATACTTGCCCTTAGGCATCCTGGGGGGACCTCCACGACTGATTCAATATCCAGTGGGTGGGGTAGTACTTGCTAATGTATTAAAATGAGTTTTCTGCAGTCCTGCAGCATGTTACCTGTGCAAATTGTGCTTTCCGGAATTTTAGTATGCTCCATCATTCTCTTAGATGGAATCATAGAATCTACAGTGCAGAAGAAGGCAATTGGCCCATTGTGTCTGCACCAACAATCCCACCCAGGTACTGTTCTATCCCCATGATCCCATATATTTACTGCCCTGATCCCCCTGACATTAAGGGGCAATTTATCAAGGCCAATCAAGCTAATCCACACATCTTTGGACTCAGAGGAAATGGGAGCACCTAGAGGAAACCCATGCAGACATGGGGAGAATGTGCAAACTCCACACACAGTGGCCTAAGCCAGGAAACAAAGCCAGGTCCCTGGCACTGAGGCAGCAGTGCTAACCAGTCAACAGTGTGACAGCAGTACTCACTAACTCATACAAGACTTCCCCTAAACTTTCCAGAACCTTGTGGATTCTTTCACTGCTGAGACAAAAGATAAAAAGGTAAGGTTGCCATAGTCCCAAATGACCCTGCTGACTGGTGATGATTTAACCTGAGGATGACCACACCTCGGGTAGAGGGCAAGGTTAAGAAGGCAGGACCTTCATGAATCATCTCAGCCAATATGGGACCAAACAACGTGTGCTATAGCTCTCAGTTATTCTCAATTACGAAGATATGTAGAGGGACAGATAGTATTGAGGAAGCAGAAGGGCTGCAGAAAGACTTGGACAGGTTCGAAGAGTGGGCAAAGAAATGGCAGATGGAATACAATGTGGAAAAGCATGAGGTTATGCACTTTGGAAGGAGGAATGGAGGTATAGACCATTTTCTAAATGTAAAATTGTTTAGGCAATCAGAAACACAAAGGGACTTGGAAGTCTTTGTTCAAGATTCTCTTAAGGTTAACATGCAGGTTCAGTCGCTAGTTAGGAAGGCAAATGCAGTGTTAGCATTCATGTTGAGAGGGCTCGAATACAAGAGCAGGGATGTACTTCTGAAACTGCTTAAGGCTCTGGTTAGACCCCATTTGGAGTATTGTGAGCAGTTTTGGGCCCTGTATCTAAGAAAGGATGTGTTGACCTTGGAAAGGGTCCAGAGGAGGATCACAAGAATGATCCCTGGAATGAAGAGCTCGTTGTATGAGAAATGGTTGAGTCTCTGGGTCTGTACTTGTTGGAGTTTAGAAGGATGAGGGGGATAGAGTGGACGTGTAGAGGATGTTTCCACCAGTAGGAAAAGCTAGAACCAGAGGGCACAACCTCAGACTAAAGGGATAATTCTTTTAAAACAGATGAGGAGGAATTTCTTCAGCCAGAGGGTGGTGAATCTGTGGAACTCTTTGCCATAGAAGGTTGTGGAGGCCAAGTGATTGAGTGTCTTTAAGACAGAGATAGGTTCTTAATGAGAAGATCAGGGATTATGGGGAAAAGGCAAGAGAATAGAGATGAGAAAATATCAGCCATGATTGAATAGTGGAGCAGACACAATGGGCCAAGTGGTCAAATTCTGCTTCTACGTCTTATGATTTTTGATTCTCAAAGAACAAACAAAAGTACAGCACGGAAAGAGGCCCTTCGGCATTCCAAGCCAGTGCAGATCACAATGCCTGAACTAAATATAAAGCTTTCTGTCCTTACTCCGTCCACATCCCTCTATTACCTCCCTATTTATATACTCATCCAGATGCCTCTTAAATGTTGCTAGTGCACCTGCTTCCACCACCACCACCTCTGGCGGTGTGTTCCAAACACTCATCACTCTCTCTGCATGAAAAACTATCCCCCGCACATTTCCCTTAAACTTTCCCCATCTCGCCTTGAACCTATGCCCTCTTGCAATTGACATTTCTACCCCTGGAAAAAGCCTCTGACTATCCACCCTGTTTATCCCCCTCAATTTTGTAGACCTCTATCAGGTTTCCCCTCAGCTTTCGTCTTTCCAGTAGAAACGACCCTAGTTTATCAACCTCTCCTCAAACCAACACCCTCGAGACCAGGCAACATCCTGGTAAAGCTTCCATGTCTTTCTGGTAGTGTGATGACCAGAACTGCATGCACTTTTCCAAATGTGGCCTACCCCAGGTTTTATATTCCAGTTTCCTCCATGTGTTTATGTCCTTTATATTATAATTCATGCCTAAATATGAGCCTCCAAAATACATCTCCTTGCGTTTGTCTGAATTAAACTCCATCTGCCATTTCTGTGCCCAAGTTCCAATTTGTTTATACCCTGTTGTATCTTCTGACAATCCTCAGCATTATCAGCAACTTCACCAATCTGTGTCACGCTACATTTTTCTTCCAGATCATTTTTTTATATATACTACAAACAACAGCGGTCCCAGCTTTGATCCTTGTGGAACATCACCAGCTACAGATTTCCATCCTGAAAAATACCCTTCCACCGCTACTCTCTGTCTTCTATAACAAAGCCAGTTCTGTATTCATCTAGCCAGTCCACCCTGAATTCCATGTGATTTTAGATTTTATACCAGTCTGTCATGTGGGGTCTGTCAGACACTACTAAATCCATATAAACTAAATCCACAGCCCTTCCCTCATCAATTATCCTTGCCACCTCTTCAAAAAACTCAGTCAAGCTGGTGAGACATGTCCTTCCCTGTACAAAACCATGCTACCTGTCACTAGTCTGTTTTGTTCCGAATGTGCATATATTCTTCCCTCAGTATTTTCTCCAAAAGCTTCCTCACCACTGATGTCAGTCTCACCATCCTATAATTTCCTGGATTATTCCTGTTTCCTTTCTTCGACAAGGAAACAACATTGGCTATTCTCCAGTCTTCTGGAACCTTGCTGATGGTCAAAGAGAAGATATCTGTTAAAGTCCCAGCTATTTCTTCCCTTGCTTCCCACAGTAATCTGGTATAGATACCAACTGGTCCTGGGGATTTGTCTGTCTTAATGCATTTTAAGATGTTCTTCAACACTTCATGCTTCGATATGTTGACATTTTCTAGCACATTCACACACCTATCCCTGACTTCAACATCCAGCAGGTCCTTCTCCTTGGTGAATATAAATGCAAACTACTTATTAAGGATCACACCCACTTCCTGTGGCTCAGTACATGACTTCCCACCTACTTCCTTTGTTTTGTTGTCATTAAGGGGGAAATTATTGTTGCCTCACCAGATTCTCTGTCATACCTGTACTATCTTGTGTCATTGTTTGAGATTTGACCCACAACAATGGCATCATCAGCAAACTTGAAAATCGAATTGGAGGGAAGGGAGTATAGTAAGGGGCTGAGCAGACAAGCTTGTGGAGTATTGGTGTTGAGGATGATCATGGAGGAGGTATTGTTGCCTATCTTTACTGATTTGTGGTCTGTGGGTTAGGAAATCTAGGATTCAGTTGCAGAGGAAGGAACTGAGCCACTGGTCATGTGTTTGGAGAAGAGTCTTGTAGGAATAATGGCATTAAAGGCTGTAGTCAATGAATAGGAGTTTGACATGGGTGTCTTTGTTATCCAGGTGTTCTAGAATTGAATGTAGGCCCAAGGAAATGGCATCTGTTGTGGACCTGTTGCAGTGATACGTGAACTGGAGTGGATCTAGGCAGTCTGGGAGGCAGGAATTGATTCGTGCCATGACTAATCTTTCGAAGCTCTTCATAATGATGGATGTCAGAGCCACTGGATGATAGTCATTAAGGCATGCTGTCTGGCTTTTCTTTTGTACTGGGATGATGGTGGTCGCCTTGAAGGTAGGAACCTCAGATTGATGTAAAGAGAGGTTGAGGATGTCTGTGAATTCCCTCTGCCAGCTGGTCTGCCCAGGACCAGCTTGTTTGGGCACCCCATCTGAGCCGGTTGCTTTCTGTGACTTTTGAGAAGGCTGTTCTGATGTCGACAGTGGTGATCTCATACAGGTTCATCTGAGACTTCTGGGATAGAGAGCGTGCTCTCGCTGACCTCTTGCTCAAAACAGACGTAGAACGCATTGAGCTCGTCTGGGAAGGGTCCATTGGAGCTGGTGATTTTACCTGCTTTCATCTTGTAGCCTGTATGTCTTGCAGATCTTACCATAGTCAATAGGAGTCCGTGTGGCTAGCCTGGGATCTAGCTTGGACTGGGACTGTCTTTTGGCATCACTGATGGATCTCCATATTCATATCTGGCTTTCCTGTATAGGTCAGGGCAACCTGACTTGAACACCTCAGACCTGGACTTCAGGTAGTGGATATCCCTGTTCATTCATGGTTTACCATCGGGAAACACATGGATTTGCTTCTTTGGCACACAGTCTTCTACACCCTTACTAATGAAATCAGTTACTTTAGTCGTGTACTTGTTCAGGCTGGTTGCAGAATTTTTAAATACTGACCAGTCCACTGACTCTAAGCAGTTGCATAGGAGATTATTTAATTACTCAACCAAAGCTGCACAACTTTTTTGACAATTCTGGCGTTTCAGTTTTTGCTTGTAAGTCAGAGCAGGAGCACAGCCTTGTGGCCTGATTTACCAAAGTGTGGGCGGGTGGTAGACCTGTAGGCATTTTTGATGTTTGTGTAGCAGTGGTCTAGGATGCTCAGGCCTCTGGTGGAACAGATGTGTTGGTGGTACTGGTTCTGCTTGAGTATCCAGAGACATCCTCTTGATTGTTATTTTTGGAATTTTCTTAAGTCTCTGGACTTTTTAATTGTTTTGATTCCGTTTGGCCTTTCCATGGCATCTAACACTTTTAAATGAAAGCCATTGATTTTACTTGGGGCATCTTTGGGAATGCATATAGCACAGTGTTGCTTTATAAAAGCTTTGAGGAAGTAATTATTCATTTGAATCATAGAATTCCTGCAATGCAGAAGGAGTCCATTTGGCCTATCAGGTCTGCACTGACTCTCTGACCGAACATCCCACCCACACCGTACAGCCATAATCTCACATATTTACCCCACTGCTCCCCTTGACCTACACATCTTGGGATACTATGTCTAATTGAACATGCTGATCCAACTAACCTCCACACCTTTGGATAGATATTATCTTTCACTTATTCTAGGATTTGAAACTATGCATTTGGTTAATTCCATTAGTTCTTTGGCTGCATCTGTACTGTTCAGGCACTGGATTTTTTGTTTGTAATTTACTTTTGGACTTCATCTTGATCTTCTAATCAACCTTGTTGTGTTTATGTACATTCGTGTATTTTTCTGGTGAAATATCTTTTTCCTTTTACACTCTACAAAATTTGAGGAGGTTGTTTTGATCTTTCAGTCTCACTGGTTTAAAATTTATTTATTAATTCATTTTAAGGACAGATTTGATCAGGGCTTATTGATTTTTTTTGTATATATTTTTGTATGCTTAGCATTATAGCTTTTAAAGGTGTTCAACGTTTTAGTGGAAGACATACTACAATCTCTCCCAACTTATTTGCTTTTGTTATTTCATAGTTTTATTAAATTTGTCTTTTAGCTCTTGGTTTTAATTACCTAAATGGTACTCCTGGAGCAAAGGAAAATGGGGAAAAGTTAAGAGATTTCATAACCTCAAAATGATGAATTTTTTCACATTTTATTTCTCCACAGACATTTGCAACAATCAGTTGACAATGAAATTCAACGCAAGAATATGACTGGCGAGTGGTTTTATGATGCCAAGGCAAAGAGACACAAAGACACATTGCATGGCGCTGAGCTAATCCAAGCATCAATGCAGAAGAAGAAACCCATGACTATCTGTAGGTTTGCTTGATTTAGTCTATTGTATCGTACCTGTTTACTATTCAGAAATTGATCAGCTTTGTATTTGGGAATGTAGATCAGAAAAATATATTCAAGTCCCTCTAGCTGACTCAAGAAGAGTAAAGAATCTTTAACTTGCTTGGATCTTGCAGTCCCAAACAGCAAGTGGTGTTAAGGGTCACAATGACACAAACTTTTACCTTTGCTTGTATCCAAAAATTGAGATGTGTTTGAATGCCCTACAGTGCACTCTGGTTTTGCAGGATAAAGATCCAGCGTGCCACATTGAAATCAGTTACCCAACTAAACTGATTTTATTCTGGTTTGCTTATACACATACACAAATGGCCACTATTATAGTTCCTCTTCATGAAAGGTTACACAAACTACTGTTCTATTCAAATTTATATACATTTCTTATTTTTTGTTTATTTACAAATTCCATTTAACCGCCAATTCCCTGTTCCTAGGAGGATACCTCCCTCCTTGTCCCAAATGTTCAGAATTTGGTGGAACACTGATCCATTTTGTCCTGAGTCTAAAGAATGATTTTGACCTTCAGTTGAATTTTCCAATTCATCATATATGCCTGTCTGATTTTGACTTGAATCTGCACTGCTTCCAGGCATGACCTTTGTTGGAGGAGCTATTGGTACTCTACTTGTATTCTAACTATCTGACTAATCAAACTCATTTGATTATTCTGAAATTTCCACCTTCTTTGTGGGTCCCTGAAGGTAAAGTGTAATCTCTATGTATAAATCAATATGTTACAAACCAAACATCTTGACTAAAAATGGATGTGGACCATATTTTTACAATTCTGCCTGGTAACCTTCAACCTCTTACGATGGTCTTTCATCTTCTTGTTCAAACTTTTTTTCTCTTGCCCTACCCTTGTATGACAATCTTTCTGCCTGATTATCGCTTGCTTGTGTCTGCTGAATTCACATTTAACACAATAAAGAACTTTTTGTTCTAGGCAGATGTCATTTTTTAAAAAAATTCTGCTGGTAATCATGAGGTGTATTATGGTAAATAAAAGAAAAAAATGCCAGTTTGTGATTCTGTAATAAATGCAAAATTCGGCAGATGCCGGAATCTGAAACAAAAACAGAAAAATGCTTAAATCTCAGCAAGTCTGACAGCATCTGTGGAGAGAGAGAGTAGAGCCAACATTTCGGGCTCTCCATCGGAGCTGAAAGGAAATAGTCAGCAGAGATTTATACTGTGAGGGTAGGGAGGGCTGTGGGTTGGGACAAAGAAGATGTAAGCGAGCATGCAGAAGATGTTGAAAGTGTCCATTTAAGTGATCAGAATATGTGAGTGACAAAAAAAATACACTTCTGGCCAACTGCCACATTCCTTGGACAGTCCTTTACCAAGCTGTACCTTTTTGATTTGCCATTCACGCATTCTGATCACTTAATGGACACTTTCAACAGCTTTTCAACCTACTGCACTCTCAGTTACATTCTTTCTTTGTCCAGTTCCCCCATGCCTGCCTACCCATCTTTGCTCTTAGGCTGTGATTCTTTAGTATCTGATGTATCTAGTACTTTCTTAATGAGGACAATTTGTCCTGAGCATTCTGCTGCTCCATTTGAAACAAGATGATGTGGTAGAATGTCTAATCACAGAATTCCTATAGGGCAGGAGGAGGCCATTCGGCCCATTGAGCCTGCACCAATGACAATCCCACGCTGGCCCTATCCCTGTAACCCCAAATATCTTATCCAATAATCCCTCTGACACTCAGCAATTTAGCATGGACAATCAACTTAACCTGCACATCTTTGGAGTGTGGGAGGAAACTGGAGCACCTAGACAAAAGCCACACAGACACAGGGAGAATATGCAAACCCCACCCTGTTCATTCTTGTAAATTTTCCTGAACACTATTTCCCTGAGAGCCAATAAGTGGAAAACAAACTGCACAAAATATCCAGAGTTTTGCTAATTGTTTGATTCATTGGGAAACCCTTTTAACCATTTAGAATGTCAAGCTATCAAAATGAGGGAGCGAGCTATCTTGGATCTGGTACTATGTAATGAAGCGGGTAGAATTAGGGACCTTGTGGTGAAGGATCCTCTTGGGGAGAGTGATCATTGTATGGTGGAGTTTCTGGTGCAGATGGAGGAGGAGAAAGTGGGTTCCCGGACACGCGTCCTTTGTTTGAATAGAGGGAAATACGGTAGGATGAGAGAAGAATTGACGAATGTGGACTGGGAGAGCGCGTTGGAGGGAGGGTCTGTTAAGGAGCAGTGGAGGATCTTTAAGGAGATCTTTCTTGGTGCTCAACGGAAATTTATTCCGATGGTCAAAAAGGATAGTAAGAGGAGAGGTAATAAGCCGTGGATAACGAAGGAGGTGAAGGAAAGTGTTAAACTAAAAGCGGAGGAATTTAGAGTAGCTAAGAGTAGTGGGCAAGAAGAGGATTGGGAGAGGTTTAAATGTCAACAAAGATTGACAAAGAAGTTGATAAGGAAGGGTAGGAGAAACTATGAAGCTGGGCTAGCGCTTAATATAAAAAAGGATAGCAAGAGTTTTTATAAATATATAAAAAGGAAGAGGCTGGCTAGGGTGAATGTTGGTCCTTTAGAGGATGAGAAAGGGGAGCTAGTGGTAGGGGATGGGGATATGGCTAAGGTATTGAATAACTTTTTTGTTTCTGTCTTCACGGAGGAGGATGTGAATAATTTGCCGGGTGTTAGCGATAGAAAGGTGGTAGGACTGGAGGGTCTTAATGACATTACTGTTACTAGAAAGGCGGTGCTCGACAGACTGGAGGGGCTGATTGTGGACAAGTCCCCAGGACCGGATGGAATGCATCCGAGGGTTCTGAAAGAAATGGCGGAGGTGATAGTGGATGCCTTGGTGGTTATTTTCCAAACGTCGCTGGATTCCAGGGAAGTGCCGGATGATTGGAAAACGGCTAATGTTACGCTGCTGTTTAAGAAGGGTGCCAGGCAAAAGGCGGGGAATTATAGGCCGGTTAGTTTAACATCTGTGGTAGGTAAAATGTTAGAATCTGTCATTAAGGAGGAAATTGCGAGGCATCTTGAGGGGAATTGCTTGATAGAGCAGACGCAGCACGGTTTCATTAAAGGAAAGTCGTGTCTGACAAATTTACTGGAGTTCTATGAGGATGTGTCTAGGGCGGTGGATAGAGGAGAGCCAGTGGATGTGGTCTTTCTAGATTTTCAGAAAGCGTTTGACAAAGTGCCTCACAAGAGGTTATTGCAGAAGGTCGAGGGACATGGAGTTGGGGGTAGGGTGTTAGCGTGGATAGAAGATTGGTTGTCAAATAGGAAGCAGAGAGTGGGGGTCAACGGGTGCTATTCGGATTGGCGGATGGTGACTAGTGGAGTGCCCCAGGGGTCGGTGCTGGGACCTCAGCTTTTTACCATTTATATAGATGATCTGGAGGAGGGAACCGAGTGTAGAGTGTCGAAATTTGCTGATGACACCAAGATTGGGGGAACGGCAAATTGTGCGGAGGGTGTGGAGAGTCTGCAGAAGGATCTAGATAGGCTGGGCGAATGGGCCAGGAAATGGCAAATGGAATTTAATGTTGGCAAGTGTGAGGTGGTCCACTTTGGTAGGAAAAATGGTAGGAAGGACTATTACTTACGAGGCGAAAAACTGCAGCAGGCGACGGTGCAGAGGGACCTCGGGGTCCTTGTGCATGAGTCGCAAAAACCCAGCTTGCAGGTGCAGCAGGTGGTCAGGAAGGCGAATGGGATGCTGGCCTTCATAGCGAAGGGGATTGAATATAAAAGTAGGGAGGTCTTGCTGCAGCTGTATAGGGCATTGGTGAGGCCGCAACTGGAGTACTGTGTGCATTTTTGGGTGCCGCACCTGCGCAAAGATATTTTGGCCTTGGAGGGAGTGCAGAGGAGGTTTACTAGGCTGATACTGGAGTTGAGGGGGTTGAGCTATGAGGAGAGGCTCAATAAACTGGGCTTGTACTCGTTAGAGTTTAGAAGAATGAGAGGAGATCTCATTGAGACGTATAAGATGATGAATGGGATGGATAGGATAGAGGTGGAAAGACTCTTCCCGCTCAGAAAAGACAATAGGACTAGGGGGCACAGCCTCAAGATAAAAGGGGGGCGGTTTAGAACGGAGTTGAGGAGGAACTTCTTCACTCAAAGGGTGGTGAATCTCTGGAATTCTCTGCCCGTTGAAGTGGTGGAGGCTGCCTCGCTAAATATTTTTAAGACGCGGGTTGATGGGTTTTTGATGAGAGGGGATTAAGGGTTATGGGGAGAGGGCAGGAAAGTGGAACTGAGCAGCGACAGATCAGCCATGATCTTATTGAATGGCGGGGCAGGCTCGAAGGGCTGGATGGCCTACTCCTGCTCCTAGTTCTTATGTTCTTATGTTCTTATGAATAGCTGTTGTCCTTCAAATTTTGTGATAGCTTATATGCAGCCACTGCCTCACTCTACCTGGCTATTTCATTGTTGCAAAAGTACCAATGATAGCTTCTCTTCTACTTCATCCTAACTCTGACCACCAAAATGAGCTTCATGGTAGACTTTTTCTTGAGTTCATCCTCACCGCACAACCTTCATCAACTGACCTGCTTATTCTTGTGCATAAAAATTTGCCTGATTTCTAAATTCAGTGCTTATATTGGACCACCCATTTGTGACATAGTCATATACCTTAAAATCTTTATTATATTTAAACCAAATGTATATTTTTAGAATTGAGAGATTATATTCTGCTTAATGTCAGGCATCTTTCCCTCTTTGAAATATTGTGGATATGCAGAAAACTGATCAATTTCAGTGAGGTGTCTTCATGTGGCATACCCTTGCTGATGGCTGAAGAGGCCAATCTTTGAAAGGCATTCTGTATTCCACATGAAGCTGCCTGGTGTTGTTTTTGGCATTAGTATCTATTACCATATGGACTCTGGTCATTGCAGTGGTGCATGCCAACCCATGGGAGGTGTTGCCAGTTTTTCACTATCACCTAGAGACTCCCAAATACAATAGTTGATGTCTAGGACCTTCCTATCATAGCATTCTTGAAGTGGAAGTTTGGGCATCCTACCTGGCTATATAGAAAGTCCTTTTGATATGCAACTGTCTCTGAGAATGTAATATTTTGACCAATTTTTGAAGCAGTCACTGATACTCTAGTCGTTGCTTGATGTATAGTGAAATAGCATAGATAAATCTATTTCACATATTCCAGTTGGAGAAACAAAGATAGTTGGCAGGTGGATTGCAAAATGAAAATGAGAACCTTAAGGATAAGTTCAGTATGCAAGGTTGCGTGTTCTGTTCAACTGCACAACACTTGTGCAATTCCAAAGTTTCACTGACCAAACAAAATTGTTGCTTACACCACTAAAAAACAAGGTCATTATAGCCCAAGGTAATGTGGAATAGAGTTTAAAAATCAGATATGTTGCATACACATGTGCTGAAAGGAAGGGGTCCCATTACTGACAGCATGTCATGCCATCAGCAGATTTAGAAAAGCTCATTAGTTACAGGAGCAAAATCTATAAGCAGGGACTATCTCTACCCATCCCTTGTGTGCAACAATCGGTACATGACATTAACAAAGTAAATAACAATCTTTTGACTTTAATGTACTGAAATTGACTGAAAGCTTGTATACAATTTCTTGCTAAATGCTTCTGAATTCTAAATAGTCCAGTGAGAGAGAAATAAAGAAAGAACTTTCATAAAAACATAGAAAATAGGAGCAGTAGGCCATTTGGCCCTTCAAGCCTGCTCCACCATTCAGTAGTTCAGAAAGTCTGCAATCTATATTTTAAAATTATATTGGGTTTGACTTTGTTACAGATGTCAAAATATTTTCAGAGCAGATTGTTGGACGTGGACTGTTCTGAATCCTCTTCAATGAGATAAAAGCTCTTAATAAAAAGATTTATTGTTTCAGCTTTTGGTTAAAGCATCAGACCTGGCAGGGAAAAGCCTGTGCAATTGTAATGATGTTTAGTTAATACTGCGTGGTGGAGGAGTACACACAATTATGGGTTTGATAATTTGTTCATCTGGAGCTGACAGCATTACCAATCCAAGCTGATTTTTTGATTTGATTTATTATTGTGACAAGTGTTTGTTTCTTGTGCGCCATACAAACAAAGCAAACTGTACATAGGGAAGGAAACGAGAGAGTGCGGAGTGTAGTGTTACAGTCATAGATAGGGTGTAGAGAAAGATCAGCTTAATGCAAGTTAGGTCCATTCAAAAGTCTGATGGCAGCAGGGAAGAAGATGTTTTTGAGTTGGCTGGCACGTGTCCTCAGACTTCTGTATCTTTTCCCAAACTGTCATTATATTTCACTGAACAAATACTAATCTTTGTTCACAGATGAACGTCTCCAGACTAAGGAGTTAAAGGAGAAATCCAAGAGGCTTGCAGATAATATTGAAAAAAGTATCTTCATGTCTCCTGAGCTTTCTGTCTTCTTAGAAGAGCCAAAGGTGGAAGAACCTGAACCAAGGTATTATCTACAGTTGGATGCAAACTAACTTCGTTTCTGATGGGGCCCACTTTTTAACTGTCCTTTTGCTCTTTGGGTTTCCCTTAATCTTATGAATGTTTTTTCATGCCTGCTTTTTGGTTTCCTTTTTTTAATTAATCCATGAACTTCCTTTACTCCCCTAGGCTACCTGCAGTGTTGAGTTTTTCATGACAATTGTAAGCTTTCTTTTTCTGTTTGATCTTCACCTGTATTTTTCTAGATGATCATGGAAGTCTAGATTTGGCAGTATCATTCTTAATTTTGGAGGGGACATGCCTGCTTTGTATCTAAGGATCTCACTTATTCATGCTTCCCACTGGTTTACCACTGATATATCCTTTAGCAATTGTGTCCAGTCCACCTCAGCCAAACCACTTCGGTTTTATAAAGTGTGCCTTTTTCCATTTTAAAACTTTTACTTCCAGTTTACCTCTATCCTTCTCCATAATACTAAAATCTAACCAAATTATAGTCGCTATCCCTGAAATGGTTGACTACTGTCATTTCACCCACTTGCCCATCTTCTTTTCATAAATCATAGAAACCCTACAGTGCAGAAAGAGGCCATTTGGTCCATCAAGTCTGCACCGAACACAATCTCACCCAGGCCCTGTCCCATATCCCTACATATTTACTCACTAATCCCTCTAATTTACACATCTCAGGACACTAAGGGGCAATTTTTAGCATGGCCAATCAACCTAACCTGCACATCTTTGGACTGTGGGAGGAAACCGGAGCACTCAGAGGAAATCCACAGAGACACGAGGAGAATGTGCAAACTCCACACAGACAGTGACCCAAGCTTGGAATCGAACCCAGGTCCCTGGAGCTGTGAAGCAGCAGTGCTACCGTGCCACCCAAGACGAAATCCAGAATTGCATCTCCTCTCATTGATTTGTCACGTTGTTTACAAAAACTTCCTGCACACAGTAAATGCACACTTCACCCTCCAATAACCCTTGTACTGTTTGAAACCCAGTTGCTGTTGGGATAGTTCAAATCTCCTGTTGTTGCCCTCATTCCTACAGGCAAAAATTTGTCCACATGTATGTTCTATCTCCATCTCAGTATTTGGGTGTCTGTCATATAGTCGTAGTAGTGTGACTGCACCTATTTCATTTCTAAACTCAACCCATAAAGCCTTATTTAGTAACCCATTTAGTATATAATCCCTTCTCTTAACTGTGACTGATTCTTTAATCAAAGGGTAATGCTACCCCCTCCTTTGTCACCCACTCCCATCCTGCTTGAAAACTCTATCCAAGGATATTGAGCTGCCGCTTTCGCCCCTCCTTTCGCCAGAATCCCAGGCTTCCGTTATAGCAACAACATTATACTGCCATGTATGTATCTGTGTCCTTAGTTCATCTGCTTATAAATAGCTCAACCTCATTAATCACCTTTGATAGAGGCATTTTAGTCCTTGTTTCTTTTGTCTTTGAGTCGCTGACTCCTATTCCCTGATTTGAATCTGACCCATCTAAGTCTACTCTTTGGTTCCCATCCCCCTAAGTTAAAACCTCCCTAACAGAACTAGCAAAAGCCCCAGTGAGTTTATTAGCTCCAAGTCTGCCCAGGTGCAACCCATCCAGCTTCTATGTGTCCCACCTTCCCTTGAACAAGTCCCAAAACCTCAAGAAAGTAAACCCCTCCCCGGTACACCATTTCTCCAGTAATGCATTCATCTAATCTATCCCCTTATCTGCTTTCACTAGCATATGGTACTGGGAGTGATCCTGACATTACTATATTTGAGGTCCTGCATTTATCTCCACTTCCTTCATTCAGCTTTCAGGACCTCATCTCTTTATTTATGTATTCCAGGATCTCTAGCTGTTTGCTCTTCCTCGCCAACGTGACCTGTAGCTAGTCCATGACACCCCATTTCTAGATCTTGTAGTTTTTCCTTTGATAGCAAGTATTTGGATGTATGTTCAAAATGATCCACTCTGTTTGGTTATTGATACTTTTACACTCAATGTGAAGAGCACTAAATCTCCAATGCATTGACCCAGATCGGAAACTTGCTGATTTCAGCGTGCAAACTTCAACCATTTTGGAAGTCCCCACTGTTGTGAGGTGAGGAGAGGAGAGTAGTTGGTGGTGTTTGTTGAGATCAACAGACCAGAATTAAATGGGAAAAGTATGGGACAGAGATATTCTTGAGATTTATTTGGTTTATTTCTGTGATTTTGTATTTGAAAGGTAAACAGTCTGTGTGTGTGTGTATGGGCATTATAATTATTTTATTGTTAGAAATTCCAATGTTCACATTGGTATTGACAGATAATATTTCCAATCTGCCTTTAACCCTGTTGACCACAGGGAAATTCAGACCTCCAAGTATTTTCCCATGCTGAGAGAAAATCAAATAGTTGGTCAAATCCAATCCCTCCTTTTAAGTAGAATGGAGCTGTATCAGCCCAGAGATGAGGAAATGTCTGTGAAATTAGTTATCAAAACAAAATCAATATTTGGAAAATGGTCTTTTGTGCAAAAATAGTATAAAGTTGTACTTTAGGAGCATGTTGACATGATGATGATTTGATGTTTAAATGGGAGGCTTTGCTGGTTTCAGAAAAGTTTTTAAAGCAGAATTTAAAAAAATTTAATCACGGCAGCACAGCAGTTAGCACTGCTGCCCTCTCAGTGCCAGTGACTTGGGTTCAATTCCCAGCATGGGTCATTGTGTGCAGTCTGCACATTCTCCCTGTGTCTGCATGGGTTTCCTCCTGGTGCTCTGGTTTCCTCCCACAGTCCGAAAGATGTGCTGGTTAGGTGGATTGGCTATGCTGAATGCTCCCTCATGGTACCCGAACAGGCAGCGGCGGACTATGGTGACTTGGGGATTTTCACAGTAACTCCATTACAGTGTTAGTGTAAGCCAATTTGTGACAAATAAATAAACTTTACTAATAAAAACTGAGATTTCAAGGGAATTGCAATGCGTTAAATGTGCATTTAAGCTATAGATTTTTATTATTTAAGAATTTTTGTTTACATGGGGTGGTGGCTGAAAACAATTATCAGCTGACTGCTAAGTCTATAGAAATCATTATGAGGAGCTTGACAGATTTTGGGTTGGGTTTATTAAGACCAGAACAAGCTGCTATGTTTGAGTAAAAGTGAGTATTGTAAATGTCAAGCACTCAATGTATGTGGCATGCACATTTTGAAGCAACAGTGAATATGCAAAAAATGGGCAAATGTAGGTATTTTAATAATGGGTTTGTTGCCTTCTAAGATGTGGACTCCTGAATAACTTTTTTGTTTCTGTTTTCACAGAGGAGGACGTGAATAATTTGCCGGGTGTTAGAGAAGGAAAGGTGGTAGGACTGGAGGGTCTTAATGACATTACTGTTAATAGAGAGGCGGTGCTCGACAGACTGGAGGGGCTGATTGTGGACAAGTCGCCAGGACCGGATGGAATGCATCCGAGGGTTCTGAAAGAAATGGCGGAGGTGATAGTGGATGCCTTGGTGGTTATTTTCCAGACGTCGCTGGATTCCGGGGAAGTGCCGGAAAATTGGAAAGCGGCTAATGTTACGCCGTTGTTTAAGAAGGGTGCCAGGCAAAAGGCAGGGAGTTATAGGCCGGTTAGTTTAACGTCTGTTGTAGGTAAAATGTTAGAATCCGTCATCAAGGAGGAAATAGCGAGGCATCTTGAGAGGAATTGCTTGATAGAGCAGACGCAGCACGGTTTTGTTAAAGGGAAGTCGTGTCTGACAAATTTACTGGAGTTCTATGAGGATGTGTCTAGGGCGGTGGATAGAGGAGAGCTGGTGGATGTGGTCTGTCTTGATTTTCAGAAGGCGTTTGACAAGGTACCTCAACAAGAGGTTATTGCAGAAGGTCAGGGGACATGGAGTTGGGGGTAGGGTGTTAGCGTGGATAGAGGATTGGTTGTCAAATAGGAGGCAGAGAGTGGGGGTCAATGGGTGCTATTTGGATTGGCGGGGTGACTAGTGGAGTGCCCGAGGGGTCGGTGCTGGGGCCTCAGCTATTTACCATTTATATAGATGATCTGGAGGAGGGAACCGAGTGTATGGTGTCGAAATTTGCTGATGACACCAAGATTGGTGGAACGGCAAATTGTGTGGAGGGTGTGGAGAGTCTACAGAAGGATCTAGCTAGGCTGGGTGAATGGGCCAGGAAATGGCAAATGGAATTTAATGTTGGCAAGTGCGAGGTGGTCCACTTTGGTAGGAATAATGGTAGGAAGGATTATTACTTACGTGGCGAAAAACTGCAGCAGGTGACGGTGCAGAGGGACCTTGGGGCCCTTGTGCATGAGTCGCAAAAACCCAGCTTGCAGGTGCAGCAGGTGGTCAGGAAGGTGAATGGGATGCTGGCCTTCATAGCAAGGGGGATTGAATATAAAAGTAGGGAGGTCTTGCTGCGGCTGTATAGGGCATTGGTGAGGCCGCAGCTGGAGTACTGTGTGCAGTTTTGGGCGCCGTACTTACGCAAGGATATTTAGGCCTTGGAGGGAGTGCAGAGGAGGTTTACTAGGCTGATGCTGGAGCTGAGGGGGTTGAGCTATGAGGAGAGGCTGAATAAACTAGGCTTGTACTCGTTTAGAGTTTAGAAGAATGAGGGGAGATCTCATTGAGACATATAAGATGATGAATGGGATGGATAGGATAGAGGTGGAGAGATACTTCCCGCTCAGAAAGGATAGTAGGACTAGGGGGCACAGCCTCAAGATAAAGGGGGGGTGGTTTAGAACGGAGTTGAGGAGGAACTTCTTCACTCAAAGGGTGGTGAATCTCTGGAATTCTCTGCCCGTTGAAGTGGTGGAGGCTACCTTGCTAAATATTTTTAAGACGCGGGTTGATGGGTTTTTGATAAGTGAGGGGATTGAGGGTTATGGGGAGAGGGCAGGAATGTGGAACTGAGCCACGACAGATCAGCCATGATCTTATTGAATGGCGGGGCAGGCTCGAAGGGCTAGATGGCCTACTTCTGCTCCTATTTCTTATGTTCTTATGACTTGGTGAAATGCCATTCCCTTTGCTGGTGTTAAAGGCCCTATATGGGAGAGAATCATAAAATGATACAGCACAGAGGAGAACCTCTGCTTGGTCTTTGAAAGAGTTATCTGATACAACACCCTACAAATCTTAGAGTATTTTTCCAATTCCCATTTTAAAAGTTCTTTTTTTAATGTGCTTTCCCTATTCCTTTCAGGCAGTTTATTCCAAATCACCACAACAACTTTCTAAACATCAGTCATCTTACTTTTTGTTTGCCAGTTCCTTTTAAATCTTTTGTCCTCTGGTTATGAACCCATTGATTCCTGCAGAGCAGCTTCTCATTAATTTGTCAAAATCTTTCATGATTTTAAAAACTTCTGTTAAATCTGTCCTTAGGCTTCTCTACTGTAAAAAGAACCACCCTAATTTTCATGCAACCCTTGAACTATTTTAAGTTCTTCACCCTTTCCAAGGCCTTGGCATCTTACCAAAAGTATCGTGCACAGAATTGGACATGATATTCTAGTTGATCTAGCCAAAAAGGTTTAGCATAATTTCCTTCTCAATGTACGATGTACCTGCTATGTTTAGTTATAAAGCCAAGGATCCTTAAGCTTTTTCTTTTTGCTGTCTCTCAACTTCAAAGATTTAAATGTGAACCCCCAGGTCTTTCTGTTTTGACATCCCCTTTAAATTTGTACCAAGGGGCTAAATTGCCCCCTGGAGTTCCAAGATGTGTAGGTTAGTGGGGTAAAAACATGGCGTTCTGGAAATAGGGGCTGGGTGGAATGCTCTGCCAGAGAATGGGTGCAGGCTCAATGGGCTGAATGACCACCTCCTGCACTGCAGGAATTTTATCTGCTTTATCCATCTATATTACTATTTCTCATTCATGCTACCAAAATAAATCACTTCACACCTCCTGTATTAAATTGCATCTGCCATTTGGTTACCCATTTTACCAATTTATATCCTGCTGTATGTAGTCTGTTACTATTCTTCTTGCTGTTTACAAGTTTATTTGGCAAACTTTGGAAAGATTCCTCCTATGCCTAAATCCTAGTCATTCGTATATAATGAAGTGAGCGTAGGTCCATCCGAATGCTAACTCCTGGGGACACCGCTGTATACTCTCCTCCAGCCTGAAAACAGCCATTCACCAATATGCTCTGCTTTCAGTGTCTTTTTTTTTGCCAATCTCGTATCCACGCTATCACTGCTGCTTTCAACCATTGACCACAATTTGCTGACAAGACTGTTTTATGCAGTACGATACTTCCATCAAACACCTTTCGAATGTCCATGTACAAAATATCAACTGTGCGACCTTAAGAAGGAGATTCGACTTTTGCATCACATCAGAGAACTCAATCAATGACAGACATTTTGAAATAGAAAAGAGGGCAATTTACTTTTTAGCTGATTTTAAATCCAACAACCTGGAAAAACAATCTCAATCGTGTAGTTTTTTTCCTTTTTTGTGATTTCAATCTAGAAAAGTGTTTTTCAAACTTTTTTCCCCAGGACCCAATTCTGCAAATAGCTGAGCTTTGGAACCCACGCCTTGTTCACTCATTCACCAGTATTTCCCCACATATAACACACATGGACTTTGTATCCTGTGTTAGCACAATTAACAGAACCATACCTCATCTATATACTGCTTTGTTCATGATTTTAATTTCTTCAGGCTAAATTGGGTAACGTTTCTTACAGTTGCACCAAAACAGGACACAGAAGTTATAGTTCTGTCATGGATTCTCCAGAGCAGCTCTCTCTATTAGATTCAGATCTTGGCCAGTAGGTACACTGGAAAATGAGTTTTCAAAACAAAATCAAAATTTGGAAAATGGCCTTTAGTACAAAAATAGTATAATGTTACATTTTGGGAGCATGTTGACGTGATAATGACCCGATGTTTAAATCGGAAGCTTTGCTGATTTCAGAAATGTTCAAAACAGAATTTTAATGAAATATTAGATTTCAAGGGCATTGCAATGGGTTAAATGCACATTTAAGCTTGAGATTTTTATTGTTTAAGCAGAATTTTTGTTTGTCGGGTGGTAGCTGAAAACAATCATCAGTTGACTGTTACGTCTATATAGAAATCACTATCATGAAGAGCTTGACAGATTTTGGGCTGGGTTTATTAAGACCAGAACAAGCTGTTATGTTTAAGTATAAGTGAGTGTATTGTTTGTGTCAAGTACTGGGGTCTTTGACCGTTTCTCGTAACAAAATGATCCCTGTTCACAGTCTTGCTCACAAGTGGAAGAAGCTCACCTCCAAGTGACCTTGCATGAAAAGAACGTATGTAGAGTGCTTGGCGCCAAACGATGTGCAGGATGCGCAGACCTCATTGTTGCCTGTTATGGTTGTAGACTACAAAGACGGTATAAATTGAAGCAGAGGGTTTGACTGCGTGTAGTGTGTAAAGTTCTTGGCGCCTAAATCAGGTAGTCTTTGGGGAATACCTCCAACCCTTTTTGTACACCTGTGACCCCCACTTTGAAAAAGCCTGATTTAGAATATGACTTGTATTTGTTGAGGTTGATTCAGTAAAGTTTATTTATTTATTAGTCACAAGGAAGGCTTACATTAACATTGTAATGAAATTACTGCAAAATTCCCCAAGTCACCACGCTACGGTGCCTGTTTGGATCAATGCACCTTCAGGAAAGCAATAGAGAATTATAACTATTACTTATTCCAATTCAAATATAACTAAGGATTCCTTTTGTGTTAATCTAACTAATTGACATGAAACTTATAGTGAATACTGTGTTTGGTCAGTTGTATGTGAGTCTTGCAAGTCTCTACCTTGACAGGGGAAAGAGTGTAGAACTCACTGATGTATCAAACTTGTGGGAAAGCATGCTCAAATGAATGTTTCTATCTGAGGCTACTCTCATACACAATAATGGCTAAAAATAGTATGAAAACTACAAGCAAAAGTATTATCTAAAATTTTCAGAGAACTCTAGCATCATTGAATTTTCTTGGAAGTTCATTTTACCAACAAATCTGAAATATAATTCTGTGCTTTAAAACTAGCTTCTGTGTCCTGTTTAGTTGCTTAGAAATGGTGTGATAATCATTAATAAACAAGCACTTTTCCAGCATGAACCAGTTGACTTTTAACAAAGTTAATAAACTCTAAAAGGTTAACTGCCTGTTTTTATTGGTTTTGCTGCAACTATCATGGTACAACTGATTAGCGTGTATATTTAAGACCAGAGTATATCATTACATGTCTTTTGTAATCCAAGGTTGAACCTGTATTTTTTTTTTATGGGCATGTCATTTTGCATGGCATGATTTGAGGCTGGATTAACTTTATTTTTTTTCTTTTTCTGTGACCTTTCACTTTGCATAAATTTTGGAAATGACAGTCTGAGAAGTTTAAGCTTGGTTGGAGCATGATTGCAACCCCTTGGTTAAATAATGTTAGCTTGCCTTCCCTGATTTATACCAAACAAGTTACGTGATCTTATTGTTCATCTTGGATATAATCTCATGACTCAGTATTTAAATAGATAACTCCCAGTAAACAGGATTTCTATGGACCAAATACAACTGAGAAATGATGATGTAAAGGGGACCATGTAAATGACAGGGTTCATTGCCTTTTTTTAACTTTAAAGCATGAGTAATAAGCACATTGTGGGAGTTGGCCAAGAGTTCTTCCCTTCTCTTAATCTTTTTGCTTAACACCTCGCTCGTTGAATAATAAAACCACCGTTGATGGAAGGTGGTTGTAATGCCATACAAAACTGAACATCCAAATGATTGTTTATCGACCTTCCAAAACAATGGTAATTTGGAGATGATATCGGCGGGTATTAGATGTCCATGAAACCAGATGGCAGCAGAAATGATTGAGTGAAAGGGTGGGGGAGGAGAATTGAGAGAAAGAAATGGTTATTTAAAATGCAGCAGACAGCTGCCTTTAGGAAAGGGTACTAAACTGAATTGTATTGTTCAGTTTGGAGTTGGGTCTGCTTTTTGATAATACATAAGCTTTTTCCTTTGCAGTACAACCTCGTGCAAAAACAACAGTGAACAACAGACAGCAAGGCAGAACACACTTACACCAGGAAAGGTACGTTTCACGATACTGTCTCAAAGATTTACTTTGTTGCTTTAAATTTGAGAAAAAAACGGATGTACTTTAGTTTGCTAATGGAACACTCGTGTAACTCAACTGTAAAAAACCAGCGTGATATCAAATCTGAACAGACATACTCATCATTTTCAAATTCTTTTATTCATTTGTGGGACATGGGTTTTGCTGGCTGGCCAGCATTTATTGCCCATTCTGACTTGTCTTTGAGAAGATGGTGATGAGCCACCTTCTCGAATTGCTGCAGTCCATGTTCTGTGGGTTGACCCACAATGCCATTAGGGAGGATTTAGACCCAACAACTGCAAAGGACTGGCGATATATTTCCAAGTCAGGATGTTGAGTGGCTTGGAGGGCAACTTGCAGGTGGTGGTGTTCCCAAGGGCAAGGGCAGCAGATCCATGGGAGTACCTAAGTATAATAGAGAAGGCAGAAATGCCTCTTCTTCTTGGATTGAATAACCTGCAAATGCAATTTAGTGAATTTCTTGCTTTCAGGCATGCTTTTCTATGAATGTAATTTTTAGTAGCAGTGAACTAGAGGACCAAAAGCTTTCTAACAGTACTGACAACTTATTGAGTGCTACTGAAAAAGGGATTCGCAAAGTGGGGAAAAATTTGGGATATCTGTTAGATTATGTTCTATTTTCCTTAAAATAAACAGCAAATGCTGGAATTCTGAAATGAAAATTGTTGGATATCCATTAAGAATTGTGTAGTTTTAAGGCAGGATTGTAAGGGTTAATGTGGGACTAGGAAACAGTACTGCCCAGGTTGTGATGTAGAGAGTCACGTGGAAATAGTAGAGGGTAGTAGTGAGTCTTATGGAAGTATCATATAAAGAATGTGTATGTAAAATAGTAATTGTTTAGTATTACAAGCTGATACACCACCTTATCATAAGACAATATACAGACCTGTACCATGGTGGTAGCAGGTGAAAGACCTCAAAATCCCTAATAATGAAGGAAGAAACTTCAGTCTGACCTGAGAGAAATGTGCCTAACCTGAAGATCTCAAATATACAGCTTGAGATTGTCCCTTAATCTCCAATACAGATTTGGAGCCTGAAGGGCAGAAGAAAGATCCATTCTCTTCATTTAAAAAATATTTAGCTTTTCTATTCCTACCAAAGAGGGTAATCCCACATTTTTGTTATAATTCATCTTTGCAATCTTTTAGACTTGAACAGGGTAGTCAAGCAAAGGACCCTGAACTTTTGCCCATGCTGGCACCTTGGAGAGATCGCTCCAGTTTTGATGTGGAGCATTAACACCAGAGTTGCTGGAGACAGCAGTTACGAGGATAAGCTCAACCTGATTGACATAGAGAACAAGTGCTCAAATGTGGCAGAGACTGCCATGCCAGAGTGGGGTTTCTGTGCCATTCCATGTGATGCTTAACAATTGATCATAGCACGAACCATAATCTGCTGCATAACCAAATTTTAACCCACCCAGTTAACTTTTGTATCCCTCTGAAGACTTTGTCCTACTTTCAATATGCTTTCTCATCCATCTGTATTGTCAATAAATTTGTTGTAATATATTCTTCCTTCATATGCCAATTTGTTTGTAACTTGGAGTAAACTGGAGATTATTACTTTTGCTGTTTCTTTTTCATTAGCCCCTAGCTGCTGATGTTTCCTCTGCAGAACTTTTTCTTAGACCTTAGCACTATGTAGGCTGCAACAACTGGATCTTCCCCTCTTACTCCAGCCCTGTGAAGATATCTCTAACTCTAACACTGGGCAGGCAATATAGCTTTTGAGAGTCATGTTCTTGCCTGTAGGAAACCATACCTATCCCTTTAACTGTACCATCCCTGACATTCCTTTTCACTCCATCATTGTGCTGTGGTCAATTTGCTTATTCACCCTTCCAGCCCTTCTCTTGTCTACACAAACTGCAAGAATCTTGTATCTATTGGACAAGTGCATGGGCTGAGGCTCCTCCAATGTTACCTTCTGGATCCCCATACCTACCTCACTCAGTCACAATAGCCACTCCCTGACTATGGAGTGGTAATTTTATCCCTCTCTGTTGCATACAGTGTCTATCTAAGCTTAGGCTCCTGTTCAGAGCTCTTCAGCTGCAGGTACTGAAACTGTAGTAGTTCTGGATGACACTAGTGCCTACCAGTTCTTGCATGCTACAGCCAGCTCACCTCACCTGTCCTTTCATCTCTTATTTTATTTAACTAACTGGGTTTCAAGTTAAAATATCACTCAATTGTCTATTTTTACAAAATCCACGATGTTTTCAGTCTTCTCTATGACGTAATGTGTTTTATCAATCCTATTTGTTTATAATGCCTATTCTCAAACCTACCTCTTGACCCTACTTTACCAAATTCCCACACTTCCCAAATTCCCTTGCACTTAATGAAATCTGTGCTCTGGTGAAGCTTCTATGTGTTAATACTCTAAATTTGCTAACCCTGATTTGAAATTTTAAATTTCCCAGCTTCTTGTTTAACTCCAAGCTCTAGTTTAGAGAGAGGACTAAAAAAATACTCGCTTTCTTGCGATGGCACACTTTTTTCACTTTTATCGAATTCTTGATTCGAATGTGGCCCTTTCACTCCCAGCTGAGCTCTTCATATTCTGCTCAATTCCCATTCCTCCTGTCTCGGACTTCCTCTGCTGCCACACATTATATCCTGCTCCAGTATTGCTTAGCTCCTGCTCCCCTGGGCTGACATCCTCTCTCAAAATTCCAAAGTAGAATGTCTCCTCTAGCTAAATTAAGAGGAATTATTTTTCTTGAGGGTTGAGATATTCTGTCAGTGTAAGCAGACAGGGTGGAGGGGAAAAAACACTTCCTCGTGAGATCAGATTAGCAGACTACTTATATTTAAAATCTCTTCTATTTCCCGGTTCTTAGTGCATTATTAAACATAAATGTGGTGTTCCCCGATAGTGTAAATGCATGAACAAAGAACATGTTAGAATGATCATTAAACAAACATCCCATTTTATTAAAGCTTTTATTTTCTGTGGATAATTTCTTGTACAGCCTGTTACTGTTAGCACAATTTGTTCATCTCATCTGGCTTAATGATTTATGAGACAATTTTTTTTTTATGTTTCACAATGCTTTTTATATGCAGTCAGCTTTGGTTCAATCATTGCGATCTTGCCTCAGAGTTAGTTGGCTGTGGGTTCAAGCTCATGACCTAAACTGCATGCCTAAACTAGGCTAACACTTCAATGCAGTACTGAAGGAATACCAAAGTGTCAGACGAGCTATATGTCTTGAGATGTTAAACTAAGGCCCTTCATATAGTTAAATATGAAGAATTGCGCAGCACTATTTGAAGAGCAGGAAATTCTTCCATTGTCCTCAGATTTATTTCTCAACCAATGCAACCAAAACAGATTTAACTGATCATATATCTCCTGTGGAAGCTGCTATGTGTAATATGGATGTCACATTAGCATGCACAATAACAGTGAGTACATATCAAATGTAATTCGATGGCTGTGACGTGTTAAAGGACATGGGTGAAGACATAAGATGCTATATAAATCCAAGTTCTCGTGGGACTTTAAACTTGTAAATATATGTAGACATTGCTCCGCCTCTTTAGTTCTGTTCAAAAAGTTGTAGTCAGCCAACCTCTCTTCAAAGTTCCAAGTCAAACTGATTTTGTAAAGAATCAAAATCTTTAGTATGATGATTGAAGCTTTGTGAATTTAAATCAATGACTGATCCAAGCTGCCAATAAAACACATTTTGAACAATTCACGCAGATTGTCTGTCTATATTTGAATTGAATGGCTTCGCCCCTCACTTGAACTGAGTTTATTGAAACAGAATGTAGCAAAAGAGAGCTGAAATATTTTTAATTGTGTGATACTAGCCCTTTTATGTACAATAGCCTGGTATTGGGTTATTTAATTTGGTCAAATATTAGACAGAAATACATGAAAATATTTATGACTGAGGGGGATCTAGTCAACATTCATACTGTAACAGTGCTAAAGCTTTGGTAAAGAAATGCTGAATTTTAGAAACCTTTCTTACCAGGTTTCTAAACTAATTCTGTTAACCATTAGTTTTGAGCTTATGACTAGTACTAAACTGTTATGTGCACATAATTGATCTCTATTTTACTGCTTTTTGGAAGTATAGAATAACATTTCTTCTAGGTTGTATGATGATAATAAGCATAACAGCCGAATCGCTGCTTACCAAATTATAGATTTTAAAATCATCTGATTTCATGGATTAGCAGGAGCCCTCCAGGAGCTGTCCATAACCCACATATGCCGTCTTCTCCCTGTACTTTTATTTTGTGTTTCAAAATCTACTTTCATATCTACTTGCTGTTTAAAAGCTGTTGTGATAGGTCATTCCATGTCCTAACCATCCTTTGCATTAAAAAAAATTAAAACTCTCCTTTTGTTCCTGCTAGTAATAGTCCTAAATTTATATCCTCTGGTAATTGATCATGAATCAATTGAAATAGATTGTCATAATTTTGCTGTATTAAAATCTCTCATTCTTTCAAATACTTCTAAAAATAAATTAATTTCTTTGCTCAAACATGAAGAGTTTACATAGTATATTCATAACAAAAACCCTCTCACCTTTTAATGCCATTTCAGTGAATTTCTCCTGCACCGTCTCCATTCCTAAAGAATTAAATTGATACTTTTATTGTATTTGGCCCTCTGGATATTTGCAAATAGTTTATCTGTAACCACACTGAATTTCTGTCAGCATCATTTGAAACTTTGTGTTTTTGTTGTGAATCATTTAATAATCCTAAATTTCTGACTATTTTCAGCATAGAGAAAATCCTTTCAACAAGTCCTTTTCAGATGATGATATTCCAAATGGAGAGAAACAATTGCTATCAACTGGAACAGAGTCAACATCTATGACTCCTGTGGCAGGTAATTACCAATAAATCATTTAGATTAAATATTTATGCTACAGGATATATTCTCTTTTAAACTGCAAGGTGTTCTTTTGGGTTGGACCTTGGGTAGATATTCCACTACTTGGTAGCATATTTTGTCTGTATTGGACTGCTTGATATCCTCATACAATGGAGTGCAGATGAACTGGGCAACAAACCGTTATAATTGCAAACGGCAGCCAAAGCCACCAGCATTAGGTTGTCTCAAATTTAATTTGATATTTTGCGGTATTGTATACAGTTGTTGTACCTTTTCTGTATAGCATTACTTGGAGTGAGTATGATTCCCCTGCACAGGTAGCATATTAAGTCCTCAACTCCATTAACAAGATTTGAGAAATCATTCCTGTCTTTTGTTTAGTTTACAAAAATCACTCAAAACTTTATTCGTGGATCATAGGAAATAGGAGTAGGCCATTTGGCCCTTTCAGCCTCCTTTGCCATTCAGTAAGATCAGGCCTGATCTGATTGGCCTCAATACCACTTGCATGCCCCCAACCCTCTCATTCTCTTTTAATAAAAAATCTGTCTAATGCAATCTTGGATGTATCCACTGATCCAACCTCCATTGCTTTCTGGATTAGAGAATTCAAAAGATGTGACTTTTGGGAGAAGAATTCCTCCTCATCTCCATCTTAAATGGGAGAATCCTTAATTTGAAATTGTGCTCTCTCGTTCTGGATTTCCCCATGAGAGGAAACGTCCTCTCAGCATCTACCCTGTCAAGCCTGTTCAGAATTTTGTTTCAATAAGATAACCTCTCATTCTTTTAAACTCAAATGTGTATAGGCCCAATCTCCTTGAGCTTTCCTCATAAGATAACCATTCATCCTAAGAATCAATCTCGTGAACCTTCTCTCAGCTGCCTCCAGTGCATGTTTATCCTTAAATAAAAACTGAAGACCATACTCTGGTTGTGGTCTTCCCAATGCCAATTCTAGCAAGATGATTTGGCTCTTTAATTTGCCAATAGATGTGGACATTTGGATTTCCAAAAGACATTGGGTAAGGTGCCACATAAAAGGTTACTGCACAAGATATAAGCTCATGGTGTTGAGGGTGATATATTAGCCTGGATAGAGAATTGGCTAACGAATAGAGAATAGAGTTGGATGGAGGTGATATTGTGGCTATGTTCAATGATGATGTGAAGATAGGTTAGAAAGCAAGTTGTGAGGAGGATACAGAAAGGAATTTTCTGCGCAGTGTAATGCATATTTCACAGAGGCAGCCCACCATTGGCCGGCAGCAGGATCTTCTGTCAATGGAGTTTCCCATTGAATGCACCCCTTGGTGGTGGTGGTGGGGGTTGGGGGGGGGTGCAGTTGCTATCGGCAGGGCCGATAGATGACATTGGTGTGAGTGGCCGGAAAGTTCCAACCACGGAGTCTGTAAAGGGATATTGATAGGTTGTGAATTGGCAAACGTTTGTCAGGCAGAGTATAATAAGGGGAAAATGTAAGATTGTCCGCTTTGTCAGATAGAATGGAAATGAAAATAATATTTAACTAGACAGAGAGACGAGATAATGCTGTGATACAGTGGGATCTGGGAGTCCAATTACAAATGTTAGATGCAAGTATGCCAAGTAATGAAGAAGGCAAATTGCATGTTTTTTATTACAAGGGTGGTGAGATTTTAAAAAAAACTAAAGAAGTCGTGCCACAACAGCAGAGCATTGGTGAGACTTCATCTAGAATACTGTGAGCTGTTTGGTTTTCTTAGAGATATATTTGCATTTGAAGCAGTTCAGAAAAGGTTCAGATTCCTGGAATGAAGGGGTTATTTATGAGGAAACCTAGAGTAGGTTGGACTCTTTTTTTGAGTTTAAACTGAGGTGATCTTATTTAAAATATATAAGATTCTGAGGGGATACAGGGTAGATGCTTAAAGGATGTTTTCTCCTTGTGGGGGAATCTAGAACTATGAGGTACAGTTTCAAATAAGGTCTGCCATTTAAGTCCGAAATGAGAAGGAATTTATTTTCTGTGGGTTGTTATTCCTTGGAATTCTCTTCCACAGAGAGCTATGGAGGCTGGGTCATTGAATGTATTAAAGGCAGAGTTGGATGGATTTTGTTTGTCAAAGAAGTCACGGGTTGTGGGTGCTGGTATGGAAGTGGAGTTAAGGCCAGAATTGAATGGCAGAGCATGCTCAAAAGGCTGAACAGATTATTCCTGCTCCCATTTCTTGTGAACATACCTTGAGGAGAAAAGGTTAATGAAAACTATTCCCTCTATTCAGTGACCATGTTCATTGGGATGAAGCATTATGAAGGCATTCTTTAAAAGTAACAAGGAGAGTGAATGTTTGAAAATTTGGTTTAATTTTTATGTATGAAGTTTCTCAGCAAAAAATATTTTAAACTTTAGTTTGCTCATCTTGATGAGTGCAAATGTTCATTTGGTGAATAGAATGCTTTAGAGTCATGGTCATATAGCACAGAAACAGGCTCTTTGGCCCACCATATCTATGCCAATCATCAAATAGCAATCTCTGCTAATCCCATTTACCAGCACTTGGACTATAGCCTACTATGCCTCGCTGATTTAAGTGCTCACAGGCATTTTTTAAATTGTCCAATATCCCACTATTAAACTTTTAACAAAATACATAAAAATTAATTTGAAAAGAAAAATCCACTCCTCCTCGTTATTTTTAAAGGCTGGTTCGATAACCATCCACATTAAACACATCTAAATCTGAAATAGCAGAGTTGATTAAGAGGGAGTTTACTCTGCATCCAGCGAATTATATATTTTTCCAAGTGGATGCAAATGGATACCCTTTAACAATCACAATGAAAATACACTCATTCTCAAATGTAACAATTTCTGAATGAAATTATCAAAAACAAGAATCATATGCCGTAAATAATGTTTGGTTTTATTTAGATCAAAAAATTCTTCAGCTGCAATCCTGACCGTTTCACCAGTATCTTGCCTATGCCTTTTGACAATGCCCATAGTGCAGGTTGTAAATTATTCCTAAGGGCATCTGTTTTACATAAGTACTTGTGCCAATGTAGATGCATCTTGAGCATCTGCTTTTTCCATGCTCCAGTTTATGACAAAGCTAATTAAGAATTATTTAACTGAGAAGAACATGACTGAAGTAAATTTGACTTTTTCTGAAGAACACTGATGACTCGTTGCAAATGTGCCCATGAGAAAAAGAGTTGGTACTTTTGGAAAACAGGAAGTTTGTCTTATGCATGTCAGGACACTAATTTTCTACAAACAGAACCACACATTTGATGAGTTAGATTGTAAGCTGATTTGAGCCATATTGCCTCAAGTTACAGAACAGTCTGCTATTCAGATATGTAGGCCACACTTCGAATTTGCTAATTTGTGTTTACCCTCAAGAGTTAGGATTTAAAGATATAATTTGTCATCCACTGATAGACTAGCATTGCAATTTCAGTGGTGTTCAATTTAAATGGTGCTCTCCTGTCACATTACAGTGCTAGTTAAATGTATGTAATACCCATACATATGGGTGGCACAGCCCAGTGGTTGGCACTGCTGCCTCACATGCCAGGCATCCAGGTACAATTCTGGCCTCAAGCTACTGTCTATCTGAAGTTTGTACATTCTCATCGTGTCTATGTGGGTTTCTTCAAACTGCTCCAGTTTCCTCCCACAATCCAAAGATATGTTGGTTAGATTGATTGGCCATACTAAATTGTGCCTTGGTGTCAGGGGAACTAACAGTGTAAATGGACAGGGTTGTGGGGATAGGGCCAGGGTGGGATTGCTGTCAATGTGCAGGCTTAGTGGGCTAAATGGCTTCCTTCTGCACTCTAGGGATTCTATTCTACATAAATTTAATTTTTTAGTTGTATGTGAAAAAGTTAGAGGAATCAGTAATTAGATTATGTCTTTTTCTTAAAAGGTTTATTACTTGCTCCACTGTTTCTCATTCTTATGTTTGCTTTCAATTTATCCATTTTCATGATGTCTTTTATAGAATAATTTGTTTTCTGTCCTCCTCCTGGACTATCATGGCACTGGTTTTATATTGCTTTACGTTCTTTGCAGGAAATGTTCTTGGAGACGAGAATTTTTGGGTTAATATAATGTATGTTTATATTAGTGCTGATCAATGCTTTATGCCATTATCTTTGAACCATTGCCTTTGGCCATGTCACTAATTAAGCTATCTCAAATCTTCAGTTAATGTAAATATTTTCAGTACAAAGCAACTTGGTACTACTTACAAAAGTCAATATTTTCATTTGTTTTTCCCATCACTATTCAAGACTGGCACCAGAAACTAGGAACCATTGTATTGCCAGCTGTGACTCGATTAGTACAGGCTTAGCAAGTTGCAGGTTTAAAGCCCACTCCAGAGACCAAAACACAAGTCTGGGTTGATCCTACAGTGCTGAAAGTACCAAACTGTCAGATGAGATGTTAAACTTGTTGCATGTTGATTGCGATTGGCTAACGAAGCTTGTGGAGATGTAGGTATGTCTGACCATAACAATTGTTATGTAGACAAACAACTATTTTACAAGATTTATAAGACTATAGATATTATTCATCTAAGCCATGAGCTTTCTCCTATTAAACTCCTAGTCATGTGACTCATTGTGTGGGTGGCACTGTTTGTTCAATCCCATACATCAACTCTTTTTTTCCATTCTGCACACCCTAATATTACATCTCTTATAGCACCCCTCCCCTCTTTGTCCAAATATATTTACATACTGTCCCTTCCACCCCCAAGACTCTGACTTTATAGGTTTAAATGATCTGAGAGTTTCACACCTTTCCCTGATTTTGTCCTTGAGGCTTGGAAGATCAGTAGTCTCCCCTTGGACTCTTTTTCTTTGACAAGGTTGGTCTTTGTAAGAACTGCCATATCTGATGGATTGCCAATTTGACAGTAAACAGCTAGTTTTCACCAAGATATAATGGAAAGCTCACTTTGAGACATGAGGGATATGCCAATAGAGATGCAGTAGCAAACATTTAAGATGTTTCAGGATACACAGTATAGATCCATTCAGTTTTCCTTTGCATGTCTTTTTGCTTCTACACAATCCACTCCAATAGCTGTTGCATGGATGGTAGAAGGCTGCTGTCTTTAAGTGGAGGAGATTGCTGATGACCATAAGCAGCTTGAACCCAGAAGGCCTGGTTTCAGATTGCACCATCCCTACATGGGCTGCAGCAGTTTGACCTGACTGGCTGATGGGCTACAACACGGGCACTTGCAGATTGGCAAGGGTGGGTGTATAAATATTGTGATCCTGAGAGAGGTCAGCAGATTCGTACTCCATGGAGCTACTATCATTGAGAGGCAATGCTTCATCAATCCCAGTAACCTGCTGGGAAGACGTTGCTAAACTGTTACCCTGAAAGCCCTTAGCACACTCGTAATCCATAGCCAAGATGGCAGTAGTCTGAGCTTTAATGCCTGACATTTTAAAGTCTGACATTGAGTGGCTGCTGCATATGCTGCACTTGAAGCTAAGGTAATAGCCTTCAGACACTACAAAAAGCATGCAAATGGAGGTGATGACCATGCTGGAAAGAATGGATTATGCACAAAGCCCTGTGGCAATTGGTGCTGGGCTCTTCTCTGCTCTTTGACATTGAGCACAGGCTTCCAATGTGCCAAAGATTTCAAGGAGCGCACCCTTTGACTGTTTTCTGTAGCTTTCCCCATTTGGAGCAGAAATCCTGTGTGACGTTTCCCCCCAAGTGAGCTGGCACTCTCGCTGTCCTTGCCCTCTGCACTGGCTGTAGGCCACTTATGTCATGTGTCTCACCTCATATAGACTCTGTCTCTGACGTATCCTCAAATTATGCACAGGTGTCAGTTTGAGTTAATGGCTGAGATATGAAATTGAATTGGCATTTAGTCATCAAATTTGTCAATTTTGCTGTTTCTCCATTGTTCCGTGAAGTAACATTTCTTCTGTATCTGGAAAAGGAAAGACACTTTTCAAGTCAGAAACAATCGGGGGAAAAGAGCAGAAGGATTAGGTAGAGGACGTTCAGTGGCTTCTGTCCCACTGCTGGCCAGGAACGAAGCAGTTGTCACATCCAGTAATGGGCAGTACTGTCTCTTCTAGCTCTTGTAGCTGCTTGTGTACCACTGAAGTCTCCCAATCTATTTGGATGATCTGGCTGACATGGTTGAATAACTGACATTGTGAGCATGCTGAGAATTGGATGTAAGCTTGCATAAGTGCCAAGAGTGGGTGGCACAGTGATTAGCACTGCTGCTTCACAGTGCCAGGAACCTGGGTTTGATTCTGCCTTGGGTGACTGTGTGGAGTTTGCACGTTCTCCCCGCATCTGTGTGGGTTTTCTCCTGGTGCTCCGATTTCTTCCCATAGTCCAGCGTTGTGCAGGTTAGGTGGATTGGCCATGGCAAATTACCCCTTATTGTCCCTAGATGTTAAGCTAGAGGAATTAGCCATGGTAAAAGTGGGGGATAGGGCGGTGGGGAAGACCTGGTTGGAGTGCTCTTTTGGAGAGTTGGTGTTGACCCGATAGGTCAAATGACCGCCATTTATACTGTAGGGACCTTAAGATTTTGAAGGGATTCTGAGTTAGGGTACAAGGAAGCATACGTCAGGTATGAGTATCATTGAAAGGGACTGTTGGTAGCTGAGTGAAGAGGTGTGGTGAATTGAGCTATTTTAAGAGTGCAGATTAGTTGTGTATCTCTCCCTGCACTTAATTGTTTGGGGCGATTCAACCTTGCTCTTCAGGATTTCACTTTATAACCATAATGTTATATTTTCCTAGCTTTCGTTATCTAATACAAATGGTATGTATGATTTTGATAAAGTGTGCAATTTAATTGATTCTGTTTGTCTAAATGTCTAATGACCATTCAAATAACTGAAGTTTTGAAATGTAAACTAGGCAATACTTCATTTTAAGTATGAAATTTGCAGTTTTCAAGTACTAATTCACAGTTGCATTTCCCACAGACATTAATAGTTGGAGGTTATGCATGGTTAGCAATAACAATTTCAAATTTTAGTTCTGGTAGAATTGATAGTTTTTCTCTTATAGCTGCTGTAATGTTTTAACATTTTACATCATCAGCATGATTTTAACCTTCATTGCCATTGATTAATCTAGATGCCTTCATTCATTCCTCCTTGGGTTGTGAAAAATTCTGTTTTGAGAGTGTGGATTTGAAATGTACAGATTAAACTTGATACACAATTGTTTTAATATCTTAAAAGCATTAATTACAGTTGCACTTTTAGATGTAATTTACTGATTCTAAACTGTAGTTGTTGAAATTGTTTTTATCCCTGCCATTGTATACCCTTGTTTTCTTCCAGAGAAGTTGTCTCATCCAAAGGATAATGTTTCCAGATTACATTCTCCCACAAATGAATTTTTTGAAATTAAGAAACCATCTCCTGCACAGGATAATAATCATTTGGAAAGAACGCAAGTGCCAAAGCTAAGGACTAATTCTTCTAAACTGCAAGAGTCTGTGACCAAAAGTGATCAACTTCGTATTGCACCAGGACAGAAAAATTTGAATGGTTTTAATGGTAACTCAACACCTCCTAAAAGCATTTTGAAACGTAGCCCAAGTTCAAGCTCCAATGATTCTGAAATTTTACACGTTGGTGTTCAGGACTCAAAGAGCAAGATACCTGCCTGTGCTGAAACCATTCCAGAAGGACCAACAGAGATGAATACAGCTGTGAATAACGAAGAATTGTTTGCACCCAATAGTCTTGAAAAGTCAAAGCAAGTCAGATTTTCTACAAATGTGGATGAAAAGAAGATATTACAGTCGCTAGAGCCTCATAGTTTAAATGAAGTTTCCAAAATTGGTGAAGATTCTTTTCTGGATAGTGATTATTTACAGGAAACAGATGAAGGAAATGCAGGCAGAATGGACCATGTAGAAGATGAGAATTCACATAAGGCCAATGAATTTTCTGATTTGCATCATTTATCTTCTCCTTTACAAACACAACCATTGTACTTGAACCAAGATGATGATGATGGTAATGTTATGTCCAACATAGACTCTCAGTCCATCCCATCAACAAATACAACAAATCATACAAATAGTCACTTGGCAAATAATGGCTCTGCTATTCTAACTAACCAAGTCCATGAAATGGACACAGGTGAGATACTAACAGAAAAGGAAGCCAACAGAAGATTGAATCCTGCATCAGATCCATCCTTTCACAATGTTGGTAAGATGGCTATTAAAGAAAGAAACATTGTCAATCAGAATTGTGTCAATCATTCTGTTTTCTGCTGGTGGTATGATTACATGTTGATTTTCATCTGTTTAAACTTCAACTTTCTTCTTTTAATTTCACCACATCTAAGATTCTAGGAAACTGTGCTACAAGCCTTTTTGGGGGAGAAATGTAATACAAAATGAAATAAGGCAGTTGCAACTTATTTCTTTGAGGATGGTTAGAATGCTCTGAACATTTTTGAAACAAACTCCTCTTATGACATCCTGAATAAGCACTTTATCATGTGAAGTGGTCAATTGACACTGTGAGCAATAACTTCTGTTTGCTAATCACCAGATATTTTGGCTACAATTCAGAGCATATACAATCTGAAACATGAAGGAAATGAATGTTAAAATAATAGTTAGACATAAGAGGCAAGTTCAGGATTAATAAACCACATAATTACATTTGCAAACATTTTAAAAAAAAACTAGCATGTGAATTAGAGTTCACTGTTTTTGGAACAGTAGGCGAGACAAAAGCTGTATAAGACTTGGATCCCCCAAAGTTTGCATTCCGTACCTGAAATCTGACTTTGGGGACCATGAGATACATTCTGCATGCACTTTAAATCTGAGATGAAACCTTTGTCTTGCTAGGGTCCACCTGTTGGGCAGATTTGCATGTCAAGCTCATCTTATCCATATTTTGCATCCAGTTAAACCAGAGACTTAGTTTATCACTGGCTACAGATCAATAATGAATAATGAGGCAGTTTACTGGAGTTGTGAAAATTTGGACAACCTTTTGATTTAACTGCAAGCTTTGAGTTTTATGGACACCTTAAAATACTTTATTTTATGTTCTAAATTTGCCTTTTTCACACTTCTTTCATTTGCCTGAGCAGCAGCTTTCAGCAGTAATCCTGATCTGATTCCTTCTCTGAGGAGAAACTCTAGATTGCTGAAACTTGCTGCCTGAAATCTGATGCAAATGGCTGTAGATTATACAGTTGATACCATTAAGTAATGACAACTCGTTGAACGCCAGCGAGACAAACCATTCATCCCAGGTTAGCACTGGAGATCAGTTGTAACTTTCAGCTTTTTCTCATCCAGCTCAGCACCTATTTGTTAAAGTTTAAATGGAAAAGCTTAAGCAAGCTACTTCATATGGTTTTGGAATTTTTGTATTTGGCAACATTATTCATTTATGTTGATGATACAAAATTTTGCCCTTTATCAGAATATGCATCCTGAAATAATATAAAATATGTAATCATTTGCTTGCTTTGGTTTTTCTCCTCTCCAAACAAAAAAGGATTGTTGGACAGGTTTTTCTTTGCCGTCAAGATGGCACTTCTGTAAAACAAATTCTCCCCAGCAATTGTAATTTTGTCTACTATCTGTTGCAGCATAAGTGCTTCCCTTTGTTAGAGTAGACAAACAGCAAACTGTAGTTGATAGCCAGTCTCAAATGGTTTCTTTTAACAGTGCTAACCAAATGCACCTGTCTTGAGGTAGATTGTTCCTGGGCCTTGTTCACAATTTGACGTTCTGCTACAACTTGAAGAAAATCCAAATAAAGCAATCCTTTTTATGTTAACCGCAGGTGATACTGAAGCACGTGAAAGCTTTTTTCTTGATATTTCAGAGGTAAACCTGTGATATTTTCTGAATATCATAAAATTAAGTAATATACTTCAACAATAATCTCAAATTTGTCTTTTTATGTAGCTCAGAATCTGAATGAACAGCATTGAGACTTCCATTCCAATGGGTTTTGGTTCATTTCTGATGTTCATTATTTAGCATTTTTTGCAGTGTAAAATCTAAATAGATGTTGAATAATATAAAGTACAATAAATTAAAGACATACTTTTGTTATGATTTAATATAGATGCAAGTAGATTTCTTTATTTAGTAGAACTGTTTTAGAAAACTTACTGTAGAATGGTTGCAGACAATATAAACCGGTGAATGCTTACCCTGTTTTTGCGTCCTTCTGACTATTGTTTTACCAAAGGTGTATACCCATTTAAAGTAAATGGGTCATTGCCTCTTAACAGATGATTTTCAGGAACATGTTGAGCATTCATCTGTTAATAGCAACTTATTAGTTTCATGCTAAGTAATTGCATATGAAATGCATTTATTTGCCTACCTATCTCATAAGGAAGAATAAACAATGTATTCCTATTTATTTCATTCCAGATAAACGGATACTTCACAATGATTTTGAGCCTCCTCAGGTGTCTAATCAGCAAGCTACAAAAATATCCCAAGGTAAGCACGTTAACTTCGCGGTGCCTCTCTTCAAGACTGCACCAACTGAACAGACACATGAAGCTCATTCTTCACAGTCTCAAATGCTTGATAAATATACTGTGGAGAACATGAAGGCAGCTGATGAATCCATATCAAAGGTGTTGGATTGGTTCACCAGAAGTGAAGAAATGAAACCTCCACCTGAACCAACAGTAGAGAACAAACCAGAAGCTGTGATCACAGTAAATGCAAAGCTGGATGCTGAGTGCTCACATAATGAAGCTGATGCATTTATTAAAAAAAACCAAATGCTGCCAAACTTAAATGCCAAAATCCATGAGCAAGGACAACAAGATATCCAATTGCAGGAAGATCAAACTCTGACAAAAATTGATCTCTCTGATAAATTATTAATTCCAGAACCAGTATTTTTGGAGGAGAAAAATAAAACTGGAGCAAAAAATGATTTTCAGATTAACTATCCACTTTCTCAGAACATATTCCACTCTTCTAATGATGAACAGCAGCACAGGAAACTAGAGGAAGATAAAGAGCCAGCAATCTTAAAATCCTTCCCTGAGAAAGGGAGGACTAGGGCAAATGAAACTGCAAAAGAGACGGAAAACTCTCGATCAACCTCAGAAGATACTGACTTTTTCCTCATTGCTACTGATAAAAATAGTGCACAAGAGACAAAATCAGGATCAGAAAGTAGTGGGTGGCATGTAGATGAATTTACAACCTTACCAACAATTCCTGCCAAAACTACAACAAAGCCAGCACTTCCCACTTTCCAAAAACATTCACCAAAACACACAACTTTATTCCAGAAAAATGCTTTTGCAAATGCAGTGTTTGAAAGGTCGATCAAAAAAGAAAATGCCATTGACGTGAAATCATCCAATTCCAAGTTGGCAAACAAAGGAACTAATTCAGTGACTACTGAAAGTTTGTATCCTGTGGCCCTTAACAATAAAGTAGCACAAGATTTAGACCATACCAAAATCAAAAATGAACCAAGTAATGATGAAATGAACCAATTAAAAACAAATAGAAAAAGCCATGTAACTACATGGGAGAGACCTTCCTTGGAAAAAGTAAGGCAAGGGACAGAAAATTTGCATGCACCTGTAAATGTTCAGTCAGCTTCAACAGAAAGCACAGCCCTTAGTACAACAGAAGCAAAGAGCCTATTTACCATGCAGAATGAACAAGAAACCAATGTTTTACAAGGAAAAAGATATAATAATGTCCTAGATTTGGAACAAACCTTGAATGATGAGGAAAATAAAACTGAGGTGGATCTCCACTTAGAGAAGGACACCGATTCATTTCCTGGACAACCAAATCTGGAACAAACGTTGAATGATCAGGAAAATAAAACTGAGGAGGGCCTCAACTTGGAGAATGTTGCAGATGCAATTCCTGTAATAGAAAAACCTTTCACTATAGTTTCAATCAAGAAAAGAGTATGCAATGTATCCGATAATCCTCCTGTCAATCAAACAGAATTCATAAACCTAAGAAACTTTTGGGATAAGGAAACTAAAAGAGACAAGGGTGGTGATGCTTCATCAGCACTTGCAAAAACACCAGATGGCAAACATCGAATGATCACAAAAAGACCAACAAGCACTGAAGCAGAATTGTCACTAGAAGCAAAACCTTTGGTGAATAGGAAACCTATACCTATTCAAAGAGTTCAAACTCCTTTAAATTCTAATGAACTCTCCAAAAATGACACAAAAACCCAGCTATATAGTGGACCAAGTGTCCAAGAAAGAATGCAGCAGATACTTCAACTGAGAGAGACTCAAACCACGAAGAAAAAAATGAACACCAAATATTTCCCCAAAGTTCTCCCCACCGAACCTGAGGAAATCAAAGTAAAATTGAAGAAAGCAACTAATGTGTCAAATGAAAATAAACTTCTCGCCGTGCCCAGTGATTTCCAGAGACACTTTTCTGAAGTAGAGCTTAGTGTCAATGAACCAATTGATAGAAGAATCGAAAATAATGAAGAAGAAAATACTCCAGATAAGAGATTTCCCAGCCAAATCAGGGGTGATCTAAAGTCATCTGGTATATCTTATCAGGATGCAAATTTATCAGTTGGGAAAAGTTCTTCCAGTCAAGTGAGCAGTAATGAAGAAAACCTTAATTTGTTTGCAGGACATTCCTTGGATGTAGGAGAAAGTGACATCTTCCAGAAGAAACTGAACAAATGTGATTCATTGGACAACATTATCCAGGGTAGTCTGAAGTCAGGTGACCCATATTTTGAAGAAAAGAGCCTAATACCTGTTAAAACAGATCAGCACTCCCAGTATGAAGAAGATCCAGGAACAGATTTAGACCAGGATGTGGGAGGTTTTGACTCAGAAGACCAATTTCGATCTGAGTTGAACCTTGAGTCTGGAATTACCAAGATGAGCAGCTTCAAGGGAAGTGATGCTCATCCTTTCAAAAAACCTGCAGCAAAGTTCAAGTCAAATATACCTTATAATCCATATCAAGAAGTTTCACCTAAAAATGTATTGTCAAACTATCCAGGAGGAAATGACCACTTGCATGCTGAATCTCAGAGGAGTTCACTCAGTGAGCATCAGCGTTAATTTATTTTTATTGGCATAGTGGGCTATTCTGTGTTCCTTTTTTTTCCTCCTTGATTGGGTTACATTTTCTATCCACTTTTTTGATCTTGAATATAATTGATTATACATTTCCACCAATCATCTCTTGATCTTGTGTCGATATTGGGTTCAACTATGGGTTTTCTGTGTGGTAATGTCAAGACTTGAGAAAAACACTTTAATGCAAGAAAAACACTTCAGTGCAACCAATGCTAGCCTAGTTCCAGGATCAGAATAATTGCACTCTTTCTTGATGATTTTCCCTGGTGCTACAAAGTTTAACAGCTCCTTTCTATTAAGTGGGTGTGAAATGCTTCTATTACAAGACATAAGAATAATGCTTGTTCTGTAAAATATTAACTTTTTTCCTAAAATTATTGCAACCAGGCTGTTGGTGCATTGGACTGACTCACTTCATACTACTGTTGCAACTGGATGAGAAGATTGCAGGGTCAAGCCTACTCCTAAGAGTTGACCTCATGGTCTAGGATGGTACTGCAGTGCAAAACTTGAGTGATACTCTTGAGATGTTGCCCTCATACAAGAGGATAAAATGAAGATCTATCACTCCCGTTTTTTAAGTAGACTTTAAAAATCCCATGGCAGTAGTCTAAAAAGAACAGATTACTCCGTTTTGTGGCTAACATGGCTTGAGGGGACAATCTTATGTTAAAAAAAAATACCATTATGAAACTTTATTATGGGATATTAATATTGCAAATGTAAAATAACAACGCATTCCGTTTTTGAAGCATTTAGAGATATTTGGGATTTGGACAAATTTAAATCTTTTAAGGCTTGTTCAGTCAAAGCCATTTACTGATGCATCACTTTTAATACCTGTGCAAGGGAATATTGTGAAGTGGGATGGTAGTATGTTGTTAGCTGGTTAATGTACAGTTGCAGTTGTGCTGTATTTACAACTATGACTTAAGATATCATGGGTATCTCAACACATTTGTGGAAGTTACAGTAGCTTTATTGACCAAACTTGTACTGGTATTTTTCCACACTTCATCAGACTACAAACACACGCTTTTCTCATTTTCCGAAATGCACTGCAAACATGAAAAACTATAATATCTATGTGGACATACAACATTAACTCTACCTTATAAAGAGGAGGCGATGGCCAAGTGTTTTTTTTAATTTGTTCGTGGGACATGGGCTTCATTGGCTGGCCAGCATTTATTGCCCTTCCCTAGTTGCCCCTGTTCAGAAGGCAGTTGAGAGTCAACCACATTGCTGTGGCTCTGGAGTCACACGTAGGCCAGACCAGGTAAAGATGGCAGATTTTCCCTGAAGGTTATTAGTGAACCAGATGGGTTTTTCCGACAATTTGACAATGGTTTCATGGTCACCGGTGGATTTTTAATTCCAGATTATTTCTTCACTATTAATCCAGAAACTCCGCCAATGTTCTGGGGACCCAAGATTCGAATCCTGCCATGGCAGATGGTGGAACTTGAATTCAGTAAAAGAAAATCTGGAATTGAGAATCTACTAATGATCATGAAACCATTGTCGATTGTTGGAAAAACCCATCTGGTTCACTAATGTCGGAAGGAAATCCGCTGTCCTTGCCTGCCTGGCCTACGTGTGAAACCAGAGCCACAGCAATGTGGTTGATTCCCAACTGCCTTTGGACAACTAGGGTTGGGCAATAAATGCTGGCCAGCCAGTGATGGCCACGTCCACACATGAATTAAAAAAAAAATACTTTCTACGACCATGAAAATAATTGAGGGGTCTCCGGGCATTTTTTTTAAGCATCTATTTTTATCATCATAGCTGTTCACAGCTGGCCTTCCTTGAACTCTTGTTGAACAGGCCTGGCTGTCAACACGAGAAAGAAAATTTCTCTTCTCATCTATGTCTTAAATTGTAAGCCCTTATTTTTAAACAGTGACTCCTAGTTTTAGTGTATTCCACAAGAGAGCATTTATTTTCCACATTTATCCTGCAAGATCTCTTTCAATCAGGTTGTTCCTTGCTCTTCTAAATTCCAGCAGATAAAAGCCTTGTCTGTCCAACTGTTCCTTGTAAGACAGTCCTTCCATTTCAGGTATTTATGCCAGTCTTTTAATAAGGGGACCAGTATTGTGCATGGTAGTACAGTTCAGTGGTTAACACTGCGGCCTCACAGCGCCAGGGACTCAGGTTCAATTTCAACTGTTGGTGATTGTGTGGAGTTTGCACCTTCTCTCTGTGCCTGTGTAGGTTTACTCTAGGCTCTCCAGTTTCCTCCAAAGATGTGTGGGTTAGATGGATTGCCAATGTTACATTGCCCCTTGATGTTCCAAGATGTGTAAATTAGGAGGATTAGTGGGTTAAATACTTGGGATTATGGAGATAGAGCCTGGGTAAAATGCTCTAAGATAATTGATGCAGACTCAGTGGACCGTTGCCCATCTCCTGCACTATAGGGATCCTGTGTGATCTCACCAATGTCCTGTATAACTGAAGGATAACTCCCTGGTTTTGTATTCAATTCCCTTCACAATATGCAGTAACATTCTATAAACTTTCCAAATTACTTGCTGTACCTGAATACTAATCTTTTTCAATTCATGCACGAGGACATCCAGATCCCTGTGCATTTCAGAGCTCCACAATTTGTCACCATTAGATAGTATGCTTTTTTTATTCTTCTTGTCAAAATAGACAATTGCGTTTCTCCACATTACATCCACATCAGTTTGCCAGATCTTTGTCCACTCAACCTATCTATATATTTTCGTAATGTCATTATGCCCTCCTCTTAGTTTACATTCCTATCTATCTTTGTGTCATCAACAAATTTAGCAACCATACTTTCAGCCCTGTCACCCAAGTCATTTATATAAATTGTGAAAAGTTAAGGTCCTACAATGGAACCCAGTTGCACACCACTGGTTACGTCTTGTCGCCCAGAGGGGAAAAAAAATCCATTTATGCCTACCCCACTGTTTCCTGTTAGCTAGCCAACCTTCTGTCCATGCCAGTATGTTACCTGTTACCATGAACTTTTATTTTCTGCAATAACCTTTGGTGTGACATCTTATCAAGTGCTTTCTGGAAATTTTAGTACAGTATGTCCAACAATTCCCCTTTAACCACAGCACAAGTTACTTCAAAGAACTCCAATAAATTGGTCAAACGTGATTTCCAAATGACGCTAAGGTCTGTTTACACATACTCTACTTTTTGTTAATTAGCACTTGCTATCTAAGTGATGAGAGAAGCTTTTGAGATAATCAAAAGGGCAAGTAAAGGTTAAGAAATCTTTTGTACAGCTGAAACCAGCTAATATTGTACCTGACTGAACAGTGCCATTCAGTGCAAAGTAGCCAAATGTTTTATCATTTGAGTATCCAACATGGAGACAAAATAATATCTTGATTATTCATAATTATACATCAATAAAGTGACCCTTTTAAATGTTTTTAAATTAAGATGTTTCCTTTTCAACAGGTGAGGAAGATGAAATGTCTCCTTTGGCTTTGAGAAGAAACTTGCATGCAAATGAAACTTCCGAAAGTCTACAGGATGTCAATGCCATCTACTCAAGTGAGTACGTGAGTTAGCCGGCTGCCTTATCTTTACTTTCAAGATCATTACTTTCAAGATCAGAGTAAAATCAATCTTACTCTGCCTAATCAAAAGCAGATAAATAAAGTAATATAATTTAGCTTGTTGCATAAAGCTGAAAATTTTATGCAGACCATTAAATAGGTTTATTTAATTGTATGTAGCTTATCAAATGTCTGTTTCTCCCTTTGGACTGAGGCTAATTTTCCTGTTTTAATTTTCCTTTTATTTAAATCGCAAAATTTTAGTAACTTTTTAGTTGTGAAGTGGGAGCGATTTCATCTCCAAATTATACTTGTTGAATTTAATTTGCATCCATGATTTTTTTTATTGCTAAAGTACTTTTTCCTTTTATAATGTATGTGGTTCTGTGATCCTCAGTGCTAACTGTACTAGAAATGGAGGACAGAAATTAAGATAGAATCACAACTAAATATAGCAGCACAACAAACTACTCAATTGAGTTTGGCTCTCTGCTGAAGGAACAAGGTCACTGAAACATGTTGACATATTTTTGCTTTGTCACTTTAACATCACAAAATAAAGTGACGGAGATTGAGGCTGAGGGCATTGAGGAGCCGAGGTATTACCTGTCTCAGGACCAATTATTGGAAACCTGTTCAATACCTTAAATGTTAATTCTATTTTAATAAGATTTATGTGGGTAATGCTGCCTAGAATAGTAAACTAGACCTACATTTCAACAAAGTGTTTCTTGTTCTGCATAAACCACCTCCTGGATCGGTTGATTTAAATAGGATTTTTACAAGGGGCAAGAGTTCTAATTCATTCTGTTGCTTTAAGTTTTAATTTTTTTTAACGTGCCTCCTTGGCTGTATTGTTATATCAGTGATATAAATACAATATCCTTACATTTATGTCATAACAGTGCCAAACATGTTTGATTCTACAAAGAAAGAAACGATCCTCCGTGATGACAATGGTAAATACAATGGGATTTTCCTCCTCCTCTGTGGTGTGTATCGCAGTAGTGAGTGGTGATGTGCTGCTTACTAATGGGTGGGATCAATGGAGATTTCCTTTGAATGTGTCTCTCTCTTGCCTCCACCCCCCTCCCTTTTCGCTCCCACCTGCTCTCTCTTGCCCCATCCACTCATTCTACCTCACTTTGTCCAGTTTTAAAATTGTGTTAATTAGCCATAATAATTATTTCCTATGGTGATATGGAGAGATGCATGGCTGGAGATGTTTCTGGGAGTAATGAGCGCTGCTTCTGAACGATTGCAGATACATTAGTTTGGCTGGATTTTGCATTCACTGTAGTTTAACCAAGTATGGGTGGATGCTGTGGAATCTGTGAAAGTCTTTTCCATGTTGTTGCATTAAGTTGATTTTCTTGGATATTTTTGACAAAAAGATATGCTTATGTTTGTTTAGTTTACACTATTCCAGCATCACCAGAAAACACATTACAGTTGAAAGCAATGAAACGGTTGAGTAAGTCAGTTCCTGCATTCCCAGAGGTAAGGAAAACATGGTTAAGAACTTGAATATTTTTACTGAGTCATTTGACTTTCATTGACCTGCATTAGGTAGTCTTTTTATCTCACATTCTGCAATAGCCATTGGTAGTGTCATGAATAGTAAACTTCTTACAAATTGTATTGTGGGTCCAGTTATCTTCTGGACAGACCACTACCAATATGATCTGCCCCATCATAACAGGTGGGAAAGTTTTAAAGACTGAGAGAAATTCTCCAACTGGAACTAAATTCCATGGTGACAGTGGGAACGTAGTGTTTCTTGCTGTGGAAGCTGCCATATTTTTTGACTCTGGCAGCATTAATTATATAACCAGGGTTTTGCACCCTATTCACTGACAAGGCAGGCATGATGACACAGTGCGCTGTCATGTCCAGGTGTCATATTGAAAAAGTGTCCAAACATCACTGACTCACTGGTGAAGAATGAAGGTGGACCTTCTGAAAATGAAGATGGATCTCCAGGACAATCTGACACTGGTTGATGGACATCCTTGAAGCTACTGAATCTGGACAATCCAGCTGTAGATGCTCCCCCCACTCACTGCTGTGGCATCCTGGAGTCTAGGGTTGCTAGCAGCCTCAATTCCAAACTGGAGACAGCTCCAGCTGTTGTTCAGGCAAGTCCTGACATATACACACCACGTTGTTCCTGATGTGTTTTGGACGGGTGGATTTTCCCACTCCAATTGTGGAAAATTGGCTGTGGGTAGAAGATCCCATTCTGGCATTTATCTGCATCCCATTAAAGAGGTGCAAATGTGCCTCCAGTAGGTTTCCTGATCTTCCAGGGTGGGCACCAGCAGAAGATACCACGGGAAATTCACACTGTTGTGAAATTGACTTTGCACTCTCTCCAGATTATCCCTGCCCCATTTCCTCCTCCCCCTGCATTCCCTCCCCCATTGCCACCAGTGGGGCCATGGGAGAATTCTGTCCTGTATATGCACAACATGCTACACATGCCTTTTGTGCAGCAGCAGTTTATTAGGGCATTTGTATACTCTACCATGGAGATTGGGGAGACTTCATTAATATGTTTAAATTGAGCGGTCTGAGCCATTCTTAAAATTTACCACCATTATGCAGATTTCTCATGGATTGAAAAATCCATGAGTGAGTTGTAGGTGGGAGGTGCTGGTTTCAAAAGGTACTCAGCTTTTCCAGAATCCTTGAATATTAAGAGGAGCAGAAGCCTTTGATCTCCACCGTCAATCACGTCAATTTTGCCTCCACCCCCAAGAGCCATCCCCAATCAACTGCAATCTTCTGATGCTGGTTTTAGCAGCTGGCTACCAGGAAGGACATGGAATAATTGAGCCCCTCCAATCAAATTTTGGTGAGACCGCTCATCCCCTTGTCTTGCTTGGTTTTTAGGCCTCCCTAGAAATGTCAGGGCCACTGTTTGTGTGAGGTTGAGATTCAATAATCTAATATTTTCTTTCTTGACATTTTCCCTGTCCCATCACGCTCCTCTTCACATTGTATTCACATAACTCAATATAACAATGCCAATGTAGATAGAAACTTGTGTAACGGACAAATTACAACAGGAATTTATTTCCAGTGCTAGCCCACACCTTTTTAGATTTGATTTTGTATCAAGTCCTCCAAACTGGAGATGAAGGTGGAACTAGGTTGCCATTGATTGTCACAGCCGACATCAGTTTACACTTAACAAGCAACTTCTCAACTCATGAAGTTTTGTGACCTGTGTTCAACTTGTTCTTATTGAAAAGATTCTGAAATGTTTTAAAAGCCACACTTTCAAGTTTGGGAACAAACATCTGTTTTCAACTAACTCTTTCGCAAATGTAGCCTGAACTAAGTATCCTTCCAAACGCTTTACTTTAGTTTAATGTCAGTTCAAAAAATCAAGCGAAGATAAAATGTTTGAGAACTTTCACTTTCATACTGGATTTAAATAAGCTTCTAATCCTTAGTTGAGGCACAATTCAAGGTGATTAAATTGTTTTACTAATTCCTGTTAGAAGTGGGCATGGTCACAAGATAAAAGGTTGTGATCTGATAAAATCATGTACATTTTACAAAATTAAGAAGCCTTTCCTACCTTTGTAACCAGTTGGTTATGTTCTAAATCAAGATTTCTATTTAGGATTAGCAATTACTGCCAATAGGTGTAAATAATTGGGCCAGAGTTTTTTCCAAATGTATGTAGTCCTGCTCCCAGGACTGGAAGCGGAACCTGACGCCATGCAGTCAGGTGGTAGAAACCTGGATGAGCAGGTAGTAATTAACAGGATGATACTGGGCCCACTGTCCAGTTGAAGACAGTGGCCCCGCTGAGAGAACTAGCAGCTGCTGATGCTGCAGAAAGAAGAGGGTGTATCTGTGTTGTATAGGCAGACCCTGACCACCAAGGAGTTGCACCCTCCAGCGATTGATGCTGTTGCTGAGGAAGTGGCCATTGCTGTGGGGGTGGGGGAGGTCCTTTTTGTGGGCCATGGTGAAACCATAAAGGAACTCCCCAGCCAACTACCTCAAACCCAAAGGGTTAAGGTGGTCACTGCACATGGTAACATCCCCTCCTGAAGCCAAAAAAGATATTGATGAGGGCATGAAGTGATCCTTCATTGATCACTTAACTGGCTTGATTGATTATCCACTGAAGGTTCTATCACTGAGAATACTTTGTACTGATGAGAAGATGTCAGACTCCTTTTGAGGCCTTCTGCCCTCCAGTCCATTTCCAGAGGCTGGTAAAATTGAGCCTAGACTAGTGCAATTAATGTGAGAGCTATTGTTGTAAATTATTGACCTGATGATGAAAATATGTATATGTGTGGATAGTGATTCACCATTGTTTTATTTTAATCAATATTTGAATTGAATGACATCTTTGATTATTGAAAATTGATGGGATGAAGCTGTGTTTAGTTCTGAACACCCGTGTCAAATATACTATGGGAATGAAATACAGGGTTTTAAAAATAGTAAGGATGTGGCTTTTTTTAATAAATAGTTCCAATTAACATGAATAGTACTAATGATATAATATGTCCTTGGTAATTTAGTCTATAGTTTTCCATATGGAGATTAAGCAAAAACATAAGTGAAACTTCAGCACTGTTCTTCAGTAATACAGAGCAAGTTTCAGTATTGCACATTTAGAGCTTGACAAGTTATGTTGGTATTAAAAAAATTTGACAACAGATGATTTATTATGGAATTCTGTAGAGTGATGATGCAGACTCAATGTCGGAGAGCAGCTTCCAGATGGACAGGCGTGGGACAATTGCAAGCTCTCTAACAAACATTAGCAGCTCTTCTGGCATGGCATCAAGATCCTCTGTATGTAAAACATTTTTGTTAATCCGTTATAATGCTTTTACTAACCTCGTCTCAACAGCTCAATGTTTCTATGTTCTTCCTGACCTTGTCCTCCCTCCCGCTCATGTAAATTGATAGCACTGCCAGGTTGTTGTCTTCCCCAAAAGAGATTTCAAATTTAACCTGGGGCAGAATATAATGGAGTCCATTGGAATGGGCATGATGGCAGTGGGGCTGGAAGACACAGGTGGGTGTACCGCAGTGGATTCCTGGCACTGGGACAACTGTCTGCAATTAAATTGGGGGCAGGAATTAATTGACTTTGGAATCCAGGATGTCAATTGAGCACATGAATGGGGCAATTATCTTGAGGCCACCAGAATTTAGTAGAGACTCAGGAATTTAATGAGATTCTTGCAGGTCTCCTATGCCTCCCAAAGGCTGTCCAGCAGACTCTGGTTTGCCTGTAGCCTTCTGTGGGAGGGAACTGGTGGAGAGTAGAGATCATTGTTGGTGCTCAACTGAGGGACCCAGCATTGAGAAGAGAATGGGAACTACCAAAACCATCTTGCCTCTCACTTCGCAACCCTCACCTCACAATCCCCATATCATCTCAATCATCCATGTCCAGGGATCCAACGTTGATCCTCCAGCTGCATTTTGGAGCATTGCCAGCAGCAGCCATGACTCCCACTGATACTGCTGGTAATGGAGAGCTGTCAGCTTTTAATTGGCTGGCAGCACTTGGGGAATGGGATTTCATCCCGTTGAGGATTGATTGCATAAAAGCCTTGCACTGGCCAGTTGGCTGATAAATAGTGCCAGGCTTACCCACAGATGCTATTTAAAGGTCCCAGTAGTTCTCTAGCTAGTGGGGATAGCCTCTGGCACAAGCATTAATTTGTGGCCCTTGGTTTAAAAGGTCTGATGGCGCATTGAGTAAAAGACAATTGTTTTCCTACTGAGACAGCAGATTGTGACAATTTCTCAATAATTATAAGGAGTGTACAGCACAAAAGCCACTCTTTTGACCCAGCTGGTCTGTGGTGGCATTTATGCTGTCTGCAAGTTCCTCCCACTCTTCGTCTAACCTTTATCAGCATTTATGTCTATTCCTTCCAATTTCTTGCGCTTATCTAGCTTCTCTTAAGTGCAGCTATTCTATTTGACTCAGCTAGTCCTTGTGGCATGTTCTGACCACACTTCAAGTTTAACACAAAGTTTCCCCATAATTCGCAATTGGATTTATTGGTGATTATCTTGTACTTGTGGTGGAGACCAAAACTAGGACCCATAAGTGGAAACATCATCTTTGTGTCTACCCTATTAAAATCTTTCTTTATATTTTACCACTTAACTTTCTCTTTTCTAGAGAAAAGATACCCAAACTGTTCAGTCATTTCCAGTGAGTATACTTTCTTAGTTCTGGTTGAGAGGGGAAGTGAAGAGGAAAATAAGATTGGCAAAGACAGAGTATGAGAGTAGAATGGCAGTTAATGTAAAAGGGAAGCCAAAACTGCTGCTTTCATGTAAGTGGTAAACAAGCAGTAAAAGGGTGGCACAGTGATTAGCAGTGCTGCCTCACAGCGCCAAGGACTCGGGTTCGATTCCAGGTTTGGATCGCTGTCGCTGCAAAGTCTGCACGTTCTCCCATGTCTGCATGGGTTTCCTCTAGGTGCTCCAGTTTCCTCCCACAGTCCAAATGATGTGCTGGTTAAGTGCATTGGCCATGCTAAATTCTCCTGCTGTGCACCTGAACAGGTGCCAGAGTGTGGCGACAAGGGGATTTTCACAGTAACTTCCATGCAGTAATAATGTAAACTTACTTGTGACTAATAAATAAACATTAAAAGGGTGGGGAGGTGAGGCATATTAGGGAAAAGAGATGCAGGACAAGGTCAGAATATTAAATGAGTACTTCTTTATTAGCATCCCTTTGTTTGTAAGCATTGTAAAGTATTGGTAGAAATGGCAATTGTATAGGTAATAGATGCAGTGAAAATTTGATTGGTAAAATGTATTGGAAAGGCTGGAATGTGTATGGAATGAATAAGTCACCTGGTCCAAATGGCTTCCATCCCAGGTAGATGAGGGGCTGGGGGTGGAGATAAGGGAAAGGCTAGCCATAATCTTCTAGATATAGCAGAGGTGCCAAAAGATTGGAAAGTGGCAAATATGACATCCTTGTTCAAAAAGGGTGCAAGTAATTGTAGACTGATCAGTGGCAAAGTTTTAGAAGCCATAATCAGGGAAAAAAATTAATAGGCACTTGGAGAGGTTCAAATTAACTAATGGCACGTTTGTTTAAAGGTAGATTTGTGCTTAATTAATCAAATTTAAGTTTTGATGAAGTAACAAATTTGATGAGAATGTAATTGATCTTGTCTGAATGGATTTTAAGAAAGTATTTCATGAAGTATGATACCAAAGATTGAGCTCATGGAATAGGATGGTCAATATCAACTTGGTTAAAAAATGGCTAAAAGATAGAAAACATTGAGTTTCAATTAGAGGAAGGCGGACAGTAGTGTTTCCAAAGGGTTAGTGTTGGGACTGTACATATTTCTGATGAAGTGATTTGAATATTGGAATTGTAGGATAAAATTCCAAAAATTGCTGATGCTGTCAACCTTGGATGTGCGGTAAAAAGTGAGTATTCGTATTTGTCTCTAATTGGGACAAAGGTCCCTTGCATCATGAGATATACAGATGATGTCATCAGCAGCTAGGCTGGGCTGGACTTGCAGCCAGTCTAATCTGTGTTTGTAAGAGCAACATCTTTCCCCAGTAAAAACTCTTTTGTTTTATAACTTTGTGTTCTGCAAGCCCCTCTTTTAAAACACCACAGTGAGGCTGACACCAATCAACAGCAACAGGTCTTAAGCCATCAGAATGCATAGACAAGTAGCAGATGGAATTTGATGCACAAAATTTTAAGGTGATGCATTTTGACAGAAGGGAGAGGGAGAGGAAGAGGCAACATAAATCTATAAATATAATTCCATAATGTGTGGAGGAATAGAGAAACCCGAGGAGTTCACGTGCGTAAATCGTTTGAAAGTGGAAAACTAAAGATAGAGAACAATTAGCAAACAATGTGGGATGCAAGGTGTCTTAAATAGAAGTTTTAAGTACAAAAGCAGAGGATTTATGCTAAAGCTTTATAAAGCTCTGGTTAGGCCACAACTGAAGGGTTGCGCCCAATTCTGGTCATTGCATTTTATGAAAGATATGGGAACGCATGAAAGGGTGAGGAGGAGATTTGCCAGAAAGGATCTGGGGCTGGGATATTAGCTACATGGCTAATTTGGAGAAGATGAGGTTCTCCTTGGAGTAAAAAGGAGATTATGGGGAGAGGTGTACAAGATTATGACCATCTTAGACATGGAAAAATATTTCCATTAGCTGATGGAACAAGGATTAGTAGAGACAGATTCAAGGTTTTGAGCAAGAAATGCAGGATGTAAGAAACAACTTTTAGCACTGGCAGAAGCAGCAAGCTCCACGTCAGTAGTGGAAACTGAGATGATAAATGATTTCAAAAGATTATTTGAGGGAAGTAAATGTGCAAGAGTGTGGGGATAAAGCAAATGAATGGGACAGACTGGATTATTCTACAGAGTTGGTATTGATTTGATGGGTCAGATGGCCTCCTGCGCCATAATGATTGTGACTCATCTTTTCTTTTTTGTTGTTTTTGATTAGTGTATGACTTTTTCTTTTAGTTTTAATCTTTCCCTTGCAAATTTCTTTATTCTTTCAGTGAGATCTTACTTGTACGTAGCAGAATCTTTCCTCCTGAACTTCCTTGGTCTCTGTTTTAAATATTTTCCACCACACTATTCTATGTCTTTGCTTGTCAGGTTTCTTTCTCCATTCCTGTGTACTTCCTTAGTTTAATTCTTGTCACCTCAAAACTAATTTTCCTGCAGTGCATTACTTTGGTCTTTATCTTGGTTATGCCTCTCTCAATCAATTTCAGTTTATTATGTCACAGTGTCAAGGTTTTCCCTTTATGATTTCTTCCCTTATCACCTTATGGCTTCCTTCCAGTATTCGGTCCCAGTACTAGTGTTGGTATCCCTAAATCGAGTCCCTACTTCCCTCTTAGTCTTTTAGCCATGCATTCACCTTCCTGATCCCTATTACCCCCTAAAAAAAGAGATTACTATCTTCTGATATTCTCTCAGAAGGACTGTGTTCATTTTCTTCCCCATGTAATTGGTCCCAATACAGATCATGACAACAGGATCTTTCCCACCCTTTCCAAGTTCTTCTCCAGTTCCTCCAGAATACTTTTTGCCCTTGCACCATTGTTGTTGAAACAGAAATCTGCTTGCTTGCTGGAATTTGGGGAGAGGTGGGTGAAGAGTGCTAATTACCAGAAAAAATATATATTTAGTATATCAAATTTGTAACTTCTAATTCTTTCATACCAGCACTTGTTTTATTCTAAGGTTATAAAGACTTTATCCCACCAGTCTCAACCCATTAGAGATGATGAGGCTTTTAGGCAGCCCTCAATGGCATTTTTCAGCTGGCCACTAGGAGGCATGTGACACTGGATAACGCATGCCTTGTCATCTGATTGCTTTTATGCCTTTCCCTTAATACTTATCAGCAATAATGTGGCAGCATGAAGGATTAAAACTGCATTTTTGTATGCCGTTGTTCTTTGTGCATTAATATATGGCACTGTCGAGAGATGTCTCTGATAGTGTTGCAACTATTTGCATGAACTTCTTGTGTTATACATAGCATCTTATTTGCTGTTGTGTTTACTAACCATGCAGGACAACTTGCAAAAGATTACCAAAGAGAGAAAAAAGGAACAGCTAAGTACATAAAATCACATACATGGTTGTGAGATTAAATTTAAGAATCAATGAATGGCAACAAGGAAATATAATCTAAATACATGCCTTACTTTCTTAGCTTTGTTTCAGGGTTTCAAGAAATTGCATTCATTTAAGTTAATTGGTAAAACAAGGAAAAACTATGAAATGCAACCTACGTGACATGAAAACTGCACAGTATACTATTTGGAAAATGAAGTCTGATTGCATTTTTGATTTGACTTATTATTGTCATGTCTATTAGTATATATAGTGAAAAATATTGTTTCTTGCATGCTAAACAGACAAAACATACAGAACATACAGTACAAAGGGAAGGAAAGAAGAGAGTCAAGAATATAGCGTTGATGGAAGAGAGTATGTTTGGGGTACATGGGGTCCTTGATTATACTGGCTGCTTTTTCAAGACAGTGAGAAGTGTAAACAGTGTCAATGGATGGGAGGCTGGTTTAAGTGGTGGACTGGGCTTCATTCGTAAGAACATAAGAAATGGGAGCAGGAGTAGGCCACCTAGCCCTTCGAGCCTACCCTGTCATTCAATAAGATCATGGCTGATCTGAAGTGGATCAGTTCCGCTTACCCGCCTGCTCCCCATAACCCTTAATTCCCTTATCAATCAGAAATCTGTCTACCCATGACTTAAACATATTCAACGAGGTAGCCTCCACCACTTCAATGGGTAGAGAATTCCAGAGATTCACCACCCTCAGAGAAAAAGTTCCTCCTCAACTCTGTTCTAAACTGCTGCCCCCCACTATTTTGAGGTGTGCTGTCTAGTTCTGGTTTCCTTTCTAAGTGAAAAGAATCTCTCTACCTCTACCCTATCTAGCCCCTTCATTATCTTATATGTCTGTATAAGATCCCCTCTCAGCTTTCTAAACTCCAAGTACAGGCCCAGTCTACTCAATCTCTCCTCGTAAGCTAACCCCCTCATCTCCGGTATCAGCCTGGTGAACCTTCTCTGTACTCCCTCCAAGGCCAGTGTATCCTTTCGCAAATAAGGGGACCAAAATTGCACACAGTACTCCAGTTGCGGCCTCACCAGCGCCTTGTACAGTTGCAGCAAGACCTCCCTGCTTTTATATTCTAAACCCTTTGCTATAAAAGCCAACATTCCATTTGTTGCCTTGATCACCTGCAGACTTGAGTTTTTGTGATATGTGCACAAGGAACCCCAGGTCCCTCTGCACAGTAGCATGCTGCAACTTTTCACCATTTAAATAATATTCCATTCTACTATTATTTCTTCCAAAGTGGATAACCTCACATTTGCCAACATTATACTCCATCTGCCAGTCCTCGCCCACTCACTCAGCCTTTCCAAATCTCTCTGCAAACTTTCCGCATCCTCCACACAATTCGCTTTTCTACTCATCTTCGTGTCGTCAGAGTTCCACTCATCTTTGTGTCATTATCGTTCATGACCCTTTGTAGTTTCTTGCAGTCTTGGACAGAGCAGGAACCATATCAAGCTGTGATACACTGAAGAAAGCATTCTTTCTGGTTGTATCTGTAGAAGTTGATGAGTGTTGTAGTGGACATACCAGATTTCCTTAGTCTCTTGAAAAAGTAAAGGCATTGATGGGCTTTCTTAACTATAGTGTCCTTGTGGAGAGACACCTAAAAACTTGAGGCTCTCGACTATTTTTACTTCATCCCCATTGATGCAGACAAGGGCATGATCTCCTCAATGCTTCCTGAAATCGATGATTTGTCTCCTTTTGTTTTGTTGATGTTGAGGGAGAGATTATTGTCATTGCACAGTTCATCAGATTCTGTACTGTATCTCGTCCTTGTTTGAGAACTGACCCACAACGGTGGTGTCATCAGTAAACTTGAAAATCGAGTTGGAGGGGAATTTGGCCATACAGTCATAGGTGTATAAGGAGTATAGTAAGGAGCTGAGGACACAGCTTTGCAGAACACTGGTGCTGAGGATGATCATGGAGGAGATGCTGCTGCTTATCCTTACTGGCTGCGGTTTGTGGGTTAGGAAGTTTAGGATCCAGTTGTAGAGGGAGGAGCGAGCCCCAGGCCATGAAGTTTGGAGAAGAGTCTTGTAGGAATAATGGTGTTAAAGGCTGAGCTGCAGTCTATGAATAGGAGTCTGACATAGGTGTCTTTTGTTATTTGTTCCAGGGTTGAATGTAGGGTCAGGGAGATGGCGTCTGCTGTGGACCTGTTGCAGTGATAGACAAACTGTAGAGAATCCGGGAAGGATGAATTGATTTATGCAATGACTAACCTTTCAAAGCACTTCATAGTGATGGATGTCAGAGCTATTGGACGATAGTCATTAAGGCACACTGCTTGGCTTTTCTTTGGAGCTAGGATGATGATAGCCTTCTTGAAGGAGGTAGGGACCTCCAATTGGTGCAAAGAGAGGTTGAAGATATCTGTGAATATCCCCACCAATTCATCCACACAAGACCTGAGTGCTAATCTGGATACCCCATCTGGGCCAGTCGCTTTCGCGGGTTGACTTTTGAGAAGGTTGATCTGATGTTGGCAATGGTAACCTTCAATACAGGTTCATCCGAGGCTTTTGGGATGGAGGGCATGCTCTCGTTGACCTCTTGCTCAAAACAAGCATAGACTGTGTTGAGCTCTTTGGGACAGGTGCATTGGAGCCAGCAATTTTACCTGCCTTCATTTTGTAGCCTGTTATGTCTTGCAGACGTTGCCATAGTCAACAGGAGTCCATGTGGCTAGCCTGGAATTTGAGCTTGGTCTGATTCTATCTTTTGGCACCTTTGATGGATCTCTGTAGATCATATCTGGCTTTCTTGTATAGGTCAGGGTTGTCTGACTTGAATGCCTCAGACCTGACTGCAAGTGGAATGGAAGACTTTTTAGCCTCTGCCTACTCTATGTAAGGTTCAAATTCAAGCTCTTGACAGGGCAGTCAGAAAGCAATTCTACTTGCTCCTTATTTAGAGAATCAAATGGTTTATTAGTGGAACCTAATTAATGCTTAAATAATGATACACAGATGTAAAATTGTACAGTGTTCCTGTCTTATTTTTCTTCTTCCAATATCATTGATACATATGGCTTGATTGTACACTTATTCCACTCCAAAATCAATTACATAGCACTTAAATTTAATTACTAGATTTGAAAGTCAGTCAGGTATTTGCCAGGAGTTAAAAGGGATGACTAATACAAAAAGTGCAAGAATGGGGCTTAAAAATTCCTACAGTTCCCTGTATTTTTTTCAGGCAGAATGACATTTTGGAATCATTAGAATCCCTCCAGTGCAGAAGAGGGCCATTCGGCCCATTGAATCTGCACCAAATCTCTGACAGACCACCTTACCGATGCCCAACTCTCCCCCCCCCCCCCCCCGCCACCAATAACCCACATATTTAGTGCACAAATCCACCACCCCAGCCTACATATTTTGAGAAACTTGAATGCAAAATGTCCTTTTACTTCTATGTTCAAGATTGTTAATTTGTCTTGAAAGTTATTTGCCACATATTTTAAGCTTGCCATAGTTGTACTTTCCATGGTGGTGCTGGTAGCAGTGATTAAAAGCGACCCTTTCTCTCTGCTGTCTACATAATTATTGAATCTCCTATTTTCAAGATCCAATCAGATAGATCAGGTTCATTGATCAGTCATTCAGCATTTCTTGAGTAACTATAAAGATAGCTGAATTTGACTAAGTAATAGCAACAAAATTGTAAATTGGCACTGCTCCAGGACTAATGGGTGAATGATCTGAGAAAATATTAATTCATTTGTGCAAATGGAGTGAACAATCTAAATGGCCAACTTTCTTGATAGATATTTTGTAGGTATTTAATTTTTTAACTATTTGAATGCTAACAGGTCAGCGGAAGTACAATGAGCGTCTACAGTGGTGACTTTGGAAATATTGATGTCAGAGGGAAGATGCAATTTTCGTTGGATTATGTAGACAAGTTGAAGGAGTTCCATATTTTTGTGGTACGCTGCTCAGACCTAGCTGCTGCTGAAGAGAAGAAAAATCGATCTGATCCGTTAGTAAATTTTTTAAAAATTATTTTTCGTTCTTGACGGTATACTTTTTTGTATACATGGATCTTGTTTCAAATATATAATGTTGAACTTCCATGATGGTCCATTGTGTTTATCTAGTGTGTAGTTGACTCATACAAAGGACTCTGGTTCGACCCAAGAGCTGTATTGCATTAAGTGACTTTAAGTGTCATCGCTCAGAGGTGAAACATTTCAAGAGCTTCAAGGCATCACCAGGTGATTTAGGATGGCAGAATGGTTAGCACTGCTGCCTCAGCACCAGGACCTGGGTTCGATTCCGGCCTCAGTTACTCTGTGTGGCATTTGCACATTCTCCCCATCTCTGCATGGGTTTCCTCCAGGTGCTTTGGTTTCCTCCCACATTCCAAAGATGTGTGGCTTAGCTTGATTGGCCATGCTAAATTGCCCTTTAGTGTCATTGAGACTTGCAGGATAAATATGTGCGGTTACAATGATGGGGTCTGGGTGGGATTGCTGTTGGTGCAGTTTCAGTGGGCCTGAATGGCCTCCTCCTACACAGTAGTGATTCTATGATTTCTCCAAAAGCTTGCCCCCATTCCAAGCCTTGTTGAATGACTGGATGACCACAAGTATGATCATCTGAGGTCTGCCAGTTTGCTTGCAGTTTTTGGTGACTGTTGAGGGTTTGGGACATCTCCTGCCTTTATTTCCAGTGATAAATAAACTGTTGCTAAAATTACGCATGCATGCTTTATTTGATTGGACTATTTGTGTATTAGTCATGCATTTATTCCAGAATGAGGGAGCACTTGTGATTTATTCTTTGTTATTACATTCTCTCTTTTGACTGGAAACAGATTCAAGTTAATTAAATAAATATTAGAGATGCAGAATCTATAAAAATCCAGTAATATAACCCAAGGTAAAACTCCTGTTGCTATAATAAGGGTATATGACTATGACCTCTCACTCTCTTCCACTGTGCTGTAAAAATTCAAGAAACTCCAGAGCAAACCTGCCTTTTGCAGCCCAAATCTTTTTCTGGCTTGATAGGATGGCTGATTCAAACTTCATTTCCCAGCCCACTGCTGTTTCTATCAGGAGGTCTTCCCACACAGCCAACACTAAACGCTTAACATCTCTCCTTGTGTATCTTTTTTCCCTTCCATCTTCAATTCCAATGTTCTCAGTACTAGTTTGAACTTATCTTTTCCAAAATATATAAAAATCTTTCATGTCAATCCTATTGCTCCCTTTTTTTGGGATCAAATAAAATGTAATAACCTGCCCTTGTTTATTCATGAGACCTTTTGCAATCTCTATCTATTGCCCTTTGAAATTAATAGCTGAAAAAACACAGGCCCTCTCTATCTGAATCAAATTTCTAAACTCACTTACTTATAAAACTTCTTGATTGTAGCTTCTTTACAAATGCACGTATTTATCACTTTTACTCCTTCCATCCTTCAACACTTCTGGACCAATGGCCTCCATCTAGCCTTTCCACAGCTTAATTAAATCACTTATACACCCACACACAGCCGCCTTTATGGAATAGTACAATACTCCCAAGTAATATCAAAATAAATAACATTCATCTTCACAATTTTAAAAGATCATTCATTATAAATCTTTTGTTTTTAGGTATGTAAAAAGTTACCTGCTTCCAGATAAAATTAAAATGGGTAAAAGAAAAACATCAGTGAAAAAAAAATCATTGAATCCGGTCTACAATGAAATACTAAGGGTAAGAGAGCCTATTATTTTTTTCCATGCTCTATTGAGTTTAGCTGTGAATAACTTCTTGGCAGTCTTTTTAACATGCAAGTCAATAAATAATGAAGCTAAATGAAATATTCAAGTTTATTCTTAACCTGCTTAATGGGGGCTGGCCCTTTTTGCCTCAAGAATTAATTTATTTTGCTACTGAAATATTCTAAGCAAGCTTTGTTGTGTTACAGTAGTGACAGCAGACCTTTAATAAACATTGCACTTCAGGAAAGATGTATTGGCCGTGGTAAAGTATGTCATGGTGCAGATTCATCAGAATGGTACCTGGTCTTGCAGTTGGGTTATGAGAACAGCTTGCATAAAGTTGGTTTGTATTTCACTGAATTCAAAATATTGAGATATTGAAAAAATGATACAGGGATGTGATAGGGTAAATATAGAAAACTGTAGAACAGAAAGCAGTTTGGAAGGCAAATAGGTGTGTTAGCTTTAATTACAAACATGTCACCAATACAAGAGTAGGGGAGGTCTTTCTACAACTATGTAAGGTTTTGGTGAGGCCACTTCTGGAGTATTGTGTAGAGTTTTAATCTCCCTATCCAAAAGGAGAATTATTTGCCTTTGAGGGGCTGCAGCTATGGTTCATTAGATTAATTTGTTCGATGAGGAGAGATTGAATAGGATTGCCCTATTTTTTCCTGTTTAGGAGAATGAGAGGTAATGTTATTGAAACCTATAACTTTGAGAGGGCTTGACGTGTAGAGGCTGAAAGGTTTCAGTGGGCTGAAGAATTTTAAGAAATAGGGGACCTATCATAAATTACCAAACCTTTATCCAGAGACTGAGCTGAAGGGAAATAACTTAGATGGTTGTGGATTTTTGGAATCCTCTACCTCAAGAGGGGTGTGGATGTTCAGTCATTTGAGTATATGTAGGACTGAGATTGATAGATTTTTGGGCACTAAAGAGACCAATGGATATGGAGATAAGGCAGTCAATGTAAAAGTTTAGCCATAATCATATTGAATGGTGGGGCATGTTTGATGTATGGCCTATTCCTGAATTTGTTTCCTGTGCTCGTCAGCTACTTCCTCTGTTGGGTGAATCCAGACTGATCTTCAAATTAAGGTCAGTTAGGGCTCACTTCGCGCAATTAGGAAGCTTTTTTTCTGATGAGGTAGGAGAAATATGAAGTCACCTCCCCAAAAAGGTTGGGTTTGTTGAAATTTTCAAGATTCCATATCAATAAAGATTTGCAATGCAGTACTTAAAACAAAGGCAGGTTATTTAAGTTCAATTATAAATCAGCCATGATCTAATAAAAAGATGGGACAGGATTCTTGGACTGACTGGCCTACATTTGTTCCTATGAATTTTATTATGTTGTTGCAAATCAACTGTGCAGAATTAATAAGGGGAAAGGACAGTGGAAGATCACCAGGAGTGTTGTTCACAAAATATTAGTGGTCTCAGGTCACAGCAGGTTTTCCTATATCTAGCTTGGCTCCTGCTTCCGTTTAGAAATGCAAAGAGAAATAGAGCAGAAGTCCCTGAGCTTAGTTGGGTTAAGTCTTGGATCAAGGTAGTGTCTTGCATTGATCTACTTTTTTTAATTTGTCCCCTTTAGCTACTCTTGCAGGTTTCAGTCTTTGGGGTTCTTTAACATGGTTAAGTAGTAAAGGTTTTCTGGTACTGTAGTGATACCCCTGTTGTCGAACCGGTTAATTTCATTCTTGTAGTGACAGGTTCTCGAAGTGGCAGTGTTTTACCATGACCCTGCGCTGTATGACAACTTCACCACCACTCAGGAAAACAGGACAGGTAGAGTAGGAGAGGTGGGCAGAAGTCCTGCTCTGCTGCTGTGTCTCCAGAAAAGGTGAAGTCCAACCTATTGGGTGGGATATTTCAGCCTCGCTTGAGCTAAACTGGAAATTCCTGCCTGTAGTCAATGGAGATTTCCGTTGTTGGCCTCTGACCTGTATTGATTCCATGGCAGGTGAGGTGGTCGAGTTCTAGCGAACGTGTCTATGGTTCGTGAAACAAAAAAACAAAAAAAACTTTTAAAATGTTAAAAATTTCCAAAGGAGCATTTTGAGTCATTGCGTCTTACACGTTTGTATTATATACTTTTTAAATGTGTATATGTTTATTTGAGTTGACTTTTTCCTGAATTCCTGACCATTTTCCACAAATTAATTATTTTGCCTTCAGAATTGCAAATTTGAGTTGCATTGGTGTAAGCTAATTGGTGGCAAACATGCAAATATTTTAAGAATTCTTCATGTCTAGTCGAATGAAACATGAGTAAATGTCTGTAAATGATCCTTCATAGAAAAATATACTACAGTGATCATATGTTTATCTGTTTTATTTCTAATCTGATTTAAGTGCATTCTACATATCTCATTCCACAGTATAAAATTGAAAAAGCAACCCTCATGGCTCAAACCCTGAACCTTTCCGTCTGGCACAATGACACGTTTGGGCGGAACAGTTTTTTAGGTGAAGTGGAAATAGAATTGAACAAGTGGGACTGGAGCAACAAGAAAATGGACTGGCACAATCTGAAACCAAGGGTAAATTGTGGCAAGATCTGCAATATTATATACTATAAATTAGAAAGCACCAACTGCACTTGTTGGAAATTTGAAACATTAATCCAGAATGCACCTGTCAGTCTCTGAAGAAAATGAAATACATAATTTCATGTATATACACCTCATTAGAAATAAGATAGGCAAGCATTTTAATAAGCCTGAGAAAATAGAAAAAAATAGAGTGAAGGAACAACATACTCAACTCACTGATAGAGAATTAATGTTTAGTTTGACCTGCAAAATCCTCAGTGGAAAAACTATTAAATGATACAAAGGATCAGTCAGTGAGGCAGTGGGTTAAAAGAAAGAATAACAAAATAAATCACTAAACTGAATGTTCAAACCAGAATTACCAGAGAAAGTGATAAGGTACTGTTTTTGAAATTGCTGAGAGCAGTTTTGGAAACTATGGATGTAGTGATCGTGATGGGAATGGGAGGAGGCGTTAATGCATGGACCACAGAGAGCCCAATGTTGCACTGTTGGGCAGATTCAGAGTACCATAGAATTGCTCATCTAACATATACTTGGTTTTTGCCAATATTGATGAAACTACAACTCAGTTTTATAAAAAAAATTCTGTTCGTTACGTTGAACAAAATTTTAAATGGATGGTGTGTTTGGGGAAGGATAAGGCACTAGACATGCTTAATCTGCATGAGAAAAGGGAATCAAACAAATGTATACTTTATTTGTTTTACATAACACCCCATATCCCCTCCCCCACCTTATCAGCAAAGCCCTGGAAAAGGGAAAAGAAAATAGGCACTTTTGCCAGTTCATAAACTACTGTCAAAAATGCCTCTCCTGGCCTTCAAAGATGAGCAAGTAGTCTGCAGAGACCCCACCCCACTTGTTATTACCTGATATTCTATTTATTCAGCTGTCAATCATAGAATCCCTGCAGTACAGAAGGAGGCCATTTGGCTCATTGAGCCTGTACTGACACAATCTACCCCCCAGGCTCTATTCCCATAACCCCACACATTTACCCTGACACCATGGTCAGTTTGTCATGGCCCATCTTTGGAAACCCCCACACACGGGAGGAATATTCAAACTCCACACTGACAGTGACTGGGGACCAGAATTGAACCTGGGTCCCTGGTGCTTTGAGGCAGCAATACTAACCACTGTGCCACCATGCCACTCTAATGATCTTTTAGTTTTCCAGAATTGCGTCATAACACCTTCTTGAAGAGCTACAAAAAGTTGGCCCGTATTATCATATTTGGAGTGCCATTTGATAAGAGAAATATAAGAAATCTTTCATAAGAAATAACATTTCAGCTTATCCAGTTTCACACTATCTTTAAATGGATAACCCCATCAGTTTAAAACATATTTCTGTCTATCTGATATTGATGCCTTTAATGTTATGTCTTTATCTTGACAGATAATCCTAAGCCAAACCCAAGGCACAAAAACTGATTTCTGTAGCTTGGTGTATTTATGCTGTTACTCATCCATATTAGCCTTCCCTGTATCTTCTCCAGAGTCAAAATATTGTTAATATGGAGGTCAAAAAGGTACCCAGTACTTCAGATGAGATTTTACCAATGCCTTGTAAATAGCTTAATTGTATATAATCTGCAGACATTTAACTTGAATATTTCCTAGGTTCAACATTATGACTACTTTTTTTAACCCCATCATTTTGAACTTTCCCAAACCCCTCTCTGTTGATTCCCTATGCACTTACTGCAGTCTCACGAATAGGCAGCTAGAAATAGAGGAAATTGAGGTTTAAAAGTGAGGAAGAGTTGATGTGACTGACAGTAAGACCATATTGTAGATGACTATATTGATATGGCAAAGATAAACATTTGAAAACATGGATATTTTCAAAATGGTGAAGGAGTAGTAAGAGAAATTGGCAGATATGGTCAACCAGTCCAAGGAATGAAAAGCCAAAGATACCATATGAAATTGAGGGATAGATGGAAATGGAAGAATAATGAAGGAAATTCTCAAAAACAAGTAGAACAAAAAGGAAGCCGAGCCAATGACATTCCCATGGCAACAGAGAAAGAAATCTGGGAGGAGCCTGATGTTGCATGAGATCTGTCACATCTTCTGATTAAACTGTGTTTGCATGCATAATTAGTTTTCAGGAATTGAATGTTTGTTTATTTAAATAAAACAGTTTTGTAATATTATGGTAAAAATGTTACCAACAACACACAGACTAAATGATCTTTCTTGCTCATGATATTTGCAGACACTTTCAGTTAGCAGAATGGATGGCAAAGGTAGTTTAAAAGTGGCTTTCCGTTACATTCCTCAGGGACATGGAGGTATTTTTCTCCTTTATGTTTTAGTAATAATTTCTAGTTTTTTTATCATGCTGGACCAACATGCTAATCGATGCTTCTCCACACAGGGAAAAAAACAGGAGAAGTTCATATTTGGGTGAAGGAAGCCAGTAATTTACCACAGATTAGGCCAAACCGTTTGGATCCATTTGTTAAATGGTAATAGGTTACTTTACTACGACACTCACTGAACTTTATTTTATATGCATTTTCATTTTTATACTTCACTATGTCTTCCCAAAGTAAGCTTGTTTGTGAGATCCACCTTCTGTTCCCTTGAGTTGAGACTGTAAATTATTTGTTCTTTAGGCTCTAGCCTCTTTGTTTGCAGAACCATCATCATTATCTTTTTAAAAAAAAACTTACGATTGACTGCAATTTTCTCAGTAATACCTCACTGACTACCACCTTTTTATCTTAAATTTTTGAATATCACTTGCTGTGCTTTTTCCCATTTATGCTGTAGGTCTTGACCTGAATCCCTCTAATCAGGTTTGTGTCCCCTTGATACTGAAACAACCACCTGCCAGTTACGCAACTGTGAGGCTAATTCGTTATCTTCATTACAGCCCCTTGACATGATCATCCACACCAATACTCATCCATACCAGTACGCATCCATTGTCTACCTCTGCTGAAATTGCTTGTTGCCATTCTTAACTATCCAATTACATCTATAGCATAACTACGTTTTGCTTTACTTCTAATCCTGATTGCCACTTCCAGAGTCCCGTGCTGTCCATCCATGTCCGCCCCCCTCCTTACTGACTCTTAGTCTGATTCATCGAGCCATCATTTATATGTACACTAATAATATGAAGATCTACTCCTTCACTTTGTCATTTGTGACTTCCAGATTTATTACTCCAATGCTCTTCTGGCTAGTCTCACCACCTTCACCCTCTATAAACTTTAGCTCAGTGATAACTTTGTTAGTGTTCTCTATCAAATCCCAATTGTCATCTGACCTTTAATGTCTGCCAGTCCTCCAACTCAGTTAAGATTGGTCCCATCATGGTCTTGCCTCACCCTTGGCAGGCACAATTTTGCCCTCAGGCTTGTTGGGGATTCAGGAGCCTAAACTGCGGGTAAGTTACTTAAATGTGATGTTCCCCAGATTGACCAATTAATGGCTAGGGAATGGGTCTTCAGTCCAATTAAGGAAAGTGAAGAGCTCTCAAACTTAAAGGGCGAATAAGAGGCCCTCCAACTCAAAGATAGTAGCAGGATCGGGGACGCAATGACCTTGTGGTATTATTGCTAGACTATTAATCCAGAAACTCAGCTAATGTCCTGGGTTTGAATCTTGCCACAGCAGGCGGTGGAAAGTCTGGAATTAAGAATCTATTGATGACCATGAAACCATTGCCAATTGTTGGAAAAACTCTGGTTCATTAATGTAACTTAGGGGAGGAAGACTGCCGTGTTCACCTGGTCTGGCCTACATGTGACTCCAGAGCCACAGACACTTGACTGCTCTCAGGCAACTAAGGATGGGCAATAAATGCTGGCCCAGCCAGAGATGCCCATGTCCCACAAATAAAAAAAGTACCCTAGCTGGTAAATGAGGGAGGGGAAGCACCCAAAAATTGAGGTGAAGAAAATGGAGGAAAGTCGCTGTGAAGGCTCTAGCAATCAGTTTTCATAATTCTTTCATTCTTTATTTAGGGTATTCCTCCTCCCTTTTCCATTCTGCTTATCTTTTCAAATGTTAAGTACCTTGGTGTATTTATTGCCTGAGTTTGGGCACCATATAACCATGAATCAGTTTTATCGTATTAGGGTAGTGGGAACTGAAGAAGAGGGGTCAGTAAATTAAGAGGGTGCTCCGTCTGGGTGCCTCTGTCATTCTTGGTGCTGGGCAAGTTTATCAGTGCTGGGCTGAGTTCAATTGGCTTCCTGGTCCATGAAGCAAACAGAACTCTGCCAATTTAAAGCCAAAATTTGGGGCCATTTTATGGCCACTAACATTTTAGCTTTGAAAGTGTGCGTTCCATTGTGATGGCAACTTCATGAGGCTGGCCACTCTGCAGCATGCTGGGGTGGGAGATGGGATGTCGGACCCAAAGGTTTCTTGGCTTACAGAGATGACCATGGGCAGGGAAGGCAGCCCCCACAACTCAATGGGTCATTTGGAGGGGTTCCCCCATTCTCCTATGGGATCAACCATGCTTGGCTCCCTAAAATGTAATTTTTACGTGCTTGTCTGTGGGTGCCTTCATTTTGAGATACATGCAAGGTCTCCTGGTGGTGTGGCTGAGGCTTCAGAACTGAATGACAGGAGCTTGTCACCATCCTTGATTTGTTCTTTTTTTGCACTGAACAAGGTATGTGATGGGGTTCCCCAGTATCATTGTAATTGTGGTACAGCATTAAGTAGATGTAGTTATGACCTATGTAAATCCATCAGATTGGAATTGGTGCAAGATGTCATACAGTAAGTAATCTGCAGTTTTGTGTTATCAAGATCTCCAAGATTGCGTATGTGCTACGTAATTTTCATGAATGAAGAACCAACATTTGAATTTACCAATACTATTGAGTGGTTGGTGCATTTGTATTCAGAAATAAGAAAATACAACACAACATGGTAATAGCTTGTGATTCTTGAAGATTTTCAATTTCAAAGTACAAGATTGTGTCAGCCGATGCGTTTTGTGGAGACAATCTCTAACAGCTGTCTGACATCCAGACTTCAGGTTCTTCAGACTTCACGTGGGGGTCCACTGAATTATTGACTGTTGACATGTTTGAGCTGTCACCAAATATTCAGAAATTAGAGATCTTCCAGTTCATCTTAGACCTATATTTTCAGCTTTTGTTGAGCTTGTAGATCACTGCTGCTGTTCCAAGAGTTGCAGTACTCAAGGCACAACTGTGAGTAAAGGGGCCAACAGATTGGTACCGAAAGAGAGTGACCTGTTACTTTGGATAGTGCCAAGAAGGTCAGTCAAATGGAAGGCTTAGAAAGGTTGGGAAAAGCTACAGGAACAAGAGTAGGCCATTCAGCCCATCAAGTCAGTTCTGCCTCAGTTAGCTTTATTTGCAAAAATGGGAAAACTCTGCCCTAGGTTTACAGTGACCTGATCAGGGTGTATCAGCAAATCATTATTATGTTTCATGCTCAAAAGCTCAGAGCCTTTGTAAAATTATATGGTATAAGAGTTGCTGTTTTGCAAATTATTGTTTATCAATAGGGGATCACTTCAAATTAGGGAAAAGGGGGATGTTGTGGTACAACTTGAATAGGTGTGGCTATGATCTCTGTACAACAGACGGAAAATGATAGATAATATACAAAGTATTGTCATCCAGATATGAGGACCTCTGCAAGAATATTCATGAAGATTAAGTAACTACAAAGGTTCTGCTAAGGGAATAGGAAATCGTTTAAGACTTACCTGGATAGTCACATGAGCAGACTGGGAGTGGAGGGATACAAATGAATAGTCTAGTTGGACCAATGAGCAGTGCAGGCTTGGAGGGCCGAAGGGCCAGTTTCCTGTGCTGTACTGTTCTTTGTTCTTTGAAAAGCTAGGAGCTAAATTAGAAAGCAGAACCAACAAGGTGGTAATCTCTGGATTAATATCTGGGCCATGAGTGAATTGGCGCAGGGTCAGTAAGATTAAGGAGGTAAATGCGTGGTTCAAAGATTGACGTGGGAGGAATGGGTTTGAATTCATGGGACATTGCCACCAGTATTGGGGAAGATGGGACCTATTCAGATGGGTTGGTCTTTGTCTGAATCGTGCTGGGACCAGAGTCTTGGCGAATTGTACAACTAGGGCCATAGATAGGGCTTTAAACTAAATAGTGGGGGGGGGGGGGGGGGGGGGTTCAGTGGTATTGGGAATTACAAAATCAAAGGTAAAGGAGAGGGTATGAGTGCAGGTTAATGATGAGGCCATTCAACTAGTTAAAGGAGTTGAGGGCTTAGGAGGGGTTAGTAACGTTTCCAGACCATGTAATAGGACAGAGTATAGAAGATGGCAGGAATCTAACCTCAGGCAGAGTAAAAAAAGGTGACAAGCATGAGAAGAGAGGTGGTCAGTTCAGTGCAGGGAGATGGTCTGGGGAAGGATAACCAGTTTGCGACAGGTAGGGATGGAGCGTGCAAACAAAAGAATGCACTAAGAAATCAGGTCAAGATAAAGGCCAGCATAAAGACGCTTTACCCGAATGCACATAGCATTCGAAACAAAGAGAATGAGTTGATGGCACAAATCAGTACAAACGGGTATGATTTAGTGGCCATTACAGAAACATGGTTGCAGGCTGACCGGGACTGGGAACTGAATATCTGGGGGTATCAGATGTTTTGGAAGGATAGACAAGAAGGAAAAGGAGGTGGGGTAGCTCTGTTAATTAAGGATAATATCAGGGCGGTAGTGCGAGATGATATAGGCTCTAAGAAGCAAAATGTGGAATCGATGTGGGTGGAGATGAGGAATAGAACAAAGAACAACCCAGCACGGGAAACAGGTCCTTCGGCCCAACAAGCCCATGCCGCCATCTTAAAGCATTTTCCTACACCTACCTTGCCCCGTGTGTATGCTAATGGTACCCCATTGTAACCAGATTCAGGGGAGAGTAGGATAGGATCAATTTGGTACACCAATCAGCCTAAAAGCACATCTTTGGGGTGTGGGAGGAAACTGGAGCACCTGGAGGAAACCCACGCAACCACAGGGAGAATGCGCAAACTCTCGCAGACACAGGCCCAAATCCATGTATCTGCACAGCTAGCAGTGATAGTCACTGAGCTGTTGTGGTGCCCATCTGCTGGTCCACGTTTCAGCACATAACACGACGCGAAGTACTAGGCCACTCTCAACATCCAAGAGCAGCCCACACATGACCCACTGTGTGCATGCCTGTCGTTTGACAACAAGGTGGACCAACACACCTGCGGATTAAAAGCGACAAAATATTAACATGTAGTATTACGTTTCCAGTATCGTCCCAAGGCTCTGACCCTTTTTAAAACTGTCGCCTATAATCCTCCATCCCTGTGTCACTCGTGCTTATCTGAGTAAACTTTAAACAAGTCCAGCGTGCCTGCCTCAACCACCTTACTTGGTAGCGCATTCCATACCCCCACGACCCTCTGTGTGAAAAACCTCCCTCTAGTATCCATATTATACTTCTCCCCCCTCACCCTTAGCTTGTGACCCCTTGTGATATTTGTCTCCAATCTAGGAAAAAGCCTGCCACTGTTGACTCTTATCTATTCCTTTCATTATTTTATACACCTCTATCAGATCCCCCTTGGTCTCTGTCTTTCTAAGGAGAAAAGCCCCACTTTACCCAATCTTTCCTCCATATCCCAGTCCTTCCATACCAGGCAGCATCCTGGTAAACCTCCTCTGCACTCTCTCTCCAGGGTCTCCATGTCCTTCTGGTAGTAAGGTGACCAGAACTGGACGCAGTACTTCAAATGCGGCCTAACCAATGTTCTGTACAACTGAAGCATCAGACACCAGCTCTTGTACTCTATACCCCTTCCTATAAAGGTTAGCATTCCATAAGCTTTCTTCGCAACCTTCTCCACCTGGGTTGTCACCTTCAGAGACTTGTGCACTTGCACTCCCAAGTCCCTCTGCACTTCTATACTCTTAATTGGTCTACCTTTTATCATGTAACTCCTCCCTGCATTATTCCTTCCAAAATGCATCACCTTGCATTTGTCAGGATTAAATGCCATCTGCCATCTATCTGCCCAGCATACTAGCCTATCTATATCCTGCTGTGTCACCTGACAATCTTCCTCACTATCCGCCAATCCTGCCATCTTGGTGTCATCTGCAAATTTGCTGATCACACCATGTACACCCTCTTCCAAGTCGTTTATATATATTACGAAGAGGTCCCAGTACTGAGCCCTGCGGCACACCACTGGTGACAGACCTCCAGCTTGAAAAGGACCCTTCCACTACTACTGTCTCCTGTTGCCTAGCCAGTTTGCAATCCATCTAGATACCTGTCCCTGTATCCCATGTGCCTTAACCTTTTCTACCAGCCTACTGTGAGGGACTTTGTCAAACGCCTTACTGAAATCCATATAGATGACATGAACAGCTCGCCCATCGTCAACCGTTTTTGTCACCTCCTCAAAAGATTCTACCAGATTCGTAAGGCAAGACCTCCCCTGAACAAAGCCATGTTGCGTATCCCTAATCAGATCGCAACGCTCCAAATACTTATACATCCTATCCCCAACAATTTTCCTACCACCGATGTCAAACTCACCAGCCTATAATTACCAGGGTTATCCCTACTACCCTTTTTAAACAGTGGTACCACATTAGCAATCCTCCAGTCCTCTGGGACCTCACCTTTGTCCAAAGAAGAGACAAAGATTTGCGTCAGAGGCCAAGCAATTTCATCTTTCACCTCCCTAAGCAGCCTGGGATAAATGCCATCAGGCCCCGGAGCTTTATCAGTTTTTATGCTACCTAAAAACCCTGACACTTCCTCCCTTGTAATGGGTATCTCCTTCAACTGATCTACAGCTCCCTCCAAGACATTACAAGACAGCAAGCCCCCCTCCTTCGTGAATACTGACGCAAAGTATTCCTTCAGGATCTCCCCCATTCCCTCAGACTCAATGCATAGTTCCCCTCCTTTGTCCCTAAGAGGACCTATTTTCCCTCTAACCACCCTCTTGTTCCTAATATGAGTAAAATGCCTTTGGATTTTCCTTAATCCTATCAGCCAAAGCCATTTCATGCCCCCTTTTCGCCCTTCTAACTCCCCTTTTAAGCTCCCTCCTGCTCTCTCTATATTCCTCCAGCGCTGTCTCCGTTCCCAGTTGTTTCGACCTAACATATGCTGCTCTCTTCTTCCTGACCAAGTCCTCAATATCCCCTGTAATCCACGGCTCTCTAACCCTGCCTTTCCCATCCTTCCTCTTTACCGGCACATGTCTTTCCTGCAACATTATCAGTTTGCCCTTGAAAGCCTCCCACTTGCCAACCGTGGACTTGCCAGCTAACAACCCCTCCCAATCAGTTCCTTCAGCTCCTTCCTAATCCGGCTATAGCTCACCTTCCCCCTGTTCAGCGCACTCCCCTTTGGACGGCACTCATCCTTTTCCATTTTTATCCTAAAGTAGACAGACTTGTGGTCACTGTTAGCCACATGTTCGCCTACTGCAACCTCAACCACCTGACCCGGCTCATTACCCAAAACTAAATCCAGTATAGCCCCCTCCCTAGTCGGGCTATCTACATACTGCTCCAAGGACCCTTCCAGCACACATTTTACAAATTCCTCCCCATCCGTACCCCCAGCTCTAGGCACCTTCCAATCCACTCCAGGAAGATTAAAGTCACCCGCTACAACCACCCTATTCTTTCTGCACCTATCTAAAATGTCTGTACAAATGCCTTCCTCCACTGCCCTTGGGCTGTAAGGGGAGAAAGTCACTATAGGCCCCCAAATAACTTTGAGGCGAGGCAGGCTGTACACAAGCAAATAACAGATGCGTGCAAAAATGGAACAGCAATAATCATGGGGGATTTTAACCTGCATATTGATTGGTTGACTCAAGTCAGACGCGGTAGACTTGAGGAAGAGTTCTTAGAATGCTGTCGAGACTGTTCGAGTTTCCTTGAACAGTAAGTTACAGAACCTACGAGGGGGCGAGCTATCTTGGATCTGGTCCTGTGTAATGAGACAGGTAAAATTAATGATCTTCTTGTGAGGGATCCTTGCTAATACAGATGGAGGGTGAGAAAGTAGGGTCCCAAACCAGTGCCCTCTGCTTGAACAAAGGGGAGTATGATAGGATGAGGGTGGAATTGGCTAATGTAGACTGGGAGCACAGACTAGTTGGTAGGACAGCTGAGGAACAATGGAGGATTTTTAAGGAGATTTTTCTCAGTACTCAGCAAAAATATATTCCGGTGAAAAAGAAGGAATGTAAGAAAAGGGATAACTAAGGAAATAAAGGAGAGTATCAAATTGAAAACCAGTGTGTACAGAGTGGTCAAAACTAGTGGGGAACTAGAAAATTGGGAAAGCTTTAAAAAAACAACTAAGAAAGTGATAAAGAAAGGAAAGGTAGATTATGAAACTAAACTAGCACAAAATGTAAAAACTGATAGTAAAAGTTTTTTACAAATACATAAAAAGGAAAAGAGTGGCTAAAATAAATGTTGGACCCTTAGAAGATGAGAAGGGGGATTTAATAATTGGGAAACAAGGAAATGGCCGAGGCCTTAAACAAGTTTTTTGTGTCGTCTTCATGGTAGAGGACACACATAGCTTACTGAAAATTAACGGTCATGGGACTGTAGGGGGTGAGGACCTTAAAATGATTACTATTGCTAAGGAGGTAGTACTTGGTAGGCTAATGGGACTAAAGGTAGACAAGTCCCCAGGTCTGGATGGAATGCAGAATGCAAAATGTTAGAATCCGTGATCAAGGAGAAAATAGTGAGGCATCTTGAGGAGAATTGTTTGATAGAGCAGACGCAGCACTGTTTCGTTAAGGGGAAGTCGTGTCTGACGAATTTATTGGAGTTCTATGAGGATGTGTGTAGGGCGGTGGATAGAGGAGAGCTGGTGGATGTGGTGTTTCTTGATTTTCAGAAGGCGTTTGATAAGGTGCTGCACAAGAGGCTATTACAGAAGGTCAGGGGCATAGAGTTGGGGGTAGGGTGTTAGCGTGGATAGGGGATTGGCTGTCAAATAGGAGGCAGAGAGTGGGGGTCAATGGGTGCTATTCAGATTGGCAGTTGGTGACTAGTGGAATGCCCCAGGGGTCGGTGCTGGGGCCTCAGCTATTTACCATTTATATAGATGATCTGGAGGAGGGAACCGAGTGTATGATGTCGAAATTTGCTGATGACACCAAGATTGCTGGAACGGCAAATTGTGTGGAGGGTGTGGAAAGTCTGCAGAAGGATCTAGATAGGCTGGGCGAATGGGCCAGGAACTGGCAAATGGAATTTAATGTTGGCAAGTGTGAAGTTGTCCACTTTGGTAGGAATAATGGTAGGAAGGATTATTACTTACGTGGAGAAAAACTGCAGCATGCAATGGTGCAGAGGGACCTCGGGGTCCTTGTGCATGAGTCGCAAAAACCCAGCCTGCAGGTGCAGCAGGTGGTCAGGAAGGCAAATGGGATGCTGGCCTTCATAGCGAGGGGGATTGAATATAAAAGTAGGGAGGTCTTGCTGCAACTGTACAAGGCACTGGTGAGGCTGCAGCTGGAGTACTGTGTGCAGTTTTGGTCGCCGCACTTACGCAAGGATATTTTGGCCTTGGAGGGAGTGCAGAGGAGGTTTACTAGGCTGATACCAGAGTTGAGGGGGTTGAGCTATGAGGAGAGGCTGAATAAGCTAGGCTTGTACTCGTTAGAGTTTAGAAGAATGAGGGGAGATCTCATTGAGACATATAAGATGATGAGTGGGATGGATAGGGTAGAGGTGGAGAGGCTCTTCCCACTCAGAGGACAGTAGGGCTAGAGGGCACAGCCTCAAGATAAAGGGGGGGTGGTTTAGAACAGAGTTGAGGAGGAACTTCTTCACTCAAGGTGGTGAATCTCTGGAATTCTCTGCCCGTTGAAAACGTGGAGGCTGTCTCGCTAGATATATTTAAGACGCAGGTTGATAGGTTTTTGATAGGCAAGGGGATTAAGGGTTATGGGGAGAGGGCGGGAAGGTGGAACTGAGCCACGACAGATCTGCCATGATCTTATTGAATGGTGGGGCAGGCTCGAGGGGCTAGATGGCCTACTCCTGCTCCTATTTCTTACGTTCTTATGCATCCCAGGGTAATAAAAGAAGCGGCAGAAGTAATAGCAGATGCGTTAGTTGTAATTTATCAAAATTCGCTGGACTCTGGAGAGGTGCCAGCTGATTGGAAAACAGCTAATGTGATGCCTCTGTTTAAAAAAGATGGACAAAAGACAGGTAACTACAGGCTGGTTAGCTTAACGTCCATAGTTGGGAAAATGCTGGAATCCACCATTAAGGAAGAAATAGCAGGACACCTGGAAAAGAATGGTTTGATCAAGCAGGCGCAGCATGGATTCATGAAGGGAAAGTCGTGTTTGACAAATTTACTGGATTTTTATGAAGATGTAACGAGTGTGGTTGACAGAGGGGAACTGGTAGATGTGGTGTTTTTAGATTTCCAGAAGGCGTTTGATAAGGTGCCTCACAAATGCAGCAACAAGATTAAGGTACACAAAGCTGGGGGTAAAGTATTGGCATGGATTGAGGCTTGGCTATCTAACAGGAAACAGAGAGTTGGAATAAATGGGTGCTTTTCTGGTTGGCAGTTGGTGACTAGTGGTATGCCGCAGAGATCAGTGCTGGGGCCTCAACGGTTTACCATAAACATAGACGATCTGGAGGAGGGGACCCAGTGTAGGCTAACAAAGTTTGCGGATGACACAAAGATGAGTGGGAAAGCAAATTGTGTGGATGACGTGGAAAGTCTGCAGAGAGATTTGGATAGGCTAAGTGAATGGGCAAGGATCTGGCAGGTGGAGTATAACGTTGGCAAGTGTGAGGTTATCCACTTTGGAAGGAATAATAGTAAAATGGACTATTATTTAAATGGTGAAAAATTACAACATGCTACTGTGCAGAGGGACCTGGGGGTCCTTGTGCATGAATCACAAGAACTCAGTTTGCAGGTGCAGCAGGTGATCAAGAAGGCAAATGAAATGTTGGCCTTTATCACGAGGGGGATGGAGTATAAAAGCAGGGAGGCCTTGCTGCAATTGTACAAGGTACTGGTGAGGCCACAACTGGAGTACTGTGTGCAATTCTGGTCCCCTTAGTTGCAAAAGGATATATTGGAGGGAGTACAGAGAAGGTTCACCAGGTTGATTCCAGAGATGAGGTTAGCTTATGAGGAGATTGAGTAGATTGGACCTGTACTCGGAGTTTAGAATGCTGAGAGGAGATCTTATAGAGACATACAAGATAATGAAGGGGCTAGACAGGGTAGAGGCAGAGAGATTATTTCCACTTAGAAAGGAAATAAAACTAGAGGGCACAGCCTCAAAATAAGGGGGAGTCAATTTAGAACACAGAGTTGAGGAGGAACTTCTCCCAGAGGGTAGTGAATCTTTGGAATTCTCTGCCCATTTGAAGCAGTGGAGGCTACCTCATTAAATGTGATTAAGTCACAGGTAGATAGATTTCTGACCAATAAGGGAATTAAAGGTTATGGGGAGCAGGTGGGTAAGTGGAGCTGAACCAGTATCAAATCAGCCATGATCTTATTGAATGGTGGGGCAGGCTCGAGGGGCTGGGTGGCCTACTCCTGCTCCTATTTCTTATGTTCTTATGAACCCAAATTTGAGTTTACCAATTTCATTTGAGTGGTTAGTGTGTTTTATGTTCAACAGTAGGAAAACACAATAAGGACCACTGATCTGTTTTATTTTAATGATCTAGACCAGGGTGTACAGGGTACTATTTCAAAATTTGCAGATTACAGAGAGCTTGAAGTTTTGTGAACTGTGAGGAGCATAGTGATAAACTTTATGACAGCATTGGCTGGTAGAATGTCAGAAAATTGGCACATTAAATTTATTACAGAGAAATGTAGGTGGCACAGTAGTTAGCACTGCTGCCTCACGTGCCAGGGTCCCAGATTGAATTCCAGCCTCTGGTAACTGCGAAATTCGCAAGTTTTCCCATGTCTGTATGATTTTCCTCCGGGTGCTCCAATTTCCTCTCATACTTCAAAGATGTGCAGGTTAGGTTGATTGGCCTTAGTAAATTGCCCCAATGTGAAGGGGACTAGTAGGGTAAGTGCATGGGGTTATGGGGATAGGGCCTGGGTGGGATTGTGGTTGGTGCACACTGTGGGCCAAATGGCCGCTTTCTGTACTGTAGAGATTCTAAGATTCTATGATTAAATGTGAGGTAATATATTATGGTAGGAATACTCTTATAAATTACAGAATACAATTCTGAAGTGGGTGTAGGAGCAGAAGAACCTGAAAATACATGTGCACAAATCTGTGAAAATGGCAGAGCAGATTGGGAAAGCAGTTAATAAACCATTTGGGATCTTGGACTATATGAACAAGGGTGTAGAGGTCAAAGGCAATGTCCAGCTCCCCAGTATTAATCTATACTGTTTACTCATGTCTGTGGTTAGTTTGTACCTTCCCTTTGTCTCAGCTTACCTGGTCCAGTCCTTCATTGTCACAGTCTTCAGTCCTCCCATCATGGACTTTTGAGTTCTCTACCTGTTACATCTAAAGTGGTAGTTTTTGAAAGAATTGCATCTATGCATTGTTATTTTCTGTAACTGTTTTCTCAACTCCAGTCTCTTTCACACATTTTGCCACATTATAGATTCTATAGAAATGCAAGCTGACTATCCACATTAGGAAAGTGGTTTTGCCAGACATTCTCAGGTCTGTCCTAGACCCAGTAGTTGGAGTAATGGTTAAAATACACTGAATTAGTGAGCTGACAGAGCAGCTTTGCAATGTCAGCATAATTTTGTAGCAGAAGGACTGAGCAAAAAGTAGCATCCTGTCAAGTTGAGCCTTTCATTTTCCCAAATCCTTGGCAATAATTGGAAGTATGAATAATTCAGGATTATGTAACAAAATATTTTACAATGTTTTCTGTTGAGGTTTCCAATTTTTTGTTTTAAATATTTACTACTTTAATTTTACCTTTTATTTAATTTAACTACTTAGCAGCAAAATCTTACCTCTGAACCACAAATTTTATTTAATGCTTAACTTGTTGACTTGGTCATGCCATTGCAATAACAAAGTTGAAGTTCTTGTTCGTGTTCAGGGGCACATGTGTAGCAAAACCAATTATTTTCTTCTCAGTGAACCTAGATGTTTGAGATTGGAGAAACTTTTGAGTCAGCTGTAAATGCATTTTTGTTTTTGTCCTGCAAGCTACATTCTTCCAGACATGAGCAGAAAAAGTCGTCAGAAGACTCGAGTTGTGAAGAAGAACAGAAATCCTGTATTCAATCACACCATGGTTTATGATGGCTTCAGGACTGAAGATCTTAAGGATGCATGTGTAGAACTTTCAGTCTGGGACCATGACAAACTGCTGAATCATTTTCTTGGAGGACTAAGGATTGGCCTTGGCACAGGTAATAGCCTCTGAGACATGGAGGCCAAAAAGATTGAATTTCAAAGTAATCTACTGCAATTGGTTGGTAATTAATCTTGTTGTCAATTTCACACCCTTGAGCAAGAGAATTCCTGAAACAACTCTACAAATAAAATTGCAATTTGTAACCTCTTTAAATATTGGCTGCAGTGAAAATATATTCAAAATTGGATGATAATCTCCAGTCAGGTTCAAAAACTGCAGACTAATTCTGCAAGCCTGCTGCAGGTTCGTGCTACAATCCCCGTTTTCTCTGTGCCATCAATCCCATACTTCGCATTTTTTCCTGGATTTGTGGTTTTCAATGTACCAGAGTTGATTTAACAATTCTTTTCCTACTTTTGAGCTTCATAGTCTTTTCTCACCATGTATTAATGATGATCTCCAACTAAATTCCATTGAATATATTCTCTGCTTTTGTAACTCTGGCCTTCTCATTGAACCATAACACCTCTTTTTGAGAGAACATTGTGTGTCCTGAGTTGCTGTGGCATTATATATATGTTACATCATGTTGTACTCTGGAGCTATGGGTAGTGATGGGAGGGACTACAATATTCTTTCCAGCATATGATGGACCAGGACACACACTCCACTGACTGCCTGCTATGGATGTGCTGGAAGGATTTGCAGATTTGTATTCAACCTGTTTAAGATGTGTGCATTGATTTTTGTGCTCAAGTCCTAGAATGGGTCTTGAAAACAGAACCTTGTGATTCAGGCAAAAGCACTACCAACTGAGACACGGCTAACCCTGAATCTTTCCATTCTATCTTGTCCCTTGATTAGCCACCACAATCCTCCATACTGAAGCTATTTTACATTGCCATCTTTCTCCCAATTCAAACTTTGATAGCCTGCTACTATTATATTTCTCCTTCCAGTGGCATTTGCTTTTATTTATTTCATGTAAAGATCTCAATGGGAGGAATTCTATGCAAGTGCTCTACAATTGCTGTTAAAAATAAGTGGGGTAATAAGCTCTATAATCTTTTAGTGCTGCCATTGATATGTTTTTTTTTGTTTTTATTCCAATTCAATCCAATCAAGTCCAATTCAGAGTCTCAACAAGTTGAGACATTCCTGATCCAAGCTGACAAGACAGGGCTCTCAACTCCTGTCATGGGCTCGATCTACATGATCCAAGCTGATTGGAGTAGGCATTGCTCCTCCTCCAAGGCTTGATCTTATTTGTATCTTAGCCAAAAGGCTGAGATGCTGCTTTTAAAAATTGCTTCAAATGAAGCTGAAATGTAACCTAGTGACTTCAACCAAGCACAGCATGTCAATACTACACTTAATCTTAGCCAAAAGGCCAAGAAGTGATTTTTAAACATGGTTAAACTGTATTATCACTTAACCTTTCTTCATAGGTAAAAGTTATGGACTCGCAGTGAACTGGATGGATTCTACAGAAGAAGAAATATCTCTATGGGATAAAATGATTAACCATCCAAATATTTGGATCGAGGATGTGCTTCCTTTGAGAATGTTGATGCTTAGCAAAATGTCAGGAAACTAAACTAAACAGTTTATAAAACTGGCAAAAGTCATTTTGCAAACTTGTACAACCAAAACTGTTGGTACATACTTTTTCTGGTAATGCAAAAGAAGTGTTTTTGTTTGTGACCATTTTTAAACAAAAAGCCAAAGCTATTATGCTATGTAAAAATAAAATTTACAATGCTGGTGTATAATTCAGTTTGAATTGACTTCAATATTGAAGATTCAAATTAACTTCAGTCTGAAGCCAATTAATTATTACATTGATGCTGCAAACTATTGAACTAACAAACCAATTTTTCATTTTGTATAGAGACAATGTGAACTTTATTAATTGACTTGGGGGAGAGAAGGATTTTACCATGTTTATATACTATGAACCTAAATATCAATGGGACAAAATCTATGCAGTGATTGTATTTTCTAAGTAATACAACATTCTTGAACAATTCTCAAGCTTTTTATCAACTTAGGAAAGTATTAATAAATGAAGAAAAGGTTTAAACCTTCTTCGTGATCGGTTGAAAATGCATCATCACAGACTGTTGGTTAGAAATATTCTTGTACTAATAAAGATACAAACAAGTGTTGAGTTTTTTTTACATGAGCATTGCCTGGGAATTGGTTGTCATATGGTGATCACCCCTCTTTCTTCCCCCCCCCCTCCCCCCAGGAAACCACCATGATTCCTGCCCTTCAGTGTCAGGAATGTCATTATCATATATTTGCATACCCTGGAATCATACCCCTACCAAATCCAACTCCCACTGTGGTGTGGTAAGCACCTGGTGAGCAGAGCTCTGAGGGGAGCTTGGGGCTGAGTGAGTGCACTCAAGGTGGAGCAGTCCATGCTTTGTGGGGAGAATACAGTCACAGGTAAGATTGCACAGCAGTTTCTCTGTGACTACCTTATAGTGGCAGGGCATGGGTTTCCATGAAGGGAAGAGATCCCCAAGACACTGCTTCCTAGATTTGATAACCGTGATTTGAAATGTGTGAGAAAGGTGACCTTTAAATTTTGCACCTTGATTATTGAAGTGCTTAGGTGAACAAGAACAAAGAACAATCCAGTATGGGAAACAGGCCCTTTGGCCCAACAAGCCTGTGCTGCCATTTCAACACTGAGTGCCCTCCTCTACCTATGACCTTTGTCTACGCCTATTGGGGAAGAATGAGGGAAGACTAATTTAGGGACAATTTGTTACACCAACCAGCTTAAGAGCACGTTTTTGGGGTGTGGGAGGAAACCGGAGCACCTGGAGAAAACCCACACAATCACGGGGAGAATGTGCAAACTCCTGTGGCCACGAGCCCAAATCCATGTATCTGCACAGCAAACAGTCACTGAGTTGTCATGTTGCCTGTCAGGTGGTCCAGTTTAAGCATACACTAATGACGTGAAGCACTAAGCAACTCTTGAAGCAACATCCAAGAGCAGCCCTCACATGACCCACCGTGTGTATGTTGGACTTGTTGGACAACAAGGCAGACCGAATCACCTGTGAAGTAAAAGAAAAGACATCAATAAACACGCAAAACTTAGACATTTACGGAATCCCCAGAAGCGCAGAAGTAAGACAAGTGAGCTATGAAATATGTTGGAAGGTCCATAGGAATCAATTGATTCCCAGGGACGTCCCAAGGCTCTTGATCTTTATTTAGAACAGTCTCCTGTATCCCTCCATCTCTAATCTGCTCACATGCCTACCTAAGTAAGCCTTAAACAACTCTAGTGTGCCTGCCTCCACCACCCTATTTGGCAGTACATTCCAGGCCCCCACCACCCTCTGTGAAAAACCTCCCTCTAACATCTGAACTATACCCCCCCCCCCCCCCCCAAAAAAAACACCCACCCTCAGCCTGTGGCTCCTTGTAATTTTTGTATCCAACCTAGGAAAAAGCTTACCTCTGTTCACTATCTAAACTCTTCATAATCTTATACACCTCTATTAGATCTCCCCTCATTCTCCATCTTTCTAAGGAGAACAGCCCCAGTTTGCCCAATCGCTTCTCATAGCTCAGTCCTGCCATACCAGGCATCATTCTGGTAAACCTCCTCTGCACTCTTTCTAGCGTCTCCAGTCCTTCCAGTAGTAAGGCGATCAGAACTGGACACAGTACTCCAAATGCGGGCAAACCAACATGCTATACAACTGCAACATTAAGCTGCCAGCTTTTATACTCTGTACTCCTTCCTAAAAAGGCAAGTATATCATAGGCCTTCTTCACCACCTTCTCCACCTGTACTGCCACCTTCAAGGACTTGTGTACTTGCACCCCACAGGTCCCTCTGCATTTCTATATTCTTAATAGGCCTACCATTTATCGTGCAACTCCCCCCATATTATTTCTTCCAAAATGCATCACCTCGCATTTAGCTGGATGATGATGAAGGCAAGCAAATCAGGGGCTGCCTGCCAGTGAGTCAACATGAACCTTGTGCCTGTGCGTGTTTTAAACTGCCACTGTGGGCAGGTCAAAATGCTATTTTACCTGCCCAAAATAGGCCATTGATATGATTTATTGTCACATGTATTAGGATACAGTGAAAAGTATTGTGATACAGCCAGAACATACCAGTCAGCGTACATAAAGCAGAAGGAAAAAAAATGCAGACCATAGTGCTGTAATCACAGGGTGTAGAGAAAGATCAACTTAATATAGGTAGGTCCAGTCTAAAGTCTGATAGTAACAGGAAAGGAGCTGTTCTTGCATCAGTTGGTACCTGTTCTCAGACTTTTGTAGCTTTTTCCCTAATGGAAGAAGGTGAAAGGGAGTATGTCCAGGATATGTGGGGACCTTGATTATGCTGGCTACTTTTCCAAGGCAGCGAGAAGTGTAGTCGGAATCAGTGAATGGGAGGCTGGTTTGCATGATAGACTGGGCTATGTTCACAACCCTTTATAGTTTCTTGTGGTCTTGGTCAGAACAAGAGCCATACCAAACTGTGAGTCATGATTTCTGGGATGATTCTGCCCATAATCAGGAATTGGCTGTAAATGCCTGGATCAGTACTTGTGTTTCTATGTTGTGGGACAGGAGGGAGATTGGAATTGGGAGCAGAGGGAAGCAAGCCGGGGTGCTCTCAATTTTAGAAACAAAGGAGGGAAACTTCCCAGAAACAAGCTCATTTCCCCCCTATTCGAGCCAATCAATCAATCAGGATTCACCCTTTGCCATCAAAATGATCTTGATGAAAACTGCAAACAATGTCTATGACCATGATGCATTATCCTAGGCTGCCAAGCAATTTTTGTCATAACTAACCATCCCACAACTTCCCTCCACTGTTGTCAACTAGAAATTTGGTTTCACTCTATTTGATTATAGGTTGGAGATTCCCAACAGCAGTTTCTCTCCTTGTTCTGTCATATCATTCAGAAGATCCTGAATTAATCTAATCTTGGCTCACTTATATAGCACCCTTAGAATCATTATGTGACGACATGGTGTAGAACATGCTTGTTCTCTTCCTTTTGGGGAACTCTTCAGCAGTCACAGGCATTCAGCCTCTGATCTTTGGGTAAATAAGAACATAAGAACATAAGAAATAGGAGCAGGAGTAGGCCATCTAGCCCTTCGAGCCTGCCCCGCCATTCAGTAAGATCATGGCTGATCTGTTGTGGCTCAGTTCCACTTTCCCGCCCTCTCCCCATAACCCTTAATCCCCTCTCTTATCAAGAACCCATCAACCCGCTTCTTAAAAATATTTAGCGAGGCAGCCTCCACCACTTCAACGGGCAGAGAATTCCAGAGATTCACCACCCTTTGAGTGAAGAAGTTCCTCCTCAACTCTGTTCTAAACCACCCCCCCTTTATCTTGAGGCTGTGCCCTCTAGCCCTACTGTCCTCTGAGTGGGAAGAGCCTCTCCACCTCTACCCTATCCATCCCACTCATCATCTTATATGTCTCAATGAGATCTCCCCTCATTCTTCTAAACTCTAACGAGTTTAGTCCTTCCTACCATTATTCCTACCAAAGTGGACCACCTCACACTTGCCAACATTAAATTCCATTTGCCATTTCCTGGCCCATTCGCCCAGCCTATCTAGATCCTTCTGCAGACTCTCCACACCCTCCGCACAATTTGCCTTTCCCCCAATCTTGGTGTCATCCGCAAATTTCGACACCCTGCACTCGGTTCCCTCCTCCAGATCATCTATATAAATGGCAAATAGCTGAGGCCCCAGCACCGACCCCTGGGGCACCCCACTAGTCACCAACCGCCAATCCGAATAGCACCCATTGACCCCGACTCTCTGCCTCCTATTTGACAACCAATCCTCTATCCACGCTAACACCCTACCCCCAACTCCATGTCCCCTGACCTTCTGCAATAACCTCTTGTGAGGTACCTTGTCAAACGCCTTCTGAAAATCCAGAAAGACCACATCCACCGGCTCTCCTCTATCCACTGCCCTAGACACATCCTCATAGAACTCCAGTAAATTTGTCAGACACGACTTCCCTTTAATGAAACCGTGTTGCGTCCGCCCTATCAAGCAATTCCCTTCAAGATGCCTCGCAATTTCCTCCTTAATGACGGATTCTAACATTTTACCTACCACAGACGTTAAACTAACCGGCCTATAACTCCCTGCCTTTTGCCTGGCACCCTTCTTAAACAACGGCGTAACATTAGCCGTTTTCCAATCTTCCGGCACTTCCCCGGAATCCAGCGACGTCTGGAAAATAACCACCAAGGCATCCACTATAACCTCCGCCATTTCTTTCAGAACCCTCGGATGCATTCCATCCGGTCCTGGGGACTTGTCCACAATCAGCCCCTCCAGTCTGTCGAGCACCACCTCTCTAGTAACAGTAATGTCATTAAGACCCTCTATTCCTACCACCTTTCCATCGCTAACACCCAGCAAATTATTCACGTCCTCCTCCGTGAAGACAGAAACAAAAAAGTTATTCAAGACCTTAGCCATATCCCCATCCCCTACCACTAGCTCCCCTTTCTCATCCTCTAAAGGACCAACGTTCACCCTAGCCAGCCTCTTCCTTTTTATACATGTATAAAAACTCTTGCTATCCTTTTTTATATTAAGTGCTAGCCCAGCCTCATAGCTTCTCCTACCCTCCTTTATCAACTTCTTTGTCAATCTTTGTTGACATTTAAACCTTTCCCAATCCTCTTCTCGCCCACTGCTCTTAGCTACTCTAAATTCCTCCGCTTTTAATTTAACACTTTCCTTCACCTCCTTCGTTATCCACGGCTTATTACCTCTCTTCCTACTGTCCTTTTTAACCATCGGAATAAATTTCTGCTGAGCACCAAGAAAGATCTCCTTAAAGATCCTCCACTGCTCCTCAGCAGACCTACCTTCCAACGCACTCCCCAGTCCACATTCGCCAATTCTTCTCTCATCCTACCATACTCCCCTCTATTCAAACAAAGGACGCGTGTCCGGGAACCCACTTTCTCCTCCTCCATCTGCACCAGAAACTCCACCATACAATGATCACTCTCTCCAAGAGGATCCTTCACCGCAAGGTCCCTAATTCTACCCGCCTCATTACATAGCACCAGATCCAAGATAGCTCGCTCCCTCGTCGGCTCCAACACACACTGTTCAAGGAAATTATCCCGGCAGCATTCCAAGAACTCCTCCTTGAGCCCACCTTGTCCAACATGGGTCGACCAATCAATATGCAGATTGAAATCTCCCATAACTACTGCCGTCCCATTCCTGCACGCCGCACTTATTTGCGTGTTAACAGCCCGCCCCACCTCCAGATCATTATTCGGGGGCCTATAGACGACACCCACCAGCGTCTTCCTCCCTTTGCTGTTCCTAATCTCCACCCACAACGATTCCACGTTCTGCTCTTTGGCTCCGATATCATCCCTTGCTACCACCTTGATACTATCCTTAATCAGCAGAGCTACGCCACCCCCTCTTTCCTCCTGCCTATCCTTCCTAAACACTTGATAGCCCTGTACATTCATCTCCCAGTCCCTGTCACCTTGCAGCCACGTCTCTGTAATGGCCACCAGATCGTATCCATTTGTGTCGATCTGCGCCACCAGCTCATCCACTTTATTCCGAATGCTTCGTGCATTCAGATAAAGCGCTTTCATCCCAGCCTTCACCTGGACCCTATTTGCCATAACGCCACCAATTGGGACATCCTTGGCCTCTTCCCTTACCTGTACCCTATCCTTAACTTTAGACCTCGTAGCGTCACCTACCCTCGCACCCTCCCCCCCCCCTAATTAGTTTAAAGCCCTGTCTACAGTCCTCTTTACTCGATTCGCCAACACTCTGGTCCCAGCACGATTCAGACCAACCCCATCCTGCCCGAACAAGTCCCACCTACCCCAATACTGGTGCCAATGCCCCATAAATTCGAACCCATTCCTCCCACACCAATCCCTGAGCCACCCATTCACTTCCTTTATCCTGTCAACCCTACGCCCGTCTGCACTCAGTTCAGGCAGTAGCCCAGAGACGACCACCTTGTCGGTTCTACTTTTTAATTCCATTCCCAGCTTCTCATACTCCCTCCCCAGATCCTCAGTCCGCACTTTGCCTACATCGCCGGCACCCACATGTACTACAACGACCGGGTTCTCACCCTCCCACTCCAGGTTCCTCTGCAGCCCAGCTGCGACATCCTGTACCCGAGCACCAGGCAGACAACACACCCTTCTGTGCACTTTGTCATTGTGACAAAGGACAGTGTCAATACTCTTCACCCCACTATCTCCAATCACTACTACGTTCCTTTTCCCCTTCTCTTTGCCTATGTCCTGCTGCATCACTGTACCGTGTGCAGTTTGCTCACCAACCTCACCTGCCTCGTCCTCTTCCAGACTGGAAGCAAGAACCTCAAACCTGTTATGCAGATTAAGAGGCTGAGGCCTCCGCTCCTCACCCCCCTTCCTCCTCCCAGCAGCCCCCTTTTGTCCCTGACCCTTAGATTTAGCCAGTCTAGGGGCACCCTCTCTCCCCCTGATGAGCCTCAGTGTCTGTAGCTCAGAGGCCAGCTCATCCACCTTGAGCTGGAGCTCCTCCAGCAACCTGCACTTACTGCAGACATGGTCACTGGGAAGGACCCTGGGGTCCGCCAGTTCCCACATCATACAGAAACCACACATCGCATGCCCCTCCATTATTCACTGTAATTTTTTATGGGGAAAAAATTTTTTTCCTTGTTTCTTGCTGTAGTAGTTTTGAAAAAATTTTTTTTTCCTTGTTTTTTTTTCAAACAAACTCACCTGGCCTTTTTCCTTCAAGCCCTTTTTGATATTAAGCCCTATTAACTCACTCTGCTTCCCACTCACTCCGCTGCCCGCTCAGACGCTGCCCGCTGTCTACACCAGGCCTCCTTTTAAACCTGGCGCTGATTTAAAGCAGGCTGGTCCACAAATGCCTTTTCACCACACCCTCAGAATTCTTAAAGCAGTAAATACAATAAATAAATGCTTTAAACAGTTCTACAAAGAGTAAAGTGCTTTAAACTTATTTTAAACAGGTTTTTAACAGGTAAAATCTTAGCTCTCTCTCTCTGCTCCAGCAAACAATGGAAGGCTTCACCGTGTGGCCCCTTGATAATTAAAGCAGGCTGGTCCACAAATGCCTTTTCACCACACCCTCAGAATTCTCAAAGCAGTAAATACAATAAATAAATGCTTTAAACAGTTCTACAAAGAGTAAAGTGCTTTAAACTTATTTTAAACAGGTTTTTAACAGGTAAAATCTTAGCTCTCTCTCTCTGCTCCAGCAAACAATGGAAAGCATTCTCCAAGGCGGCCTTCACGACACAGGACCGCACAGTGTTGCTGAGCAGAGACTGATAGCCAAGTTCCGCACACGAGGGTGGCCTCAACCAGGATCTTGGGTTCATGTCACACTATCTGTAACCCCCACAACTTGCCTGCACTTGCATAATGTCACTAACTTTCCTGTACGGAAGCAATACACATCTGTTTAACCTGTGCTTAATGCTCGCTACTCACGACTTGATTAGCTGTAAAGACTTGCATTCCAACCATTATCTTGTAAATTGAGTTTGTGTCTTTATATGCCCCGTTTGTGATCAGAACTCCCAACTACCTGACGAGGGAACAGCCAGTTCCGAAAGCTACTGGCATTTGCTACAAATAAACCTGTTGGACTTTAACCTGGTGTTGAGAGACTTCTTACTGTGTTCACCCCAGTCCAACACTGGCATCTCCACACCAAGACAATGAAACACAGAGCAGCAGTTCAAAGGAGGTGAAACTCCCAGCAAGTGGTATACAGATAGTGGATGAGTTTGCTGGCTTGCCAGATCAACAGTTTTTTGGGAGACATGAGCTTTCATGGTAAGCCATGAAAGCCTTTGGGAAGCAGACCTTCCAAGAGGGGCATTGACAGTGGTCATCAAAATTATCGCAGCCCTGAATTTCTTCACGATCAACTCCTCCAGGGATTTGCTGGTGATATCCATGTCTCACAATACATTGTCATTTGAATTTCTCCCACATTACTAATGCTTTGCTTTCCAAGGCTGCTGCTACTGTCTACTTTGCTGCATATGTTTTCTGCCTGTTAACCAATCCTTAACTCATGTCAGTCTATTAGCTCTTGTTCCATTTGTTTTAATCCCCTGTGGGGGATTTTATAAAAAAAACCCATCAAAATCCAAGTGTATTACATCCACCAAAACTGTTAGGAACATCCTCAAAAAACTTAAAGGTTTGTCAAACGTGATTTCCCATTCACGAATCCATGCTGACTGTAGTGATTCAGGAATCCTGACTGGAAGCGTACATTGTTTATTACAGAATGCAAAGGAAAACCACTACCACAGTATACAGACTGGTCCCTGCCTTATAAAAAGGCTCAGGAATGAGTTTCAACTCGGCAAACCACTACCTGTTTCAAGGGTAGCTCATACTCTGAGCCCCACAGGGAAATCAATCACTGATTTCCCCATGGACCTCATGGGGGTTAGCACACTGATTATGCCTAGAGCATTATTATCCAAGTGTCCATTTATCATTATTCTGTAAGGCTAATAAGTTTGTAGTTCCCTTTTTTCCTCCCTATCTACCTTCTATGATAAAACAGTGACATTTGTTACCTTCCCAAATAAACCCTAGGATGCAGGTCATCAGGAATTTTTTCTCACTTAATCCGATTAATTTCTTCAGCTCTAGTCTATCGATTTCCTCAAGTTCCTCATTTTTACTTGATCCTTGGTCTCCTTGACACTTAATCCATTATTTTTGGAATGTTTTACAAGTCTTTTGCCATGAACAGTATTTGTTCAAGGACTCTGCCATTTCCTTGACACTGGTCCCAGCCTAGTTTATGTGGAGCCTATCCCAATGGACAGTTATCTTTTCCCACTATTGATGCTCGTGACCAATGAACTGAAAACCTCTTCACAATTTCAGTCGTTCTTTTGGGTGGGCCGAACCAAGCAAACAAACTTAAATTACATTCGGACAAAGAAAAAGGGGGCAGCTCCCCACAATTTCAGTCACACATTTAACATTCTGGCCTGTTTTTGCAATGTCCAATGGTGCACAGCTCATGTTACAATCCAGCTTTTTAAAATTTGAATAATTACTTCCCAAGTCCTCTCAGCTGAAAATCATTCCTCGGTCTACCTCCAGGTTTCTGGTTCCAATGTAGACCAACAAGATTGGATCCTCCCTCTTTTTCAGCTTCAAGGAAATAACTTTAGTCTTAGCAGCAGGAGAGCAACACAGGCCATGCAAGTTCCAGAGAAACAGCAGCATAGTGGTAATGTTATTTGATTAGTAGCGCAGGGGCTGAAACAAATGTTCCAGAGACCAACTCTAAAGTTTTACTTAACTTAAAGCTGTGTGATTGCTACCTGGAACAAAGCATCTCGGTGACTATCCTCTTTCCTGATGCCCTGTAATTTCTATGCTTGGACTCCAGTTTGACAACTGAGTTAAGTTTCTCTGAGCTGCAGACACCATGCACAGATGTGGACCAGATAAGGATCAGAAGGTTTCCTTGTGAACTAGATGGATTTTTACAACAATCGATTTAATTAAATTTAAATTCCATTAGCTGCCATGGTGGGATTTGAACCCTTGCCCCTAGAGCTTTAGCTTGGGCTTAGTCATTAGTAGTATACCACCATCTTCCCCAACGAGAGTTAGCAACTAGAGCTGAGGAACTACAATCAACTGCTCAGTCAAATTTCTATGGTTAAACAGGTTGTGAATAGAAACCTGATGGTCCGAGCTATTGAAGGTGAAAGCCAATCAGGTTGCAGATGGGTCCAAGGATGTATTGGTGTGCACTTTCATTTTCTATGATATTCTGCAGCTGCCACATCTATCTGGTTGCTTGAAGTAATGACTACTTAGCACTCTGCAGGATTCACTCCAGGTGTGATTCTATTGACCAAATAGGAAGTTCTTTCGACAGCCCAATGAGTAAACAAACTAAAATTAACTTCGGGACAAATTAAGAGGGGCAGCCCCCCAAAAAGGAAGGGGGGGATGGCCCGAACAGAAACCAAAATCCAAAGGAAACTTAAAACATTAAATCAAAATGTGATTATCAGGGTCTATAACACACCTCAGCCCCTGCGTATTGACCAACTAGGAATCCTTTATTGAAATGAACTTTATTTAACAAGTTTAACTAAACAAATAGAAATAATTAAATCAAATAGAGAGTTAGCTAAAAGATAGAAGAATGACAGAAGGAATAAATGGACCATTTTCAGTTTGGCAGATTGTTAATGATCAGGTACCACAAGAACCAGTGGTGGGGTATCAGCAATTTACAATCTATGTTCTTAATAAGGACTTAGAAATAAAGGGACAAAATTCAGTGTATTACCTTACTGCTAATGCTCCTGGCTCTGCAGGATGTTGGGGTCCACACAAACCTTTCTCCAGTTTGACTTTCTGAGGATCCATTCTCTCCCTCCCATTCCCAATCCTTATTTATCAACCTATCATTGAAATCTCATTCTCTCCCCTTCTTTCTGAGCCTACACATCTCAATTTCTTCACCACCACCCCTCCCCTCCCCTCCCCCCAAGTCCCATCTCCCCCCAAATTCCTTCCTCTCCTCTGTTCCTGCAATCTCCCTATTAAGTCTTCCCCTGGAGAACATGCCCCTGTCTACATCAACAGTGATGAAGTGGAAATGGTCGAGAACCTGTCCTGGTCCCTCCAAGCTGATGCTATCATCAAGAAAGCCTACCAATGCCTCTGCTTTCTCATGAGGCTGAGGAAATTCAACATGTCTGTTATGACTTTCACCAGTTTTTGTAAATGCACCATAGAAAGCATCCGTTCTAGATTGGTATGGCTCCTGTTCTGACCAAGACCTTGGGAAACTACAAAGGATTGCAAATGTAGCCCAGACTCTCACTCAAACCAGCCTCCCATCCATTAACTTCATCTACACTTCCTGCTGCCTTGGAAAAGTAGCCAGCATAATTAAGAATCCCAAGCACGCGGGACATTCTCTATTCCACCTTTTTCTGCTGGTGAATACAAATTTCTGTGATCACGCACCAATCCACCCAAGAACGGCTTCTTCCCTGCTGCCATCGCCTAGCAGATATTAAAATGATCTTTCTCTATCCTTAACTATGATTGTAACACTATATACTGCACTATATTTCCTTCTGCCCATGTACTCTATGCTTTGTCTGTGTAGCGTACAAGAAACAATACTTTTCACTGTATCCCGATCCATATGACAATGGTAAATCAAATCTTCTTGAGCTCCAATCTTCAGTTCCCCGACTCTCTCTCTCTACCTGATCCCTCCAGTTCTTGCGGGTCAAACCAAGTAAACAAACTTAAATTACGTTCGGACAAAGAAAAACGGGGCAGCTCCCCAAGAGGGGGAACAGCGCGAATGGAAACAAAAAGTACAAAGGAAACTTAAGACGAGTCGAATCAAAATGTGATTATCGGGGTCTATAAGGCACCTCAGCCCTGTAGTGCACAACGGGCACAGAAATCCCTCCAGTCCCCTCTCCATCTCCCTGATTTCAGACGCTGTCTAAATGCACTGTGTTGTTGTAGTGATTTCCGGTTCCGCTGGCTCCTTGAAGACTTTGCATGCGGGTGGCACTTAACGGTTTTCAAGCTCGTGGCCGGTTACGGAGGCTTAACCGGTGGCGGCCATGTCTGAAGATCAGAGTGAGGCCCGGAACCCGGCGACTTCCCACATTAATCAGTCGGAAAAGGACCTGCTATTTTTTGGGGGTACAGATCTCGACCTTTGGGACTTCGACTTGGTTGAACTCGAGGACGGTGACCTGGCATTTCCCAGCTTTAACGATGTCGCACTGAGGCCGCCAACGCCGGAACGTAGCCACTGTGTGGGATCCAGTGGGCGTGAGACGGTCCTCGGTTCGGGGCCCCCGGATGCGGCAGTTCCCGGCCTCCAGGGCCAGCCATCCCGCCACAGTTTACCCGCGAGGAACAGGAACGCTGCGGCGACGGCAGCCCGCTTAAACCGGCTGAAGAAGAAAGAGTATGTGAGCGGCCTGGAGCTGCGCGCCAGTGGCTTACAAGCCGAGAACCAGGAGCTTCGGTCCGAGAACCAGAGGCTGAGCCGGAAGGTGGACGAGTTGCAGGGAGAGGCCCGTTACCTGCGAGCCGTGCTCGCCAACCAGAGTAGCCTGGCGCGGCTATTGAACAGGTTGAGTGGCCTGGACGGTATGAAGCTGAGCTCGTCCCTTTGCAGAGACACCCAAGGTCAGGATCACGACTACGCGATTCCCGGGAAGCGGATGAAATCAGAAGAGGAGGAAAGCGCCACGGGAGGAGTTTGTCTGCATGTGGATCAGGGCCACGTTTCGATTGAATTCTGCTCCAGGTGTGCACAAAGTGCATCATCTTCGCTCAAAATGTAGGGTCAAGTTGTTGCCATTTAACGTTATTTTGTTTTCCCTTTTGACGACCATTTAACAGGAACAAAGGACCAGTGTAATGTATGTTGCTCAAAAGAAACGTAAACTGAAATTGGGACATAAATGTTGGACGGTGGAAGGAGAAACTTTTTTCTGATTAAATGATGTTTATTTCATGAATGCATTTTTAAAAGTATACAGACTTGAACGTGTTGGCAATGTTGAAATTACAAGTTACTGCTTACATCTTTTGACAGTTTCTTTTCTAGGTGTTTCCCTGCCATACTGGATGGTTGGGTTTGAAATGGACTAACATAACCTCTTCACAATGTGGTAAGGATCATAGTCATTTGTATATTTGAACGTTAAAATAATTAACTAAGGCTATTTGAATAAGTGCAAATATGTTTGTGAGGGATTGATGTGACCAAGTCCCCTAAAATGGTTTGGCTTTGTATTTGTCTAACGTTGAATTGGTCTTTTTGTTCGTACTGTAAGGTGACAAGAGTAAACAGTTGTGTTTTACTGTCATGTGTTTAAAAGATATTGCATCATATAACATGTTTTATCTTAGATAATTTTACTGTATTATTTGTCTGCTCTTAGTAAAATATCACTTATTACAAAATACATTTTATTTAGCACCCTTATTTTTCTTTATACTTAAGTGAATACTTCTCTGGAAGTTGAAGAGTGATGGAACCAGCTGTTGGCCTCATTCCCCTTTATATTAAAGGTAGTATATAAGAAATAATGGATTAGATGCTAATTAATGTATCAATTTGAAATTTACAATGACGTAACATTTTCATGCAACATAATGCATATATATTGTAATTTGTTTCTATGGAAAAAGCTGAATTTTTTCATGTAGATTATTCTGTTGAAATAAACTTTTCTGTTTTTTTTGTTGCAAACATGATTTACATTTAAAGTTCTTTCTGTTTAGTGCTTCAAGATGACCTTCGTTGGTACAGTATACAGTATTACAACATGGGTGGAAGCTTTACGTACCCTTTGAAGAAATGCTCAATATATATAGGTCACTTGCTGAAGTATTATATTTTTTATAGGAAATAAATTAGTAAATTGTGACCCAATTTGCCTTGAATAGATAAGAGTTCAGTGCAAAAAAGTCTTAGTAATATTCAACAAATGATAGATTACAAAAACAAAAAATGCTGGAAAAACACAGCAAGTCAGGCAGCATCTGTGGAGAGAGAAGATAGAGTTAATGTTTGAGTCCGTGTGACTCCTCTGCAATATATTGTTATTTTCCATTTTGTCAATAAATAACACACACCTTGCAGATTAACTTGAATCATGACCAAGATGATTTATTCAGCATAAAGATACTATTAAATGTGCAGCAAATTATCTTCAACAGCTATAAGATTTTAAATAAAAATATTCCTTAATAACCAACTGATTAAATTTGTTGCTTTCTAGTACATGTTTAAATGGATTGTATTTCCAATTAATAGTTAAGTGTGATGTTGTCTGGAGTTGTACAATATTAAAAAAAATTCTCCAGTGCTGTAAAGCGAAGAGGTTCCTTATTCCCAGATAAGTTTCCCATTAGTTTTAAAGTATTTGTTTAATCCATGTTTTAAAAACTGATATTTGGAACACTTATAACAATGCTTAGTGGTTGCCTATCTTCTTTTTATATTTGTTTTTGGGATATGGGCAATATTGGCAAGGCTGTTGCTCTGACAGCATTACAAATCAACCTTATAATACACTGAAAAGACCTGCTAGTTCATCTCACCTGTCCCATATAGTTGTGATTGCCCTATTCATCATGATGGCGACTCTCCTCCCTTCCCCACATTAATCTTCCAAGAGAGATGAAAATCCAAGTAAAACTTAAGCTTGGCAGCTGGTGGGAACATAGAATTTAGAAAATTCTATTCTGATTCTGCTGGGCTAGCAGATAACATTGACCCTAATTAATATTACAAAGATGTATATATTCAATGCGTTAGAACTCCATTGCAATTTTGCATTGTTACCTCCCGAATGAGAGGATCTTCAACTATAAATGAATCCATCTCTTGAAGGATTGCACTGAGCCAATGTTCACACTATTGATAACTTGTTCTATTGATCCACTATTCTCTGGAAACAAACTGTCTAGCAAACAATGTAACCTGTAAGCATATAATTTGGGAGGAATTGTATGAGGTCAAGTTGGCTAGGATGGCTCTTTCGTTTCTGATGGATTTAAGTGAACCACTTGGATTTTTACAATGAACTTTCACTGCTAAGATTTCTAAATTGCTTATCCATTACCATAATTAGTGGGCTCCTGTTGTCATTGTCTTGATATTTTCAACCTTTTATAGCCAAATTTTTGTATGACACTAAACAGAACAGGAACACTTGCTTATGAATGTGAAATAACAGCTGATAATCTGAAAGAGAAATGTATTTTGCTAGTCAGTGACAATGAAATTTTGAGCTAATAGTAAATTCCATCTATGCAAGAGTTTTTTAATGTTATATTAGTGTAATCACACGTTCCAGGCAAGTTTATCCTTAATTACTTAATTACTTAGATGATTAAAACTAGCATGGTAATTTAAACTTAATGCTGTTTAATATTGTTTTGTATCACTTATTCTTGGGTGTATTTTTAAATTACAGAATGTATCAGTAGTTTCAGCTCACAGTGCTTAATAATTGGTACAATATTCAGAATTGCCTCAGTTTGAAGGGCAGTTTATATGTTAGTGTGTAGGTTATTTTTGGTTAACACCCTCTAAGAAACATCTTCAGTGATTTGGATTTCTCCATTAAGTTGTTTTTGTTGAATCTATTCTTAATTAGCATTGGTATTAACACTCTTCTGTTTTTCCATAACAGCCAAGTATTATCTCTGACCTGGAACAGAATGGTACCAGTTCTTCTTCATTTCACAGGATTATAAATGATCTTTTTAAATTATTTTTCAAAAATATTACCTGAGCTTGTATGAGCCACATTTTTCTTCACTATTGTACTATCTTCACTATTAAAGAAAAAAAACTCCAATGTTTCAAGTGCATACTACAACCTCAAGATCATACTACAACCTGTGCTGATCGCAACCTGGCAAATTTGCTTTATTTATTGATTTTTCTTGTTTCAATTTTATCTAATGTAGTGCTGGAAGGAGCTGTTTGAGCACTTTTACCTTCTTTGTGAATAAAGCAGAAACCTCCAGTTTCAAAATTTGCTGTGAAATTTCACCATTAGCAAATGCAGCCCAACATGAAACAAAATATTTAGGGGGTAAAATCATCTTCAAAAGTCATATGGCCATTACATTTGATGTAATCAACAATGGCAAACTTTTGGTTTATATCCTACTGCAAAATTGGTAACGTTACACGTGGTAGTAAACTTTGTCAGGGTGGTGGTCAATATGCTGGAAGGCCAAAGGCAACCCAGCTTCAGCTGTTTGTGGAAGCCCTGGTCAGATTTAAATAAAGGCAATCCACTTCCAAAAGGTGCTGGCCGGCTAGAACATTGACAACTCCTTTAGTTCCAGGAGTTTTGTGGGGAACGTAGATGAGCTGAAGGCATGAATTGACACGTGGAAATATGACATTATAGCCATTAGTGAAACTTAGCTACAGGAGGGGCAGGCCTAGCAGCTCAATGTTCCAGGGTTCTAATGTTTCAGGCATGATAGAGGCAGAGGGAGTAGCATTATCGGTCGGGGAAAATGTTACAGTAGTATTCAGGCAGGATAGATTAGAGAGCTTGCCTACAGAGGCCCTATGGGTGGAGCTGAGAAACAGGAAGGGCATAACCACATTAATTGGGTTGCATTATAGACCACCCAGTAGTCAGCGAGAATTGGAGGAGCAAATCAGCAGAGAGATAGCTGACAACTGCAAGAAGCAGAAAGTTGTGATAGTAGGGGATTTTGATTTTCCACATATAGATTGGGATTTGCATACTGTTAAAGGTCTAGACGGGGTAGAGTTTGTTAAATGTGTTCAGGAGAATTTTCAACAGTATATAGGAGGTGCCAACTAGAGAGGATGTGATACTGGATCTCCTATTGGGAAATGAGTTAGGGCAGGTGATGGATGTGAGTGTGAGGGTACACTTTGGATCAGTGATCATAATGCTATTAGTTTCAACCTGATCATGGATAAGGATAGATCTGGTCCTCGGGCTGAAGTTCTGAACTGGAAAAAGGCCAAATTTGATGAAATGAGAAGGGATCTGGGAAGTGTGGATTGGCACAGGCTGTTCTCTGGTAAGGATGTAAATGGAAAGTGGGAGTTTGTATGTTCCTGTCAGGATTAAAGGCAAAGTAAATAGGGATAAAGAACTTTGGTTCTCGAGGGAGATTGTAACACTGATTAAGAGGAAGAGAGAGTTGTATGAAATGTACAGGCAGCAGGGAACAGATCAACTGCTTGGAGTATAAAAATGCATGAAGCTACTTAAGAGGGAAATCAGGAGGGCTAAAAGAAAGCATGAGGTTGCTTTGGCAGACAGTGAAGGAAAATCCAAAGAGCTTCTGTAGGTATGTTAGGAGCAAGAGGATAGTGAGGGATAAATTTGGTCCTCTTGAAGACCAGAGTGGTAGACTGTGTATGGAACCAAAAGAAATGGGGGAGATACTAAATGGGTTTTTTGCATCCGCATTTACTGAGGAAATGGGCATGGAGTCTACGGAAATTGGGCAAACAGGTAGGGAGGTCATGGAACCGTTACAGATTAAAGAGGAGGTGGTGCTGGCTGTCTTGAGGCAAATCAGAATGGATAAATCCCCAGGACCGGACAGGATATTCCCACAGACCTTGAGGGAGGCCAGTGTTGAATTTGCAGGGGCCCTGGCTGACATATTTAAAATGTCAATATTCACAGGGGAGGTGCCAGATGATTGGAGGATGGTTCATGTTCTGTTGTTTAAAAAAGGTTCCAAAAGAAATCTGGGAAATTACAGGCCATTAAGTTTGATGTCAGTGGTTGACGAGTTATTGGAAGGTGTGATAAGGGATAGGATCTGCAAATATTCGAATAGAGATGTATGGGATTGTGGGTAATCTAGGAAGTTGGATCAGGAATTGGCTATCAGATAGGAGACAGAGGGTGGTGGTGGATGGTAAATATTCATCATGGAGTGCAGTTACGAGTGGTGTGCCTCAGGGATCTGTTTTGGGGCCACTGTTGTTTGTAATTTTTATTAATGATCTGGATGAGGGTATAGTTGGGTGGATTAGTAAATTTGCTGATGACACCAAAGTTGGAGGTGTGGTAGATTGTGAGGAAGGGTGTCATAGTCTGCAGGGAGACTTAGATAGGTTGCAGAGCTGGGCCGAGAGGTGGCGGATGGAATTTAATGCGGAGAAGTGTGAGGTAATTCACTTTGGTAGGAGCAACAGATGTGTCGAGTATAGGGCTAACGGGAGGACTTTGAATAGTGTGGATGAACAGAGGGATCTAGGTGTGTGTGTACATAGATCCCTGAAAGTTGGGAATCAAGTAGATAAGGTTGTCAAGAAGGCGTACGGTGTCTTGGCGTTTATTGGTAGGGGGATTGAATTTAGGAGTCGCAGTGTAATGTTGCAACTGTACACTACTCTAGTGCGGCCGCACTTGGAGTACTGTGTGCAGTTCTGGTCCCCGCATTACAAGAAGGATGTGGAGGCGTTGGAGAGGGTGCAGAGGAGGTTTACTAGGATGTTGCCTGGTATGGTGGGGAGGTCCTATGAGGAGAGACTGAGGGATCTAGGGTTGTTTTCGTTGGGAAGAAGGCGGCTAAGAGGGGATCTTATTGAAACATATAAGATGATTAGGGGTTTAGATAGGGTGGATAGTGATAGCCTTTTTCCTCGGATGGAGAAAGGTAGCACGAGGGGGCATGACTTTAAATTAAGGGGGGGTAGCTACAGGACGGATGTCAGGGGTAGGTTCTTTACCCAGCGGGTGGTGAGGGATTGGAATGCCCTGCCTGCTGCAGTTGTAGATGCGTCTAGTTTGGGGGCGTTTAAGAGATCTCTGGATAGGTTTATGGACGAAAAGGGATTGGTATAGGCTAGTGGGTCATTGTTTTTGTAACTGGTCGGCGCAACATCGTGGGCCGAAGGGCCTGTTCTGCGCTGTAATGTTCTATGTTCTATGTTCTATGTTCTAGACAGGGACTTATTAGGGACAGTCAACGTGGCTTTGTGTGTGGTAGATCATGTTTGACCAATCTATTAGAGTTTTTCGAGGAAGTCACCAGGAAAGTGGATGAAGAGAAGGCGGCGGATGTTGTCTACCTGGATTTCAGCAAGGCTTTTGACAAGGTCCCTCATAAGAGGTTAGTTAGGAAGGTTCCATTGCTAGGTATTGATAGGGAGGTTGTAAATTGGCTTAGACACTGACTCAATGGAAGAAGCCAGAGAGGTTGTGGCGGATTGCTTCTCTTGAATGGAGGCTTGTGACTAGTGGTGTGCCGCAGGGATCGGTTGTTGTTTGTCATCTATATCAATGATCTGGATGATAATGTGGTAAATTGGATCAGCAAATTTGCTGATGATACAGAGATTGGAGGTGTAGTGGACAGTGAGGAAGGTTTTCAAAGCTTGCAGAGGGACTTGGACCAACTAGAAAAAATGGGCTGAAAAATGGCAAATGGAATTTAATGCAGACACGTGTGAGGTATTACACTTTGGAAGGACAAACCAACGTAGGACTCTGAAGAGTGCAGTTGAACAGAGGGATCTGGGAATACAGGTACAGAATTCACAAAGTGACATCACAGGTGGATAGGGTCGTACAGAGTGCTTTTGGTACATTGGCCTTTATAAATCAGAATATCGAGTATAAAAGTTGGAGTGTTATGGTAAGATTATATAAGGCATTGGTGACACCAAATTTAGAGTATTGTGTACAGTTTTGGTCACCTAGTTGCAGGAAGGACGTAAATAAGGTTGAAAGAGTGCGGAGAAGGGTCACAAGGATGTTGCCGGGACTTGAGAAGCTGAGTTACAGAGAGAGATTGAATAGGTTAGGACTTTATTCCCTGGAGCATAGAAGAATGAGGGGAGATTTGATAGAGGTGTATAAGATTTTGATGGGTAGAGATAGAGTGAATGCAAACAGGCTTTTTCCACTGAGGCTAGGGGCGAATAAAACCAGAGGGCATGGGTTAAGGGTGAAAGAAAAGTTTAAAGGGAATATTAGGGCAGGGCTTCTTCACGCAGAGAGTGTGGGAGTGTGGAATGAGCTGCTGGATAAAGTAAATGCAGGGTCACTGAAGAATAATATCAAAGGGCAGATTTAATTCTGGCAACAAATGACAGAATTTGAACAATGTCTTGGAAAGAAAGTGTCCATATTCCATCAGATAATTATGTGACTAACACACATTGGAAAAGGAAAAAAAGATGCCAAATAAAACATTGCAAGGGAGCGTAGGAGTGCTTGTTACTACCAATGTTTTCTTCCAGTAGCAGGGAATGTCAAGGTTGACCTTCCAACCTAGAAGTTAATTGTGCTACTTAAGTGGCTACGTCAGGGCTTCTTTCCACCCTCCAACCTCACTTATTGCTGGAATTCACCAACAGCTTTTTTGGGGGGCAGCATCTGTTCTGTGCAGACTGGCGAATCCTGACAACCTCCTTTATGAGCTCAAGTGGGACCCTCCAAATTGGGCAGTCTGTTTGGGAACCCCACAATCAACTGTAGTAGTCATGACAACACCGGCCTGCTTTTACCAATGACTCCCACCACTCTTTCGGTCTGCTTCACTAGCCCCAGCAAAACTCAATCACACTTGGTGTAAGGGCAGGGTTGATCACTGTCTCTCTTGGTTGGGTGCATTCCCAACAAAGCCCACTCTTCCCTGGTGGCACTCCATAGAACCACAAAATTACAGCTCAAAAACAGGCCTTTTAGCCCTTCTTGTCTGTGCTGAACCATTTTTTGCCTAGTCCCACTGACCTGCACCTGGACCACATCCCTCTCATCCACAAACCCGTCCAAGTTTTTCAGACTTTGCTGCTACTTGTACTTGTTCTGATTCTGTAGTGTGTTCTAAATGTTCGGCCAGGATCTTTAGGCCCTCAGATCTCTTTGCTTTATTGCATGTTTTAAACTATTTTGAATCACATTAGGAAGAATGGGTGTAGGCATTGTAATGAACTGATACTAATGTAAAAGGCTTGTAATTTTAAAATAAATATCCTGCGCTGATACACAACACATGATGCACAACACAAGGGTTTACTTTTGATGTCAATACCATCCATGATTAAGTTAGTGGAAGTTTGTGCCAATCTAGAATTTTAGACAACCAATAATGAACAGGTTGCTAGCCTAGTTTAATGAAAAGAATAACAAGGAATATTGGCATTCTGTAATGTAAAATTGTATAATTCCAGTCATTCAGCATATGGTGCTTATGCTAAGCAACCAAATAATTTTCCCTTTAGTGGTTTTAAAGCTATCTACTATGCATTCTGTTACAACCGTTTCTGGCCCTTCCATATCTTAACCATTAGTATTTATGGATAATCTCTTCCAAGCAAATATTTTTCCAATATTTGTGCTCTAATTCTTGCCTCACCAGCACCTTGATTTCAGTTGCTCGAAAGTAGGCGCTGGTATCAAACCTTAAAGCTTTGAACATAAGAACATAAGAAATAGGAGCAGTAGGCCAACTAGCCCTTCGAGCCTGCCCCGCCATTCAATAAGATCATGGCTGATCTGTTGTGGCTCAGTTCCACATTCCTGCCCTCTCCCCATGACCCTTAATCCCCTCTCTCATCAAAAACCCATCAACCCGCGTCTTAAAAATATTTAGCGAGGCAGCCTCCACCACTTCAACGGGCAGAGAATTCCAGAGATTCACCACCCTTTGAGTGAAGAAGTTCCTCCTCAACTCTGTTCTAAACCGCCGCCCTTTATCTTGAGGCTATGCCCCCTAGTCCTACTATCCTTTCTGAGCGGGAAGAGTCTCTCCACCTCTATCCTATCCATCCCATTCATCATCTTATACGTCTCAATGAGATCTCCCCTCATTCTTCTAAACTCTAACGAGTACAAGCCTAATCTATTCAGCCTCTCCTCATAGCTCAACCCCCTCAACTCCGGAATCAGCCTAGTAAACCTCCTCTGCACTCCCTCCAAGGCTAAAATATCCTTGTGCAAGTACGGCGCCCAAAACTGCACACAGTACTCCAGCTGCGGCCTCACCAACGCCCTATACAGCCGCAGCAAGACCTCCCTACTTTTATATTCAATCCCCCTCGCGATGAAAGCCAGCATCCCATTCGCCTTCCTGACCACCTGCTGCACCTGCAAGCTGGGTTTTTGCGACTCATGCTTAAGCTTCTCAGGCTTTATGTCCTCTTTGCCAAAAGCTTTTGGCCATCTGTACTACTTTTACCCTCACCTTATGTAACTGCCAGATATTGCATACTGATTTCAGCCTCTCCAGTGGCAGTAGGCCCCAACCCCTGAATTCTAATAATATTCATGCTAGTGGCCTCTGCAATGCACAGTGTGGGAGATTCTTCTTTGAATTCCCGCTGAGAAAAAACAGGGTGAATTAGTGCAGTTTTCATGTAAATTCAACACTTAGAATATTTTGGGAGAATTCCACCTCATGTTTTGAGGCTTGTAAGTACGGGTTGGTTGAGTTTGGTCAGTAGGGTGCCCATTGTGAACAGCCAAGGAACATACTGTTAGGCTGCACCAGTCATTGGAATGTTTGAGCTACATATCTGGCATCGCACTGAAATTCAAAGAACAGGTTAATAATTTGCAGGATCTTTTTGGTTTGACATCAACATCCTGTTAGAAAATACTACATTGTCACAGCATGAGCCAACCAGCTTACCTGTTATTCAAATTTATTTGAGGTAGACTGGGCACTTTACAGGTCTTGTATCAATTGCCATTTGCAGAAGAGAATTCCAATCATCTGATGTATTTTTAATTTCATGTAAATGTCTGGCTTCAACTTTTAGACCAGTACTCCCCAGCAACTAGAATTTGTTCCTTTCTATCCATTTCATCTGTTCCCTTTTAATATCTTGAAAATGTCGATCAAGTACCTTTGCACAATCTAAATCCTTAGGCAATATAACTCCAGTTGGTGCATTCTTGTAATTTAACCGCTGGAATCCAGAGGTTATTCTGGTAAGTTCATTATGCAATCCTTCTAAGGCCAGTGTATTACTGGTATAGAGCTGCTCACAATATTCCAGGTGAAGTCTAATCAGGAATTTTTATAGATACGTATTAACTCCTACCTTCTAGCATTCCATTAGCCTTTTTTATTAAAAACATGAACAAGTACTGAAAATGATATGTATATTTGCATTCTCCGCTCTCCTTAGATCTCCAGGAATTATAGCTTTTCATCATCTAGGAAGTACTGTAATATCTATTTTGGGTCCAAAATGGATCATACAACATTTGCTTACTCTTTAAATCCATTTGACACAGTTTTGCCTAATAGTATAAAATTATAAGAAACAGGAACAGGAGTAGGCCATTCGGCCCCTTGAGCCTGCTTTGCCATTCAACAAAATCATGGCTAATCTGACATTATGTGCATTTTCCTGCCCTTTCCCAATACTGATCAAAAATCTACCTTGGCCTTCACTATACATAAGGACTTAGCCCATATAGTTCTCTGTGGCAAGAAGTTTGAAATACTCAACCCCCTGAAGAAATTCCTCCATCTCAGTCTTAAATTGGCGCCCTGTTCTTCTGAGACTATACCTTCTGGTTCTAGACTCTCCCATGAGCGGAAACATCCAGCATTTACTCCTCAAGAAACTTATGTTTCAATTAGATCACTTCATTCTAAATTCCAATGAGTAGTCCCAAGCAGGTTAACCTTTTATAGACAATGCCTCCATACCAAGGATAATCCTAGTGAACAGAGCACAGGTGCAACACTCAAGGACTCCCATCAACCATATGGTTGTGGATGTTAGTTTATTTTTAAAGTCTTATGTTTTGATGAAATTCTGTTTGCCTGAAGTTAACAGTTCTTTCAACGGTTGCTGACTATTTCCAATGTTTTCTGCAGATTTCTTATTCTAATAGCTGCATGGTAATACATAGCTACGGAGTTGGAAGATTGTAAATTCAAGCCCACTCCAGAGCTTTCAGCATGTATTGAAAACCTGCTGAATTGCATGTAGCAAAAGTAGAATGATTATAATGGAAGATTTTGGGTATGATTCATCTGACCGCATTCTTAAGTGCTCCCACCAGTGGGAAAACTGGAGTGTTTCCTGCTGGCGATGGTAGTGCCTCTAGCATTTAAAAGTATGTATAATATGAAATACACCAGCCAGCTGGGCTTCAGAGATCTTTTCAAGAACACGCTGATCTTAGCGTTGAAATGCAGATCCTCCTCCCTGCCCCCATTACCCTCACCATTGACACGGTGACTCCCACTGACAAGGGAAGCACCCTTGGCACAGAACGCAACCTCTCCCCAGTCACTGAAAGGATGGGTCAACCCCCCATCCTAAAGTGCTTTGTGTCTCAAGCCCCAACTATTCTGAAACCATTTGGGCATATAAAAGGCTAAAAGATTTATTGGAGAGGGTGGGCAGGGGGAATCCATTTTTAACATTGAAAGAGTTCACTGCTGTTTGGCCCCCTTTTGAAGTGATTTAATGGACAGCGAGGATTGAGTTTCACTGGGGAGTGCCCCCTTTTCACTTACAAAAAATAGCATCTGGTGTTTGGCCTGCTTCAAGTGTTTTGTTTGATGAGTTGGATCAATTAACCACTAGCAAGAAGTTTTGTTTTTCTTTCTCTTCACAGTTGAATACATCTCAAGTACTGCCTTTGTTCCCAAGTACAATATCTAGAAACATTCTGCCCTTGATTGACAGGTTGGATCAATTACCCACTAGCCACGAGGATTCAGTTTCTAACCACAATAAGATTAAGAAATAGGAACAGGAGTAGGCCATTCAATCGTATCTGACATTCCTTATGGCCACTTTCCTACCCTTTCCGAATAACCCTCGATTTCCTTGCTGTCGTAAAATCTATCTCAGCCTTAAGTATAAACAAGGAGTCTGCCCCACAGCTCTGTGTCAGGTTTCCAAAGAGACACAACCCTCAAGAAATTCCTCATCTCAATCTTAAATTGGCACCTTGTTATTCTGAGACTATGCTTTCTGGTCCTAGACTCTCCCATGAGAGGAAACATCGTATCAAGCCCCTTAAGAATCCTATATGTTTTAATGGAATTAATGATCTGAATGAGTCCCAACCTTTTAAACCTTTTCTCATAAGAAAATCTCCCCAATTGGGGACCATACTAGTGAACTTTTGCCAAACTGCCTTAAGTGAAATATCCTTCCTTAAATAAGGGGACCAAAACTTCTTGCAGTAGCCCAGGTATGGTCTCACCAGTACCTAGCACAGTTGCACCAAAACTTTTCTATCATCCAATCCCCCCTTTGAAATAAGGGCTGATATTCCATTAACCTTCCTGATTACCTGCTACATCTGTGTACTAACTTTATGTTTTGTGCACAAGCATCCCCAAGTCTCTTGCTGCTGGGGCTTTCTGCAGTTTTTCTCCATTTAAATAATGGTATTTTGTTCTTCCTTCCAAAATGAACAACTTCATGTTTTCTCACATTATACTCCATTTGCCAACTAATTGCCTACTTAACCTATCTCTTTGTAAACTGCATCCCCCTTACAACTTGCCTTTCATCTATTTTTGTGTTATCTGCAAATTTGGCCACAGTACCTATGATTCCTTCAGCCAAATGAATATATATTGTAAATAGTTGTGGGTTCAGCACTGATCTCTGTGCAACCCCACTGGTTACAGACTGCCAACCCCATAACCTCACTCACTGTTTCCTGTCCATTAACCAGTTCTCTACCCATGTCAATATACTACTTCAAACTCCATGGGATTTTAGCTTATGTGAATAGCTTCTGGAAATCTAAATACAACATCTATAGTTCCCTTCTATCCACTATGGTTGAAACTTCTAAAAACTAATAAACTAAATTGTACGTGATTTCTCTTTCATGAAGCCACACTGATTCTGCTTGATTAGATTGAATTTTCAAATGTGCTGTTACTTTTAATAATTGATTCCAACATTTTTCCGATAATAGATATTAAGTTTTATTAGCCTATGGTCACCTTTTTGCCTTCCTTCATGTTATGATCACTGTTTCCTGGATGATCTTTTGCTCAGATAGCATTTATTCAATCTGCCTTCTAATACATTACCCCTGGTTGGGTCCATGACACATTGCTTTAGGAAACTAACCCTAATGCACTGAATTTGTGTCGTAGCTATCCTTTTCAACGTCATTAACCCAATTAACATGAAGATTAAAACCTTATTATTTTTACTTGTTCCTATTTGATTTATACCCTTTCCTACTGTTTTTGAGGTTGATATACTAATATCAATGTCATATTTTCCTTGCTGTTTTTTTACCTCCACCCAAATGGACTCTACATCATCTAAATTGTGTCTCAAAACTGACTCAAATCTAAGTGCTGCTCCATTACTTTCTTTTTGTGCCTTTCCAAAACATCAAATATCCATGGATATTCAGTTCTAGTTTCGATCTCCTTTGAACCATATGATGGTTATGAGATAACCATTTACATTGATTTGTGCTGTCAATTCATCTACCTTATTCCAAATGCTTTGTGCATTATGAGACACAGCCTTTGGGCTTACCTTTTTGTCATTTGTAATCATCCTTTTCTTTGTTCTGTGGCCCTATTTGCTTATCACTCTTGATTACCTTGTTCACTGTTCTTACTTTTATTACTGTGCTAGCTTTTTCCCTTGTCACCCTGCTTAGATTCCATCCCCCCACCACCTCTGATTTAAATCCTGTCCAACTGCACTTGCAAATACTTGCCCTGGACATCTGTCTCAGTCCTCCCCAGCTGTAATGCAAGCAATTTGTACTGGTCCCAGAACTGGAATTTGAAACCCTCCCCCTTGAACCATCTTGTCTTTAATATATTCATCTGACATATCCTGATCTTTCTATTCTGAGTAGCACATGGCACTGGTAATAATCCTGAGATCATTACCTTTGAGGGCCTACTTTTCAATTTATTTCCTAACTTGCTATATTCACTTTTAGGACCTGTCATTTCTACTGATGTGTACTATGACCAATGGCTGTTTATCTTCCCCTTCCAGAATGTCCTGAAGCTGCTCAGACAGTCTTGACCCTAGTTCCATGGAGGCAATATACTATTCAGGGAATCTTGTTTGCAGCAACAGAAATGCCTATCTATTCCCCTTACAACTGAACCAGTTACAACTATTGCATTCCCAGTTTCTCCTCTCCTGTGCAGCAGAGCCAACTGTAGTGCAATGAATTGAGCTATTGCTTTCCACTGAGGCCATTCCCCAAAATGTATTCAAAATAGTATATCTAGTCTGCAGTGGAATGCCACAGGGGGTTTCTGTATTGCCTGCCTAGTCCTCTTACTCCGCCTGGTAGTCACTCATTTCCTTTCTGACTGGCGTTTTGGCCCATGGTGTGAATGCTTCAGTGTCCCCAGCCACCACTTCAGCTCTGAAACCCAGACTCCCAGGAACTGCAACTGGAGACTCTTCCTGATGGTCTTTGGCATTGGAAATGTTTCTGGCTTCCCACATGGAACACAACAAGCACACTACGACTTGCTCCTTTTAAATTAAATCTTTTACAACAATTACTCCAGGGCCCTTTTCTGATCCTCACTACAGAAATGTACAACTATAAACCACAAAAAGACCATATGAACTATAAGTGACGAAAGTAGGAAATACTTACCTGATTTTATGCGCTACTTGGCAATCAGCTCTCCCATGTAGCTTCTACTGCTGCAACAGCACAAGACCACTTTCACAAAATTTAAGTAGGAAAGCAAACATCAAAAAAGCACCTCTTCCCCTCTGCACAGAATTCCCATTGTGCTATAAATTTGCAATACCCACACTCAATCTGAATGTGTCTTGCCCAGAATTGTGTTCTCCCCCACTGCTCGTGTGCAAGCTCACTAATCTATCAACTTCTCTTTCCAATGTTAGGCAGCGTTATAGTTAGAAATCTATCTTTGTATAAATTTAGTTATGTCTTTCCATCCCATCAGCTAAGTTGTTAATGAATATGGTGAATAGTTAAGGCCCCAGCACACACATTTGTAGGACACCACTGCCAATTGGCATCTCTTTATTACTAATTACTGCATCCTGCTGATAAGCCAATTTGCCTTCAATTCCATGAGCTTCAATTTATGACAACAATCTCTTGTGAAGGACATTTATCAAATGGTTTATGGAAGCCCATATCCATAGGCATTCCCATCCAGAACGGTAGTCACCTCATCAAAAGATTCAACCAGATTCATCAGGTATAACCTAGCCTTTACAAATCCAAGCCTGTTTTTTCAGATTGGCTTAAAACTTAGAGGTTCAATCACCTTGCACTTAATTATAGACTGCACCACTGATGTAGCACTTTTGGACTTTACGGAAAAAAGGTATACATTTATATCATATTTATCACGGCCACCAGATATCTCAAAGCACTAGTATGTAGTCACTGTTGTAACGAAAGAAATAAGCAGCCAATTTGTGCAAACAACAGTGTGATAATTACCAGTTTCTTTGATTTGTTGAGGGGAAATGTTGGCCAGGACAACTGGGATAACTCTTGCTCTTCAAAATAGTTCCATAATATCTTACATTCACCTGAACAGACAGATGAGCTTGGTTTAAAAGCTCAACCAAAAGACAGCACCTCTGACAATGCAGGGATCACCCAGTAATACACTGGAGTGTTGGGCTTGATTTTGCGCTTCATTCCTGGAATGGAACTTGAATCTGTGAAAGTGTTCTCAATTGACCCACAACTGCCACTATCTCAAGAATCAAAAATAACTACTATAGGTGCAGTAACTCTATATTTGAACACATTTGGTTGTGCGTTAATCAGTTTATTAGTCATTATTATAAGTTTGCAAAAGAAATTATCTTCCCATAGTTTAACAGTGGTGAATGCATGATATGTCGCCAAGTACTGGAGAAATGTTTTCCTGCACTTTATCCATCTAGTTCAGGATCTGTAAGAGTTGGGGTAAGAGCTAACATTTTCACATAAATTGCATAGTGCTTAGAACTCAGATAGACTCCAAAAAGAGCTTGGAGGATGAACACAAAGCTCAGTTTCCTCATAACTGGCTGAGAAACAGAAATCCAGAATCGTATTATATTTCCCTTTTGTGGCATAGGGGCTGTATTATACCTGAACAAAAGAGAATAAGATGTAGTTAGAAAATAATGATTTTGAGTACATTGTAGGTATAATTTTGAGGTAGTGATGCATAAATCCTCAGTCCCCATCATATGATCATCATAGAATCCCTCCAGTGCAGAAAGAGGCCATTTGGCCCCATCAAGTCAGCACTGACTCTCTGACAGAACACACGTCTGAAGAAACTTGAATAAATGTTCTGCAAATGCTGTAAGGTAAGCATAAACCTTTTGCAATTAGGGCCCACGTATGTAACATAACCTGAGTCATTGTATATGATAGTTTGAATGCAGACATACATTTTAAAAACCTCATCCCCTCAATTCATCCTCTTCTACCTTTTTCCTAAGAAGCTGATATAGTTTCTCTGATACAGCTCATGAAGCTCTAAGTGTCACTTGTGCATGAATGCCTGCATGTTGTATTTTGGGTCTTGGCTAAATTTATACTTCCTTTCATCAGTTACTATGATAAACAAGTGCCCAACTCCTTTTACCTCAAGGCAATTTGTATTCTATCCTTTAACTTGGGAAGCTTTTGTTAATGTGCTGAGTACATATACTGTTTGGAAGTGGCCGCACCAAATCCCTTAGGATCTTCCTGCAGCTCAAACTCTAAAGCTAAACTTTATATAATATTTCTGTCAGGATTATCAAAGTGACAAATATTGTTTCTTTAAAACTTCCTTCAGTTTTCTTGCATGGGATTTTTACAACTGCCCACTCTTCCAGCTCAGATAAAACTTAATTGGTTTTTGCAATCCAGAAGAGTAACTAGAATTTCCCGAATATGTTACAATTCAACTTTGACAAGTAACTAAGTCAAAGACACACTGAATTGTTCAGAGGATTGTTTAATTTAGGAGGATGGGGAGCTTTATTTTTGGACCAACAAGGTGTGGAGGTAAGTCAACCGGTTTGTTGTTTTCTTTCCATCAAAAGAATGTGAGAAAGAAAAGCAGGAGAAGACCAATCAGCACCTTGAGCCTGTTCCACCATTCAATAAGATCATGTTTGATCTGGTTGTGGCCGGAACTCTACTTTTCCACTTGTTCCCCATAATGTTTGACTCCCTTGTCAATCAACAACCTCACCCTTCCCTGCATATATTCAAGCCATTGAGAAAGTGAATTTCAAACACTGAAGACCCTCTAAGAAAAAATATTTTGTGACAATACTGTGCTTTTTAGGAATGTGTTTGTCATGTATCTTGTGCAGGATTTGTTTTTTTAGCAGTCAGTTCAATTTATTGATGCTACTTTGTAACAGGCAGATACTGCAGAAGCATAATTGTTTTTATTGCTCGAATGTTTATTTTAATCTGGAGTAATGCAGTTATGTTAGTTTTGTGTTTTCCAGAGTAGGGCTTGATTAGGTTGATAAGAAAAATCACGTGACTGAGCGGAGCTAGGCTAATACAGAGAAGTTCAGTTGCTGCTTGGGATCTTTTGAGAGAAGTAGTGCTCTCTCTGTGGGTTTGGAGGCTGGGATCAGCCAGGTCTCTTTCAGCGTTTGTTGTTTGGGGATGAATCTTTCTCTGGAGGCTGTTGAATGGGAATCAGAAGACTGGTATCTTTCTATAACTGTCCAGAGGGGTTAAAAGGCTAGAAATGTAGCATCTATGTGAGCATATGTTTTTTTTGCTAATTGATTCTGAAGAAAGATTTATATCCGTGAAGAGCTATAGAGACAGCTGGCTTTTAAGAACGATACCTTGTCATGTTTGTGTTTCAATTCGTAAAAGTTATGTTAATTCTTTTTTGTAATAGTTAAACTGCATTAAATAAAGTTTATTTTGATAAAAGCTTCATAGTGGGTCGATAGAATCATACCTGGAGCGAAACACCTTATCCTCACACTAATGCCAAAATAAAAAATGGTTGGGGTCTAGGTTAACTTCATACTTGGAGTTTCTGATCTGGTCCCTAACACCCCACGCAATAAAGGCCAACATCTGATTGCTTTCATAATATTTGCATGCTGACATTTTGTGATCCGTATATAAGGATACCCCAAATTCTTCTGTATTACAGAAGCCTGTAGTCTTTCTCCATTAAAATATTCTGCTTTTCTATTTTTCCTGTCAAAGTAGACAACCTCATTTTCCCACATTATACTCTGCCAATTTTTTGACTCCTTATTTCTTTTTGCAGACTCTTTGTATCCTTGTCACAACTCAGTTTCTCACTTATCTTTGTATGATCAGCATACTTGGCTATAATACAGCTATTTCTTTCATCCAAACCATTAATATGGCTTATAAATAGTTGAAGCCCCAACACCGATCCCTTTGGCATTCCACTTGGTACAGCATGCCACTCTGAAAATGACCCATTTATTCTGACACTGTTTTCTGTTGTTAGCCAGTCCTCTCCATCCACGCTGACAGACTACCACTATCACCTCCAGTCGGCTCCCCACCCCCACCCAAGCTTTTGCACTGTAGGGATTCTATGATTCTGCTCTACAATAAGCTTTTGTGTAGTCACCTTTCATGTGGCACCTTATCTAATATATTTTGGAAATCTGAAAGCATTTCATCTTCTGGTGTCCCTTTATCGACCCTGCTCGTTATATCCTCAAAAAAACCCTAATAAATTTATCAAATATGATTTCCTTTTCATAAAACTATGCCAAGGAAGGGGAAGCATTAAGACGACAATGCCCGAGTGCGACGTAGATAGAGTGCAAAGTTGATAATCTGGTTTATTGTGGGAATTTCTGGTAAGGGTTTTTCAAGTGTAAATTAAGAGCCAGTCTCTGACACACAACTTTCAGAAGGCAAGCTAGTTAAGTAGCATGGCAGTGATCTGTCAAATCAGCTGAAGCAGTTGCCTTGACTAGGTGTTAGCTATTGTAGTCAGATGTTGAACTACTGTTGCAACTGAGGAATGATACATCAGTACTATATAAAAGCAGACAGATTTGCAAACTGCATGGGGCAAAGGGTTGCCTGGAGGGGACACTACACCTGAGTATAACATAGACGGAATGTGACATTGGGAATTTTGTTCACATTGAAATTAGGTGCAGACGGAGAAGGATGCTGTGTCTACCTTCTAGCATCCAGTAGCTGGTGGATCATCTTCCTGGTCTCCAAGCTAGGACTATGTAGCTTGTAATAATTTAGTGGTGTAAATTAATAACTAATTGACTAATTAAATAAGGTTGGATCAATAAGGTGGGGATGATAGTATACAGTCACTGTAGAATGTGGGAATCTATGGAATACACTGCAATCCTTTGTCTCAGAGTTGCTCAGCTGGAGTTTGAATAGGAAACATTGCAGGGCATCAGGGAGGGGGACAGTTTTTTCCAGGAGGCAGTCACATCCTTTCAGTCAGGAAAAGTTTGAGTTGGTCAATTGCCAGGGACTGGAAGTGCGTTGAGAGTCAGGAAGGAATGGGGATCCAGCATGTAGTGATTGTAAAGCCTAGCCTCTGACTTTGACCAACAGATAATTGTGCAGGATACCGCTGAAGTGAGGGGGGCAGAAAGGAATGTGGCATTGATAGAAGACAATTACATCAGGAGATAGATACTGTTTGCTGCAGCCATGACAGGTTGTATTGCTTGTCAAGGGTCGGGGTTAAGGACCACATGCAGTTGGAAAGGAACATGGATGGAGCAGGCCCAATTGTTGTGGCCCAGGCAGGAACCAATGACAAATTAGGAATGATGTTACGACTAAGTAGAACTAGGAATAAATGTTAAAAGTTTAAGTAGTTAAGGTCCAAATTAAAATGCAGAATATCAAAAGAATCATTTAAATTATTACCTGAGCCACACAACAATTGACATAGACTCAAGTAGATTAGAGAATTAAACATGTGGCTCAAAGTGTGGTGTCGGAAGAAGGTCTTGAGGTGGTGGTGTAACAGTTGGGTGAAGGAAGACTCAAAAATCCAAAGAGCCAACGGAACAGTATATCAATGTAGGTAAAAATAAGCAGTGGGCAGGAAGTTGACAAAAAGTTTATCATTAATTATGCACTAACAAATAAGGTCAATATATGGAATAATAGTAAAAAAAAATTAAAGGTTCTTGATCTGAATGCATGAAGCATCAAGATAGATGAACTGAGGTGCAAAAATAATTAAATTATTTAGATTTAATTGCTATTACAGAGACATGGTTGTAGGGACATCAAGATGGGAAATAAATATTTTAGGCAGGATGGAAAAGGAAGAATGGTGGCTCTGATAATAAAGGATGACATGAGAACATGAGTGAAAAAGGACCTGGCCTCAGAAGATCATGAAGTAGAATCAGCATGGGTGGAAATTAGGAATGTCAAAAGTCTAAAAACATTGAAGGCAGTAGTTTGTACACCCCCTCGTTGTAATTATGCTGTCAGACAAAGAATTAAACAAGAAATTATTGGAGCATGTGACAAAGGCAATACAGTAATTTTGGAGGTCTAAAATCTTCATAGATTGGGATATGGGGGGTTCTAGAAAATGGATTTATTGGAATGTTTTGTGATAGTTGTCTTGACTCAATACATTGTGGAACCAACTAGGGATAAAACATTTTTAGATCTGGTACTGTATAATCTGAGGTTAATTAATGTCAGTAACAGATCCACTGGGAAATAGTGATCATAATATCACTGAATTCCATATAAAGTTTAGAGGTGCATACTCCAATCACAAACAAAAATCTTAGTTAATATGTATGAGGAGAGATATGGCTATGGTTGATTGAGTAAATTGATTAAAAGATATGGTGGTAAATAAATTCTGGCAAACATTTGAAGCAACAAAATACATTCAAGCAAAAATCAAAAATCTGCAGGAAAGATTCATCTGTACCTCATTCAAAGTTAAGGATAGTATTAGATTAGTAAAAGAGGCTTATAAAATGTTGCGACGAATGATAGCAAGTCTGAGGATTGGGAGTATCTTGGAATCCAGCAAGGACAACAAAAAGTTGACATGAAGGGGAAAAATAGGATATGAGAGTAAACAACCAGAGATAGAAAAACAGATTGAGTTTTAAGTATATTTTCTGCACCAAATATTTTACATTTTTACTCCCATTATAGAATATCAATGTTGATATTGGGCACAATCTTCTCCATCAACAACCATCACTCCAATTTCCGCCCATGCCAAATTAGAAAAATATTACATTATGCTTGTGACACAGGAATTCAGTATAAATCAAAACAATTCTTATTTGCAAGATGGTTTTATCTAATACAGGAAAATAGTTCTCACCTTGTTGCAAGGCCAGCATTTATAGGCAAGGCCAAGAGAACAGGATACAAGCCTCCACCAACAGAAGCTACTAATCCCCCTCTAACTAAGGCACATGTGGGACAGTTGAGATCACCTAAAGAAAAAATAGCTTTTAAAAATTTAAAGCCTATTAAAATCTTAATTTCAGCTTTATTTTCAACAGCTGCCATTTGATAAGATTGCATACAAGCTTCTTCAGAACCTATGTCTACCTTTTTGCTGCTGGTTTCTTTCCTCTGTGCTTTATTTTAGTTTCCTTTGTTCACTCCTCACCGCTGATATTGAAGTGTTTTGTTGAGTGAAGACCGTTATTCAGCGCATGTTATTTAAGAATGGCAGTTTCTCTTTCCTTCCCCTTGCCAAGTCTCCATTTGTAAAAATGATTGTGATGCATTTATTCAAATAAAGTACAATATTATCAACAACCTGGGGGTTACCACTGACCAGAAACTGAAGTGAACTAGACTAGCCATATAAATACTGTAGCTATCAGAGCAGGTCAGAGGATAGGAATCCTGTGTTGGATAGCTCACCACCTTATTGCCCAAAACCTGTCCACCATCTGCAAGGCACAAGTTGTGAGTCTGGTGGAATACTTTCCATTTGCTTGGATTAGTGCAACTCCAACAACACTCAAGAAGCTCAACTCCATCCAGTACAAAACAGCCAACTTGATTGCTACCCCTTCCATAAACATTCAATTCCTCCACGATCAATGTATAGTGGCAGTAGTATGTACCATCTACAAGATGGTACTTTTGGCCTTGGAGGGAGTGCAGAGGAGGTTCACTAGGCTGATACTGGAGTTGAGGGGGTTGAGCTATGAGGAGAGGCTGAATAAACTAGGCTTGTACTCGTTAGAGTTTAGAAGAATGAGGGGAGATCTCATTGAGATGTATAAGACGATGAATGGGATGGATAGGATAGAGGTGGACAGGCTCTTCCCACTCAGAAAGGACAGTACGACTAGAGGGCACAGCCTCAAGATAAGGGGGGGGGGGGCAGTTTAGAACGGAGTTGAGGAGGAACTTCTTCACTCAGGGTGGTGAATCTCTGGAATTCTTTGCCCGTTGAAGTGGTGGCAGCTGCCTCGCTAAATATATTTAAGACGCGGGTAGATAGGTTTTTGATAGGCAAGGGGATTAAGGGTTATGGGGAGAAGGCGGGAAAGTGGAACTGAGCCACGTCAGATCAACCATGATCTTATTGAATGACGGGGCAGGCTAGATGGCCTACTTCTGCTCCTATTTCTTATGTTCTTACGTTCTTAAGATGCACTGCAGGAACTCACCAAGGATCTTTAGGCAGCACTTTCCAAACCCACAACTGCTACCACCTACGACAAGGGCAGCTGCTACCTGGGAACAGCACCACCTTGAGGTTCTCCTTCAAGCTGTTTACCACCTTGACTTGGAAATATATCATTTCTTCACTGTTGCTGGGTCAAAGTCTTGGAACTCCCTCCCTACCTCCACTCCCTGTGAGTGTACCTACACCTCAAGATCTGCAGTGGTTCAAGAAAGCAGCTCGCTACCACTTTTCAAGGGCATGCTTGCTTAGCCAGTGATCCCTACATCTCGTAAATTAATTTTTAAAAAAGTACACTGCTATAAAACATTTTTAATTTTAAAAATAGGAATATGACAATTACTTTGGACCTCAAACTGACATACAAACAATGCTTTAGTAATATATTTAATAAATGTGTTACTAACCTGAAAGCAAAGGTTTTGATACTGCAGCATTATACCCTGCTATTGTTGACAGGAATGGAAGGACTGCCATGGGCAAACTGGAAGTAAAACGAGCTTGTGCAATATTGAGTATTCGTCGAAAGAAACTGTTGGCTATTAAACCAGCAAATGCCGAATTTATCCCAAGGTAGATTGGTCCGTATGCAAAAAACTTTCTGTGGGGAGAAAAATCAACTGCTGACACAAAATATTGTACAGAACATCTCACACCACTGTTATTTAATCTTCAGTGCTCATGAAACTTTTCAAGGGTATGAAAGAGAACTACCTTGCATCACCTTTATGGCAATGTTTAGAAATACCATATGTGGAAATGAAATTGTTTATAGTTAAAAGTTTATTATTAGTGTCACAAGTAGGCTTGCATTAACGCTGTAATGAAGTTACTGTGAAAATTGCCTAGTCACTACACTCCCGCGCCTCTTCAAGTACACTGAGGAAGAATTTAAAATGGCTAATTCACGTAACCTGCACATCTTTGGACTGTGGGAGGAAACCAGAGCACCCGAAGGAAATCCATGCATTCACAGGGAGAATGTATGCAAACGCCACACAAACAGTGACCCAAACCAGGAATCAAACCTGGATCCCTGGCGCTGTGAGGCAGCAGTGACACCACTGTGCCGCCCCACCTTACTCCCCACTAATTCCCCTAATCTACACATCCTGGACACTAAGGTGCAATTTAGTAAGGCCAATCCATCTAACCCGCACATCTTTGAACTGTGGGAGGAAACCAGAGTACCCAGAAGAAACCCACGTAGACATGGGGAAGACATGCAAACTTCACATGGACAGTTCCCCAAGGCTGGAACTGAACCCGGGTCCTTGGCATTGTGAAGCAGCAAGGTTAGCCACTGTGCCAATCAAATACATAGGGCAGCAAAGGAGGACATTTATAGATATTGTAGAAAGAGAGAAATGAAAGGGCTAATACAAGATTACCAGACTCTGCCAAGGTTTTTGCTTAATCAACTTAGATGTAGAATTCACTAAGTCATGGAGAGGAGACTTGTTAGTAAATGTAACTAGATGTTTTAAATACTTTGTAGTTTTAAAGGTATGTATAATATTTTAATTAGTCCACACATATCTTATATATGTTTTTAGAAGTTAAACAAAGAAACTTCGTTTAACATGGTGAACAATTGCAGAGTACCCGGTGATACTAAACATGAATTACATACATTCCTTTACCCAACTGTTGGAATTAATGCCATAGAGGACACTTAATTGCCCGACACCTTATCAAAAAAAATTGATAAAAGAGTGAATTTTAATAAGGCTGCCTTCACAGTTTCTAATCAAAACAGAGTCAAAGACATTAATGTCACAGCTAACGAAAGAGTTATGATAGAGGATTCAGTAGGAACTGACCAGGACTAATAATACATGCTGGCATCCCCTGAAATTGTAGATAATGGTAAAATGCTCAGTCATTGGATTGATAAGGAATGTATACAAGTGTTTTGTTGCTGGCAATAAACTTATCAGGGCTACAATCAGGGAATATTCTGGAGGCAAGCTGATCTCCTTAGTTAACTTCACTGACAAGGCCATAAAATACTAACAGCTTTAGTAGGCCTCCTTTATTGATTACATAAGAACATAAGAAATAGGAGCAGGAGTAGGCCATCTAGCCCCTCGAGCCTGCCCCGCCATTCAATAAGATCATGGCTGATCTGTCGTGGCTCAGTTCCACATTCCCGCCCTCTCCCCATAACCCTTAATCCCCTCTCTTATCAAAAACCCATCAACCCGCGTCTTAAAAATATTTAGCGAGGTAGCCTCCACCACTTCAATGGGCAGAGAATTCCAGAGATTCACCACCCTTTGAGTGAAGAAGTTCCTCCTCAACTCTGTTCTAAACCAACCCCCCTTTATCTTGAGGCTGTGCCCCCTAGTCCTATTATCCTTTCTGAGCGGGAAGAGTCTCTCCACCTCTATCCTATCCATCCCATTCATCATCTTATACGTCTCAATGAGATCTCCCCTCATTCTTCTAAACTCTAACGAGTACAGCCTAGTTTATTCAGCCTCTCCTCATAGCTCAACCCCCTCAACTCCGGCATCAGCCTAGTAAACCTCCTCTGCACTCCCTCCAAGGCTAAAATATCCTTGCGTAAGTACGGCGCCCAAAACTGCACACAGTACTCCAGCTGCGGCCTCACCAATGCCCTATACAGCTGCAGCAAGACCTCCCTACTTTTATATTCAATCCCCCTCGCTATGAAGGCCAGCATCCCATTCGCCTTCCTGATCACCTGCTGCAACTGCAAGCTGGGTTTTTGCGACTCATGCACAAGGACCCCAAGGTCCCTCTGCACCATCGCCTGCTGCAGTTTTTCGCCACGTAAGTGATAATCCTTCCTACCATTATTCCTACCAAAGTGGACCACCTCGCACTTGCCAACATTAAATTCCATTTGCCATTTCCTGGCCCATTCGCCCAGCCTATCTAGTGAGACTGTTTTAGTGAAGATGCTTTGTAAGGCTGCTTTCAAAATACAGACATGATGTCTGACTACAAGACTAAAGGACAGTTCACAAGGCTCAGGGATGATATATTGGGGTATCCCATGAGGTATCATGATCACATAGTTCAGGATTATTCAGTGTTTCATTCTATTGGATCAATCTGTCATTTGTAACCCTTTTGATTTGACTGTATAAACCATGATTTTTCTTTGTCCGGTGAACAGGTGTTTTGGATCCATTACGTCAAGATCTCTCCCCTTGCTGGCAAGTAAAATAAAGACAATCTGTTGTTAAGTATCTTGTGTTAAAGTCAAACTCGGAAGTTGAGATTTTGACAGTATGGTGAACAATTAATGACTGATGCATGATTATTTCAAGTTAATGGGATGACACTACTTGGTTATGAACATGTACTAAAGTTGATCCAAGAAATTGGCAAACCAGAAAAGACAACATGTTACACAGTAAATTACTAAGGCTGAGGTATACCTCCCACAAGAGGGACTAGTTTCAGAATAAGGAGTCACCCATGAAAGATTGAGATGAGGGGGAATTTCTTCTGAGGGTCATGAATCTCTCTCTACTTCAGTGTTTTGGCAGTTGTGTCGCTGAATATATATAAGGGTAAGTGACATGATTTTGAACTATAGCAGAATTGAGGGTAATAGAGAACAGCAGAAAATTGAAATGGAGTAGGAGCCAAGATCAGATCAGCCATTACCTTGCGTAACAGCAAGCAGACTAGAGAGGCCATATACTCTACTCATCATGTTAAGAGAATTAAATGGAGACTACTCAAACCCTTTATGGGACCATTACAGTGCAAATTTAATGTCTAACCTACAAACACACCCAGTGTCTGTGCCAATTTTTAATTTAATTAGAACTACCAGGTGCAAATGGTAATTATCCTCATTGACATTGACCTAATTGCATTCAGCAGATTCTACTGCCACACATCTGTTAAGGAATTCCCAGATAATACTGAATTGAAATCATAGAATTCTCAGTGCAGAGGCTGCCATTCGGCCCATCGAATCTGCACCAACTCTCCAACAGGGTATCCCACCCAGGCCCTATCCCCATAATCCCACATATTTACCCCACTTATCCCCCTAACCTACACATCTTGGGACACTAAGGGGCAATTTAGCAAGGCCAGTCTACCTAACCCGCACATCTTTGGACTGTGGGAGGAAACCAGAACACCTGGAGGAAACCATGCCGGCATGGGGACAACATTGCCAACTTCACAGAGACAGTTCCCCAAGGCTGGAATTGAACCAGGTCCGTGGTGCTGTGAAACAGCAGGGCTAACCACTGTGCCAATCAAATATATTAACTTGCAGTCAGAAATCCCATCTTGCTCCCCAACTTGTAGATTATTCAAGTCAGGCTATTTTACTTCTCTGTGATTACTGAATTCTCAAATTCACACGAAAGCTCTCTTTACCATATCCTTCAGAAATATTCTATCAACCTCTTTATTGAGGTAATTTTCATTATCTGAGATGAACCATGTTCCTGCAATTCCTTTAACAATTTCCTGCAAATATGCATGACTAAATCAAACATTTATTACAAATACTACCATCATTCCATTATAATTAAAGCCAGTTTTTCTTCCAGAATTGCTTTCTTTTCTTGCAGCATGGAAACCCACTTAAATAAGCTTAAAAACTGCATGTTCAAAATTGTGTATCTGTCGCTAGAGTTCTGCAGTCATATGATGTTGACGAAAATTTGTCCTGTGTCCATCTGTTACTGGCTACTTCCTAAAGCATCTTCTTCATTAAATTTGAACATGCAATGTCATACTTGTGTGTGTGTATGGTGGAATTGAGGGTAGTAGAGAACAGCAGGAAATTGAAATGGAGTTGAAGCCAAGATCAGATCAGCCGTTACCTTACTGAACTGAAGAGCAGGTTTGAAGGGCCATATTCTCTACTCCATCATGTTAAGAGAATTACACAGACGTTCATTTTCTTTGGCCCACACACATTCCTTAAATGGTTAAATGCAAGCAGAAAAAGAAACGACAACAGGTAAGGAAGATAGAGGGAAACCTGAAATGAACAAAGGTGGAACGTAATGTGGGAGTTCCATCAGATAAGCTTCAATATCTTTCAACGAAAGGCACTCTAATCTGTTTCAGCAGTTGTCTGTACAGGTGTGTTGTATTTCGCAAATAGACTCAGCAGTGTGCGTTTGTAAATGAAATTATTCTAATGAACTATAATTTAAAGGGACATGGACATGGGAGTACACACTGCTCCTATTTCTTATGTACTGGAAAACGAGCATCTTGGCAAATTTCAGTGGATTCACCATTAGAAATGTCATTAATAATTTTTAAAATAAACAATTTTGAGGTGCCAACTATTAAAGCTATAGAGAAAATATCTGGGGAAGGCATCTCATTTGCTTTAGAATTTACAGCTTGGGATAATTTTCTGTATTATTTGTACACTAAGCAACACCATAACCTGCTTCAGAAATGAGTTAGAATAAGTACTTCCAAATAGTAAATCAGGATACCTTGAATTTTGCCAGACCTCAGCTTTGCAGTGTCCTCTGGGTATATGTTAATTGTCTGGTTTGTCCCCATAATAGAAAGAAATATTATGGGTGAGCAGAACATCCAATTTTCTCCAGATTTCCTGAGAATTAAGAGAGAATTCTGTTGCACCTCCCTCAAGATGCATTGACAAGTTGAATAGAAGCTGAGAAACAGTATGTACTTTTTGAAGCTACAAACAGTAATGAAATGACAGTGGAGTAATCTATCCCCCCCATCCACAACATTCTCCCCAAGTTGTGCGACTGCGTCATGTCCTAGACAATGTTTTCCCTAAGTTGAATGGAAGCTAAAGAGAACAATTGTCCTAGGGAATTTTTTTCAGTGAACAATTTACCCCAAGGATCAAAGGAAGAGGGAGGGATGTTGGGCAGCACGGTGGCACAGTGGTTAGCACTGCTGCCTCACAGCACCAGAGACCCAGGTTTAATTCCGTTTTAGTCACTGTCTACATGGAGTTTGCATTTTCTCCCTATGTCTGCGCGGATTTCCTCTGGGTGCTCTGGTTTCCTTCCACAGTCCAAAGGTGTGTGGGTTAGGTTGATTGATCATGCTAAATTGACCTTAATATCAGGGAGATTAGTAGCAAGGTAAATGTGTGGGGTTAGGGGAATAGGGCTGGGTGGGATGTGGTTGGTACAGACTCTATGGGTGAATGGCCACCTTCTGTACTGTAGGGATTCAATGATTCATTTCCAGTGGAACCTGGCAATATTGGATTTAGAGTAATTGCCAATTTGATTTCAGAATTTTAACAGCCTCCAGTTCCAATTGTCATAGGTCATACACTTAAAAAATAATCCTTGCAGGTTTGGCAGTTTAGAAAATTCTAGTAGGTAGCCCATCATGTTGGTGCTAGCTCTTCAATTAGAGATATCTATTACATTCCCTTGAACATTTTTACATTACTTTTCAAATGCTTCTATTCCCTTTTAAATAAACGTTTGCTTCAGTGACCACGTTGTTGCTGATTATGTTCTAATGACTCTAAATATTTTTTTCCCTTTCTAGTGATAATCCTGTATCAAAGTGCCCATTAATGAATTGCCACCAACTTGAAACAGTCCTTTACTGTTTATCTGTCGTACCCTTTTACAATCCATGAAAATTACAATACAATAAATCACGTAATTATTAATTGTTGGGTGTGATGGATCCAAGCCTGTGTGATACTTTTTCATGCAAGATTAAGATATTTAAATTTGGGTTGAGAATTTCAAAGGAAAGAATGACAGTATTTATATAGCACTTTTCACAACTTTAGGATGTCCCAAAACACTTTACAGCCAATTAAGTAGTTTTGAAGTGTAGTCACTATTGTAATGTAGGTAACCAATTTGTACACAGCAAGGACCCACATACAGCAATGTAATACTGACCAGATGGGAGAGGCTGAATAAACTAGGCTTGTACTCGTTAGAGTTTAGAAGAATGAAGGGAGATCTCATTGAGACATATAAGATGATGAATGGGATGGATAGGATAGAGGTGGAGAGACTCTTCCCGTTCAGAAAGGACAGTAGGACTAGGGGGCACAGCCTCAAGATAAAGGGAGGGCGGTTTAGAACGGAGTTGAAGAGGAACTTCTTCACTCAAAGGGTGGTGAATCTCTGGAATTCTCTGCCCGTTGAAGTGGTGGAGGCTGCCTCGCTAAATATTTTTAAGACGCGGGTTGATGGGTTTTTGATAAGCGAGGGGATTAAGGGTTATGGGGAGAGGGCGGGAATGTGGAACTGAGTCACGACAGATCAGCCATGATCTTATTGAATGGCAGGGCAGGCTCGAAGGGCTAGATGGCCTACTCCTGTTCCTATTTCTTATGTTCTTATTATATTCTTATGATTTGTGTCTATGGTTAAGGGCACCGGGAGAACTTCTCTGTTCTTTGTAAAAAATCACATAGCTCTATTTCAATAAGTTATGTTGCCGTGTTAGGTTGGTATTGGGACCCTTGCTTTTGTTGATATATATTAATGGTCTAGATTTTGGTTTGCAGGGGACAATTTCAAAGTTTGAATGAAAATGAAACTTGGAAGTATGGTAAACAGTGAAGAGGACAGTGTAAAACTTCTAAAGGAGATGGGCTGGTGGAGTGGACAGATAAATGGCAGATGAAATTTAATGCGGGGAGAAGTGTGAGATGATGCATTTTGACAGGAAGCACATGGCAAGACAACATAAACTAAGGGTAAAATTCTTAAGGGAATGCAGGAGCAGTGGGATCCGACTATATGTGTGCACAGATCATTGAAGATGGTAGGACAGATGGAGAGAGCAGTTAATAAAGTATATAGAATTCTATTCGTTATTACTAGCAGTATAGAATATAAGAGCAAGGAAGTTATGTTGACCATATGGAAGGCAGCAATTAGATCTCAGCTGGAGTACAGTTCTGGGCATCATGCCTTAGGAAAGATGTGAATGCATTGGGCAGAATACAGAAGAGCTTCACAAGAATGGTTCCCGGGATGAGAAACTTCAGTTATGAAGAGAGATTGGAGAGGTTGGAATGCTCTCCTTGGACTAAGAGTAGATTTGATAGGGATGCTCAAAATCATGAGGACACAGGACAAAAGGAAATAGGGAGAAACTGTTCCCTCTGAAAGATCAAGAAAAAGCAGGCACAGGTTTGAAGTGATTTGTAAAAGAAACAAGTGTGATGAGAGAAAAAACTTATTCACAAGTGATTGGGTCTGGAATACACTGCCTGGAAGTGTGATGGAGGCAGGTTCAATCAAGGCATTCAAGAGAGCATTAGATAATTATTTGAATAGGACTTGTGTGCATGGGTATGGGAAAAGGTAAGGGATGGCACTAAGTCATTATGCTCCTTCGAGAGTTGATGTAGGCACAATGGTCATTTGAACTCCTTCTGAGCTGTAACAATTCTGTGACAAAGTTTAAAAATGGATTACATTTCTGTGAATCAGTATGACATTTCTTTATTGGAGGATTTAAAGCCACAGGACGAGAGATCTATTCACATCCCTGACTATATCTTCAAAAGAGAGTTCAGAGGAAGTTTCTTCCATCTGCATTTCTCTCTAAGATATGCACCACTGTCATGGGTTGTAATTAGTACATTACCCAAAAGACAATTGCAAATGAGTGTGCTTAAATAGTGAGTGGAGCAAGCTGACTTCTAAAATATCACAGCCAAGTAAAATTCTATCCTCTCCTTGCATCCACTTATTAGGAACTGTTTTATCATGATCAAGAGTTTTGATTTGATTTAATTTGTTATTGTCACAAGAATTAGCATACAGTGAAAAGTATTGTTTCTTGCGCACTATACAGAGCATACTGATCAGAGAGAAGGAAATGTAGTGTTATAGTCATAGCTAGGGTGTAGAGAAAGATCAATTTAATGCAAAGTAAGTCCAATTCTAAAGTCTGACGGCAGTAAGGAAGAAGCTGTTCTTGAATCTGTTGGTACATGACCTCAAACTTTTGTATTTTTTCCCCAACGGAAAAAGGTAGAAGAAACAGTGTCCGGGGTGCGTGGCGTCCTTAATTATACTGGCTGCTTTGAGAGGCAGCAGGAATTGCAGACAGAGCCAATGGATGGAAGGCTGGTTTGCGTGATTGATTGGGCTACATTCACAACCTTGCCCGATTTTTCTCTCCCACCCCATTCCATAATCTTATTAGACTGCAAACAATAGTGATCCCCTTCAATCAGCACAGGCAAAGGAGTATTTTTGGTACGATGGCTAAAGCGTTTGAACCATGATGGAGGGCATTTTTCTGTTAACTGTTTTTTTTCAGAATCAAGACTATTAAGGGAGAAAAATTAATAAGTATTTTGAAGACTGTGTAAACTCAGTTGGATTCCTTTAAATTGTAAATTTGTAAACCTCTAAATTGGTAACTGTAAATAAACACATTTTCTGATTGTGAATGTTTGTTTTAAAATTAACCTTGTCACCCTTATGGATGCTTGTTTTAAACGTACTTCATTTGGAGGCTTTTATTGTCATTTGTTTAGCTAAATATCAATTAGTTTAAAATAAATATTGGCTGAAAGTTGTCCTTTTGAATTCTTTAGTAGCATTTTTTTGATAACACCATTTGCAGGAGTAGCGATTGCACTGTGCAATAACAATATTAAATACATAACTATGCATGAGATAAATACCTGTCTAATTCTGGAAGTCTTTGAAACCGTTCGAGGAGCATTTCCATCATATTTGGGTTGGGAATATTTGGTTGTAGATCTTGTGTAAGCAATGTATTATCTACCATTCTCAAAACCTACAACAATTTGATTTAAAATTAGGCAATTCAAAATATAATGTTGCACTAAAATATCAAAGAAAAAATGCATCAGTACGTTACCACGAAACTTGGCTAATACGTAGAATGTGGATAAATAAATCTATCCTGCAGTAATTAACAGCATCGTTGTTCAATCCTTAGTAAAGGAGAAACGCTATGGTAACATGTCCAAGTAAAACTACATTAAATAAAACGCAGCAGGTCTGGCAGTATCCGTGGAGAGATGAAAGTGCAAAACGAACTATAAAAAATACTTAAGCTTGGTTCTCTAGTCTTAACTGCAAGCAAGTGTAATAATTACCGAGTAGCTCGTTATGAAAACAATAACTGCAGTAATTTACACCACATTTGAGAAACCAGGTAAGTATCAAACGTTGGCCATTAGGTCAACAACACGGACGCAGACATGTTGATCACCTGACCAAATAACTTTCCCCTTTCAACTTTGCAGTGGTGACTGATGATGCCCCGCCCCTCTCCCCGGCTCCAATTGGTCATATGCGGGCCCCGCCCAGGCGGGCTCGGGATGTCAATCAAAGGCGCCGCGCGCCGCTGCCGTTGGTGTGAAAAACACAGCAGCTGCTGTGCGAGGACTGGGTAAAAAAAACCCGCCGGGGTAAAGGGGAGGGGAACGGCAGGAGAGATCAAATCACATCGCCCAGGCTTCTGCAGATTCATTCAAGTAGCATCCCCTTCCGCCAGAAGGTGCGTTTTTAAACGGCCCATGCTTTATTTATGTTCAGATTGCGATCAAAAATTCTAATAGAATAAAGTACAGCCGGCAGGTGTCGCAATGATTTGGTCCTTTTAACCTGGTTGTCCCCGTATTGAAGCAGCCCCGCCGAGCTGCACCAGCGCACGGAGCCTGGCCTCCCATTTATTCCCGCTGCGTCGCTTCATGAATTTATTCCTGTCATCTTCAAGAGATGAGCTGTGGCCCTTGTCATGCTGACTGCAGCTGAGGAAGGGGAATCACGGCCGAAAGTTAATAACGGGTCACTTAAAAAAAACTGTGTTTTTGTGCGTCGTATTCACATTTGGGAGGATGCAACCCGAACGATTCCTGGTCCTTTTTTAAAAATTCCGGGACTGAGGGCTATTTCTGTTTGATTAATTTTTCTCTCAAAACAGTGGCACGGGATGGTGACTGAGACTGTTAGGAGCAGCCCTTTGCAGGATTGAGATGTTGATGTGAGATGAATAAAGCTGGTATTGGATTAATGTTAGGGGTAAGTCAGTTCAGGCTGACTGGCCAACTGCTGCTTGTTTCCTCCTGTGGCTCCTGGCTCCAGTCTGTTTAACAACATCTCACCACCTTGCTGGAAAATTTTGACAAGCCACCGCAAGAAATCACGCTGGGCAAGAAGAAATACTTTCTGTTGCCAACGTAAGAGTTGCAGCTACTGCCTAGACTCTATTGGAACGAATCGATTTGGATTCTACCTTTTTTTATACCAAAGCGTGTGGGGCGTTCAGAGTTTGAAGTGGACTTTGAAGTACCGTTATATAACATTTGGGAATTACTTTCTCGCTTATTTTTTTAAAAATAGTTTCTTCGCAAAGCTTTTTACTTGGAGTTTTGTGGATGTGTGTATTTGAGATTTGTTTGTATTATTTAGTGTTTGTAGTCTTTGGGCTTTCGTTAAGAGGAAGTTTTTACTATTATTGGAGTTTCGACAGCTTGATGGGAGTGAGAAGAGGAGGAAACGAGCTGTGTCTGCTGTCTGCATCCCAAGAACTGGAGAAGATCAGTGCTAATAAATATTAAACGTTGCACTTTGAGAAAAATGCCGGTGAAAAAGCAAGGTGAGTTAGGTTTTGCACGGTCGCAGTGATACGCGTGCATTAAACTTTAGCGAAATGTTACCATTGGTGAAATGTCACTTTTTTTCACCTTTAACTGCGCTTGTTTCCAGAAATAGGAATTTTAACTTTAATGAGATGGATCTATTAAAGCAAAAAAAACACCATTACGCATACTTTTGTGGAGGATGCAGCTTTGTTACTCTATTAAATCTTTGTTCAAACAAATTAAGTACAATATTGCTTTCGTCAAGCTGGCCACGAATGGCTGATTTCCATCACGTGAATATTTTGCTCCAACGGTTCATTCTTAATTTTGGCGAAGTGAAGATGGGCCTGCCCAAAAAAGACTTAAAATGAATTTCGAGCATTTTTTCTCTTCCTGCTATTTTACTATTTTTTATTCGCTTCTGAGTTTTTTTATTCGCTTCTGGCCTATTTTATGTACACTAAACGAAAAGCAACATGGGGTTCTCATTGGCTTAAGAGTTTCAAATATTCAAAAAGCCTTTGCTTTGTTATGGTTTTTACCCTAATGGAGTAGGCAGGCGTGTGTGTAAGTAAACGGCTTCATCATCACGCAAGAGTATATTCAAACCCAATAACAAAAAAGCCCCATCTCTTAAGCTAAAACAACAATGTGTTTCTTGCTCTCAAAGTTAATTCCTGTTTACGTAAATGGACAAATAATAAATCTGCATCTGAAATTAATTTTGTATTAAGATTAAAATGTTATTTTACATTTTGAACAACTATGAGCCAACATATAATGTTGGTTCCAGCAACCAATCTTGTGGGAAATTGGACAACCTGCAGAATTGTAGTGGAGCAAGTTATTAACAAACAAAGAAATTAAAATTATTCTAACATAAATATTGTATTGGTTATATATCATCATACGTCCCCAGCCTAAATTTTGCAGCATGCTTTGCTCACCCAAGGACATTAGATGTTATCACAGATGTTTTCCTGTGTTCGCAAAAAGCAAGGCAGTATTTTCATAAGGCTTTATGCACCCAGCACTTTGACTGTAACAGACTTTCAAGCACTGTACATACAGTACTAAGTACAGCCTATAAAATGCAACAGAGCTTTATGATAAGAGTGTTATCAATGGTTTAAGCAGTGGAATATGGGAATAAAATCTATTTGCAATTTTAATTGAAAGTTGTATTGCAACCCAAAATCTTGAGGATTTTCAGTCCTTATATACTTTTCACTGGTTCTGTTTTGCTAAATTTTGTCTTGTAGAGTAAAATTATGTTTTTTTTACTACAAAAACAATACATTAGTAATTATTCTCCAATACTTAAAAATATTGCTGTTGAAAATCCTTTTCTTGTAGGTACTAATTTGTATAGACTTATAAATAATCACAATGATTATTGGAGAAAAAAGGGTACCGATTGGCTGGCAAGTTGACTAATTGGCTGAGGTATCGCCATGGAGAAAACAGCAGGGAACTATAGGCTTCCGATGCTTTGGATATTTTAAAAATGGCTCAAGGCTTGAATGTTTTTATTTTTATTCGCAGAGAACTGGTCCCTGCATATGAATGTATGTTTCTTCTAGCAAGTGCGAATGAACAACCTTATCAACTAATTGTTTTAAGTTAGTTGTTAGTGTACCTGTTACCCCATTTGAGATTATTTCAAGTATTGTCCAATTCCAGAATCTCATCTAACAGTTGACATTTTGGTTTTGGGCTTTGAAAGTGTAGACTGATTGAATGCGGTCTGTACTGTTTCCTACTGCAGGCAGACAAAGGACGTTGAATCAACCAATCAGCCAATCGTTGGGATTTATGGCATACATACCTGGCATCACAACAGTCTCTGCAAACAATAAGAATATGTTCAAGCCTTGTGCCTTTTTGTTTTGAATTACCCAGACGTATGGGGATCCTAGATTTCCCTGTTGCTTTCTCCATGGTAAAACCTCAGCCAGCTAATCAGCATCTGCTTCTCCTGTGGTATAAATTGTGTTTGTTTTGAAATTTGGCATTCTTGCATTTGTCCTGGTAAGTGCAAGATGCCACTCTTTTTAGCAATATTCAAGTTCTGGCCTAATGAGCAATTTTATAAATGATGCCTGATATGCTGCTCGGACCACATAATTCATTGTATCATATACTTAGATGGTTATACACATTGTCTTGACAATTTGGTGTTATCACAACTTGGAGATTGGATCTAGGAGAAAATAATATTTTCATGTGAAATTAACCATTGGAACTTTGTGATGGAATATATTCAAGCACTGTTATTGGAGGGCAAGGTTTCTTTCTGTTGAGCTATGAACTACGAGGGGATTCAGGTTTATGCTTGCTGTTCTCTTTCATGCCAAGTTCTCAGTTGATTTTCTTTGTAGTGGTGGGGCTAGAGAAAGAGAGATGCGAAAAGATGAGTTGCTTTCTTGAACGTCTGCAGTCCCTGAGGTGTAAGTGCAACCACAGTGCTGTTAGGGATTGTAGGATTTTGGCCCAACAACAGTGAAGGAACAGTGACATATTTCCAAGTCAGGATGGTGAGTGATTTGTAGAGGAACCTCCAGATAGTGGTGTTCCCAGGTACCTGCTACTGTTGTTCTTATTGATAGTAATGGTTATGGGTTTGGAAGGTGCTACCTGAGGATCCTTGGTGAGTTCCTGCAGTGTATCTTGTAGCTGGTACACACGGCTGCCACTATTTGGTGGAGGGATTAAATGTTTGTGGAAGAGATAGCAATCAAGCAGGCAGTTTTGTCCTGGATGGTGTCGCGAGTGTTGTTGGAGTTGCAGTCATCCAGAGGAGAGTATTACATTACTTCTTGATGGTGGCTAGGCTCTGGGTACTCAGGAGGTAAATTACTCCCAGCAAGATTCCTAGCCTTTGACCTGCTTTGGTAGCCCCCATATTTCTATTTTTTTCTTCATTCATGGGACATGGGCATTGCTGGCTGGCCAGGGTTTATTGCCCACTCCTAGTTCCCCAAGGGGAGTTGAGAGTCAACCACATTGCTGTTGTTTTGGAGTCACATGTAAGCCAGACTAGGTAAGGCTGGCGATTTCCTTCCCTAAAAGACATTAGTGAACCAGGTGAGTTTTTCAGGCAAGCAACAATGGTCTTCAATATTTAATGCATTGAATTCTGATTCCACCGTCTTCTGTGGTTGGCTTTGAACCTGGGTCCCCAGAACATGAGTTACCGGATTAATAGTCGAGCTATAATACCTCTAGGCCATTGCCTACCCTAGTTTTTCCAATTCAGTTTCTGGTCAATGCCAATCCTCAGGCTGGTGGTAGTCGGGAATTCAGGAAGGGTAATGTCATTGTCAAGGGGTGATGGTTAAATAATTCCTCGTTGGAGATAATAATTGTCTGGCATTTGTGTGAAATGAATGTTACAAGCCTGGATATTGTCCATGTCTTTTTGCATTTGGATATTAACTGTTTCAAAGAACAAAGAACATCACTGGAACAGCTTTGGTATCTGATGAATCACGAGTGGTACTGAACATTGTGCAGTCATCTGCAAGCATCTCACTTTTGACTTTATGATAGAAGGGAAGCCATCATTGAATTATCTGAAGATGTTTGAGGAACTCCTGCAGCGATGTCCTGGAGCTAAGATGATTGACCTCCAACCATTCTCCTTTTGTGCCAGATATGAATCCAACCAGTGGAGAATTTTCCCCTGATTCCCATTGACTCCAATTTTGCTAGGGCTCTTTGATGCCATACTTGGTCAAATGCTACCTTGCTGTCAAGGGTAGTCGCTCTCACCTCTCCTCTGGCATTCGTTGTCCAAGTTTGAACCAAGGCTGTAGTGTGGTCAGGAGCTGAGTGATCCTGGTGGAACCCAAACTGAGCATCCATGAGCAGGTTATTGCTGAATAAGTGCTGCTTGATAGCACTATTCATGGCCCCTTCCATCACTTTGCTGATGATTGGGAGTAAACTGATGGGGTGGTGTTTGGCTGGATTGATTGTCCAGTTTCTTGTGTGCAGGACATACCTGGGCAATTTTCCACGTTGCCAAGTAGATGCCAGTGTTGTAGCTGTATTGGTTGGCTAGGGGTAAGGCTCAAGGTGCAACAAGTTCTGGAGCACGTCTTCAGGATTCTTGCTGAAATATTGTCAGGGCCCATATGATTTGCAGTGTCTTCAGCTGATTTTCGATTCACTCCACGTGATAGCAAATGACTGAAGACTGACATTGTTAATGCTGGGGACCTCTGGAGGAGGCCAAGATGGATCATCTACTCTGCATTTGCAGTTGATTATTGTGAATGCTTCAGCCTTATCTTTTGCACGGATGTTTTGGGCTTTTCCATCGTTTGAGGATGGGAATATTTGTTGAATCTCATCCGCCAATGAGTTGTTTAATTATCCATCGCTGTTCATGCTGGATGCAGCAGCAGGGTTGCATAGCTTAGGTCAAATTTGTTGATTGTAGAATCACTTAGCTCTATCTATTACTTGCTGCATATGTTGTTTGGTGTGCAAGTAATCCTGTGTAGCTTTACCAGGTTAAAGCCTCATTTTTAGGTATGTCTGGTTTTGCCTCTGATGTGCCCTCCACTCTTTGAATCAAGGTTGAACTCTGACTTGATGGTAATAGTAGAGTGGGGGAAATACCAGGCCATGAGGCTACAGATTGTGGTCAAGTATAATTCTGCTAATGGCCCACCGTGCCTCATTAAACTTTAAAAAGGTTATTTATCTGTGTCACAAGTAGGCTTAAATTAACACTGCAATGAAGTTACTGTGAAAATCCCCTAGATGCTGCATTCCGGCGCCTGTTGGCGTACACTGAGGGATAATTTAGTTCACCTAACCAGCATGTCTTTCAGACTGTGGGAGAAAACTGGAGTACCTAGAGGAAACCCGACACAAACATGGGGAGAATATGCAGACTCTGCACAGTGGCCAAAGTCGGAATTGAACCCAGGTCCCTGGTGCCTTTCAGCAGCGATGCTAACTGCTGCGTCACCATGCTGCTCCTGGATTTCCAGTCTTGAGTCACTAGATATAGGGCAGGAAGCTAAAGAAGGGCTACTACGTTTTTATGTAAGGCCAACACAATAAGAACACTAGGTTAAAGTGCAATAGGTTTATTTGATAGCACAAGCCACTAGCTTTCAGAGCGCTGCCCCTTCATCAGTTGAGTGGGAGTTCTGTTCACAAACAGGGCATATAAAGATGCAAACTCGACTTACAAGATAATGGTTGGAATATGAGTCTTTACAGGTAATCAAGTCTTAAAGATACAGACAATGTGAGTGGAGAGAGGGTTAAGCACAGGTTAAAGAGATGTATATTGTCTCCAGCCAGGACAGTTAGTGAAATTTTGCAAGCCCAGGCAAGTCGTGGGGATTACAGATAGTGTGACATGAACCCAAGATACTGGTTGAGGCCGTCCTCATGTGAGAGGAACTTGGCTATCAGTCTTTGCTCAGTGACACTGTGTTGTCATGTGTCTTGGAGAATGCTTACCCGAAGATCCGAGGCCAAATGCCCTATTCCCCAACAGGAAGAGAACAGTCTTGCCTGGTGATTGTCAGGCGGTGTTCATTCATCTGTTATCAAAGCGTCTGCATGGTCTCCCCAGTGTACCATGCCTTGGGACATCCTTTCCTGCAGCGTAGACAACATTGGCCAAGAATATGTACTGTGTACCTGGTGGATAGTTTTCTCACGTGAAATGATGGCATCTGTGTCGATGATTGGCACATCCTGCAGAGGTTGCTGTGGCAGTGTTGTGTGGTATCGTGGTCACTGTTCTCCTGAAGGCTGGGTAGTTTGCTGCGGACAGTGATTTGTTTGAGGTTGTGTGATTGTTTGAAGGCAAGAATTAGGGGTGTGCGGGTGGCCTTGATGAGATGTTCATCTTCATCAACAACCTATTGAAGGCTCTGGAGAAGATGTCACAGCTTCTCACTCCGGGGAAGTACTGTTTGTCTTCTGAGGAGATTGGTGCGGTTTTTCACTATGGCGTGTTGGAACTGTCTGAGTCGAGCACCAGATCCTGTTATGAGGGCATCTTTCAGTGTTTGGAGATGTCTGTTGTGATCCTCCTCATCTGAGCAGATCCTGTGTATATGAACGGCTTGTCTGTAGGGAATGGTTTCTTCTTCAACTTGTTTAGGGTGGAAGCTGGAGAAGTGGACCATCGTGAAGTTATCCATGGGCTTGCAGTACAGTGAACTGCTGAAGTGACCGTTTTTGAGAGATGCGTGTGTCTAAAAATGCAGCTGACTCCGCAGAGTAGTCCATGACAAGTCTGATAGTCAGTGGAACTTGTTGGTGCCATCATAGTTGTTTCAATGGTTGTTCACCATGGGTCCAAAGGAAGAAAATGTCATTGATGTATCTAGTGTATAGCATCGGTTGAAGGTCCTGTGCGGTGAAGAGGTCTTGTTTGAACCTGTGCATGAAGATGTTGGCACATTGAGGTGCAAATTTGGACCCCATGGCTGTTCCATATATCTGGATGAAGAACTGGTTGTTGAAGGTGAAGACATGGTGGTCTAGGATGAAGTGGATGAGTTGTAAAATTGCATCCGGAGTTTGGCAGTTGTTGGCATTGAATACCGAGGCAGTTGCAGCAATGCCATCATCCTGGGGGGATGCTGGTATGGAGTGCCAAGATATCCATTGTGACAAGGAGTGCTCCTGGTTCAACTGCTCCATGTGTGCTGAGTTTCTGTAGGAAGTCTGTAGTGTCGCAACAAAAGCTGGGGGTTCTTTGTACAGTGGGTTTCAGGATGCCCTCAACGTAGCTGGAGAGGTTCTCGCACAGAGTCCCATTGCCTGATACGATGGGACGGCTGGGTGTGTTTGCCTTGTGTATCTTAGGAAGACAATAGAGATCTCCAATGCAGGGAGTATGTAGGATGAGAGCACGGAGGGTGCTCTGAAGGTCCGGATCAAAGGTCTTGATCAGTCTGAGTTGATGGGTGTGTTCTTTCGTCGGATCTGTGGGTAACTGTATGTGGTGTTCCTCGTTGTTCAATTGTCGGCACACTTCTTTGAAGTAATCCATTCTGTTCAGTATGACGATGGCCCCTCCTTTGTCTGCTGGTTTGATGACAATGTTGCGGTTGATCTTGAGAGCATGGATGGCGTTGCATTGTGCTTGGGTGATGTTCGGAGCTGTCTTGAGTATGGCTGATGAATCTGGCATTGATGCACCTGAGAGACGTTTATGCAAGGCTTCATGGACTAGCAATAAATCAAAATTCTGATTGAATTGAGAGTTGATTATACAATTTTATGCACAATATTTTACTGCATGCGTTGTACTGTGCTTGAAGGCAAATCAGCATTTTTGCCCTGTTGCTGGGTAGACGTGATTTGAGTGGGTACGAGTTGCAATATAACTCCAGCTCCGCAAAATGTAATTTTAAATGTGGGTTTTGACTGCATTTCATTGATGCATGTATTAGTAAATCAAGTAGTTTTTGCTTCTATTGTGCTAATTTATTCCAATTCCCCCCCCCCACACTGTATTTTGTAATAGAAATAAAATACAGCACCGTGGCACAGTAGTTAGCACTGCTGCCTCACAGCACCAGGAACCCGGGTTCAATTCCAGCCTCGGATCACTGTCTATTTGGAGTTTACATATTCTCCCTGTCTCTACGTGGGTTTGCTCCAGTTTCCTCCCACACTCCAAAGAGCTGCAGGATAGGTGGATTGGCCATACTAAATTGCCTCTTAGTGTCGGGGGGTTAGCAAGTTAAATACAGGGGTTACAGGGATAGGGCCTGGGCATCCCTGGACACTAAGGGGCAATTTCTTAGCATAGCCAATCAACCTAATCTGCACATCTTTGGACTGTGGGAGGAGATAGGAGTACCTGGAGGAAACCCACACAGACACAAGGAGAATGTGCAAACTCCACACAGACAGTGACCTGAGCCAGGAATCGAACCCAGGACCCCGGAGCTGTGAAGCAGCAGTGCTAACCACTGTGCTACCGTACTGCCCCTTTTATGTAGAGCACCTCCCAATAGACTTTACAGGAGGTGGAAAATAAAATTGGATTATTTGTTCAAAAGTCTTCCTGCAAGATGGGTAGAGAATGTTAAGTAGAGAATTCCGGAACTATAGGTGACACAAACAAACGGGAATGATGATGACCGAATGGTGAAGAGGGCATAAGGATACAGTAACTAGTTTGCAACTAGAATGTGGAGGGATTTGAAAACCAGGAAGATAAGTTTTCATTTTAGAACTAAAGTTATAGCACAGAAGGAGGCCATTGAGCCGGTGGGCTCCCAAGTGCCTTTCTAATCCCACTTTCTTGCACTTGGCCCATAGCCTTGTAGCTTACAGCACTTAAGATGCAGATCCAGCTACTTTTAAAAAGAATTTAGTGTCTGCCCACCACCAACTCAGGCAGCAAATTTCAGACATCCACATCCTTTGTGTAAAGTTGTTGTTCCTCGTGTCCCCTCTACACCTACTGTCACGGAGCTTGGTTCTAAAATTCGCCATGAAAACAAGCAATTTCATCCTGTCCACCCTATTTCTTCCACTCGATTGTGTACACCTCTATCAAGTCACCCCTCAGCCTTTGTTCCAAGGAAAATAACCCCAACCTATCCAATCTCTCCTCATAGCTACACTTTTCTAGCCCTGGTAACATCCTTGCTAACCTTCTCTGGACTCTCCCCAGAGCAGTTACATTCTTTCTGTAATGTGGCGATTAGAACTGCAGACACTATTCCAGTTGTGGCCTCACCAGTGTTTTATACAGTTCCAACATTGTATCTTTTTATATTCTCCCCATAACCCTTAATTCCCTTGTCTGTCAAAAACCTATCCACCCGTGACTTAAATATATTTAGCGAGGTAGCCTCCACCACTTCAACGGGCAGAGAATTCCAGAGATTCACCACCCTTTGAGTGAAGAAGTTCCTCCTCAACTGTGTTCTAAACTGCTCCCCCCCTTATCTTGAGGCTGTGCTCTCTAGTCCTGCTGTCCTTTCTGAGCAGGAAGAATCCCTCTACCTCTACCCTATCCATCCTTTTCATTATCTTATATGTCTCTATAAGATCCCCCCTCATCCTTCTAAACTCCGAGTACAGACCCAGTCTATTTAGTCTCTCTTCATAGTCTAACCCCCTCATCTCAGCCTAGTGAACCTCCTCTGCACTCCCTCCAACGCCAAAATATCCTTGCGCAAGTGCGGTGACCAAAACTGCACACAGTACTCCAGCTGCGGCCTCACCAGTACCCTGTACAGTTGCAGCAAGACCTCCCTGCTTCTTTATTCTATCCCCCTCGCTATAAAGGCCAGCATCCCATTTGCCTTCTTGATCACCTGCTGCACCTGCAGACTGGGTTTTTGCGACTCATGCACAAGGACCCCCAGGTCCCTCTGCACCGTAGCTTGCTGCGGCTTTTCTCCCTTTTTAAATAGTAATCCCTCCTACTACTATTTCTGCCAAAGTGGATAACCTCACACTTGCCAACATTATACTCCATCTGCCAGGTCCTCGCCCACTCGCTCAGCCTATCCAGACCCCTCTGCAGACTTTCCATACCCTCCGCACAATTTGCGCTTCCACTCATCTTTGTCATCAGCAAATTTCGTCACCCTACACTCAGCCCCCTTCTCCAGATCATCTATATAAATGGTAAATAGCTGAGGCCCCAGCACCGATCCCTGCATTACCCCACTAGTCACCAACCGCCAATCAGAATAGCACCCATTGATACCAACTCTCTGCCTCCTATTAGATAACCAATCCTCTATCGACGCTAACACCTTACCCCCAACTCCATGCCCCCTAATCTTCTGAAGTAACCTTTTGTGCGGCACCTTATCAAACGCCCTTTGAAAATCAAGAAACACCACATCCACCGGTTCCCCTCTGTCTACCGCACTGGTCACATTCTCATAGAAATCCAATAAATTTGTCAAACACGACTTCCCCTTAACGAATCAGTGCTGCGTCTGCTCTATCAAGCCATTCTTTTCTAGGTGCCTTGCTATTTCTTCTTTGATGACAGATTCAAGCATTTTTCCAACTACACATGTTAAACTAACTGGCCTATAATTCCCTGCCTTTTGCCTGCTACCTTTTTTAAACAGCGGTGTAACATTAGCCGTTTTCCAATCTTCCGGCACTTCCCTGGAATCTAGCAAAGTTTGGTAAATAATCACTAAGGCATCCACTATCACCTCTGCCATTTCCTTCAGAACCCTGGGATGCATTCCATCCGGTCCTGGGGACTTGTCCACCATCAGTCCCGTTAGTCTATCAAGCACTACTTCTCTAGTGACAGTAATCGCATTCAGGCCCTCAACTCCTACCATCCTTCTATCTTTAATATCTGGCAAACTATTCGCGTCCTCCTCCGTGAAGACCGAGGCAAAAAACTTATTCAAGCCTCTGCCATTTCCTCATCTCCCACCACTAAATCCCCCCCCTCGTCCTCTAAGGATCCAACATTCACTCTAGCCAGCCTCCTCTTTATATATTTGTAAAAACTCTTACTGTCCTTTTTTTATATTTAGTGCTAGTTTAGCTTCATAGTCTATCCTTCCTTTCTTTATCAACTTCTTAGATTTTTTTGTTGATTTTTAAACCTCTCCCAATCTTCTACTTGCCCACTACTTTTAGCCACTCTAAACGCATGATCTCTTACTTCATCTATTCTCCTTAGTATAGTCCCTTTTTTTTGTGAATCCCTTGTAACTGTTGGGCGTCCATAAATGTATTACCTCACATCTCTCTGTTAAAATCTATCTGCCACTTTATGCCCACTTTAACCCATAAATATTGTTTTATAGATTATAGCTATCCTCTACACTATTCACTATTTGCCAATCTTTGCTTTCTGCTAATTTTTCCATGGGCGTTTACTTTTTTGTAGTAAACTATATGAAGAGAAGTTGAGATGGATAAGGAGTAATACTTGCATAATTCCTCCTGTGGCTTTAGCCAGGGCAGTGTTGGTGTTGTAAACAGGAAGAAAGCTTGACTAAAAGCAGTTTGAAAGTAACGGGCACAGAGGTGGGAGACAGAAGACAATGACATGTGAAGATCTTGAGGGGAAAAAAAGAATTTTGAGATGATTCATAATTTGACAGAACAATTAAGTTGAGAATGAGTGTTTTGAAGAAGGGACTGATGTGATTTTGGAAGATTAGAAGAGTACTTGAGCACTGAAGAACTATTTGTAATATTAGCAAGTGGAATCTAGGTGTGAAACTTGAAAGAATGATGATGAGAGGGGAGTGGAGAGAAAGTGCAGAATGATCTGAGGTTGGTGGAGACCAAGTGGGAAATTGGGGTAGGTCAGGAATATTGGAGGAGAAGAGGCAGCAAGTGGCAGTGGGAGCTGTGTGAAATAGTTTCGATCTCTCAGATTGTGAGCTGTTTTCACTAAGTGGGAGAATAGAAGAGGGGAACATTTGTTATGTTCTTTAGTTCTTGTAGTAATATTTTGGATGAGAAGAGTGAGCCGTTGTCAACATATTTTATCAGTTCCATCTGATTTTGTATCTTAACTCTAACAACCTGCCATGATTCCGTAATGTGGAGATGCTGGCGTTGGACTGAAGTAAACACACTAAGAAGTCTCACCACACCAGGTTAAAGTCTAACAGATTTATTTGGTAGCAAAATCCACTTGCTTTCGAAGTGCTGCTCTTTCATCAGGTGAGTGGGATTTCAGTTCACAGGGCATTTAAAGACACAAACTTTATACGCCCTGTTTGTGAACTGAAATCCCACTCATCTGATGAAGGAGCAGCGCTTCGAAAGCTAGTGGCTTTTGCTACCAAATAAGCGTATTGGAATATAACCTGGTGTTGTGAGACTTCTTACCGTGGTTCCGTAACCCATAATACCCATATCTTACACAACCTATCAGTCTTAGTTTTGACATTTTTAATTGACCAAGGCACAACTTTCTGTAGTTTGTTCCAGAATTTCATTGCCCATTTTGTGAAGAAGTACTCCCTGGTAATGCTCTTGAATGATCAAATCAAACTTTAACGTTATGTTCCCTTGTGCTGGACTTTTTCATGAGAGGAAATTGAGAGAAACTATAAAATCACCTGAAATATCTCCATTAAATCATCACTCAATCCTCTGTACACAAAGGAATGCGAGTTGAGCCTATGTGATGTGACTTGGCCTCATAATTTAACTATTTTAGTTCCTAGTATCTGATGAATCTACATTGCAACTGGCTGCAGAACCAAAGGATTCTACATTGGGTAGAATACCCAGTACTAAGCAGATAATCTAAATAGGGTTTACAGAACCAGAATCATCAACTGTAATATGACTTCCACCGCTTTGTACTCCAACCCTCTTAGAGGCCAATATTCCAATCTTGCTTTCATATATGTCCACTAATTTTGTGATTTCTATATTTAGGCAGAAATATCTTTCTGCTGCTCCATAATTCTGAGATTCCCACCATTTGGAAAATACTAATTTATCTTCCTTGTGTCCAAAATAAATGTCTTTGCATTTCCCTCCATTGAACAGTGTTTGCTACAGTTTTGCCAGTCACTTAATGTGCCTTTACAATTTTATCCTCCCATCTGCGCTATTTTCTGTGCCACCTGACTAATTGTCAACAACTTGGATATAGGGATATCTCTCTTTACCCACGTAACTTACAAATATAGTGAAAAGCTGAGGCTTCAGTACAGATCCTGGGTTGGGTTATTGGGGAATAATGAAATGGCACTGCAAGTCACAATCTTCCATTTGGAGATTGGTAACCATTCTTCTTAATCTCCATCTCTTGCCTCCTAACCAATTCCGTACTCTTGCCGGTTCCTGCCGCAGCTTCTATGTACTCTCACTTTAATAGCATCTTAAGTGTACCTTATCAAACACCTTCTAGAAATCCGTTAAAATACCATCCATAGACACTCTCTTAGCTCCCATGCAAAAACAAAATATTGTAGCTACTGGAAATCTGAAATAAAGATAATATGGCATGCAACATCTGTGGTGATAGGAACAATGTTAATGTTTTGGGTCATAATTTGGAAAGTTTAGAAATAATGGATTTTGAGCAAATAAAGTGGGATGTAGGAAAAAGAACAAATAGAAGATCTGAAAATAAAAGATAAAATAGCAAAAGGTCTGGCTGTTGAGGCCAAACGCCATGGTTATGGGACAAGTAAAAGACAAAGGATTTGTCCAGAGGAGATGTAAATGAGCAGCTGCCGTCCAAAAGCAAAATGATGACAAAAATGAACCAAAACCTATGAAGCAAAAGGGAAATAAAATGGGGGAGGAGGTTATAGTTTGAAATTGTTGAACTCCTTGTTGAGTCCAGAATGGTGTTTCCTTATTTACCATGTTAATTCCTCAAATTCAAAACTCATTAAATGGCTTGCCTTTCGCCAATCCACCCTGGTTCTTAGATTCAAGTAGTTTTCCAACAGTGAATGTTAGACTAATGGAGTGGTTATGGCAAGTGAATAATTAATGAATTGAAAAATTTAGAAGATCATGACTACAGCATCTAGAATTACCTCATTGTAATAATTTGAAATGGAACTATCAGGTCCTTGAGATTTGTCTGTCTTTACTCTTATTTTGTCATTAGCATTTTTGATACTCAGTTTATCCCTTCCCTTGGTTTATTTTAGTTTTCCTCTTATTGGCAATTAATCTTCATAATCTACTGTGAAGATCAAGATGTATTTGGCAAATGTGCCATTTCTTGATTTTCTTTCCCATGACTATAATCACCTGTATTCATCTTTAAAAGAAGCTGTCCTCTGAGACTGGCTTCTCAACAACATGATGTCGAAGCAGCTGTTAGCTAGCAGTCTTTAAATGATTTGCAGTTAACAAATTTGACACGTTTGCTACCAGTTGGATGTTAGCAAGTATATGATCTTTACTGGTCCTAACTACATTCTTTTATTAATTAGTACCGTGAATAACTTTCACCATGTCTGCTTGGGTTTCCTCTGGATTCTCTGGTTTCTTCCCCCAGTCCAAAAGACGTGCTGGTTAGGTACGTTGGCTGTGCTAAATTCTCTCTTGGTGTACCTGAACAGACGCCAGTAACATCATTTCAGTGTTAATGTAAGCCTACTTGTGACGATAAGAAATAAACTTTTAAGTATGACTCATAAATGACTAAAGATCTGAAAGTCAAAATGATGATGTATTATAATTTAACAATGGATTGCATTCAAAAGAGTGAGGCACATAAAATTATTAAAATTTGGTCATAGTTTGCTATGAATTTACGTTCATGTACATATGCAATTGGGTAACAAAACCAATTTCTGCAGTGAAAGATTGGGGAAATCCAGGTGCAAGAATATTATGAATTATTGTGCCTGAATGCATCATGACACTCTAGGGCTGTGCCCACATAGAAACATAGAAAATAGGAGCAGGAGGAGGCCATTTGACCCCTTGAGCTGCTCCACCATTTGTCATTTATCATGGCTGATGATCCACCTCAAACCTGATCCTGCCTTTCCCCCATATCCTTTGATTCCTTTCGCCTCAAGTGCTATAACTAACTGCCTCCTGAAATATTCAATGTTTTGGCCTCAGCTACTTTCTGTGATTAGCGAATTCCACAGGCTGACCACTGTGGGTGAAGATGTTTCTCCTCATCTCTGTCTTAAACCGTCTACTCTGTATTTTCAGACTGTGACCCCAACTATCAAGCTTCTTGCATCTACACTGTCTAGTCCTGTTAGAATTTTATAGGTTTCTATGAGATTCCCCACCCACCCTCGTTATTCTCAACTCCAGCAAATACAATCCTAATCAATGCAACCCTTCCTCGTGCACCTTTCCTGCCATCTCAGGAATCAGTCTGGTAAACCTTTTCTGCACTCCGTTTACAGCATGAACATTCTTTCTCAGATAAGGAGACCAAAACTGCACATGGTATTCCAGGTGTGGTAAGGGGTGATTTTTTGTGATTACAATAGTTTCAAATGGGTATAAAATTACATCCAGTATTTTACATACAACAAGAAACAATCATATATCTGGGTGCTTTATTGAAATATTTACGCAATTTACAAGTCTTCAGCTGTACTTTTTGTTTTTATTTTGAAGTTTTCCATATGAGTTGCATTTAAAAATTGAAAATTTTTATTAATTGTGCATGACTGATTAGATTACTTCAAACTTTAATTTTCATATTTGTAGTAAAATGTGATGTAATTCCATGCTTTCTTTTGGTCTCAAATGTTCATGCTGATTTCTGTTTATTGATGTTAATTTTTATGTTTCAGCATGGTCATGAGAGTAGCAGGACAGGTCAGAAAACACGGTACAAACTCTAAATTTTAGCCTCATCTGATTATATGCTCACAGGAAATTCTAGCCTCCTTGTGCCAACAATAATGGTGATGTTATGCTTTGATATTAGGTATGTTATTTGTACTTTCACTTTACTCTAGATAGCATCTGACCAAAGTTTTATACAGCTGAAACATAACTTGTTTTCCTTTTGAATTCTAGTCCTCTATTGTTAAATGACAACAGGTTTTTCATTTTTCTATACTTGCTGCTCACTGAATTGTCAGAATTGGTCCTCCAAGGTATGGTAGTTGATTTGATCTGCATAGCTATCCAGTACACCAGGGTGAACCCAATGAGTATGATAGCAAATCATTTTCTGATAAATGATGTCCCCCATTTGGCATCACCAGGGCTTCTGTTCTGACAGGAAAATTCAAGTTATAAACGTGCAACTCTTGTCCACGTTCAATGTAGCTTTAATCTGTTCCCATCTGCTTCCATTTTAATTGCTTAGAAATCCTTATCTTGCCTACCATAGGTCCATATCCCTGCCTATTTTACCACTATATTTAGTATGGGTTTTCTTTTCCATGCTCGACTGTCATAAGTGATAGCCTTCAGTCATTTTGCTTTGCATTTTGAAACACTTGCCACAAAACATTTTCCTTGCTCCACTTTCAACTTGCAAATTCCCTTTAAACATACCTTTGGAGAACTCTGAAAGTTCCAGTTTACTCCAACTCAGGTTTGGTCTCAAAATTTGAAGCAATTTTTGTCTTTTTGTTCCACTGAAAATATTTGACGTTGATTTAGTTTTGAGATATTTTTGTTGCGTACTTTTCTCATTTCTATTTGTAGGGCAATCAACAGATGGAAGGAATGTTAGTTCCATTCATTCCACAGAATGGACAAAGATAATACTGATGCATTGAATTTCTTTTATTGAGCAGAATTTAAAATTAACACGTTACAGAAAATGAAAAAGACTGAAGAGAGATAGAGATACAGGCAAAAGCCAGTTGTGTACTGGTCAAAGAACTTGAAACATTCTGACTGAGCTAACTAAACATGGAGCTGTGACTACAATACAAGTTAATTCTTCTGTTATTGATTTTCTTTGGCACATGCTGTCTCTGACTACCAAAACACCTTGTACAAGCTGTTTATGAAAATTTTGTTTTGGCTTATGAAAAGGTCTTTTTCTGTTTGTGTTGTAATTTCAAAGAATGCAGTCAAATTTTCAAGCTAATCCCAGCATGCCTGCTGAGTTTAAAAATGTGGTCAAGTTAGGTTTAAGAGCTTTAAATGTAATTGCCCAGGCAGAAATATTTTAAAATGAAGTCTTTGGATTAATAAAGCAAACAGAACTAAGCATACATAGGATCCCTCAAGGATCAAAGCTCAAATGTAAATAAAAGCAAAATACTGTGGATGATGGAAATCTGGGAGAAAGAAAATTGGCAAATGCTAAGCAGGTCAAGCAGTATTGTGGAGAGAGACAATGAAGTTTTATGTTGGAACTGGAAAAAGTTGAGAGATGCCCAACAGGCTTTAAGGAAAGGGTGGAGGAAGAGAAAGAACAAAAAGGCTGGAAAGCAGATGGGATTAATTCCTTGCACCATTTTTCTTTTTGTTGTTTATTCTCCTCCTTTGTACCTTATCTGTTTGCTCCTCCAGTCTACTTGCTCTTGCAGACAGTTGAGACAGGATGTATCCCCTAATTCTTCAAACCTGACAATAATCAGGATGGCTTGATTTTGATAAAGCTGAGATGTGTTTCCCAAATCCTGTTACGTAATCCTTTTTTTTAACAAAAGTCAGAAAGCAGCAAAGTTGGCTTTTTAAACCAGGAACGTTATTTATTCGTGCACATTATTCTAGAAAAGATTTGTTGCTACTACATACACAAAAGAAAGATACAGTAAAAAAAGTTTTGCTTCTGCGCATATTAAAAACCAAATAGTTAATAGTTCATGTGAATATCAGAGCCCAGAGAGAATGGTGGTTAAAAACCAAGTGAGTCAAGGTAGCTGAAGACAGGATTTCGTGGAGTTTCTTGCAACGAGGAGATGCTCAGCAATGTGTGAAAGGCAGCTTTGATAATATTTGTAGCAGAGAAGCAGTTTGCTTTTCCAGATAACTTTTGGAAACAGGTTTCAAGGAGACTCTGAACCTTGTGGCTTGGTAAACTGGCTAGATGTTAGTTACTTAATCCAGGTTTTTGCAATAATGTTATTTCTGCATTCTGTAATGCCTTGTTTTCTGCATGCAAGCAGGACTTGTAATAAGGCCTTCAGAAATAAGTGTTTCACTTGTATGACAACAGACTGTTGATACATGATGGAAAACAATCAATAGTCTGTTCGTATTAATGAGTTAGCTTCTCACTTCCATAGTCAATCATCAACATACAGTGGAGGCAGGTAGAAGTCCTTAGCACTTCTCTGCAGAATTAGCACTTGTTTGCAGAATTAGCACTTCTTTGCAGAATTAATTTTGGTAGCTTCCCTTTGTTACCTGACATCTCTGGAAACTGGTCCTGAGACTTTTTTCCTTTTTGTTTTGGGGTGAACCTTGACAAAGGCGGGGTGCGATGTTCGACAAGATGTTGGTCAAAGCAATCCCACTTTTAGAAGTTACCAGAATCTTGGCCGTCTCTTGCACTTCCAAAAGTCAGGTGGTCTGTGGCAACCATTTTAAAAGTTCAACAATATCCATTTTTAAAAGAAAGTATAGTTTTTAACAAATCTGTAACATGTCTACTGGCATGACATTGCATAAAACCTTTTGCATTTTAAACTTGACAACCCATTGGACTTTCTCCAAGGCATTTATAGTATGCTTTTTCTTACAGATTTGAATTTCCAGAAGCTTTTGACTAGGTTTTGTAATACTACCTATTAACTTGGGGAAAGAAGTAGCAGGATAGAAGTCAATGATAGTGAATAGAAATAAGTTGACAAACTTCAAATGAAGTCTAGTGATAAATGGGAATGTTCCGGATATGGCACAGGCTACTGGCGCAAGCCTATGATGCAAATCTGAAATGAAACTCAAATGACCGGGAGGACGGACAATAGGGAGAGGCCAGGTCAGACTGAAAATGATTTTAAACAAGTGCAGAGGTGGGATGGGGGAAAAGAACTAAAAAGAGGCATATTTATTTTGTTTTAAATGTGTATTAGAAATATATGTTAGAAATGTGTGCATATAACAAATATGTGATATTTGATATCTATTTATGGTCTGGCCCCATAAAGAATAGTTAATCTTCTTCTGGCCTGAAGATGTACTCTTCCCTGGACCCCACCCCACTGGGCTGATCCCCTACAGCCAGTTGTCTTCTGGGCTTCTCTTGGAGCCTTCACTATGGAAGAAGAAAAGGTAATAATTGATAAGTTGTATTTCATAAGGTACCAATCTGCACCAAGTGGGATAGAGTCCTGGAATGATTTCAGACTGCCTTGGTTAGTGCATTACAGAGACCACTCCTGAGATACAGAAGGTATGATATTAATCTAAAACTGCATCAATGTGAACGTGGTTGTAGTACAACTTTACCTTGATCAACATCTGAAGTACCTGCTCTTGTAAATCTGAAATAAAAGCAGAAAATGCTGCAAATACTCAGCAGGTCTGGCAGCATTTGTGGAGATTAACATTCAAAGTCCATGACTCTTTTTGAGAATTTACATTGATCATCTCATTCAAGAGTGACACTCAAGTGTTTTTCAATGACTTTGTTTGCCATACTGCTGATTATTGGTTTTGCATTCCGTTTTTAACTTTTGAATTCTTCTAACCCTTGACTTTTGCATTTTGTCTTAACTGATCTCTATAATACACAGGAAAATGCTGTTTGCAAAGAAGAGCATTAAGCATCTTTGGAAGGAACAGGTGATTTGTTTCAGGCATACAATCTTGCGTTGCAATTTAGAATAAGAAACCAAGGGAAGTGGGAATAATTTACTTATGATGTTTACAAAAGTTGATGGATAGATGCAGTAAAGGCTTTAGAGAGACAAATATGTACATGCTTTAAGCAATCAGAAATAAACCCTGGAAAAACACTTTGAAAGCCTGTAAATCATGTCAAAGATTACAATCGAAGCTGACAAAATAGAATGGTGTCTTCTAGTCTTAGCAAGCCAAGGTCAAAGGTGCAAATTCTTCTACCAGTGCTTTGCTCAATGAAAAGTCTAGAAGGTATCCAAACTCCTTAATTACCTGTCACATTCCCTGCTGTAAAGAAAATAGGCGCTAAAGTTGTTTGAAGTGATTGGGCAAGCAAGTTAGAGTTTTAAGCTTTGCTGGAACAGTGTAGAAGGTCAAAAACAGGTCAAAGTTCACAAGTTGCCGTTTTTAAAGGCAAGCATTTGGTTTCCTGTACTACAATGGGAGCACATGGATGGATGTGTTGTGTCTCCTGCACTTGCACAGAAAAGTCCAAGTGAAAGGGTAGAGTCAAGTAAGGCTTTTTGATGAGTGAACTAAGCTGTCATATAAGGGAAAAGTCCTTTTGAAGAGCAGGGAAGGAGGGAGAAAAGATGAACTTCCAACTGGAAGCTGCAGATGATCCTCTAAACTACAAAGGGAATTCAATCATACTGTAAGAGGGGCAGATTCAAAAGCAGAGATGGGAAGTGGAATTTATTTAGAAAATAGAAGCACATAGTATTAAAGGAATTGTGATAACTTATTTATTTGGCTAAGGATTTTGTGGCACAGAATTGTGGTTTGGTACTTTTTTGATTGATGTGGGTACCTTGAAGGCTGCTTATGAATAGAACTTTTTTTGGTATCTAAATGGATTTGGATGTAGGAATACAGTTTTGAATTTGCAGAAATAAGAACTTGTCTATCCCTACTGATGTTAGTCTGTGGGTTAGGAAGCCTAGGATTAGTCGCTGTGAGAGAAGTTGTGTCCTCGGCTATGTAGTTTGGAGTTGTATTTTGTAGGAATAATGGTGTTGAAGGTTGAGCTGTAGTCAATAAATAGGAGTATAAAGTGTATTTGTTATCCAGGTGTTCTAAGGTTGAGTATAGTGCCAGGGAGATGGCGTCTGCTCTGAATCTGTTATGGTGATAGATGACTAGTGGATCCAGATAATCTGGGAGGCTGGGATTGATTCATGCCTTTTGAAGCACTTCATGATGGATGTCAGAATCACCAGGTGATAGTCATTTAAGGCACATTGCCTGCCTTTTCTTGTTTACAGGGATGATGGTCATCATCTTGAAGCCAGTAGGGACTTCGGATTGATGTAAATAGAAGTTGAAGATGTTTGCGAATACTTTCCTGCCAGCTGGTCTGCACAAGATCTGTGTGCGTGTCTGGGTACGCCAGCCGGGTCAGCCATGTTCTGCGGGTTGACTTTTGAGAAGGCTAATCTGATGTTTGCAATGGTACTTCGGATACCAGTTCTGATAAGGCTTCCGGGATGGAAGGCATGCTCTTGCTGACTACTTGCTCAAAACGGGCAGAGAATGCATTGAGCAAATCGGGGAGGGGTGCATTCGTGCTGGCGATTACTTATGGGAGATCATGGGTGTTGGACAAAGGATATATTTTATAAGTCTGGAATCTGGAGGTGTTTAGTAGCAATGAAAGAGCCTCTTTTGTCTTTGCAGACATACCATCTCCATTGACCAGAGCTCTGTCTTAGAAGTGTAAAAGATGTTAGTGCATTTCTTTGGGATTTAATTGTCTGCAGCCACAGAGGCAGTGAGCGTCTGCTGCTATGGTGGGGACTTGGATAGGAATGGTAGTCTAGAAAAAGTGGCCATGGGGTTAAGAACATAAGAACATAAGAAATAGGAGCAGGAGTAGGCCATCTGGCCCTTCGAGCCTGCCCCGCCATTCAATAAGATCATGGCTGATCTGTCGTGGCTCAGTTCCACATTCCCGCCCTCTCCCCATAACCCTTAATCCCCTCTCTTATCAAAAACCCATCAACCCTCTTCTTAAAAATATTTAGCGAGGCAGCCTCCACCACTTCAACGGGCAGAGAATTCCAGAGATTCACCACCCTTTGAGTGACGAAGTTCCTCCTCAACTCTGTTCTAAACCGCCCCCCCTTTATCTTGAGGCTGTGCCCCCTAGTCCTATTATCCTTTCTGAGCGGGAAGAGTCTCTCCACCTCTATCCTATCCATCCCATTCATCATCTTATATGTCTCAATGAGATCTCCCCTCATTCTTCTAAACTCTAACGAGTACAAGCCTAGTTTATTCAGCCTCTCCTCATAACTCAACCCCCTCAACTCCGGCATCAGCCTAGTAAACCTCCTCTGCACTCCCTCCAAGGCCAAAATATCCTTGCGTAAGTACGGCGCCCAAAACTGCACACAGTACTCCAGCTGCGGCCTCAATGGGAATGTTGTGAAATGGTAGCTGGGAAGATAGGAAGTCAGAATTTGGTGTTTGTAAGAATGGTAAAATTGTAAAATGCTAGGGGGTAAAGCATTGCACGGTCCCTTTAAAAGGTGGTGCTTTTTGGAGTTTAAAAAAACGTAAGTACATAGGGAGCCCAAACTAAAACATTTGTATCAAAAGGCCAAGCTGCCATTTTTACCAAGACAACAGGCTTTTGAATTTGCCGATCAATTTGAATCAGGCACTTAGATATCAAAAACCTATTCAATTTACATCTGATGGTTTTGACAACTGAAGATCAATCCTATTGTGGGAAATATTGATGTATTGTCACAAATACAAAAGAAGGGGGCAGTGGGACAAAAAGAGAGCAACTGCCACCTGCTTGAGATAATAGCTCTCAACTCTCGAATATGCTGGGCCTCCTTTGTTGATTCTTCTTCTGTTTGGAACTTCTTTCTTCTTTGGTGCTTTCTCTGAGAGAGAGAGAATTGCTGGCTCTTGTAGTTTCATCTGTGTGAGAGAACGCACCATCTTTTCTCGTTGGTACCTTTTGCTATCGAGAAGTTCCAGACAGCAGAATCAACAAATAAGGCCCAGGCGTATTCTGGAAGAGACACAACCTGGTTGTAATTTAGGGAGTGACTAAATTCTATTTTTGTTAATGAGTGGGAATTGTATTTATTGGAACAGCATACCATTAGAATCTTGTTCTATTTAGGAATAGTTAATAGTTAGAATGGATTCATTCAGTTTGCTATTAGTTTAATTAATATGTTCACTATTAGTTGGATAAATAAATTGTTACATGTTGATTTTAGAGTGACTGTCAGGGATTTATTCTGTATTTAACCACTAGAAGTTGCTAAAAAGCAGGCCATACCATTTCCCACACACTTTTCACAGATTATAAGGTGGGGTACTTTTTTTTTTGGCGTTTCAGTGTTAGTTCTTGTGGGGGGGAGAATCAACCTCCACTTTATAACAGGAAGGTATCTCTAGATGATATACTTAGCTGGATTGCAGACTTCCAGGAGGAATGTTGCGGAATTATTCCTTCAGAAATCTGAATTATCTGACTGTGTCAAACTGACCCTTTGCACTGGCCTCTGACCAAACCAATGTACAGAAAACAAGCTAAGAGCTGTTCCTTGGATCTAAGCCACAACCGGCTGTGTGAATTGAGAGGACTGGACTAGCTGATTGTCGCCTTGTTTGTGGAACTTGACTGCTTGTTCAGGACTTACCTCACCTCCAACATCCTTACCAACATTATCCTGCTGCAGTGCACCAAACTGCAAATCCTCAAACTCCACACTAACCAGATTAGCGAGCTGTTTGAGGTGGACAAGTTGGCCTCGTTGCTCCACCTACAGAGCCTGACATTGAATGGCAACCCAAAAATGTAGACGAAAGAATAAGGAGTTATGTGGTCTAAGTAATCCCACACTTAAAGTAACTAAACTGCACCTTAATCACCAAACAAGATTGTTTAACTGCCGCCATCTGAAGTCATTCACCAAACGCAAGTGTGCCTCAAGAAGAAAATATGATGACTGTTCCAAAGTTGCATTATGGTGGATTTATCACCCTCATGTTATTGGTAACGGATTCCTAGCTGGAGCAGAGCCACTCAGTCAGGAACTCTGCAACTTTCTCAAATTAACTATTTTTCTAAAAACAGGATCTGGATCAAAGATAACAAGGTCCCTGCTACGAGTCATGGTTAATCAGTGGAAAGCTTTGTCCACTTTTTAAAGCATTATTTTTAGAATAACTAGGTTGAAGTAGATATAATTTCCTGCCTTATGAGTGGAACAGTACATGCTATGCCTGGGAGTTAAAATTTGTAAAATTCCCAAATCCTGTCATGTTGAGTGACAAGGACAAGCAAAAAAAGCAGATTTGAGAACATTTTAGATATGCGTTGTGGGGAAAATGAACTTCTTTCCTTAAAATATAAAGTTTATATAGTTTTAAACATTGAAGATGTACCAGATAATTTTTGATGCTAATTTGCAATTTCCAGCTATTGAGAGGGTGAACCTTTCAGTCAGATGCATGACTTACGCCAGGGTTTCCTGATCTGTGGTACAATTGTAAGACAAGATTTTGGAGTGTGAACTCCAAGGCAGTAATGGCTGTGAGGTACTTTTATATCCTTTTAGTGGTGGTCATTGCCTAACAGACAAACTTTTTATGGTCCGAATGCTGCTGCAGAAATATACGTGAGAAGGTGGGTGTTTATTTTTAAACCACGCAGTTTAAACATACCACCATGCTCGACCTCATTCCATCTCTCAAATGTCCCTTGTTCACACACTGAACATGACCACCTTGTCCCCTTGCCCAGCTCTGTTCCCACCCAACCCAGCTCTCACTCTAGGGCCACAGCAATTTTCATGGTTCAAAGTGGGGTCACAGTGGAAAAGAGTTTGGAAAGCAGTAAGATGCACAGTGTTATTTCATTGGAATTATTATTCACCAAATATACATTGCAATATATGTATAAATAATTGTGCATAAACATTGCCAAGAGAAAGAACTATTTACAAAGTGAAAAAATGTTAGAGCCAGAAAGGAAGGATGGACGGAAAGCAATCTTTTGGGGATTGGTGGAAATACACAACAGATCAGTAGGGGATACACAAGTAACAAACCAGATATGGAGCTCTTCATTAGAACAGTTTGGATTGTTCTTAATATTTTCTAATTTTGTTTCAAATTGATGGTATTCACATTTCTTTTGCTTTCTATTTAAAAAGGTCTGCTGGTTATGTTTTGAGATATGTCAAGTTAATGTTTGAAACAAAGCAAAAAACTGCAAATGCTGAAATTTGAAAGCAAAACGTAGGACGGACATAGCAGCTCATAGAACATAGAAGATTGCAGTGCTGACCTGTGAAACAAATCTAAAGCCCATCTAATCTACAATATTCAATATCATCCATATGTTTATCCAATGACCATTTAAATGCCCTTAATGCTGGCGAGTCCACCACTATTGCAGACAGTGCATTCCATGCCCTTACTGAGTAAAGAACCTACCTCTGACATCTGTCCTATATGTATCACCCCTCAATTTTAAAGCTATGTCCCCTCATGCTAGCCATCTCCATCTGAGGAAAAAGGCTCTCACTGTCCACCCTATTAAATTCTCCTGATCTTCATATATGCCTCTAAGTCACCTCTTGACCTTCTCTCTAACGGAAATAGCCTCAAGTCCCTCAGCCTTTCCTCATAAGACCTTCCCACCATACCAAGCAACATCCTGGTAAATCTCCTCTGCACCCTTTCCAATGCTTACACATCCTATAATGCAGCGACCACAACTCAAAGCAATACTCCAAATGCGGCCGCACCAGAGTTTGTACAGCTGCAATGTGACCACATGGCTCGAAAACTCAGTCCCTCTACCAATAAAAGCTAACACACCATATGCTGTCTAACAACCCTATCAACATGGGTCCCAACTTTCGGGGATCTATGCACATTTTCTCCCATAACCACTACCCTGTTACTTTTGCTCCTATCCAGAATCATCTTTCCAACCCTTTCCTCGACATCTCCGGAATTTTTCGGAGGCCTATAGAAAACTTTCCATCCTTAAATGGAGCTCAGTAGGTTTGGGAGAACCGAAAAGTAATATTTCAGATTCAGACTTTAGTGCAAGACAAGGTGCTTGGTAGTACGTCTAAATAAACTAGGGCCTCGCACCTAAGGAATCTTGGAAAACCATGCATTAGTTTGAGTTTGGGCAGTGTTTTTTTTTGCTTTGGCTTTAAAGATCTCATCGTGGAGCTGTTTCCAGTCATCATCTACATCACTTGGCAGAGGAAGTTCATACTGTGGAATGATTTCAAGTTGTGTAGCAAGGTCTAAAGTGATAGTGGATCTCCTGAGGTGTTTGACCTCAGCTTTGGCCGTATCCAGCAAGTTGTTTCGTGATGTTAGCCTTTTCAGGTTGTGATTTTGTTGTCTTTGGGATTGATCATAGGCGATAGTGCAGATCATTATAAACTTCTTCCTTACATGCTGCTGTTACTCATTGTGCAAGCAAATGCATTTCCACTGCTGTGTATCTGCCATGTTGTTGCATGGAAAAGCATGGGTTCATCTGGCATTTGTTTTGGGAAAGCTTTCCACATTGTTTGTTATCCCTCTCCTGATGGTGAAATCTATCCCTGCCTTTGTGTTGTGCAGGAAATAGACTGCTCTAAATCCTGCTCCCGTTTCTTTAAGCTGGCCTTCCTCTGGTCTTGTCCCACTAAGACCAGTTATGTCTCCATCATAACATCTAAATTTCCTAACTACCAGAATTGAATGGCATGCAGACCTATCCTAGTTTGGCAATCAAGTAGGGTGTGGACATTCCTGCAAGCTATTGTCATGGTTGATGACTTTGTGTTTGTCTTTGCTTTTTCTGTAGCTTTTTTTTCCTACTGTTGCTTTGAATCTCACTTGGGTATAGCATGCTAGGCATTAATGCATGAAAATGGCAGTGCTTTGGTCTTTTTTTTGGATCCGTCAGTAAAACCAGGAAACTGTGCATCCTTAAATAGAGCGCCTGGATCATCATGGTACTGCTTCAGGGTATAACTAGTGACTGACGTTATCTAAGGGTCGCCGACATTGAGGCCTGTGACTTCGTGTGAATGCACTTTTTGCTTTGCCTGCTTCCTATCTTTATAGATATTGCTTGTATGCCTGTAGGTCATATTTTACAATTAAACTTATTCTAAGGAATTTGATTATGGGGAGGAGCAGTGCATGCGGCTATGCTACTCCTTCCTGCTTTTGCACAATCCCAGAGGCAAGGAGGATCCAAGCTGTCTAGGTAGTTTGTCAGCTTCAGTAGATGGCTGGCACAGGATGTTTTCTGTGCTTTCACCCTTTTGCTGCAAGGCACATTGTACTATCATTGTGACTTATCCACCAAATGTACCAAATACTTGTGAATGTTGTCTTTCATACCAAAATGAACTTCGTTTCACCCTTCCAAAATCTGAGATTGAAGTTAACAGCATTCAGCATTGGAAGGAGTGGGCAGGACTTGAAGTGAGAGGCTGTTAAAACTGGGGTGACTTTAGATCAGAGATCAGCCTTTTCACCAATGAAGCATTAACTAAGACCCATCCAGCAAATCAGCTGACAATTGCTTCACTAGTGCTGAGCTCTGTTTTATTATTAGTAAGCTGGTTTTGTAGTATATAGTCTAGGACTGCCTTATTTATTGAGAGTACTGAATAATTCAAGTTAATACCTAAAATGTGACTGTTCCTTGCAGTATTTCTCTAATCCCTTATTTGCCAACTTGTTTTTTTTTTGCAGGAAGTTATTGTGAAATGATTGCTGTTGTTCAGTTTGTGGCTAATGTGAAATTTAGGGGGAAATATAGGTGGAGGCCTAAGGCCTGCCTAGCATTAGCTATGGCTAGAGCACTCTCCCTTCTGAATCAGAAGGGTTTTGGGTTTGAGTCACCATTGCAGAGATTTGAGCACAAAATACCTCAGTTGAAACACTATTTTACAGATGAGAGAGTATACCAAAGCCCATCTTTTTTGAATTTTTGTTATGGGATGTGGATGTTGCTGGCTAAACCAGCATTATTAAATGTCCCTAATTGCCCTTGAGCAGATGGTTGAGCTGGCATCTTGAACCACTGCAGTCTTTGTAATGTAGATACACCCACAGTGCTGTTTGGAATCTTGACTCAGCAACCACAAAGCAACTGTGATCACAGTTTCAAGTTGGAATGGTGTGTGACTTGGAGGGAAACTTGCAGGTGGTGGCTTTCCTGTGCATCTGCTGCCCTTGTCCTTTGAGGTGGCAGAGATCGTGGATTTGGAAGGTGCTATTGAAAAAGCCTTGGTGAATTACTGCAGTGCATCTTTTAGATTGTGTATACTCCTGTCACTGTTCATCTGTGGAAGAGAGAGTGAACATTTGTGGAAGGGGTACCAATCAAGTAGGCTGCTTCATTCTGGATGACATTGTGTTTCTCCAGTGTTGTTGGAACTGCACTCATCCAGACAAGATGGGAGTGTTCCATCTCATTCCTGAATTGTACCTTGTACATAATCGACAGATTTTGGGAGTCAGAGGCTGAGTTACTGACTGTAGAATTCCCAGCCTCTGACCTGCTGCTTTGGTCACAATATTTAAACAGTAAATTTCTAGTCAATGTAGCTCTCAGTTGTTGATCGTGGGGGATTTTTAATTTATTTACTGAATGCAAAGTCCTTAAACCAAGCAGTTTATTCTGGCCCTGCTATTTTGAATGTGGATAGGCCTCAGATGAGTCTGTGGATTGGATACTTCTATGATGTGTTGCATAACTTGCTCTCTCCTATAGGCACAAAAGGAGGTCTGGCACAAATGTCCCATGTGTGGAGGTTGGCCAAGCCATGGCCAGTCCTGAGCCTGTTGAGATTGGACTGCTCTCCTTGGAAGGTTGAAATCAGGCAGCCGTTGGGTTGGGTTTGAGACCAGGTACTTATTGTGCCCAGTGATTCCCATTCATTTGCCCAGGTGGAGTTTGTATTAAAATCCTGTATGGGAGGGTTTTTTCAGATCAAATTTCTTGGGAGTTGTACCTTGGGTGGGCTTAATAAGTCAGCATGAAATGGCAGGTGCAGGGAAAATTGCAATCTTTTTCTATCATTTTGTGAGTTGTTCAAGTTGGCAGATATGTGAATGAATGTTTGCCAGGACAGAGGGCCAAGGTAGTGGTGTTGAGTGTATTGTTCCAGTGATCCATCTCTCTCTCACACTCTCTCTCACACTCTCTCTCACACTCTCTCTCACACTCTCTCTCACACTCTCTCTCACACTCTCTCTCACACTCTCTCTCACACTCTCTCTCACACTCTCTCTCACACTCTCTCTCACACACAAGCGTTCAGCTAGATATCAACTTTGTGTGCGTTCATTCTCCTTGGAAGGTGGGCAGAACACAAGCATGGAATAGCTGCTGAATAAGATGTGGTTTGTTGTTGTTCTTGTTAATGTTTGGGAATGCAGCATTTCTCCATGGTGTCAGAAGTTGACAATATGGCACAAGCACTTCTCCACATTTACCTACTTCTCTTCATTGAGAACATTACGGACAGTTGGGAAAAGTTTGAGGAGTAGTACAATATATTTATTGTGTTGCTGCAATATCTGACAAATTAAAATGGGTAGAATCGTGCACCATACTAAACTAGTGGGCACTGAGGCCATTAAGAAGTTTGAGTTGTTTATTTTCCAAATGAAAGAGAACCTTGAAATAATTCTTTAAAAAAATTGAGAATATTTGTCTTCTGGTTTTAAAGAAAAATATGCAGTAGGCTCACATTTAATTCCATTAGCCAAAAAGATGAATCAGTGCAATTTTTTATAGCATCCTTGACAATCTTAGTGAAGAAATGTGCATTTGGCACCCTTGCTGATGGGTTTGTCTAAATCCACAGCAATCTTGTCTGTAAGCAGCTGCTGCAAAAGAAAGATTTAATACCTCAAACAGCCAACAAAAAAAAGAAGTTCTGGGTAGGAAACAGGTTTTCATGGTACAGGGTCCATCCTGTCTCAACTGTGGTGACCTTTACCCTTAGAACAGTAAGTTTCAAGTATAATAAGTGCTGTAATAAATAAGGCAAGTGGGATCACTTCACAAAATGCTGTAAATCAAAACCATAGCAGTCTTCCTCTGCCACCAGCCACATTATGGCCAGTTAGACGTCCAAGGGTAGAAGCATTAGCAAGATGAACAAAACAGAGCTCAGCAAGTTAATTGAGCCTCCAACAATACTCTACGGTCAAGGGTGTCAAACTCCATCACAGAAGTGATGGTGACATCACAGGTGAGATCTTAACCACCTTCGACATGATTTCCAGCAATACAAGACTGAAGATAAGGATTGACACTGGAGCAAAGTGTAGTGTAGCGTGTAGCCATATGCTATGGGAACTAGATCCACGTGTAGCACTGGACCCCAGTACCCAGGTAGACCTTGTGGCTTATGGTGGTGCGGCAAACCATCTTCACTGAAGATGTGGTCACTCTTCACTGCACATAGGTCAGTTTCAAGTTTCATATAGTTGGCCCATAATACAAGGTCACTGATAGGACCTTGTATTCTATCAGCAAGGATTAGAATGGGGTTCTAATTCTAACCCCATTAGAATAGGGTTCAACAACCTGGTCCAGAGGTGTATGCCTTACAATACCAGGTCTCAGAGATGACAGAGTGGAAAGACATCTTCAACTGTGACGTCATTGTAAGGTACTAGGTGACGCAGTACCACGAACAATTTGTGCTCTGATGAGAGTACTAATAGCCTTGAAGTGGAAAGTAGTCAATGAGCTGAATTAGGTGACAACAATAGGTGCCATAACACTTATAGATGAGGCCACAGAATGGGCTTCAGCAGTGGTAGCCACAGGAAAAAAGATTGCATGGTCAGGATATGTATTGATCCAGTGCACTTGGGCAAGGTAGTGCTCAGGCCTCATCAACCTTTGAACACAGTGGAACATGTGGTAGAAGACATGCCAATTGCTAATCTTTTCAGCATCCTGAATGTGAAATTAGAGTTCTGGCAGGTATTACTTGATGCTGAATCTTTAAACTTACCACACATGTCACTGGTAGCAGAGATTGTTTTCTTTGTATGTCCTGTGGAATTTCCACTACAACAAGTCCTTCTAGCAGTGCATGGAGCAACCCCTTCCAGGCCAACTCTGCAAAATCATCATCAATTACATCCGAGTTTAGGGTAGTACTATTCAGGACCATGATGCATGTCTTCATTTTGTCCTCAACATAATCAGGACAATATAGATGAAGCTTACCCCTGCAAAATGCAGATTCAAGATCAACCAGGTTCCTTACGTGAGTCACTTACAGCTGATGGTGTAAAGCCAGATCTAGACAAGGGGATGATCGTATGTAGATGACTTTCCCTTGGATAAACACGCTATACATTGCTTTCTTGGTATGACAAATTAACTTTAAAAGTTCATTCCTTGTTATGGTGAGGTCATTGAACCTTCTTGTTAGCTCTTCCACCAGGATGTTGAATGGTGCTGACAAGAGCAGCACTTGATTGTCTTCAACAGACTTAGACACTTGCAACCTCACTGATGCTACAATGCTTTGATATTTGAGCCCCTGTATTTATATCAGCACATACCTCCCTGCACAGACTTGGTGCAGTCTCTATCCAGAATGGCAGACCTTTGCATCAAGGGCCTTTACTAACACTGAGACTCACTGTGCACAATTCGAAAAAGGACTCCCCCCGGTCAGAAATCTCATGTATATGTAATCATCCTGCAACTGTTAAAACTGGCCATCAGCCACTCAACTATTTCAAGAGCTTCTTCACACTGCATCTGCATGACTGCAACACATGATGGTAAAGTTGCAGTGTTAACAGTGTTAGTCTCAAATATGGTAAGGATTTGCCCTCTCCAGAGCCTTCCTACCCACTACATGACATGTATAGGCAGCTGGGATCAAGTGAATTCCTTGAAGCATACAGAGGGTGTAGGAGTAGAGTTAAGAGGAATCAAGAGGGCAAAAAGGGAACATGAGATTGTTTTGGCAGATAAGGCAAAGGAAAATCCAGAGAGCTTCTGCAAATACATAAAGGGCAGAAGAGTAACAAGGGAGGGAGTAGGGCCTCTTAAGGATCAACAAGGTCATCTATGTGCAGATCCACAAGAGATGAATGAGAATCTAAATGAATATTTCTCATCAGTATTTACTGTTGAGAAAAGCATGGACGTTAGGGAAGTTGGGGAAATAAATAGTGATGTCTTGAGGAGTGTACATATTACAGAGAAGATGGTGTTGGAAGTCTTAAAGCGCATCAAGGTAGATAAATCCCCGGGACCTGATGAAGTGTACCCCAGGACATTGTGGGAGGCTAGGGAAGAAATTGTGAGTCCTCTAGCTGAGATATTTGAATAATCAGTAGTCCTGGGTGAGGTGCCTGAAGATTGGAGAGTGGCCAATGTGCCTTTATTTAAAAAGGATTGCAGAGAAAAAGCCTGAGAACTACAGGTCACTGAGCCCCACATCTGTGGTGTGTAAATTGTTGGAAGGTATTTTTGAGAGACAGGATCTGCAGCCATTTAGAGAAGCAAGGACTGATTTAATGACAATCAGCATAGCTTTGTGAGTGAAAAATCATGTCTCACAACTTTTTTTGAAGGGGTAACCAAGAAGGTAGATGAGGGCGGTGCAGTTGATGTTGTCTGCATGGACTTTAGCAAGGCCTTTGACAAGGTACCGCATAGTAGGTTGTTGCATAAGATTAAATCTCACGGGATCCAGGGTGAGGTATCTAAATGGATACAAAATTGGCTTGATGACAGAAGCCAGAAGGTGGTTGTAGAGAATTGTTTATCAAACTGGAGGTCTGTGACCAGTGGTGTGCCTCAGGGATCAGTGCTGGACCCACTGTTATTTGTCATTTATAGTAATGATTTGGATGAGGATATTGGAGGCATGCTTAGTAAGTTTGGAGATGACAATGAAGAAAGTTATCTCTATCTCTAATTGTAACGGGATCTTGATCAGTTGGGCCAGTGGACTGACGAATGGCAGATGGAGTTTAATTTAGACAAATGCGAGGTGATGCATTTTGGTAGATTGAACCAGGACAGGATTTACTCAGTTAATGGTAGGGCATTAGGGAGAGTTACAGAACAGAGATCTAGGGATACACGTTCTTAGCTCCTTGAAAGTGGAGTTATAAGTGGACAGAGTGGCGAGAAAGGCACTTGGCATGCTTCGTTTCATCAATCAGAACATTGAATATAGGAGTTGGGATGTCTTGTTGAAGTTGTACAGGACATTGGTAAGGCCACACTTGGAATACTTGTGCAATTCTGGTCACCCTATTATCGAAAGGATGTTATTAAACTAGAAAGACTGCAGAAAAGATTTACTAGGATGTTCCTGGACTTGATGAATTGAATTATAAGGAGAGGCGGGATAGACTGGGACTTTTTTCTCTGGAGTATAGGAGGCTGAGGGGTGACTTTATAGAGGTCTATAAAATAATGAGGGGCACAGATCAGATTGATGGTCAATATCTTTTCTCGAAGGTTGGGGAGTCTAAAACTAGAAGGCATAGGTTTAAGGTGAGGGGGAGAGATACGAAAGTGTCCAGAGGGGCAATTTGTTCACACAGAGGGTGGTGAGTGTCTGGAAAAAGCTGCCAGAGCTAGTAGTAGAGGCAGGTACAATTTTGTCTTTTAAAAAACATTTAGATAGTTACAATGGATATAGAAGGATATGGGCAAAATGTGGGCAATTGGGATTAGTTTAGGGGTTAAAAAAGGCGGCGTGGACAAGGGCCTGTTTCCATGCTGTAAACCTCTATGACTACAGTCCAGAAAGATTGTGAGGAAGGCATTAACAGCATACATTAGAGGTGTTTTTCTCTCATAGAATTCGGGAACTCAAAGATGCCGTACAGGCTGGCATCACATTCAGCTAACTGCAGAACATTGAGGGGCTGGCTTTAGTCCTCAAGGGAGCTTTCCCCATGAGTTCTGCACATTCTTCACCATCAAAGATGAACTTACTGTACAAGATAGATGAATATTGCATAGCCAGCAATTCATAGTGCCTGCTTCTCTTCAAAGATGCTGTACCCAACAAATTCTGATGTGGGTATGCCAGCGTTGGACTGGCGTAAACACAGTAAAAAGTCTGACAACACCAGGTTTTAGTCCAACCGATTTATTTGATAATAGACTCACAAGCTTTCAGGGTTAGCCCCTTCGTCAGGTGAATGGAGAGTTCTGGCCTCAGACAGAGCGTATAAAGCACAGACAGTTTAGAGATTAAACTGTCTGTGCTTTATATGCTCTGTCTGAGGCCAGAACTCTCCATTCACCTGACGAAGGGGCTAACCCCGAAAGCTTGTGAGTCTATTATCAAATAAATCGGTTGGACTAAAACCTGGTGTTGTCAGACTTTTTACTGTCCCAACAAGTTCATCAGGGGCACCGTGGGGTGGAAACGACCAGATACAGGGCTAAGGAATCACAATATTGGACATCCATATTTACTAATATGGAAAGGGACATCTCCAGATGTGCAGTGCAGTGCAATGCACTCGAGCCGCATCAAACAAAACTGCTGCACTTCTATGGAGTCTCAGATCTCCATAGTCATTCACAGCAGCTGACACCTTCGCATAGAATAGTAAGCAAGATTTAGGCTTCTTCAATTCAAGTGAACGTGACTACATGCCAGACATGATGAGTGACACAGTCATTATCAAGCTCAAGAGAAACATCCCCACATACTGCGTTGCTTGATTTGTGACAGACAGCACTTGCCAATTTGCCTTCACTGAATTTTGAAACTTTGCATGCAGGAGACCTTGAGTATCCCCATATATTCACAGTCAAATTCCTAAATTGCCTGTATGTTCATCTAAGCATCTTCTTAGAAGAGGTTGCACATTGCTACACACAGCCTGCAAAATCTGCCATAATAGGGCCTGCCTCCGACAACAATTCTTTTTCAAGCACACCAGGACCAAAATTCCTACTGCCAAGCTCTGCTGCAGCCCAAACTTGAAACCAGTATGAATGATACTCTCATGCAAAGCATTTGAGAAGTAAAATGCTCCAAGACTGAAATGCCAGGTCCTCGACACACACGGCCATGAAAATTTGGCGGTGATATACAACCATGCCCTGCAACCGAGCAGTTACATGGTAGCCTCAGATGGTGCCCACTAAGTATGCAGCAGGTGTCACCTCCTACCGCTATCGGAACCATCACCAACAGATACCACAGCATTCCAGTCATCCAGCATACAACACAAGCCCCTACACTAGTGGATGTGCAGACTGCTGAGGCCTATGCAGTGAGTCCTGCGCCTACTCTGTACATCAATGGAATGCCTAGGTCATCCACACCCAAGACACGAGCCTGGGGAAAAACGAGGAATGAAACATGATTGGCTGTTCTCCAGCTGCAACAACTTAGATGTGTGCCTCATCGTTTGTAAATAGTTCACGTATTATTGGCCCTTTAAATCTGTATGTCATATAAAGTTTCATACACAGTTACTGCACATGTTTATATCTCAATACCACTAGTCCCAACTTAAATGGAGATGATGTAGACTGGTCATGTGATGTGGTTACAAAAAGGGTCATGTGATGGCAGTGTGGGCTTTCTCCCCAGAACGCGGGTGGAGGACAAGCATGGAGTAGTTGCTCAACTGGTGACTAAAATATTGTTTGTTAAAAGTCGTTGTTGTCAGTGTTTGGGACTAGAGCACTTCTAAAATTTGCAGTAACAACTTCTGTCCCTATTAATCTCCAGTTTTGCCCAGGTTCCTTGATGCCACACTGAGTCAAATGTTGCCTTGATAGAAGGGAAGCCACGCACACCTCACTTCTAGAGTTCAGCTGTTCTGTGAGGCTTGTAATGAGGTCAGGAGCTAAGTGGCCCTGGAGGAACCCAAACTAAATGTCAGATCAGACCTGCACTTACAGGTGGATGTAAAAGATCCCACAACGCTATTTTGAAGATCCCAAGGAGTTATCCCTAATATCCTGGTCAATATGTATATCTTTAGCATCACTTAAAAGCAGAAAAACTTGTCATTGTTATCGTGCTGGTTTTGTGGGAGCTTGCTGCGTGGAAATTGGCTCCCATTTTCCTGCATTGTGACAATAATTACAGATCCAATGTACTTCATTTGGACATCCTGTGACTGTAAAATGCATTATATAAACACAAATTACTTTCTGAAAGTCAATATTTCAGGATTGTGCTAAAACATAAAAAACAAGTCAAAAAGTAGTAAAATAAATAGCTAAGCTTGGACTTCAGATGTCAATGGATTATTATGAGTATTGAGTTTTGAGGTAACTCATTTATTTTTAAGAGTTTAAGAAATCTTTGAGGAATATATGGAAAATTCCATTTCAGCAGCAGATTGGAGACTAATGTTTTGTATTATGCAGATGTAATTTGAAATGCACTTTAGGTAGTAACATATGTTTGAAGATATTGGCTGGCATTCTCCCAGAACAAAATTAAGTGCCTAACAGGCGGGAAAACAGGAGAATTTCTCAATTATTTTTCGGTTGTTTATCTCCAACACTCTGTGCAATGCAGAGTGCCTTAGAATGATTCATGCTGAAAAGTGAGGGGGTGGAACCTTATCCTATCAAAGAGACTGGCAGCACAGTGCTCAGCAGGCTACAGTGCATGCGTCGATCTGTCAGTGTGGAACTCAGTGCATGTGCACTGGTTCACCATCGCCAGCCTCTTGATTGCTGGCCTAAGGACCCCCTATGAGCCAGCTGGCTGAAAGAATATCAACCCAGGCCCGCTAATCATATGGAAATTCAAATTTTCATGAGATAATCAGCTTTTCACTGATTTCCAGCACAGAGTTGATTGCACTTAAAAAAAAAAGCACCTCGGAGACTTGCAACTGGTCAGTCATGATGTACGAAAGGCACCCAAAGTTGTCTCCAAGTCATAGCAGTGGGCTGGAAGGATTCTGGCCATTGTTTGAGATGACAGTTTTATAAATACACTTATAACATTGTGACAATTTTGGATGTCACTTCATTCTAGTGGAAGGTACAAAGAAGCCACTGTCATATTCCCGGTTTGAGACGTGAGTAGTTTTATTTTGATAATCAGTACTTCACAGGCATATCCTTGAATTTATTTGAAATTTGCATATGGAAATGTCCAAACAAAAAATTGCCTTGGTTGTTGAGTTGATCATCAAGGGAAGATTGGGAACTTGGCTGTCACAAAGAATTCCATATTGGTTCACTTTTCAGCTGTTCCCTGATTTGTGATAGAACATAGGAAGGAGGATGCTGTCTCATTTATTAATTGCAGCCAAAATGGAAATAATGACCCAGGAAAAGATAATGTCCTAAAATAAGCCAATAAAAATATTTGGATATTCTGATTCAGATTCATTCTAAAAACCTTTTTATCTTTGCATTCCAATGTTTTTCTTCTTGCCCTTTTAGACACCCAGCGTGCTTTACTGCTTCTTGAAGACTACTGTTCAAAGTTGAAGAAACCAGAGGAAAGGCAACTTAAAAGTGCTGTTGAAAGAGTTATAAATATCTTCAAAAGTGGCTTGTTTCAAGCATTACTAGGTATGTTTCAGAAGATATTTGTACTGTACAGAAGAAATCTTATCTTCTGAAAGGTATTATTTTAAAAATTATTTTCATGCTTCTTGTGTTGTTTGCTTAAGAAATGGGTTGACATTTTAAACAATGAAAACAGGGTTTAGAGCTGTAAATCTAATGTGATAAAAGTATCCCATATAAAAAAACAAGTGGCCCTTTCAACAAGCCTGAATTGAAATGAGTTATTCATGGTGTATGTATTCTGATTGCTACGTTACTGTGGAAAAGTTGTTAATGGTAATGTTGACATCGACCAGAAAACAGACATCATAAACTGTGAGGGAAATTACGAGGGAATTTTTTTTTACGATTGTGCCCTGACAAAATGTTAAAGATGAATGAATTGGAAGGTCTGATTACATGTGTCTGGTTACTTAGAAGTCCAAGATTCTTCTGGAATATGGCTAGTTTACTTTGACGCCAGACTGAGGACTCTGATTTGATAGCAGACACAAGCTAGCTTTAAAATAATGCATAGTTTTATATCCATTTAATTTTATTATTGTGCTCTTTGACAATGTTTACTGCAGACATATTTTACTGAATTTAATTTCTATGTACACAATACTTCTGAATTGTGTGGGGTAACTTCTTTGAGAGCCATTAACTTCCCATACAGAAATCTGTGCCTTTGGAAAATATTTAACAATGTACTAAATAATAAATAATCAGTTGGTTGCTTGCACTTCTTCTTGACCGAAAACAGTGACCCAATTTTATAGTTTGCAATGAAGTGGCATTTGGCAATTTGTTATGCTAATAGTTTCCCATGGATTTTTCATGACTTTTGAGTGGCAACTTAATTCGTAGAAATAATTTCCAGAATAGCATGTTGTGTGTGAGCAGGGCAGTAAACAGTAAGGTTTTCAACAAATAAAAGTTAAAGATTCCTTATTACTATGTACAAAGTTTAAATAAATTATGAATTGGAATAAATCCTACATTTCAACAGGCTAATGAACTTCTGGACTCCCAGTCAAGACTTATGTTTTTTATTAGGTCACTAAACCACCTGAGCCTCAGAGAAAACATTATTTAATTTGACATTTTTTCTGGTTCCCCGATATCGTCTCTTAATTGCACAATGCTCATTTAGACAAAATAGAGGTTTCAAGTGCCTGCAGTTTCACCTCCTAATATGGTCTGGGTGATTGACACACTTATTGGGCTGCAGCAATCATTTTTTTTAAGTGGAAATGCCATGAAAATTGTGGAGGACTAGAACATATCTGTCACGGGCAATAGAACCAGCCAGGCTTGGGTGCACGCTTGTGACCTGAACCACTGCACATCTTTAAAAGGCATTCTGAAAGTACGGAGTTCCAGAATCTGTCTCAGTTGTCATTTTTAAAGGGCTCCCAAGTCATTCTGACTTGAGAATATAGTTTATAAAGGCCTTCAACCCACATCCTCCTTCAAGAGGTGAAATGCTACTAACAGAACCAACCTGACATACAATTCAAATAGAGTACAATGTTTTTAATAAAACATTATTTAGTTAGTTTAAAAAAAAGTTTGCTTTGGGATGACTTCCACCAGAATTTGACTGAAAACTGCTGAAAGTTATCCATGCAAGCAAGAGGAGAGAATCTCTCTTTTGTTCTCTTTCTGATTCTCCCAAACTTTTTTGCACCTCCTAAGGCATAGGTCAGGAGGCTGATAGAAGATGCTCCACTTGCCTAGATGGGTGGACCTGCAATGACACTCAATCTCATCATCATTCAGGACAAAGTAGTCTTCCTGATTGGTAGTCAGCAGTCTTGCCTCCAGCAACAGTGCACAGTGACTACAGTGTATTCTATCTTCAGTATGCGCTGCAGCAGCTTGCCAAGACTACTTTGGTAGCACCTGCCAAACCCATAACTGCTACTGTCTAGAATAATAAGTGCAAAAATGATTTGTAACGTGCCTTTAATCTGTCTGGGAATAACAGTTGTGACTACTTACATGCATTGCTCTAGTCTTTTGCATGAGGACAAGGCCACCTCCAAGCTTCTGACTGCCCCACACAATCTTACCCCTCTGATTTCAAGTCTTACAATTTTGTCTTGGAAATATAGCACTGTTCCATCATTGTCACTGTGTCAAAATCCTGGCATTTCTTAACTAACTGGGCCATTAAAAAGGGCTTTCACCATATTCAAGAAGAAGACTCAACCGCCACCACCAATAGGGGTGGACAATAAATGGCTGGTCTTGCCAATAATACCTATATCCCAAGAAGGAATGATAAAAAGGAGCAGGAAACAATAGAGCATGCATGGTAATAATGCATAAATGATATACAAGATGAAGTGAAAAGAGGGATGGACCATCTTTGTATATGAAATGTGGCCAGTAAATGATGTGCATAGTGCAGAGAACAGGTCCTATCATACACGCTAAAAAGAATGGTTTCAGAATGGTTTTGGAGGTCATTATGTTGTGAAGTAAGTGTTTGTAAAATTATAAAAAAAATGTAAAAATGCAAAGAGTTGTAAAATTGTCAGCTTAAAAAAAGATTTTTTTTGCTATGCTCAGAGAGTTAAGAGATGCAAGTACACAGGCAGCATAGAGTGAAACAATGTATTCACTAGCCTAGTCAGTAATGCTGCCAAGAAGACAAGTTGTTTTTGAATTTTGACCAATCAATTTAAAGTAGGTATTTGAACAGTGGATTTGAATTTGATGTTTTGATAACCTGTTTTGTTTTTGTTGGAATTTTGAAAGATAGATAGGGAGAAACCTGTTCTACTGTTGGTAGAACAGTCTAGGAGAAGAGACATAGGGCTTGATTTTACCATTGCATTGCGCCGGGTTTGGGCGCAGAAACTTGGTAAAGTTGGGCACCCGCCTCTGTAAAGGGTTAAATCAGAAGTGGGGAAATGGCTCTTTACATTGCTAAAGAGGTTCTGAGAATTGAAGATGGTTCCCAAAGTTGCCAGGAAAGTTTAGAAAGACAGAAAAAGATGACATTGTAGAATTGGCAAGCAAAATGGGATGTAACCAGGGATAATAGAAAAGCTGAAATTGTAATGGAGATAGTGTGAAGATAGAAAAAAATTAAATTGCAAATGAGACTGTTGGAGTTAACTTCTAACTTAAAACGTTGGAGTTAGAAAAGGAGAGAGGAAAGAGAGAGGGGAAAAAAGAGAAGAAAGGGAAAAATGGTTTGAGTTGAAGATGAAGTTGGAATTGAAAGCAAAAAGACTTCAAATAACAGAAGTGAATGTACAAGATAGAAGTGACGGTGAGCAGGCTCATCGTAGCCAACTGCTGGTAGGGATGTGTACAAATATGTCCAAGTATTACCAAAATTCAATGAGAAGCCTTTTTCATCTCCTTTGAGAAATTGGCTGAACAGATGAAATGGCCAGAGGAGGTATGGGTAATGTTTATTCAGGCCAAGTTAGTAGACAGAACTGCTGAGGTGTTTGCAGCATTGTCAGAGGAGGTGTCGGGAAAGTATGAAGAAGTAAGGAGGGCTGTTTTTAGTGCTTATGCATTGGTACCAGAAACACACAGACAACGGTTCAGAAATGTAAGGAAGGAACCAGGTCAGACATAGAACATAGAACATTACAGCACAGAAACAGGCCCTTTTGGTCCTCCTTGGCTGTGCCGAACCATTTTTCTGCCTAGTCCCATTGACCTGCACCTGGACCATATCTCTCCACACCCCTCTCGTCCATGTACCTATCCAAGTTTTTCTGAAATGTTAAAAGTGAGCCCGCATTCACCACTTCATCTGGCAGCTCATTCCACACTCCTACCCCTCTCTGTGTGAAGAACCTCCCCCTTAATATTCCCTTTAAACTTTTCCCCCTTCACCCTTCTCCCATGTCCTCTAGTTTCTTTCTTCCCTAGCCTCAGTGGAAAAAGCCTGCTTGCATTCACTCATCTTAATCTTTTCAAACTTGAGATTAAGCTGAACAACTTTGATAGCTAGGTGAGAGCATTAAAGATAGAAAAGACATATGAGCTTATTAGAGAGATTATTCTGTTGGAGTTTAAAAACTCACTTCCAGAAGTGATAAGAACTTGTGTTGAGGAACAAAATTGGAACAGCGAGAACAGCTGCAGAGATGGCAGAAAATACACATTAGTGCATAAATTGAAATCTAGCAGCTGACAGCAATTTCATTCTGTGAGGGATAGAAATTGGGAAAGAGGGAAATCCTTCAATGAAAAACAAAAAGTAGATCAGACTGGGAACAATTTACCACCTGTGACAAAAAGACACCAAGGAGGGTGGAAAAGTGGTGAAAGACCTCAGGTGTTTTCACTGTGTTAAGGTGGGACACAAAGTCACAGTCTGGTGGTTTAAGAAAGGCACTGGGGGATAAAAAAGGATGTGATAAATCAGTGGGATTAGTTAAAACAGTGATAGATATCTCAAAGTTGAGGCGCTGAAGGAGAGTGCACAGCCTATGTCAAGGACTGGATAGTAAGATAGCGTCCATCTTTTTGAAGACTTCACCTGTGTGGGTAATGTTTACTAAGAGCAGGGAGAGTAGGTAAATAAGTTTAAAATATTGAGAGATACAGGAGTTAGTCTGTCTCTCATAAGATGTGAAAATATTTGCATTTCTTCTGAAATATTGCCCGAGAGAGTGGTAATCTGTGGAATAAATGGTGAGAGTAGTGTTCACCTGTATAAAGTAAGGCTGGAAAATCCAATCAAGACTGGGGAAGTGATAGTGGGAGTAATGGAAAACTTAGCTATTCCAGGAATACAACTTATCTTTGGAAACAATATAGCTGGATCACAGGTGGGAGTGATGCCCATTGTAGTGGAAAAGCCAGAAGAAAATCAGGGAACTGAGGAGTTCAAAGAAAGATACCTTGGAAGTTTTCCAGACTGTATGGTGACAAATCCCACAGCCATAAGTTAAAACAGGAAGGGAGGAAAGAGAAAGATGAAGGAGTTGAGGTCTAGTTAGCTGACACACTCCATTTGATGAGATGGTAAAGGAAAAACCTAAGCAGGTAGAGGATCAGGCAGAGGTGTTTAGTTCTGAAAAATTAATGGAATTTAAACAGAAAGATTAGATGATAAGGGATTTATATCATAAAGACTACATGAAAAGGAATCAGTGTATTCCAGAATGCTTAGGATAAAATCTTAAGGCAGAAATAGAACATAGAACGTAGAACATTACAGCGCAGAACAGGCCCTTCGGCCCACGATGTTGCGCCAACCAGTTACAAAACAATGACCCACTAACCTAAACCAATCCCTTTTCGTCCATAAACCTATCCACGGATCTCTTAAACGCCCCCAAACTAGGCGCATTTACAACTGCAGCAGGCAGGGCATTCCAATCCCTCACCACCCTCTGGGTAAAGAACCTACCCCTGACATCCGTCCTGTAACTACCCCCCCCTTAATTTAAAGCCATGCCCCCTCGTGCTAGATTTCTCCATCAGAGGAAAAAGGCTATCACTATCCATCCTATCTAAACCTCTAATCATCTTATATGTTTCAATAAGATCCCCTCTTAGCCGCCTTCTTTCCAGCGAAAACAACCCCAAATCCCTCAGCCTCTCCTCATAGGACCTCCCCTCCATACCAGGCAACATCCTGGTAAACCTCCTCTGCACCCTCTCCAAAGCCTCCACATCCTTCCTGTAATGTGGGGACCAGAACTGCACACAGTACTCCAAGTGCGGCCGCACCAGAGTTGTGTACAGTTGCAACATAACCCTACGACTCCTAAATTCAATCCCCCTACCAATAAACGCCAAGACACCGTGTGCCGCCTTAACAACCTTATCTACTTGATTCCCAACTTTCAGGGATCTACGTACACATACACCTAGATCCCTCTGCTCATCCACACTATTCAAAGTCCTCCCGTTAGCCCTATACTCGACACATCTGTTATTCTTACCAAAGTGAATTACCTCACACTTCTCCGCATTAAACTCCATCCGCCACCTCTCGGCCCAGCTCTGCAACCTGTCTAAGTCTTCCTGCAAACTATGACACCCTTCCTCACTATCTACCACACCTCCGACTTTGGTGTCATCAGCAAATTTACTAATCCACCCAACTATACCCTCGTCCAGATCATTAATAAAAATTACAAACAGCAGTGGCCCCAAAACAGATCCCTGAGGCACACCACTCGTAACCGAACTCCATGATGAATATTTACCATCAACCACCACCCTCTGTCTCCTATCTGCTAGCCAATTCCTGATCCAATTCCCTAGATCTCCCCCAATCCCATACATCTGCATTTTCTGCAGAAGCCTACCATGGTGAACCTTATCAAACGCCTTACTAAAATCCATATACACCACGTCCACTGCTTTACCCCCATCCACCTCTTTGGTCACTTTCTCAAAAAACTCAATAAGGTTAGTAAGGCATGACCTACCCGCCACAAAACCATGCTGACTATCTCCAATCAATTCATTACTCTCCAAATAACTATAAATCGTATCCCTAATAATTTTTTCTAAAACCTTGCCCACAACAGAAGTGAGACTCACCGGTCTATAATTCCTGGGGAAGTCTCTGTTCCCCTTCTTAAACAATGGGACAACATTCGCTAACCTCCAACCTTCCGGTACTATACCAGAGGCCAACGACGACCTGAAGATCAGAGCCAGAGGCTCTGCAATCACTTCTCTTGCCTCCCAGAGAATCCTGGGGTAAATCCCATCCGGACCAGGGGACTTATCTATTTTCAGACCTTCCAGAATATCCAGCACATCCTCCTTATCAACTGTAACACTGTCAATTCTACTCCCCTGCAACCCAGTGTCCTCCTCAGCTATATCCATGTCCCCTGCGTGAACACCGAAGAGAAATATTGGTTCAATGCCTCTCCAATCTCCTCCAGTTCCACACATAACTTTCCTCTGCTGTCTATAACTGGCCCTAATCTTGCCCTAACCAACCTTCTGTTCTTGACATTCCCATAGAACGCCTTAGGATTCTCCTTAACCCTATCAGCCAAAGTCTTCTCATGTCCTCTTTTAGCCCTTCTTAGCTCACTCTTCAACTCCCTCCTAGCCAATCTAAAGTTTTCTAGTGCACTACCCGAGCCCTCACGTCTCATCCGAACATAAGCCTCCTTTTTCCTTTTAACCAACGAATCAACTTTTTTGGTGCACCACGGTTCCCTAGCCCTACCAATTCCTCCTTGCCTGACAGGGACATACCTATCACGGACTCGCAGTAGCTGCTCCTTGAAAAAACTCCACATTTCGGACGTTCCCAGTCCCTGTAATCTCCTAGTCCAACCTATGCTTCCTAATTCTCTCCTAATAGCCTCATAATTACCCTTCCCCCAGCTAAAACCACTGGCCCGAGGTTCATGCCTATCCCTTTCCATCACTAAGGTGAACGTAACCGAATTGTGGTCACTATCACCAAAATGCACACCAACTTCCAAGTCTAGCACCTGGCCTGGCTCATTTCCCAGCACCAAATCCAATATAGCCTCACCTCTAGTTGGCCTATCTACATACTGAGTCAAAAAACCTTCCTGCACGCTTTGTACAAAAACTGACCCCTCTAACGAGCTAGAGCTATAACAATTCCAATCAATGTTAGTAAAGTTAAAATCCCCCATAACAATTACCCTATTACTTTCACTCCTAACCAGGATCGTCTCCGCAATCCTTTCCTCGACCTCTCTAGAACTTTTAGGAGGTCTATAAAAGACTCCCAACAGGGTGACCTCTCCACTCCTATTTCTAATCTCCGCCCATACTACCTCAACAGACAAGCCCTCATCAAACTTCCTCTCTGACACTGTGATACAGTCCCTGACCAATAATGCTACCCCTCCCCCCCTTCTACCTCCTTCTCTACTCCGACTAAAACATTTGAACCCCGGGACCTGCAGCAACCATTCCTGCCCCTGCTCTATCCATGTCTCTGAAATGGCCACAACATCGAAGTCCCAGGTACTGATCCACGCTGCAAGTTCATCCACTTTATTGCAAATACTCCTCGCATTAAAGTATACGCATTTCAAACCCTGCTCCACCCCACCCCTGCGATGCTGTGCATTGCAGTCCCCATCTATGCCCCCCTCACTTTCAACCCCTCTACTCAGGATCCCACCCCCCCTCCAAATCGGTTTAAACCTCCCTGCATAGCCTTAGCAAATTTACCCCCCAGGATATTGGTCCCCCTCTGATTCAGGTGTAGACCATCCCTCTTATAGAGGTCCCACCTTCCCCAGAATGAGCCCCAATTGCTCAAGTACCTGAACCCCTCCCTCCTGCACCAACCCCTCAGCCACGAGTTTAAACTTTCCCTCTCTCCATGAAATGGAGACCTTGACAGGTTAGTGCAGATGAGAAATGGATGGAAGTTCACCAGATTGTGTTGCCAGGAGGAGACAGACAGGAAGTATTGTGGGTAGCACACGAATGGCCTGTAGAAGGTCATTTAGGAGTGAGGAAGACTCAGTTAAGATACAGAAGCATTATTATTAGCATGGATTACACAAAGATGTGATTGAATTTTGTCATACATGTCAGATGGTAGGAAAACCATAGGAAATGATAAAACCAGTGCCTTTGATGTCAAATTCCGCATTTGAACAACCTTTTATACAGGTTACAATTGATTGTGTAGGTTGCCTCCCTAAAACGAAGTGGGAACCAATGTTTGCTAACCTTAATGGAATTGTTCACCAGGTTTCCAGAGGCAATTCCTTTATAGGATATCAAGGCAAAAAAGGTTGTGGAGGAGTTCTCGCTTTCTTTACTCATTATGGATTACTCAGGCAGATTCAGTCAGACCAAGGGTCCAATTTTAATTTAAGGAGGTCATGAATTGTTTAGTCATCGGGCACTTTAACTCAGGTGCATACCATCCTGAATCCCAGGAAGCATTGGACCCTAATGACCATGTTATTGTCAGGATTACCCAACTGATTGATTGGAATAAACATATCCCCTTTATATTATTTGCTATTAGAGATGCTCCAAATGAATTGAATTAGTTTACTCCATTTGAGTTGATATTCGGATACAAAGTAAGAGGTCATCCTCCCATCCGTTGATCTATACACTTCCTGCTGCCTTGGCAAAGTAACCAGCAATTAAGGACCCCATGCACCCCGGACGTTCTCTCTTCCACCTTCCTCCTTCGGGAAAAAGGAATAAAAGCCTGAGGTCACGTACCAACTGACTCGAACAGCTTCTTACCTGCTGTTGTCAGACTTTTGAGTGGACTTACCTTGCATTAAGTTGATCTTTCTCTACACTCTAGCTGTGCCTGTAACGTTACATTCTGCACTCTCTCGTTTCCTTCTCTATGAATGGTATGCTTTGTCTGTATAGTGCGCAAGAAACAATACTTTTTACTATATGTTAATACGTGTGACAATAATAAATCAAATCAAAAAGTTAATAGGTCCAAAGTCAGAGATCTCACAGTTGGATTATGCATCTGAGGTGAGAGAAGGATTAAACAGTGGGGTAAATTAGCTAGACAGCACTTGAAGTTGGCACAGCACCTAATGAAACAAGAAACATAAGGAGAAAAAAGGGTTTGTCATGTGAACATGCTAACACAATACTATGATGGGGAAGGGAACCAGATAATTAGGTATGAGTTACTGCCGCTCAGAGTAAGGAATCAAATCCAGATGATGTGGATTTTGATATGCCTCAGAATAAATTGAATAATGAAGAAGTCTTTCAGGAATGGAATAGGGTAATGAGCTATTTGTCTCAGGAACAAAGAACTGAATTGAAAGACTTGTTATGGTGTATGAGGATCTGTGTGGAAATAGAATGAAGAGGACTAATCACGTAGTACATATGGTTGATGTAGGAACTGCTGTTCTGATAAAACTACACCCCTATCGGCTTAATCCACTCAAAGCAGCACAGGTTCAGAAGGAGGTGGAAGTGATGCTACAAGCCGATGACATAGAGCTGAGTCAAAGCAAATGGAGTTCGCTGATCATGTTGGATCCCAAACCTGCTGGTACTCAACAATTCTGCATAGATTATCAAATGCTGTGACTAAATCTAATTCATACCCGATTCCAAAGCTGGAGGATTATGTGGAAAAAATCAGACAAGCTACTTGCATCAAAAAGTTGGACTTAATTTGCAGGTACTGGCAGGTACCTTTGTCAGAGAGAGTTAAAGAAGTTTCTGCCTTTGTAACACCAAATGGGGTATATCAATTTAAAGTAATGCCCTTTGGGATGAAAAACATACCAGCTACTTTTCAAAGACTTATGAATAGAATTGTTGCAAGATTGACTATTGTGCTGTCTGCAGAGTGATCTTTAGTCATTTATGGAAAGATCACATGAAGCATTTGGCAGAGCTCTTTGAGAGACAGCAGAAGGCAAAGGTGGTCATAAACTTAGCAAAAATGGAATTTGTGAAGACAGAAGTGACATTCTTTGGATACGGATGAATGACACCGAGAAACGTGATGACGAAGGCTATCGAGGAACTTCCAAGATCATCACTGAAGAAGGAAATGCTACGATTTTTGGGATTGAGCAGATTCTACAGAAATTCGTACCAAACTTTAGTGGCACCATTGATGGACTTTGTTTTAAAAAAAACATGAAATTTTGGTGGACAGAACAATGCTAGGAGACATTTGAGAATTTGAAAGTAGTGTTAACCACTGAATCTTAGCCACGCCAAACTTTTGAAACCCTTTAAAGTTACCATCGACGCCAGCGATGTAGGTGTTGGAGCTGTGCTGTTACAGAAGGACGATTGTGGAATTGAAAGGCCAATCACTTTTTCAAAAAAAACTCTATCCACTAGAAAAATATTTCACTATTGAAAAGGGGTTATTGAGTTTAATAATGGCCTTACAATATTTTAATGTTTACATTACAAACAATGCCAGAGACAATTGTGTATACTGATCACAATCCTTTGACATTTCTGGAATGATTCAAGGACAATTTTGTTGGAATCTTGTGTTACAAGCATTTAATTTACAGGTTGTACATGTTGTTGATCATGAAAATGTTATTGTAGATGCTTTATTGTGAGTTTAAAAGAAAAAAAATTATACGCTTTTTTCATGATGATGGTTCTTTTTTTCTGAAGGGGGAGGTGTTTGTTTATAAAATTTAAAAAAATTGTAAAAATGCTAAGAGTTGTAAAAATACAACTATGCTTAGAGAGTTAAAAGAGGAGCAGGTACAAATGCAAGTACGCAGGGATCATAGAGTAAAAAATATATCACTCGCCTAGGCAGTAATGGTTATTTTTGAATTTTAACCAATCAATTCAAAATAGGCGTTTGAATAGCAGCAGCCTGGCGGATTTGAATTTGATGTTTTGATAAATCTGTAAACCAATCCTATTGTGCGAATTTTGGTATGTCAGGGGTATAAAACCAACTGCCAGCTCCAGAGAACTGCCTGAAGATCGCCTGCCAGCGACTGCCACTGGTCACTGCTAGAGAGAGACATAGACAGCAACAGTCTCTATCAGTGCAACAGCCACATTTATGTATTAAAAGAAAGGCTCATCTCAAGCATAAAGGCACCAACAGAATATAGTTAAAACAGAAGAAATCCACAAAGAAGAAAGAATATTCCGAAAGATGACAAACCTGATTGCATTTTGAGTGTGACTTAAAACCTTTAAGTGGGAATTGTAATTATCTAAACAGCACTCCATTAGAATAGTGATTTATTTGGTCTGCTAGTAGTTTAGTCAACTTGTTTACTGTGAGTTAGAAGAATAAAGTGTTTTTTTTGAGTCTCCAGGTAGTTATTTGACCATTAAAAGCTGTTGAAGTGCAGATAATCCATCTTTTCACAAATTCAAACAGATTATGGAAGGGAGGTACTTCTGAGTGATTGATGCTCATCCTTAGAGAGGAGATCAACCTCCCATTCGTAACAATTGTATAGATAGTCGTAGTATTTTGAACACAATCATTAATTATGGCCAGTGAGTTTGATCCTAATTGAATATTCAACCTCACCTTACTTCTATGAATTATTAAAAAGTTATCATTTCAGGTCTTTTTCCTTTCATCAAAACCATGGATATTCTCCTCACAGATGTTGCCTGACCTGAGTATTTCTGACATTTTCTGTTTTGTTTTCAGATTTCCTGCATTTGAAGTACTTTGATTTTGCAATATTATGAACATCTTTGTTAAGCATTGATGTGTCATTATTATATGAGCTCTCCTTCACATTTGTGCAAATTCCAAAAATAATCAATACTTTATTGCCCACTGAAATAGAGCTAAACGCTGTGAATACAGGCACAGAAATGACTTGTAACATTAATCCATATGGGAATAACAGTGGTGGCTACCTATATGCATTATTCTAGTCTTTTGTTTGTTCACCCTTATAAAGGAGCTTCCTTCTTCCAATTCTGATAAGATATACACGAAGTGCTAATTTTATATTTATTGTCAGTTGCTAATAAGCATACTAAATATTTTTAGCGTTTCCTGTTTTGAAGTGTTGTTGAGTTTTGTACTGTATGGCAAGGACTAGTTCGGAACATAGCATCCCAACCGGTCCAGATTGTTAATGGTTTTGAATCTAACCAAAGAACCTAATGCTTAGGAGTGAAACAGTTCTCTTACAAAACATGTACTGAAGAAGGGCAATAAAAATGACAATTAGGACTGCAAATTGTGAAGGAAGGTTCACAAAGGAACTTTTTTCTAAAAAAACTTAATTAAAATGCTGATTTGAATGAATAATTTAACATGAACTTTCATAGAACTAGCAGAATCAAATACAGGTCGAACTACCATTGATTAAAGCTGCACGTAGTCTTCCAGACTCCTGATGCACCAATCTCCCAACAAAATGTACCAGTTAGTGCCATTTTTTTTGAAAAGCTGCTTAGACATCTACTTTGAAACTGTGGCAGGGAATCAGTATACGAAATAGTTTTGGGGTTAGTTTGAGCTGGTGATGCAGTGCAAATATAAAGAAATGCAATTGGTCAAGGATAAAATAACACGCAATGTGAGGATAAATAGTCATTCTGAAATTTTGCTTTATTTGTTTCTGAGGAATAGAATGGAATCTGGAACATTTCTGCTCTTAAGAGGTTAAAGGGATAGGATTGTATGCAGTATGTAGAAATGATGGGTTAAATGTCTTTTTTTATTTGTTCCTTGTTTTGTGATTTTCTTTTTTTCCCTGAAGGAGTTTATTTTTGCATAATCTGAACTATCCTGGTAATTTTAGTTGAATGATTACCTGTGGCTAATTGTGTAATTGTTTTTGACTGGCTTCAAAGTCAGAACTCTGAACTTATCTAAATCAAATTACATTTTGGCATTGAGGTTGATTAATAGAATCAGTCATATATGTTGGCTTAAAATTATGTTCTTTTTCTGATTTTCGTTCAAGCACTCCTTGTAGCCTAAGGTGAAACAAAAGAAGTGTTAGGTTAAAAGTGCACAACGCAAAATGGTGGAGTATCTGTTATTTTTATCCTGAATTTAAATCTGATGTCTTCCTTTGACAGTTTGGTGTACAGATGGTCATTTACATATGGATTTAAATATATTAGGTTCCTAATTTATCAGCTTTTTTAAAATTCACAAGATGTGGGCACTGCTGGCAAGGACAGTGCTAGTTGCCCATTTCTATTTGCCCTTGAACCATTTCAAAGAACAGTTGTGAGCTAACTACATCACTGTGGGCCTTGGAGGCACAGTGTAAGCCAGACCATGGAGGACATTAGTGAACCAGATGGGTTGTTATAACAATCAATGCTTGTTTCATGGTCAACATTACTGTTGAGCATGAAACAATTCCATAATTATTAATTGCTGTGGTGGGAATCGAACCTATGTCACCAGAGCATTAGCTTTGGTCTCTAGATTATTAGTGCAATGATTAGTGCACTTCACCATCATCTCTTCCTTTTTATTAGTTATCTGCATTCATATTTTGGCAAAACTGATCTATAGCAATATAATGTTTTAGACTCTGTATGATTCTTATTAGGTGTAGGACAGCAATCACGTTAGTTCAACTATGTTAGGGAATAAAGGTAGCTTAATTTATATTAGTATTATGAGTATTAGAAATAAGAAATCAGTTTAAGCGTAGTTCGTGTTTCTGTATTGTGTGCTAAGAAATGATTAAAACTTTAGTTTAATGTTAAACAAAGGTGCGTGCTAGCTTCTAGATTTTAGTTTCAGTTTAAACTTTGCCTGCATTAGTAATTAAGGTTTTATGATATAAAAGCAATTACAAGCTTTTAAAAAAAAGCTAAGTTGTTGCTGAGCAACAGAGGCTCACTTTGAAAAGTAGAAGCATCCAAATTCAGTTGGAACCAGGTATTTGAGGAAAAGGCAGCTCTTATAGAAACTGCCAATACAAGCAGGACGATATAGCAAAGAGCAGTAAGCAAGTCCCAGTAGTTAAAGAGCAGAATGCTCCAGAAACCATGGAATGAAAAGAGGATTCCTAGGAATGCTGAATTCAAAGGGGCAAAGAACCAGAATCACAGCTTAGTATGGCCCCTCTTCTGCCCAAGACCGCAAGGAACTACAAAAGGTTGTGAATGTAGCCCAATCATCACACAAACAAGCCTCCCCTCCATTGACTCTGTCTACACTTCCTACTGTGTCCACAAAGCAGCCAGCATAATTAAGAACCCCATGCCCCCGGAAGTTCTCTCTCCCACCTTCCATCGGAAGAAAAAGATACAAAATTCTGAGGTCATGCACTGACTGACTCATGATGTGGATATGCCGGCGTTGGACTGGGGTAAACACAGTAAAAAGTCTGACAACACCAGGTTTAAGTCCAACCGATTTATTTGATAGCTAGTGAGTTTACTATCAAATAAATCGGTTGGACTTAAATGTGGTGTTGTCAGACTTCCAGCTGACTCAAACAGCTTTTTCCCTGCTAATGTCAGATTTTTGAATGGACTTACCTTGCATTAAGTTGATCTTTCTTTGCACCCTAGCTGCAACATTACATTCTGCACTCTCGTTTCCCTCTCTATGAACAGTGTGTTTTGTCTGTAAAGTGCGCAAGAAACAGTATGTTAATACATGTGACAATAATAAATCAAATTGGAACTGTATTTTCTACTGAGCGCATCAGTGAGTGGACCTGCGAGGAATCTTTAGGGTAGAGAATAGAGCGACCTAGGCTCAGAGTTTTCCAGTTACCTAGGAAGATTCAGACGAGGTGGAATGAACAGACAGGTGGTCTAACTGGGAGGGAATGAATTGAGACTTGCATTTGAGATCTTCTGCTTGTGTGGAGAGAATTGGGACTGACAGCAGTGGCAACTTCCAGGCATGCACTGGAGTTTGGGAAAAAAAGAGAAAACACAGATATCGTAGAAAAGCTGTATGTTGATTGAGTATTCCTATTTAGGGACCAAATCTAAAACATTTAAACTATTAAGTATTAGTAAGTTACAAATGAGTAACTGAGTTTTTATTTTAAGTAAGGTTATTGTTTCTGATGGGAAGACTTATTAACAGTGGTGACTTTTATTATTAGCATTAGTAAAAATTATTCATAGTGGGATGACAAGATTATTCGAACCTCCAGTGTGTGCAATGGGAATTCCAGGATGCTTCCTGTGACCAATAGTTAGCATCTTACTGGTGCATTGGTGAGGTTGAACACTTTGTGGGTATTTATAGATGTGATCACCCTGTAGCTTAAGAATATGAAGGGAGTGAGGGAATGGGTAACCACAAAACAATCAAGAAATAACAGGCAGGTATTACCCGAATGCATCAGAGTCTCCAACCAGTATTCTCTTCTGAATGCTGATAAGTGTGATGGTTCACCTGGGAAGTGCAGCCAGAGGCAAGTCAATGGCATTATGGGTGGCTCAACTAAACATGGGCACAATGAGCGCCCTGATCTGGGTATTAAATATTACAGAATACAAGGTATTCAGGAAAGAAAAGGAAAAAAGGATAAGGGGGAACAGTATTGATTAGCAAGAATGTTGTGGTATTAGAGAAAAAGAATGTCCCAGAGTAAGGTCAAGGATAGAATTTATTTGGCTAGAGATAAGGAGCAAAAAAGGGCACAGTTACATTATTTGCTGTAATTTATAGGTGACCAGCTAGTGGGAAGAGCATTAAGGAACAAATTTGGAAGGAATTAGAGGTATAAGAATTATAGAATTGCTATTATGAGAAACTTTAATTACCTGAATATAAACTGGAAAGTAGAAGTGTAAAGGGCAGGAAGAGGCAAGATTTCCTAGCGTGTTTTCAGGAAAATTTTCTATAGTATGTTTGCTGATGGAAGAAAGAGAAATTAAGGTGAAGCACAAAAAGTGTACCTATGAAAGATATCAGATAGATAATATAATGGAGAACCAGGTTTAATATAGAAGGTTCAGAATGGAAGTGAAAAAGCAAATGTGAGAAACAAAGAGAAAGTATGAGAAGACACTGGCAGCTGGCATAAAAGTGAATCCAATAGTTTTCTTTAGGCATATAAAATACAAAGATGGCAAAATGAAGAGTGGGGCCAATTAGGGACCAAAATGGAGATTTATTTAGGGAGAAATGTGACATAACTGAGATTAATATTTTGCATCTTTCTTTGCTAAGGAAAAAGATGCTAGGTGGGTCACAATGAATGATGAGGTAATTGATACATTTAAAAAGATTTAAAATTGTCAATGGGAAGATATTGGAGAGGGTGTCTGTACTTAAAGTTGGCAAGCCAGTAGGACTGAATGAGATGCATAAAGAAAGTGAGTAGAAATTATGGAGACAATGGCCATTATTTTCTAGTCTTCCTGGGATTTGTAGGTGTTGCTAGCATGCTGGAGACTTGCAAATATTACTCTTTTGCTCAAAAAGGGGTGTAAAGATGAGTCCAGTGACTCCAGGCCAGCCAGTTTGGTGGTGGGAAACTTCTAAAAACAATAATATGGGACAAAATTAATAGTTATATGAACAAATATGGGTTAAATAAAGAAAACCAGCATGGATATGTTAAAGGAAAATCACATTTAACTAATTTGCTAGAGATTTTTGATGAATTAACAGAGTGTTAATGAGGGTATTGCTGTTGATGTGGAGTTCAAAGACATCTGAAAGGCATTTGATGCAGTGCCACGCACCTTTGCCTGTGAGCAAAGTTCTTTCTCATGGAATAAAAGAGATATTAGCAACATGAATATGAAATTGGCTGAGTGATAGAAAATGACAGAAGTCACTAATGAATGTTTTTCGGACTGGAGCAAGGTACCCTTGCTCTTCCTGATATATACATGAACTAGCCATTGACGTTGTTAGCGTGCATTAGCAACTCCATTCTCCATTACCAGAATGCTGTCCTCAAGCCAAAACGATATTCTGTCTATCACGCAAGTGAACAATATGGTACGTGAATTTCAGTGTCGGTGTGATGCTAGTTAAGCTAGCCCTATGTCTCAACAATTGGTGGTTCATATCGAACTGCTTTGGTTGTTTGCGAAGTACCAACATACCAACCAACCTGGACTTGCATCATTCAGAACATAGTATCCAATGTTAGATGTGACTCTGCAACTGGATAAACTTTGCTGAACATTTCTGATTGTGCTAAGTGCTAAGAGTTACACTGAAAACAACTTAAGATTGCCAGTTGGGCTTGCATTGTGGCTCACTTATGCCTGCTAGCCACCCATATATTTACATTCAGTGCCTTCCCTATTCTTAGCAGACAGAATGAACATGTCAACACATTATGCTTTTTTCAATTAAACAGAAGTTTAGGGAACAGCCATTCCTTGATTTCATTCCCCTGGGCAATGTCTTGACCAATCAGTGTCAACCTCTCTGGTTTGAATGTGAACAAAGCTGGGGACGCTTAACTGTTCCATGCTACATTTTCCATGACAATGTCTCCACCAATCAGAGTCAATTTGCCAAATAATTCACACAATCTTCTCATTCAGCTTAACCTGTTCTCTCATTACTGTTATTAATTTTTTCCGATTTAACCAGATGAGTGCAAGATGAAAAGCTTTGAAAGCATGGCTCGTTTTCTCTGCAATACTCACATTCTGTACCACCAAATGACTACAAACATGTATAGTTTGAATAAATCAAACCAGATTTCTGATTTTTTTTTCTATCAACCCAGAAAAAAAATTATTATACGAGAATTTACACGGGAATTAGAATTGTGGTTGTAATCTTGGAAACATGTTTTCTTGGATGTAAACAAAACATCACTGTTCTTCATTATTTGTCGGATGCCACCACCTGGAAGGTGCCTTCCACAAAACAATTCTTTCCGTACTTATTGAAGTGTGTATAACAAGCTGGTTCAAAAGTTAACTATTCCTCTGCTTGAGCAATGCAACTTGGATAACTTGTACGTTGCTTTTATATAAAATGTAGATCCAGGAGATACAACATCATAACCACCGCATATATTACTAGTCTAATTTGAGATCCCATGATTACTATTGTCCTAACTGCTGACCTAGCTATTATTAGTCAATTAATTGGAACTAATTCAAAGCTACCTGCAAGATCTTATAAAATCATACCCATCCTCTCAGCATTGCAATGCAGCATAAGCCCAAATTCTCCATTGTTTTATATTCTGCTGCCATCTCAGCAATCTGCATAGTCATAATGTGATCTGACTGAGTCAACATAGTTTTTTTTTAAAGGGAAATCATGTTTAGCAAATTTATTGGGAGCTTTTTGAGGATGTCATTTATAGGATAGGTAGGGAAGCCGCCTGATGTATTAGACTTGCATTTCCAAAACGTATTTGATAATATGCTGCATCAGAGGTTAATTTGCAAAAAATTCATGAAGTTGATGGTGATGTGTTGGCATGGACGAAAGATTGGTAGGAAGCAGAATAGGGATAAACAGCATTTTCAAGTTGATCGTTAATAGTGGAATGGCACAAGGATCTATGCTGAGACCTCAGCTATTGCAATTATACTAATGACCTAGACAAAAAGATTGAGGATAAATTAAGTTTACTGATGATGCTAAGCTAGACAGCAATGTGAGCTGTGGGGAGGATTAAAAAGAGGCTACAAAGAGACATAGGTGGCAGAGCAGTATGATGTGTGGAAGTATGCAATAATTCACTTTGGTGATAAGAATAGAAAAGCAGATGTGATATAAAATGTATGAAATTCTAAATGTTGATGTTCAGAGAGACTTTAGGTACTTGTATAAGGAACACCCAGCTAGCATACCTATACACCCAATTATTAGGAAGGCAAATTTCATATTAGCCTTTATTTCAAGGGGTAAGATGCTTTTTAAAAAAAGTGTCTTGCTAAAAATGTACAAGGCTTTGGTGTGACCAGACCTGGAATACTTTTGTAACCAAATCTAAAGAGGGATATACTTGTGTAGGAGACTGTTCAATAGAGTCTGTTCATTTTGCTCTTTTGGATGAGAGAGTCATCTACAATGAGAGGCTGAATTAAATAGAAATGCCTGAATTTCAGAAGAATGAGGCAATCTCATTGAAACAAGATTCTAATGAGACTTGATATCATGGACACTTGGGTTGTTTCTTCTGATTGGGGTATCTAGAACATGGGGCATAGTCTCAGGATATGGGATTGATCATTTAGAACCAGGCTATTTCTTCACTTAGACAGTTATGAATCCTTGGAATTCTCTCCTTCGAAGCAGGTGGATGCTTCATTTGTTGAATATGTTCAAGGCTGAGATACAAATCTCTTGTATTTCAGGGAGTCTAGGGATATGGGAACTCAGAAGTTTTAAATTAGATGGAAGGACCTGTTCCCCACTTTTGGACAGTTTCTTGGCTACAACCATGAAAGGAGAGAGATCATGAGTCAAAGTAATCAACAGGGATATAGTCTGGAGAGATCGCAAGTCAGACAAAATTAGAGGCCGGAGAGATATGGATGTGGTAGTTAAAGGCCATGGAGCAGATCGGGAAGAGCATATTCTGTGAAGAAGATTGGCAGGGAATGATACAAGAGCACATCCGATTACAGGAAGAAGATCTGAATACTGGGGAGATTTACAGTGGTGCGAGGTGGTCCACTTTGGTAGGAATAATGGTAGGAAGGATTATTACTTACGTGGAGAAAAACTGCAGCAGGCGACGGTGCAGAGGGACCTCGGGGTCCTTGTGCATGAGTCGCAAAAACCCAGCTTGCAGGTGCAGCAGGTGGTCAGGAAGGCTAATGGGATGCTGGCCTTCATAGCGAGGGGGATTGAATATAAAAGTAGGGAGGTCTTGCTGCGGCTGTATAGGGCATTGGTGAGACCGCAGCTGGAGTACTGTGTGCAGTTTTGGGCGCCGTACTTACGCAAGGATATTTTGGCCTTGGAGGGAGTGCAGAGGAGGTTTACTAGGCTGATGCCGGAGTTGAGGGGGTTGAGCTATGAGGAGAGGTTGAATAAATTAGGCTTGTACTCGTTAGAGTTTAGAAGAATGAGGGGAGATCTCATTGAGACGTATAAGATGATGAATGGGATGGATAGGATAGAGGTGGAGAGGCTCTTCCCGCTCAAAAAAGACAGTAGGACTAGGGGGCACAGCCTCAAGATAAAGGGGGGGGCGGTTTAGAATGGAGTTGAGGAGGAACTTCTTCACTCAAAGGGTGGTGAATCTCTGGAATTCTCTGCCTGTTGAAGTGGTGGAGGCTACCTCACTAAATATTTTTAAGACGCGGGTTGATGGGTTTTTGATAAGAGAGGGGATTAAGGGTTATGGGGAGAGGGCGGGAATGTGGAACTGAGCAGCGACAGATCAGCCATGATCTTATTGAATGGCGGGGCAGGCTCGAAGGGCTAGTTGGCCTACTCCTGCTCCTATTTCTTATGTTCTTATGTTCATGGGACTGGGAGAAAGCACACTTTCTTCTCCTGTCCATTCAGCAGTCTTTGCCTGCTTTCAGCTGTAGTATTTTCCAAGGCCTGGTGAAAACTTGATGGCCAGCTGTAAAGCTGGAACAAAGAGAAGTCTTAAGCATGCAGCCTCATCAAAATATTTAAGTTAGGAGCCCTCTTTTATTTAGAGTGGTGAGTCAGTCGTCCCCACACTGCCACCTTTAAATCCTGAAGTGGTTGTGTTTGAGGTAGGCTGGATTTGAATTTGAAATTGTAATTCCCATCTGACCCAAACAACCCAGTTCTTGAGGGTTAAAATTAATTCCTCTATCCGTTATTTATTTTTATCCTATTTGTTACCTAATAGCAATTAGGAAATGAGTGTTAACACTAATGCTAATACAAAATATGCTTTTACAGTGTTTGAAATGGAAATACTTTTGTGTGTCATGCCGAAGGTTATCATCTGATTTGATAGCAATCAAACATTCAGGATGAGATTTGAAATGCATCAAAGATTGAACGGTCTAAACATAATCATCTGTGCTTCAGTCACTCAATTTGCACATCCAAAACTTTTCAGTCAAATGTAATCCTTTTTTTCCCTGAATTTGTTACCACAGTTGCTTATTTATTATTTTTGTTTTACTGACGTGTAATTTTACACATACATTTCAAAATATCTTGAGTGGCTGGAGAAATAGAACAATTACAAAAACAAATACTGTGGATACTGGAAATCTGATAGCTAGAAATGCAGGAAAGCATTCAACAAATCAGGCAATCTCTGTAGCGAGAAACAGAGTTAATGTTCTGGATATTAGCTTGAGTTAGAAGGGTCATTCTGAAGTGGATCATTTGGAGGGACTTTTTGAAGTCAGAAAACATGAGTGGGTCTTTTTCAAGTCTTGCTGAATTTGACAGCAGGACTTGATTAATATTTTGTTCCTTTCCTGGCTGCAGTCAGCCAAATTAAGAGGTGTCTCGCTGTCAGTGGGTAGGCTTCTGGCACCAGATTGCAGCCAGACACTGGAGAGGAGGGAGGGATGCAAGGTTTTTAGTGGGGGAGATTGGAACGGATTTGGTTGTGGGGGAAGGATTTGAAGGGCTTAGTGGTTGGAGGAATGGGATTGTGCAGGCCACAGTGGGAAGTGGGGTCAATACCTTGCAAAGAAAGCAGAAAGAAAACAAGCAAAAATAGAATTTTTGGAAAAGGGAGGAGGAAGAGAGTTATTTTTCCCTCCTAAATCCATGGGTTGATAGCATGGAGCCTTGATGAGAACAAAAGCTCGCCAACTTTCAAGGCCTCATCTGGCATACCACTGGGGTTGCAGATTTTGCTGTTTTTCACCCTTTTGATTTTCTGTTGCAGCTCTCCCGTCAATGTGGTTCACTTGTGATTCTACCACCGGGTATTGAGAGATGGCCTGGAGAATATCAGCTCCCACTATTAATTCAAAGTTAGAGTTGTTCAAAATGTTCTTTCTAGTGTCTATTGATTGATGGCATTAACATTCTTAAGAAGAGTGACACCATCCCTGGCAAAGAAGGGGATTTTGTCCATTTGACCTTGGTTCAGATGGCTCTGTTGGTGTCAAAAAAGCAGAGCATGTCATCATGGTCAGAATATTGTTTGATTTCCCTGGCTTTTCTCTTCTCGTGCTTATCCTTTATGTTCCAGATTGTTCTTTGGGGTCAGCCCTGAGCTTGTTGACTTATGACTTTGAGTTGTTCTGTGAGACAATGAAGGCTGCTTATTTTTATTCCAGCAGGTTATATATTTTAGTATTGTTTTCATTGAACCAGTCCTGCTAATGATTCTGCTCAAATATATTGGTCTGGACACTAGGGTCTAGTACAGCTGATTTATTTCCAAGCCATTAATCTTTCTCCTCTTGGACTTGTGGTGCCTTTCAATAACCTGGATCTAAGTGGTTGTTCATCACTGATCAATCAATCAATGACCAATCCAATAGACATTAGTCCCCTGCATGGATTGTGAGATACTGATATCACTTCGATCTTTGACTCAAGAACAGAGTCCAAGATGATGGCAGTGTTCAGATCTAGGATGGAAGGTGTTTGTGATAATGAGGCCAAGATGAACATAGTTTGTCATAGAATCCCTACTATGCAAAAGGAAGTTATTCGGCCCATTGAGCCTGAACCAACTACAATCCCACCTGGGCCCTATCCCTGTGACCCCATGTATTTTCCCCTGACGCTAAGAGGCCAATCAACCTAACCTGCACATCTTTGGAGTGCGAGAGGAAACTGGAGCACCTGGAAGAAACCCATGCAGACTTGGGAAGAACCTGCAAACTCCACTTAGGCAGTGACCTGAGGAATTGAACCAGTGCTTGCCACTGTGCCATCGTACTACCCCATGTCATCAGGAAGACTGCATTTGCCTTGGCTTTTCTCTCTCAATTTTTCATAATTGTTCCATCCCACGCATCAGGACCATAGCTGACCTTGGTATTAAAGTCCCCCAGAAAGATAATGATTTATTTGGATGAAAGTGTCGACTTCAAGGTGATAATAGAATTCTTTCCTTAACATCTTCATCAGAGTTGAGGGTTAGCATAAGTGCTGATGGGTAAAATATCTCAAGCCTTTCACTGATGGACTGGGGAGTTCTCGCATTACATCTAAGATCTTATTCTGGTTGGCGAATCAACTCTGAACATGAGGGTTGCTGTCAGCCATTCCTTTAATGTAGAAGCTATGTACCCCTGCTTGTTCCTTCAGTTGCCCAGCTGTCGGAATCTGGATCTTGCTGGGTGGCTAATTCAATTTGGAATCTTAATAATTTGTGATTCAACTGCAGTTCCTTTTTTTTTTGGATGGTTGCTCTTGAGATTATGCATGAATGTTCTGACATTCCAAGTTGCAAATTTTGAAGTTTTCTCTCTTTGACCTCCAAGTTGGTGATATCTCAGGGTTTGGTTCCCTAGCCAGGAAAACATGAGATGAGACATGCTATTTTTAGGGCTCCTTGGGATATCACCATATGCTCTTGACAGGTTGATGAGCGTGGATACACTCCAAAAGTCTGCAACCCAATGTTAACCCATTTTGCTTTTTACTGAGCTGTTCTGTGGGATGGACAACTAATCTGCTTTCAATATGTGAGTCAAGTTTTATGATATAATAATATGGCCACGCACATGATGTGATGTTGTGTCCCTTTAAGAAAGGTTTTGTTAAAACCATGTTCACAGCCTTATGTGATGCCAGTGGTGAGAGAAACTGTGCAACTCAGATGATGAGGGTTTTTTTTTTAGTTTTGTTTAGCTGCAGTGTTAGAGGCAGTCTTAGAAGTAAGCTGGAAAATAAGTCTCTTTTTCTCTCTTTTTATTTTGAAAGTTTTACCAGTTAGCTGAAAACACTTCTGTTTTGGGGAGCTGAAGACTACAAGCTGCTCTGAGTTTTCAAAATAATTTGAAATCAGCATTCAACCCAGGAAACTGGATTGCAGTATTAAGTGAGCTTTAGCCTGTGCGCTGATAAATTTGTTTAAAGGATTTTGTTTTATTGGGTTTTTGGTTTTAATTGGAACACACTGGAGATACTCATTAAGAATTATGCATTCTAGAACAATGAAAATTATTGCGCAGGAACAGGCCCTTCAGCCCACCAAGACTGCACCGACCATGCTATCTGTCCAAACTAAACCCCCCACCCTTCTAGGGGCCTAATTCCTCTATTCCCATCCTATTCAAGACGCCTGTTAAAAGTCAGTATCGTATCTGCTTCCACTGCTTCCCCAGGCAGTTAGTTCCAGGCACCCACCATCCTCTGTGTAAAAAAAAACTTGCCTTGTACGTCTACTTTAAGCCTTGCCCCTTGCACCTTAAATCTATGCCCCCAAGTAATTGACTATTCCACCCTGGGAAACCGTTTTGAACTATCCACTCTGTCCATGCCTCTCATAATCTTGTAGACTTCTAGCAGGTTGTCCCTCAACCTCTGTTGTTCCAGTGAGAACAAACTTAAGTTTCTTAAACCTTTCCTCACAACTAATACCCTCCGTATCAGGGAACACCCTGGTAAATCTTTCCTGTTCCCTCTCCAAAGCCTTCTGGCAGAATTGAACACTGTATTCCAAGTGCGACCTAAGGTTCTATAAAGCTGCAACATGACTTGCCAATTTTTAAACTCAGTGCCCCAGCCGATGAAGGCAAGCATGCTGTATGCCTTCTTGACTACCTTCTCCACCTGCGTTGCAACTTTCAGTGACCTGTATACCTGTACAACCAGATCCCTCTGCCTGTCAATACTCTTAAGGGTTCTGCCATTTACTGTACATTTCCCATCTGTATTAGACCTTCTAAAATGCATTAGCTCACAGTTGTCCAGATTAAACTGCATCTGTCATCTCTCTGCCCAAGTCTCCAACAGATCTATATCCTTACCATCTTGCCAGTTCACCTCTGATCTCATGTGATTCTCCTTCTGTACCAGTCTGCCATGAGGAACCTTGTCAAAAGTAAGTCCATGCAGGCAACATCTTCATCAATCATCTTCATCACTTCCTCAAAATACTCAATCAAGTTAGTGAGATAAAACCATGTTACATCTCACTAATACATCCACTTATTTCCAAGGAGGAATAAATCCTGTCTCGAAGAATCCTCTCCAATAATTTCCCTACCACTGACCTAAGGCTCACTGGTCTGTAATTACTTACATTATCCTTGCTACTTTTTCCTAAACAAAGGAACAACATTAGCTATTCTCCAATCCTCTGGGACCTCCCCTAAAGTTGATGAGGATACAAAGATTTCTCTCAAGGCCCCAGCAATTTCCTCCCTTGCCTCTCTCAATAGTCTGGGGTGTATCCCATCAGGCCCTGAGGACTTGTCTATCTTAATGTTTCTCAGGACTCCCAATACCACTTCCTTTTTGATCTTAATATTATCTTTCTCTTTGGTGAATACTGACGCAAAGTACTCATTTAATATTTCGCCCATTTCCTCTGGTTCCACACAGAGATTCCCTCTCCTGTCCTTGAGTGGGCCAATCCTCTCCCTGGCTACCCTCTTGCTCTTTATATATGTATAAAAAGCCTTGGGAGTTCCCTTAATCCTGCTGGTCAATGACTTTTCGTGACCCCCCTTAGCCCCTTGATTCCTTGCTTAAGTTTCTTTCTATTTTCCTTGTATTCCACACTTGCTTTGTGTGTTCCCAAACTCCTAGCATTGGCAAATGCTTCCTTTTTGTTTTTGACTTGGCTCACAATATCTCATTATCCAAGTTTCCAAAACTTGCCATACTTACCCTTCATCCTTACAGGAACGTGCCAGTTCTGAATTCCTATCAATTTACACTTGAAAGCCTCCCACATATCAGATATTGATTTGCCCTCAAACATCTGTTCCCAAACTACATTCTTCAGTTCCTGCCTAATATTGTTGCATTTAGCCTTCTCCAAATTTAGCACCTTCACCTGAGAGCTACACTCATCTTTACCCATCAATATCTTAAAGCTTACTGAATTGTGGTCACTGTTTTCAAACTCCCCTACTAAAATGTCAACTGCCTGTCTGGGTTCATACCCCAATTCAGTATGGCCCCTTCCCTATTTGGACTATCTACATACCATTTCAAGAAGCCCTCCTAGATGCTCCTTATAAGCTCTGCCCTATCCACGTCCCGAGCACTAAGTAAATAGCACTCAGTCAATATAGAGGAAGTTAAAGTTAGTGGTTGTTTTGTTTCTTTCTTTGTAATTGATGACGGTTCTTGTTAATTTCTTTACTATGTATGTTAACTATATTCTTAAATAAACTTTTTATTTGATAAAAGCTCCCTACTGGGTTGTTTGAATCGCACTTGAAATGGAACATCTCATGCCTATCCTAGCCAAATTCAATGTAAAACACTTGTGCTTTAGGCGGGCTTCATAAAACACTTTGTCCTCGTTCAAGTTAGAAATTCCAATGACATTTTGTGTGAGCTTTATGTTTGAAGAACTGGTTTTCTAGGGCTTGGCAGCTGAAAGGAGGCATGAGCAACAGGAATGTTTCCTATTGGGCCCATGAGCAAACCCATTTCCTTCTCCATGATCTGAAACCTCCTTGGCTGACCATACTCTGAACACCACCTCCTCCCCCAATCCACCATCTTTTCAATGTCTCCTGTCTGACTTGCAATCTTGTGTTCTCATTCCTTCCTCCTTCCTCTGATCCATTTCTTGGATGCAGCTTAGTCAATCTGGCTGGTTGTTTACTAAGAAACAGAGAAAAAAAATCCAAGTGAAATCTTGTTAATTTTGGCAGGACTTCTGCATTACCCACAGTTTGGAATTTCCTGGCTGCTGCATCACCTCCCTCACTAAATATTGAGTTATAGTTTATAAAAGTATTGCTGAGTTGAAAGTAGGTAGTATTCTGAGCCCTTATGGCACACACTCTATGCTGTTGAAGCTAATGAGAGAAGAGGTTATAACCTGGATTTTTTTCCTATTGTCTTTGGATTTACAAATTATTTCAGAGAGGGTAACCAGTGTAATTCTTTATTCGAGAAGGGAGAGTAGATGAATGAATAGCTAGACCAGTGAGTCCAATGTTGGTTGTAAGCATGCTCTTAAAATTCGTAACTGAAGATCAAATTATTGAATATTTTGAGATGCCTCATATAGAGGGCAACCTGCTTGGATTGTTAGTTGTGATTAACAACATTTTTGAAGAAGTGATTGTGTGGATTAAAGGAATGTCGTGGACTTAGTGTATATTGATTTTGAGAAGTTGTTGAGGTTCTTCATAGGAAACTTGTTAAATAAATTTAAGCACATTGTGTGGGAAAAATGTGGCAGCAAATACCTTTATTTTGTTACTGTTAATCTTCCAAGTGGCTTGGTCACATAAGCAGTTGCTGGCAGCAAGTTTTTTAAAATTCCTGAACCAGTTCCACTACCCCAGTGTAAAATATTGTTTACTTTGCCCCAAATGCATATCTGTCATCACGTGTCCCCTCTGGAGATAAAAGCCTGGATAAACATTTTTTCACAATCTTTTCTAATGTTAAAATATTTAGTATTTTAAACGCTTTAACAACTATCTTATCACACACAATAATCCCCTCTCGATAAATATCCAACATTTTGTGATTTCAGATCCTTCATCAAAAGATGATAGCATTAATAGTTGGAGAGGTTGTTTGATGTATACAGCCAAACTCTGGACAAAGAAACTGCAGTTACATTGTTCCTTCTTACAACATGAACAATTTTACGGTAAATGGATGCAGCATCACACTCCAACAAAACATACTGAGATTCTTGGCCCAGAATTTCTCCAGGAGCATTAATGTATAATGATCTGCATAGATGTGTGTCTCTAATTTCCAGAAAGTTATATTTCAAACTGTCGAAGAGCCAAAACAAGACTCAGTGCTTGCTTTTTAACTGTGAAATACTTTTATTGATGATGATTAACTTTTCTTGAAATAACTGATTGGATACTTTATGCTAATGTCATCGTTTTGTAATAATATAGCTCCCATGGCCAAATCATTGGCATTAAGTGCTGTCTTGAATGGTTTGTTGAACTTGGAACAGCCAACACAGCAACACAGGCTCATTCATTATACAGCCTTTAATGTATCAAAGACGGTCTAATAATATTTCATTGAGTGATTTCTCACTCTTCAATAAGTTGTCAATGGAATGTATATTATGCTGAAAGTTGAAACAAACCACCTGTATAATCCACACATTCAGAACCATAATATCCCTCATTTGGTTTTAGGAACAGAAAAGTTCATAATGTCCCAAATAAGGGACTTTGGCCTTGGCAAATTCCCTTTTCAACAAATTGATCATTGTTAGATTTTTGTAGTCTCTTGAATAGTGCATTGAAATGTTTCACACGGTCTTTTCAAGTGTCACTGTGGACCAGTAAATCATCTTTAGAGATGGTAATCCATTAATAACTTGATTTTTTTTTTGCTTTTGACAAATAATTTTGCATTTTGCATTCTTCATTCAGATGGCATCACTTCATATTTGATATATTTGAAACAGATTTGATCTGTTAGTAGCACTTGCCAATATCCTTTAAGTAATCAGTATTGCTGATAAACTCTGATTTTTCAGCATTTCAATTTGTGGTTTAGGATAAGAAACAGTTCTTAATACAGCCTTCACTTATGATAACACAAAATCTTTGGGTTCCATCAGGGTTTGGTACCAATAGAATTGACAAACTCCAACCGTTCTGATCCAGTTCAATTATATCATTATCCAACATGAAGGTGCATTCTTCTCTGACTTGAGATAATTTCCAAAGCTTTACTCTGGTTTTGTTTAATGGGTAGAGTACTTCCCATATCAACATTTTATGTAGCTGAAGAGGTTTATCCTTGTCAATCTTTATTCAGTGAACCATATTCTTTTAGCAATTTGATTGTCACCCTGAGATTTTTCTGGATATTTTGTTCAAAATCTTTAATATCTCAGTATTAGCTAATTTTATTTCTAGGGACTTGAATTTGAAAACTTTCAATTTCCAGCTCATCGTCTGAACCTTTGGGAATGGTCATATCACTCTCCCTTTTTTACTACTGTGAACTTCATAGATAATTCTGATAGTTAAATGATATTGATACCTCATTTTGGCTTTAGGTGAAGGTCCCACACAATCCATTTGAACTCTACTAAAGGCTTTATTGAAAACGGGTGTAAGGATCAATGGAGCTGACTTAGTTGATGGTTGGGGTTTTCCAACTATTTTAGATGTGAAACCACATCCTTTCTCAATCCTGGCCAGTGAAGGTGTTTTGTTATTTTAGCTGGGGTCTTTTGTATTCCTAAATGACCTGTGATTGGAATTTTGTGTGCAACCCTTTAAAATTTCCTACACTAACCAGAAGGGATAGCTGTTTGATGGACTATGGCCATAGTCATCCCCTAGACTTTGAGGAGCTCTCAATTTCTTCATTCATGCATCATTTTTTAGGGGATAACCTTTTCTCATTTTCCTCCAAATATACTGAGGTAATACCTGCAACTTAGGATCTACCTTTTGGGTTTCAATTAAATAAGATCATCTAAATGAGTCAGCCTTGTTCTTTAAGGTTTTTAATCTTTGTCCAATTTCTGAAAAAAAAATCACTCCTGCCTAATCTCCCTGGATACACTCAACAAATTTCTCTCCATCCAGGCCCCTAATACTATGGTTGTCCCAGTCAATGTTGGAAAAGTTGAAGTCCCTTGCTGTTATCACCCTATTTTCTTGGTGCTATCTGTAATCTCCTTACATATTTGTTCCCTGAATTCCCGCTATTTGGAGGTCTGTAGTACAATTTAAAGTGATTCTCTCCCTCCCTATTTCTCAGTTCTACCCATATAGACTGTGGATGAACCCTCAGAAATATCCTCTCTCTGTACTGCCTGATGTTCTCCCTCATGAAAAATGCAACTCCCTGTTCTATCCATTCGAACATCTGTACCCTGAACACTCAGCTGCCTCCTGTTCCTCCCTTAGCCATGTTTTGGTAATTGCTATAATATCCCAGTCCGAGAGACTCATCCATGCCATTAGTTCATCTGCCTTGCCCATCAAGCCTCTTGCATTGAAATAAATGCCATTCAATCTAGACTTCCTTTGCTCTCTGCCTTGCTCTTGCCTCACCTGTCAGATACTAGGATTACACATATTGCTTTTTCTATTTAATGTGCACTCTTTAACCTCTGTGCTGTCCTCAACCTTCTCTTCTGTCTTCTTACTGCTTTGGGTCCTAGCCCCCTGCCAAACTAGTTTAAATCCTGCCAAGTGGCTCTCGCAAATCTCCCTGTGAGGATGTTAGTTCCCCCTTCAGTTCAGGTGCAACTCGTCCCGCTTGAACAGATCACCCCTGCCCCAGAAGAGGTCCTAATCATCCACATATCTAAATCCCTGCCCCCTGCACCAACTCTCAAACCACATATTCATTTGCCCAGTCTTATTCCTACTCATGCTAGCACGTGGCACCAGTAGTAATCCAGAACTTACTGCCTTCAAGGCCCTGCACTTCAGCCTTCTGCCTACCTCTCTATATTCACACTTCAGGATCTCATCCCTTTTCCTACCTATGTCATTGGTATCAATGTGTACAATGACCTCTGGCTGTTCACCCTCCCCCTTAAGAATGTCATGCAACCATGCAGAGACATCCTTGACCCTGGCACCAGGGAGGCAACACACTATCCTGGAGTCTCGATTGCAGCCACAGAAATGCCTGTTTGTGCCTCTAACTAGTGAGTGCCCTATTACTACTGCTTGCTTGCTCTTTGCCCAACCCTGCTTTACAGCAGAACCAGGTGTGATGCCATAGGCCTGTCTGCTGCTGGTATTTTTCCCTGAGAGGCTATCTCCCTCAGTGGTATCCAAACAGTATACCTTTTGAAAGGGGAACAGCCACAGGACATTTCTGCACTATCTGCCTGCCTCTCCTGGTAGTCACCCATCTACCTGACCCTGTGGTGTGACAGCTTCCCTGTAACTAGCGTCTATATCACTCTGTCTCCTGTGTGTATGCTTTGCAGTGTTCCGCTAGGGCAGAAATTTTTGATTTCTCTTTTCAAAATATTGGCTCCAGTGAGAAAAGTAGAAAGCAGCCCACTAGCTGCCTTACTGGATTTTCCCACTGAAACAAAAGAACAACCACATTCCGCTGCCACTCCACCCCAATCAAGTGAGGAAATCCTGCCAGTGTGAAAGTCACTTTGAGACAACCTCTTGATTTTGTGCTCCTGCTGCCATTTCTGCCTGCTGAAAATGTGGATGGAAAATCTCTCCCCCCCCCCCCCCCCCGCCCAACAACTTTGGTTTAAGCTCTCTTCTCTGTAAAACACTGATGCAAAGCTGCTACCCTTTAGTAGCTCAGCCATGCCTTCCACCTCTGCTGATAGTTCTTAATTTTGAATCCTAATCAGCCACTGTACTCCTCTCAGATCACCTTTCCTGTTGATACCTATAAAAGAGCTTTGAATTCCTTTTTATAATGTAAATAATCAAATGTCAATAAAATTCTGAGGAATCCGTTGGCTTGTAGGACAAATCCTAGGTTGTACAAATAATCTTTAACATTATGTACGAATAACAAACACCTTTAACCTTAACAAATCATCAACATTCCCTCAGTTAACTAACACAGTTAAGTAAAATTTAAATTAGCATAGAATTAGAAATTTTGGCTGGAGTCCCAAGCAGAACCTGGGATGAGATTTCAAGGCAGAAATAGTTAACCTTAGAGTGAACTGCTACTGTGCATTGAGAGAAATCTCCCAGCCAGGGAAACGATAGTGGAGGCCGTTTCGCAGGCTTCCTGCGGGGTGCCGTGGCCTCTGCGATTCTCCGTGGTTGAGATTTCCAGAGTCATCAGCTTCACACTGGAAATTAGCGCAGAGCTGATTACCATATGGAAATCTCAATTTCAATGTAATTAGTGGACCTGTGACTGAAGTCTCCAGGCCCACTAGCATCCCCCCTGCCCCTTCCCTCCTGTCCAGTCCTGTTCTGTCCCCTGGTGGGAGTGGTTTACTCCAGCGGGTTTCACAGCTGCTCCCCACTAATATGGTACAGGAGGCAAGGGGGATGCCCCTTACCAGTGCCAGCCTGGCACTGCCCATCAGACATTAGGCAGTACCAAGGACATGGGGCCAGAAGGGATGGGTCCTGTTTGGGGGAGGGGTGTGATTGGTGGGGGTCCAGGTCTCCAGCTGCCAGTCTGCACAAGGATCGCTGACGGGGGGGATGGGCGGAAACAGTGAATGGGGCTGGCTATCTGTATTTTGGGAGCTGGGGTTGGGGATGGGATCGGGGCTTCTGGGGGAACAGGAGATTGAGACTGGTTGGGTGAGGATAGGGTGGGGTGGGGAGAACATTGGGGCTTGTCTGGGGAGGCCTGGAGATGGGGTGGGTCTGTAACACCAACAATGGGGGTGTTGTGGGCCTGTCCAGCAATTGGGCAGGCCAGTGACCTGAAGGCCGGCAATGTGGAGTCACTGCGCATGCACTGATCTCCATGCTGACAGATTGGTGCAAGGGCAGTGGCCTGCTCAGCGTTATGTGGCTGCTGCCCACCACAACCACCATCACCACCACCACAGATTTTCTGAGGGAATTACACTCAGGCACTCTGTGATGCGCAGAGTGTTGGAGGTTTGCTCTGCAAATCACACTGAATAAACCAGCAGGAGTTACTCCCATTTTCCTGTAAGTTGGGGGCTTAGAAATGTTTTGAGAGAATCCCAGCCTAGATGTTTTAGAATACATCTTCAAGCCAGATTATTTTTCTCTATTATTAATGTAATATTATGCATACTTGCTTTGACTTCTTCATAGGATGAAATTACTTGTGACTAGGCAGCAATATCCATCCCCTACTTCCCGTCTATCAGGTTTATCGCATTTTCTCTACTCTAATCTGAATGATTGTCCTTAATTTATCTGGATATTAATTCACTCAGCTAATTGCTTTTGGATAACCCATGGAAAGATTTGGATCCATGCCACAATTTTTTCCTACATGTCATTTAGGTAAATGATTGGAGCTGGATGATTATTTTGACACTGAGTATTTCTTTAATAAATTGAAGGAGACTCGATATGGCTCACAGTGTAAAAAGATTTATCGCCAATGATAGTTATTTCCAACAAGGGTCTGACAGAACTAAATATGTAACTATTCTCCCCTCCTCCTTGGCTCCAACTGAGGATCTTCCCCAACCTTGGACATGCGGCCTTGCACCACTGGGCCTTGCTTTCCACTTTGACATTCCATAGGGTCTAGCCTGTTCACGTGGCCCTCAGTGATTGCCCACTTAAAGGGACCAGGCTATCGCACACTCTTTCCCTCCTCCACTCCCCCACCTCCCCCCAAACCTCCTGAGTTCAATAGTAAAAACAAAATAAACATCATTACATAAGTGTACAAATTGCAACAGACATCAGGAATACTGCAGGAAAACTCACTAAGTTTTGTCAGTCCAGAAATTCTGGACTTTAGTTAGAGCCTTTGGTAGAACGTTTCAGTTCTGTGTTGTGTTCTTCAGGAAACGCAGAACCTGGTCAGATGGTTTCAAAAGGCAAACTCATCAATTCATAACTTCTGTGTCCTCAGTTACAGAAATTGCTGATTGCTCCAGTTCTACATTTATAACTGGGATTCCTGTAACCATCCCTGGTGAAGCTGAATCTATTGCAAAGGTTAGCTGTTGAATCCCGGTATCAGGCCCAGCTGTCTTTCTCAGATGGTTTATGTATGTCTTGAGACAACAACCTTGTGTCTTTATAACATAGGAGAACAGTCCTGTTCTTTTCATAACCTTTCCAACGACCCATGTCGATCCTGCTGCAAAGTTTCTGATCAGAACTGAACCGTCAATTTGGAAAGCTGTTTTCTTTTGTCTAGCCTCCATCCACCCTGCCAACTCTGAGAGTATCATATCCAATTGTGTCCATAAACAGTGTCCCATTAGTAACTCGCTGGCGTGACCCTTGTGGTTGCATTTGGCATGGTATTGTTTGACAAGAAAATGGATATATGTAGGCATCTATTAACTTGGTTTTTCATCTAGGAATTGGAAGTTTATACAGCTCATTCCCCTCCCATTGGAGGCTGTGTGGTAAGGAGCTGCCTAACATAGTGTATACCATTTGATTTGATAAATCTTTGAAATTCCTCTGCTGTAAATGATGTGCCATTTTCTGACACTAAGACCTCTGGGGCGCCGTGGATGGTAAAAGTTTTCCTCAATTTGTCAATGGTGGCAGTAGCCATTGTGGACTTCATCAGTTTGACATCCAACCATTTAGAATGCATGTCCACGAATACAAGAATGATATGACCTATAAACAGCCCTGCAAATTCTACATGTGTTCTTGCCCAGGGCCTGCACTCGCGAAGATGCATATTCACCAGTGGCAGCAATGCCTATTAGGCTTCACAACTGGGGAATTAGCTGGCCATTCTTTTGATTGCTTTATCTATGCCTTGCTACTAAACATAGCTTTAAGCAAGTGCTTTCAGCCTGCTTTGACCTAGATACAGTACGAAGTCTAACAACTCACAAGTGAGTTTACTATCAAATAAACCTGTTGGACTTAAACCTGGTGGTGTCAGACTTCGTACTGTGTTTACCCCAGTCCAATGCCGGCATCTCCACATCTTGACCTGGGTATGCATTGTGCAATTCCTGTAATTCCTTGGGGTGGGGCTATAACATGAGCTCCCTACAATAACAAGTCTTCACATGTTATCTCTGTTCTTCTTTGTTGTAAGGCTCAAGTAACTCTAACTTACATCACCATCCTTGCATCAATATCTTCTTAGCTATTGATAACAATGGGTCTCTTTTGCTTCAAATTTTTATGTTTGGCTGTGACTGGCAAAGTATCTATCAGTACAGTGCCAGCACCATCTCTTGTGGGAGGTGATGCTACTGTCTGCGGCACAGGCAAATGGCTGAGTGCATCTGCATTTGATTTGTGTCCCTGGGCGATGCTGGAATGTATAACTGTACACCATCATCAATACAACCCATCTCTGTATCCTCGCAGATACTACTGGAGGCATTAGCTTATCTTCTTAGTGGTTTGTGATCTGAAGCTATTGAGAAATGTATTTCATAAATATACTAATGAAACTTTTCAGCACATAAATGACTGCTGAGTTTTCTCCGCACCTGATGATGTTCTTGGTGCAGAAGTGATTGGCCTTTCTGCTTTATCCATCCTATGGTCAAAACTATTCCTATTCTATTCGGCGATGCATCACAGGGAACTACCAATGGCTTGGTTAGATCAAAGTGTACAAGCAGTACCGAATTCTGCAAATCCAGCTTTACTTTTGTGAAAGCTTCTTTTAGTTCTTCTCCCCACCTCCAACGCTGATGTTTCTTTACCAGCTGGTGAAGTGAGGCTAAAGTGATAGACACATTTTATAAAAATGTATCATAATAATTCACTGTTCCTATGAATGATTTTAATTCTGATACGTTTTTAGGCTGTAAAGCCTCCGCAATAGCTTTAACTTTATTGTTCAAATGATATAAACCTTTAGCATCTACCCTGAAACTCAAATATGTATCTTCATCTGTCTGGAAAGTGCATTTTTCTCATTTCAAATGGATATCAGCTTCTTTAAATCTCAAAACTTCCTCCAGGTTTGATCTGTGTTCCTCAAGTGAGGCTACTGTAATTGGAATGTCATCTAGATAAACCATCACAATAGGGATACCTTGTAATAAATTTCCCAGCAAATGCTGGGTGGCACAGGCCAAAGAGTCTCCGAAGGGTAAAGGTATTTACTGGTAGCTGCTGGTAGGTGTGACTGAGGTCTAAGTTGGTGTATTTTAAACTCTTGGCTAGTTTGGTGTAGAGGTCCTCGATTCTAGGAATGGGGTATCTATCTATCAGAACTCCTCTGTTGGAGAGTCAGTGCAGACTTGATGGGCAAATGACCTCCTCCTTCATTGTAAGGATTCTATGATTGTACTTAACGCAGCTGTTGGATCTCTTATATATTTCAACAAGGGGCTTGTTTTGGAACCCTTTCTGAAATTGGGCTCCTTTTGAGGGATGCAGGCCACAAACTTGATTTTCCTGATGTGGATGTGCTTAAGTAACAGCTAAGAGTTTTAGTAAAAATGAGGACCTAGGAGGAGCAGGAGTGTTTCTCTTGGTGGCACCACAATCCTGAGGCCTCTGGTGATCTGTGATGACCCACTCCCTTCCTTTTCCTATTGGAACACAAGTGGCTTTGTGGGCCAGGATGGTACGAGATTTTATGTGCTGTGATAACTTTTTAGTTTATTTCTACTGGAAGTCCACATGTTACTTTGAATTCTCTTTACTTCACACTGGAGGATTTTGAATTTATGGAGTGCATTCTGTTTCTATTTTACTGTCTACATTCAAAAGACTAAATTTCAGCGAACAAGGACTCTTAGAAATGTTTCACCGATTCTCTCTTCAGTTTTTCATGTTCTTGCATATTGTTTGCTCTGACACAAGTGAAAGAATATTGTATGTTTCCACTGCTACAAAGTTATGCAATTATTTATTTTAAATAAAAACATAAAACTGGAGATGCTGACATCAACATTAACAGGTTTGCTTTCCAGATGCTCACTGAGCTGCTGACAGTTTCTGAAATTTTCTGTCTTTCTTTCAACTACTTCGTTCACAGGTCAGCTTTTTTGGTAGATGTGTCAGCTGTTTTTTTTCAAGCTGCTGGCAATCTTCTGGTTTACTAGGCTGGCACGTGTGAAGAGTTTCCTTGATGTGGTTGCTAGGATTTTTCCCTTTGACCAATTCTAGTCAAATTACAGCTGTGAATGATTCTGCCAATTGAGATGCAAAATTCCGTTAAATATAACACTGATAAAGAAGCATTTTTTTTGCACGATTGATCTAGTACTTGCCTCTTATTGAAGTACCAATTCAATTTAAATATTGATCAGAAGCATTATAATTGCATTTGAAAACCTATTTTTAAAAAACTCACCTGTGTCTTGAACCAGCTATTGAAAATGAATTTATAATGAAATTTGTGCACTTCAAATGTATAATTATTTAAAGATATAACCTTCATTTTATATTGTAATAACTGCTGTATATACTACAATACTGCTCCAAAGATAACATAAAAATGTAAAATGCTGAAAATAGTGAGAAAGGTAGCATCAGTGGAGAGAGAAATTGAGTCAATAGGCTGGATTTTATTAGTGCTCGAGGTGGGGGGATGGCCACATGAACGGGTGAGGGTGGGATGGAGTGCGCATTGTATTCCCTCCACCATGCTATTTTACCTGTGATGAGGAATGGCCCAGGGGCCATTAAGTAGCCAAATGTGCATTGCCTACTGTCATTTGAGGAGATTGCATGATGGCCTCCCTGTGTGCTCATATTCTAGTACTCTGTGCCCTTGGAGGGGATCCCCTAGTTGCAAAGGCCAATGCATCCCATCGCTTGACTTCAGACCCCATTTACATGGTTGGAAGAGTGGTGTTCTTCCATCGCATCCTCTTCTTTCAGACATGGGCCCAGTTGTCATGCACCCAATGGTGCTGCTGACTTGCAAGCTCTCTGATCGGCAGTTCCCTCTCCTTTAAGGGAGAGGAGCCCAAAGGAAACTAATTAATAACATAACTCTTGGAAAATGTATCTGGTGGTCCCATATACTGCTTAAGTTGGTTCCTCTGCAGCTCTCAATCATCACTAGGACCCTTGCTGCAATAGCAAAATACAGTCTGAAGTTTCAGGTCAATAACTTTTCCTCAGCAGTGTGTAATAGGATGTAAGTAGTACAAATGGGAGAGGCTGGAAATGCTGGACGAGGCTGAGGACAGTAGTAAATAACTCGATTTGTAACTCCCCAAAGCTTGTCCACAATCTCAAAGAATTGCAGAATTGTTATGATGCAAATTGAGGTTTTTGGCCCATTGTGTCTGCACTGGCTCTCCAAATAATTTAAAGAAGCATTCACATGTTGTCCAGTTGCAGCACATCTTTAGATGGGGATTCCAACCAAGTTGAAGAAAGTGTACTATTCATTAAGACTTGGTGTCTTTTTTCTACCATTTCTCCATACCCTTGCACATTGTTTTTATTCAGATAATTATCTAATGCCCTCTTGAAAGGGGGTTCTTGATGGAGCCTGGCTCTGCCACACTTCCAGGCAGTGGAGACTTGAGCTGCTTACTGTGTGAAAAGTTTTTCTCACATCACATTTGCTTCTTTTAAAGTTGCTTTAAAAATCACAATTACTAGGCAAAAGTTAGGGGAGTGATGGAAAACTCTTCTCTTGTCTGAATGATTGTGACTCCAAAACTTACGAATAACAGCCTGCTTGATCAGCACCCCATCCATCACATTAAAAATTTAAACATTCATTCCCTCCACTATTGACACAAAGTGGCCACAGTGTGTTTCATCTACAAGACACACTGCAGTAACTTGCCAAGTCTCCATCAACAGCATCTTCCAAACACGCATCTCTACCACCGAGAAGGATAACATCTTTTCTGATCACAGCAGCCCTGCAGCCATTTAAAATTCCAAAGAGTGTTAATTGGCTGGAGATGAGACTTCCTCCCCTCAGTCAGGCAGGACCCCTGCCCCATTTGATTGGCTGGCACTCTGTGACCCCTACAACATCAGTGCCTGCTGTGGCCAGGACTGCGATTACAGATAACCCCCTAGATTCATGTTCTGGAATTCTGGGGTTGGGTAACTAGAGGGAACTCGGGCAAGGAGGGGTGTTGAGGATCTGTCCAATGTGGGAAGGAAACTGTTGAGGGAGACACCCCCATCCCACCTGAGGCTTGAGCACGTCAGTAGGCCATTCAGGGACCATAAAATTTGTCCATACTGACTTGCATCTCTGACTCTGAGCCAGCATATAGGGCGCAGTCATCGGCAAAGAGGAAATCTCTGAACAGTCTCTTTCACTTTGGTAATAGCTTGAAGTTTCTTCAGGCTGAAGAGCACCCCATCTACTCTGTACTTGAGGCTGATTCCAGCAACACTGTCCTGGAAGGCATCATTCAGCATGGCAGTAAACATCATGCTGAACAGTGTGGGTGCAAGCACACAGCCCTGTTTGACGCCATTGGTCACTGGGAATGCCTGAGAGGATTCTCCGCCATCTAGTACTGTGGCCATCATGGAACTGGCGTACCATCTGAATGAATTTGGGGGGGCAGACGAACTTTGACATGATCCTCCTTGTTGGCTTACAGTGTCGAAGGCTTTCGTAATGTCAACAAAGGTTGTCTGGAGCTCGCGATTCTGCTCCTGACACTTCTCCTGAAGTTGGCGCGCAGCAAAAATCATGTCAGTAGTCCCACGACCTTTGCAGAAGCCACACTGTGACTCTGGAAGCAGGCCCAACTCCAGATGAGTGACTAGACAATTTAGCAGGACTCTTGCGAGGGTTTTTCCTGTGAGGGAGAGCAGCGAGATTCCTTGGTGGTTGTCGCATACTTGCTGATTGCCCTTCCTCTTGTAGAGGTGTACGCTGGAAGCATTTTCAAGTTCCTGAGGAATGGATCCTTGCTTCCAAAAGGACTGGAACAACTTGGTGAGCTTCTCGATAAGTGCAGGACCAGCAGCTTTATAAATCTCTGCAGGTATGGATGGCATCTGCCCCTGGGGCTTTGCCACTGGATAGCTGGCTGACAACTTTTGTGACTTCGGCTACTAACGGTGGGTCATCCATGGCGCTATTGATATCAACCTGGGGAATCCTGTCTATTGCCTCGTCGTTAATAGATGACGGTCGGTTGAGGACGGCTTCAAAGTGTTCAGCCCATCTCTGCAGGATCTGAGCCCACTCTGTAATGAGAGTTGTACCATCAGTACAGAGGAGGGGGAGCCCCCGAGAGATTGAGGTCCGTAGAGAGTGTTGAAGGCTTCATAGAACTGTTTCAAGTCGTTTCCGTCAGCATATTCCTGTATTTCACTGCCTTGGCACTCAGCCAGGCATCCTGCATTTTACGCAGTTTATTCTGGACTGTCCTGCGAGCACTGGTAAAAGCATTTCTCTTGGCAGCTGAAGATGGGCCATTCTGACATGCCCAATGAAACTTTTCAACAAGTAGAGCCTGTATCATCTCCTCATTCTCATCGAACCAATCGTGCTGTTTGCGGATGGAGGGCCTGAGTGTCTTCAGCGCAGATGTATGAATAGCATCCCTGAAGCGTTCCCAGTCGTCGTCAGTGCTGCCTGCGAGGTGTAGGTCAGCAAGCTTGATTTCTAAGTCATCAGCCAGTGCTGAAGCTGTGCTGGGGTTCTTTAGCTTGGTGGCTGTGATTCTTGCTTCCTTGTGGTCGCCACTTGGGTGTGATGTGGAGCCTCATTTTGGAGACAATGAGCCTGTGATCTGTCCAGCAGTCAGCACCACACATGGCCTTGATTACTGTGACATTCTGCCTGTCTTTTCTCCTGATAATGACATAGTCAGTAAGCTGCCAATGCTTAGAGCAGGGGTGCATCCAGGAGGTCTTGTTACGGGTAGGCAGACGGAAGGTTGTGTTGGTGATGAGGAGGTCGTGTGCTGCACAGGTCTTCATTAAGAGTAGGCCATTACTGTTACACTTGCCCACTCCATGCCTCCCAATGACTCCCTGCCAGATTGCAGAGTCACACCCTACTCTTGCATTGAAATCACCAAGCAAGATCAGCTTGTTGGTACTGCTCACTGCTGATCGTAGGGCGTCTAGTTCTTCATAGAACTTGTCTTTCATCTCATCCGGGTTGTTCGTTGTAGGGGCATAGGCGCTGATCAGGGTGGCTTGACTTCTGTAATGTCATAAGCCGGTTATTCACACCCTTGGGTAGACTATCAAGTTTCTGAATGAGGTGTCTCCTGACAGCGAACCCAACTCCAGCATCACGATGCTCGTCACTGCCATGACTGCTCCAGAAAAAAGTGTATCCACCTCCAGTTTCAGACAATTGACCTATGTTGGCAAGACGAGTTTCACTCAGGGCTGCAATGTCAAAGTTGTACCTTGCAAGCTCTCTGGCAACTAAGGCTGTTCTCTCTGGTCTGTCTGCTGTAGAGTTGTCCAAATTCATGCGCGTGTTCCAAGTGCCGATGGTGAGTGGTGTCACCTTATGTTTTATTTTGTGTTCGACTGCAAGATGGGATCCCTGCCAGCCATGGTAAACTGGCCAGGGTGTAGTGAAGCAGGCAATGTTTAGGGCACCTTTTCTAGCCCCTTCCTCATTCTACTGAGTTGAGCAGTGCGTTCCTGAAGAGGACTGCTCAGTCGCCCAGGTAGACGTCACGTTCCACTGCTGCTTCATTCAGTGGAAAACAGCCATTAGACCTGAGCCGCCTGTGTGCAGGTCCATGACTACAGCTCCCAGTGTACCCACACCTGCTGCTTCATCGCTCACCCGTCGCCACAAGACTTCAAGGGTTGAACAGGACACTGATGATGATGGTTTCGAAACTAGTGCTTGATTTGGATTAAAGTGAGGGAGAGTTGCGCAGCGTCAGCCTCCCTCTCTCTTCCCAATTCCCATCTACACCCAGCGGCAAGACAAAAGTCAAGACATCTGGAGATGGGACTATGTGTAGTGGATGACCAGGGCGTCTTCTGTGTCTTGTCCTGCTCTTCGCGTTCCACGACGCTTACAGAGACTGCCTCCTTGACCGTTGGACCTTCCGTTGGTCTCGTCCACTCAATCCACTGGACTCTGTCTTCACATGCTGGGATTGACATCTTCCTGTCTCACTGAGGGTTGAGACCTGTCGGCTACCCTCAACTGGTTTAGCCAGCTTGTCAAGGCCGTTGCCCGGGGTGTGGCTGCTATCGTGTGCAAACAGCTACAGGGAACCACAGGTGATAGCTGAGTGCCAGGTAGGGACAAAGGGTGGATAAGCTGCCGTGAAAGGACGCGACATGTTCCCCCACCAAAGGTATTACCCCTCCCTGATACCCCATACACGCCCCTGTGAATGGTATGCTTTGTCTGCATACCATGCGTGAGACAGTGCTTTTCGTTTTAAACTAACGTGACCATGATAAATCAAATCAAATTATCTTTTGATTAGGCACTTCACAGTTTTCCTGATTCAATATTTGAATATTCAGACTGTAACTGTTGTCCCCATTTCTTTTCCTTTTCATCTGCAAGTTTTGCGTTTATTCACATTTTTCTTTTGATTTTGCTTTCAAGCAGCAGGTATTCATCATTCTATCATTCATACCTCTTCTAGAGATAGGGTTGCCAACTCTGACTGAAGCTGTTCCAGCAGATTTTATTGTTCAATGTAATGTATTGCCATTAATTGTACAGTTCAACCACTTTGCAATATCAAGACATCCTTTAATTGTGTGTGGTGTAAGGAACATTGGTTTAAAAAAAAATATAGTTATATTCCATTGAGATATCTCTGCACTGAATCTTGAATAAGATATTGCAAAACTAGATTACCTCAAGAATGTGTTAGTTAGCTGATGTTACCATTGGTATGATTTTATTTCAATCTGAGATCAAATTTTTACATGTTTTTGAATCTTTTTTCACTATAGAACAACAACAATGGATAGCTTTAAACCTCATACCGAAATATTTAAAGTAATTATAATTAAATATTGTGTTTTTACCTTAAAGCTGGGTCACCTTCATCATTGCCCTTGGCTTTATTCCTTTTAAATCTGTATTTCAGCTAACCTCTTGCTGCTGTAAGCAACTGTGGGTTCTTTTTTTTTAAGAATTCAACAGTTTGCACAGGATGTATTGCAATTCAATTACACTTGCAATTCTGCCTTTGCAATGCTGTTCCCAGTCTGTTTCTGTCCTCGCATCACAATTGTACAATTAAATTGAAAACTGCTTCAAAGTAACCATTGAATACAGCAATGGAAACTGCAAAAGAGATCAATTTTACATTTGGCTGTCACCACTCTGGCATTTTTTGAAAACCTCCCCTCCAAATCTGGTCTATTTTCTGCTCATTTGAGACCATCTCTTTCTCTTGATTTCTGTGAAACACAGTAGTCATCCACAGCTTGTCAATATCAATCTTCTCGTGGACTGCCACAGCAAGAGTCTCAAAATCAGCATATTTCACATTGTTGTCAAGTGAGGTCACCATGATTTGTTTAAAAAGCAATGTTTCAAAATCATACCACTTTTCCAGGTATTCAGTGAAATGTATTAATGTTTTATCCATTGACTCTGTGTTCTGTTGTCAGATGGAAAGACATTACCCAAAGAGATTTGGGCTAATGTTCCACAGAATTTGTCGTCTCTTATTCTCGTTAATTTTAACTGAGACCCTTGCTCCAGTTAATTGATAGACATAAAAACTTTGGGGGAATCTTCCTGTCCCGCCCACCACGGGAACAGTAGTGAGTGGTTGGGGGGGTTCTGGGTGTGGGAACAGAAGGGACCATGTGAAGATCCATTGACCTTGGGTAGGATTTTCCAGTTTTGGGGCAAGCACAGTCAGAAAATCCAGCCCTTATCTTTAAATCAAATCATGTCTTTATTAAGAAAATGTTTTTTAAAAACTTGTGACTGCTACAATACTGATTCTCTTGCACTGTATCACAACTAAGTGCTTTTATTCCCCTATAAATCTGTTATATTAAGTTTACAAACATAGATTTTAGCTTCTTATACTTACCTAATGGACCTATAAGAGTGTCTCTGTCCTCTGACGCTGGCCAGGCATGGAGAGGGATTAGACTTCTTCAAATTTATAGCTTGAAGTTCCTTTCTTCTTGATTCTGTTCTTCAAAATTCCGGTATTCATCCTAAACATGGCTAAAACACATGCATTTCTACATGTAGGCATTGACCAGAGGTATACCATGCAAATTGGTTTATTACAGCTGCCTGACCTTAGGACAGTGTCCTGTAACATTCAAAATCAGTCTTCTGGCTTCATGTTGTATCTGGTTCTTGACCATTTGTTTGATTAGAGTGATGCTGTTTCTATCCTGATATTCTATCAACCTTCATAAAACCAAAGACATTTGTTGCAATGATGAAATTGGACTCTTTCACAATTTCCAACCCTGTATTCATTGCCTACTTTGAGAGAGTTTTCAATTTAATGGCAACATTTGTCCACATACTCAGCCTGAATTTAAAACATTCTTTTCTGAAGTTAGCCTTCTTTCCCATCAGGCCATATTCTTGTCCGTTCTTTCTTTGCCTGGTCATTTTGTATTTAGACAATAGCTTTCTGGCTGCAGAACAGAGGCTTTTCATGATATCATGCAGTTTTGTACAGCTAACATTGTTACATTTCAGTTTTTTCACAGCATAACGAAACATTCCCATCAGGTTGTGCAGAAAGTAAACAACAAATAGGAGTGACTCCTGTTTTGCTTCTCTGATTGCTTTCAACGGACACCTTCTTCTTTCCCTCTCTGATCAGAAGTATGCCCGCAATGCTGGACAGCTTTGTTGTATTCCTTCAACAGTGGGCTTGAGTGACAGCTGCCTTGTTGGTGTCAAAGCACATCTATGTATTCTATTTCTCAGAACAGTTGCAGGACATTCTGAAGGGGGAGGGCGAACAGCCTCATGGTTTGCAGAGGTACAAATGACATAAGTTTAAAAAAAAAGATCCTAAAGGCAGAATATAGGAAGCAAGTTGGAAAGTGGGACCTCAAAGGTCATTATCTCAGGATTGCCACCAGTGCCACGTGCTGGTCAGAGTAGAACCAGCAGGACATATAGAATAAATGTGGCTGAAAGATGTTGTGAGGCGAAGGGTTTTAGGTCCCTGGAGCACTGGGACTTGTTCTAGGAGATGTGGGACCTGTACAAACTGATCGGGTTACACCTGGTTACGGCTGGGACTGATGTCCTGGATGGTTAAACTAATATGGCAGGGAATGGGAAACTGTGTAAGGATTCTACAGGGGGAATCAAGAACAATAGAAAAAGATTGCAAGGAGAATAAGAGAAGTGATAGAAAAATCAAAAGCCAGAATCAGATAAGGACACAGTAATAAATAGTAGGAATGGGACAAGGTACGTTAAGAGGACGAGACTTAAGATTTTGTACCAGAATGCTCAGAGCACTCAAACTAAAATGGATGAATTAGTTGTGCAGATAGATGTAAAGAAGTATGATATAAGTTGGGATTATGGAGACATGGCTTCAAGGTGACCAAGTTGGGAACTAAACATTGAGGGTTATTCAGTGTTTACGAAGGACAGATAGAAAGGAAAAGATGGCGGAGGTGGATTGTTGATTAAAGAAGATATTGATACAATATTGAGTAATGATATTAGCACAGACTTTATCAATCCATATGTGCCGAGTTAAGAAACACGAGGGGGGAAAAACATTTGTGGGAGTGATATACAGACTGCCAAACTGTAGTAGTAATGTTGGGAATAGTGTTAGGAAATCAGAGATGCATGTGATAAAGGGACATCTGTAATTATGGGTGCCTTTAATCTGCATATAGATTGGGTGAGTCAAATTAGTCACTGTACAACAGAGGATGAATTTCAGGAGTCTATATGGGGTAGTTTTCTGGACTGATATGTGGAGGAACTAATAAGGGAGCAGGCCATTTTGGATTGGATATTGTGCAATGAGAAAGGATGAATAGGCAATCGAGTTGTGAAAGAACCTTTGGGGATGAGTGACCATAATATGATAGAATTCTTTATCAAGTTGGATAGTGAGGTAGTTGATTCTAAGAGCAGGGTCCTGAATCTCAATAAAGATAACTGATAGTATGAAGCATGAGTTGGCTATGATGGACTGGGAAAAGGAAGAACAGTGGACAGGCAATGGCAGGCATTCAAGAAACAAATAAGTAAACACCAAAAGTTGTTTATTCCTGTGTGAAGAGTGGAAAGGGAACTGTGGCCAAACAATGGCTTACGAGGGAAATTAGAGATGGTATTAAATTCAAAGAATAAGCATACAAATTGGCAGGAAAAAGCAGTAAACCTCAGGATCAAGAACAGTTTAAAATTCAGCAAAGGTGGACCAAGGAATTGATTAAGAAGGGGAAAATAGATTATGGAAGTAAGCTAGCAGGGAACATAAAAACTAACTGTAAAAGTTTCTGTAGGTATGGAAAAAAAAGTTGACAGAAACCTAATGTAGGCCCACTGCAGTCAGAAATGGGAATTCGTAATGGAAACCAAAAAATAACTGAGGAACTAAATTTGTACTTTGCTTCTGTCTCCACAAAGGAAGATATGAATAATGTACTGAAAGTTCTGAGAAACGCATGTTCGATGAGGAACTGAAGGAAATCAGTATTATGATGAACAGGCGGGTAAGTGGAGCTGAGTCCACAAGAAGATCAGCCATGATCTTATTGAATGGCGGAGCAGGCTCAAGGGGCCAGATGGCCTATTCCTTCTCTTAGTTCGTTTGCTCTTATTAGTAGAGAAATGATTTTGGGGAAAATTTAATGGGATCAAAGATGAATAAATCTCCAGGTCCAGATAATCTTCATCCCAGAGTACTTAAAAAAAAAAGTGGCCCTAGAAATAGTAAATCCATTGGTGGTAATTTTCCAAAATTCTTTGGACTCCGGAATGGTTCCTACAGAACCATTGGAGGGTAGCTAATGTAAGCCTGCTTTCAAAAAGGGAGGTGGAGAGGAAATGGAACTATAGACCAGGGGTCTCCAAATTACGGCCCATGGGCCATATCCGGCCCGCAGTGGGCCACATTCAGATCAGAGTTTGAAGTCTGCTGCTATAGACCAATGAGCCTAATATTGGTAGTAGGGAAGTTGCTAAAGTCTGTTATTGAGGATTTCAAAGCACAGCATTTGGAAAGCAATGGTGTGATCAGACAAAGTCAGCCTGGATTTACAAAAGGGAAATCATGCTAGATAAATCTACTAGAATTCGTTGAGGACATATCTATTAGAGTTGAACAGGTAGAAATGGTGGATGTGATTTATCGAGACTTTCAGAAGGCTTTTGACAAGGTTTCACGTAGCAGATCTTTTAAAATAAAGTTAAAACACATGGGATTGAGGGTAGCATCTTAAGATGGATAGAAAGCTGGTTAGCAGACAGGAAGTAAAGAGTTGGCATGAATGTGTCTTTATCCAATTGGCAAGCAGTTGTTCGTCCATTGTCATCGACACCATTAGTCATTTTGAGGCAGGTTGCGGTGTGTCTGAAGATGACTGATCAGGCTAAATCAGGCACGGAATGTCCTGGCACATATTGGACAGACTTGTGTAGACACTGTAGTTGTTGCGCTGGTGGCTCTGGACTTGTGCAGCTCGTGCTTATGTTGTGCTTCAGCAATACACCTTGCTTCGTGAGCTTGACAGCCTTTGTGGATGAGGCAGTGCCAGGTAGGGCGGTTTTGTGCCAACGTTTCCCAGGTGGTCATGTCAATGTCAAGCGACTTCAAGGAGGCTTTGAGTGTGTCTTTGAAACGTTTCTTCCACCCTCCATGCAAGCGTCTTCCAGCAGAGAGTTCCCCAAAAGGGAGCTGCTTGGGTATGCGCTCGCCTGACAGACGGATGAATTGACCTGCCCACCGGGTCTGTGCTCTCATCAGCAGCGTGGGGACTGATGGTAAAGAACAAAGAACAACCCAGCACGGGAAACAGGCCCTTCGGCCCAACGAGCCTGCGCTGCCATTTCAACAAAGCATTTTCCTACACCTACCCTGCCCCGTGTGTATGTGAATGGTACCCTTAATGTAGCCAGATTCAGGGGAGAATAGTGTAGGGTCAATTTGGTACACCAATCAGCCTAAGAGCACATCTTTGGGGTGTGGGAGGAAACCGGAGCACCCGGAGGAAACCCACGCAACCACAGGGAGAATGCGCAAACTCCCACAGACACAGGCCCAAATCCATGTATCTGCACAGCTAGCAGTGATAGTCACTAAGCTGTTGTGGCGCCCGTCTGCTGATCCAGGATTAAGCACCCACAATGACATGAAGTACTAGGCCACTCTCGTAACCTCCAAGAGCAGCCCACGCATGACCCACCGTGTGCATGCCCCTCGTTTGACAACAAGATGGACCGACACCTGTGAATTAAAAGAGACAAAACATTAACATGTAATATTACATTTCCAGTGTCGTCCCGAGGCTCTGACCCTTTTTAATACCGTCTACTATAACCCTCCATTCCTGTTGCACTCGTGTGTCTATCCAAATAAACCTTAAACAAGTCCAACGTGCCTGCCTCCACCACCTTACTTGGTAGCGCGTTCCATACCCCCACGACTCTCTGTGTGGAAAAACCTTCCTCTAGTATCCAAATTATACTTCTCTCCCCTCACCCTTAGATCGTGACCTCTCGTAATAGTTGTCCCCAATCTAGGGAAAAGCCTACCACTGTTGACTCTATCTATTCCCTTCATTATTTTATACACCTCTATCAGTTCCCCCCTTAATCTCCGTCTTTCTAAGGCAAAGAGCCCCAGTTTTTCCAATCTTTCCTCGTAACTCAGTCCTTCCATACCAGGCAGCATCCTGGTAAACCTTCTCTGCACTCTCTCCAGGATCTGCACGTCCATCCGGTAGTAAGGTGACCAGAACTGGACGCAGTACTGCAAATGTGGTCTAACCAACGTTCTGTACAACTGAAGCATTAGACGACAGCTCTTATACTCTATACCCCTTCCTATAAAGGCTAGCATTCCGTAAGCTTTCTTCACAACCTTCTCTACCTGTGTTAACACCTTCAGAGACTTGTGCACCTACACTCCAGGTCCCTCTGTATTTCTGTACTCTTAATCGGTCTACCCTTTTATCATGTAACTCCTCCCTGCATTATTCCTTCCAAAATGCATCACCTCGCATTTGTCAGGATTAAATTCGATCTGCCTAATATACCAACCTATCTATATCCTGCTGTGTCACCTGACAATCTTTCTCAGTATCTGCCAATCCTGCCATCTTGGCGTCATCTGCAAACTTGCTGATCACACCACGCACGCCCTCTTCCAAGTCGTTTATATATATTACAAAGAGGAGAGGTCCCAGTACTGAGCCCTGCGGCACACCACTGGTGACTGACCTCCAGCCAGAAAAGGACCCTTCCACTATTACTCTTCTAATGCCCAGCCAGTTTTCAATCCATCTGGCTACCTGTCCCTGTATCCCATGTGCCTTAACCTTTTCTACCAGCCTACCGTGAGGGACTTTGTCAAACGCCTTACTGAAATCCATATAGATGACATCAACGGCTCGCCCATCGTCAATCATTTTTGTCACCTCCTCAAAAAATTCTACCAGATTCGTAAGGCAAGACCTCCCCTGAAGAAAGCCACGGTGCATATCCCTAATCAGATTGCAATGTTCCAAATGCTTATACATCCTATCCCTAAGAATTTTTTCCAATAATTTTCCTACCACCGATGTCAAACTCACTGGTCTGTAATTACCAGGGTTATCCCTACTACCCTTTTTAAACAGCGGTACCACATTAGCTACCCTCCAGTCTTCTGGGACCTCACCTGTGTCCAAAGAAGAGACAAAGATTTGCGCCAGAGGCCCAGCAATTTCACCTTTCACCTCCCTAAGCAGCCTGGGATAAATACCATCAGGCCCCGGAGCTTTATCCGTTTTTATGCTACCTAAAAACCCTAGCACTTCCTCGTAATGGATATTTCCTTCAAATGATCTACAGCTCCCTCCATGACATTACACGACACCAAACCCCTCTCCTTCGTGAATACCAACGCAAAGTATTCCTTCAGGATCTCTCCCATTCCCTCAGACTCGATGCATAGCTCCCCTCCTTTGTCCCTAAGAGGACCAATTTTCCCTCTAACCACTCTCTTGCTCCTAATATAAGAGTAAAATGCCTTTGGATTTTCCTTAATCCTATCAGCCAAAGCCATTTCATGCCCTCTTTTTGCCCTTCTAACTCCCCTTTTAAGCTCCCTCCTACTTTCACTATATTCTTCCAGCGCTGTCTCCGTTCCCAGTTGTTTCGACCTAACATATGCCTCTCTCTTCTTCCTGACCAAGTCTTCAATACCCCCTGTAATCCACGGTTCTCTAATCCTGCCTTTCCCATCCTTCCTCTTTGTCGGCACATGCCTTTCCTGCAATATTATCAGTTTGCCCTTGAAAGCCTCCCACTTGCCAACCGTGGACTTGCCAGCTAACAACCCCTCCCAATCAGTGTCCTTCAACTCCCTCCTAAGCCGGCTATAGCTCGCCTTCCCCCAGTTCAGCACCCTCCCCTTCGGACGGCACTCATCCCTTTCCATTTTTATCCTAAAGTAGACAGACTTGTGGTCACTGTTAGCCACATGTTCGCCTACCTCAACCTCAACCACCTGCCCCGGCTCATTACCAAACACTAAATCCAGTATAGCCCCCTCCCTAGTTGGGCTAGTTACGTACTGCTCCAAGGACCCTTCCAACACATATTTTACAAACTCCTCCCCATCCGTACCTCCAGCTCTAGGCACCTTCCAATCCACTCCAGGAAGATTAAAGTCACCCACTACAACCACCTTTTTCTTTCTGCACCTATCTAAAATGCCTCTGCAAATACCTTCCTCCACTGACCTTGGGCTGTTGGGTGGCCTATAGTATACCCCTAGCATCGTAATCTCTCCCTTTTTATTCCTCAACTCCATCCACAGCGACTCAATCCCTAACTCCTCCACATTATCCTCCCTCTGCACTGCTGTGATGTGCTCCTTTACTAACAACGCCACCCTACCACCTCTCTTCAACCCTCCTCTGTCACACCTAAAACACATACCCAGGAACATTCAACTGCCAATCCTGCCCTTCCTTTAACCACGTCTCCGTCACTGCCACCACATCTAACTTCCTCACAAACATCAAGGCCCTAAGCTCATCCGTTTTACCCATCACACTCCTCGCATTGAAACAGGCGCAGTCCAACCCACTAGGGCCACTCGGAACCTCCATCCCCCTGACAATTTTCCTTTCACCCAAACCTACCCTATCACCCAACTCACTCCTGACCCCAATGTCTAATGAGCTATCAGTCTCATCCCCACCCCCCCTCTCTATTAGTTTAAACCCTGCCTAAACACTCCAGCTATCCTCCCTGCTAAGACATTTGTCCCCCTCCCATTCAAATTTTCCCCATCCCTCCTGTACAGTTGCCCTTCTCTCACAAATGCTTCCCAGTGGTCTACAAAAGTAAAGCCCTCTACCTTGCACCAATCCCTCAGCCATGCATTCAGCTGCATGATCTCATTATTCCTAGCCCTGCTAGTACTAGGCAGCAGCCCAGAGAATGCCACCCTGGAGGTCTTGCTCTTCAGTTTGGACCCCAACTCCCTAAATTGCCTGTGTACATCTGCCCTACTCTGCCTTCCTACGTCCAATCTCACCTACGTGTATTATTACTTCTGCCTGGGTCCCCTCCCCTTTCAAAATTCCCTCTATCCTCTCCGATATGTCCTGTACCCCTGCTCCAGAGAGGCAGACTACCATCCTGGAGTCACACTTTTGCCCACAGAACCTCCTGTCAATTCCTTTGACCCTCCCATCCCCCACCACTATCACATTGCCAGCCCCCTTCCTTCCCTCTGAGTCATTCTGGCCCTCCTGTCTTTCCTTTTGTACCCCTGTCGATGCCTTTTGTGGGGCCACTTCGGTGGTCTTTGGACCAGGACTATTCTTCTTCTTCATCTTAACAGTTGTCCACCCATCCTGTTCCTCAGCCCCTGGGACCTCCACTTGTTCATGGTTCCTAGCCATTAACTACTCATTCTCCCTGACCAGAAATGCATCCTCTAAACGCACCTCTAGTTGCCTGACCCGGGCCCTCAAACGCTGCAGCTCTAAACACTTGACGCAGATGTGGGCTTTCAGGAGACGTGATGCCTCCAAGAACTCCCACATGTGGCACCTAACACAGCTAACGCTCCTCCCCATAGCCCCTGCCATGCCCCAACCTCACTTGGGTTTGTGTGTGCCGAAATGCAACACGGGAAAGATAGAAACTGCAACTCACCTTGCCTAAGCCCAGCGAGCCAAAGTCCTTATACCTCTCACTCAGCTCCTACTCACTCTGCTGCCCGCTCCCGACGCTGCTCGCTGTCTGTCACTGCCTTCTTTTTATATCCTCCGCTCTCCCTTCCCGACTAGCCCCTCGCCTAACTTCCGGTACGGAAGTATAAAGTACTCACAGAAACCCCGCGAACCGGAAATGCAGTCAAAAAGCGTTTAAAGTAAATCCAACGCTCACCACAGCCACCAGGTACACTGCACCGGAGAACAGTGAGACTTGCTCTAGAGAGAACTTCAGTGTCTGATACTTTGTCTTGCCATCTGATGCATAATATTCTGCAAAGACAAGTCACATTGAAATGATGGAGCTGTTTTGCATGCCTTCAATACACAGTCCACGTTTCACAGGCATACAGGAGGGTAGTGAGTACCACTGCGCTGTAGACCTTCAGTTTTGTTGCTGGGCTGATTCCTCAACATTCCCATTTAGTGGAGTGCAATCTACTGAAAGCAGAACTTGCCTTTTCTATTCTGCAATTAACTCCTGCATCAATAGTCACTGCTTGGGAAAGGTTGCTGCCAAAATAAGTGAACTGGTCTACTGCCTGTAGTTTCTGCCCTTTGATTGTGATTATGGGTTCTGTGTACGGTGCATGAGGAGCAGGCTGGTGCATGACTTCAGTCTTTTTAATGTTGATGGTGAGTCCAAAGTTGACGCAAGCCGTGGAAAATTTGTTCATACTGACTTGCATCTCTGGCTCTGAGCCAGCATACAGGGCGCAGTCATTGGCAAAGAGGAAATCTCTCGGAACAGTCTCTCTCACTTTGGTAATAGCTTGAAGTCTCCTCAGGTTGAAAAGCTTCCCATCTACTCTGTACTTGAGGCTGATTCCGGCAACAATGTCCTGGAAGGCATCATTCAGCATGGCAGTAAACATCATGCTGAACAGTGTGGGTGCGAGCACACAACTCTGTTTGACGCCGTTGGTGACTGGGAGTGCCTCAGAGGATACTCCGCCATCCAGTACTCTGGTCGTCATGGAACTGGCGTACCATCTGAATGAATTTGGGGGGGCAGACGAACTTTGACACGATCCTCCACAGGCCTTGTCGGCTTACAGTTTTGAATGCTTTCGCGAGGTCAAGAAAGATTGTGTAGAGCTCACGATTCTGCTCCTGACACTTCTCCTGAAGTTGGCCTGCAGCAAAGATCATGTCAGTAGTCCCATGACCTTTGCGGAAGGTGGCACTGTGACTCTGGAAGCAAGCCCAACTCCAGATGAGTGACTAGACAATTTAGCAGGACTTGTGCGAGGGTTTTTCCTGTGAGGGAGAGCAGTGAGATTCCTTGGTGGTTGTCGCATACTTGCTGATTGCCCTTCCTCTTTAGAGGTGTACGATGGAAGCATCTTCAAGTTCCTGAGGAATGGATCCTTGCTTCCAAAAGGACTGGAACAACTTGGTGAGCTTCTCGATAAGTGCAGGACCAGCAGCTTTATAAATCTCTGCGGGTATGGCATCTGCCCCTGGGGCTTTGCCACTGGATAGCTGGCTGACAGCTTTTGTGACTTCGGCTACTGACGGTGGGTCATCCATGGCGCTGTTGATATCAACCTGGGGAATCCTGTCTATTGCCTTGTCGTTAATAGATGACGGTCGGTTGAGGACGGCTTCAAAGTGTTCAGCCCATCCCTGCAGGATCTGAGCCCTCTCTAATGAGAGTTGTACTATCAGTACTGAGGAGGGGGGAGCTCCCGAGAGATTGAGGTCCGTAGGGAGTGTTGAGGGCTTCATAGAACTGTTTCAAGTCGTTTCCGTCAGCATATTCCTGTATTTCACTGCCTTGGCACTCAGCCAGGCATCCTGCATTTTACGCAGTTTATTCTGGACTGTCCTGCGAGCACTGGTAAGAGCAATTCTCTTGGCAGCTGAAGATGGGTCGTTCTGACAGGCCCAATGAAGACAGTGCTTTTCAACAAGTAGAGCCTGTATCTCCCCCTCATTCTTTTCGAACCAATCGTGCCGTTTGCGGATGGAGGGCCTGAGCGTCTCCAGCGCAGATGTATGGATAGCATCCCTGAAGCGTTCCCAGTTGTCGTCAGTGCTGCCTGCGAGGTGTAGGTCAGCAAGCTTGATTTCTAAGTCTTCAGCCAATGCTGAAGCTATGCTGGGGTTCTTTAGCTTGGTGGCATTGATTCTTTTCATAATCTTGCTTCCTTGTGGTCGCCACTTGGGTGTGATGCGGAGCCTCATTTTGGAGACAATGAGCCTGTGACCTGTCCAGCAGTCAGCGCCACACATGGCCATGGTTACTGTGACATCCTGCCTGTCTTTTCTCATGATAATGACATAGTCGGCAAGCTGCTAATGCTTAGAGCGGGGGTGCATCCAGGAGGCAGAAGGAAGGTTGTGTTGGTGATGAGGAGGTCGTGTGCTGCAGAGGTCTTCATTAAGAGTAGGCCATTACTGTTACACTTGCCCACTCCATGCCTCCCAATGACTCCCTGCCAGATTGCTGAGTCACACCCTACTCTTGCATTGAAATCGCCAAGCAAAATCACTACTGCTCACTGCTGATCGTAGGGCGTCTAGTTCTTCGTAGAACTTGTCTTTCATCTCGTCCGGGTTGTTCATTGTAGGGGCATAGACGCTGATCAGGGTGGCTTGACTTCTGTTCTGTAGCGGAAGTTGTAATGTCATAAGCCGGTCGTTCACACGGTTGGGTAGACTGTCAAGTTCCCAACAAGGTGACTCCTGATGGCTATCCAACTCCAGCATCGCGATGCTCATCGCTGCCACAATAGCTGCAGAAAAAAGTGTATCCACCTCCAGTATCAGTCAACTGACCTACGTTGGCAAGACAAGTGTCGCTTAGGGCTGCAATGTCAATGTTGTATCTTGCAAGCTCTCTGGCAACTAAGGCTGTTCTTCTCACTGGTCTGTGTGCTGTAGGGTTGTCCAAAAGCGTGCGCATGTTCCAAGTGCCGATGGTGAGCGGTGTCACCTTGTGTTTTATTTTGTGTGTTCAACCGCAAGATGGGATCCCCGCCAGCCGCGATAAACTGGCCAGGGTGTAGTGAAGTATGCAATGTTTAGGGCACCTTTTCTAGCCCCTTCCTTTTTCTATGGAGGTGAGCAGTGCGTTCCTGAAGAGGATTGCTCAGTCGCCCAGGTTGATGCCGGGTTCCACTCCTGCTTCGGTCAGCAGAAAATGAGCATTAGACCTGAGCCATCTGCGTGCAGGTCCGTGAATACAGCTCCCAGTGTATCCACACCTGCTGCTTCGCCGCTCGCCCATCGCCACAAGACTTCGAAGGTTGAACAGGACACTGATGATGGTGTCGAAACTAGCAGTTGATTTGGATTAAAGTGAGGGAGAGTTGCGCAGTGTCAGCCTGACTCTCCCCAATTCCCATCTACATCCAGTGGCAAGACAAGAGTCAAAACGGCTGGAGTTGGGACTAGGCGCAGTGGATGACCAGGATGTCTTCTGTGTCTTGTCCTGCTCTTTGCGTTCCACGACGCTTGCAGAGACCGCCTTCATGGCCGTTGGACCTTCTGTTGGTCTCGTCTGCTCAATCTGCCGGACTCTGTCTTCACGTGCTGGGATAGACATCTCCCTATCTCACCAAGGGTTGAGACCCGTTGGCCACCCTCATCTGGTTTAGCCGACTTGTCGAGGCCACTGCCCAGGGTGTGGCCACTGTCGCATGCGAACAGCTACAGGGAGCCACAGGTGAGAGCTGAGTGCCAGGTGGGGACAAAGGATGGACAAATCACCCTGAAAGAACGCGACATGTTCCCTCACCAAAGGTATTACCCTTCCCTGACACCCCATACACGCAAGCAGTAACTAAGTGGGGTACCACAGGGATCTGTGCTAAGACCCCAACTGTTCACATATTTTAATGATTTGGATGAGGGAACTAAATGTATGATCTCCAAATTTGCAGATGACATAAACTTGTGTGGGAGGGTGAGAAGGATGCAGAGATACTTCAGCATGATTTGGATAGACTGAGTGTATGGGTATATGCATGACAGATGCAATATATTGTGGATAAATGTGAAGTTATCCACTTAATAACAAAAATAGGGAGGCAGAATATTACTTGAATGTGTAAATTGAGAGAGGTGGATTCTCAATGAGACCTTGATGTTCTTGTGCATCAATCACTAAAGTAAGCGTGGAGATGCAGCAGGCAGTAAAGAAGGCAAATGGCATGTTGGCCTTCATACCAAGAGGATTTGCATATAGGAATAGGGATGTTTTACTACAATTACCTTAGGTGTTGGTGAGGCCACACTTGAGCTGTTGTGCGCAATTTTCGTGTCCTTATCTGAGGAACATAAGAACATAAGAACATAAGAAATAGGAGCAGGAGTAGGCCATCTAGCCCTTCGAGCCTGCCCCGCCATTCAATAAGATCATGGCTGATCTGTCGTGGCTCAGTTCCACATTCCCGCCCTCTCCCCATAACCCTTAATCCCCTCTCTTATCAAAAACCGCGTCTTAAAAACATTTAGCGAGGTAGCCTCCACCACTTCAACGGGCAGAGAATTCCAGAGATTCACCACCCTTTGAGTGAAGAAGTTCCTCCTCAACTCCGTTCTAAACCGCCGCCCCTTTATCTTGAGGCTGTGCCCCCTAGTCCTACTATCCTTTCTGAGCGGGAAGAGTCTCTCCACCTCTATCCTATCCATCCCATTCATCATCTTATACGTCTCAATGAGATCTCCCCTCTTGCCACAGAGGCAGTACAGGAAAGGTTTACCAGGCTGGTTCCTGGAATGGTAGGATTGTCATATGAGGAGAGGCTTAAGTTTATTTATCAGTCAAATGTAAGGCTTACATTAACACTTCAATGAAGTTATTGTGAAATCCCTGTAGTTATTCCCCTAACCTAAATTGGTTAACGTTATATTTCTTGGAGTTTAGAAGGGTGAAAGGGGGCCTCATTGAAATGTACAAAATTCTAACAGGATAGGACGGGGTAAATTCAATTTTTTTTTCCAATGATAAGGGAGTACGGAAATAGAGGTCACAGTTTGAGGATAACGGGTAAACATTTTAGGATTGAGGTGGGGAGAAAAATCTTCATCCAGACAATGATGAATGTGTGGAGTTCATTGCCACAAGAAGTGGTTGAGACAAAAACATTGTGTAATTTCAAGGAGGAATTAGCTATAGCCCTTGAGGCTAAATGGATTTAGGGAATATGGGGGAAGGTGGGATCATGGTATTAATGAATGGGGGAGCAAACTGAAAGTGTCGAATGGCCTTTACCTCCTATTTTCTATGTATTTCAACAAACTCAAAATAGGACTTGAGAGACTCTTGTCTTTTTGAGAGAAGCAGCAAATTCACTATACTTTTAAGACTATTATTTCAAAGCCCTCGTTCTATTTTTGAAGCAATTTTGGATTACACTTCATTTGTACCCAGCTTGTATGATTCGACGTTAAGCTGTTTGTATTCCTGATACATTGGTTAATGTCCTAAAATTCATAGAGAGAGGCAACGTTAACCACATAAGAAGATACACATTGCTGCTAAGAGTATTCTTCTGTAGAATCTTGGAGATCCATAGCTCATGCTTGTTTACCCCAGTCCAATGCTGGCATCCCCATATCATGCTCGTTTCATCATTGTTGTTATAAAAATCAAGCAATCCATGCTTCATTCCCTCTGACATAGCGGGATGCTGATGTTGTGGAAGGTGTTGGCCTCTGGTATTATCACTAGACTATCAATCCAGAAACTCAGCTAACATTCTGGGGACCTGGGTTCGAATCCCACCATGACACCTGGTGGAATTTGAATTCAATAAAAAAAATCTGGAATTAAGAATCAGATGCAGTATAATTTGGATATTCACTTTGGAAGCAAAAGCAAGAAGACAGATTACCACCTGAATGGATGGAAATTGGGAGAAGGGAGTGTGCAGTAGGACCTGGGGTCTTTGTGCACCAGTCACAGGGCCTTGGTGAGGCCTCACCTAGAGTATTGTGTGCAGCTATGGTCTCCTTTTCTGAGGAAGGATGTTCTTGCTCTCGAGGGAGTGCAGCGAAGGTTTGGCAGGCTGATGTATGAGGAGAGATTGACTAGGTTAGGATTATTTTCGCTGGAGTTCAGACGAATGAGGGGGGATCTCATAGAGATTTATAAAATTCTAACAGGACTAGACAGGGTAGATGCAGGGAGGATATTCTTGATGGTGAGGTTGTCGTGAACCAGGGGTCACAGTCTGAGGATTCGGGGTTGACCATTTAGCACGAAGGTGAGGAGACATTCCTTCACCCAAAAGAGTGATGAGTCTGTGGAATTCGTTACTGCAGGAAGTAGTTGATGCCAAAACATTTAATGCATTCAAGAGACGGCTGAATATAGCACTTGGGGTGAATGGGATCAAGGGTTAAAGGGAAAAAGCAGGTTTAGGTTATTGAGCTGGATGACTGGACATGATCTTAATGATTTGCAAGCAGGCTCAAAGGGCCAAATGGCCTCCTCCTGTTCCTATCTTTTATGTTTCTATGTATGTGTCTACATATGACCATGAAACCATTGTCAATTGTCGGAAAAACCCATCTGGTTCACTAATTTCCTTCAGGGAAGGAAATCTGTTGTCCTTACCTGGTCTGGTCTACATGTGACTCCAGAGCCACAGAGTTGTTGACCTTTAGCTGCCCTTCTGAAATGGCCTAGCAAGCCATTCAGTTGAAGGGTAACTGGGGTGGACAGTAAATGTTGGCCGACCAGCCAGCGATGCCCATGTCCCATGATGAATAAAAGAAAGTACTGCGTGATTACTAGAAAGAATTTCATATTTACTGTTGTGGAGATTGATGTCTAATGCTAAATTTAAATTTAACATATGGAACTTTTTAAAAGGCAATTTCACTTAAGATGGGATGCAACTGTAAGTTGGTCAAGCTTCTAGAAATTTCCAATGTGAAATACAATAGGACAAACCTAAACAAACTTCCCGTGGAATTTCAAAGCTCCTAATGTCAATGATTGCTTCAAGGATGACTTGAAAGCTAAAACAAAACTGCCACAACTTGCATCAGTATATAACTACATTCCATTTTATCAGGATGAAAATGAGTTTGCAGAAAGGGTGGCTACCCTGGAAGCATTCATATTTTGTTCCTATCTCATTACATGGCTTATATACATTAAACAAATAATCACTTAGGCCATAACACAATGGCTACAATCTCACTAGACATGATCTAATAGTCATACAGGGTTAAAGCATGGAAACAAGCCCTTCGGCCCAACTTGTCCATGCTGCCGAGTTTCTACATTTAAGCTAGTCCCAATTGCCTGCATTTGGCCCATATCCTCTATATCAGTCTTACCCATGTAACTGTCTAAATGCTTTTTAAAAGACAAATTTGTACCTGCCTCTAATGCTACCTCTGGGAGCTTGTTCCAGATACTCACCACTCTCTGCGTGAATAAATTGGCTCTCTGGAGCCTTTTATATCTCTCCCCTCTCACCTTAAACCTATGCCATTTAGTTTTAGATTTCCCTCTCTTTGGGAAGAGATGTTGGCTCGCTACCTTACCTAAGCCCCTCATTTATTTTATAGGCTTATATAAGATCACCCCAATGCCTTCTATGCTTCAAGGAAAAAAGGCCCAGTCTATCCAGCGTTGCCTTATAACTCATCATCAAGTCCTAGTCGCATCCTTATAAATCTTTTCTGCTCTCTTTCTAGTTTAATAATATCCTTTCTATAATATCCATCATCCTTTTGGGGCGAGTGCAGTCATTTGATCAAACAAATACTCTGCTTGTTTTGTAACAGTCTTCAGAAATAACATCTGAAAGCAGAAATAACATCAAAAAGCTGCTTGCTCCTGTCAACTTGGAGCCGGTTTGCTTGTATCAGACTGTAGAGGAATCCTAAAGAAAACCTAATTTCCATAGTAGTATTCGAGAAAAGTAAATAAAAGCTATGGTTTTAACTTCGTCAGCCAAAACCAAAGCCTTTGGATTGTTACAGCTAGAGCAACCAGCTTTTTGCAGTCAGTGATCTTTCATAAATTGCCTTTTCTTGTTGAATCTTAATTTTTCCAATTTTATAATGTGTGTGTGATGACTTGTGAGACAAGTTTACCTTTTTTATAATTTTAGTATCTTTACCTGGATTGGTTTTTAGCATAATAAGATTGGAAAGTGGCAAATGTTGTGCCTTTGTTTAAAAAGGGCTTCAGGGAAAAGCCTGGGAACTACAGGCCAGTTAGCCTCACATCTGTGGTGAGTAAATTGTTGGAAGGTATTTTGAGAGAGAGGATCTGTAGGCATTGAGTAATGCAGGGACTGATTATGGACAGTCTGCATGGCTTTGTGAGTGGAAAATCATGTCTCACAAATTTAATTGAATTTTTTGAAGGAATAACCAAGAAGATAGATGAGGGCAGTGCAGTTGATGTTGTCTACATGGACTTTAGCAAGGCCTTTGACAAAGTACTGCATGGTAGATTGTTGCATGACGTAAAATCTCATGGGATCCAGGGTGAGGTATCTAAATGGATACAAAGAGGGTGGTGGTAGAGAGATTTTTTCCAAACTGGAGGCCTGTGACCAGCAGTGTACCTCAGGGATCAGTGCTGGGCTCACTGTTATTTGTCATTTATTTTAATGATTTGGATGAGAATATAGGGGGCATGGTTAGTAAGTTAGCAGGTGACACCAAGATTGGTGGACAGTGAGGAAGGTTATCTCCAATTGCAGTGAGATCTTGATCAATTGGGCCAGTGGGCTGATGAATGGCAGATGGAGTTTAATTTAGACAAATGCGAGGTAATACATTTTGGTAGATTAAACCAGGGCAGGATTTACTCAGTTAATGGTAGGGTGCTGGGGAGAGTTACAGAATAGAGAGATCTAAGGGTACATGTTTATAGTTCCTTGAAAGTGGAATCGCAGGTGGACAGAGTGGTGAAGAAGGCATTCAGCATGCTTGGTTTCATTGGTCAGAACATTAAATACAGGAGTTGGAACATCTTGTTGAAGTTGTACAAGACGTTGGTAAGGCCACACTTGTAATAGTGTGTGCAATTCTGGTCACCTTATTATAGAAAGGATATTATTAAAGAGTGCAGAAAAAGTTTACTAGAATGCTACCAGGGCTTGATGGATTGAGTTATAAGGAATGGCTGAATAGACTGGACTACTTTCTCTGGAGCATAGGAGGCTGAGGGGTGACCTTATAGAGGTCTATAAAATAATGAGGGGCATAGACAAGGTAGATAGTCAATATCTTTTCCTAGAGGTAGAGGAGCCTAAAACTAGAGGGCATAGGTTTAAGGTGAGAGGGGAGAAATAACAAAAATGTCCAGAGGGGCAATTTTTTCACAGAGGGTGATGAATGTTTGGAACAAGCTGCCAGTAGAGGCAGGTACAATTTTATCTTTTAAAAAGCATTTAGGTAGTTACATGGGTATGATGGGTATAGAGGGATGTAGGCCAAGTGTGGGCAATTGGGATTAGTTGAGGTGTTTTTAAAAAAAAGGACGGCATGGACAAGTTGGGCTGAAGGGCCCGTTTCCATGCTGTAAACCTCTGTAACGCTATGATTCTAATCCTTTGTTTAAATGCAAGGGAATCTGTCCAGCTGAGTTATTTGCCATTAGCACAAACAGACAAATACATACTGTGAATTGGCATATTTATCCATTTAATTTTTTTAGAAACCTGCTACCATCAACTGTGGAATGGAAAAAAGAGAGAGAATTCTTCTTTACACGTTCATAATATTAACTTGTTGAGGCATCCGATGCAAACTGCACCATCTAAGCCTTTAAGTAAAACTGCTTGTGATTTTGGTGCCAAAAGATTGTTATGCTTTTATTCACTCAAGACAAAAAATTCTCTCATTTTAAAATTGGGTAAAATCCTTGGAAGTATTTTGTTTGTTCAGTCTTGGCTTGCGTAACTTAAATGGTTCCAAATACATGGTAAACCTTCTCCCTTTTAATCTGTGGTCACCAGTGTTTTTGGATGACTCTCTCAGAATACTGTGGTACAGAGGGACGATCTCGTACATGAACCACAGGAGACTAGCATGCAGGCACAGCTAGTAATTAAGACAAACAGAACGTTTATGACAAAGGGCATGGAGTATAAAAGTAGGGAAGTCTAGCTACAACTGTGCAGGGCATTGGTGAGACCATGCCTGGAGAATAGTTTTAATCTCCTTATTTTAAAAGGGATTGCAGAGAGTGGGGGTCAACGGGTGCTATTCGGATTGGCGGATGGTGACTAGTGGAGTGCCCCAGGGGTCGGTGCTGGGGCCTCAGCTTTTTACCATTTATATAGATGATCTGGAGGAGGGAACCGAGTGTAGGGTGTCGAAATTTGCTGATGACACCAAGATTGGGGGAACGGCAAATTGTGCGGAGGGTGTGGAGAGTCTGCAGAAGGATCTAGATAGACTGGGCGAATGGGCCAGGAAATGGCAATTGGAATTTAATGTTGGCAAGTGTGAGGTGGTCTGGTCCACTTTGGTAGGAAGAATGGTAGGAAGGACTATTATTTACGGGGCGAAAAACTGCAGCAGGCGACGGTGCAGAGGGACCTCGGGGTCCTTGTGTATGAGTCGCAAAAACCCAGCTTGCAGGTGCAGCAGGTGGTCAGGAAGGCGAATGGGATGCTGGCCTTCATAGCGAGGGGGATTGAATATAAAAGTAGGGAGGTCTTGCTGCAGCTGTATAGGGCATTGGTGAGGCCGCAGCTGGAGCACTGTGTGCAGTTTTGGGCGCCGCACCTGCGCAAAGATATTTTGGCCTTGGAGGGAGTACAGAGGAGGTTTACTAGGCTGATACCGGAGTTGAGGGGGTTGAGCTATGAGGAGAGGCTGAATAAACTGGGCTTGTACTCGTTAGAGTTTAGAAGAATGAGGGGAGATCTCATTGAGATGTATAAGATGATGAATGGGATGGATAGGATAGAGGTGGAGAGACTCTTCCCGCTCAAAAAAGACAGTAGGACTAGGGGGCACAGCCTCAAGATAAAGGGGGGTTGGTTTAGAACAGAGTTGAGGAGGAACTTCTTCACTCAAAGGGTGGTGAATCTCTGGAATTCTCTGCCCGTTGAAGTGGTGGAGGCTACCTCGCTAAATATTTTTAAGACGCGGGTTGATGGGTTTTTGATAAGAGAGGGGATTAAGGGTTATGGGGAGAGGGCGGGAAAGTGGAACTGAGCAGCGACAGATCAGCTGTGATCTTATTGAATGGCGGGGCAGGCTCGAGGGGCTAGATGGCCTACTCCTGCTCCTATTTCTTATGTTCTTATATACTAGCATTTGAGACAATTCTGATAAGATCCATTAGGTTGATTTCTGGGAAGAAGAGCTTACTTATGAAGAAAAGTTTGACAGACTGCACCTATACTCATTGGAGTTTAAAATAATGCTATGTGAAAATATCTAATTTGATAGTTCATATATTTTAGAAATATGTCTTTTAGCCTTGGCAATTAAATGTAAGATTAATGGGCAAAATTCCAGGTTTGAGAGGTTGGAAAACAAAGCCAAAAGTAATTGCAACTCCAAGGACACTGAACAATGGGTAACCCTTTTCTGAATCTTGGTATAGGATGTCTGTGGTTGTTTTTATAACTAGTAGTAAATTATTCATGTGGTTTCCAGATGAAAGGTTTAAAAGCAGCAGATAGACAAAGGAAGATCTTAAGATATCCATTTACTTTACAGATCAAAGCACAGGTTTAAAATGATTGACAATTAGTTTAAATCTCTACATGAACGTCCCAGGTGTGTTGTGTTGCAGTCAGGATAGATGGCAGAGAAGAAATCTTTTTTTTAGGTTTATCTGTGTATTTTGTCACAGGAATAGTTATTCAGCTTGGAAGACTGTGAGAAAGCAGTGGTGATTCTGTTGGCAGTGAGAACAAAGAACATAGAGGTTTTCAGGAACCAGTGATGTTCTTGATTTGGAATCACTTAGCAGGAATTGTAAGCAGGCCCCATGTTCAGAATGAAAAGTCTAAATTCACAAAGAATCAAAACTGACAGATCTGTTTGGTAAAGCTAGTTGAAGAGATCAGCAATGAAATTTTAGCTGACAATGAGAGCTCTGGAAGTCGAAATGCCAGGCTGGAAAACTATAGAGAGTCAAAGTGAATTCCTAAGAGCTGTGATTTGTTTCCAGGAGAAGTGAAAGAACCCTCAAAGTCCTCAAAAGTTGAGGGAAATACATGAGTGGAATTTAAAACTGAGCAGAAAGTGGTCTGTGTTGTGAATATTTAGTTTATGATTCATGTTAGTATTATGGAAAGAATGTTTAGTCCTGGGAAGATTAAAGTTGTTAGGGTAAAGTAGTTAAATTACTGAGCTTCAGAGATTGCCAGAATACTTAACAGGTCAAAAGGTGACCTATGTTTGTTTAATAAAGTCAGAATAGAAGAGAGACAGAACTATAAAACAGCAACTGGAGTTACTTGGCTAAAAAGCAGGAGATGTGAAGTCTGCAATATTTGCAAAAGCCAGGGCAATTCAGAGAGATGTTTCGGGAGTTAAAGCTAAACGTGTTTAAAAGCATTCAGAAAATCTTGGAAGATGATAAAACCTATTTACTTCATCAGATCAAAGAAGAAATTGTAAATGAGGGGTAATTAATCTAAAGATTGGTTTGAGTACAATCCAGAACAAACTATATTGTCATGGTGATGTGTGGAGCTTAGTTACAATTTATCTGGGTGCCTTTGCTGAAAGTTAGTTGCAGTTTGGACCTGATATGCTTTTCTGCTCACTGAGAGAAATAGCCAAAGCAGATGACCATGCTTTAGACCTGCATTGTAGACGAGGATAAAAACCCGAACTTTGTCATAAACTCTATGGAAGGTGAATGAAGCATAATTTCGATTTGTATTTTGTGAAGGAACAGAACCTAGAAGATAGCCTAGCTTGAAACTAGTGGACCATTCTAGAGTTGTCCTCCACAGAGCCTTGTGCCAAATAAAATAACAATCAGAATAGCTTGGAAATACTGGAGTAAGGGACAAAGGTATCCACGGTCAAAAGATGGTAAATGATGGTAAATGCAAGTTTTATCTCTGAGTAGCTGGAGCGGAGGAAAATTGAATATAGTTTCCAGAGAACAGTGGCTTACTGATGGATGGTCCCTATAGAAGTAAATAATGATAAGATTAATGTGTCTTATAAGAGAATTCTTTGGGGAAGTAATCTGAAAACGTTATCGTTTTTGGTTATAAACCATATTGTTAAATTAATAGTGCTAAGACTTTTTAAATTTTGTTTTATGTCCAATAAAGTTTGTGTTTTGTTTTTTAAGAAGTGAAACCTTATGCCGTAGTAATATTGTTGAAAAAGATGTTTGGGTTTCCCCTTAAATGTTAAGGGCTCTAAGCCAGATCATAACATACAAAATTTTGGGGCTTAAAGAGTGAGAATTTGATTTATAATGTTCAAGTAGTAGTACTTGCTTTGTTAATTCTTGTACAGGAAAGGTTTTTGTTTTAAAGCATGAAATCTTGCAGTGTGCTTTTAATTAATACCTGGAAGTTATGTAGAAATGCTCACAATTGTTTGGATTATATATTTATTGTATAATATAGTATTCTACTGCTAAAATGAACTGGATTCATTCAAGGCTTAGTGTCTTTGAAGCTAGCAATCAAACATTTGATATGGGAAAGGCAATTAACGGTGGCAAACATTTGTGACCCCCAATGTTTTTCTTTGCTTAAATTTCTTGGCGATTTCTAAGTGACTGAGAGTGAATCTCTTCCAGTGAATTAAATTGCGTAGAACTAGACGGTCATTCTCTTGCAAGTCTCTTGTCCTTCTCCTGCAGCGAAGAGAGAGAGAGAGAGGACAAGAACCTGGTCAGAACTAATTTGCTTCACTTGTAATCTGATTAAAGGATTTGGGGCAGAATGCTCAGGCTTTCTTGGACGCTCTCCCCAGTTCCCCACCAACTGGTAGTCCTGTGGACACCAATCTGTCATAGTCCTATACAAGTGGAAACAGGTGCTATGGACTCCAGAGGGGAGCATGGACATAAGTACTGCCTCTACCTGTGCTTATAGGCTGCATAGGAGGATCCCTCAAAGGACCTGGGGTATTGGGCCCTTGGGTTGGGGAGAGGGCATTGATCTCAGAAGTCTTCCCCAGGATGGGGTTCACATGGCTGGTCATCTCCGTGGAGCCTTGAAAATCTTCAGCATATGAACTTCAAGTAGCTTTTAGGTTGACCTGGAGACTCATGTCGCTGTAGGTTTGATTTGCTTTGAAGCCTTTATTTCAAATAAAAATTTATGCCCCAGGAAAATTTGAAAACTTTTGGTTTGACAGCTCAAGCCCATTTCAATGCATAGGTGAGCTCTGTTTGTTTATACAATCACTCAATGCTTCATTAACTTGTACAGACCTTTTGATTGGCAGGTCCATGTTATTTTAAAACAGGCAGTGGGGATGTTTATTTACACAAACACTTCCATGGTCCATTAACGGTGAAGTACTTCCTCTTTTGAACAACTGTCTAATGTAGTTTTTTCCCAAGTGAGGACCCCTTTTATCTGAACTGGGCAGGGGGGAAACAGGTGTTGGCTGTACGCAATTTCTTTCTAAGGCAGATTATTTTCACTTTAGAAATAGATTGCCGTAATGGCAGGTGCTCAGGTTAATCCCAAATTTTTTGAGCTGATACTTCAGAACCCCTCCTACCTGAATAGAATGCCGTAAGAAGTCTCACAACACCAGATTAAAGTCCAACAGGTTTATTTGGTAGCAAAACCCACTAAATTTCGGAGTGCTGCCCCTTCGTCAGGTAAATGGAAGCTCTGTTCACAAACAGGGCATATAAAGACACAAACTTAATTTACAAAATGATGTTTGGAATGCAAGTCTTTACAGGTAATCAAGTCTTAAAGGTGCAGACAATGTGAGTGGAGAGAGTGTTAAGCACAGGTTAAAGAGATGTGTATTGTCTCCAGACAGGACAGTTAGTGAGATTTTGCAAGCCCAAGCAAATCGTGGAGGTTACAGATAGTGTGACATGAACCTAAGATCCCAGTTGAGGCCCTTGTTATACATGATGTTATACATAGGATCAATAATACTCTAGACATAGTCCTATATACCATTAATTATTGACTTTCTTATTGACTGTGTATCATCAGGAACATCCTATTCCTCTTTGGTTGTATACAATCTTCTTGAATTTGGTTGTCCTTGACCTAGAAGTATGATTTGTAGCTTCAGCATATTCCTCTTCTCTTGGAACTAATTTTGCATCATTCTCATGTGGTTTAGTAGCACAGACACAATCATTAAGCAACTCGTATTCAACTAAGTATTCAGTTAGTAGTATTCACATCACTAGAGATTCAAGACGTTGGTACTTCTGGAGATGATCCTTAGAAATCATTTTGAGGTGACAACAATTGGTCAGCATAGCACCATCAAACTAATTCATTTGAACACTTTAAGAAATTGGACCAGTTTTTTCTAAAACGATGGCTGGTACCCACTTCTTCCTCATGCGTGCCCATGCGCTAATACTCGATCACTATGTTGAAATGTGGTTGTTTTTGGCGGGGTTGGGGGGCCCAGGTGCCTGCCACAGTTCTTGAAGATCAGGGAGCCCTTTAAAAAAGGCAACCTGATTGCTGAGGAGCACGATCAGTCAGCGTGTCCAAAAACATGTCCAAGTGCCATTGAATCACTCCTGATTAGCGCTGGCTGAGCCGGTGGGAAACACTGATTTTTTTTTTCCCACTGGCGGCAGCACTTTTTTTCAGAGAACCGTGCCATTAGTCTCTGTGAAGCTGGAATTGTGATGCTGGAAGTGTGATATTAATGTGATTGAAACTGCATAGATGTACCATTTTTCGAATGTGGATAGTCACTCTTTAAGCCTTTTCAGTTTGCAGTTAGCATGGATTAAGTCTTTGGGCACCTGGCATGTATGATTACACTGGCCAAATGAAAGTTATTATTTAAATGGCTTTTTAAAATTAAATTTATTATATATTTAGCTCGTAAAAATACCGATATTTTCAAGCCATTCAATACATCAGTGACTTGTATGGAATGGTATACTGTAAATGTTTTTATACTATATTAAAAAACTATTTTTATAATTTTTTATTAATTATATTTTAGCTTTGAAAACCAAAGCATTTAATGTATGACATTCCATCTTCAAATTTGCTATTGCAATAGATTGTTCTATTTTTACCAAACATTTTTTGTCTTTTTTTTTAAATGACGAATAAAATTGGAGTGGTGTTTCTTCCTGTAAATAAATAATTTAGCATTCATATTTCATGGTAATTTTAAAAAGATATTCCTGCAAGATTTTATTTTTAACAAGTGAAAGAAAGACTTTGCAGTGTTACCATGACCCAAATAGTTAATAGCTATTACAGATAATCATTAAGATAATCCTGCAGTAGCTCTGGGAAGAATTAACCTATGCACAGCAGGGATTAGACTTTGCAGGCCACCCGTGGATGGAAAAGTGGGCAGCTGAACTGTAAAATAGGGCACCATGCCATTGGTGTAGTGCCTGCCATTGGCCCATCTCCTCCTCCTCCTCCTCCTCCTCATCCTCATCCTCATCATCCCCCCCCCCCAGGGGTGGCATTGTTTGGAGTGCTTGCCCATTGTTCAACTGAGACATTTAAATGGGCAATTAATACCACTTAACGGCTGCATCCCACTACTGCTCAGATTTAATGGATGGCAGTAGAGGCCTATGCCCAATGTGCAGCCCCTATGGGCTGCTTGTCAGTGAAAAGGGTGGGGTTCATGAATACCTTCTCTCTGGGTCCCCAGAGCCGATGGAGACCTGCCAACAATTATTTTCCCTGAATTCACCCCCCATATCCAACTCACCCCCTTGCTAGGACCTGCCGGTCAAGCCCAGATGTAATTCCATATATAACTGGGAGTCTAATTAACTGCTAATCACCTCCTCAATATCCTCAGTTCAGGATACGGTAACCACTCCTTGCGCTGCTGTTGGAAATGCAGATCTTGCCTGCCTCCAGTTGACGGAAAACTTTATCAGATGTGACTTCCTCCTGGAATGGGATAGGTGCCTAACCTCTAATAATAAAAGATTTATTGGTCATAAATTTGAAGTGAGCTGAGCTAGCTGAGAGGAGGTAGACTTGCCCCTAGCATTTATGCTGGAGTATGGGGAGCCCCTCAGTTTATGACCACACCCTGCAGGCATGTTCTTGTCCGTCCTCTGCCCCCACAACTCCTGAGCCAGATTTTCATGAAATCCTGTCTCTCGCCCATATGAGGTTTGCTTGTGGCTCCCACACTGGCTACCCAAAAGAACTGCGGTCTTCACCAAGAGCCATGTGCATAGAAAAGGGGTGGGAGTAATGGTATCTTCTGAAGAAAGGTTAGAAGGTTGGGCCTGTATCCACTGGAGTTTAAAAGGATGAGATGACTTTCTTGAAATATACAAGATCCTGAGGGGACAAAAGCAGAAAATGCTGGAAAATCTCAGCAGGTTTGGCAGAATCTGTGGAGAGAGTGTAGAGCCAACGTTTCGAGCCTAAATGATCCTTTGTCAGAGGGGATCCTTTGTCTTGAGGGGACTTGACAAAATGGATGCTGAGAGGATATTTCCCCTTGTGGGAGTCACCTGAACCTAGGGAACGCAGTTTAAAAGTAAAGGGTCACCCTTTTAAGACAGAAGGAAAGAAATATTTTCTTTGAAGGTCATAAACCTGGAACCCTCTTGCCCAGAGTATTGTAGAGCAAAACCATTGAATATTTTTAAGGCAGAGTAAATAAGAGGAATCAAAGGGTATGTGGAATAGGCAAAGAAGGACTATCAATCAGCTCAGCCATGATCTTTTTGAATGGCAGAACAGACTTGATGAGCTGAATGGCCATATGCTCCTGATTTGTATACATGTAATGATACATTTGAAGAGATAAGTGTAATCATAAGTATGTCCAAGAACAGTGAGCACTGGTGCAGTTGACCAAGCCCTTGAAATAAAGTTCATTTTCTGAAGCTCTGGGCTCCAGTATCTAAGCAGCTGAAGAGATGCTGTGCAAGTGACCCATTGAAGTCAAGAATTGAAATTCTGCTTCCATCAAAAACTGCTTACCCTAGCTCCAAATATTATTCTTTACAGTTTGAACACGGGATGTATACTAGTCAATCATTTCCAATAGTCTGCATCACTAAACTGTACACTAGGAATTTGAACATCAATGCCCTCTAACAAACCAGTGCTAGTCCTTCTGATCTCTAGCAATCACAGCAGCGTAAAACAGTATGAAGGACTACGTAAACCAAAAGGGCAAAAATCTGCAGAAGGTGCGAGAAGAACATGACTCTTTTTCTCTTCACTCCTTCAGAAAATTGTCTAGGTCAGGCTGCAGCACTTGGGCTGAAGGACAAATGCAGATCATGCACAGCATCTCTTTGCACACTCAAGAAAGCAGCAATTGATTGAAAATCTGTGTGTGATAAATTCAAATGGACTATTTACTGAAAGAATGGAAGTACGTATTTGCAATGACGTGGCATTCAGTGTATCTCAAAGCCAATAAAGTACTTTTGAAGTTTTTCACAGTATTAAATGTGGCAGCCAATTTGTACGCAGCAAGGCCTGGCAATCAGCCATGCAATAATTAACAGATAATCTGTTTTTGTGATGTTGTTGAGAAACAAATATTGGTCAGGGGAATGTCATGAGAATTTACATCCTCCTGAGAGGGTAGACAACACTGCACTAGAATGTTGGCCTATGCAAAATGCTCAGGTCCCTGGACTGGAACTTCAGCTCCACCCTCTAACTCAGGTGACAGATGAGCCATAAAAAAAGACCAAGTGAAGACCATAAAAATGAAAAACCTCAATAACTGTGAGCAACCTAAATAATAAGCTTTGGCATCCCAAAATGTTGTGAGAAGAACAGAACAAAAGTTAATTCATTAGACCACATGGTACCTTGCAATTGGACAGCAGGTAGGTCTGGATGTTCCTCTAAAATACTATTTCTCACCTATTTCCCACCTATTTCCAGCACACACTCTGGTATCACATTCCAAATCATGACAATTTGCTGCATAACAGAAATTATCCTCTAGTTATCTTAAATCTGTGTTCTTTGGTTATCAGCACTCTTCCCAAAATGTATCACTTCATACCATAGAATCATACAATGCAGAGGGAGGCCATTTGGTTCATCAAGTCTGCATTGACCGCAATCCCACCCAGGTCCTATCCCCATAATCCCATGCATTTACCCTATCTAGTGCCCCTGATACTAAGGGGCAATTTAGCATTGCTAATGCATCTAACCTGCATATCTTTGGACTGTGGGGGGAAACTGGAGCACCCTGGGGAAACCCACGCAGACACAGGTGTAGACTCCGCACAGACAGTGATCCAAAACCGGGAATTGAATCTGGGTCCCTGGCGCTGTGTGGCAGCAGTGTGAACCACCATGCTGCCACATACGTCACTGAATTAAATTTCATCTGTCTATTCATTGTTCTCATGTCTGTGTCCTCCATGAAGTCTGCTGTTATCCCCCTCATTGCTTATTAAATTTCAGGTCCTTTTACATTGCAACTTGTGCCCGGAAATCATGAAACCAAAAATGTTCAAGAATATTACACTCTGATCATCAATCAGAACAGATCCATCTTATTGATTTAATGAGTTGAATTTTACAACTCTGTGTAAGGGGGTACTTGTGAAAATAACATGTATGGCTAGACTGCACCATTTGGCCCACCTCTGACCTGGCCCCATATTGTGGTGAGGGGTGTAGGGGAGGAAAGGTGGCAGGTTGCCCACCCAATAGTCAGCTAAGGCCAATTGAGGCCCTTAAATATCAATTCACTGCCACTGAAATTTTTCTATCTGCTGAGGAAGACTTTTACTGTGCAGGCTGCTATTGGCCCTCCTTTAGGGAGTCACCTGTGCCCATCTGGGGCAACTTCTCCAAAGGTGTACCCCTCACTGTCCCCCTCTCATTGCCTTTCTAATCCCTCTTCATCCAATCTTGCCCCTTTTAAAGGGGTTTCTAAGCCAGTCCTGTCCAAAATCCCTAGATTTGGATTAAGTCTGTGAAACTACCCCTCTTATGGATGTGGCCACGAATTTCTGGCATTAGAATCCTAGAATCCTACATTGCAGAAGGAGGCCATTCGGCCATTGAGTCTGCACAGACCACAGTCCCACCGAGGCTCTATTCCCATAATCCCATGCATTTACCCTAGCTATTCCCCCTGACACTAAGGGGCAAGTTAGCATGGCCAATCTGCCTAACCATTGCATCTAATAGTTAGATGGACCGAAGGCATTGCTGGTCTACAGTGCTGTCGAACAATCTGATTGGCTGACAGCTCTCTGGGATGGGACTCCTCCCTGATGGGGAGGGAAAGTCTCATTCTCACCCAATTAAGGCATCCCTAGCATAATATTGCTGCTGGACAGCTGGATTTGTGGTTGGCGATTTGCCTGGGGTTTGGAGATGGTGATTGGAGATAATTCAGTCCTTTGTAAAGTCCACACAAATGTTGACAGTTATCAATTCACATGCATAATTGTAAGAAAGCATTGAAATCAACATAGGTTAGTCACTTGATGTTTGATTACTTCTCCTTTGCATAATCCATCTACTGTTTTAAAACTGTATTTTACACTGGCTTTTAATAATTTTCAAGCATTATGGCATAATTTGAGTCTTCCATAGAGCAAGATCTTCAGTATGCACAAACAAACGAAACATTCATTATGTTACAGAATAATATTTATGTATACCAGTGACATCAAAAAAATTTCAAAGGTATATCAAACCATGGATGCTGAGCCATAAAAGGAACTGTTAGAAGGAAAAAAATTCAGCAAAAAACCTGAGATTTAAGGGGATCTTAAGGTGAGAGAGAGATGGCAAGATGAAGAGGTTTAGGAAAGGCACAGGTTTAGGCACAATCAACAAGTTGGCAAAGTTTCACCCAACAATAATGGGAGGGAGGCGTAGAATGGGGGATGTACAAAAGGCCAGGTTCAGAAAAATAGAGAGTTTAGGGGGAGAGCGTTAGAGGGTTGAAAGATGTTCCAGAGAAAGGGCCATGGTGAATTGTAAGGACGAGAATTTAAAATTTGTGACCTTTGGGGATGGGTGCCAATGTAGATTAACAATAATAAGAAGCACAAGTAAGTGGAATCTTGGTGCAGAATAGGATGCAAGCAACAGAACTTTGAAGGAAGTAAAATTTGCAGTGGATGGAGGATTGAAGGCCACTGAGGTGAACATCAAAATAGTCAAATCTGGAAATGACCAAGGCAAGAGTGAATATTTTAGAAGGAGATTGGTTGAATCAGGGTGAAGGTGAGCAAAAAAGACGGTCTTTGTGGCAGATAGAGAATGAGATTAGAAATTCTGTGCAGTTGAACAAACTTCTGTGATTGCAAACAAACTGATTCATCTTCAGATGATGGCTATAGAGAGAGAGAGAGAGAGAGCAACACTGGTTACAGTATGAAGCATATGATGGATGACAATGATTATGATTTTGGTCTTTGATATTTCATTGGAGAAAATTGCAGCTTATCCACTATTTTACCCAGTCATTTTACTTTTTTAAAAAAATCTTCCCTTCCCTCTCTTCCAAAGGAAATTATTTCAGCATTATTTATTTTTGGCATTTTGTTGGGACAGGAGCATAACCATTTTTATTAGCCTCTACAGGTTTAGGAGGCCGTATAAATCGATTAAAAAAAAACTCCTCAAAGTTTCAACATTAATGCAAACCTGACCTCATAACTAATAGCAACGAGCCGTATTTTTGAACCTTTATAGGAGAAGCAATTTATCTTGTTCGAAGATAATTTGAACAAATCAGTTAAAATATTTTCACTGATCTACATCAAACTTTATGTAGGGAATAAACGTTAACATTTTGGGCAGTCTGAACAATACAGATTGAATTCAGATAAAACACTTTTCAACTGCTATTGATCAAGTATTTTGTATTCAAAATAATCTAGTTGGGGAAGTTTAAAGTTGCAGCATGTTGTACAAGATTTGGTTGACAATTTTGAGGTTTTGAAGAAAAAATAGATAATGATGTGCTATTAATTAAATAATTTTTTACACATTATTTCACCACTTTTTTGCCATTATTTCATGGCTGCACTGTGTGACATTTCTAGGATAAGCAAAATGGGTTTTCTGTGAGGGAGTTTGTATGGAATGAGCTCTTTAAAATCTCATTCAGATTCCAGTTGGAGATAATGCCTCTGTAAGTAGCTTTAATCATCTTATCTTCTTGCATTAGGTAAAAGTTAATCTGTACAGCATTTCAGGAATTTTGATAACTGTAGCTATTTCTGTTAGATGTTTGTGTTTAACCTTGCACTGGAGTTCAAAACAAATTAATGGAATGATTTTAATATTGAACAATCAGGAAAGATCAACGCTTTGAAAATAAAATGTTCAAACCAAACTTAATGTCCTGGAAGCAAGGATACACCATGGTGGATTTCTTTTAAACACCAGACTCCCAGCTGACCCAAAACAAAAATAAACAAAGGAAAATGTATAATCCAAACAGGAGATTACAAATGATAGCAAGATATTCGATTTTTGTATGCAATGTAAAAGAGTTTATAATCCTTTTGGTGTTGAGATCATTAATAAAGTGATTGATTTGAAAGTTACCTTCATCGTGACCTCCTATGGCCCCAATGCCCAAAAATGTTGATTAAATTGGGTTTTAATGGCAGTTCCCTTTCATTAGTCTTCATTATGACCTGTCGAGATCTAGATAAACTCAGTTAATTGAGAGAGATATTCTGTAACTGATGATGTAATCAGTGCTGTGTGTGGAGTAAAAATACTAACACTTCAACTTATTCCTTGGGTTCTATTCCGTTTGTGAGTTAAATTGACACTCGTGGGCTTAAATTTTCACCACTGAACCAAGAAGCAGGAGCTGGGTTGTTTTCAGTCAGAAACCTACTTTTTGTGGGAAACTGATCAAAGATAACATTTTTTCATGGGGAAGCCTTAATTGGCATGGAGATTGACTCCAGTGAACAAGAAATCTATGAAGGTGGGACAGATGTAGCGGAGGACTCATTTAAACTCTCACAAAAAGCCATCACTGAGGCTGATGGTTGCCCTAAAGGAGAAATCTGATTATGCTAAAGCTTTCTGTAACACCAGTGGGACGTGACACATCACTGGAAAGCCGGAGGCCTAACACCCAGGAAGGGCTGCCTCTTGCTTCGTCGATGCTGATCTGAATCTGATGGAAGCATGAGAGAGGTGGGAGGTTCTCCTCTTAGGATGTGGCAGAAGGAGCCATCCCAATATGCATCTGAGGCACCTCCATGTTCAACATCATCTCTTTCCACTCTCTTCCACTCTCACCTCTTGTTCCAGCTCTTTTCTGGCTCTCTTCTGAAGGGCCGTGTTATGGTGAGCACAAGGGAGACCACAATGCCTGAGACCATGTTGGAGAGTATTGGAGAGTACCACACAATTGGCCCAGGCACTCGAACCTCAACTTCAGAAGTCTGATGGCCAGCTCACTGTGGTCCAATGAAACAGTTGACTTTAACTGTATCATCTCTGTGCCTGAGTCTGGGGCTCCCGAAGAGGGGTAAGTAGCCAGGTCTGAAATGGATATCTCTTGTCCTCTGGGGTCCATCAAACACTTGGGTTTGAAATGATGATGCAAGGTAGCTTACAGTGGGAGAGGATGAAAGAATTATGCAATTTCTAGGAAAACTAATACACATATAGAGGATAGAGGAAGCTTTTGTGGTTGCAGGCCAGTTGAATATTAAGGTGGAAGCCCTTCCTTTTGATAAATCTGAGTGGGCAGTCACTTGGTGCTACAAGGGAGCAATTGATGACGCTTAGCACTTAGGGGAAGCTCGTGGTGGTGACGATACCAAATTCCATCTGTTCAACCGGGACTGCTGTGAAAAAAATGTACTGACCAACTCTAATGAAGACGGAATCAATGACCTGAGATATGCAGTGATGTGCAGCTGCTTGTGAAATGTCATCAAGGTCTGCAACTAATCCTTGGAATCAGCCAGAAACTAAGAAGTTCAAGATCACAGTGATTTTGACGCTAGGGCATGACAACCAGAGATATAAGGTCTTTGGCGATGACAGCACAGATATCACTGATCATCTACCCGGAGAGTCTGAGTCTCCTGTGCTTGTGAGTCTTACTCAGCTTCAATTAATCTGTGTTGTGTTGAGTATATGTGCCAGAATTATACCCCCCAACCTGCCAAGGGAATTGGAGCGGGTGACAGGTAGGCAATGGTGAGGTCTGTTGACTTTGGGCAGGATTTTACTGTTTCGGATGAGCGAGGCCATAAATTCTTGCCTGTGGAGTCAATTATCTTCCTCCCTGCTTTCCTCTCCCATAGCCTACTGATATCAGCACACCAACATTTCTGCAGAAGGTTTTGCTCTTCATCGCAACTGGGCTGAATATCTGACAGTTTGGATTCTACTGCCAACTGAAGCCCTCCATGTGGGAAGTTACTGTCCAATTGTCCTTAGCAGCTTTGCCCCTGCTCTTCCCACATCATGTCAGACGTTTGACTCCATTCAGTGCCCAGGCACTGTGTCCATGGCAGTTGTGCTGTGCTAGGAGCACCTCTATACCAAATGCTGAGTCACTCACAATCAGATCAGCCATGACCCTACGAAATGACGAAGCAGGTTCAGCGTGCTAAATGCCCTACTCCTGCTCCTACTACTTATGACTTTATGATCTTATTTTCTCTGCTGACATGGGGTCATACTGATGCTCTGGGGCAGCCATTACTAGCTTTCCACCTTTCCTTCAGCAAATCTTTTACTGAAGACACAAGTAACCCATACATTCCTTTAAAAAAATTAATGTTTCAATAATGACAAGCTTTTCATGAGATTTTAAACATATGCCATTTACCTCAGTTGAGATGAGAGTAGGATTCCAATCCTACCCTTCCCACGTCCTGAGGAAAATTTCCAGTGCTGGGGAACAGCGCCTATAATTGACATTCTGCCTGGCGTACGTATTATTGTGATACACCGGCCGGTGTAGGTATTGTGACATGCTATCTGGTCTAGTTATTGTTGTGACATGCTGCCTGGTGTGGGTATTGTTGTGACACGCCACCTGGTGTGGGTATTGTCATGCCCTTCTGTCCTTTGCTCTCACTTTCAGGGGGCCCCAAAAATTCAGTTCTTGGCTTTGTCATGGTTGAGGTTTTAATCAATAATTTAGCTATCTCAATCCACTACTTGCTCTTATCGTCCACATCATTTCCCTCCTGACATTCACCCTTCTCTAGACAATTTCTAACTAACTCCTTCACCAATTCACTCCCAAATCCTACTTCTCCAGCCCTCAACCTATTAGGACACCACTTCCTTTGCTGACCTGACAACCTGCCCTCATATGACCAAGTTACTCACCATTTTAAGTAGTTTTGGAAGACATGAGAAGGATTCGATAGTGCTTTATGTAGTCCACTCAGAGCTGGCAGTAATTTAGTAAGACCATACAAAATAACAACAGAAGGTAGGCCATGTGGCCCCTCAAGCCTAGAGTAAGGGTCACCCATTTACGACAGAAATAAGGAAGAATTTCTTCTGAGAATAATGAATCTATGGAATTTTTTATCGCAGAAGGATGTATACAGGTTGGGTTGTTAAGCATGTTCAAGGCTGAGATAGACAGATTTTTAATCACCAAGAGATCATCCCATTATCACCATGCTCTACACCTGTCTTGCATGTACATTGCACATACCCGTCTTGTTGTAAAATGCTAAATTTGGCATAACCATTCCCATTATTGCCATGCTTTGGCCTGGGTTTTCTGCCCCCATGGCAGGGCTTTTTTGCACTGGATGCAGCGAGCCATTGGCCACTGGCGGGTTCTTCTGGTCCTGCCAGAGTCTATCGGCTTTTGCATGGCTCACCCGTTCCACTGTCGGAGAACCCGGGAAAAACTTTTGGAAGGCCAGAAAATTCTACTCTTAACACCTCCACGCTCAAGGGCTCCGATGGCACCATCATTTTGAAGGACAAGAACAACTTGCAATTTTTATCCTGATACCTCACTGCATCAGATTCACTTTCCTTACCGCTTACACTTTAATCTCTACCTGTAATGCTAAATGCAAGAAGATTGTAGATTTCCTTGAATCATTTGTGCAGCTATCTCAAATGTCACTCTTTTCCCTGCCCACTACCAATCACTTCACAATCCCCTGCTCTTTCTAATCTTGGCTCAACATAAGCCTGCAGTTTCCCCCCTTGCTCCTCACATTTGTTCTTGGAATCAAGGGTTGAGGAGATTGAAAAGGGGAGTGTAAGATGATTTGTAGTAAGAAGCCAAGGATGATCCTGGAATAGTGAACAGTGATGGCAAAAGAAAGCATGGCCTGATTAGTGTTTTAATGTAGTTCAGTCAGTTCTGACAGTTGATGGCTAAATCAATAGTCTGCCATATAAGTTCAAGTCTGCCTTCGGATTGAAGTGCCGTATCTGGGGAATGGTCAGGGTGGGATGGAATGGTTTTACTGAGGATGCTGGCAGTAAACTTGAGGCTGCAGTTAAACAAATTAGTAGTTACCAATATGTTGTGGGAAAAGGAAGGTCAAAGGTTAGACAGTTTGAATTTAGAGATTTGAGTTAGAGTTTGGTAATACATAAATAATTTGGACTTGGAAATTGGAAGGAGGGCAATATAAAACATTATGAATATTTAATATTGTTAACTGTTATAAAGAGGTTTAAGAGATTGTATTATGGGATGGTAAGTTTAAATTTTGGGTAAACAAAAGGGGGCTTATCATTGGTCAAGTTCTGCAATCTGACTGACTGTAGAACTGGATGGTTTGATTCTTAGAGACCATAGGAAGGCTTAGCTTATTTTTATTGTGAAAGGTGTGTAGTAACTTTCCATCACCATTTACCATGATGTCCAAATCTTGCCCCGTACTTGGACTTTATATGACATGGACCTCGCACGGACCCAACAGAAGCTGTCCCTGAAGTTCTTCATGTTAATTGAGTCACCAGTTTTGAATGTTCTGTCTGGCCTTACAGAATCATGGTTCTTCTGGATTTCTTGTTGGGACTCCACTCTCCCTGTTAAATTTGGGAAAAGTAAGCTTAATCTTGTCTGAAGCCTCATTCCCATTAATAATTCTGCTGAGGCGATTCCTGTCACAGTGTGAAGGGTGTTGCTGTAGTTGAATAAAGATCACGCCAGTTTGGTCTCTATGGATGATGTAGGTTGCTTCTTCATGCCAAGCTTAAGTCTGCGCCACTCATTTAGTCAACGCATTCAATAGCTGATGGAGTGCTGTCCTAACATGTTTGATTACACTGGAAAACATAAAGATCTGAAACTCAGCGCCTTTGACCTTAATATCTTTCTCGGCTCACCTAGTATTCCTTGACAGATTTTTAACAGCGTTGTTGGTTCCAGCGAACTTGCATACAACCATATTTACTTTTAACAATCCCAATTGGCGCCCTATTTCTCTCAGAAGTGCCCTGCGACCACATCAGTTGTGGTGGACTTGCGGGAGACCCAGCGACAGGTTACAATAGTTTATTCATGATTCAAGCATGAAGGGAACTTCCCCAGAGAAACATTTGAAGCAGCATTTCCCTCTGATATAGCTCTGTAAGTAGTCTCTCAACACCAGATTAAAGTCCAACAGGTTTATTTGGTAGCACGAGCTTTTGGATCGTTGCCCCTTCATCATCTCACCTAATAAAGGGGCAGTGCTCCGAAAGCTCGTGCTACCAAATAAACCTTTTAGACTTTAACCTGGTGTTGTGAGACTATTTTCTGTGTCTACCCCAATCCAACAGCGGCAACTCCACATCATGATACAGCTCACACAGGGACAACATTCTAATACAGGTCTGTGCACCAAGTCACAGATACAGACCATTTATACAGTTAATCAGTACAGAAAACATTGTATAAAATTCTGATCTAGTCTACATAGATTTATTATTAAACCTTCATCCAGAAACTTGGCTGTTTTCTCCTTCTAGCTAGAATCTATCTGCTCTAACATAAACAACCAAGGCCTTGTTGAGACCTTGCTAATGTCAGTTCCTCAGGGTATAAGCATTTAACCAGCATGCAATTTTAACTTCAATACAGGGGGGGTTAGCTCTATCCTCTCTTTTACTAAATCTATTCATTCACCTGAACAGTTGGCGCTGCGAGTGGCACTTTCCAAAGGGATACTCTGGTTATGCAAATTAATCCAACAAATTCAGACTTGCTTTTACTTGGGCTGATCTGCACATTTTGGGTTTCATACTCTAAACCTACCAAAGTCCCACTTCAGTGCCAACAGCTGTTAACCATTAATGCACAAATCCCAGCCTGATTCCAATCCCACACCTGCAAAAATAAGAAATGCCATATTTGGGGGTGGATCTTAAAATTTCCAGTCATTTCAATTATTTTTTCTCACTGTGGAAAGGTCTTTGTCTTGATAAAAATCTGGACTGTAGTCACTGTTGTAATATAGGAAACATGGCAACCAATTTGTGTGCAGCAAATTTCCCCACAAAACGATTTTCCCTGTATGTGGGCAAAGAATTTTATCAAGAGTGCCTGCGAGCTTTTCAGTGATCTCTGCTGAAGTGAATGATTTGATAATGAGTACGAACATATTTGGCCTCAATTATGATGCAGTTTAGTAGTTTGATGATCTTCGAGGAGACCATTAATATCTAGAAGAGAAATTTGAACATCCATTGATCAACAGAAAGAAATTATACCGCAAGATCTTGCAGTTTAAAACAAATGAATTTTACTATACAAGAATCAAGTAAAGCAAACAGCATTAAACACTGTCTTAGATGAATATTTATGTTTTACATCAAAAAGCATAATAAAACACAATCAGATATGCTTGAGACTAAAATTCTCAATTGAACCTCCCCATTTCCCTCATGTGCTCCCTCCAGAGCGTCTTTGGCTACTTATCAGGCTCTTGAAGGTCCTTTCACTTACTGAGACCAAACCAAAGTGTACCATCTATCAGGAATTCACTTCAGTTCTCCTCGGTGTTCTTGCTATCCTCCAAGATATGAGCTTTCTTAGGGCTCATATCTTGGATTAGCCTCCAGTTAAATTACGTTCCACCATTCCTTAAGCACCTCACAGTTGTGGATACTCCAGCTCAAACGTGGTTTTCATTGTTTTGTTGCTTTGTGCCTTCACCTCAGAAATACCCTTGATTTCTAAAAGTCCTTTTGCTTCTGGTCTACAGCTAGTTTGGGGGTGTTGGCAGACTCTTTCTTTCTCCTGCCTGCTGAGTGATGGCTTACTCACCAACTTTGATGCTTTTGGCTCCAATGTCCAAAGACATTCTGAAATCCCCCAGACAATTTTGCAGAATTCCAACCAATCTTCTGTCCTGAATTACAGATCTCTATGGCAAAAGAGGTTACTTGAGATGTCTGATAGATTTTTAGATTAGTTAGCTTTGGGCTTCCAAACCAAATCTTTTGATTCTGGGACCCACCCAAAAAATTTCAATTTCTAATAAAGCCAGGATAATTTTTCTCAGGTTTATTGTTCTGTACTTCCTCAGCTAAATTCAGGCCACTCCTGTTTTAACACCTTTCACCCTGTTAACTCTGACCTGGAATAATCATAAATCCCTCGTGGAATAATTGTAATTATCCCTGATCTGTTTTCCAGTTCCTCAAGTATTTCCATTACCTCACATTTAACACACCTTAATCCAACCTAAAGGTCATATTTCTACAACTAAATGTTATACCACAAAACTAGATGATTAAGACAGTGGTCTGCATCCCCCATCTACTGTGATGGGAATGCAGCCTCAGAATTTTGGGAATGTCAGTTGAGATAATCTGCTGCACTTCCTTTGCCTTAACTGGCTGATTCTGGAAAGTCAAGCCTGCCACAAGTGTCACACACAAGTTTGTCCGTTGCTGGTCATGCAGAATGATCTCTGTTGGTACTTTGTTTGCAGGGCTGGTGTTTGCTTTAAAGATTTTGAAGCCATATGTCATCGTGGTGGTGAATTCCTGCTCACAATTAGTGTCACCTTTTGCAGCACCCATCAGCTAGAGTTTGCAAATAAATTGAAAATTTACCAAGATGTGTAGTTTCCCTACTTGTCATGATTGATTTTGAGGACCTTCAACCTCTTTTGACAGCATTCTTTAATTGGAATTTTGTTACCTGCTGGACTGTTGGCTTGGGCTACCTACCCGTAAAGCAAATAATTGGAACTGTGGACATCTTCCATCCTGTGCACATGCCTGGGCTAGTGAAGCCTTCTTAGTTTGATTAGCACTAACATGCTCAGCATGTTTGCCCTAGAAAGGCTGCAAACATGAAAAATTGGAGGTGTTAGTGCCCAGTGAATCATATCCTAATAACACTTCACACTTTTAAGAGAGAATGGGAGGAAAGTGGCAGGGAAGGCTGATAGAACTGCTATTGTAGTTGTTAATTCTGACATCCCTATTGTGATGTGGAAATGCCAGCGTTGGACTGCGGCAAGCACAATAAGAGGCCTCACAACACCAAGTTAAAGTCCATCAGGTTTATTTGGCAGCACTAGCTTTCGGATCCTCAAGCTTCTCCTCCAGGTGAGTGAAGACTTGTGTTCACAAACAGGGCATATAAAGACACAAACTCAATTTACAAGATAATGGCTGGAATGCGAGTCTTTACAGTAATCAAGTCTTAAAGGTACAGACAATGTGAGTGGAGAGAGGGTTAAGCACAGGTTAAAGAGATGTGTGTTGTCTCCAGCCAAGTCAGTTGATGAGATTTTGCAAGCCCAGGCAAGTCATGGGGGTTACAGATAGTGTGACATGGACCCAAGATCGCTGTTGAGGCTGACCTTGTGTGCGGAATTTGGCGATCAGATTTTGCTCAGCGATTCTGCGTTGTGTCATGAGGGCCGCCTTGGAGAATGCTTACCAGAAGATCAGAGGCTGAATGCCCGTGACTGCTGAAGAGTTCCCCAACTGGAAGAGAATGCTCCTACCTGGTGATTGTTGAAAGGTGTTCTTTCATTCATTGACGTAGCGTCTGCATGGTTTCCCCAGTGTACTATGCCTCGGGACATCCTTTCCTACAGCGCATCAGGTAGACAATGTTGGCGGAGTTGCAAGAGTCTACTGTGTATCTGGTGGATGGTGTTCGCGTGTGAGATGTTGGCATCTGTGTCGATGATCTGACACATCTTGCAGCGGTTGCTGTGGCGGGGTTTTGAGATGTTGTGTTCACTGTTCTCCTGAAGGCTGGGTAATTTGCTGCGGACAGCAGTCTATTTGAGATTGTGCATTCTTGAAGGCAAGAAGTGAGGGTGTGGGGATGGCCTTGGCGAGATGGTCGTCTTCATTGATAACATGTTGAAGGCTCCAGAGAAGATATCGTAGCCCTTCTGCTCCAGGGAAGTTCTGGACGACGAAGAGCAGTCTGTCCGTCATGTCTCGTGTTCGTCTTCTGATGAGGTTGGTGCGATTTTTTTGCTGTGGCACATCGGAATTGTCGATCGATGAATCGAATGACATATCCTGCTCTTATGAGAGCATCTGTAGGTGTCTGTTGCGATCCTCCTCATCTGAGCAGGTCCTGTGTATACGGAAAGCTTATCCGTAAGGGATGGCTTCTTTAACATGTTTAGGATGGAAGCTGGAGAATTGGAACATCCATGGGCTTGCGGTAAAGTGAAGTGCTGAGGTGTCCGTCCTTGACGAAGATGCGTGTGTCCAAGAATGCAACCGATTCTGGAGAATAACACGGTGAGTCTGATGGTGGCATGGAACTTATCGATGTCGTCATATAGTTGTTTCAATAATTGTTCGCCATGATTCCAAAGGAAGAAAATGTCATTAATGTATCTAGTCTATAGCACCGGTTGAAGATCTGTGCGGTGAAAAGGTCTTGTTCGAATCTGTGCATAAAGACGTTGGCATATTGAGGTGGGAATTTGGTCCCATGGCTGTTCCATGTGTCTGGATGAAAAACTGGTTGTTGAAGGCGAAGACGCTGTGGTCCAGTATGAAGCGGATGAGTTGTAGAATTGCATCTGGAGATTGGCAGTTGTCGACATTGAGTATTGAGGCAGTTGCAGCAACGCTGTCGTTGTGGGGGTGCTGGTGTAGAGTGCTGAGACATCCCTCGTGACGAGGAGTGCCCCTGGTTCAACTGCTCCATGTGTGCTGAGTTTATGTAGGAAGTCCGTAATGTCGCAACAGAAACTGGGGTTCTTCAGGATGCCCTTGACGTAGCTGGAGAGGTTCTCGCACAGGGTCCCATTGCCTGATACGATGGGATGGCTGAGCATGTTGGCCTTGTGTATCTTTGGGAGGCAGTAGAGATCTCCAACGCGGGAAGTACGTGGGATGAGAGCAAGGAAGATACTCTGAAGGTCCGGTCAAAAGTCTTGATCAGTCTGTTGAGTTGATGGGCATGTTCTTTGGTCAGATCTACAGGTAGCCATCTGTAGTGTTCCTGGTTGTTCAGTTGTTGGTACACGTTCCGTTCAGTATGACAGTGGCCCCTCCTTTGTCTGGTGGTTTGATGACAATGTTGCGGTTAGTCTTGAGAGCGGGGATGGCATTGCGTTGTGCTTGGGTAATGTTCGGGGCTATCTTGTGAGTGCAGCTAATGAATCTAGCCTTGATCTAGCCTGATGGCTTGGGCATAGTTGTTGAGTCGAGGGCAACGGCCTTCTGGAGGAGTCCAGTTCGACTCTTTCCTCTTCAGTCGCTGCACCGTGAATCTCTCTGGCAGTTCTGGTTCATTGGCTGTCTCATTGTGTTTGCTGTTGAAGAACTCCGACAGCCTCATTCGCCTGATGAATTCCTCTGTGTCCGCTGCGAGACCGATGGGGTCCATTTTAGTGGTGATGCAGAAATTGAGCCCTTGGCTGAGAACTTCGATTTCATCTGGTTGAAATGTGTAGTCTGACAAGTTGACAATAGACTTCCCTGCAGTGGTACTGTTTTCTACTGTGGTACCTGGCGAGGCTTGGTTGCTGCTGGTGGTGATGCCAAGTTTCTCAAGTTTCCTGGTCTTGGTATGCATGTAGATGGCATAGTTCCATTGTCTCGTCTGCTTGGCAATATTTCATAGCTGGTCTGCATCCTGAGCACAAGTTGAGAATATGGACTCTATCTTGGTTCCCAGGTTGCTGTTCTTGCTGCAGAGCTGTGTATGAGGTGGTTGTGTGTGAGAGAGGTATTCTGTGTTATAGCTTGACTTGAGTGGGTTTGTGATCGTAGTCCTTTTGATATCTTGTCTGCTTTCTTGCATCTTTGTAGAAATTTGATGTCTGTGTCAATACGCACGATTTTCTTGGAGATCCCTTCAGAGTACCCTCCGTCGTGCAGTACTTCTCCGGAGCAGAGAAGCTACGACATCTTCTCCAGAGCCTTCAACGTGTCATCGATGAAGACAAACATCTTGCCATCCCCACACCCCCACTTCTTGCCTTCAAACAACAGACTATTGTCCACAGCAAACTACCCAGCCTTCAGGAGAACCATTACCATGACATCACACAACCCTGCCACAGCAACCTCTGCAAGATGTGCCAGATTATTGACATGGATGCCAACATCTCACAAGTCTGCCATCCACCAGGTACACGGTACATACTCTTGCGACTTGGCCAATGTTGTTTACCTGATACACTGCAGGAAATGATGCCCTGAGGCATGGTACATTGGGGAGACCTTGCAGATGCTATGACAGTGAATGAATGAACACCGCACAACAATCACCAGGCAGAAGTGTTCCCTTCCAGTCGGTGACCTCTTCAGCAGTCATGGGCATTCAGCCTCTGATCTTTGGGTAAGTGTTCTCCAAGATGGCCTTCACAACACACGACAATGCAGAATCGCTGAGCAGAAGCTAATAACTAAGTTCCGCACACATGAGGACAGCCTCAGCTGCGATCTTGGATTCATGTCTCACTATCTGTAACCCCCACAACTTGCCTGGGCTTGCAAAATCTCAATAACTGTCCTGGCAGGAGACAATACACATCTGTTTAATCTGTGCTTAACCCTCTCTCTACTCACATTGTCTGTACCTTTAAAACTTGATTACCTGTAAAGACTTGCATTCCAACCATTATCTTGTAAATTGAGTTTGTGTCTTTGTATGCCCTGTTTGTGCCCTGAAGGAGGAGCTTGAGGCTCCGAAAGCTAGTGCTGCCAAATAAACTGTTGGACTTTAACCTGGTGTTCTGAGACGACTTACTGTTCCATCCTTATTGTGGACAGTTCCCCCAAACCATCTAGAAATCACTGCTGCATTTTATTTTCCCAGGTAAGGGAGACCTCTAGTGGTGATATTTTGTAGCTGTAAGCCAATTTCGTATGCAGCAATTAAAATTGCCCAGGTTTTTTACCTGCCCTAAAACTTTGAGTGTTGACCATTTGCGCCCTTCACCTGCTCAATTGTGTAAACAGAAAGGACACTTGCAAAATCCCTATGATATCCTTTTTAACATATGCACATATGATGTTGATGACATCCAAATACAAATGTAATTTGTTGACCTGTAAGCATGTAGCAGTCAATTTCCCAATAACCCTATCTGGGAATTGTTTTGAGGCCAAAGGAAAGCCAAAAAAAAGCAAGTTTTTTAAAAAAACTATTCTTACAAGGTGCTTCTGAGGCCTTACTGCATGAGGTTCCATAAGCTGATTTCCTCAGTTGCTTGATCTCGGAGGTCTCCAAGCTGCACAACATTTGGTGCTCCCTCCTAGGGATGGTTGAAAGTTGGCAGTGGAAGTTAAATGAGGCCAAGGAGTCAAAACATCATTGGCTCCATTTCTAGAGCAGAAAGTGATTTTCTTTTAACTCATCTAGCCAAAAACTCATCTAGAGTTAAATTTGGGCGCAGACTTCTTGCAGTAATGGTTTGAAATGGATATTGGGGTGCTGCTCTGTAGTTCAGTTTATTTGTGCCCTTACTGCATCCTATTCTTTGCACCCCATTGTATTAATTGTCTGGAACATATGCAATATCTCTGAACAAAAACTGAAAATGTTAAAGGCATGTAGCAGGTCAGACAGCATTATGAAATATTAACTGACTCAGGTTTTCTTGCCATATGCCAGTGGGCCTATTGAGCACTTCAAGCATTTTTCTGTTTTTGTTTTAGATTTTCTGTAGCTGTGGTATCTTGCTGTTTGTAATAAAAGTATAGATCCAATATAAATGGTGTAAGACATTGATATACGAAAGTGTATGGTTCCTTCAGATGCAGCAATTTTCAATTTTTTTTGCAAAATGTCAAAATTGTTTTTGTGTTATTTGCCCTTCTGTCTTTTAAAGTTGCTGATTCACATTAGAACTTGGTCCTCTGAATGCCAGCAGGTATTCATTATCTTATTCAAATGAACATTTTTGCAGCAGCCTACTCCACCATACACACCATCAGCTGGAAAGATGTGGGCCTGAACCAGTTGTCTTTAGATTGTGTAAGAAAGAAAGAGTTACATTTAAACAGAACCTTTCACAACTAGTGGATAGCCCAAAGCACTTTATAGCCAAAGAAGTTGTTTTGAAATGCAGTTGCAGTTGAAATGTAGGAAAAACAGCAGCTGATTTGCATATAGCAAACACCACAAACAATAAACTGATGATGACCTGATAATCTCTTTTGGTGACATTGCTTGTGGTTGCTTGAAGCTACGTTCTCAGGAGACTGAGGAAATTCTGCATGTCTGTTACGACTCTCACCAATTTTTACAGAGGCACCATAGAAAGCATCCTTTCCAGTTGCATCACAGCTTGATATGGCTTTTGCTCTGACCAAGACCGTGAGAAACTACAAAGGGTTATGAATGTAGACCATTCCATCATGCAAACCAGCCTCCCATCCATTGACTCCGTCTACACTTGCTGCCTTGGAAAAGCAGCCAACGTAATCAAGGACCCTGCACACTCTGGACGTACTCTCTTCCACTTTCTGTCAGGAAAAAGGATACAAAAGTCTGAGATTGTGTACCAATTGACTCGAGAACAACTTCTCTGCTGCCATCAGATTTTTGAATGGACCTACCTTACATTAAGTTGACCTTTCTCTACACCCTAACTACGGCTCTAACACTATACTCTGTACACTCTCCTTCCTTCTCCCCTATGTACCGTATGAATGGTATGCTTTGTCCGTATAATGTTATATGTTTCACTGTATACCAATACATGTAGCAATAATAAATCAAATCACATATTGGCTATAGGACACTGAAGATAATTCCCCCACTTTTCTTTGTAATGGTGTCATGGGATCTTTTATGCCTATCTCAGAGGGTACATGGGGTTTAATGTCTCTGAAAAATGGGAGCTCAGACAGTGCAGGGTACTGAGTACTGCACAGGAATGTCAGCCTAGATTGTTGTGCTCAAGTCCAAGTATAGGACTTCAATTCAGTGTTCTGACTCAGAGCAAGAGTGCTGCTAGCTGAACCACAGTTGATGTACATAATGATCAGGTCCTGGCTGAATGTTTTTCCTCCCATCCTTCCTCCTCATTCCTTGGAAATAAAAGCTATTTTTAGTGTTCCCGCCTCTGCCCTAACTGACGTTAGATTTCCAAGCATCAAATAGGGAATAAGCCTGGGATCTCCTGGTTTAAGTAGTTTCATGTTGTCCTACACACCACAGTTACCAATTTAACCTTGAAAGAAATTCTATTTCTAAATGTAGATTGTAACAAAAATAGGGAAGAAAGTACATTGACTTTCTTTCCTTGGTCAGAATATATATATTTTGCCCGTAAACTGTATATGTGATTATGGGAAATCACCACAAAACTAAAGGTGGGATTATCCTAATACCAGCAAAGACCAAAGTCAGGTGGGAAAAGCAGCATTGAAGCCACTGAAAGCAATGGTTCTTTCTCTGCCATATTGTCTGTGATTTAGGAAAAAGTCTGAAAGAGACAGATCCCACAATGTATCACTGATAGGATGCCCTCTGATTTGCCAGCCTCACCTGCAAGTTAGAAAGGTGAGGATCAGGGCGCCATTTTTAAAAGTTGACCCAGTGCATTGCGACCAAAGCAGTTAACCCTATAACCTTTGGCACTCCATGACACTACCCAGGCATTTTCGGGTAGTGCGAGGACAGTGCCCGCCCTAAGGAGTTCCAGGGTAGCTCACTCCCCACCCTCCCAACCTCCCCCAAACCTCACCAAGTATTGCTCCCACCTGAGCTCCCCTGGGAGGCCTGCTCATCTGGTGCACGCCTTCAGAGAACAGTTGGGCTTCACGCTGTCCTGCTGTAATGCCACTATGGATGGATTCTTTGACGAGGGGATGATTCTGGTATATGGGCTGACACCTATATGTTAACATATTCAAATTAGGGTCCCATCATTGACTGGGGAAGGGACAATTGTGTTGTGTGTTTCTGCTGACATAAAAAGCAACTTTACACTTAGAGTTATAGAGGTTTACAGCATGGAAACAGGCCCTTTGGCCCAACTTATCCATGCTGCCCTTTTTTTAAAAGTTCCTGAGATAATCCCAATTGCCCACATTTGGCCCATGTTCCTCTATACCCATTGTACCCATGTAACTATCTAAAATGCTTTTTAAAAGACAAAATTGTACCCGTCTCTACTACTACCTCTGGCAGCTTCTTCCAGACACTCGCCACCCTCTGTGTGAAAAAACTGTCCCTCTGGACACTTTTGTATCTCTCCCTTCTTACCTTAAACCTATGCCCTCTAGCTTTAAACTCCTCTGCCTTTGGGAAAATATATTGAATAGCTAGCTGATCTGTGTCACCCATTATTTTATGGATCTCTATAAGATCACTTCTCAGCCTCCTACGCTCCAGAGGAAAAAAATCCCAGACTGTCCAGCTTCTCCTTATAATTCAATCCATCAAGTCCTGGTAGCATCTTTCTAGTTTAATAATATCTTTTCTATAATAGGGTGACCGGAATTGCGCACAGTATTCCAAGTGTGGCCTTACCAATGTCTTGTACAACTTCAACAAGACATTCCAACTCCTGTATTCGATGTTCTGACCTATGAAACCAAGCACGCCGAATGCCTTCTTCACCACTCTGTCCACCTGTGACTCCACTTTCAAGGAGCTATGAACATGTACCCCTACTTCTCTTTGTTCTGTAACTCTCCCCAACGCCCTACCATTAACTGAGTAAGTCCTGCCCTGGTTCAGTCTACCAAAATGCATCACCTCGCATTTGTCTAAATGAAACTCCACTTCTCACGATATTTTCCCTTCCATTGCATAACCCACCTGAATGGGTGCAAGAAGTCCTAGCCTAAGAGTCATGAGATCACAAGAAATAGGAGCAGGATTAGGTCATTCAGCCCATCGAGCTGCTCCACCACTCAATAAGATAATTGCTGATCTGCCTGTGGCCTCAACTCCACTTTCTTGTCTGTTTCGTGCAACCCGTGATTAGCTTGTCAACGAAAACTCTAACTCCGTCTTGAATTTATTCTGTCATGAAGATATGCTTTCTGCCAAGAAATTTGTTTTAGTCTACTGGCAGGAAATCTGAATTAAACTTTTTAAAACAAGACAACAAATAACCGCCAACAATGACTTGAACTTGCAGCCCAAGGTGGCTAACTCCAACTTGCATTACTATACATTGCACAATCCATCAGAATGGAGTTAATGTTTCTGCAAAACATATGAAGGACAATGAATGGAACTTTTTTTTTGTTGCAAAGTTGCACAATTGATGGGGAAAATGGTGTGGAAGCAAGGCTGGGAGCAGTGTTAGGAGGCAGTGCCTGGGAACTGTCAGGGGGCAGTGCCAGGACACTGCCCAGGCATGACCACCTCCTTCAGAGAATGTACTCACCTTGTCCCTCCAGCATCTTCTGCTTGCCAGGCGTATGTTGTGGGGAACCTGTACCAAAGTGAATCAACGTTCAAATGGAGGGAAGGATTATCATGTGCAAAGGTCTGATAATTATATTTAAATGCATTTATGTTGGTCCCAATGTTCAATACCGGATTCCTGATATGTCTTTGGCGGGGGGAAGAATCGGAATGGAAAATCCTGCTGGCATAAATTGCATTCTGGGACTCCTGCAGGATTTCCTGCTCCGGTTGCTGCCGATGCCCTTTCTTCATTAAGCTGCAGAAAACCTGTCCTATTGGTTCTTTTTTGATCACGTGTAAACAGTTAAGTACTATTTGAGTACGCACAGAGTTTGGGCTCAAAATTACCCCCATTTCTCCACAGAATGGATTTAGGTTGATTTATGGTAAATATTATAACTTTTTTTTAGAATAAGCAATTTTCCCAGGATTAAAACACATTAGGATATGGGAATGAGTTGGAGTGGAGCTTGACATGTTAATGAACCCAGCAATGGATAGGCCTCTGCAATGACTGGGGACAGTATGTAGTTCATTATTGTGTCACAGGTGACCAACAAATATACATTGTGATGAGAATAATTTTATTTGCATATGTTGACATTGGCTGTCTTCTGAGAATATACCCTTGGGACAGGAGTAAACTAGTTTGTTTTAAAGGCCCGTGAAAGAATTTTTTAACAGGAGGAAGGAGTCAGAGACATCATCCTACTACTTTCTGAGATCAGAATTAACAAATGAAATAGCCCATATTTAAGAGCAATAAGTTTTGAAAGAAGGATTGGAAGGAGGTACTGCTCGAGTCCAAAACTCAAAGCTAGTAATGTAGGGAGGATGCCTTCAGCTGTAGATCATTGAATCTGAAAGGGGTGGGGTGGGAACCTGTGGCATTCTTTGAATTACTGAAAGGCTCAGATTGGTCTCCCAAGCCTTTGTATGGCTGCGTTCCTTTAAACAGCTGCTGCAACAGGGCTGCAGAAAACTGCCTCCCAGCCTGTGAGCTTCCAGAAACAGCTGCTGTATTGAAAGTTGGATCGCTGATGTGAACATATCTTGGAATTTCTCCTAATAATTACAAACTAGGTAGTTTTTTCTGCAGTTATCAGAATATCATTTTGGTAGTGCAATTGTTTTGCTGTTTATTATTTATTTCACATATACTGTTGCATATGAAAGTATCAAAGCCTCAATTTTAACATAATTAAATGCATGAGCAGTGAAAGTGATTTATCTTTTGACATTTGCTGAAAACGTTATTTTTAATAGGTACAAATTTATAACTTAATTTCTGGAAAAAAGAGAGAATATTACATTTATCAAGTCCACTTGAAGTGAACATAGTTAACAATTATAATGTTGCAATAATAGTTGAATTACAATTTTAGTGGAGTCATATGTTTCCAATGGCTACTCTGTGTGTCAGACCACAATCTTTCTTATCAGATGTAGCAACTTGAGAATCATTTAGCAGAATTAGAATCAGCTGTCATTGAGAGGGTTGAAGGCCACCTTTTTATATTTAGTGATCAGACCCTTTAGTGTTATTTCAGTTGGTGGAGCCACTGAGAATTGTAGTTTCTTTGATTTACTTCATGTTCTACTACACCCAAGACTTCTATGGAGACAAAGGAAGTTTTGGTTCATTGTAAGTGATTAGATTTTCTTTCAGACCATATTTCTGATGGTCGGTATGATTTATTTGATGTCTTATGTAAGAATAACGAAATGTACTTGTATTAATTGAGTCAGAATTTCTATAGCTCAGGAAGTGTGTTGGGGGGGAAAAGCTTGATTTAATGGTATCAAATTCATTTTAAAGATAAAATATATCCTTTCACAAATATCTTTTCATCTATTCATATTGTATCAGTTTTTTTTATAACACACAAAATATTAAACACACTTTCCTGTAATGAAGTACGTTTCAATAGATGTCCAGAATTAATTGTTTCAGACTGGCTGATAGGGACAAAGTTTAAGGCTGGATGATAGGGGCAAAGGCTTTCACGTGTCTATAGCTTCCTCGTCAATGGGATTTCCTGTGAACAGCCGGAAAATTGTAGCAATATTCCAAGGATGGTCTCAACAAGGCCCTACATAACTGAAGCAAGGCATCGAATCCTTTTGCTATGAAAGCCAATATACCATTTGCCTTCTTCGCCACCTGCTGCACCTGTATGCTTACACTCAGCAATTGGTGTACATGGACATGCAGGTTTCTCTCGGGTGCTAAGTATTGAGCTGAACCCAGCTAAACACAAAGATCCATGAATGACAGTATTCTGGTTAAATATGTATTTATTGACCAACGTGTGTGTTGGTCCATTCATTCATTTGAAGAGACGAGAACAGCACTGGTACAGAGTTTTAAAATGGTTTTCTTTCTGGAAAAGAACTTAAAAAAAATTAACATGATAGAGACAAAGAAAAGCGGACTTGGAGACTGGCTTCCCAGCCCAGCTGAATTGAGCTTAACTTGAGCACACTGAACTGAAACACTCTAAAATCCAAACTATATTTCAACCCATATCTCATTATTGGAAATGTTTTTCGCAGGTTGTCTCCATGTAGAAAAACAACCCTTGCAGCTGCTGTTATGCTGTTGTTTGCCTGCATTGTGTACCCTTCAGGAATGTAGTCAATTTTTAATTATCCTATCATACCTTCTGATTCTACATGTGGTCAAGCTAGCTACAATTGGTCAGCTTAGCAGAGTTAGTTGACCCATACAGTCTAGCATTTAAATGTAATTGTGCATGGCAGAAATATCTTAAAATTAAGGATTTGCATAGACTGAACCATATGGGGTTCATATGGTATGTGAACCCCATATACAGGGCTACGCATACACAGGATCCCTCAATTCCCTCCTTTGATTCTATATAACCATTTTGAATCAAATATATGAAACCTCTTTCTGGTGTAGGAATGGTTTGTTTTACCATCCCTTTGCATTCATCATCAACACTTGAGGATGTACCCTTCTCTATTGTCATTAAACAGTTACACGTGCATTTAAGAAGTAAGATTGTGCAGTATGTCATTACAGCAATAACAAAGAGTAGCACCAGCCCTTGCACCATGGAACTCCCAATTAAGCAAACAGTTGTCCAGCTCCATAAAGTGAAGGATGGGGGCTGTTTAAGTTTTGCGACTTACTTTTTTAGTGTATCCAGGCAAATTGATATTTTCTGAACTGTCAGGTTTGTATGTGCAGCACTCAGTCCCAATTAAGGCACAGGTGCCTTCTTGTTCAGCTAGGATGTAGTCAAGTAACATCCTGTTTAACAAGTCTATGGTACTAATGGCTACCATTTCAGCATTCATTTCAAATAGGTTTCAGCAGTGTCATTGTCCACCTTTTACAGTTTAGATGCCATGTTAATGGATTCCTTTGCCAGTTTGCAGTTCCATACCAAAAGAGTAGGATAGCAAAGAATTGCTCCATTTCTGTAATTATTCACCTTACTCTTTGCCAATGAGCCACGCTGTGGCATGGGCAGGAAGATTGTATGGTGAATATAGGTTAGGATGTACCCCAGTTAACAAGATCCTGTCCAGGATGGGGTAGCCAGGGATAGACCTTGTAGCCGCAAATAAAATAGGTACCATTAAAGGCTGTAAAATTCTGAGTACCCTGGTGAAGTCAAATCACGTTCCAACAAAGTGTTACTCATCAAGTGGCAATCAGCTTTTTGCAAATCAGTGGTTCCGGGCAATGAATTGGCCTTCCAGTTATTACTTCAAATGGACTCAGACCTGTGGTCCTATTTGGGGTTGCCCTTATACTACACAGGACTATTAATAGTGCCTAGGGCCACGGTGTCCCTTATTGGTGAAGTTTAGGAAGTTGGTCTTTCAGAGTTTGGTTCATTGGCTCCACTTGTCCAGATGATTGTGGGTGATGAGGACAATGCTCTTTGGGGCTCCCCATCTGAGAATGTAGTCCTTACACAAAATCTTGGCTGTGTGTTTGGCAGTGGATTGCCTTGCTGAGACAGCCTCTATCCATCTGGATAATCTGTCTACAATGACCAAGACGTCTTTGTGTCCTTGACATGAAGGGAGAGATATATTGTTGATCTATAAATCCTGGAATGGTCCTGCTGGTGCAGGGTTCCTTAGCTGGGGCATTACCGTGATGGGTCTCGGATAGTTTTTCTGACAGACCATACAATGGTTTGCTATGAAGCTGCGCTTCTTGAATCCTCACCCCCATCAGCTTTTCTAAAACTGCGCCATTATCTGTTGCAGGGCCAGGTGTCCCCAAAAATAGATCTGCTGTGCTAGAAAGGGCAACAGCGCCTGGGGCGCGATTGGCTTCTTGGTGTCTCTTTGCCTCTATATGCTGTCTTCCCATAGGTCTTTTCCTGCCTTGATCCATTTTTCTTCCTGCGTACACTCATTTTGCATCTTCTGCAGATCTTGTGTCAGACTAAGTGCTCCCAGTCTGCAGATCTGGGTTGATTCTTCCAACAAGGTGGATTATGAAGCAGCCTCTCTGGCTGTCTGGTCGGCTAGGGCATTTTCCTTTGCTTCCTCGGTGTTTTCCTGAGTATGGGCTTTGCACTTCAAAACGGATACCTCTTGGGGCAATTGTATGGCTTCTTGTAAGTCTTGGACTTCCCTCCCGTTATGGATAGGTGTATCCACAGCCTTGAGGAAACCCCTTTCCCACATAACTGATCAAAGACTCTGAAAGCATACCATGAGTCCATATAAATATTAGCCATTTGTCTCTCTGCTATCCGGCAGTCTTCTGCCAAGGCTCACTGTTTCGGCCTGTTGAACTGACATTCCCGAGCGTAAACAGTCTTTTGCCATTACGTCATGTATGATAGTAACTGCCCATCCTTTTCTGACACCATTGTCAACATAGGAGGAGCCATCTATAAAAAGGATGAGATCTGGGTCGGGTAGAGGGTCCTCCACTACAAAAGCAGCTTCTTCTGTTTCTTTTGGACGATCCACACAATCCTGGTTTTCTCCATACTTTCTCTCCTGGGGAAGCGGGAGCCTAATTGCAGAGTTAACTGGACTAGCCCAGACAAAATGGAGATTGTGGGCCTTTAGAACCACTGTCCAGCGGGACCATCAGGCTTCCGTGACCTGCGATACTCTGTTCCTTGACAACAAAGCATAGACTGTGTGGGGACATTTGACAACTTCTGATCCAGAACAACAAATGCAATGGGCAATACTGACTGGTGGTGTCCATGGCTGTCAGGCGACATCCTCATCTGAGGGCTATCCAATCCAATTTCACCGAATAGTAGCCAATAGGCCTTTGCTGATCACCATGTTCTTCTCTTTCCCTCAAATCTTCTGTCCAAGGTACACAACCTCTCTTTGGACTATGTATGCTTTGTTAATGCTAGCCTTGTGTGCTTTCAGGTGAAGGTGATCTAGCAGGATGAGTAAGTCCTGCGTGTGCTGTTCTTCCATGTTGGAGGCTGACAAGATATCATCCATGTATTGGATAACCATGGAGGTCAATGTGGGTAGTTCTCAAGTGATAAGGCCATGTGAAATACCATTCAGCTATTGTGAATCCCCAGGTATACTGTTGCTGCCGGACCATAAAGGCAAATCATGGTTGAACCTCTGGTGCTAGCGGCACCTACCAAAATCTGTTAGCTATGTCGATGACTGTTCTGGGGTTGAGGAGTTAAAAATGGTGGAGAGCTCCACGACTAGAGGGGCCTTCTGATCAATACACTGGCCTTTCTATAGTTGATAGTCAACCGCAAAGTTCCATTTGATTTCTTTACTTGTCACACAGGGCTGTTAGGTGAGCTATATGTCTTGATTAGCACGCCCTGTTCCTCCAGTTGTTGAATAACTGGTAGGATGCTGGTACTAGATGTTGGGCTGATGGGGTACTGTCTGGTATGGGGTGGTAGTGTTCCGGTGAATGAGGTTCGTTTCATCTGGAGTAGGCTGCAATCATGCTTATCTCGGGCATATATCGGGTGGTTTGTCCAGTCTTCCTTTTTCAAAGGATTGACCAAGGTACCTTACCCATTCACAATCCAAAGAGGAGTTTAGCTGAATCAGGATCCATTCGAAGTAAGGCCTGTTGTACTGGTCCCATTCAAATTTGGGTGGTCAGTTCATGAGGACCAATGTGAGTTCTAGTGGGTTTAATCTGCTGGAGTTTTGTATTTCTTCCACTTGCCCCTTGTGCTGTTACCAATCGGTCATCCGTGGAGAAATGTCTTTTGTATTTCAGCAGTAGACAGGTTAATTATGCCCTGATGTCCAGGAGACTGTATATGTCTTGATCACCCACTCTCATCATTACATACATCCCATCTCCTCTCCGTTCAACTAGCACCAGAATAGGGGCTGAGGGCAAGGACAGCATCTTCTAGTTTTTTGCTGCATCTAGCAACACGTATTGTTGCTCTGTGGTGAGCTGTTTAAACTTCTTCAAACATTCTTCAGCTTCAGACTACGCATCATGCTGTTCCTTTCCTATCTGCCGCAGGCTAGGGTAACCTGATGGTGTCCCTGACTCCCTTTACCTTGCTTCTTGGCTCAGCATGTTTTAGCCCAATGACCTCCTGTTCTGCAGTAGTGGCAATTCCCCTGTAACCTCCCGTGGTGGGACTTGTCTGACTCCTTGGGTTTCCCTCCTGCTTGCAGGGTGCAGACTTTGGCTCCCATGTCCTGATCTATTGGTTACAACACTCCAACAGTGTTGCGAATGTTACTTCAACTTTGTCCGAGTCTGGCAAGTGTAACTTTACCATCTTTGCCAATTCTGGCTTTAGGTGACAAATGCAGCTTTCATGAGTCCTAAAGTACTGTCATTCATTTCTTCGGGTCCGGCGTTGTATATTCTCAGATACTCCAGTCACACAGCCCTAAACCGTTCACCATATTCCCCAACCTCTTCTGTATCTCTCTGACAGGCTGCTATTTTTCCCCAGTCCGTTTAGGCAGAACTGAATACCTGTAGCCACCACTTAATGGCGTCCCATCCTGCATCTAATTGTTGTTTGTTTTCACCCAGAGCATTTGCACATCCCCTTGTAGTCTCTTTGCTGCTCATCCGGGCACCATTATGCTTATAATCTGAACTTTGTCCCACGTGTGGAGTTGGTGGACAGCTTTGAGACAGTTTAATTGATCCTAGCTCTTCATGCTCCCTTCCATAGGGTATAGCAGTTCTTTAGATTGCTTATCAATTTATTCTGGGTCTGCCCCCGGTGCAATAGATGGTAGGAGTATTCAGTTTCACTAATGGTTTTGCCATCTACTATAGTTGCCTCAGATTTGATTGTGACCTGTTTTCTCTTTAATGATGTGAGTCTTATGTCAAAAGTCTCTTCTGCAGTGTCACTTCACTCGCTGGAGTCACTAGAGGACCCTAAGTTTACCTTTAAGCCAGCCTTGCACCCCTGTGTGTCTTGCTGTTCTTTCTTGTCTTCCGCAGGCTGGTGTAACCTGGCCAGGACCCAATACATACTCCTTTAAGTGATGTTGGTTCTTTACAAGATTGTGTTTTTTTTTTAATCTTCACTTTCAGCTTTATGGGTTTTGTTTTCAGTCTTAAGTCCCTTATTTTCCACTTCTAACTTTTCTACCTCCAGCTTTTTATTTTTCAATTGTTCGAATACCGCTTTTAGTTGGTGCTTTTCATTGGTTGAATCACGGTCATGTCGGGAATTCTTTATGATTTCATTCCGTTGTCAGATGTAGCCCATGACAGCTAAGGACGATTTTATGGATTCGTTTCCTTCACACGGGTCATTTTCCCTCTGACCTGCTTTGCCTCATCCAAGGACCACTGTCCCTTGGAAGTGCCATACTTCTTTTCAATCTTAATACAGATTTTGGGCAGGTCAGATTGCCATTCTATGTATTCTCTTAGTTGCTGCAGAATTTCATCCTCCGAAACATTAGGTGGGCCTGCCCACCTTTTACTGTGGTCAATAACTGATTCTGTGGAAGAGTTTTGCTCTGAAATTTTGCTTCTGTCATGGTGATTTCATTAAAGGGTTAATGGGTCTTGAGCCATTGGCTATTTCAGCTGGGTCGGAGTCTTATCACAGATGCTGCCAAAACAAGATATCTCTGAGTGGGGCTTCAAGCCTTAGTACCATTGTGTCTTAGACAATCGACAAAGGACTTTTAATTAAGAGGAGTCCTTACCTCCAGGGGTCGCAATGTAGGTATGATGTCCTGGATTCAGTCCAATAGGCCTTCACCGACCCTGCCCGCAGTGCCAGGAACTGGTGGGTCATTTATCTATTTGAAAAGACGAGGACAGCGCTAGTAGGAGTTTTAAAACAGTTTTCTTTTATTGAAAAGAACTTAAAAAAAAAAATTAACATGACAGATCCAATGAAAAACAACATTGGAGACTGGCTTCTCAGCCAGGCCCTTGAACTGAACTAAATGGAACTTGAATACACTGATCTGAAACGCTCGAAAATCCAAACTTATCTCGTTATCGGAAGTGTTTTTTGTGGGGTGTTTCCATCTAGAAAAACAATCCTTGCAGTTGCTGTTATAAGAACATAAGAACATAAGAAATAGGAGCAGGAGTAGGCCATCCAGCCCTTCGAGCCTGCCCCGCCATTCAATAAGATCATGGCTGATCTGTCGCTGCTCACTTCCACTTTCCCGCCCTCTCCCCATAACCCTTAATCCCCTCTCTTATCAAAAACCCATCAACCCGCATCTTAAAAATATTTAGCGAGGCAGCCTCCACCACTTCAACGGGCAGAGAATTCCAGAGATTCACCACCCTTTGAGTGAAGAAGTTCCTCCTCAACTCCGTTCTAAACCGCCCCCCTTTTATCTTGAGGCTGTGCCCCCTAGTCCTACTGTCTTTTTTGAGCGGGAAGAGTCTCTCCACCTCTATCCTATCCATCCCATTCATCATCTTATAAGTCTCAATGAGATCTCCCCTCATTCTTCTAAACTCTAACGAGTACAAGCCCAGTTTATTCAGCCTCTCCTCATAGCTCAACCCCCTCAACTCCGGTATCAGCCTAGTAAACCTCCTCTGCACTCTCTCCAAGGCTGTTGTTTGCTTGCATTATGTACCCGTCAGGAATGCAGTCAATTTTTAGCCAACCCATCATGCCTTCTGATTCTACATGTAGTCAAGCCAGCTACAATTGGTCAACTTAGTAGTGTTAATTAACCCGTACAGTCAAGCTTTTAAATGTAATTGTGCATGGGCAGAAATATCTTAAAATTAAGTCTTTGCATGGACTGAAGCAAGCAGGGGTATGCATTCACGGAATCCCTCAATATGCTGAGAAAAAGGCATGATGTGGGTATGCCGGCGTTGGACTGGCGTAAACACAGTAAAAAGTCTGACAACACCAGGTTTTAGTCCAACCTATTTATTTGATAATATACTCGCAAGGCAGCCAGACAAGCCAGCTCCTTTCTGAAGTTTACAATGTAATGGCAAAATGGTTATACGTTTTCAAAACTTCAGTTCTTAACTGGATGCTCCAATTGCATTACTACACCTTATTTACTTTTGCCAATTGCATTCTACCTCCCAGCAGAATTAGCAATTCTGAAGGTCCGACCCATTGTTACTAAGCAACCTCACTTTCATAAATCCATAAGGTTCGAAGGTTTCATAAGCCAGAGTTGAAAAGGTGATGTTCCCATCATCTTGTTCTGCCTTATTATCAGTAAGATTGAATATTTTAATCATTAGAATTGAATACTTTATATATGTTGTGAATACTTCTATTAATTTTCTAGAGTATAAGAATTTGAACTCTCCATGACTTTTCTGATAACGTAACTATATTCTGTGGCTTATTGTTCCCAAAGAATGCGGCCTGTTTAATTTACTCTTCCTATTATCTTCCAGGGTAGTTAGCATTTTGGCCAATGTACACAACATATTCAAAAATACTTATTTGAACCTAAAATATATGCTCAATTTCCAAAGCAGTAGTTTTGTGAGTGTATATGCAAATAGTATCTTTGCATGATGTAATTATAAGGCACATTGTGGTCCTTATTCTAAGTTAATTTTCCATTCTAAGTTGATTTTCCCCATTTAGTAATCTTATTAGTTTTTAAAACCCAGGGTTTTTTGAACTCATCTAACAGCTACCATAGCAGATAACTTCACATTTATCTACATTATACTGCACCTGCCATACATTTGCCTGGCTCTCATCTATACTCTTTCCACTAGAACTTCAAATTTTCTGAACTATTGGCTACAAGGCTAAATCATCTCTGTGTGCCTATCTCATAATGGAAGACAACTGTATTGGAAAACTGAATTATCCAGCAAGAGTTCACCCTGCTGACCTCTGTGAGGGAATATACCAATGGTGCTTTGATTCTGGAAATATGTGGTCTTTGCCCTGGAAATGTTTCTTTCTCCATCCCACTTCACTGTATAAGTGCATAATGGGCTACATACGATTCCGCCCCCCCACCCACCGTTTCTTTTTGAGCATGTGCAAATTAACTAACCCTCTGTGTTCATCCCATCCTAAATTTGCTGTGGGGTTATTTGTAGAAAATTGAATCACACCAAAATAGAGGAGTTGGGAAACACAGTACTGCTTGGAAATGGGGAAGCAAATCAAAAACCTTTCTGTTTATGGATCGGTGGTGAAAGGAGAAATCAGGGCTGTTTAAATTAACCCCCCTCCTGTTTGTAACAACAGTGAGAAAAAAATTCTTTTGTGGTACTATGCAGCAATGGGTTAGGCCAGAAGAACTTCAGATCCGTGGACTTCAATGGGGAGTAAAATCAGGCGAGGTATAAAGGAGGTGATCTGTTCATAATCGGGTGGATTCAGCAAAACATAGGATTTAAGAATTATTTGGGAGGGATAAACTATCCAAGTAATGAGCATCTTAAAGAAACTTTCTAAAATGGCAGGGAAATAGATTTACAGATATAATTGTGAAGCAATACATTTTCAATATTTGGACAATTTGGAATATTTTGCAACATTTGAGTTATATGATCAATCACTTCATTAAATTTGCTGAAATGATTAGTGAACAATGATGCTTAGGTTGCAATGAGACCAGTATCAACATTAGAGATGATATGCTAGTTTTAGGAAAATCTGGGAGCAAAAGCAAAAGAGCTGTGCTAGTCATGCTGAAACCTTTTAATACTGACGTTTGTAGCTTTTATTGAGGGATTATAAAGCAACAAAATCATTTTAAGGCATAGGTTCATTAGGATTTTTTAAAATCACAAAGTAGGCTGGTTTTATCGCACTCTTGGTAGATATAGAATAAAGATTTGCCTGAAAGCATAACTAAATTGGAAAAATGTATTACTCTTTTTGCAGTTTGTCAATCAATGAATTATTTAAACTTTACTTTGGGACTTTGTATTCTCTGAATAAATTCTATGAAAAAATCTTTCTTGTATGATTTTGAATCCTAAAATATTGTGAAGATTTCTGAAATTTCAACAACATTTTTCCCACGACTTTGTACTGTTTTCAGAGGAGTACTTTTTTTTTGTTTCAGATATCCAAGAATTCTACGAAGTAACATTGCTCAATTCACATACAACTTTTGAGCAGAAAACAGCTGAAGTGAATCAAGTGGTCGAACAATGGGAAGGAACAAATGCTCATGTGGTGATCACTCAAAAGAGAGTTTCAGAGGTAAGGAGGTTTAACATCCTTAATGTGTTTTTGTTTAAAAATGTATTGGATTGTAACTTAAAATCAGTGTATAATATAAAGAGCCTTTATTCTGCAATAGCAGATTAGGATTATCGTATGTTAAATTTTCACTCTTATTTGAAAACAAAAGATTGGGTGAGGACTATTATCCTTGATCGGAGTAGCTACATTTAGTAATGTCAGCTATTAGTAGCAGTCTCGGTTCTGAGTCAGAGGGTTGTAGGTTCAAGTCCTAATCCAGAGACTTGAACACAAATATCTAGACTGACACTCCCCAGAGCTTTCCTGAGAGAGTACGGAACCATTGGAAGTGCTGACTTATGTAAGGCCCCATCTAGTCTCCCAGGTGATTTAAAAAGTCCCATGGCATTACTTTGAAAAGGAACAAGGATGTTATTCCCGATGTCCTGGCTAATATTTATCCCTGTTCAACATCACTGAAACAGATTATCTGGTCATCATCACATTGCCATTTATGGGAGATTGAAATATGCTGCTACATTTCCTATCTTTCAACAGTGTCTACTTTTTTTTTTAAAGTAACTAATTGGCCGTAAAGACCTTTGAGCTATCCTGAGATTGTGAAAGGTGCTATATTAATACAAGTTTTTTGATTACAAGATGAATGCTTAGCTCTTCAAATTACAAGAAATTTTACACCATTGGGCTGCTTGTTTATAGGGTGAACCACTGACCTAATTTCTTTACAACAAAATAACTCACAGAAGCAAAAATAAAGGCTAGTTACAAAATAGAACAATCAACACTTTATTCAGTATACAAACTGTGTTGAACTGTCTAAAAGAGTCTCCAGTTTTTCAGGCTTTTACCTGCTTGGAGACAGGCAGTTCTTGTTAGGACGTAATTATTAAAGAAATAATTTGCACAATATAGCAATTTTTACTTTGTTAGGAAGACCCAAAACACTATAGATAACAAAGTACTTTTTAAAGTTCAGCCAATATTTAATGCAACAACCAATCTGTCCCACGAATGTCAGTGATGTAGCAGCCAGATAATTAAAACAGAAAATGCTGGAATTACTCAATGTGGTATAAGGGCTTGGCATAGAAAAGGTTAATGTGGGACTGGGTCAATACTTCCCACAGTGTGATGTAAAGAAATGCTTGTGCTAAGTCTGGAGGGCAGTCTTGTACTGGACAGAGATGTGTGCAGAGGCAAGCATGGAGACATAACCCAGCTTAGATCTTATGCTGTATATACTGCTATACTTTACAAGACTCAGAATCTCTTTGAGACCTACTGAACTATACACAATGACCGTCATTTTACAGTTCATCCAGTCCATTGATGGGCAGAGCGAGCCGGTAAAATCACATGAGAGCCGAGAAATCAGGATCATGCCTGATTTCTTGACTATCACAATTTTACGAGGGCTGGATTTCTGGCGAGATTAGCCTCTTGCTGGAAATGGGTGAAAGGCTGAATAATTTATTTAAATATATTGTTATAATATTAATTTGTATGTGTTTAATGAACCTGGTGCTCAATCGCCCAGGCTCACTTGTCTTTATGGCTTCGCCAGGAGAGGTTCTCTCTGATGAGGAAAACACCTGCTCCCCAACAGTTGTGTTGTCCTCGCCGGTCGAACTGGAGATGATTGCTCCCTGGGAAGGTTGAGGACAAGGGAAGCAGGAGCAGTGCCAGTCTGGCAGTTTCAATCTTGTACTTTGGCATTGCCAGTCTGGCACCTTGACACTGCCTATGGGGGCAGGACGTATGGGGCAGTGCCTGAAGGGGTGGGGCTTAAAGGGACAGCCCAGTTGGGAAGGGAAGGGGGCCTGCTGCATACTCTGCCTGTGCTTGGATCAAGACAAGAGGAGCCACTGTGCACTCTGCAGATTGGATCGGGCAACAGTAAGGGGGTATGATTGGTCTGAGCGGCGGGGCTAGATGTCTGTGCGTTTTGGGACTCATGATTGGCTGTGGGCCCCCATGATTGTGGATGGGGCGGGTTAGTTGAGGCTAGCTCGAGCAACGGGGGCCTGACAGCTCTCTCTCTCTGTCTATCAGACCCCTGCTACTGAAATTGCGCATGTGCAATATCAGAGGTCTGCATATGTGCATTAGCTCCCTCTGTAGGATAAACTCCCACCGAGCTCTTGCCCCCCCTCACCCCACTGAGCTCTCACCTTCCCCACCTCCACCAAGCTCTCACCCTCCCCCGCCACCCCCCCCAGCCCCATCGAGCTCTCGCCTCCTCCCCCCCACCCCCTGAATCAAATTGCAAATTAATTCTAAATAATAATTAAACCTAAATTTTGCTAAAATAGTAATGTTTTCAGCAGTTATATTGCAAATCCTGAAATCCCACCCCCTACTATTCCTTTTCATGATGCTGATTATGGAATTAGCATTTCAAATATCCCTTCAAAAATAATTTTTGACGACTTTTTTTAGCTTTCTAAATTCTAATAGAGGTAACATATCTCAGAACCGTCGTTTCAGTTTTTAAGTAATTCAATTGAAAACTATTTTACCAATAGAGTACAACTAATTTCTGTTTCACAAGCTATATACAGACATACAGGACGTAAATACCTAATGGATAAAAATCCTAATTTTGTGGCATTTCCAAAGTCTCAAAGTCTTGCTAGTAAAATATTTATTATCATACTTAATGGGCATTGAATTTCCTAGTAATTTACTACAGATTTACTGACAAAGTGGCTAATAATAGTGATAAATAAGTTCCTTTGTGTGAATGTCAACACATAATTGGGAGAGCTAGGTAGGGGACTCCCATGAGGGCAGTGACAATTGATATTCACCAGAATGTCTATTGATGCAACTATGTTAGTGAATGATTTGGAGGCATGGTGGTACTTCTCTTAAAACACTCATCAGACTATTTTACAGCAAATGAAGTCTATTTACTCAGTCAAACTATGTTTATTTAAACAGCACATGAGTTTGAACAGTCTGCAGAAACCATTTAAAAAGAGTCTCCCTCAGCTACAGCAAACAATTCAAGACCTAAACTTACAGCACCATCTCCTGATAAAAGTAGGATGATTTTTCAGCATAATACAAAGAATAGATGATAATTACAGACACTATGTAAAATCAATCCTGGTCACCTACAGCAATGTTGTCTCAGGTGTGATAATTCAATTTCCAATCATCTCTTTCTGGTTAGGGATAGTGATATCACCATATATATCTGACATCCATAAAATGCCCTGTTGCTGACACCAAGGATGACCAAATCTAAAATATTAGACCTGCATATTGAGTTATTATACAATCAGTCTGGAGAGATACCAAAAGGTGAATTCAAATTTACAGCTACTTAAAATTAGTAAATTATTAATTATAAACAATTCCACTTTTTCTCTTGGGATCCATTCAGAAATCTTTAACTAAATTGCTATTTTGTATTCTTTCCAAATTTTCAGAATGCGATGTATAATGGATATGTAATTTTTCTATAATTAGCTGCAGGTTATATTACTGGCATGGTAATTTCACTACAATAATTACAGTGATGATCCTTGTACCTGCAAGAATCGGTCTTAATCAAGCTGACTTACTGGTCCAGAGTTTCTGTTACAGGCTTGAGAGAGCTGTCTTAAAATGGCACACTGAGGCAACTATGGCCCAAAGCATAAAAATGACCACTAAAGGCAATATATGCTAATCCCTAAGGAGTTTGACAGCAATCTTCTGGTCTTGATTTCGATGAAACTACTGATTTCCAATAACAAAACTGTGTTCTCATGTATAAATTGGATTAAATAAATAGTTTTTGATAAAGGTTATGCCAATAAACTAGAAATAGTCTGCTATGATAATAACATGGAAGGTTAGAAGTATTTCCTTAAAAAAAGAGCGTGTGACATATACCAACTACACATTTTGGAGCAACCTATCTGTGGATGAGCTACCAAGTTTCTATCCAGAAAAAAGATGAGACTATTTCATATTACAAACCGAGCATTTTTGTACTAATGCCACCCAAGCTGGAGAAATAGAATATAGCTGTGATAGCCAAGTGATTGATAATACATTCACAGTAAAATAGTAATCTCACATCAATCAAAATGTTGACAGATATTTTCAAAACTTTATCTATATAAATACATCCATTCATAATCCCTTCCATTCTTAATGGCAGTCTCTGGAATCCCCTGTGCCCTCCGGTGCTTCCACTCCCACCCGAATTCTTATTCTTTGCAGCCACAGTTTCTGTCTCATCCACAGCTGCTGCAGCTTGTGTGGGTAAGAATGCAGGTGTGAGTGATTTGTAGTGGTGGAGATATGTAGTTTTGGCAATAGCTTTTGATCATAGAATCACATAGAATCACTTCAGTGTGGAAGAAGACCGTTCGGCCCATTGAATCTGCTCCCTCCACAATCCCACCCAGGCTTTATTCCCATGACCCCACATATTTACCCTGCTAATCCCCTGATACTAGGGTCAATTTAGCATAGCCAGTCAACCTAACCTGCACACCTTTGGACTGTGGGAAGAAAGTGGAGCACCCGGAGGAAACCCGTGCAGACACGGAGCGAATGTGCAAACTCCACACAGACAGTGACCTGAGGCTGGAATTGAATCTGGGTGCTTGGTACTGAGACAGCAGTGCCAACCATTGTGCCACTGTGGGGTTTCAAGCTCTGGGTCTAACTGGACACCAAAGTTCAGTTTGAACAATTAACCAGGGAGGCAGATGGAGTTAGTAGACACAGTTTCTGACAGACTCATTGATAAGACTACATCCATTCTCTACATTAATTTGGGAAGGTTTGTGTTCATTCAGGCCTTTAAGTTGGCTGAGCAGTTAGACAGCATAGTGTTTGTCCAGGGATCAAAGGCAGGCCAAATGCATTTTTGTTCATTTTAGCTTGGTTGTGGTTCTCTTAATTTGGTCATAATAAATGAAATGAACATGATGATGGCTTTCACAGCCAATGTGAATGATCTCACTGTGTTGTGAGGCGCCAGGTCAGTCTGAAAGAGGTGGTACAGCTCCATAGCCACATCCTTGGAAAATCTGAGCCACCTTAGATATTGCCCTAGCTTTTTTTGCTTTTGGAAGTATATTCAGAATTACACCTAACATGTTACAGATGTTGCAAGGACAATTTGAATTGGTCTCTGTGCCAAAAGCTTCTGATTGGAGTCGAGGCAAACCATTCAAACGCAAGCAATTGATTTGTTCATGTAACAGCACAATAAGCGGCATGGTGGCACAAAGGTTAGCACTGCTACCTCTCGGCGCCAAAAACCCGGGTTCAGTTCCAACTTTGGGTGACTGTGGAGCTTGCATATACTCCCCATGTCTGTGTGGGTTTCCTCCCACAATCCAAAGATGTGTAAGCCAGGTGGATTGACCATGGTAAGTGCATGGGTTTATGGGGAATAGAACACAGGGGAGGGCCTAGGTGGGATGCTCTTTCAAAGTTGGTGCAGACCTCATAGGTCGAATGGTCCCTCCCTGCAAGTAGGATTCTGTGATTCTACATGTTAACAGATTAGTTATTCAAATCATTGAAGCCTTGATAAAATTTTGGGGTATTTCACTTGGACTGTTCGAATCAAAACATTTGGCGCAAAACTTCAGGGAAGTTGGTAAGACTGAAAAGCTACCATAGTTGGTAAAATTTTCGGAAAAGATATTAGTTTGTGTATGTAAATAAATTTAGCATTTAAGATTGACAGATGGAATCCAAACAGCAGTCAGATATGACACATATTGAAACTCACTGATAGCAACCCCTTGAACAGTTTGGAAAACTTGTGGCGGAAGATTTGACATGTATGCAGCTGAGTGAAATGATACGTTTACACATTCATGCTCCGACTTCTTTAAAACTTGAAAAGCAGGTATTCCTGACTGTTTGATAGATGTATGTGCAGCAGACATACTGTGACTAGCACAAGTGCAGCTGAAATACTTCATTATGAGGATAGGTAAGTATAAAAAAACCTATGATACAATACAAATACATGAGAGCTGTCCAAGTGTCCTGACCAAAATTTATTGCTCACTTAAAAAAACAAATTAACTGTTCATAAGATTTGATGTGTTTGTAACTGGTCATTGTTGGAACTTGCGTGGAATTATTGATCACTTTCTTTACATTGCAATAATGCTAAAGTTTAAACGTACTTCATTGTCTATGAAGCAATTTGAAATAACTCAAGAACCTGAAAGGCACCATGTGAATGCAAATTTATTATTTCCTTCTTTTAATAGGGGGAATTTAACATCAACAATGTTAGTCCTTGAGGGGGCATGGAAATAGGGGGCATGGAAATAAGTGGCATTGCTGCTGGGTTGGAAGTAGCTGGCCAATTAATGAAGTAGATGCATAGGACCAGACCATTCAAGTAGTGGAGGCGCCCTGGAAGGCAGACCTTGCAGTGATTCCAAGGTTTTGTTATTCTGTCATGAGATGTGGGAGTCACTAGCCAGGCCAGCATTTATTGTCCATCCCTATTTCTCCTTGAGAAGGCGGTGATGAGCTGCCCCCCTGAACTATTGCAACCTACGTGGTCATAGAAACTCTACAGTGCAGAAGGAGGCCACTCAGCCCATTGAGTCTGTACCAACAACAATCCCACACAGGTCCTATCCCTGCAACACCATGTATTTACCTTGCTAATCCCCTTGACACTAAGAGGCAATTTATTATGACCAATCCACCTAACCTACACATCTTTGTACAAGAAGGGGAAATTTAACATGGCCAATCCACCTAACCTGCATATCCTTGGAGTTGGGAGGAAACGAGAGCACCCGGAAGAAACCTATGCAGACACGGAGAACGTGCAAACTCCACACAGTCACCTGAGGCCAAATTGAACCCGGGTCACTGGCACTGTGAGACAGCAGTGCTAAGAACTGTGCCACTGTACTGCCCCAGAGAACCCACCATGGAGCTCAGAACACCAGCCTTCAGCTCCAAGCCAGAAAAAATTGAACAGGAATATCTACATTCATCATTGGCCATGACAGCATCCTGCATCTCCAGTGTAGGAACACCCACAGTGCTGTTAGGAAAGGAGTTCTAGGAGTTTGACCTACCAACAGTGAAAGGAAAGCAGTATAGTTTCTAATCAAGTGGTGATGTGGCTTGGAGGGGAACTTGAAGGTGATGGTGTTCCCATGTATTGCTGCCCATGTTTTCCTAGTTGGCAGAGGTTGCAGGTTTGGAAAGTGCTACAGAGGGATCCTGGTGAGTTGCTGCATGGTACACACTGTACAATGGTAGTAGAGGCAGTGAGTGTTTAAGATGGTGGATAGAGTACCAATCAAATGGACTGCTTTCCCCTGAATGATGTAAAATTTTTTCAGGGTTGTTGAAGCTGTGTTCATCCAGGGGGATAGAGGGAGTTTAATCACATTCTTGACCTTTCTCTTGAGCAGGTTTTGGGGACTCAGGAGTCTAGTTATTGTCACAGAATTCCCAGCCTCTCACCTGATGTTGTAACAATCAGCATTTATATGGCTGGTCCAGTTCAGTCAGTGATAATCCCCAGTATGTTGATGGTGGGGAATCAGCATTTGTGACCCCATGATGTAGCAACAGTATTTATATTGCTGGTCCAGTTCAGTTTCTGGTCAGTGGTAAACTCATGGATGTTGATAGTGGGAAAGTCAGCAATGATGATGCCATCGTACATCAAGGGGAGATGGTTAGATGCTCTCTTGTTGGAGATTGCCATTGTCTGGTACTGGTGTGGTGTAAATATTACTCATCATTTATTACCGTAGTTCAAAAGGCTCCTGAATATTGTCCAAGTCTTGTTGCATGTGGACGTGGACTGTTTCAAGGTATGAGGAATCATGAATGGTGCTAAGCAATGTGCAATCATCAGTGAACATTCTCACTTTTGACTTTATGACAGATGGTCATTGAAGCAGCTGAAGATGGTTGGGCTGAGGAACTCCTGCAGGAATGTCCTGAGATTGAGGTGATTGATGTCCAACAACCACAACCATCTTCCTTTTATACTAGTTATGACCCTAACCAGTGGAGAGTTTCCACCTTCTCTTTGACCTCAGTTTGCTAGGGTTCCTTGATGCCACATGTAGTCAAATAGTGCCTTGGACCAAGGCTGTGATGAGATCATGACCTGAGTGGCCCTGGCAGAACTCAAACTGAGTGTCATTGAGCTGAGTAAGTATTGCTTGATAGCATGGTTCACCACCACTTCCATCACTTTGCTAACGATCAAAAGCAGACTGATGGGGTGGTAATTGGCAGGGTTGGATTTACCCTGCTTTTCCTGGATAGGACGAACCTGGATAACTTTTTTACATTGTTGGGTAGATTAAAATGTTGTAGCTCTATTGGGACAGCTTGGCTGGACAGTTGGGGGGATGTGTGGTTAGTTCTGGAACAAGTCTTCAGTACTGTTGCTGGAATGTCATGGCCCGTTGCCTTTGCAGTATCCAGTGCCTTCAACATGATATCATGCGGAGTGAATAAGTTGGCTGATTTGTGCCTGCAGTTAAGAGAACCCACTATGTAGCTCAGCACCAGCCTTCAGCTCCAAGCCAGAAGAAATTAAACAAGAAGATAGGTGGCACAGTGGTTAGCACTGCTGCCTCACAGCACCAGGGATCCAGGTTTGATTCCTGGCCTCTGGCCACTGTGTGGAGTTTGCATGTTCTCCCTGTTTCTGTATGGGTTTCCTCCGGGTGTTCTGGTTTCTCTCCGCAGTCCAAAGATGTGCAGGTTATGTGGATTGGCCATGCAAAATTGCCCCTTAATATCAGGGGGACTAGCTAGGGTAAATGTATGGGGTTATGGGGATAGGGCCTGGGTGGGATTGTGATTGGTGCAGACTTGATGGACCAAATGGCCACCTCCCGCACTGTAGGGATTCTATGATCAACTTTCATCGTTGGCCACAACAGCGTCCTGCATCTCCAGTGTCTGCAGCTTTAAGTGAAGAAAACAAAGCAAGAAGCTGTTAGCAGGTGAATGGCACAGGCCAGACAGAAAATGGCCCCATAGTTCATCATTGCCTTCCTATGGGAGTGGCATTAGCTCGTGTTCTCAACTGACTTACGCTCCTGCCTGATCAAGAAAGCCCAGATGGAGGTAGCAGTGCAGCCTAGTAACTCAGCTGTGTCCAGCATCAGAAATAGTTTAATGACCACATTGGCATTGCCGGTGTGAGTTTGAGTGAAGTTGCAAAGTGTGCAACCCAGGACGGATCTCAACATAGGGAGAGATTGGCCTGTTGGTCCAATAATAAGGCAAAATAATAAGAGAATGTATCATTAAAGCTTTGGCATCTGTTGCAACAATCGGATGTTGCTATTGGTGAATCTCCTCTGGACAGAGGACCTCCCTATTTGCTGTGTGAGTTTGTGAAGAGTACAGCAAGTGACAATGATTTTGGAGATCCTTTCTGGGTCATATTGCAGAACTCCTCTGCAACAATCTGGTGATGTAGCCTTGTCTTGAGTAGACCCATTCACTGTTCGATAGTGGCTTGGATCAGCCTGTGACAGTCTTTGGTGCAAGGCTTGGATCTGTGGCCATTGTGTGTTGCTTGAATTCCTTGGCTTCAGTGTGAGAGTTCCTAACTGACCTGAATAGCTGTGTATTGAGAGAGTACCCCATTATTCATGGAAATATGCAAGGGAATTGAATGATTGTGACAACTGAGAGTGTTGAAGCACATATGCATTGGGAACTTAGAGGAAATTCCTCCTCATTCCATCTTAAATGGCTGATCCTTTTAAACTTTTGTCGAGTTCTAGATTCCCTCACAAGAACAAACATCCTCTCAAGATCTCTCCTGTCAGGCCCCTTCAGAATTTTATATGTTTTAATATCAGTCTCAGCCTTCTAAACTCCAACATTCTCTCTAAAACAACCCCTTTATCCCAAGAATCTGCTTAGTGAACCTTCTCTGAACAGCTTCCAATGCAAGTGTATCTCTTCTTAAGTAAGGGACTATACGCAGTACTCCGAGTGGTCTTCACTAATGCCCTGTAGAATTGCAGCAAGACATCTCTATCCCAGCCTCTTCCCCAAACGTGTGCCCTCTGTTTGAATAGAGGGGAGTATGATAAGTTGAGGGCATAATTGGCGAATGTAGATTGGGGGCGCAGATTTGTTGGTAGGACAGTTGAGGAACAATGGAGGATTTTTAAGGAGATCTTTATTGGTACTCAGCAGAAATATATTCCGATGGTAAAGAAGGACTGTAAGAAAAGGGATAACCAGCCGTGGTTATCAAAGGAAATAAAGGAGAGTATTAAATTAAAAGCCGACGCGTTCAGAATGGCTAAAAATAGTGGGCAATTAGAAGATTGGGAAAGATTTTAAAAAAACAACAAAGAATGACTAAGAAAGCAATAAAGGAAAGATGGAGTATGAAGCTAAACTAGCTCTAAATATAAAAAAGATAGTAAAAGTTTTTACAAATACGGAAAGAGGAGGAGACTGGCTAGAGTGAATGTTGGACCCTTGGAGGACGAGAGGGGGGATTTAGCAGTGGGTAACGAGGAAATGGCTGAGACTTTAAATAAATTTTTTGTGTCGGCCTTCATGGAGGAGGACACAAATAGCTTGCCGAATATTAAAGACAGAAGGATGGTAGGAGATGAGGTCCTTAATGCAATTACTGTCACTAGCGAGGTAGTGCTTGATAGACTAACGGGACTGAGGTACACAAGTCCCCAGGACCGGATGGAATGCATCACAGGGTTCTGAAAGAAATGGCAGAAGTAATAGCGGATGCCTTAGTAATTATTAATCAAAATTCGCTGGACTCTGGGGAAGTGCCGGAAGATTGGAAAACAGCTAACGTTACACCACTGTTTTTAAAAAAAAAGGTAGCAGACCAAAGGCAGGGAATTATAGGCCGGTTAGCTTAACATCTGTAGTTGGAAAAATGCTAGAATCCATCATCAAAGAAGAAATATCAAGACACATAGAAAGGTTTGATCAAGCAGATGCAGCATAGATTCGTAAAGGGGAAGTCGTTTAACAAATTTATTGGATTTCTATAAGATAATGAAGGGGCTAGATAAGATAATGAAGGGGCTAGATAGGGTAGAGGTAGAGAGATTCTTCCCGCTTAGAAAGGATAGCAGAACTAGAGGGCATAGCCTCAAAATAAGGGGGGGGGGGGGTGCAGTTTAGAACGGAGTTGAGGAGGAACTTCTTCACTCAAAGGGTGGTGAATCTCTGGAATTCTCTGCCCATTGAAGTGGTGAAGGCTACCTCATTGAATATATTTAAGTCACGGGTGGATAGATTTCTGATAGACAAGGGAATTAAGGGTTATGGGGAGAAAGCGGGAAAGTGGAACTGATTCACTTCAGATCAGCCATGATCTTACTGAATGGTGGGGCAGGCTCGAAGGGCTAGATGGCCTACTCCTGCTCCTATTTCTTATGTTCTTAGCCCCCTTGCAGTAAAGGTCAATATTCCATTTGCTTCCCTAATTACTTGCTGTGCCTGCATGCTAACTTCTTGTGATTCATGTAAAAGGACACCCAGATCCCTGTGTACTGCAGCATTCTGCATTCTCTTTCAATTTAAATAATAATCTGCTTTTCTATTTTTCCTGCTAAAATAGACATCCTCACATTTTCCCACTCCATCTGTCAATTTTTTGCCCACTCACTTATCTAAGCAGACTCTTTGTATTCTCCTCATAACTTAATTTTCTTCCTACCTTTGTATCATCAGCATGTTTTGCTGCAATACAGTTGACCTCTTCATCGATATCATTAATACAGATTTTAAGTAGTTGAGACCCTAGCATTGATTCCTGTGAAACTCCACAAGTTACAGTTTGCCAAACTAAAAATTACCCTTCTTTGAGAATTTTTTTATTGTTTACTTTATTCCAATCCAATCAAGTCAAATTAAAGCCAATTCAGAGTCCCAACAAGTTGGGACATTCCTGATCCAAGCTGCCAAGACAGGGCTCTCACCTCCTGTCTTGGGCTTGATTTACATGATCCAAGCTGATTGGAGCAGGTATAACTCCTCCTCCAGGGCTTGATCTAATTTGCACCTTAGCCAAAAGGCCGAGACGCCGCTTTAAAAAATTGCTTCAAAAGAAGCCGAAATGTAACCTAATGACTTCAACCAAGTGCAGCATGCCAATACTACACTTGATCTTAGCCAGATACCTAATCTTCTATCCATGCTAATACATTACCTCCAGTGCCAGAAGCTCTTCTCTTCTGCAGTAACCTTTTATATGGCATCTTGGCAAATGTTTTTTGGAAATCCAAATATATTACATCTAGTGGTTCCTTTTTATCCACCCTGTTAATTACATTATCAATGAACTTTAATAAATTTGTCAAACACAAAACTATGCTGACTTTCAGAAAGCCGTGTTGACTCTGCATGTTTCAAATAAGAGTCTCCAATTTTTCCCAATGACATTAGACTAACTGGCTTACAGTTTTCTGCTTCCTGTCTCCCTCCTTTTTTGTGTAGTAGTGTTCCTTTTACAGATTTCCTATTTAATCTTCTGAGTACTTCTTTTCCAGTGACATACTATTTTATGTTCCATCCTCCCTTCCACCATGCTTTTCTACTATTCTTGGGAAACCTTTTGTGCATTTTACTGTGAAGACAAATACAACATACCTGCTCAAAGTTTCTGTAATTTCCTTAATCCCCATTATTAATTCCCCATTCCAACCCTCTAAGGGATCAATGTCAACTTTAGCTACTCTTCTCTTTTATATACTTGTAGAAGCTTTTTTGTCTGTTTTTATCTTTATTAAAGGATAACATTCCATTAGCCATCTTGATTAAATGCCGTGCCTTCATACTTTTGTGACTCATGCACAAGAACACCTAAATCCCTCTGCGTCTTGGCATTTGGCAATCGTTCTCCATTTAAGTAATACTCTTTTTTTATCCTTCCTGCCAAAGAGAACAACTTCACACTTTCCCACATTATACTCCATTTGCCAAGTTTTCGCCCACTCACTTAACCTATCTATATCTATCTATAAACTCTACTGCTGGAATTCTACCACCCCACCTGCCATGGAATCAAAGCAGGCAAGGGGCAGACAACAAAAATGTCCATTGACCTTGGGTGGGAATTTCTGATCTTGCTCGAGCGAGGCTGTAACATCCCCGTTGTATGCCTTCACAACACCTATCTTTGGGTTATCTGCAAATTTATTTACTGTCTTCACTCCCCTCAACTAAGTCATTGATTTAAATTCTAAAAAGTTGAGGCCTAGCACAGACTCCAGCTGGACTCCATGTGTCACATGCTGCCAATCAGAAAAAAAAACATTTTTGCATACACTGTGTATTCTGCAAGCCAGCCAATTTTCAATCCAGGCTATGCCATGAGTTTTTATTCTTTGCAGTAACCTTTGGTGTGGCACCTTATCAAATGCTTTCTGGAAATCCAATTACAGTATGTCTATAATCTCCCCTCCATGGCACATGTTACTCCTTCAAAGAACTCTAGTAAAGTGGTTAGGCATGATTTTCCTTTCTTGAAACCATGCTGATTCTTGCCAATTACCTTGAGCTTATCTAAATGCCCATCTAAAAGTTATTTAATGATTGAATCTGACATCTACCCATGACAGATGTCGAGCTAACTTGCCTATAATTTCTTGTTTTTTGCCTAATTAATCTAATGACTTTTGGAAAATTAACACCAACTCTACTGCTTCATCAGCCACCTCTTTTAAGACCCTAAGATGAAGTCCATCAGGATCTGGAGACATGTTAACTGCAGATGCATCAGTTTTCTCAATTCTGCTTCCCTAATATTTGTAATTTCACCAAATTAATTTCTTCCTTCACTTCCCAATTTACAACTATTCCTGAAATGTTTCTTGTATCCTCTATACTGAATGCAGAAGCAAAATATCTATTCATTTCATCTGCCATTTCTTTATTATTTACCATGAATTCCCCACTCTTTCTAGTGGACCAACATTCATTTTACTTGCACTTTTCTAGTCTAAATACCTACAGAAACACTTGCTCTGTGTTTTGACATTTCTAGCTTGCTGCCTCCTCATTTTCTAATTCAGGGTTATTCAAAGTGGGGATCACAACCCATGCGTTATAATCCATTGAAAATGGGTTGCTGGATATCCTTTTACAGAAATGCAGGATGTTATGTGATTCTGATCAAAAATGGGGAGATGTTCTATTGCCCTGTTCAAAACATCACGGGATGCATTCAATTCATCGCAAGATGCATTAAAAATATTGTGAGATGATCCTGCTCAAAAGGAAAGAGGGGTGTTCTGTTTATAGCATGCATTTTGTAGAAAGCGGTATGACAATGAAGATCTCTTGACTCAGATGATGACATATCCAGCATGAGTAGGAAAAGCTTAGTATAGCCTGATACAGGGCCAGATTTTACCAATCGGCGGCTAAGGGCTGGATCCGGATGTAAAACGGATCCGAGCCCAGAATCCTTGTTCCAACGCGCCTATCTGCTTTTTGCTGGCCATGGTCCAGTCTGCGCTGCTGGAACGATCGGAGCTCTGAACTGTGCGTGTGTAGTTTGAAAAAAAAATCTGAAACAGCGCGCTCGGGTGTGAAAGACAAAAAACAGCAGAGAGAGCCAGGGGGAGGGGGTGTTGTTGTTGGTGGAGGATGAGCCGCGATTAGACCCCACTGGGAGGCAGAACGCCCCCTCCCCCACCCCACTGCGATCCATCCGCCTTGGGAGGCAGCCTCCCACTGCAATCAAACCAACCCCCCAGGAGGTTTGAGATTCCAAGTCCATCCCCCCCCCCCCCCCCCCCAAAAAAAACACAGAAATCCACTTGCTAGGAAGATGCTGCAGGCTCTCCAAACAGTGCAGTAAGAAGTCTCACAATACCAGGTTAAACTCCAACAGGACTTTAACCTGGTGTTATGAGACTTCTTACTGTACTTACCCCAGTCCAACGCTGGCATCCCCACATCCAGTGCAGGTCAGAAGGGAGAGCAGCAATCAAGGTAGATTCGTGCTCTGCTGAGGGGGGGGCCTGCCTCCCAGGCGGGTCCAGTCGCGGGGTGGGGGGGGTGTCTGCTGGGGTGTTTAGAGGGGGGTCTCTGAAGGGTGTTCGAGGAGGATGGGCTCTGGAGGCTCCCCTGCACAGCAGGGATGGGCTCCGGAGGCTCCCCTGCAGGTTGATGACAGCACAGATCTGAAGACGGTAAAGTAGGGTTTGGCGGTAGAGTTGGGTGTGCGGTTCATTAAGTTGATTTAAATTGTCGGGCCGCCCATTTGGGGAGTGGACAGGATCCACGCCCAAATCGAGTGTCGGTAAAGCCGCGATCTGCTCGGTTTTGGGTACAGATTGCGTTGCAGGCCCGATGTCTGAATTTACCATGATTTTGCGCCCATTTAATTTTTGATAAAATCAGGCACACAATTATGTGCACTTTATGAAATGAAAAGATGTATTTTGAAATGTACAGTAACTCCTGTCTAGATTGCAACAGTAGTACTGGACTGAAGCTTAAAGTTAGTTTAAAGTTTATTTATTAGTGTCACAAGTAGGCTTACATTAACACTGCAATGAAGTTATTGTGAAAAACTTGCCTGGTCAGTGGCCATTTTGTTAAAAATGGGTCGCCAGGAATAAGGTTGAAAACCACTGCTCTAATTTATTTCTCCTGATTAACGTTTTAGTCATTCTCTGCTGTTCTTTATATTCTGACCTGCCACTCATCTTTTGCGTATTTATTTTTCTTTGTTAAGTTTGATACTTGAAGGAGGCTGGGGAGGAATAAAATATTTTGAATGTGTTTTGCTTTTGTTACAATGGGAGTTGCAAATTTTAAAAAATTCAATTTTTAACTAGTAAAATTAGTGGACTTTATTAAAAATGATGAAAATAGAAGTTTTGAGGACCTATTTGTAAGTGTAACAGAATGCCCATGTTATTCGATCACCTATTATTTTACAGTGCATTATCGTGCACAAGAGAACGGCATGCCACGGTATAAGAGATACCAATATCAAGTTGAGATGAGAAAAATGTAAATTACAGAATGGAAGAACAAATGAATCTTGGAGTTCATATACATCAATTGCTAAAGGCGCCACCGCAAGTTAATATGGTCATAAAAAAGCAACCACACACCAGCCTTCATTAATCGAGGGATAGAATTAAAAAGTAAAGAAGTGATATTTAGCTTGTTTTGAGCCTTGGTTAGACAAGGCTTAAATACTGTGTGCATTTTTGGTTGCCATATTGTAAAGAATATGTAGATACTGTGGAGAAGATTTACAAGGATGAAACCAGAAATGCATGGGTATACATCTCAGGAAAGGAGGAGCAGATAGATCTCTTCCCTCTTCAAAAAAAGAAGGCTGAGATGTGACCTAATGGATGTCTTCAAAATTATGAAAGGTTTGGATAGAGTGGATACAGAAGAATGTTTCCACTTGTTAGCACCACTCTCTCATGGTGCCAGTGACACAGATCCAATTCCTGGCTTGGGTCACTTTTTGTGTGGAGTCTGCATGTTCTCCCCGTGTCTGCATGGATTTCCGCCAAGTGCATCGGTTTCCTCCCACAGTCCAAAGATGTGCGGGTTAGGTGAATTGGCCATGCTAAATTCTCCCTCAGAGTACCTGAACAGGCACTGGAGTGTGGCGACTAAGGGATTTTCACAGTAACTTCATTGCAGTGTTAATATAAGTCTACTTGTGACACTAATAAATAAACTTCATAAACTTTAAACTTGTGGGGAGAAAGCATAACCTGAGCCCAGGAATATAAGCTTGTCACCAAGAAATCCAAGAGAATTCATCAGAAGCTTTTTCCCCAAAGAGTGGAATATGGAACTTGCTACCATCAGAAATGGTTGAAGCAAATAATACAGATACATTTAAAAGGAAGATAGGCAAGCATACGAGTGAGAAGGGAATAGAAGTTGACAATAATAGATTTAGATCAGGAAAGATAGGAGGAGGGTCAAGTGGCGCATAAATACCGCCATGGATCAGTCGAGCTGAATGACTGGTTTCAATTTGATGCATCTTAATTTTGCATTCCTATGTCATCCAAATTAGCAGATATTTTTCTTGTCAGTTATTAGTCTGTAGTTGTCCTATTTCAGTGCACAACCCAAGAAAGTCATCCTATTAAACTCTATTTTACAATTCCTTCTGTGTTCAGAAAATCCATGGAGCTGCCAGCATTTTGCCACAATATTTCTAACAGAGTAATGCTGGCCAACGAGGAAGTCTTCCTGAATTTCCCAGTTCATTGTCATGTATCTGTAATACAAATAACAGTCAGCAGAGGGAAGACTGAGTCACTGAAAAAGAATGAAAGTTGTAACTTTCAAGATTCTGTTTTAAAGAATGTAAATTCTTTGAAGTGCCAATCAGCATTGAAATGCAACTCTGTGCCCAGTTACTCTCAGGGTGGAGATGGACACAGGTGCCTCCACTACAGTTGTAGGGGAACAAACATATTGTTATTTACAGAGAGGGGTTGAGCCTGTAAAGTTAAAAAGCGTGATGTCCAGGCTAGTGACTGAGGAAGCTTTAAGGATTCTAGGAACAGCAACAACATCCTTAAACTACCAGCATCAGTCAGCTCTCCTGCATCTAATAGTAGAGGGCCAAGGGCCAAGTATGATGGGCTGATTGGCTTCACCATGTTAGATTAAATTGGCTAGAAATCTTTAAAATCAATGATGGGGGAAACTTCCATGATGGCTTAGAAAAATGCCAGGTGTTCCAAGATGAGTTAGGCAAGATACAGGCCCAAAGGCAAAAGTTTACATGGATGTTGAGGCCACACCAAAGTTTAACAGAACCTGACCTGTGCCCTATGCCTTTTGTAAGAAGGCTATGTCTGAACCCAAGCAGCTGGAAGAATTAGCCATTATCAAGTCTGTGCAGTTTTCAGAGTGGTTCTAATCATGCCACTGGTTAATGCCTGTCAGTGACACTGCTCCGGATGAATATAATGCAGTAACAAGCTATTCCAAGGAATAGTCAAGTAATGTTCCAAAGAAAACTGGAGAAATTATCTTAACTAATACATCTTTGCAAGTTGAGGGTCAACCCACTGCTGCCAGAACACGTGTTAGTGAATAACAACACTCCCAAAGGATCAGGAAGGTTTGGACCGACTTGTCTTATAAGAGACTGTGTTTGAAATCCATTTTTTTTTTGCTTAGTATTGTAAACAGTTCAACTGTTATTGATGTGTTAATTGGGAACTTAAAGGGGGAAGGATGTGGTAGTGCGCCTCTTTAGCAAACTCTGAGGTCATGTGAGCCATTCAGCTAGTTGGGCCTGGAGCATGCAAATCCTGGAGCTGATCCCAGGCTTTCCTTACCAGTTCAGAGTCTGGGATTGTGGAGTGTGAAAGCCTTTATATCACTCTCTGTACATGGTTGCTTACCTAAATAAATGGTTCATTTGTGGTCGCCGGTCTTTGCAAGATTCTGCACTCCCCTAGTCGATGACTGGGGAGTTCGGAAGTTCCAGCAGATCTTATAGTTTGGAGCAATGTACTTACAAGATTAGGGGAAAGAAGTTGCAAATAAAACTATGGCTGTAATTGTCTGGGCCTTCCCATTTGCAGGATTTCCCAGTCCTGCAGATGGTAATCCCCGGCAGGGTGCTCAAATTCTGCTGACAGCAGTGGGAGCAGAAGATCTTGTTTTCACCAATGGAAAATATGCTGGGGGGGGAGGGGGGGTGGGGCGGATGGGTGAAGAGGTTAGGGGGTGGGGTGGGCGGGCAGGGAAGTTGTGTGAAATCCCATCCTATGTTTGTAAGGTCTCCATTCCAAGCTCAATTCTATAGTGACTCGTATCACAAGAGCCTCCTGGGGTCTATCAGGGGGAAGTGTGTGAACCTGCATCCAGCAAGTGTTAGGGTGCAGGCCCTGGTTACATAGAACATTACAGCACGGTACAGGCCCTTTGGGCCTTGATGTTGACCGGATCTGTGAAACCAATCTAAAGCTCATCTAACTTGCACTATTCCAATGTCATGCAATTGTTTATCCAATGACCATTTAAATGGCCTTAATGTTGGCAAATCCACTGCTGTTGCAGCAGGGCATTCCACGCTCTTAGTAAAGAACCTACTTCTGACATCTGTCCTATATCTATCACCCCTCAATTTAAAACTATGTCCCCTCATGCTAGCCATCTCCATCGAGGAAAAAGGTTCACGCTGTCCACCCTATCTAAACCTCTGATCATCTTATATGCCTCTATTAAGTCACCTCTTAACCACTACCTCTCTAATGAAAACAGCTTCAAGTCCCTCAGCCTTTCCTCATAAGACCTTCCCACCATACCAAGCAACATCCTAGTAAATCTTCTTTGCACCCTTTCCAATGTTTCCACATCCTGCCCATAATGTGGCGACCAGAACTGTACAAGTGCGGCTGCGCCAGAGTTTTGGACAGCTGCAACATGACCTCATGGATCCTAAACTCAATCCCTCTACCGATTTTAAAAAGCTAACACGCCGTAAGCTTTCTTAACAACTCTATCAACCTGGGTGCCAACTTTCAGGGATCTATGCACATGGACACCGCGATCTCTCTGCTCATCCACACTACCAAGTAACTTATCATTAGCCCAGTACTCTGTATTCCTGTTACTCCTTCCAAAGTAAATCACTTCACACTTTTCTGCATTAAACTCCATTTACCACCTCTCATCCCAGCTTTGCAGCTTATCTATGTCTTTCTGTAACCTGCAACATCCTTGTGCACTGTCCACAACTCCACCGACATCCGCACATTTACTAACCCATACTTCTATGCCCTCATCCAGATCATTTATAAAAATGACGAACAGTAGTCGCTCCTAAACACATCCTGTGGTGCACCACTAGTAACTGAACTCCAGGATGAACATTTCCCATCAACCACCACCCTTTGTCTTCTCGCACCTAGCCAATTTCTGATCCAAACCGTTAAATCACCCTCCATCCCATGCCTCCGTATCTTCTGCAATAGCTTACCGTGGGGAATCTTATCAAATGCTTTACTGAAATCCATGTACACCACATCAAATACTTTCCCCCATCCACCTCTTAGGTCACCTTCTCAAAGAACTCAATAAGGTTTGTGAGGCATGACCTATCCTTCACAAAACCGTGTTGACTATCTCTAATCAAATTATTCCTTTCTAGATGATGATAAATCCTATCTCTTATAATCCTTTCCAAAACTTTGCCCACAACAAAAGTCGGGCTCACTGGTCAGTAATTACCAGGGTTGTCTCTGCTCCCCTCCTTGAACAAGGGGACGACATTTGCTATCCTCCAGTCTTCTGACACTATTCCTGTAGACAATGACAACCTATAGGTCAAAACCAAAGGCTCTGCAATCCCGAGCCTCCCAGAGAATCCTAGGATAAATCCCATCTGGCCCGGGGACTTATCTATTTTCATACTTTCCAGAATTGCTAACACCTCCTCCTTATGAACCTCAATCCCGTCTAGTCTAATAGCCTGTATCTCAGTATTCTCCTCGACAACATTGTCTTTTTCCTATGTGAATACTGACAAAAAATATTCATTTAGCACCTCTCCTATCTCTTCGGACTCCAGGCACGACTTCTCATTACTGTCCTTGACTGGCTCTAATCTTACCCTAGTCATTCTTTTATTCCTGACATACATATAGAAAACTTTAGGGTTTTCCTTGATCCTACCTGCCAAAGACTTCTCGTGTCCCCTCCTGACTCTTAGCCAGGAAGGACTTAAAGAGAGAGCTAACTTGTAACTCTCAAGCACCCTAAATGAGCCTTCACGCCTCATCTCGACATAAGTCTCCTTCTTCCTCTTCACAAGCGATTCAACTTCTTTAGTAAACCACGGTTCCCTCCCTGTCTGACAGGTACATACTTATCAAGGACACGCAGTAGCTGTTCCTTGAACAAACTGCATGTTTCAATTGTGCCCATCTCCTGCAGTTTCCTTCCACGTCCTATGCATCCTAAATCTCACCTAATCGCATCATAATTTCCTTCCTCCCAGCTATAACTCTTGCCCTGCAGTATATACCTATCCTCTTCCATCGCTAATGTAAATGTAACTGAATTGTGGTCACTATCACCAAAGTGTTCACCTACCTCCAAATCTAACACCTGGCTAAATCATTACCCAGTACCAAATACAATGTGGCCTCACTTCTTGTTGGCCTATCTACATACTGTGTCAGGAAACCTTCCTGCACACATTGGACAAAAACTGACCCATTTAAAGTACTCGAACTATAGCTTTTCCAGTCAACATTTATAAAGTTAAAATCTCTCATAACAACTATCCTGTTACTTTTGCTCTTAGTAAGCAGTCTCATAACACCAGGTTAAAGTCCAAAAGGTTTATTTAGCAAACTCCACTAGCTTTTGGAACTGGCTGTTCCTTCGTCAGGTGGGGGGGAGTCCTGATCACCAATAGGGCATATAAAGACACAAACTCAATTTGAATGAATAATGATTGGAATGTGAGTCTTTACAGCTAATCAAGTCTTAAAGATACAGACAATGTGAGTGGAGAGAGCATTAAGCACAGGTTAAAAAGATGTGTATTGTTTCCAGACAGGAAAGTTAGTGAAATTTTGCAAGTCCAGGCAAGTTGTGGGGGTTACAGATAGTGTGACATGAACCCAGGATCCCAGTTGAGGTTGTCCTCGTGTGCAGAACATGGCTATCAGTCTCTGCTAAACGACTCTGCACTGTCGTGTGTCATGAAGGCTGCCTTGGAGAACGCTTACCCAAAGATCAGGGCCAAATGCTCGTGACGGCTGAAGTGTTCCCCAACAGGAAAAGAACAGTCTTGCCTGGTGACTGTTGAGCGGTGTTCATTCATCCATTGTCGTAGTGTCTGCATGGTCTCCTCAATGTACCACGACTCAGGACATCCTTTCCTGCAGCGTATCAGGTAGACAATGTTGGCCAAGTTGCAAGAGTATGTACCGTGTGCCTGGTGGATGGTGTTCTCACGTGAGGTGATGGCATCCATGTCGATGATTCGGCACGTCTCTCAGAAGTTGCTGTGACAGGGTTGTGTAGTGCCGTGGTCACTGTTCTCCTGAAGGCTGGGTAGTTTGCTGTGGACAGTAGTCTGTTTGAGGTTGTGCGGTTGACTTTCGCTCTTATCCAGAATCATCTTTGCAATCCTTTCCACTACATCTTTGGAACTTTTCGGAGGCCTATAGAAAAGTCCCAACAGGGTGACCTTTCTTGTTTCTAACCTCAGCCCATTCTACCTCAGTTGACGAGTTTTCATCAAATGTCCTTTCTGCTACTGTAATACTCTCCCAGACTAACAATGCCACACCTCCCCCTCTTTAGCATCTTCGCTGATCTTACTGAAACATCTAAACTCTGGTTGGAGGGAACCTTTAATGTGCGACTGGGAGTCAGTGGAACTAGACCTGTATCTGCATTGAGCTTGTTTGTATACAGTTTTATTTTTCCTTCAATAAATCACTGTTGTGATTCAGGGCTTCCTCGTTGTGATACCTTGCACTAGAACAGTTAGATACAGCCTATTTAACTCAGACGTGTTGTAAGTAGAGAAGTATAATAACAGTTTCAAGGTGACATAGACTGGTGAAATTGGTAGACACACAGGGCCTAATTTTAATAGCGCATGGCACCCGTTTTTGGGTACCAAAACTTGATAAAGTCAGGCATGAGTTAAGTAGCACGATACGCACCTGCCTCCATGCCGCTTCCCCCTTTACCAAGGCCTGGAAAATGGCCACGATTGGGACCATGCCCGAAATGGGCGTGACAGCAATTTAAATGGATTTGCGTGCATTTAAATTGGCTTAATGGGTTGCACACCTAGCTTAACCAGCACTTGTCCCTTTACCGCCGTGTTCGTACATCTGGAATTGGTACGAAACAGACACCGTCCATATAAGTCTGATTTGGGCTCTCCATCAATGAAGGTTAATGAGGAGGTAAATATTTTTAAGACGCGGGTTGATGGGTTTTTGATAGGAGAGGGGATTAAGGGTTATGGGGAGAGGGCGGGAAAGTGGAACTGAGCAGCGACAGATCAGCCATGATCTTATTGAATGGCGGGGCAGGCTCGAAGGGCTGGATGGCCTACTCCTGCTCCTATTTCTTATGTTCTTATGTAACTGTTGATGGCTCTCTGGCTGAGATCGATGTAGTGGGGATCCTGAGATCATTGGGGAGGAGAAGAGGGGGTCTGCTGGCACACTGCCTGAGATCAGTTGGGGGATGTGGGGTCTGCTGCCACTCTGCCTGAGATTGATGGGGTGGGAAGGGGGGAGGGGCCCATGTTTGGTCTGGGTGGCAGGGCCCACGATTGGTCTGGGTGGCAGGGGTGTGGGGAGATAAGGGGGTCAAGTAATGTTGTGGGGGTGGCTCAATGTCTGTGGAGGCCAGGGGGAGGCATTATCCAGGGGAGCAGCATTCTGTCTTTTTTTGTGCATGTGCAGGTAGAGGCACCGATTGGAGTTTGGGTGTGTTGAGCCCCACCCACAGGCTTGTGCCACGTGATTCGGAATTGCTGAAACTTTTTCAGGCAGAGCGCATATGGGGACGCCTGAGAACAGGTCTAAAAGTCAGACCTGAAACAGCCCCAGTCTCAAGTTCGCCCAGCACTTAGAATCAAAATGGTAAAATAGAGCCCATGATATACTATAATAGCGAAAAGTGAGAAATTATTCATTTTGTTAGAATTTTTTTTATTCATTCAAGGCATGTGGAGTTTATTGGCTAGGTCAGCATTTATTCCCCATCCCAAATTGCTATTTGGAAAGTGGTGGTGAGCTGCCTTCTTGAACTGCTGCCATCCATGCAGCATAGGTACACCCACAGTGCTGTCAAGGAGGGAGTTCCTGGAATTTGACCCAGTGACAGTAAAGGAACAGCAATATATTTCCAAGTCAGGATGATGAGTGGCTTTGAGAGGAACTTCCAGGTTGGAGTGCTGCATGTATCTGCTGCCATTGTCCTTCTAGGTGTTTGGAAGATGTGTTTAAGGGGCCTTGAAGGTTCCTGCAGTGTATTTTGTAGGTGGTCCACACTGCTGCTATTGTGCGTCAGTGGTGGAGGGAGTGAATGTTTGTGGAAGGAGTGCCAATCAAACAGGCTGATTTGTTCTGGATGGCGTCAAGCTTCTTGAGTACTGTTAGAATATAGAAGAACATAGAAAAACTACACAAACAGGCCCTTCGGCCCACAAGTTGCACTGATAATATCAATACCTACTAGGCTTACCTATAACACTCAATTCTATTAAGTTCCATGTACTCATCCAGAAGTCTTTTGAAAGTCCCTATCGAATTTGCTTCCACGGTAGCCGATTCCACTCACCCACCACCCTCTGAGTGAAAAACATACCTCTGATATCTCCTCTGTACCTACTCCCCAGCACCTTTTAAACCTGTGTCCTCTTGTAGCAACCATTCCAACCCTTGGAAAAGCCTCTGAGAATCCATCCGATCTATACTTCTCAACATCTTGAACACTTCTATCAGGTCACCTCTCATCCTCTTAAGGAGAAAAGACAGAGCTCCCTCAACCTATCCTCATAAGGCATGCCACCCAATCCAGGCAACATCCTTGTAAATCTCCTCTGCACTCTTTCAAGAGCTTCCACATCTTTCCTGTAATGAGGTGACCAGAACTGAGCACAGTATTCCAACAGAGGTCTGACTAGGGTCTTATAAAGCTGCAACATTATCTCCCGACTCCTAAACTTAATCCCTCGATTGATGAAGGCCAGTACACCATACACCTTCTTAACCACATCCTCTACCTGCGAGGCCGATTTAAGAGTCCTATGGACCCGGACCCCAAGGTCCTTCTGATCCTCTACACTGCTAAAAGTCTTACCCTTGATATTATACTCCTTCATCCCATTTGACCTGCCAAAATGGACCACTACACATTTATCCGGGTTGTAGTCCATCTGCCACTTCTCCGCCCAGCCTTGCATCCTATCTATGTCACGCTGCAACCTCTGACATGGTGGGGCAGCACGGTAGCACAGTGGTTAGCCCTGCTGCTTCACAGCTCCAGGGTCCTGGGTTCGATTCCCGGCTTGGGTCACTGCCTCTGTGGAGTTTGCACATTCTCCTCGTGTCTGCGTGGGTTTCCTCCAGGTACTCAGGTTTCCTCCCACAGTCCAAAGATGTGCGGGTTAGGTTGATTGGCCATGCTAAGAAATTGCCCGTTAGTGTCCAGGGATGCATAGGTTAGAGGGATTAGTGGGTATGATATGGAGGTAGGGCCTGGGTAAGATTGTGTTTGGTGCAGACTCGATGGGCCGAAGGGCCTCTTTCTGCACTGGTAGGGTTCTATGATTCCAACATCCCTCCAAACTATCTACAACACAACCAACCTTTGTGTCGTCAGCAAACTTACCAACCCATCCCTCCACTTCCTTACCCAGGTCATTTATGAAAGCTACAAACAGCAAGGGTCCCAGAACAGATCCCTGAGGCACTCTGCTGGTGACCGACCTCCATGCAGAAAAAGACCCATCTACAACCACCCTCTGCCTTCTGCAGGCAAGCCAGTTCTGGATCCACAAGGCAACACCTCCTTGAATCCCATGCCCTCTCGCTTTCTCAAGAAGTCTTGCATGGGGGACTTTATTGAATGCCTTGCTGAAGTCAATATAAATCACATCTACTGCCCTTCATCAATGTATTTAGTCACATTTTCAAAGAACTCAACCAGGCTCGTAAGGCACGATCTGCCTTTGACAAAGCCGTGCTGACTACTATTGAGCATACTACTCTCTAAATGTTCTTAAATCCTGTCACTCAGAATCTTCTCCATCAACTTACCAACCACTGAGGTTAGACTCACTGGTCGGTAATTTCCTGGGCTATCCCTATTCCCTTTCTTGAATATAGGAACCACATTCGCAATCCTCCAATCCTCTGGAACCTCTCCCGTCTCCATCGACGACGCAAAGATCATCGCCAGAGGTTGTGCAATCTCTTCCCTGGCCTCCCACAGTAATCGGTCCCGGTATTTTATTTATCTTGATGCTACTCAAAACTACAGTTGGAGCTGCACTCATCCAGGCAAGGTGGGAACATTTCATCACACTCCTGACTTGTGCCTTGTAGATTGTGGACAGGATCTGGGGCGTCGGGTTGAGTTACTTGCTGCAGAGTAACTGACCTGTTCTTATTACCATAGTATTTATATCATAAGAAAATAATAAACAAATTGGTTCAATTTTAAAGAGGTGCAGAAATAGAGAAACCTGACCGTGTAAACATTGAGAAAGTATTTACAAAATTAAATGGAACATTAGCCTTCTAAACAAAGTAAGAAGTCTTACAACACCAAGTTAAAGTCCAACAAGTTCATTTGTAGCAAACACCACTAGCTTTCAGAACTGGCTGTTCCTTCGTCAGGTGGATGGGAGTTTTGATCACAAACAGGGCATGTAAAGACAGAAACTTAATTTACATGAACAATGATTGAAATGTGAGCCTTTACAGCTAATCAGGTCTTAAAGGTACAGACAATGTGAGTGGAGAGAGCATTAAACATAGGTTAAAAAGATGTTGTTATTTCCAGACACAAAAGTTAGTGAGACTTTGCAAGTCCAGGCAAGTTGTGGGGGTTACAGATAGTGTGACATGAATCCAAGATCCTGATTGTGGGTGGAAATTAGCTATCAGTCGCTGCTGTCATGTGTCATGAAGGACGTCTTGGAGAACGCTTACCCGAAGACCAGAGTCCGAATGCCTATGACTGCTGAAGTGTTCCCCAACAGGAAGAGAACAGTCTTGCCTAGTGATTGTCGAGCAGTGTTCATTCATCCATTGTCATAGTGTCTGCATGGTCTCCCCAATGTACCATGCATTGGGACTTCCTTTCCTGCAGTGTGTCAGGTAAACAATGTTGGCTGAGTTGCAAGAATATGTACCACGTACCTGGTGGATGGCATTCTCACGTGAGATGGCATCCATGTCAATGATCCGGCACGTGGTGCTGTGGACACTGTTCTCTTGAAGGCTGGGTTGTTTGCTGCGGACAATGGTCTGTTTGAGGTTGTGTGGTTGTTTGAAGGCAAGAAGTGGGGGTGTGGGGATGGCCTTGACGAGATGTTCTTCTTCAATGACACGTTGAAGGCTCCGGAGAAGATGTCGTAGCCTCTCTGCTCCTGGAAAGTACCTGATGACAAAGGATACTCTGTTCACCATGTCCTGTGTTTGTCTTCTGAGGAGGTCTGTGCGGTGTTTGGCTGTGGCGCGTCGGACTGTCGATCGATGAGTCAAACGTCATATACTGTTCTTATGCGGGCATCTTTCAGCGCCTGGAGGTGTCTGTTGCGATCCTCTTCATCTGAGCAGATTCTGTGTATACGAAGGACTTGTCCATAGAGGATGGCTTCTTTAATGTGTTTAGGGTGGAAGCTGGAGAAGTGGAGCATCGTGAGGTTATCCATGGGCTTACGGTACAGTGATGTGCTGAGGTGACCGTCCTTAATGGAGGCGCATGTGTCCAAGAATGTAACTGATTCTGGAGAGTAGTCCATGGTGAGTCTGATGGAACTTGTTGATGTCATCATCTAGTTGTTTCAGTGATTGTTCACCATGAGTCCAAAAGAAAAAAATGTCATTGATGTATAGCATCGGCTGAAGATCCTGTGTGGTGAAGAAGTTGAAACGTGGGACACGGTGGAGAGAGTACCCTTTGTCGTCCACTGCTTTCCTGGAGCAGAGTGGCTTTGACACCTCCTTCAGAGCCTTCAACATATCATTGATAAAGATGACCATCTTGCCAAAGCCATGTCCACGCCCCCCCACTCCTTGCCTTCAAACAACTGCACAACTTCAAACAGATCATTGTCCGCAGCAAACTACCCAGCCTTCAGGAGAACAGTGACCACAGCACCACACAACCCTGCCACAGCAACCTCTGCAAGACGTGCCAGATCATCAACATGGATGCCATCATCTCATGTGAGAACACCATCCACCAGGTACACGGTACATACTCTTGCAACTCGGCCAACATTGTCTACCTGATACGCTGCAGGAAAGGATATCCTGAGGCATGGTACATTGGGGAGAACATGCAGACGCTATGCCAATGAATGAATGAACACCGCTCAACAATCACAGGCAAGATTGTTCTTTTCCTGTTGGGGTACACTTCAGCAGTCACGGGCATTCAGCCTCTGATCTTCGGGTAAGCTTTCTCCAAGGCGTCCTTCATGACATGACAGCAGAGTCGCTGAGCAGAGACTGATAGCCAAGTTCCGCCCACAACTGGGATCTTGGGGTTCATGTCACACTATCTGTAACCCCCACTATCTGTAACTTGCCTGGACTTGCAAAGTTTCACTAACTTTTCTGTCTGGAAACAATACACATCTTTTTAACCTGAACTTAATGCTCTCTCCATTCACATTGTCTGTACCTTTAAAGACTCGATTAGCTGTAAAGGCTCACATTCCAATCATTCTTCATGCAAATTGAGTTTGTGTCCTTATATGCCCTGTTTGGGTTCAGAACTCACACCCACCTGACAAAGGAACAGCCAGTTCTGAAAGCTAGTGACGTTTGCTACAAATGAGCTTGTTGGTCTTTAACCTGTATTGTGAGGCTTTTTATTGTGTTTACCCCAGTCCAAAGCTGGCACCTCCACATCACTTCTAAACAAAGGCATAGAGTACAAATTCAGAAAGTTATGTTAAGCCTTTATAAATCGCTTCTAAACTCCAGCTGAGTGTTGTGTTCGGTTCTGGGCGCCACACTTGAGGAAGAATGTCAGGGCCTTAGAAAGGATGAAATGGAAATTTACTGGAATGATACCAGGAATAAGAGGCTTCAGTTAAGAGGAGAGACTTAAAAAGTTAGAGCAGCTCTTAGGTAGAGAGAGTTAAGTGTAGACTCAATGGAATAATAAAGGAAAAACCATTTCCAGTGACAGGTGAGTAAGCTAAAAATATAAATTTAAGGCATACTGCAAAAGATAGAGGTAAAATTGCAAAGTGGGGGGAGCAATAATAAAGAAAATTTTTTAAGTGCTGAATGAGCATGAAAACGGCAAAGAATCATGCCGAATTTTTGGGAAAGCTCCCATACACAATTGTATGGCAAAAGTGCCCAAATGTGATTCTCGCCAGCATGGGGAGTAAGTGAGCCTATTCGTGCCAGGAAGCTGGCTGCTGAGCTCTAGGAGTTTCATTGCGCAGGCACTCCAATCTCCCAGTTCAGTATGTACATAAAGTGTACATAGTACACTGAGAGATCTCCTGTCATTCCTCCCCAACCCCCCAATTGCCTTGGCCAATTGCTGCCCCCACCCCCCGCATGCAGAATACACCCTTGCTTCTCCCCACTTCTCCCATCATGGCTCTGGTCTCTTTGGGCCCTACCCTTCATTTCAGGCCCACTCCTTTCGTGCCCTGTCCCATTGTCGGTGCCTGGTGGACAGTGCCAGTGTGTCTAGCTGACAATGCCAGGGTACCAAGCTGGCACTATCCTAAGGGTACTGCCCAGCCCTTCCCCGACCACTCGCTCGGGCCTTAATGGCCTCCAGTCCCACCTGTGAGGCCGCCATGTCAGGTCCCTGTCGGTGGGGACTATATGCGATCCTCGCTGATGAGGACCTCGACTGGCGTGTAGGTAAAGTCAAGTGATTCTGGACAATAGCGTCTGTAACTCACTAATTATATTTAAACAGGGTCACTGATACTTAAATCAGCCTCACACTCTTCCCAGGCACAAGGATTTCGCCAGCAATTCAGTGCTGGTAACATTGCGAGAACCCAATTTTTCACCTCTTGCCCGATCTTACCGGCTCCCCATGCTATTTGACTGGTAGGATGAGCTGGTATGATTGCCCCCTAGGGGAATTTTTTTTTATGCAGCAAGTTGTTATGATCTGAAATGTATCACATAAAAAAGTGAAAGAAAACTGTAATTTCAAAGAAGAATTTGATAAATGGTGAAAGGAGAACAATTTTCAGAGGGACAACACTAATTAGTTAGCCTTTCAAACAGCTGACGTTGAGTGAGCCCAGTGGACTTTTCCCATGCTGAATTGATCCATGATTCCAGGCCACTGTTGAGGCCTGCATTGGACTACTAAATGATACATAAGGACAGGTTATGAAGAGTCTCAGGATATGAGGTTGAGAAACTAAACAAGTGCAATGCATCGGTCTTCACTTTTGAAGATAATGTGCAACTGACAAAACTAAATTACCTCTTAACAGTGAAACTGGTAATATTAAATTAGCTTGACATACTATTATAGAAAGAATTAGAATCCTTAAAATAGATAGGATAGCCGATCAGGATGATAGCCACCCCACAGTTCTCAAGGAAATGAAGCATGTACTATGGTACTGTGACTACCCAAATCTTTAATAATGTGCTGAGGCTGGGAGTGGATTTCTTAGACTGGAAAGAGTTTAATATAGTTTTTATCTTTACAGTGAGAGATAAGGTGCGTCTGGGTTAATATGGTCTTATCATATAGAAACCCGATTAGCTCAATTTCAATTTATTCATTAGTTCACAAGTAGGCTTACAGTAACACAGCAATGACGTTACTGTGAAAATTCCCTAGTCGCCAAACTCCGCTGCCTGCTCGGATACATTGAAGGAAAATTTAGCAATGCACATAAACAGCACGTCTCTCAGACTGTGGGAGGAAACTGGAGCACCCGGAGGAAATCCATGCAGACACAAGGAGAATGTGCAAACTCCACACAGACAGTGACCTAAACTAGAAATCAAACCAGGGTCCCTGGCAACGTGAGGCAGCAGTGTTAACCATTGTGCCAACGTGCCACCTTAGAAAAGAACATAATTATGTATGTTGGCTGAGTGAGCATAATAAGCATGCATACATCACTTTTCAACTAAAGTCAATAGAGAAAGATAGGGCTATAGGCATCTTCGTGCATAGATTGCTGCAGATTTATGACTGCTTTTGTGACGCAATACTAAAGTAATTAGGGTTATAGTAAGTTCACTATAAAGCTAACCATGACATCCTGTCCTTATACAGACTCAGTATTAGAATATGCTTCTAGAGATTTCTGTAAAGTTGCAAAATCCAAAATATAATGATAATAAAGAATGGTCTCCCAACTACTTTTGATTACCTAAGGCAATTTCAAGAAAAAATTGCAAAAGGTTTTCCCACTTATTGGGTGGGGTGGAAAGTAGCTGTGTTGTGATGTGGACTACATCGCAATTGTATGGGTTTGGATAAAGTCTGTCTCCTTGTCAGCATTTTACATGTTTGCCTGTGCATACCCACTATACTTTCTGTATAACTACTCCATTTTTTGGCAATGTTCACTGTTATTTAAGCTGCCAGGATTTTTCAGGGTTGTGCCAATTTTCTCAAGTTCTTAGTCAGGTTTTGCTAGATTTCTGAGATGGCATGCATGTATTAAAGAATTTAAAGGTCAATTTTTGAAGGCAAGCTGGATATTGTTGAAAAGTGTAGAGACACACATTTCTAACAAAAAAAAAGAGTGAAAAATAGAAATCAGTAGTTTATAACATTGATTTTTGCCTGGAAAAAAAAATCTGCTGACGCATACTGTTGTCAACCCACAGTATAAGGTGAAAATTAGATTTCTGAAAATAGTTAAATGAAAGAAAATAAGAAATGCGCAGCCGGGAATGTTAAAAGTAAGCTTTCGGGATTGTTAAATTGAAAAGGAAGGATGGAAAAAATAACAAATGGGAAGAAAATTCAATGAATAATTAGACTGAGCAAGTTAATGATGAGATTCAAACTTGAAAAGGGGGGAAAAAAACAGTTTTGAGAAAGGTCAGCTAGCTGAAACAGATTGAAGTAAGTGCTGCATGATTCAGCAGATGTTGTTTATACTGGAGAAGCTAACAGATATGAGCAATCATGTCTTGGGTCATATGAGGGCACCATTGGCATTGCCTTCCGCTCATTTCTAGGTAAGAGCACCACCGGCAATACACCCATTGTTGGGCCAGTGGTCCACATTTACCGGCATCTTGACTTGCTGCTGCCCCTTGCTGCTCAGGCCCTTCTCATAATCCTGTGTCAATTGGCGATTGATCTTCCTCTTCCTCATCTGGATGAGATTCATTACCAAGGTGGAATTGCCACAAACGGCATCATCAGTGCCTCAGTGGATGTGTAATTGAACTGAAGTGATAACAATAATTGAACATGTCCATTACAGGTTTCCCTTGATCAAGTCCTATGGGTTAAATAGCCTCTTTCTTTGTCATTTTATGCTTCAATTACTTTATTTATAAACTCCCTCTTTTTTTAAATCTCCTTTGTTGATACAGTGGTCCTTTATATAATCAGACAAACTGATAATCTGCATTCAGGTCTCTGTCATTGTTACTGTCATGCTTCAGAATTTTTAGATCAATTCCAAAAAGCAGTTGGAAGAAGTGTCACTTTTAAATGTTGGGTTCTTAAAGTAAAGTGCATTCTTGCAAGTTCAGAGGAAAAAATCATTTGGATGAAAGGTGATTACATGCATATATACTGTGCTGTTACTGTAGTATAATTTCCCAATGTGTTCACAAGAATGGAATTAGGCAATATAAATTAATTAAAATACCAATGGACCTATCATTGAAGTTATTTTCTTTATCTATAAATAAGAAAAACACTGTTAGACTCTCTCTTGGTGATTAGTAAACATCTCACGTTTGTTATACTGAGAAGTCTCTAGCCTCAAACACGTGAGAAAGCTTGCCTGGCAGGTCTTTCCTTCTGGCTGTGAAAAAGGGGATAAAAACAGAGATGGCCAGTCAGTGAGATTTTTGAACAGAAATCTGAGACTTGTAAGAGTTCAAGAGAGGAATTGTAAGCTACTGAGTGGTTAAGGAGGTATGGGCTGGTGTTTTTTCAAATTTTTCATTGTTACTTAAATTGTGCAGATTTAATTAACGACTCCAGTAGTTGCTCTGTTTCTTCACTTGCAGCCTTCAAACAATTGGAAAGTTACAAATAGCTGTTACTGCACCCAGGGTGATACTTTTGTATAAATAGGTATTGGGTTGTGTGAGTCATTTCTGAAAATGAGCCAGAACTTTCCAGTCCTAGATGCCAGGGGATCTTCCAGTCCCGCCCATGTGAATGGAAATTTCGATGGCTTGCTGATCCACTGCATGTTTGCCAATGGCTCAGGGACTGGAAAATTCTGGCCATGGGATCTGCTCATAAAAATGACTGACCAGATTTGAATTTGTAAGATCAGCTTGTAACTTGTGGTGTGCAAGACAATTCTCGGATGGATCATCCTGAGTTTCACTTTTTTGGTCCCTGCAAAGGACTTACGACTTGCTTGGCATCTTATTTTTGTATTAAAGCTGAGATCAACATTTTGTGGAAAACACAATTGCAAACCTACTGTTACCACAGTAAGCCGAATTTTACAACTCCATCGCAGTAAGGTTGGAGTCAGAAAACGTGAAGAATTGTGCAAAGTTTCATTGACTTCGGTAGGATTGCAAGATCCTGCTAATGGGAAGGGCTGTAAAATTTCACCCACTCTGTAATCTCTTTCAAAATTTTGACTTCCTTCCTTAATGGTGTTTATGCTTATTTTCCATCAATTTTGTTCAATTTTTAGTCTTTCCCAATACTCTTGTGATCATCAACCTTGTTTCAAAATTTGGTTTGGTAAAAGTTGAATTGAGAACATAATGCACTTCAATTAAGCCTAATCACTGCCATGTCACATTGCCCAGGAAAGGGCTCTGAAGTGAATAATGAACATTATTCTGGATATCACAAAGTTAATTTTGAAAAAGGTAAAGAAGTCAAAGTTTTCTTTCGAAATGAAATCCTTTGAGATTAAATTTAAGATGCTTTGTTGACCCAGTCAAATTACTGAGTGTAGCCAAGTGTTCAAATTCCAGTGAAGAATAGTTTAAAAAAAAATAAAAAAAAGGTCTTTTCACTCAATCAGTCATAGAGTCCTGAAATAATCTGTCCTGAAATGCCATAGTTGCAGACATCATAAAAAAGTTTCAAGAGACAATTGAATTTATTTCCAGAGTAATAATTGATTAAGGAATGTGCTCAGAAAGAGAGTGAAAGTTTGGCCTTAGAGTTATTTTCTTTCTTTTAAAGTTATTATTTCTATTTAAGCACGGAAGTACCCTCATGGTAGGTTGGTGGAAAAGGTTAAGGCTCATGGGATACAGGGACAGGTGGCTAGATGGGTTGAGAACTGGCTTGGCAACAGGAGACAGAGGGTAGCAGTGGAAGGATCTTTTTCTAGCTGGAGGTCTGTGACTAGTAGTGTTCCGCAGGGTTCCGTACTGGGACCTCTGCTATTTGTGATATACATAAATGATTTGGAAGAGGAAGTAACTGGTGTGATCAGCAAGTTTGCAGATGACACGAAGATGGCTGGACTTGCTGATAGTGATGAACAGTGTCAGACAATACAGCAGGATATAGATAGGCTGGTAAATTGGGTGGTGAAATGGCAGATGGAATTTAATCCAGATAAATGCGAGGTGATGCATTTTGGAAGAAATAACGTAAGGGGGAATTATACAATAAATGGTAGAACCATTAAGAGTATAGAAACACAGAGGGACCTAGGTGTGCAAGTTCACAAGTCTTTGAAGGTGGTAGCACAGGTAGAGAAGGTGGTAAAGAAGGCATATGGTGTGCTTGCCTTTATAGGAAGGGGTATAGAGTATAAAAGCTGGCGTCTGATGTTGCAGTTGTATAGAATGTTGGTTAGACCATGTTTGGAGTACTGTGTCCAGCTCTGGTTGCCGCACTACCGGAAGGACATGGAGGCCTTGGAGAGAGTGCAGAAGAGGTTTACCAGGATGCTGCCTGGTATGGAGGGTCTTGGCTATGAGGAGAGATTGGACAAATTGGAGTTGTTCTCCCTGGAAAGACAGAGAATGAGGGGAGACCTAATAGAGGTGTATAAGATTATGAAGGGTATAGATAGAGTGAACAGCAGGAAGCTTTTTCCCAGGTTGGATGCAAAAATCACGAGGGGTCACGGGCTTAAGGTGAGAGCGGCGAGGTATAATTCAGATGTTAGAGGGAGGTTTTTCACACAGAGGGTTGTGGGGGCCTGGAACGCACTACCAAGAAGGGTGGTGGAGGCAGGCTAGAGTTGTTTAAGGCTTACTTAGATAGGCACATGAGCAGACTAGAGATGGAGGGATACAAAAGAATGTTCTAGTTGAGGGTCAAGAGCCTCAGGATGTTCCTGGTAATTAATAGATTCCTATGGGCCGTCCAACATATTTTATGGCTCACCTGTCTCTTACGTTGGAGCTACTGGGGATCTTCCGTTAATGTCTGTATAGGCTGTTGTATGATAATTGATGTCTTTTTTTTTTAACATCCACAGGCGATTTGGTCCATCTTGTTGGCCAACAAGGGGCATACGTTTGGTGGGTCGTGCGGGGGCTGCTTTTGGATGTTGCTTCAAGAGTTGCCTAGTGCTTCACGTCGTTAGTGTATGCTTAAACTGGACCAATTGATGGGCAACACGACAGCTCAGTGACTGTCACTGCCATGCAGTTGCAGGGACCCGGGTCGGATCTCCAGCTTGGGTCGCTGTCTGTGGGAGTTTGCACATTCTCCCTGTGTTTGCATAGGTTTTCTCCGGGTGTTCCGGTTTCCTCCCACACCCCAAAAATGTGCTTTTAGGCTGATTGGTGTTAATAAGTTGTCTCTAAATTGGATCTCCCTTAATCTGGTGCACATATAATTCTCTAAATTTGCACCCCTTTATTGTGGAGTCCACGAGATGTAGACAAAAGTCGTAGGTAGAAGAAGGATTGGAATGAGGCACTCACTGAGTGTTAAAATGGGCGGCGTGGGCTTGTAGGGCCGACCGGCCTGTTTCTTGTGCTGTGATGTTCTTTGTATGATATAATAAACTACTCTATAGGATATGCCTTCCATTTTCCTGGAAGTGTGCAACTTTCTTGTGATGAGACATGAACATTGTAAATTGTACTCCTAGATTGATATTCTAGAGTTTTCTAGAAAGTTGCTGAAAAGGATGAATAACAATTGTGTCTCAGTTTGTTCTGATCAAGATACAAATCAGGTAAAGCAGCTGTAGTAGTTTTAATTTTGAAAGGTAGCTGGACATACTCTTCTGTCTTGTCACATCTTTACACCTTCATTACCACCATTCTATGCAAGCTCTGGTTCAAGAATCGAAGACCTTCACATCTTCAAGGCTGCATATGGCTCTGCTAGTAGAGGGCGTTGTAGAAGATGCATCATCATTTGGGATGCCTCTCTGCAATCACAGTCAACAAAATTCATTTGGTTGCATTCCCGCTTCTCATAAGTGCTTTGCAGTAGCCAATATCAATCCTAAAACAATTAACTTCCAGTCACGCAGTTTAGGTATCACTTGTTTCAGCTGGGAGGGATTTGTATACAACATTAAACAACACTTTAGGCAGGGTTTTCTGGCTGTACTCGCTCCAAGGCCGGAAAGCCTACCTGAGGTCAATGGACCTTTGGTCTGTGCCCCGCCCGCTACACCTCCCGTGGGGTGTGGGACAGAAAAATTCTGCCCATTGTCTTCATCTGTAGATGTGTTGACCAATCAGCAAAGCAGAAACTGCGGGGGATTGAAGTCCAGGAACTGAATACTGAGTAAGAAGCCACCCCTCAAATTGAGCATCCTTATTACTTGCTCTTTCTGCAAGAGGGGAAAGCAAGGGTCATTAGTCTTCTTTGTGCATCTTATCTTTGAAACTTGTTTCCTTATGCTAGGTGGAATAATACCAGCAATCAGATCATCTACTTTAGTAGGTTTTGGGGAGACTATGAAAGCTCTGCAAACTGCATTAAGGACAAGATTCAACTTCATGGCACAGGGAGAAGTTCCCAGACATTGTAGAGGGCCTTCTTTGAAAATGACCTCTACTTAAGGCTTATCTCCAAAGAATAGATTGCCGACTCCATTGACAGCCCACCTCCAGGAAATATGCCATGAGGCGAGTCCGTGTCAAGGAGCTAACTTATAGAGTTTGCCCCTATTTTCCACTTGCAATCATCCAAATCTTTCTCCAAGTGGTGGGGAAAATTTCCTCCCAATTGGCAATGAAGGGATTTAAATTGACACCTCCCAGTTGCCCCCAGTCATAAAGTATTTTCCTGTTTGTTTTGAGAAAGAAATATGTTGGATTTTCTTTTATTTAGATTACTATTGCTACATGGTTTTGTGATACATTTGAAGTGACCAGCACCTTGAAGTAATTTTTTTCAATTTGTTTTGCAAGTAAGAGACATGATCCTCAGGTTGAAACTCAAATTAATGCAATGAATATCCTATTGAATAACATTGAAATCTGAAAGATGGTTGGTAAGCACGTGCAACAATGTTATTAGTTAATTAGGTAGGCTACACCTACCTTAGAAATTAATGTAATATTCATTGATAATCTTATGGCATACATTGGATGTGCATCCATGCAAGTGAACTGAAACTCTTTAGACTGTTTTATTGCCAACACAGCCACATCCCATCTTGAATTGTCCCTCCTTTGATAAATTGACCCAGATTTTGCTTTGGTAATGACAATGGAACTGTCAATATTCACCACTGTTATTCCAGTGAAACAGATAGCAACTTCAGGAATTCAGATAGGGGTGAAAATTCAGAGGTTGATTTCAGTAGGTCTACACTCTCCCAAAGGGTGCACTGGAGAAATTTTCAGAGAATTCTCTTCCAGTCATGAATTAACAAAAATTTCCATTCTAACATTGTTAGTCACATGTATAAAAAAAAGCCTTGAAAAAATTAACACTTGTTGAATGAGGTGTATTGAGTTTTTAACTGTATGCTCAGTTCATAATTACTTTTAAACACCCCCAGGGGTTCTGAAATGCTAATTTTATATTTTGGAATGGCTAATTTTATATTTTGGAATGTCAAATTTCACATATAACATTTTTATGCATTTTTCAAAGATATGTTTATCATCATTCTAGTTTTTACTGTAATGCAGTCATACATTTATTTTGCTATTTGAAACTGTAAATTTAGAGGAAGGATTGTATGTTTTTTAATTTCCTAGTTTCCTTCATGTGAATAATTGAGTTTGATCGATTACCTATGCCTACCCGATTGCTGACACCCCAGCCACTTGAGATTACTCGTTTTTGTGGGCAACTATCTTTGAGGTCAACGGCAAGTGCCCTTGCTTCATTGCTGACCGCATAATTTAGGTCATAGCGTATTTAACTTAAATTTACACAGATGTACTCTGCAATCTGTGATTTGAATCTGTCAAAGAGTCAATGACGAGAGGACACAGACTTAAGGAGATTGACAAAAGAATTGGAGGCAACACAACAAAAAAGATTCTTTAGGCAAAACGTTATTAGGATTTAGAATACATTGCCTGACAGGGTGTAGAAAGCAGTTGAAATTGTAACTTTCAAAAGTGGATTGAATAAATACTTGAAGGAGAAATGGTTGCAGGAATATGGGTAAAGCTGTGGAGTGGAACTAACTAGATTGATCTTTGAAAGAGCTGACACAGACTCTGAACCAAATGGCCGCCTCTTTTGCTGTATTATCCTGTGATTCTATGATTTTTATGCTATATTCTTTGTAAGAGCAGAGTGAGACTACGTGGAGCTGGAGAAGGTATAATGAAGCAAGAACAAAGAAAAACTACAATCCTTCTGCTATGTGATAAGACAGGATTAGTTGGAAAATGTTATAATAGTATAGAAAGAAGTAAATCAAAAAGATTTCTTATGTAGCATTTAAAGTTGCTTTAACATGACACCAAGTGACCCAGGATATATAGTGAGGTTCTGTGGCCTCATTGCAGTGTTTTTCTCAGCAGCAGGAAGTAGCGCGCCATTGGCTGGATCTTCTGGTCCCGTCACCATCAATCGGATTTCCCATTGATGCCACCCCTCACCACCATCAAGAAACATGAGGGGGGGATTGCACTGTCACTGGGACCAGAAGAGCCGGAAGATCACACCCGTGCTGTGGCTAAGTAGAACAATGTATGAAAATGTAATGCATACTCAATGGGCTGAATGGCCTTTTTCTGCGCCGCAGGGATTTAATGGGATTCTATAGGAAGACCTTTGCTGTATAGTTTCAGGAACTAAAAAACGTACCTTTAACCCTGTAGGAACATAGAAGCACAGGACCAGAAGTTGGCCTTTCAGCACTTGGAGCCTGCTCTGCCAATCAGTAAGGTCATGATTGATCTGATTGTCGGCTCAACTTTACTTTGCTGTCTGCCCTCCTCCCCCCTTTGACTCCTCTGTCTGTCAAAATTCTGGCTAATTAGGTCATGTATAATTTCACTGACCCAGCCTCTATATTGCTTTCTGGGAAAAGGAATTCCACATTCTGATGAGCCATTGAAAGAAAAAAATCAAATAAGAATTATGCATTCTTGAGATTGCTGTGAATTTTTTGAATTAAAATTAGTTCTCTGTTTATAGCATACATACTTCAGAAATTCTAAGTTGCTTAACTGAGCTCATGTTCATGGCAAAAATCCATAATGAATACAATTCTGGAGAACTTAGAATTTCTATATAATGGCTATTGGTTTATGATAATTAAATAGGAAATTAATGGAAAATACTTCTGGGATGTCCTTTCTCCGGTTGACTTTTTACAAGCAATATCATAAAAAGCTATATAGCACTGGTTTAGATTTATTTTCTTTCTTAAATTCATTTCATTTAATACTTATACTGGTTAAATGAATGAATGAATGTAAACAGGCATGCAGGGAGACTCATGCATGTGCGCAGATGCACTCTTCACTGATAACAATAGGAATGGAATTTACAATTCTACAGCCTTAAGGATAAACTGCTATTGCTGTTCCATAATATTATCACATAGCTTCGAAGATTGAAGTTTAACATCAAGGTTATATTTCTGTGCATTTTTAATGTAGGATTTGACTTGGATGTGATTTGTCAGAGTTACACAGCTTGAAAAGTAAAGGTTATGTTTGACTGGTAGGTGTTATCTGTGAAGTCATGAGTTACCCAGATTTAATGCTCTTCATTTAATATTCACACTCCACTTGTTCAGCAACCACTCAACTAGTATTGTTGCTCCCTGACAACTTATTTCATTCCTTATGGAATTTTCTTCAGCAATGATGACCAAATTTCAAGTATGAATGTTATGTCAGTTACAGGGATGCTTGCACATTTAATACCTCAGCTGAACACATTGCGCTGCTATCAAAATAATCGATGAACAGGAGATAATGCATCGATGCACCTCTTCCAGGAGGCCAGGTAGCACAGTGGTTAGCACTGCTGCTTCACAGTGCCAGGGACCTGGATTTGATTCCTGCCTTGGGTGACAGTCTGTGTGGAGTTTGCATGTTCTCCCCATGTCTGCGTGGGTTTCCTTCAGATGCTCTGGTTTTTTTTCCACAGTCCAAAAATGTGCAGTGTAGGTAGATTAGCCATAGTAAATTGCCCCTTAGTGTCCAAAGATGTGTAGGTTAAATGGATTAATCATGGTAAATGGGCAGGGTTACGGGGTTATTTTTAAGTATTTATTAGTGTCACAAATAGGCTTGCATTAACATTCCAATTAAGTTACTGTGAAAATTGTCTAGTTGCCACACTTGGCACCTGTTCGGGTACACTGGGGAAAAATTTAGTAGGTCTGCACCTAATCAGCACGTCTTTCGGACTGTGCGAAGAAATTGGAGCACCCGGAGGAAACCCATGCAGACATAGGGAGAACATACAGATTCCACACAGTAACCCAACCTAGGAATCGAACCTAGGTCTACGGCACTGTGAGGCAGCAGTGTTAATCACTGTGTCACCATGCTGCCCCAGCTCTTTGGAGATTTGGTGCAGGCTGGATGGGCCAGTTGGCCTCTTTCTGCACTGTAGGAATGCTATGGTTCCTCCAAAATTATTTGTTATTGATAGTATAATTTAGTAGAAGAGAGCTCCCAACAGCAGGAGATTGTGCAGACCAATACAGTGAACCACTGGATTGCAAATGCAGGCTGCTGCCTGTTTGGCCATTCATTGCTGCCAACAACCTATTTGGTTTTGTTTTGAATAGTAACCAGTGATTTCCAGAGAATTGTCAGCAGAGGCTGGTTAGATGAGAATCTCTCTGAGTATGATTATGTTTTCAGTCCGGTATAGTTTACCTAAAGCAGATCAAAGCCATCTGTACACTAGCTTCAAAAAAAGCAGGTTGGCATGCCAATGTTTTTCTTCAATGTAAATTGTTTTCAGATTAGTTGCTAAACAAATCAACATTTTTCCAATGTTCTCCAATAATTGTGGTTTGCGTTTATTGCCTTCATTGACTTTTATTTCAAATTGCTTTTTTTTTCTGTGGCAAAGTATTGACTGCAGGTTGATAGACAAGATATGGAAATGCCAGCATTGGAATGGGGTAAACACAATAAGAAGTCTCACAACACCAGGTTAAAGTCCAACAGGTTTATTTGGCAGCAAAAGCTACTAGCTTTCTGAAAGCTGGTGTTGAGACTTCTTACTGGGTTGATAGATAAGACCAGGTTTAAGTCCAACCGATTTATTTGATAGTAAACTCACTAACTTTCGAGGTTTCCCTCTTCATCAGGTGAATGGAGAGTTCTGGCCTCAGACAGAGCATTTAAAGCACAGACAGTTTACAGATTACTAATTAGAATGCGAATCTTTACACCTAACCTGCTGTTCAAGTCCTAAAGTGGCCGACAACGTGAGTGGAAGGCTATGTGAGTAAAGAATGCCATCTCCTATGGACAAGCCCTCCGTATACACAGGATTTGGTCAGATGAGGAGGATCGTGACAGACACCTCCAGACGCTGAATGATGCCCTCATAAGAACAGGATATGGCGCTCGACTCATAGATCAACAGTTCTGATGTGCCACAGCAAAAAACCGCACTGATCTCCTCAGAAGACAAACATGGGACACGGTGGACAGAGTACCCTTTGTCGTCCACTACTTCCCCAGAGCGGAGAAGCTACGACATCTTCTCCGGAGTCTTCAACATATCATTGATGAAGATGAACATCTCACCAGGGCCATCCCCACACCCCCACTTCTTGCCTTCAGACAACCACGCAACCTCAAACAGACCATTGTTTGCAGTAAACTACCCAGCCTTCAGGAGAACAGTGACCACAACACCACACAACCCTGCCACAGCAACCTCTGTAAGACATGCCGGATCATCGACATGGATACCATCATCACACGTGAGAATACCATCCACCAGGTACACGGTAAATACTCTTGCAACTTGGCCAACGTTGTCTACCTGATACGCTGCAGGAAAGGATGTCCCGAGGCATGGTACACTGGGGAGACCATGCAGGCGCTACGATAATGGATGAATGAACATCGCTCGACAATCACCAGGCAAGTTGGTCCCCTTCCTGTTGGCGAACACTTCAGTGGTCACGGGCATTCAGCCTCTGACCTTCGGGTAAGCATCCTCCAAGGCGGCCTTCACGACACACGACAGCGCAGAGTCGCTGAGCAGAGACTGATAGCCAAGTTCCACACACGTGAGGATGGTCTCAACTGGGATCTTGGGTTCATGTCACACTATCTGTAACCCCCGTGTCTTGCCTGGGTTTGCAAAACCTCACTTACTGTACTGTCTGGAGACAATACACATCTCTTTAACCTGTGATCAGTGCTCCTTCCACTCACAGTGTCGGCCACTTTAGGACTTGAACAGCAGGTTAGGTGTAAAGATTCGCATTCTAATTAGTAATCTGTAAACTGTCTGTGCTTTATATGCTCTGTCTGAGGCCAGAACTCTCCATTCACCTGACGAAGAGGGAAACCTCGAAAGTTAGTGAGTTTACTACCAAATAAATCGGTTGGACTTAAACCTGGTGTTGTCAGACTTTTTACTGTGTTTACCCCAGTCCAACGCCGGCATATCCACATCATTGATAGATAAGCCAGGGGTTATGTATGATCAGTGCAATTAGCAGGAAATATGGCAATAGAACCTTTACAATATATTGAAATTGCAGATCTAAATGCCTAGCTGAGGTCCTGTTGAAATTTGACTTTTTCAAGTGTTTGGAGTCTGATTCTGCAGTTATTTAAATGAAGCATTGAATGTGATATTATTAACTTTGATACAGCAATATAGGTGAGAACAAAGAGATTGTGCAGACCAATATATTAACACTGGATTGTGAATGCGGAGTGGTGTCCATTTGGCATTTAATTACTGCCAACAATCCAGTTGGTTTTGTTCTGAATAACGACCATTGATTTTCAGTTCCTGCCAGATAATTGTCAGCAGAGGTTTTCTAAAAGTAACTTGTAGAACCATTAATTTGAAATGTAAATAGCAGTGGGAGGCGTAACTGATGAAATCTTTAAATAGACAAGAAAAATCCAGCCATCTCCAAAGAGACCAGTTCTGAATAACTGTGGTTTGCCTGCAGAATCTGGACTCTCATTTCAACATAATTTTTGAAAGAAGTCTTTTAATTCCTATCTTTCTGCTTGCTAATAAACATGATCATTAATTTCAAACTGCCCTGAAAAGCTGATTTTTTGAAGGATGGTTCGTTACAACTGAGATAAAGAATTGGAGGTGGAGAAATGTCATTGCTCTACGTGTCCATATGATTATGTCACGCTGTTATAATTGCATGTTACATTTGGATACTTGTTTAATTTCTGCTACTATTGTCAGTCATGACTTAAACACCCAGCTTAAGATACATGAGGAATATTTTATAGTGAGGAAAATGCATATATTTTAATATGTGTTTAAAATAACTTATGGGTGACAGTGGAGCAAAAAGATTGCTTTCTGGGTATTTATAAATTGAATAAATTGTTACTTTGTGGATGTAAACGGCATTTGCATGGCAAATAGTCAAACAACCTCCAATATGGTGGAAAAATAGTATACATTCATTACAGTGGGTACAACAACTGCCAAATTGGTGTTGGCAAAAACATTATCATTCAAACATACCTGAAAGAGGCATTAGACTTAGTGCATATTCAAATAAGGAGCCTAACACTTGTCATAAGCCACCTTTCCAGTATTGGGCTGCCCTTAACTCATTCAGCTATAAGCACAGTCAATTGTGTTCAGGAAAAATAAGTCCACGTGCAGTTCAAAAAGCAACCCTTTAAGGAATCGCTGGAGGTGGCATCCAACAAAATAATTTAAAATATACTTAGCTGAGTGTAAGCTAGGATTGCTTGTAGTTGTTCTTTCCTTCATTCACCACACACATACTCACTCACTGATTCAGATTCATTTTCATACCGATTCACTGTTATTCACTAACTCAGACTATTTCATTAATTCATTCACTCCCATATTCATTAACCATCATTTGATAAATCACTCTCAAAACTTACTTTCATACACACACAGTGGAATTTTCCTGCACTGTCCACCACAGGAATTGTAGCGGGTGGGACATGGACCATGCAAAGTTTGTTGACCTCAGGTGGGATTTTCCGGTCTTGGGGTGAGTGCAGCCGGAAAATCTTGCTGTTAGTGTGTCACTCATTCTCACACTCACATTTGTTGCTTTACCCAGTAACTCACTAAGTCACAATTGATCTCAATCTCACTTTCCACTCATTTATCTTTTTTCACTAAATTTTGCAGTCTCATACTAACTCTCACAGTCACTCATTCTCTCATTTTCTCTTATCTCAATCTCTGTATTTGAATGTTTGCAGGAGTTTGGGCATAAATTGATCACACTTACAAGAGTGATTAATCTTCTGAAGTACTTTGTTGGCTCTGAAGTGCTTTGGAATGACCAAAGGCCTTGAAAGGTGCTATATAACTAAGAATTTCTTGTTTTCCTTAGGTGCACATTCCAGTGCACTTAATGAACTGGTGTTGCTGCATTTTGAGCTATAATCTTTTGGATGAGACATTTAACTGGGCCCCATCTGTCTGTTTAATTCAACATAAAACAACCTATGACAGTGTCCAAAGAAGAACAGAGTTCTTCCAGTGCCCTAGCTAACATTCTTCCCTCAACCAGTACCACTTCAAAATGATTTTATTGCCAATTGTGGGATCTTGTGTGCAAATTGGCTGCCACCTTTGCTTATATAACAGCATTGATTAACTTCAAAAATGATTAATTGGTTGTGAAACTTTAGAACCTAAGATGTTAGATAAATGCAAATTCAATTATTCTTTCATTCATAAATTCATTAAGATTGGGTAGACTTGTGGTGTACCTCATATGGCTGAATTCTGTACCATTTAGTACGAGTTAGTACATAATTGGAATTCATCACACTTTTAATTACCTGATGTCTGCGAAGTGAACTGAAGGATTAAGTGGGCCATATGTCAATCAGCAGTGCTCTTGTGCATCTTGCTGTGGTGTAGAAAATGAGCTGTGTGCCCTGGTGAAAATTGTTTTCCTTTGCTCTCAATCAGTAATTACCATGAAGCCCATCTGGTCCTCTATATAGGGGGAAAAATGACAATTGAGAAACAGTTCACTCACTGATAGTTCAGTGGATAAATTGAACAATTGATCTGGTACTATAATGGTCTGTGATCCAGAAGGTTACCTACCCTGAGCTGCACTAAGTCAGCTGATTATAGCCAGGGTGGAAGTGAGGATTTTACATTTGGCTTTAATGTTCGTAAAAAGGAGAAAGGGAAGAATTATTCAATATCTGTTGTCCACTGTTAAGTTGCATATGTTTTTATGGCTGACTAGGAGTGGCTTTAGCTGTGATGACCATCAGGTTGAAGAGAAGTTAGTGTTCCAGCATAGGCACGCTACATGAGTTAGTGACTTCAGATGGTGAACAGACCCAAATGACTTAAATCACAGTACAGAAGAGTGGGTGTTAGTGTTGCCTATTAAAATTAATAGTGGCAGGTGTCTTTTTGCAGTTTTCTGTTTTCACCAGCCAGCGAAAGAATAAAATAATGTACTTAACCTTAAAAAGTTGAGAGTCTAAGGCACACCAAGCTGCCAGGAGGAGGGGGGGGGGGGGGCAGTGGCAGGGCTTTTTAAAAAATTGTAAAAGGAGCATTTAGGAGTCATCACAAAGGTGCAGGAGAACAATGTGTGATGCTGGACAAACTTGCTGTTTATCAGTTATTTTCAGTTTCAGAGCATCCTCCAGTGCATCAAAGATCTATCTGAGCCAAAAGTGAAGAATACAACTGTATTTTGTACTTGGGTCTTGCTGGTTTGCTTTTCAGGTAGATGCTTTCATTACTACAGAGGTAGATGTGGTAGGTGTAGCTGTCATTTTCAATAAGTTGCACTTACCAAGGTCAAGATTTTTATCAGGATTGGGTATTATACGCAATGAATTTACTAATCTAGAGTTGTATAAAATCTTCTCATAAAAGTAGATTTCTCTAAACTTTAGAGAAACATTTAGAACATAAGAACATAAGAACATGAGAACTAGGAACAGAGGTAGACATTTTAGCTCCTCAGACCTGCTTGGCCATTCACTATGATCATGGCTGATCTTGTCTCAGCATCAAATCGGTGAATGACAAAGTTTCATATCAACTGAGAGACCTTCTGAAAGAATAGAAAATTCTGAATACACAAATCTTCTTATGCAATTTGTTCTTTCAATTAGCGTTTCCACCAGTATTTCAAAGTAACATCCAGTGAAAAATAAAAACAAAAAATAAAGCTAAAGGCACTATGCCAGAACATGCGAGGTTTTGACAACAAATAGAGGTACTGGTGAGTGAGCAGAGAAGATTTATAGAGATGATATAGAGTAGCAAGAATTCATGGGTATATATGATCTAAGTGTCAGGAAATGATTGACTGGCTGGATGCCTTATTTTCTTAAAAGAAGAAAGCTGGGGAGTCATATAATAAGGGTGGTTAAAATAATGGAAGGTTTTGACAGAATGGAGAATGTTTCCTGTTGTGGGGAACAGCAATAGATAAGACAGAAGCAAGGAAGTTGTTTCCACTGGCGAATGAAACTAGAACTAGGGGGCATAGCCTCAAAATAAGGGAAAGCAGATTTAGAATTGAGTGGAGGAGGAACATCTTCACACAAAGGGTTGTGAATCTGTGGAATTCCCTGCCCAGTGAAGCAGTTGAGGCTATCTCATTGAAAGTTTTTAAGGCTAGGATAGATACATTTTTGAACAGTAAAGGAATTAAGGGTTCTGGTGAGCGGGTGGGTAAGTGGAGCTGAGTCCACAAAAAGATCAGCTATGATCTTATTGAATGGCAGAGCCGGCTTGAGGGGTCAGATGCCTACTCCTGCTCCTAGTTCTTATGCTCTTACAATGAGAGGCCATCAATATAAGAGAGTTTCTAGAAATCCAACAGGAAATCAGAAATAACTTCTTTACCTAAAAAGTGATAAGAATGTGTACTTCTATTTGTTGATAAACCACATGGAGTAGTTGCAGTGAATAATAGGAATGCATTTTAAGGGTTTATTTGAAGGTGAATAAATAGATAGTTGTGATGGTAGTTTGGCAGATGGAATACAATGTAAGAAAGTGATGCACTTTGGTAGGAAGAATAAAGGAGTTGAATAATACTTAAATGGAGAAAGACTGCAGAAAACTGCAGCATAGAAAGATTTGATGGTCCTTGTGCATAAATCACAAAAAGCTAGCCTGCAAGTTCAGTAGGTAATATACAAGGCAAATGGAACCTTGGCCTTTCTTTCAAAGGGAATAGTGCCTAAAAATAGGGAAGTCTTGCTTAAAACTGTATAAGCATTAGTTCAACCTGGAATACTGTGAAAGACATCTTGGCATGGGAGAGAATCCAGAGAGGGTTGACTAGATTGTTCCCAGACATGGAGGGATGCTCTTATGAGGGGAAGTTGAGTAAATTTGGCCTGTACTCATTAGAGTTTAGAAGAATGACAGGCGACCTTGTTGAGACACAAGGAATTCTGCAGAAGCTTGACACGGTAGGTGCTGAGAGGTAGTTTTCCCTTGTGGGAGATTCTAGGAGCAGAGGGCATAATCTCAGAATAAGGGGTCTCCCGTTTAAGACAGACGAGGAGGAATTTCACCTCACATAGTGAAGCTGTGGAATTCTTTGCCACAGAGGGCTGGGTCATTAAATATGTTCAAGATGGAGATGGATAAATTTTTAATAAGGGAATCAAGGGTTATGGGGATAAGGTGGGAAAATGGAGTTGAAGATTGTCATATCAAATTAGTCATGATCTTGAGTGGCAGAGCAGGCTCAGTGGGCTGAACGGCCTACTAATAGACTTGCATCTTATGATTTTATGGTCTTAGATGAGAATGGATAGGAGGTGGCTTGAGTGGAGCATAAACGGTGGCATGGACTGTGGGTCAAATGACCTGTTTGATGCCATATATCCAATGTAACCCTATGTAAAACTGAATAAATAATAGCAAAGTTAGAAATTAATGAAAAAGCAAGGAACTGAGTGCTGAAAATCTGAAATAAAAGCAGAAGGTACTAGAAATATATAGCAGATCTGTGGAGAGAGAAACAGAGTTAATGAGTTGGATTTTACGAGGCATTGTATCACCTGCTGCCTCCACACTGACTACAAAGTCAGCTGGGAGCTAGTCCCATAGCCATCTTATGCTCTGCAGAGCATTTATTGGCTCAGGATGAAAATTCCTGAGCCAATCATGGGGAGGAAGTCCTGTCTTAAAGAGCTGCTGACATATGTGATTAGCCAGCAGTTCCAGGTTCCAGCAGTGGCCACTGCAGGGACTGCTTCCATTTTCTAAAAGGGAGGAGTTTATTGAGGCTCAACTGAAGTCTGGGATATTGACAGGACCTGGCTGGCAGACCCCAGCAAGGGGATTGAGTGGGTTGGAGCCGAATTTGAGAGGACAGGGCAGCGTTTCAGGTGGGGTGGGGGGAAGCCTCTGAGGGACACAGGGAACCTCCAAAGGAGTTCCGTCCTGCCTGGCATCAGCTCAACCACTAACAGCTGATGGGCTACCTGCTTGGCATGGGCCTTCCTCTGCTGTGGGTAAAATAGCAGCAGGAGCAGGGTGAGGCACTTGGGCATTAATTGGCCACCATGATCTCAATAAACCTAAGGATGGACTGGTCATTGGATGCCTCCAATAGCCACCATAAAATGGGAGACAGATAAGGGGCAGATGGGAAAATGAAGGGTAAGCCACAGTCTGCATTTTATGACCCTGCTGGGGTGGGGGATGGAGTTGTAAAATCCAGTCCAATATTTCAGGTTGATGACTTTTCATTAGAACTCCAGAAATTAGTAGGTTTCCTCTTTTAACGTTATGCAAATGTGGTTGGAGATTGACCAACATTGGGAACTAAACATTCCAAGATACTTGACTTGTAGAAGAGGAAAGCAAAATGGAAAAGAAGGGGTTGAGTGTGGACTTAATAATAAATGATACAATAAAGGCAATAGCAAGAAAGGATTGTAACTCAGAAAAATCGAGAATACATTCGTGGGGCTAAAAAATAACAAGGGGCAAATACAGCCTTCTAACAGTACAATATTGTATTGGGCAGAATATGAATCAGGAAATTAAAGATACTGGGAACAAGGATAATAGAGTAATCAGAGGGACTTTAATATTTGTATAGACTGAGCAAATCAAATTTGCAGTATTGGTGTGAAGGATGTGTTCATGGAATGATTACAAGGTGGTTCTCCAGATCAGTATATCTAGGAACTAACTGGGAATAACCTGTTTCAGATCTGATAGTGTGTAGTAAGAAAGTGTTAGTTAATAAACTTGTAATAAACAGCCTCTAAGGAATAGTGATCATAACATGATAGAATTTCACACTGAATTAGAGATTAATTTAGTTAACTGCAAAACTAAGGCTTTAAGTTGGAATAAAACAAACTTTGTAGGTATGAGAGGCAAGTTGACTAAAATCGATTTAGGGAAAATTAGATTAACAGACATGGTGGTGAACAAGAAAAATAGCTTATTAACAAATATAAGTTTTTTTAAAGAATGGAAACTCAAGCAAAGTTAAATATAATAAATTAAAGGAAGAGATTTAAAATGTTACCAAAAGTTTGTACATTTGAAGATTTTGTGGATTTTAGAATTCACAAAATGGTGACCAAAAAATTGATGAGAGGATACGAATAATAAACTAATAAGAGGATAAAACCACAAAAGGATTTATAGAAAAGATCATGAATTTTAAATGTGATGTGTTGAGTAATAGGGAGGCAGTATAAGGCTTTATTGATGAATGTCTATTTCCACTTCTGTAAAAACACTTGACTTTCCTTCTGTTTCAACAGCAGATGAACTGATACAATCATCCATGGCATTGAACTTGACTATTCCAATGTTTTCCTGAGTGGTCCACCACATTGTCCCCTCTGTAAACTTGAGGTCATGCAAAATTCTGCTGTTCATGTCATAACTTGCAACAGAAATGGTTGAAAGCTTCAAGTTTTTAGGTGTCAAGATCACCAACAGCCTGTCCTGGTCCCTCCCATACCCATGCTATAGTTAAGAAAGCTCACCAATGCCTTTATTTCTCAGAAGACTAAGGAAATTTGGCACGTCTGCTACAGATGCACCGTAGAAAACATTTTTTCTATTTGTATCACAGCATGGTATGGCTCCTGCTCTGCCCAAGGCCGTAAGAAACTATAAAGAGTCTTGAACAAAGCCAGTCTGTCACTTAAACCAGGCTCCCACTCATTGACACTGTCTGTGCTTCCCACTGTCTCAGCCAAGCAGCCAGCATAATTAAAGACCGTACGCACGCTGGATAAACTCTGTTCCACCTTCATCCATCAGGAAAAAGATACAAAAGTCTGAGGACACGTACCAACCGACTCAAGAACAGCTTCTTCCCTGCTGCCATCAGACTTTTGAATGGACTTACCTTGCATCAAGTTGATCTTTCTCTACACCCTAGCTGTGACTGTTAACACTACATTCTGTACTCTCTCCTTTCCTTCTCTATGAACGGTATGCTTTGTCTGTATAGTGTGCAAGAAACAATATTTTTCACTGTATGTTAATACATGTGACAAATCAAATTAAATCTCCATGACCCCTATGCTTGCTGATTTACATTGGTTCCAGGTCAAGCAATATCTTGATTTTAAAACCCTCATCCTTACTTTCAAATCTCTGTGGTCTTTCCCATTCTGATCTCCATAATCTCCTCCAACCTTGCAACCTTGTAAGATATTGGAGGATAGCAAATGTTGTCCCCTTGTTCAAGAAGGGGAGCAGAGACCATCCTGGGAATTATAGACCAGTGAGCCTTACTTCTGTTGTGGGCAAAGTTTTGGAAAGAATTATAAAGGATAGGATTTATAATCATCTAGAGGGAAATAAATTGATGAGGGATAGTCAACATGGTTTCGTGAAGGGTAGATCGTGCCTCACAAACCTTATCGAGTTTTTTGAAAAGGTGACCAAAGAGGTGGATAAGGGTAAGGCAGTTGATGTGGTGTATATGGATTTTAGCAAAGCGTTTGATAAGGTTCCCCGTGGTAGGCTATTGCAGGAAATGCAGATACATGGGATTGAGGGTGATTTAGCAGTTTGGATCAGGAATTGGCTAGCTGATAGAAGACAGAGGGTGGTGGTTGATGGGAAATATTCAACCTGGAGTTCAGTTACAAGTGGTGTACCTCAAGGATCTGTTTTGGGGCCACTGCTGTTTGTCACTTTCATAAATGACCTAGATGAGGGTGTAGAAGGATGGATTAGTAAATTTGCTGATGACACCAAAGTTGGAGGAGTTGTAGACAGTGAGGTTGGATGTTACAGTTTGCAGAGGGACATAGATAAGCTGCAGAGCTGGGCCGAGAGGTGGCAGATGGAGTTTAATACGGAAAAGTGTGAGGTGATTCACTTTGGTAAGAGTAACAGGAGTACAGAATATAGGGCTAATGGAAGGACTCTTAGTAGTGTTGACGAGCAGAGAGATCTCGGGGTACATGTGCATAGCTCCCTGAAAGTTGGCACCCAGGTTGATCGGGTTGTTAAGAAGGCGTACGGTGTGTTAGCTTTTATTGGTAGAGGGATTGAATTTCAGAGCCATGGGGTCATGTTACAACTGTACAAAACTCTGGTGCGGCCGCACTTGGAGTATTGCGTACAGTTCTGGTCGCCGCATTATAAGGAAGATGTGGAGGCATTGGAAAGGATGCAGAGGAGGTTTACCAGGATGTTGCCTGGTATGGTGGGAAAGGCTGAGGGACTTGAGGTTATTTTCATTAGAGAGAAGAAGGTTACGAGGTGACCTAATTGAGGCATACAAGATGATCAAAGGATTGGATAGGGTGGACAGTGAGAGCCTTTTACCTTGGTTGGTGATGGCTAACACAAGGGGACATAGCTTTAAATTAAGGAGTGGTAATTATAGGACGGATGTCAGGTAGGTTCTTTACTCAGAGGGTAGTAAGGTCGTGGAATGCCCTGCCTGCAGCAGTTGTGGACTCGCCAACTTTAAGGGCATTCAAATGGTCAGTGGATAGGCATATGGATAACGTTGGAATAGTTTAGGTTAGAGGTCATTAGATTGGTTCCACTGGTCGGCGCAACATCGAGGGCCGAAGGGCCTGTACTGCACTGTAATGTTTTATGTTCTATATGCACTTCTCTAATTTTGGCCACTTGTTCATTCCCAATTAAAATTGCTCCATTGTGCTCATGACCCTTGCTATGGAATTCCCCCCTCAGACCTCTTTGCCCCTCAAGCTCACTTTCCTCCTTTAAAGATGCTTCTTAAAACCTAACATTCTGATCGAATATTTGGTGATTGGGCCAGATATCCTCTCATGTGGCTCGGTGACATATCTTGTTTTGTAGCACTCCTGTGAACTACTTTGCAACATTTATTTTTATTAACGGCAGAGGTTAAAGTAAACCAGAGTGGCCCAGTACGCTATACTGACAAGACATCTGCAGTGGAGATGGAAAGAGAGACATGGAGAGGAGTCTCACTGACATTTCCCTCACCATCTGCAATCACACCCTTGCATCCTTGTGGGACCGGGTAGCATCAGACTCAAGTCATCCTTCAAGGAGAGGAAAGGCTTGGTGCTATTAATAGAGTCTGTGGCATCGTCGGACAATAGGCAGAAAGCGAGAGGCTGCAGAAGGGAGAGCGAGAAAGAATGAGGTCGGGTGGAGATATTTAACAGTTTGTGGCTGGGAGAAAATATTTTTGAATTACTTTAAAACTTTGAGGTCAAATATTGGGGCGTTAGAGCCGAAAGAAATAAATGAGCAGAGCTACAGCTAGAATTAAAGCTTGCATTATTCAGAGAACTACATTAATGCATCTGAGAGAGATAAACAAGATACGTTTCTATGAGATCCACTCTCATTCTTCCAAACTCCAATGAATATAACCCGAACCAACTCGATCTCTCCTCACACATCAGTCCCATCCCAGGAATCAGTCTGGTAAACCTTCTCTGCACTCTCTTATCCTTCCTCAAATAAGGAGACAAACACTGCAAGCAATATTCCAAGTGTGACCTCACCTAGGCCCTGTATAATTATAGTAAGATATCCCTCTTCCTGTCCTTGAATCTTCCCAGTATGAAGTCCAACATTTGCTGCCTTCACTTCCTGTTGCACCTGGTATGTTTATCTTCGTTGACTGGTGTATGAGGATTCCCAGATCTCATTTGCACATTCCCCTTTCTTAATTTATAGTCATTAAGATAATAATCTGTCTCCCTGTTTTTGCTACCAAAATGGATTACCTCACATTTATCCACATTATATTGCATCTGCCATGCATTTGCCCATTCACTCAACTTGTCCAAATCACACTGAAGCATCTCTGCATCCTCCTTACAACTCACCCTCTTGCCCAGCTTTGTGTCATCTGTAAATTTGGAGAGATTACATTTAGTTCCCTTATCTAAATCATTAATACATATTGTGAATAGCTGGGTTGCATCACTGATCCTTGCAGTACTGCGCTAGTCACTGCCTGCTATTCATGAAAATGACCCATTTATTCCTACTGTGTTTCCTGTCTGCCAGCCAGTTTTCTATGTGTTTCAATGTGCTACCACCAATCCCATGTGCTTAAATTTTACATGGTAACCTCTTGTGTCAAGAGCCTCCTGAAAGTCCAAATAAACTACATACACTGGCTCCCCCTCATCAAATCTACCAGTTACATTCTTGAAGTATTCCAGTAAATTTGTCAAGCATGGTTTCATTTTCATAAATCCATGCTGATTGTGTCTGATTCTCCCACATTTTATCAAGTGCTCTGCTACAAAATCTTTGATATGCATTGTAGAATTTTCTCCACTACTGAAATCAGGCTGACTGGTGTATAATTGCCTGTTTTCTCTCTACTTCCCTTTTTAAATAGTGGGTTAAATTAGCCATTGTCCAATCAGGATAGGGTGTCTCAAGGCATGGTATATTGGCGAGACCTTGCAAATGTTATGACAACAGATGAATGGACACCGCTTGACAATCACCAGGCAAGAGTGTTCCTTTCCTGTCGGGGAAGGCGTCAGCAATCAAGGGCATTCAGCCTCTGATCTTCGGGTAAGCGTTCTCCAAGGCGGCCTTCAGGACATGGCTGAGCAGCAACTGATAGTTAAATTCCGCACACGTGAGGACGACCTCAACCAGGATCTTGGGTTCATGTTAAACTATCTGTAGCCCCCATGACTTGCCTGGGTTTGCAAACTCTCACTAACTGCCCTGGCTGGACACAATTCACACCTCTTTAACCTGTGCTTAATCCTCTCTCCCCTCACATTGTCTGCACCTGTAAAGACTTGATTACCTGTTAAGACTCACTTTCCACCCATTACCTTGTAATTGAGTTGTGTCTACATATGCCCTGTTTGTGAACCAAATCCTGCACTCACTTGATGAAGGAGCAGCACGCTGAAAGCTCATGCTACCAAATAAACTTGTTGGACTTTAACCTGGTGTTGTGAGACTACTAACTGTGCTTATCCCAGTCCACTGCCAACAAATCCATGTCATTGTCCAATCGTTAGGAACTGTTTCAGAGTCTATAGAATCTTGGCAGATGACCACCAATGTATCCACTATTTCTAGGGTCACTTTCTTATATACTCTGAGATGTAGACTATCAGGCCCTAGGGATTTATTGGTCTTTAATCACATCAATTTTCCCAACACCATTTTTCTACTAATACCGATTTCCTTTGGTTCCTTGCTCTCATTAAATAGCGGTGGCCACCAGATACCCTGGCAGTGGCTACCCTGCTAGTGCTAGTTGGGCACTGCCTGGGGTGGGGCCTGAGTGGGAGCTTTGATGGTGGGAGAGGGCTGCGCAAGCAGGGTCATGCAGGGCTGGATCATGTTGGGTCATGATTGGGAGGCATGTCGGGGATCATGATGAGGGACCCATTGGGAGCAACCCATGTCGGGGTGGGGAACATACAACCAATGAGGGGGACCATCGTGATCCCGCTTTCGATTTCTCGATGTCTGTGAGATGAGTGAGGAGGTCTCCCATTGCACTGAGAGATCAGCGTGCCTTTGCAAAATTCATAGATATTCAAACAGTCCAGAAAGAGGCCATTCGGGCCAGCGAGTCTGCACTGACCATAAAGCCACCCAGGCCTGATCCCTATATCCCTACATATTTACCCACTAATCCTTCCAACCTACACATCCCAGGACACTAAGAGCAATTTTTAGCATATCCAATTAACCTAACCCACACATCTTTGGACTGTGGGAGGAAACCGGAGCACCCAGAGGAAACCCATGCAGATTCGAGGAGAATGTACAAACTCCACACAGACAGTGACCCGAGCTGGGAAGCGAACCCAGGTCCTTGGAACTGTGAAGCAGCAGTGCTAACCACTGTGCTACCGTGCTGCCCGTTGGTAGAAGTCAGGCTTACTGGTGTGTTTACTGAGTGTGGGACGATTCCAGTGCGGAGAGTGCCTGGGAGAATGGTATGGACCATTCCATTATTCTCGCCGTTATTACACTTTGTTTTGGGAGAATACTGCCCAGTCCTTTTTGCATGGGAATGGCCACAGGAGATTCCTGCACTGCTTGACTAGACTTCTTGCTTTGCCTGGTGTTCACCTGTTTTCTTTCTGCCTGTGAAGTCTTGGTTGTCTGTAACTTTAAAGCCACCTTAAATAATTACTCATCCACAGCAGACTAAAAGCTGATCTTTAAAAAAGTAACAAATGACTTTTGCATCAAACATTTCAGCTGTATTGTGTACTCCTTACACTGCTAATTGCAGAGATGATTATTTTATTTTAGTTTTGAAGGAAAGCTGCTATAACTTATTCTTGAATAATCTTGAACAAAATTTGTATCCCAGTAATTCTAATAATGTAGCTTCTCAGGACATCTACCTCTAAGAAAATCAGAAAATGCTGAAATACTCAGCAGATCAGATAGCGTCTTTGGAGGGCAACAGAGTTGTATTTCAGATTATGATGACCTTCTGCCATTTAGCTGAGTCTTTTTGAAGCTAGTTAAGCATCCTAAGTGAAATTATTTTGACCATACAAACTACATCCTTGGTGATTAATTAAGAATTCAGTCAGTATAGATAGTTTAAGGAATCAAAGTAGAGATGCCTTCGGTGAGCAATAGAAACTGCTCCTTATTGAAATAAAGCTGCTTTCCATCTGATCTAGAGGGATAATTATAGATCTGCCACTTCCAGTGGTGTTGAAGGGAGCACCTCTCAGAAATTGGTGGGGGTGTGTGGGAGTGATGGCTGTGTATTGAGGAAAAATTACAGGCTGCGTGGCTTGCCTCCATGGTAGCACTCTCCTTTCTGAGTCAGAAGGTCATTGGTTCAAGTTCTACTCTAAGAATTTGAGCACAGAATCTAGGCTGATGCTTATTGTGTAGCGCATTTCCTTAAGAATGTTTGACAGCGATACCTTCATAGACAGCATGGCAATTTTAAATTCCTGTTTTGGATATGAAATTATCTTTTGGTTGTTGAATCCTGATATCAAATCCCATGATGATTGCTGGGATATTGAACAAGCTGTGAATCATTACATGCAACCTTTCCTGGACAGGCTATAATTTTCCTGGACTATTATGCGATTCTGGGTGTAACACTGTTACAGACCTGATCAGAAACTCCAAGGTATATTTTAAAGTTAGCCTAGCACCCGATCTTCTTTGATTTTGGTGATGGGTGAGCATTAAGTGTTTTCTCTAGGTATGATTCGATTGACCTACTAGGAAGCTTTTATAAAACACACTTTTTATTTAACAAGACAGTTAAAATATAACAAGAAGAATTAGCATAACTTTTACCAATGAAATACTTAAACATGACGAAGTATAATTCTTAACAGCTAGCTATCTCTATAATTTTAATGTAAGCAATACCCCCACGGATACAAATCCTCTTTCAGAAACACTTAGCACAAAAACAGATATGCTTACATGGATGCTACGTTTCCAGCCTTTTAACCCCTCTGGACAGATACAAAAAAGCACATGTCTTCTGACTCCCATACAATAGCCTCCAGAGGATAAAGCTTATTTCCTGGTAGATCCCAATCTCCAAATCCAGAGAGGTAAAAGAGATACGGAGAGAGCTGCTACTTGCTAAAGATCCCAAGCAGCAACTGAGCTTATTTATCTGTGTAAATCCAGTTCCATTGAATCACATGGTTTTTCCTGTCAATCAATCTAGTCAGGCCCTACTGTGGAAAAATCACAAGGGAAAACAATCATAATAGAACTGCATTAGCTCAGATTAATGTAGTTAAAGTGTTTTACCAGTGAAATACTTAAACATGACAAAGTATAATTCTTAACAGCTAGCTATCTCTATAGTTCTAATGTAAACAATATTCCCACGGACATGCATCCTTCTTCAGAATCAGTTAGCACAAAAACAGATACGCTCGTGTGGATGCTACATTTCCAGCCTTTTAACCCCTCTGGATAGATACAGAAAGACACATGTCTTTAGCAATTAAGATTAATTATGCTGCTGCAGTATCAACAGGGGCTGCTGACTACAGACAAAGTGGCACTGGATGAATAGAACTGACTGCTCGAAAGTCCTACACAAGAAATGTGACACAGTTACATTTCTCAAAGGCACAGTATCATCACAACAGCAACTTTGATAGGATCTCATCCAACTTTTATCCAAACAAGGAGAACTTGGCTCATGTGATCAATGCAGTCCAAGCTAAACTGTGGTCCAGTATTGCTTCAAGCTTCCTGGTTTTAAATTTTTCTCTATGTTCCTGAATATTATTGTCACTGTTTATCCCACTCCCTCACCCCATGAAAATGTTCAACCCACCCCATTCCCTGACAATATTGATTTTTCTGACATTGGCTAGACAGGAACCAGGGATTCCGCAATGTGAACCAGGAGAAGTGATGTGGCAGGATAAAAGCACTGTCCATTGGGATAATAGGGTGAACACTGCGATTGATGTTTTGACTAATGGGAGGGTCTAGGACCAGAGGATATTGTCTCAGAATAAAAGGGCACCAATTTAAGACTGAAATGGGGAGGAATTTTTTCACTCAAAGAGTTGAGAATCTTTGGAACTACTTGCCACAGAGAGCTGTGGGGAAAGAGACTTCAAAAGGCTAGTCATAGCACAAATCAATTCCAGCCTCTCTGACTCCCTGGATCTATTACAGTTTGCCTATTGCTGCAACAGGTCCACAGCAGATGCCATCTCCCTGGCCCTGCACTCAACCCTGGAACACCTAGATAACAAGGACACCTATGTAAGACTCCTATTTATTGACTACTCAGCCTTCAACACCATTATTCCCACGAAACTCATCTCCAAATCTCATCAATAGCCTGGGCCTTGGCATCTTCCTCTGCGACTGGATCCTGAACTTCCTAACTCACAGACCACAATCAATAAGGATAGGCAATAGCTCCTCCTTCACGATCGTCTTCAACAATGGTGCCCCACAAGACCCTGTTCTCAGCCCCCACTATACTCCTTATACACCTACGACTGTGTGGCCAAATTCCCCTCTAATTAGATTTTCAAGTTTGTGGATGGCACCACTGTAGTGGGTTGGATCTCAAACAATGACGAGACAGACTACAGGAATGAGATAGAGGATCTGGTGAACTGGTGTGGCAGTAATAATCTCTCCCTCAATGTCAACAAAATGAAGGAGATTGTCATTGACTTCAGGAAGTGTAGTGGAGAATATGTCCCTGCCTACATTAACGGGGATGAAGTAGAAATGGTTGGGAATTTCAAGTTTTTAGGTGTCCAGATCAACAACAATCTGTCCTGGACCCCTCCACGCCAACACTATAATTAAGGAAGCCCACCAGTGCCTCTATTTTCTCAGAAGACTAAGGAAATTTGGCATGTCAGCTACGACTTTCACCAACTTTTAAAGATGCACCATAAAAGCATTCTTTCTGGTTGTATCACAGCTTGGTATGGCTTCTGCTCTGTCCAAGACTGCAAGGAACTACAAAAGGTTGTGAATGTAGCCTAATCCATCACACAAACCAGCTTCCCATCCATTGATTCTGTCTACACTTCCCACTGCCTCCGCAAAGCAGCCACCATAATTAAGGACCCCATGCAATCCGGACATTCTTCCATCAGGAAAAAGATACAAAAGTCTGAGGTCACGTACCAACCAACTTGAGCAGCTTCTTCCCTGCTCTCAGACTTCTGAGTGGACTTACCTTGCATTAAGTTGATATTTTTCGACACCCTAGCTATGACTGTAACACTACATTCTATACTGTCTTCTTTCCTTCTCTATGAATGGTTTCTTTGTCTGTATAGCATGCAAGAAACAATACTTTTATAATAAATCAAATCAATCAAATCAAAAGAGTCATTATGTATATTTAAGGCTGAAATAGATTTTTTTTATCAGTAATGGAATCAAGGGTTATAGGGAAAAGGCATTAAAGTGTCTATAAGGCAGGTCGAATCAGTTATGATCCTATTGAACAGCGGAGAAAGCTGCAGGGGCTGAATGGCCTACTCCTGTTCCTATTTCTTATGATCAGTATTCAGGGTGAAGAGGTATGAACCTTGCTAGGAAGGAAGTAAACATTGCCACGGGGGGGGGGCGAGGGTGTGTGAGCATTGTTGGGATGGGGTGAACATTGCTAAGGGGATAGTGGACGTTGCTGTGGGTTCTGGAGTCCAGCTAATTTACATAGTCGTTCTAGTTTTATGCCTGACCTGCAGTGATTCCAGTGGGCTGCTCAAGGACAATTAAGGATCGGCAGTGAATGCTATCCTAACCAGCAATGCCCACACCCTGTGAAAGAATAAAAAAAACTTGCTATGAAAAACTCAAAGGTAAGGGTAGCCTAAGTCTCCATGATTCTGGCCATCTGATTGCACTGTTCGAATCACCGAGCAACCTGGGCAGGGTAAAACCAGCTATCAGAAGTTTAAACTTCTGTGTATGTACTACAGACGTGTGTTTGTCAAGATTTCCTTGGGGTCTCTATTATATACTGCGCGTGTAGGACAAAAGAAGTGAAGTGATGGTGTGGAAGTTAAGATGTTCTGATTGAAGTTTCATAGTTTGGAAGTTCAATTGTGCAGAAGCTAAAATGTTCAAATTAAAGTTTCATGCCTTCTCTGTACAGTCGTGGAAAATGTTTATCTGCTTGCAGACATTCGAAGGAGTCGGTGTCTGCTATTTCAGCATGAACAGTCTAATCTTCATCTGTGCAGACCCCATAACATTCTACGTTTTGGCCTTCATCAGAGGGTGAGCAAGACCAGATTTTTCCATAACACATTCTAAAGGCAAGATATGCGGATATGCTCTGCTAATGAAGGATTAGCAGAAGTATGTTTTTCATCGAATGAGAAGGGGCGAAAAGACAGGATTTGATTGGTGAACATATATGCAAATAAAAGATGAGAAAAATTGCCTGCTCCTCACTTGTTGTAATTGACTATAATTGCTAAGTTGTTTATTTGTAACTTCAGAAACACTTGCAGGACAACTATAATGTAGTGTCTCCTTGTGCACAAGTCATTCAAAGGTCTTGTGTTGGATTATGCATGGTGTCGAGCACTGTTTGTACTCGAGTCGACTAAGAGTGCTTAAAGTTGCTGGTACCCAGGATCTCTGACAGTACTACATGGGATTGGGCAGAAACAACAACTAGGTTTATTCAAGAGCTGTTAATTAGGCTTGATATAGATTCTGGCAAAGCCCATGAAACAGCCGATGAAGTTATGAACTATACACGTGACTAGACTCTTAAAGTGACAGCACAGCAACAACCCCAAATATATAACATCCCTCCCCCTTTATTTCTCGGTCCATAACACTAAATAATCATTGTATTTTGCGTAGTCATCAAAACATATATACATGGGCAGGCAATGAATCATTGCACAGTAATGATGCAATTAATAGGAAAGACAATCATGTAGTCTTTTTGCAGTGGTTGCCTGCATACTTGAGGGATCTGGATGCTCTTGACCTTAGAGGTACTTAGCGGTTCTTCAGAGAATGTCTCTGTCCTGGAAAACATAACAGTCTGTTTTGAAGAAAGAAGACTAGTGGTGGCAAGGGATTTTTCAGCAATTGTAGTTTCTACTGATTGACCCAAAGTCGTAGTCACAGTATCTGGTGGTATGGATGGTGGTTCATTCTGAGGTAGTTCTGGCATACATTGGTCTCCACGCTATTTCATCTTCAGTTTGGACAGTGTAGAAGGTAGGGCTAGTTTGAGCCAATATAGTTGCAGAAGCCCACTTTTTGCTAGTGGTATAACTATGAGTCAAAACTTGTTCCCTTTGTCGAAATAAGCATCTTCTGGAATTATCTTTTCTTCTTAAGATTTGTGTCTGATGATTGTGTTCTACTATCTCAGATGTCTCCTTCAGTAAGAGTGAATCATAAGAACATAAGAAATAGGAGCAGGAGTAGGCCATCTGGCCCTTCGAGCCTGCCCCACCATTCAATAAGATCATGGCTGATCTGTCGTGGCTCAGTTCCACTTTCCGGCCCTCTCCCCATAACCCTTAATCCCCTCTCTTATCAAAAACCCATCAACCCGCTTCTTGAAAATATTTAGCGAGGCAGCCTCCACCACTTCAACGGGCAGAGAATTCCAGAGATTCACCACCCTTTGAGTGAAGAAGTTCCTCCTCAACTCCGTTCTAAAACGCCCCCCCACTTTATCTTGAGGCTGTGCCCCCTAGTCCTACTGTCTTTTTTGAGCGGGAAGAGTCTCTCCACCTCTATCCTATCCATCCCATTTATCATCTTATACGTCTCAATGAGATCTCCCCTCATTCTTCTAAACTCCAACGAGTACAAGCCTAGTTTATTCAGCCTCTCCTCATAGCTCAACCCCCTCAACTCCGGTATCAGCCTAGTAAACCTCCTCTGCACTCCCTCCAAGGCCAAAATATCTTTGCGCAGGTGCGGCGCCCAAAACTGCACACAGTACTCCAGCTGCGGTCTCACCAATGCCCTATACAGCTGCAGCAAGACCTCCCTACTTTTATATTCAATCCTCTTCGCTATGAAGGCCAGCATCCCATTCGCCTTCCTGACCACCTGCTGCACCTGCAGGCTGGGTTTTTGCGACTCATGCACAAGGACCCCGAGGTCCCTCTGCACCGTCGCCTGCTGCGGTTTTTCGCCCCGTAAGTAATAGTCCTTCCTACCATTCTTCCAACCAAAGTGGACCACCTCACACTTGCCAACATTAAATTCCATTTGCCATTTCCTGGCCCATTCGCCCAGCCTATCTAGATCCTTCTGCAGACTCTCCACACCCTCCGCACAATTTGCCGTTCCCCCAATCTTGGTGTCATCCGCAAATTTCGACACCCTACACTCGGTTCCCTCCTCCAGATCATCTGTATAAATGGTAAAAAGCTGAGGCCCCAGCACCGACCCCTGGGGCACTCCACTAGTCACCATCCGCCAATCCGAATAGCACCCGTTGACCCCCACTCTCTGCCTCCTATTTGACAACCAATCCTCTATCCACGCTAACACCCTACCCCCAACTCCAAGTCCCCTGACCTTCTGCAATAACCTCTTATGAGGTACTTTGTCAAACGCCTTCTGAAAATCCAGAAAGACCACATCCACCGGCTCTCCTCTATCCACCGCCCTAGACACATCCTCATAGAACTCCAGTAAATTTGTCAGACACGACTTCCCTTTAATGAAACCGTGCTGCGTCTGCTCTATCAAGCAATTCCCTTCAAGATGCCTCGCAATTTCCTCCTTAATGACGGATTCCAACATTTTACCTACCACAGACGTTAAACTAACCGGCCTATAATTCCCTGCCTTTTGCCTGGCACCCTTCTTAAACAACGGCGTAACATTAGCCGTTTTCCAATCTTCCGGCACTTCCCCGGAATCCAGCGACGTCTGGAAAATAACCACCAATGCATCCACTATAACCTCCGCCATTTCTTTCAGAACCCTCGGATGCATTCCATCCGGTCCTGGGGACTTGTCCACAATCAGCCCCTCCAGTCTGTCGAGCACCGCCTCTCTAGTAACAGTAATGTCATTAAGACCCTCCAGTCCTACCACCTTTCCATCGCTAACACCCGGCAAATTATTCACGTCCTCCTCCGTGAAGACAGAAACAAAAAAGTTATTCAATACCTTAGCCATATCCCCAGCCCCTACCACTAGGTCCCCTTTCTCATCCTCTAAAGGACCAATGTTCACCCTAGCCAGACTCTTCCTTTTTATATATTTATAAAAACTCTTGCTATCCTTTTTTATATTAAGCGCTAGCCCAGCTTCATAGTTTCTCCTATCCTTTATCAACTTCTTTGTCAATCTTTGTTGACATTTAAACCTCTCCCAATCCTCTTCTCGCCCACTACTCTTAGCTACTCTAAATTCCTCCGCTTTTAATTTAACACTTTCCTTCACCTCCTTCGTTATCCACGGCTTATTACCTCTCCTCCTACAGTCCTTTTTGACCATCGGAATAAATTTCTGCTGAGCACCAAGAAAGATCTCCTTAAAGATCCTCCACTGCTCCTCAGCAGACCCTCCCTCCAACACACTCCCCCAGTCCACATTCGCCAATTCTTCTCTCATCCTACCGTACTCCCCTCTATTCAAACAAAGGACGCGTGTCCGGGAACCCACTTTCTCCTCCTCCATCTGCAACAGAAACTCCACCATACAATGATCACTCACTCCAAGAGGATCCTTCACCGCAAGGTCCCTAATTCTACCCGCCTCATTACATAGCACCAGATCCAAGATAGCTCACTCCCTCGTCGGCTCCAACACACACTGTTCCAGGAAACTATTCCGGCAGCATTCCAAGAACTCCTCCTTGAGCCCACCGTGTCCAACATGGGTCAACCAATCAGTACGCAGATTGAAATCCCCCATAACTACGGCTGTCCCATTCCTGCATGCCGCACTTATTTGCGCGTTAACAGCCCGCCCCACCTCCAGATCATTATTCGGGGGCCTATAGACGACGCCCACCAGCGTCTTCCTCCCTTTGCTGTTCCTAATCTCCACCCACAACGATTCCACGTTCTGCTCCTTGGCTCCAGTATCATCCCTTGCTACCACCCTGATGCTGTCCTTAATCAGCAGATCTACGCCCCCCCCTCTTTCCTCCTGCCTATCCTTCCTAAACACTTGATACCCTTGGACATTCAGCTCCCAGTCCCTGTCACCTTGCAGCCACGTCTCTGTAATGGCCACCAGATCATATCCATTTGTGTTGATCTGCGCCACCAGCTCATCCACTTTATTCCGAATGCTTCGTGCATTCAGATACAGCGCTTTCATCCCAGCCTTCACCTGGACCCTATTTGCCGTAACGCCACCAACCATACTCACGCCCCCTACTCCCTCTATTATTGGGACATCCTCGGCCTCTTCCCTTACCTGTACCCTCTGCTTAACTTTAGACCTCGTAAGGTCACCTACCCTCGCACCCTCCCCCCCCCAATTAGTTTAAAGCCCTGTCTACAGTCCTCTTTACTCGATTCGCCAGCACTCTGGTCCCAGCACGGTTCAGATCCCGCCCGAACAGGTCCCACCTACCCCAATACTGGTGCCAATGCCCCATAAATTCAAACCCATTCCTCCCACACCAATCCCTGAGCCACCCATTCACTTCCTTAATCCTGTCAGCCCTACGCCTGTCTGCACACTGTTCAGGCAGTAGCCCAGAGATGACCACCTTGTCGGTTCTACTTTTTAATTCCATTCCCAGCTTCTCATACTCCCTCCCCAGATCCTCAGTCCGCACTTTGCCTACGTCGTTGGCACCCACATTTACCACAACGACCGGATTCTCACCCTCCCACTCCAGGTTCCTCTCAAATGTAGTTCTCAGCTTTCTCTTCATAAGAATGTAAGAACTAGGAGCAGGAGTAGGCCATCTAGCCCTTTGAGCCTGCCCCACCATTCAACAACATAACAAAGAAACAAAGAACAACCCAGCACGGGAAACAGGCCCTTCGGCCCAATGAGCCCGCGCCGCCATTTCAACAATGCATTTTCCTACACCTACCCTGTCCCGCGTGTATGTGGATGGTACCCCTAATGTAGCCAGATTCAGGGGAGAATAGTGTAGGGTCAATTTGGTACACCAATCAGCCTAAGAGCACATCTTTGGGGTGTGGGAGGAAACCAGAGCACCCGGAGGAAACCCACGCAACCACAGGGAGAATGCGCAAACTCCCACAGACACAGGCCCAAATCCATGTATCTGCACAGCTAGCAGTGATAGTCACTGAGCTGTTGTGGTGCCCGTTTGCTGGTCCAGGATTAAGCACACACAATGACACAAAGTACTAGGCCACTCTCGAAACCTCCAAGAGCATCCTACGCATGACCCACCGTGTGCATGCCCCTCGTTTGACAACAAGGTGGACCGACACCTGTGGATTAAAAGAGACAAAACATTAACATGTAATATTACATTTCCAGTGTCGTCCCGAGGCTCTGACCCTTTTTAATACCGTCTATTATAACCCTCCATCCCTGTTTCACTCATGTCTAAGTAAACCTTAAACAAGTCCAACGTGCCTGCCTCCACCACCTTACTTGGTAGTGCGTTCCATACCCCCACGACCCTCTGCGTGAAAAACCTTCCTCTAGTATCCAAATTATACTTCTTCCCCCTCACCCTTAGATCGTGACCTCTCGTAATAGTTGTCCCCAATCTAGGGAAAAGCCTGCCACTGTTGACTCTATCTATTCCCTTCATTATTTTATACACCTCTATCAGATCCCCCCCTTAATCTCCGTCTTTCTAAAGAGAAGAGCCCCAGTTTTTCCAATCTTTCCTCATAACTCAGTCCTTCCATACCAGGCAGCATCCTGGTAAACCTCCTCTGCACCCTCTCCAGGTCTCCACGTCCTTCCGGTAGTAAGGTGACCAGAATTGGACGCAGTACTCCAAATGCGGTCTAACCAATGTTCTGTACAACTGAAGCATTAGACGACAGCTCTTATACTCTATACCCCTTCCTATAAAGGCTAGCATTCCGTAAGCTTTCTTCACAACCTTCTCTACCTGTGTTGACACCTTCAGAGACTTGTGCACCTGCACTCCCAGGTCCCTCTGTATTTCTATACTCTTAATCAGTCTACCTTTTATCGTGTAACTCCTCCCTGCATTATTCCTTCCAAAATGCATCACCTCGCATTTGTCAGGATTAAATTCCATCTGCTATCTATCTGCCCAATATACCAACCTATCTATATCCTGCTGTGTCACCTGACAATCTTTCTCAGTATCCACCAATCCTGCCATCTTGGTATCATCTGCAAACTTGCTGATCACACCACGTACGCCCTCTTCCAAGTCGTTTATATATATTACAAAGAGGAGAGGTCCCAGTATTGAGCCCTGCGGCACACCACTGGTGACTGACCTCCAGCCAGAAAAGGACCCTTCCACTACTACTCTCTGTCTCCTATTGCCCCACCAGTTTTCAATCCATCTAGCTACCTGTCCCTGTATCCCATGTGCCGTAACCTTTTCTACCAGCCTACCGTGAGGGACTTTGTCAAACGCCTTACTGAAATCCATATAGATGACATCAACGGCTCGTCCATCGTCAACCGTTTTTGTCACCTCCTCAAAAAATTCTACCAGATTCGTAAGGCAAGACCTCCCCTGAACAAAGCCATGTTGCGTATCCCTAATCAGATCGCAACGCTCCAAATGCTTATACATCCTATCCCTAAGAATTTTTTCCAATAATTTTCCTACGACCGACGTCAAACTCACTGGTCTATAATTAGGAGCTTCCTCCTAATCCGGCTATAGCTCGCCTTCTCCCAGTTCAGCACCCTCCCCTTCGGAAGGCACTCATCCCTTTCCATTTTTATCCTAAAGTAGACAGATCATGGCTGATCTGAAGTGGATCAGTTTCACTTTCCCGCTTTCTCCCCATAAACCTTAATTCCCTTGTCAATCAGAAACCTATGTACCCGTGACTTAAATATATTCAGCGAGGTCGCCTCCACCACTTCAATGGGCAGAGAATTCCAGAGACTCACCACCCTTTGAGTGAAGAAGTTCCTCCTCAACTCCGATCTAAACTGCCCGCCTTATTTTGAGGCTGTGCCCTCTAGTTCTAGATCATTAGTAGTTAAGCTGGGGAACTATGAAAAGTTGTGTCTGTAGTGTTGTGATATGTCACCAAGAAACTGTTAGATGGTGATTTAATGAATCTTGGTCCTTGGAGGCTTTCAGTGAATGTTCAAAGACCGAAGAAACTTTGACTAATCTATTTGTTAATGAGTGATATGGTGCTGATTTTATGTGTTGGATACCACTCATCTTTAGATAGCCATCAAATTCATGAGCTGTGAATTCTGATCCATCATCACTCAATTTGTTCTGGGTCCCCAAATCTAGCAAAAATGTCATCAAGTTTTTCGATGGTTTGTTCCTCAGTTTTTGACTTCATTAGAACAACTTCTGGCCATTTGGATTATGCATCAATGATATCCATGAACAAGTGCACCCCCTGCCCCTCCCACCCAATGGACATGCACAGTCAATGCGTAGACATTGTCAAGGCAATTTTAGGGCATTCCCATGGATACAATAGGGACAACAGCATTGCAATCCTTCCCTGCACACATGACTCACATATGCTGTTTTTCCCTCCATCTGACAATATTCACTTCTCACTGGGCAAATACAACTTCACATCGTTAAATGCAATTCAATAGTGTTCCAGACAGCCTTCCTATCTTCTTTCCTCTTTCATTTTTCCCCATGTTATATATCACCGCAGTGCTGGTTGATTACCTTCATAGCAACCATAATTTCCTTAAATTTGCTTGATGATTTTACAGCGAAGTGCCCTTTCTGCTGTCAACTCTCCCCCTTTATCCAGGCTGGGGACCAGCATTGATGCACGATGGCTTGCCTACTCCAATGGCTACATTTGTTCATAGAAAACAAGTCCTGGAGTGGGATGAATGCTGGAATGGCATATCTCAGACAACAAGTGTTTGGATTTCACAAATGTTTAATCACAGATGGGGCCTTACCTGAAGCTGCTATATTTACATAGAACATAGAACACTACAGCCCTTCGGCCCACAAGTTGCGCCGATCATATCCATACCTACCAGGCCATAGAACTATCTATAACTCCCAATCCCATTAAATCCCATGTACTCATCCAGAAGTCTTTTAAAAGTCCCTAGCGAGTTCGCCTCTACCACCACTGACGGCAGCCGATTCCACTCACTCACCACCCTCTGAGTGAAAAACTTACTCCTAACATCTCCTCTGTACCTGCTCCCCAGCACCTTAAACCTGCATCCTCTCATAGCGTGTATTTGTTATTTGTGTATAAATAACAAACAATCCTATTAGCCTTAGTTATATTTTTGATAGCAAATTAAGGACTAACTTATCAGTAAGTTTCACTTGCAAATGGTTAATTCAGGAAATAATATCAAAAAGGCATGAGGGCAATCAATATCTTTGCATGAAGTTTGCCAAATGGAATTTCTATCTTTAGACATTAATAAGCAATGGTGCAAATTATTCATTCATAATTCAGCCAGGATCTAGAAATGTACTTTCCAGAGACAGAAAATGTACAGGCTGGCTTGCAGAGTAGTAACACAATGAATAACTGAGATGATGTCAAAGATCACAAGGTTGAAGATCAAACTGTTTATCAAGTTCAGTACACGTTAATTATCAGTTGTAACCATAGCAACTCACACCTAATAACTGCTGCTATACTTTCTTTATCTCTCATACCACAAACAATACATGCAATACACAGCTAACACAACCTAGCTAGATAGTTATCACGATCCCATCCGTCTCCATAGCAACATTTCATTGATTCAAAAACAGAAAACGACCACTATAATAGAGCAAAGCTCCACTAGTAAAATTTATGTTTTAAAATCACTAAGTTGGAGAACATAAATGCACAAAGAGAATATGTAGAAGAAATTATAGAATAAATGAGAGAAGATTTAATAGGGGTGTTTAAAATCAGGAGGGATTGCATTGGGATGATCAGGAGAAACTGCTCTCATTGACATATGGATTGAAAACCAGAGGGCACTGATTTAAGATAAATGGCAAAAGAATCAATGGCAAGATAAAAACTTTTTAATGCAGCCTGTGGTTAGGTTCTGGAATGTACTGTCTGAGAGGATGGTGCAGGCAGATTAAATTTCCAAAATTGACAAATGGAATTGGAAGCTTGAAAACAAAAAAAATCCAGGGCTAGGTTGAGAGCTGTGTAGAGATACTAGCTGAGCAGTTCTCAGAGAGCAAGCAGAAACAAAATGAGATGAGTAGCCTCCTTCTGAGCTGTAACCATTCACTGATTCTATAGTCTAGATCTTCCAAGCAGTGGCAACGATCATTGGATTGGCGTTGAAACTGAAAATCTTCCTGACTAAATGCTGCTGCCCAATTCTTGTGGAGCCTCTGAGGTCAAATTTCCACGGAAGTGCACAGCACAGCGTCCATTGGGCAACCCTGTTGGAGCATGGTAGAGTTGGGGGAAGACAGGGCTTGCCCCCATTTACAGCACCAGCTGTCATCTGATATGTTTAAAGGTGAGTGAATGAATGTTAGTGAATGAATGAATGGGTGAATAGGTAGATGGATCGAGCTGTGGGTGTGTAAGTGGGTAATTGGGTAAGTGGCTGGAGGTAGGTGGATGAGGTGAATAAATGGGTCAGGAGCAAGGTGGTTAGGTGGGTGGATGGGCTGGTGGATAAGTGATTAGGAGATAAGTAATTGGAGTGAATTCATAGGAGGTAGGTGAGTGGTGTGACTAGGGGATAGATGGGCGATGGGCTGGGAGGTAAGTGGGTGAGGTGGGAAAGTGAATGTGGTGGGTAAGGAATTGTGTGTGGCGGTGGGGGGGTAGGGGGGTGGTGGGGTGGTTAGGTGAGTAGGTGAATGAGTGAGTTGTGTGATTTGGTGTGTAGTTGAGTCTGGTCAAAAGGTAATCGAGTAGCTGAGTCAGGTTGGAGGGGTGCTAGTCAGGTGCCCAGGGCTAATCAGGTTGGAGAGGTGGTATGGTGTTGGGGGTAGATGGGTTAGTAGGGGGTCAGGCGGTTGGGAGGTAGTCGGATCTGGTCAAAAGGAGTAGTTGGTTGGGAGGGTAGTCAGGTTAGTTGGAGTAGTCAGGTCAGGTGGAGGGCAGCCAGTTAGTCAGGAGTTGGGTGGTCGGGGCGTAGTCACGTGCTTGGGAGTGGGCGCGGGGTGGGAGGTGGGATGGTGTGGGAGTGATGTGGGGCTTGTCGTGTCTGGTCAGAGGACATAGTTTAGTGGTCAGAGATGTAGTCACGGGATCAGTGGGTGATTGTTAGTAAGCTACGAAAAGACTAGCGACACTATGATGAATCAGTCTGTTGAACTATCGTAGAAAGTTGCTAGAGAGAGTTTTTATAATTAATTCACAGGATGTGGGTGCAGCTGACTAGGCCAGAATTTATTATTCATCCATAATTGCCCTGTGAATGTCGTGGTAAGCCACCTTTTTGAATCTCTGCAGTTTGTGTCATGTAGATATACCCATGGTGTTTTTAAGAAGCGAGTTCCAGAATTTTGACCCTGTAAAAGTGAAGGAATCGCAAAAGTGTTTCAAGTCTAGATGGTGCTTCTTGCATCTTTTGTCCTTGGCTTCCTTCTAAATGGTAAAGGTCACATTTGGAAGTTGCTGTCAGATGAGAACTGGTGAGTTGCTGCAGTACACTTTGTATATTGTATACATTGCAGCCACTGTGCATCAATGTTAGAGGGAGTGAATGTTGAACATGAATGTAAATCAATACCTATATGATTAAGCTTCTTGAGTGTTGTTGAAGCTGCACTCATCCAGACAAATGGAGAGTATTCCATCACAGCCTTGACTGTGTTTCGGACAGGCTTTGAGGAGTTCTCACCAGCGAGGAATAGCCATGGTTCCCATGAACGGGAAGCAGTCAATTTGGCCTCACTGGTGGAACCGGAGGCTATTGAGACTCCCTGAGAAGGCAGAGTGCAAATGGGGGATGCCCCTTGGGCAGTGCCACCTTGGCACCTGGCAATGTCCATCGTATAGTGCTGGGGGTGGGGCTAATGGAGGAGGGGTAAGTAGGGGAAGGGCAGTGGGGGCAATTGGGGGAGGGGCTAATGGGAGGAGGGGCCCACTGCCACTCTACAGGGATTGGTAGGGGAGGTTGAGAGAGGGGGCTCGCTGCCACTTTGCAGCGATCAATGGTGGCAGGGCAGTGAGTGTGCCATCAGTGGGGGAGAGGGGGTCCGTGATTGGTCCGGGCAGCTGGGGAGTGTTGGCAGGGGGTGCACCTTCAGTCGTGGGCCTTTGTGATTTCAGGCAGCCTGCAGAAGAAGGGGCCTGACAGCCCTCTTTTGTCTGTCAGACCCCTGCTGCTGCTAATGTGCATGTGCAGCATGCGCACTACCTGCTCTGCAGTCTTTCGGGTGCATTAAGCCCCACCCACTGGCTTCTGCAGTGCAAATCAGATGCCCTCGAAATTTTGCAGGCAGTGTGCATATGGGGGAGACTAAAAACAGGCTTAAAAGTCGGATCTGAAACTCTCCAAGTTTCCATTAGACTAAAAATGGTAAAATCACCCCCAGAGTGTGAAATATTTGGGTCACAAATTCACAGTGCAGAGTTCCTCTCCTGTGGAGGATGAAGTCAGAGCTATCAAGAAATCTCCAAACCTAAGAGTCTTTGTGAGCTCAGGTCATTTCTGGGCACAGTAAATTATTATAGGAAGTTTCTGCCAGACATTTCAACAGTTTCCCACCACTGTATCTGCTACTTCACAAAGAAGCAACGTTCAGATGCCCAGCAGGAAAGAAAGCTTGTTTAATGTGAAAGTGCTGCCACAAGCAACTAATCTGCTTCTTTACTCTGACAAAGACAGAGTTCATTCTGTCATGCGATTCCTCATCCTATGGTACCCTCTCGTCTGGTTTTGCATCACGCACGCTGACAACAGAAGGGATATTTGCAGTTAGACAAGGAAGGACTAGCTATTGCCTTTGCTGTGAAATGGACCCTTATGGTCGTTCATTCACTACACATACTGACCAGAAACCATTTATGAGTCTTTTCAGTGAATCCAAGTGCATTCTCCCATAGCCTCAGTGAGAATACAGTGCTGGGCTCTCCTATCTATGTAACATTGTGTACAGAGTCATGACGTGGAGATGACGGTGTTGGACTGGGGTAAACACAGTAAGAAGTCTGACAACACCAGGTTTAAGTCCAACCGATTTATTTGATAGTAAACTTTCGGGGTTTGCCCCTTCTTCAGGCGAATGGAGAGTTCATTCGCCTGACGAAGGGGCAATCCCCGAAAGCTTGCGAGTTTACTATCAAATAAATCAGTTGGACTTAAACCTGGTGTTGTCAGACTTCTTACATTGTGTACAGGGCAGGGAAGGACAATGCTAATGCAACTGCATTACCAGACATGCCCACCGTGACATTATTTCCTCTGGAGACAATTTTCCTGCTTGAGAGACTTTCACATCCTCCAATGAAGGGTAAACAGATTAAGCAGTGGATGAACAGGAATCCTGTTTTATCTCAAGTGCAGAGATTCTTTCTTCAGGAATGGCCTAAGTTGATAGGGAATATGCAAAGTGAAAGATGAGCTGAGTGTGCAATATGATTGTATCCTTTGGGAGTTCAGAATGGTTGTCCCACTTCCTGGTCATTAACAAATTTTGGATGAAGTTCATGAGGCTCACCCAGATACCTCCTGAATGAAAAGTTTAGCCAGGTCAAATGTCTGGTAGCCTAATATGGATCAGAACTTGGAGAATAAGGTGAATTCCTCTTCTGCATGTAAGATTAACCAAAAGGTAGCACCACCAGCAGCACTACAACCATGGGAGTGGCCAGTCTTTCATGGTCTATGCTTCATATGGACTTTGCAAGGCCTTTTATAAGTCATATGTTTCTGGTCATCATGGATATGCATTCTAAGTGGGTAGGAATACACATCATGAGCAATATAATGGCTCCCATTATCATAGAGAAGCTATGCTAAGATTCTGCAACTCATAGTTTGCTGGATTCTCTTGTTTCTGATAATGGGACAATGTTTACCAATGATTTGTTCCGAGAGTTTATGCAAGGGAATAGAACATGCCATATGTGTACTGCGCCTTTTCATCCAGAGTCAAATGGTTTAGCAGAGTGAGTTGTTCAGACACTGAAGGTAGGAGTGAGGAGAATGGCAGATGATGCTTTCAGAACCAAGTTCAGATTGTTCTGGTTCCAGTATTGCATCACACCACAACCAATAACAGAACTGAGTGGCTGAATTAATGGTGGGTAGGAAGCCAAAATCTCTCCTGGATCTGTCACATCCAAATGTCAAGGCAAAAGTGGTGAAAAGACAGAAAAAGCAGGAGGAGAGACATGACAACCACGCTAAGGAGAGACATTTCAGCCCAAATGATTGTGACTATGTAAGGAATTTTAGAAGTAACCAATGATGGTTGCCTGGAGTTATTCTCAACCAAAGGAGCCCAGTATCTGTGGGTAGTGAAACTGACCCATGAAGGGGTCATTCACAGGTACGAGGATCACATTCATCTATGCCATGACTTGGAGACAGCAAAAGTTGCAGATAACACGGTGGAAGGAAATGCTGCTGTGGATATTACATAGGAAGTGCTTCCTGATATAAAGGTTTTGCAGTGGGCTCTACTCCAGGAAAGGGACCTTCATGCACAGACACTCAATCTACAAGCCTCACCAGTGTCTACTGAGTCACCAGTGGTACTGAGCAAGTCATAGTATAGTTGAAAAGCTCCTGAAAGACTGACCTATAGTTGACATTTGAGTTTCATTATGTTTCATTTCCTCAAGGAAAATTGAATTTAAGAGGGGAGAAGTGTTATAGTAAGCACCCTCCCATCTGAATGTATATACTGATGTCTTTAATGGATTTGAGCATGCGTGAATGACGTCATTGGTAGCATGGGCTTTTGCGCATTTAGTCTTACCACGAGGGGCCTGCATAACTAACTGCCTCCATTCTGTGTCCATGCTGTACTGTATTTTGATATTTTTATAAGTAAAGAAGATTAAATATCACAAGACATTTAGAACATAGAACATAGAACACTACAGCACAAACAGGCCCTTCGGCCCACAAGTTGCGCCGATCACATCATCACCTACCAACCTACAGACCTATCTATAACCCTCAATCTCATTAAACCCCATATACTCATCCAGAAGTCTTTTAAAAGACCCCAGCGAGTTCGCCTCCACCACCACTGACGGCAGCCGATTCCATTCACTCACCACCCTCTGAGTGAAAAACTTACCCCTAACATCACTTCTGAACCTCCCTCCCCGCACCTTAAATCTGTGTCCTCTCGCAGCGACCATTTCAACCCGGGGAAATAGCCTCTGAGAGTCCACCCTATCTATTCCTCTCAACATTTTGTAAACTTCTATCAGGTCGCCTCTCAACCTTCGTCTCTCCAGGGAAAAGAGTCCCAGCTCCCTCAACCTAACTTCATAAGGCATGCCTCCCAGTCCAGGCAACATCCTTGTAAATCTCCTCTGTACCCTTTCAATAGCTTCTACGTCTTTCCTATAGTGAGGCGACCAGAACTGCGCACAGTACTCTAAATGAGGCCTGACAAGGGTCTTATAAAGTTCCAGCATTACCTCCCGACTCCTAAACTCAGTCCCTCGATTAATGAAGGCCAGTACACCATACGCCTTCTTGACCACCTCCTCCACCTGCGAGGCCGATTTAAGAGTCCTGTGGACCCGGACCCCAAGATCCTTCTGCTCCTCAACACTACTCAGACTTCTGCCCTTGATAGTGTACTCGTTCATCCCGTTGGTTCTGCCAAAATGGACGACTACACATTTATCCGCGTTGAAGTCCATCTGCCACTTCTCCGCCCAGTCCTGCATCCTATTTATGTCCTGCTGCAACTTTTGCCATCCTTCCAGATCATCCACAACACCACCGACCTTCGTGTCATCAGCGAACTTACTTACCCATCCCTCCACTTCCTCATCCAGGTCATTTATGAAAATGACAAACAACAAGGGTCCCAGAACAGATCCTTGAGGCACTCCGCTGGTGACTGACCTCCATTCAGAAAAAGCCCCATCCACAACCACTCTCTGCCTTCTGCAGGCAAGCCAGTTCTGGATCCACAAGGCCAAAGGCCCTTGGATCCCATGCCCTCTCACCTTCTCAAGAAGTCTTGCATGGGGGACCTTATCAAACGCCTTTTCGTGGTCAAGTTACTACAGTTATGTTCTCTCTTGTTGAAGATGGTTATTGCCTGTCACGTTATTTTCCAGACGTCGCTGGATTCCGGGGAAGTGCCGGAAGATTGGAAAGCGGCTAATGTTACGCCGTTGTTTAAGAAGGGTGCCAGGCAAAAGGCGGGGAACTATAGGCCAGTTAGCTTAACGTCTGTTGTAGGTAAAATGTTAGAATCCGTCATCAAGGAAGAAATAGCGAGGCATCTTGAGGGGAATTGCTTGATAGAGCAGATGCAGCACGGTTTCGTTAAGGGGAAGTCGTGTCTGACAAATTTACTGGAGTTCTATGAGGATGTGTCTAGGGCGGTGGATAGAGGAGAGCCGGTGGATGTGGTCTTTCTTGATTTTCAGAAGGCGTTTGACAAGGTACCTCACAAGAGGTTATTGCAGAAGGTCAGGGGACATGGAGTTGGGGGTAGGGTGTTAGCGTGGATAGAGGACTGGTTGTCAAATAGGCAGAGAGTGGGAGTCAATGGGTGCTATTCGGATTGGCGGTTGGTGACTAGTGGAGTGCCTCAGGGGTCGGTGCTGGGGCCTCAGCTATTTACCATTTATATAGATGATCTGGAGGAGGGAACCGAGTGTATGGTGTCGAAATTTGCTGATGACACCAAGATTGGTGGAACGGCAAATTGCGCGGAGGGTGTGGAGAGTCAGCAGAATGATCTAGATAGGCTGGGCGAATGGGCCAGGAACTGGCAAATGGAATTTAATGTTGGCAAGTGCGAGGTGGTCCACTTTGGTAGGAATAATGGTAGGAAGGATTATTACTTACGTGGAGAAAAACTGCAGCAGGCTACAGTGCAGAGGGACCTCGGGGTCCTTGTGCATGAGTCGCAAAAACCCAGCCTGCAGGTGCAGCAGGTGGTCAGGAAGGCGAATGGGATGCTGGCCTTCGTAGCGAGGGGGATTGAATATAAAAGTAGGGAGGTCTTGCTGCAGCTATATAGGGCATTGGTGAGACCGCAGCTGGAGTACTGTGTGCAGTTTTGGGCGCCGTACTTACGCAAGGATATTTTGGCCTTGGAGGGAGTGCAGAGGAGGTTTACTAGGCTGATGCCGGAGTTGAGGGGGTTGAGCTATGAGGAGAGGCTGAATAAACTAGGCTTGTACTCGTTAGAGTTTAGAAGAATGAGGGGAGATCTCATTGAGACGTACAAGATGGTGAATGGGATGGATAGGATAGAGGTGGAGAGACTCTTCCCGCTCAGAAAGGACAGTAGGAGGCACAGCCTCAAGATAAAGGGGAGGCGGTTTAGAACGGAGTTGAGGAAGAACTTCTTCACTCAAAGGGTGGTGAATCTCTGGTATTCTCTGCCCGTTGAAGTGGTGGAGGCTACCTCGCTAAATGTTTTTAAGATGCGGGTTGATGGGTTTTTGATAAGAGAGGGGATTAAGGGTTATGGGGAGAGGACGGGAATGTGGAACTGAGCCACGACAGATCAGCCATGATCTTATTGAATGGCGGGGCAGGCTCGAAGGGCCAGATGGCCTACTCCTCCTCCTATTTCTTATGTTCTTATGTTCTTATGTACGTGTGAGGCACGAACGTTACTTGCTTTTATCAACCCAAGTTTGAATGCTGTCCAGGACTTGTTGCATATAGACATGGACTGCTTCAGCTTCGGAGGAGTTGTAAATGCTGCTGAGCGTTGTGCAATCAACAATGAACATCTCCAATTTAGACCTTTTAGTGGAGGAAAGGTCATTGATAAATCAACTGAAGATGGGGTGGATCTAGGACGCTGCCCTGAGAAACTCCTGCAGTGATATCCTGGGAATGGGATGTTTGATTCAAACAATTACATGTATTTCCCTTGGTGATAGGTGTGAATTCAACCAGTGGAAAGATTAACCCCAGATTCCCATATACTGTTTTGTTAGGGCTCCTTAATGCCACACTTGGTTAAATGCTGTCTCACCTCTTGAGTTCAACTCTTTTGTCCATGTTTGGACTGATGCTGTGCTAAGGTCAGGAACTGAGTAGCCCAGCAATACCCAAACTGAGCGTCAGGAAACAGGTTATTGCTGAGCAACTGCTGCTTGATAACATTGCCAATCACACTTTCCATTACTTTGCTCAGGACTAAAGAGTAGCTAGTGAGGCAGTAATTGGTTGAATTGGATTTATCCTTTGTGTGGACAAGACATAAGTTGTCAGTGTTGTAGCTGTACTGGAACAGCTTGGTTAGGGATGCTGATAGTCCTGGAGCACAATTGTTTCTTGATATTACATGGTATGAATCAAATTGACTGAAGACTGGTGACTGAAATACTGGGGACCTCAGGAGGAGGCTGAGATGGTTCATTCACTTGGCACTTCTGGCTGTTGGTGGTTGCAGATTTTTCAGCAGTATGTTTTGCACTGTTGCGCTGGGCTCCCTCATCGTTGAGGATGGGACTATTCGTGGACCCTCCTCCACCCTGTTAGTTGTTTAATTGTCCACCACCATTCATGACTGGTGGCAGGATTGCAGAGCTTAGATCTGACCCTTAGGCTGTGGGGTTGTTTTGCTCTATTTATTGCATGCTGCTTCTGCTGCTTGAGAAATAGTCCTGTCATGTAGTTTTATCAGATTGACGCCTTGTTTTTAGGTATATCTTGCGCTGTTCCTGGCATGTTTTCTTGTCTTCTTCATTGAATCAACGTTGATCCTCTGGCTTAATGATGATGATGGAGTGCAGGATATGTTTGACCATTAGGCTGCAGATAGTGATTTACTGCAATTCTGCTACTGCTGACTCTCTTTTTCAAGAGTACCTCATTTTGAGTTGCTACATCTATCTGAAATAAATCTATCTATATAGCATGGTGGTTGTATCACACATTGTGATGGGACTTAACCTCAATGTGAACATTTGTCTCCACAAGGACTGTGAGGTGATCGCTCCTACCAACTCTCACGGAAAGATACATCTGTAACAGGTGGATGATGAGATTGAGGTCAAGTTGGGTTTTCCCTCCTGTTAGCTCCCTTACTATCTGCTGCAGACCCAATCTAGCAGCTTTGTCTTTTAGGACTTGGCAAACTCGATTGTAGAGCTACCGAGTCATTTTTGGTGATGGACATTGAAGTCCCCCAACCAGCACATTATGTGCCCCTTAGTGCTTCTTACAATTACTGTTCAACATAGATGAGAACAAATTCATCAGCTGAGGCAGTGGGAGGTGGGGTGGTATTAGGTGGCAATTAGCAGGTTTCCTTGCCTGTGTTTGACTTGATGCCATGATTTGGAGATCTGGCATTGGACTGGGATAAACACAGTAAGAAGTCTCACAACACCAGGTTAAAGTCCAACCTGTTGGACTTTAACCTGGTGTTGTGAGATTTCTTGCTAACTTAATGCCATCGGACTTCATGGGATCTGACGTGTATAATGAGGACTCCCAAGGCAGTTCCCCGCTGTAGCAATGTTTCAGCGGTTTATTTATATCACGTGGTGGATCTGTCCTGCTGGTTGGAATATTTAGGAATGGTGATGGTATTGTCTGAGACATTGTCCTTCAGGTATGATTCAGTGAATATGAGGCTGTTACTTGATTAGTGTGTGGAACAACTCTCCCACTTTTACCACAAATTCCCAGATGTTAGTAAGGAGGGCTTTGCAGTGTCAACATTGTTGAGTTTGCCACTGTTCTTTCTGTGGCATAGGTTGAAGCAGGGTTGTCTGCCCAGTTTCAGGCCTTTTAGGATCTTTCAATCTATTTAGCTTTGTAGCAGTTTGATACAAAACATTTTTCCTAAAGCATTGGCTTGAGCCTCTGGATTATTAGTCCAGTGACATTACCAGAACTCCTCCACCTCCCCATCTCTTAACATCAGCTCTATCATTACCTTCAACTCAGATAAGATGAAAGAAGGAGAGGAACAGCAGTCACAACTTGCTATACCAATTAAGCCACAATCTTTGAGCCTTTAGCAAAAAACAGTACTGATGTCACATTACCGCAAATGAAAAATGCTTTTCCAAGATTTACTGCAATGGGCTGTGATATGTCACATTTTAGCTCAGTATACCCTGTGACCTTCTGAGCAGAGAATACGTTGGTGTTAGTCATCACAAGAAATTGCCACCAGGTTTTGACTAATGGTAGGAGTTCTCAAAGCTCAATATTCGACCCACCTCTTGACTTCACTTGCATCATTGCATTTCCAACACTGAGTCAAAGAATTACAGCAAACCCACTGTTTGCTGATGTTATTTCCATTTGAATATCCTTCACAAACAAAATGTATTGCATTAAATAGCATCAGAAAAGCTTCAAAGAGGCCTAGTTTGTCTGGTACAATGAACAATCCAATGGCAAATTCTGCTAAGTAAAAGTGTTGTGTCCAGGAACAAGGAACAGTTGGGATTGAGATGCTGTTGAATCCAATTAAAGTTAGCAGACTGCAGAGGTTCTTGAACATAATGTTTGTAAGGGCAAAATCAGTGTGGATGCAGCACGTCAATAATGCCATCATGACAGGATCAATCAGGCTTTTTAGACTGACAAAGGCACCTGCAGAAAGGACAGACAAACTTGTAATTGTTGTTGCTAAGGTAAAAGAAAAGAATCTAACCTGTTGGCAGACCTTAACAACATTCAATCAAATGCTATTAGCTGAGAATAAGAATTTTCAGGAAAAATGACTTGCTCCTTGCCTCTTAAAGTTTTGAAAAGTGTTAAGTAGTTCTTCAGACAAAGCTGCAAGATCTTTCTGTAATATCATATTGTAGTAGCTCACACTTTTCATTTATCTCCTAAATTATCAGACTCATTGGGTGGGATTTTATAGCTCGCAAAGAGTTCCAGACTCCCATCATCCTTTGAGTGAGTATAACGCCATAAGAACTAGTAGCAGGAGTAGGCCATTTGGCCCCTAGAGCCTGCTCTGTCATTCAGAAGATTACGGCTAGTCTTTTCGCAGACTTAGCTCCACTTATCCGCGCGCTCACCATAATCCTTAATTCCTTTACTGTTCAAAAGTCTATCTTTGCCTTAAAAACATTCAGCAAGGTAGCCTCAACTGTTTCACTATGCAGGGAATCCCACAGATTCACAATGCTTTGGGTGAAGAAGTTCCTCCTCAACTCAGTCCTAAATCTGTTTCCCCTTATTTTGAGCATTTGCCCCCTGGTTCTGGTTTTATCCGCTAGTGGAAACAACCTCCCTGCTTCTATCTTACCTATTGCCTTCATAAATTTATGTTTCTATAAGAGCCCCTCTCATTCTTCTAAATTCCAATGAGTGTAGTCCCAGTCTACCCAATCTCTCCTCATAAGCCAACATTCTCAATTCAGGAATCAATTTAGTGAATCTCCTCTGTACCCCCAGTGAAAAAGTTTCCCTTCAATTCCCTTCTCAGCCTTCTACCTCTGACCCTCTCTATGCCCCCTGGTTATTGGCCCCTCTATTAATGGAAAAAAGTGCCTTCCTATCCACTTTATCTTTCCTGTCATAAGCTTATACACCTCTATCAAATCTGCTCTCAACCTTTGCTGCCACAAGGAAAATAGCCTGAGCCTATTCAATCTTGCCTCATAATTCAAACCCTTCAGCCCGAAAGCATTCAGGTTAATCTCCTCTGCATCCTCTCCAGTATAATCATATCCTTTCTATAATGTGGTGACCAGAACTGCAAGTAGTACTCCAATTGTGGCCTAACCAGCATTTTATATAGTTCCAGCATGGCCTTCTTGCTCTTCTATTCTATGTCTTGACTAAAATAGACAAGTATCCTAAATGCCTTCTCAACCACCTTAAGTACCTGCTTTGCCACTTTCAGGGATCTGTGGAAATGAACTACAAGGTTTCTCTTACCTGCAGTCTTTCCAGGAACCTACCATGTGTAGTGTAATCCTTTGCCTTGTTAACCCTCCCTAAATGCATTATCTCACACTTTTCTGGGTTGAATTCCATTTGCCACTGCTCTTCCTACCTGACCAGTCCATTGATATCCTCCTGCTGTCTACGGCTTTCCTGTCACTATTTACTACCGTACCAATCTTTATGCATATGTGAACTTCTTGATCATACCCCCTACGCTTGGTGGTTTGCAAATGGCATTCATGTTACTTCTGGAGTGGCTTGTGCTGAATGCTGTTTTGGTGAGGGTATTACTGTGGGCACTGATTGCTTATTGTAAATATTGTATATATATTGTAAATATTGCAGAGGAGTCAGATTGTGACATCAGCCAGTATCTAATGTTGAGTTGGCACCAGCACTGCCATTTTGGATCTTACCATTCCAGTAATCCTCGTATCTAAACATGCATTCAGCAGCATGAAGGATCCCTCACCGGTGTCATTTAAAGGCTCATCGACAACTTGGAGGTTAGTATCTTATGACTTTATACTGACTCTTTTGAATTTGTGGAAGTATGGGGTTTTTGAAAGAGTTTCACATGGTTGGTGAAGAGCACAGGATGTGGCACTGCATATGAGGATTGCATTAGTGGCTACTTCAAGGCTCTGGGCGCATCACATGCCCTCAGCCATGGGTAGCATGGTAGGAATCTTGGGCAGTAGTATGAAAGGGAGAAGACACAGAAGCAGCACAGAAGCAGGGAAGTTAATTGTAGAGGAGCGGGGGAAGAGTTTGCTAGAGGAGGCCTTGTTCTGTTAAGACCATCTGAGAGCACTTTCTTGCCTCCATCTAAGCCAGGAGCAGTTTATTTGATGTCTGTGATTTACAGCGGACCATCTCATAGAATGACACTTGGAACCAAATCTCCATTCTCAGAGACATGAGAGGACTGCTCTGCTAGTGAACGTGGCCATGGTTCTGAATCTCTGTAAAAAGTCTGACAACACCAGGTTTTAGTCCAACCTATTTATTTGATAACATACTCACAAGCTTTCGAGGGACACCCTCTTCGTCAGGTGAATGGAGAGTTCTGGCCTCAGACAGAGCATATAAAGCACAGACAGTTTAGAGATTACTGATTAGAATGCGAATCTTTACACCTAACCTGCTGTTCAAGACCTGAAATGGCTGATAATGTGAGTGGAAGGAGCACTGATCACAGTTTAAAGAGATGTGTATTGTCTCCAGACAGTACAGTAAGTGAGGTTTTGCAAACCCAGGCAAGTCACGGGGGTTACAGATAGTGCGACATGAACCCAAGATCCCTGTTGAGACCGTCCTCATGTGTGCGGAACTTGGCTATCAGTCTCTGTTCAGCGACTCTGCGCTGTCGTGTGTCATGAAGGCCGCCTTGGAGAATGCTTACCCGAAGGTCAGAGGCTGAATGCCCGTGACCACTGAAGTGTTTGCCAACAGGAAGGGAACAGTCTTGCCTGGTGACTGTCGAGCGATGTTCATTCATCCGTTGTCGTAGCGTCTGCATGGTCTCCCCAATGTACCATGCTTCGGGACATCCTTTCTTGCAACGTATCAGGTCGACAATGTTGGCCGAGTTGCAAGAGTATTTACCATGTACCTGGTGGACGGTATTCTCACGTGTGATGATGGTATCCATGTCGATGATCCGGCATGTCTTGCAGAGGTTGCTGTGGCAGGGTTGTGTGGTATTGTGGTCACTGTTCTCCTGAAGGCTGGGTAGTTTGCTGCGAACAATGGTCTGTTTGAGGTTGTGTGGTTGTCTGAAAGCAAGAAGTGGGGGTGTGGGGATAGCCCTGGCGAGATGTTCGTCTTCATCAATGATATGTTGAAGACTCCGGAGAAGATGTCGTAGCTTCTCCGCTCCGGGGAAGTACTGGACGACGAAGGGTACTCTGTCCACTGTGTCCTGTGTTTGCCTTCTGAGGAGATCGGTGCGGTTTTTCGCTGTGGCGCATCGGAACTGCCGATCTGTGAGTCGAGCACCATATCCTGTTCTTATGAGGGCATCTTTCAGGGTCTGGAGGTGTCTGTCACGATCCTCCTCATCTGAGCAAATCCTGTGTATACGGAGGGCTTGTCCATAGGGAATAGCTTCTTTAACATGTTTAGGGTGGAAACTGGAGAAGTGGAGCATTGTGAGATTGTCTGTGGGCTTGCGGTACAGTGAGGTGCTGAGGTGACCGTCCTTAATGGAGATGCGTGTGTCCAAGAATGCAACTGATTCTGGGGAATAGTCCATGGTGAGTCTGATGGTGGGGTGGAATTTGTTGATATCATCATATAGTTGTTTCAGTGATTGTTCACCATGAGGCCAAAGGAAGAAAATGTCATCGATGTATCTAGTGTACAGCATCGGTTGAAGATTCTGTGCAGTGAAGAAGTCTTGTTCGAACCTGTGCATGAAGATGTTGGCATATTGAGGTGCAAATTTGGTCCCCATGGCTGTTCCATGTGTCTGGATGAAAAACTGGTTGTTGAAGGTGAAGACATTGTGGTCCAGGATAAAGCGGATGAGTTGTAAAATTGCATCTGGAAACTGGCAGTTGTCAGCATTGAGTACTGAGGCAGTCGCAGCAATGCCATCGTTGTGGGGGATGTTGGTGTAGAGCGCCGAGACATCCATTGTGACGAGGAGTGTCCCTGGTTCAACTGCTCCGTGTGTGCTGAGTTTCAGTAGGAAGTCCGTAGTGTCGCGACAAAAGCTGACAGAACCTCTCCGGCTACGTCGAGGGCATCCTGAAACCCATTGTACAAAGAACCCCCAGCTTTTGTCGCGACACTACGGACTTCCTACTGAAACTCAGCACACACGGAGCAGTTGAACCAGGGACACTCCTCGTCACAATGGATGTCTCAGCGCTCTACACCAACATCCCCCACAACGATGGCATTGCTGCGACTGCCTCAGTACTCAATGCTGACAACTGCCAGTTTCCAGATGCAATTTTACAACTCATCCGCTTTATCCTGGACCACAATGTCTTCACCTTCAACAACCAGTTTTTCATCCAGACACATGGGACAGCCATGGGGACCAAATTTGCACCTCAATATGCCAACATCTTCATGCACAGGTTCGAACAAGACTTCTTCACTGCACAGAATCTTCAACCGATGCTGTACACTAGATACATCGATGACATTTTCTTCCTTTGGCCTCATGGTGAACAATCACTGAAACAACTATATGATGATATCAACAAATTCCACCCCACCATCAGACTCACCATGGACTATTCCCCAGAATCAGTTGCATTCTTGGACACACGCATCTCCATTAAGGACGGTTACCTCAGCACCTCACTGTACCGCAAGCCCACAGACAATCTCACAATGCTCCACTTCTCCAGTTTCCACCCTAAACATGTTAAAGAAGCTATTCCCTATGGACAAGCCCTCCGTATACACAGGATTTGCTCAGATGAGGAGGATCGTGACAGACACCTCCAGACCCTGAAAGATGCCCTCATAAGAACAGGATATGGTGCTCGACTCACAGATCGGCAGTTCCGATGCGCCACAGCGAAAAACCGCACCGATCTCCTCAGAAGGCAAACACAGGACACAGTGGACAGAGTACCCTTCGTCGTCCAGTACTTCCCCAGAGCGGAGAAGCTACGACATCTTCTCCGGAGTCTTCAACATATCATTGATGAAGACGAACATCTCGCCAGGGCTATCCCCACACCCCCACTTCTTGCTTTCAGACAACCACACAACCTCAAACAGACCATTGTTCGCAGCAAACTACCCAGCCTTCAGGAGAACAGTGACCACAATACCACACAACCCTGCCACAGCAACCTCTGCAAGACATGCCGGATCATCGACATGGATACCATCATCACACGTGAGAATACCGTCCACCAGGTACATGGTAAATACTCTTGCAACTCGGCCAACATTGTCGACCTGATACGTTGCAAGAAAGGATGTCCCGAAGCATGGTACATTGGGGAGACCATGCAGACGCTACGACAACGGATGAATGAACATCGCTCGACAGTCACCAGGCAAGACTGTTCCCTTCCTGTTGGCAAACACTTCAGTGGTCACGGGCATTCAGCCTCTGACCTTCGGGTAAGCATTCTCCAAGGCGGCCTTCATGACACACGACAGCGCAGAGTCGCTGAACAGAGACTGATAGCCAAGTTCCGCACACATGAGGACGGTCTCAACAGGGATCTTGGGTTCATGTCGCACTATCTGTAACCCCCGTGACTTGCCTGGGTTTGCAAAACCTCACTTACTGTACTGTCTGGAGACAATACACATCTCTTTAAACTGTGATCAGTGCTCCTTCCACTCACATTATCAGCCATTTCAGGTCTTGAACAGCAGGTTAGGTGTAAAGATTCGCATTCTAATCAGTAATCTCTAAACTGTCTGTGCTTTATATGCTCTGTCTGAGGCCAGAACTCTCCATTCACCTGACGAAGAGGGTGTCCCTCGAAAGCTTGTGAGTATATTATCAAATAAATAGGTTGGACTAAAACCTGGTGTTGTCAGACTTTTTACTGTGTTTACGCCAGTCCAACGCCGGCATACCCACATCATGACTACTATCTGAATCTCTGTGTCAGGGGGCTACCAAGCTGACATCTCTAAGTTCACAACAAGCAAAATGCAGCCGATGCAGGAAATCTCAAATAAAAAGAAAAAGTCCTGGAAAAACTTAGCAGGTCAGACAACCTCTGAAAACAAGCAGAGTTTCAGGTTGTTGACCTTTCATCAGAACTGAAGAAAGAGATGTAAAACACATAAGAGCTTTTAGTCAGTGGAAGGGTAGAGAGGAGGCAGGAAGAACAAGAGAATGGGGTAAGGTGGAGGGTAGGGGAAATGAAATTGTAAAAAACTCATGATGGAACAGCCAAGAGAGTATTAATGGGTATAGTAAAGAAACAAAACTTGTGTTCAAAGGAGGTCCAAATGGTTACATTAAAAACTATCTGAATACAACATGAAGGGATGAAGAATGCAAGACAAGACCGACAGAGCAAAGTAAAAAAAAAACTTATATAAGATGAAGGCAGAGATTATGACCTATCATCATTGAACTTGATGTTGATTCCAGAGAGTTCTAGAATGTTGTGTCGAAAGATATGTTGTTCCTCATACTTGTGTTGTGCTTCACTGGAACACTACATCAGGCCATGAACAGAAAGATCAGAGATAAAGCAAAGTGGAGAAGTGAAATGGTAAGAAGTGGAAGCGCAGGATTATGCTTGTGGTCATCCAGTTTATGATTCTTCTCAGTGTAGAGGAGTATGCATGGTCACCAGTGAATGCTAAATTGAAATATAGTGTTGTTTTTGGGTTGATTAACCACAAGCTGGGTTATTGTTTGCAATCATTCGTCCTGAAGGGGGTTAATATTGTCAACCTTATTGTTTCAGAAAGTGCCATTCAACTCAGGAATGTTTTTTTGATTACTCTCAGGATATGGCAGTTGATATCACTTGGTCTGGAATATATCCTTTTATCCTCACAAGATAGTGTGGCAGTTTTTGAATTCATGGATCCGGTCAATAACCTTCAGCAGCTATCTTTTGCAGCACATACTGTTCATTTTAAAACAAAAGTCAGTCCTAAAATTCCATACTGAGTAAAGTTTATCTTTTAAAAGTTATGAATATGATATGCCTTTATGGGCATGACAAAAGGTTAATTGGTAACCTAAGAATTCATGGAGATGAGCATGATATGTTAATGTGGATAGAGGATTGGTTAACAGAGAGGAAGCAGAGAATGGGCATAAACAGGGCAGTTTCAAGTTAGCAGTGACTAGCGGATTGCCATAAGGATCAATGCTGGGGCCTCAGCTATTTACTATCTATGTTACTGACTTAGATGAAGAGCCAGACAATAATTTATGTAAATTTGAAGAAGATACAAAGCTAGGTGGAAAGATAAGCTGTGGAGAGGACACATTGGAGCTACAAAAAGATATTGAGCTGAATAATATGAGGCAGGGAAGCAGGGGTGGTGGCTCACTTCTGGAAGCAAAGTTAAAGTGGAGCTGACAAGCAGATTTTTGGCATCTCAGGGAATCCAGGTATTCAGGGAGCAGGTGAAAATTAGAGTTGAAGCCCAAGATCAGCCATGATCATATTGAATGATGGAGTAGGCTCAACAGATCAATTGAGCTTCCCCTGCTCCTATTTTCAGTTTTCTTGTAAGCTGCTGTCCAAACTTGGAGCTAGGTCTAATGTCCAGAGCATGTTGAAGATAGACTAAGATTAGAGGTATTCTTTTGGAATGAGGATGCAGAAGGATTGCAGGACCAGAAAGATGATGGCGAAGTTGGAGAAATCATGAAACAACAGTACGTTGTTCTTTAACCCAGTGAGTGACTTTTTAACCAGGAACAGACTGAAGCTTGAAAACAAGAAAGCTAGTCACCAATCAAATGCTCAGCAGGAGCAGGCTCTCAATTACAGCACTTGTGGGGAAAGGGCTGTAAATCAATTAAAGTTACTTTAAGTATAAACCACCCCCCCCCCACCCACCCACCCAAGCAAATGAGAGACTGAAATTGAGTCCAACAGTATAACTAGTATACTCCAGAATAGAAGCAATGGCAAGAAGAGCCTTGGAACTTGAACCCATGTTTGAGAGAAGATCTAGATCTTGATTTTTCCACAGGTTTTTTCCACAGCTAACATATCAAAGAAGAGCAGCATATCATAGACAGGACCAGAGTTTTATGGTTTACTATAATGTAGTCCAGGACAGAAACACAGTTTTGATGTCTCAAGTGTCCAGAAATTGGAATCCAAATTTGAGGAAAAACCCAGATTTTTACCAAAGCTCACAATCTAAGGTTGGCCCAGGATTTGAACTGCATTTCACCAGATGTGAGTCATCAATAGTAGGTGAGCAAAAAGGCTACTGTCTGTGAAGCTAATGTTGCAGTTGTTAAGATATGACACGTTAAGGTGCATTCAATAATCTTGACCAATTTTTTCTGCTCCATCCATGGGGTATACTGGAATTGAGTGCATTACCTGTCTGCATCTCCTGCCTTATCAGTGTGGAGATCTTCCTGACCCTATGAGGGAAGAGGACTTCTGTTCTCCAGTGTATCCTCTATACTATTACAGAATCCTTGGACATGCACTGATGCCTTTTGTGCTATTTCTGTAGGTTCTTTCTCCATTCAACTTTGTTTTTGTTTTTATTCCAATTCAATCCATTCAAGTCCAATTCAGAGTCTCAACAAGTTGAGACGTTCCCGATCCAAGCTCACGAGACAGGGCTCTCGCCTCCTGTTTTGGGCTTGATCTACATGATCCAATCTGATTGGAGTAGGCATAGCACCTCCTCCAAGCCTTGATCTCATTTGCATCTTAGCCAAAAGGCCGAGATGCCGCTTTTAAACATTGCTTCAAATGAAGCTGAAATGTAACCTAATGACTTCAACAAAGCACGACGTGTCGATACTACACTTGATCTTAGCCAAAAGGCTGAGAAGTGATTCAGCATTTTTTAATTCTTTATTCCAATTCAATCCAATCAAATCAAATACAATTCAGAGTCCCAACAAATTGAGACATTCTCAATCCAAGCTGACAAGACAGGGCTCTCACCTCCTGTCTTGGGCTTGATCTACATGATCCAAGCTGATTGGAGTAGGTATAGCTCCTCCTCCAAGGCTTGATCTCATTTGCATCTTAGCCAAAAGGTCGAGATACCACTTTAAAAAATTGCTTCAACCCAGCTCCAGCCACTGACAGCCAGAATATGCCTTGTTTTTAACAAGTACATTCTGGCTTTAGATAGTGCAAACCATCTTTAAGTAGGGCTTGTCTTGCATGAACCAAAGCCATTGGCTGAAACAGGTAGCCACTCCACAGAGAATTAAACCCTGGGCTGCATATCAAAATCATTATAGTTACTGCGCAGCACAAAGTTTGCATAGTACTTACATCACTTTGAAGAGACTGGCATTAATCGTGTATTGTGATCTTTGCACTCAATTTCAGGGGCTATTCAATTGTGTTCATGTGTATTGGATGTGAAACATATTTTAGGATTAAGTATAATAATAGAAAAGTATATCCATTATGTACCTTAGATTCAGGGTTCTGTTAGTGTACTTTTGGTTATGTGATTATCAGAGACATATCTGTGTTCCCAGATTGATCAGTTCAGCCAAGCCCCTGCTTCTTGTTCCCCCTCATTCCTGTTTAAGTCTTCCAGATCTTCCAACAATAACAACAATTTGCATTGAGATAAAGTCTTTAGCTTATAAACTGTCCCAAGACATTCCACAGGGATATTAGCAGACAGAAAATTGTCACTGAGCCACAGAAGACCAAAAGCTTGGTTGAAGTGTAGGTTTTAATGAGTAGCTTAAAGTAAGAGAGCAAGGTTGAGAGTTGGAGAGGTTTAGGGAGGAAATTCCATAACTTAAGGTCTGAACAGCTGAAGGTTTTCCAGCAATGTGACAAAATAAATTAGGAATGCTCATGAAGCCATAACTGGAGATTGCAGAAATAAGGTAACTGCCATGTGAAAGGATTTGAACATCAGGTCAAGAGTTTTAACTTTGAGGCAATGCTGGACTTGGAATCAGTGTAAATCAGTGATTGCAGGAGTGACATGTGACCACACTTTGGTTCAAGTGAGAGTACGGACAGCATTGTTTCGAAGTCCAAACCCCATTCTTTCTATTTAATCTCAGCCGGCTGCTCACTCCCTCTAATCCAAGCCAAAAGCTCTGGCATCTGCTGTCTCTTCCTGACAGGACCATTTTAGCTGAATGGCAATTAATATTATTGGCTGGAGTTCAGATTTCCCACAATCACTGAATTGATTGCTTTTGAGCAAAGTAATATTAAAATCAGTATGTATCTCAACTTTTAATTCCAACTTATAAACTGAAGCTAGTGCATTCTGATTTGCTTTATTGTAGCTTTAAATGCAAACCATTTAACAGTTAAATTGTGGCAGAATTTATTTGTGTTGCTCTGGAAAACCTCAACGCTGCTTTCTTTAAACCAGTATGTTATCAGTAGGAGTACACAATTCTTTCCCTTCTGTTGCATTACGATAGATCAACAGTCTTCATTGCCACAGTAACTGGGAATCAGGGATATTTAAATCTTCAGCAACACTACTGGAATTGTCAATTATACTTTCATTTAATTTATAGATTTCAGTCAGTGCATGGGATTATTTACAATATAGTGCTAGTTGCTAAAATCACGATCAATACAGTTTGAAACAGACACAGAAGACAGAGGCATCTCTACCTTACTGAAGCTCCTGTGTTTGGTCTGTACTATATGTAGCCAGGAAGCTGGTCACTGTTCCATATGCTCTTTGCCTACTGCAATGTTTTTTGCATGTTACTGCGCAGTGAGAACCAAGGTTAAGGTAAGGACTAGATCAAAGCCATTGTGCAGTTGGAGACATGTAAACAAGCTGGAAACATCAGTGTCTGCCTTTCACAGTTTATTAAAAGCAGGAGTTTGCAGTTGCTAGACGAACAGGTGGTGCAACTCAGATGGTGCTGACCGTCCTGTGCTTCTGCATTTGCCGGTCAGGTTTTCAGTTGTACTAGCCGTATTGTACCGGTCTTTTTAACTATTTTGTTACCCTCCTGTTGTGCATTTTTCATGTGTTATATCAGTGCTGAAGAACAAAAAATCAGACTGAAATGAGACATGGTAGGCCAGAGCTGACAGCTAACATGGTTTGTGCTGAGAGATTGCATGAATAGCCTTGAATTTTATTTTAGACTTAAATTAAAAGCGTTTTTTCGGATGATTGCTTTTGTAGATTTGCCAGAATGCAGTGTTAAGATTGTAGGACATGAAGCAGAAATAAATTATATAGGAATAAACATGAATTGAAGTGCAATCTTAAAATTAGATACTGCCAAGATTATTAGTTTATTAATTGATAAAAGTATAGCTTACCCATGACACCTATTCTGTGGTTTATGATGTGCTAGTGACAGATCGCTGATAAAACATTTATGGAAATGGGTTTACAAATGAATAATTCCTGTAACTTCAGTTGAAGTTGCAGGTTTGCCGATCTAGCTGAAGGTGATTGCTCTACTGTAAATCCTATTGACAGCTCTAAAAGATTGGAGCAAGGATCAGGCCAGACATTAGGGCAGATTGCATAATAAAGGCATAATGGGGCTTGTAGTCTCATACAGAAGCATCATTTGTATGTATGTTATGCTTAATAAAAACCACTACTGTTCGGGGAGAGTAATTGAGTTGAATCATTGTATATTTAATATAGATCTTTGTCGTCAATACTTGAGTAATCGATTTTCATTGTCCGCGTCACAGAATTGTTTCCATGAATACCAGTATTGTAGTTCAGTTAGTATTACATTTACAAGAATGTTGTATTATGACATCCTGAACTGTTTTTAAATGTAATATTATTGTAAAAGATTTGGTGCAATGGCATTGAAAATTATTCTGGAATTAATCTGGTTAATACATTTGGCTTTTGAATTGGCCTGCAGCACTAAAAATAACTGAAAATCATATTTTCCAATTTGCCAAAGCTCCTCTTCTTCATTGTCATGGAAACAATCTATCTTATTTGCATGCTGCATTCAACTGTATACATACAAGTGTGGCTGAATGTGGAAAATATACCCAGGATCCAGCTGCTTTTCACCGTTTATATAATTTAAAAATTCTAATTGACAAGTTAAATTCCGAAGAAGGAGCATTGAAAAAATAAAAGTAGTAATTGTCTGTCAAAAATTAAAAAATCTATTTGTTTTTCTTCTGGTGTGTACTTAGCAGTAATCTTTTGTAAACAACGTTACCCAGAATCTACCACATAAGGAATGTTAAGGCAATGATTCTCTGGCCCTGTGCATCCAGGCGCATATCACGTTATGGTCGGAGAATCACGCAAGGGGGTCCAAATGCGATTTGCATTGGGAGAATGTCTTTTGGCATTTCCCCCACCCTGGGCCAATGATGTAATCACTGGGCGTGAACCAAATTAGCATATTTAAATCTGTTTAAATATGCATTTTCAGGTGTTAGCTGGATTCACTTGGCTGTATTCATTGAACCTCCAGCACAACATGAAATTGGTGAGAATCACCATAAATCTGGCTAACACCCAGAAATGCATATTTAAATATATTGGGTGTGAACCAGATTACATCATAGAAACAAAGAAGCATAGAAACCCTACAATGCAGAAGAAAGCCATTTGGCCCATCACGACTGTATTGACAATCCTACCCAGGCCCTCACCACAATCTTGTTGTGATCTGGATCATACCAACCCACTGAACTCTCATCGCTTTTCCTGCTGGAGATGATACTTTGGGCATAATTCTCCCCAAAGATATCTAAGTGTTATCCCCAGCGGGAAAAGCAGTAAGATTCCTGCTGGGTGGGTCTTTGCGATCCAGATCGCAATCCACCCATATTTAGTTATTTTTTGGAGCTTGGGAAAATTCCTGCTAGCAAAGAAATGTGTGGTACTGGAAGATGCTGATAAGACCTCAGAGATCAGGTGCTGTTTTTAAAGGACGCACCAATCTCAAAGTAACATTGAAATCCCCTCTCCCCTCACAGACATCATGACATTCCCCCAATATCTGGGGAGCACTCTGAACCTTTGACCCAGAGAAGCAACCTACCCCCCCATCAATAAATGTTTCTGGTCACCACCACCAACCCCACCCCCTTGCCCCATACCATGCAGGCATCAGGGTGACCCATCCCCATCCATCCTTACCTGCATTTGGATATTGGCACCCCCCAACCCCCCAATTGAATGACTTCCCAGCTGTGAGATTGCCTAAGGCCTTGCCCCATTCAGGCCCTCCCCTCACCAGTGCCACCCTGGTATTTTATCAATGCTACCCTGCAAACCTGGTGGTGCCACCCTGATACTGACAGGTTGGCAATTCTGGAGTGCTGGGGCAGAGCTAGGGCACTGCCCAGCCATGTCCTTAGCCACCTGGGAATTCCAATGGCCTCCAAGTCTCTGAGTGGCCATTCCGCCTAGCCTCAACTATTGTGGAGACCAGTAGTGATTCCTGTTAGCTTACTGTTGCTCTGGTGGGTTGGTGAAAGACAGGAGCTGGGCGAATCTGGCGAACACCCAGAAATGCATATTTAAATATATTGGGCGTGAACCAGATTACGTCATAGAAAGAAAGAAGCATAGAAACCCTACAGTGAAGAAGAAAGCCATTTGGCCCATCATGACTGTATTGACAATCCCACCCAGGCCCTCCCTCTGTCACCCCACATATTTACCCCACTAATCCCTATAACCTTACAACCTGAGACACTAAGGAGCAATTTAGCATGGCCAATCAACCTAACCTGCACAACTTTGGAATGTGGGAAGAAACCAAAACACCTGGAGGAAACCCATGCAGACAGGGGGAGAATGTGCGAACTCCATACGAATAGTGACCCAAGCTGGGAATTGAATCCAGATTCCTGGAACTGTGAGGCAGCAGTGCTAACCACTGTGCCACAATGCTGCCCCACGAACGCCAGCCAGGGGCAGGGAGAATCCCAAAAGGGGTTGGCTTGGCATAAAGCATGTTTGGCCCTCTGCTGTGATTATCCAGCCATATAGTAATTTGCATTGGGGCTTTAGAATGATCACTCTTATCATTTTTTTTGGACAATTCTTCCCTAGGAATTTAGGACTACTATTATAATGAAGTATTAGAAATATATGTTCATAGATCTTTTAAACAACGCATAGCAACCAAAAGAAACTTTTCACTGAGTACAGGAAGACTATTATTAGATTTTATGTGTAGCTATTTACTTACTTATTTTTGCTTGCATGAACAGTTGTAAACTCTGCCAGGCCTCGAAGAAGAATCTGGCTAATGAACTAAAGGCCCTTTTACAATGGGGTGCTGGACTGATATGTTTGCATCCTGTATTAAAATAGGAACAAAAGGTAGCAAATGTACATACGTCTTACTACACAGACTACTACATGGAAATAGAAATCATGTAAGAAAAGTCAGGTTATTATTCGTAAGAAATTAATGTTAATAAAGTATAAAAGATTTGCCCATTTGAATTGAAATTTATGCTATTCCAAAAGGGTTAATATCCTCATGCTCAAATCTTTTACTGGAAAACTTAGAGTGGCCTTATGATGGCAATCTCTCTTTCTTTTGAGAGGTTTTGAGCAGAAATATAGGATGATGTTTCAGCACTTAGTCAGAAAAGTGGAAATAAATTGAAAACTAAGCTAAATTGACATCTTCATTCAAGATCATTCATAAGTGGCATTAGAAGTGTTACTGAGCTATCATTATTACTGAATGAGCCCAGATTCATAAAGGAGAAAGAAAATTAGCTAGAGAACTTACTGCACCCTGGCTGGAGAGATGTTTGGAATCAACTTTCTTTGACCACCAAAAATAACCCACAGTATATCGTTCCCAAATTCAAGTGTCACTTTCGTCTTTGCAAAGAATTGGAAACCATAGTTAAAGATATCTGACCTGCTTCAAACAAAGAATGTGCATTATTATTCTAACTTCTTTTATTTTGTATATGGACTGCATTGGTATTACTTCTCAATATCAAAGGACAGGATACTTTGATGCACACCATAGAAGAGGAGATGAATAAAATACTCCATGCTAAGATTCAGAGGGGCCTCCACGTGGGAGTCCCAAATGTCAGTGAATGGGATTATAATTAAATGTCATCCTAGTTATGAATTTTGCCTTCTGAATCTGCCAGCATTAATGGACAGATACAGAATATAGAAAGAAGGCTATCTATTCCCTCACAACGTCTAACACAAATGAACATTTGGGCTCTACTAAAAGGAAACTACAACGAGGCTGTTTTGAAAGTAGCTGTGTCAAGTCCATTCCCTGTGACTCCTAACAACAGATGCAAATAAAACCAAAATTGCCTCCAAAGTTATCAGTGAATGGGAAATCTGTTCATATTTTGTCCCTCCCAAAGTTGCTGCATCTGATAATACTAGCAGAAGTTACTGATTGTTTTCAAAGTTGAATGCTTACATCTGTTTGATTAGGCGCATTATTTCTCCTGGAACTTGAATGGTTTTAAAGAAAGTATTTCTCTCAGTTATCCTTTACTGTGTCTTAGTGCTATATAGTAAATGTGTCGTTGTAGGATTTTATTCTGGATAAGTCCTCCAACATGTAAACTGGGAAGAAAATTCCATAACTATTCCTGATTTCAGAAACATTTTAATCATGTGTAAGTGAATAGGGTTGAGTGAAGATTTATATGCTGTGTACAAAAATCCCTTCCAGTTATATAAATTGAAAATTTGTAAGGGACTACTCATTAATTATGGAGTAAATTGTTGAAAAGCTGGCTAAACATTTGAGATTTAAAAAAGCTAAGTTGTTTCCTTGTGGGTGACATTTTCATGTAAGGTAAGCTTTGTTTTGCAACATTTTGATAATACAGTAAATAATTTTTACATCTGTTTTATCAAATTTGTGAAAAGTAGAATTCAGACTTATGGTTAGTTTTAAACGATTTATATGAGATTTGAACTAGACAAGTTGCAAATTTTATGGTTTATGCAACAGTTAGAAATTGACCTTCTGGTTTAGAGCTAATTCTCAATCTCAAGATTTCTGCCTTGCCTCCCACTTTGCAAAGAAGTCATCTTTAGTTAACTCACCAAATCATCTCCAACTGTTTGGTATCTTGACTTTTGTCAAATTACCCCATATAAATGTTTATTATACTGCTGGCCTGATGTACAAACAAATCTTCAAACTGTTTATGATGTTATTTGATAATCTCAATTACAATTCCTGTCTAATAATTACATAGAGGATTCTGGATGTTTGGCAATGCATCACATGACAGATTCACGCAGTGTCAGAAATTGATTTTCATGGACTAAAGAGCAGTTTCAATGTCGACACACCAGCCAAGAGATAGAAAGCAGAGAGTAATAGTGAAATATTGTTTTTCCTGACTGGACAGTGACCCCATACCTCTATTTTCATCCTCAAGGTGGGTGGGGAGAAATGGAAAAATTCCTAGCTCAGCACACTCACCTTGAGAGAAAATGCCTGCCAATTCTGGAGCTGGGCATGAGCTGTAGTCAGGCCACCTGACCTGGATTAAAATGCGAAGGCGGCCACAGGGGCTTTTGTATTGATGCAGCTTATTTTAAAGCATGCTTTGGTGTTGTGGGACCTTGTCACAGTGGGAAAAAAAGTCAAAGGCCCTCCAGCCCTCATCCCTCACACCTCTTCACCTTCCAAATAATTCCCATACCAAATATGCCTCCCCATGCCCTTTAACCAACCTGTGTTACCTTATGCCAGGCTTAGCTCTCCTAACCATCCTCTCAGGCCCCTTAAGCCCTATGCCAGGGAGCCCAGGCATCTATTAGAATAACATAACTCCTGAGCTCCAGAGGATACATTATTTGATTGACAGCTCAGACTCTGTATTCTCTGTGATCAGTTTCACATGTTGACATAAATTGGATGGTTTCAAATGTTTGTGGTTTTTAAAATATCAAAGAGCCTGGATGATTAACACTTTTATTGATGGCTATCTAGACAATTTTTTCATAGGACAGTGATCAATGGCTTACAATTTTTACACATGCCACTTTACTCTGTTCATTAGTTCTAGAATGTGTATTGTGGATCAATGGGCATGGAAATGCCAGAGCCTGGTGTGGGAGATATGAGGTCCTGAAGGCGTGGGTAGAAAGGTAGGGCCTAGCATTGGAGGCATGAGGGGAACGTCGGGGATGGGTGGAAGGTCAGAGCTTGGCATTGGGGCATGAGAAGACAAGAAAGTGTTTGGAAGGGTAGAAACTGGCACGGTGGCATGAGGGAAAATGGGGTGGGTGGAAGAGTATGGTATGCCATAGGAGGCCTGAGGGGACATGAGGGTGGCTGGAAGTGCAGAGCCTGGCATGGGGCCATGAGGAGACCCAGGGTGTAACTAGGGAGCGTAACCTAGGAGGAAAAAGGGGACATGAGGTGTTTGGGGAACATTACTTGGCTTAGGGCAAGAGCGAACCTTTTGAACTTATCCTATTATGCAGCTGGTATAAAACTTGATAAAGTCCAACTGCCTTCCTTAAAATAAAATTTTAAAAAATCAGAGATGGGCTCAAAATGCTGTCACTTTCCTCTTTTAATAGTAGCAGGCTCTGTTCCTGGCGCAGTCCCTCCCCTGCCCTCATGAAAATGGCCTAGTAACAGAAACAGAGGCAGAATTTCCAAGTGTGCCATCGACAACTATTTTTCTGGTCCTACCTCCATGTGGTCCTGACCACAGCCATGAAATACAAAAGCAAGGAAGTTGTGCTAAACTTCTATAAATCATTGAATAATCCCCAACTGATATATTGTGCCCATTTCTGGGCAGCACACATTAGCAAGTGTGAAATAGCTTTGGAGAAGGTGCAGAAAGCTGTATTGCAGTGGTACCAGAGACGAAGGACTTCAGTTATGTGCAACGACGATAGAAACGTGGACTGTTCCCCTTAGAATAGAGAAGATTAACAGGGGATTTAAATAGAGTCATAGAGGTTTACAGCATGGAAACAGGCCCTTCTGCCCAACTTGTCCATGCCACCCTTTTTTTAAAACTCCTAAGCTCATCCCAATTGTCTGCATTTGGCCTATTTCCCTCTATACCCATTGTACCATGTAACTAACTAAATGCTTTTTAAAAGATAAAATTGTACCCACCTCTACCACTACCTCTGGCAGCTTGTTCCAGACACTCATCACCCTCTGTGTGAAAAAATTGCCCCTCTGGACACTTGTATCTCTCCCCTCTCACCTTAAACCTATGCCTCTAGTTTTAGACTCCCCTACCTTTGGGAAAAGATATTGACTATCTAGCTGATCTGTGTCCCTCATTATTTTATAGACCTCTATAAGGTCACCCCTCAGCCTCCTACACTCCAGAGAAAAAAGTCCCAGTCTATCCAGCCTCTCCTTATAACTCAATCCATCAAGTCCCAGTAGCATCTTAGTAAATCTTTCTGCACTCTCTCTAGTTTAATAATATCCTTTCTATAATAGGGTGACCAGAATTGCACAGAGTATTCCAAGTATGACCTGACCAATGTCCTGTACAACTTCAACAAAATGTACCAGCTCCTGTATTCAATGTTCTGACTGATGAAACCAAGCATGCCGAATGCCTTCTTCACCACTCTGTCCAACTGTGACTCTACTTTCAAGGAGCTATGAACATGTACCCCACGATCTCTTTGTTCTGTAACTCTGCCCAGTGCCCTACCATTAACTAAGTAAGTCCTGCCCTGGTTCAATCCACCAAAATGCATCACCTCGCATTTGTCTAAATTAAACTCCATTTGCCATTCGTCAATGCACTTGCCCAATTGATCAAGATTCCGTTGTAATTGAAGATATCTTTCTTCACTGTCCACTATGCCACCAATCTTGGTGTCATCTGCAAACTTACTAACCATGTCCCCTATATTCTCATCCAAATCATTAATATAAATGACAAATAACAGTGGGCCCAGCACTGATCCCTGAGGTACACTGCTGGTCACAGGCTTCCAGTTTGAAAAACAACTATCTAAAATCACCCTCTGGCTTCTGTCAAGAAGCCAATTTTATATCCATTTAGATACCTCACCCTGGATCCCATGAGATTTAACTTTATGCAACAACCTAAGAAGGTTGTTGAGTGAATAAATTTTATAGAGAAAATAAAGAGAAACTGTTTCCAGTGGCAGAAAGGTAACAACCAAATGGTGCAGATTTAAGGCAATTGGCAAAAGAACCAGAGGAAAGATGAGAATACTGTTGCTGTTATGCTCTGACATGCACATCCCAAAAGAGTGATGGAAGTTGATTCAGTAATAATTTTCAAAAGGGGATTAGATGGATACTTGAAAAGAAAAGGTTTGTAGGACTTGGTGAAAGAACAGTGGAATGAGACTAATTGGATATCTCTTCCAGAGAGTCGACTAAGGTACAAGGCCTTCTGTGCTCTATTCTGCTATGAGCATGATTCTGAGATATATGTTTATTGTGATTCATAGGTTGTGCTTTAATCGAGTATTGTTCTGGTTCTCATGTAAATGCTGATGCTTGATATTGGATCTGTGATGTGTCATTGATATGCAATGATTTTCACTGCAAATCAAAGATTGAATACTAATAATTGAAATGATGGATACTATGTGGCTATTTATGGATATTTTATGTTAATTACAAGGCAGTGACTCACTGTGAAGTTAAAATCTTGTCAAAATATAAGGAAGGTCGATCTTGAAGCTATTTAAGTCATCAGCATAGAAAACACTCTTCAAACTAGTATTATTTTAATTTTCCATGCCGATTTTCTCCACTTGTCCTGACAGCATTGCCACTTTGCTGGTGGACAATAATAGGCCCCTGTATGTCTCCCCAGTCCTTATTAATCATGTTGATTGCTTGTGATTAATGGTTGTTAGGCTATTTTGGCATTGCACATATCACAGCAGAGTTAGATCTGTTTCCTACTTTATAACTGCATTTCTGTACTTTGTGAAACAATAACAGGACTCAAATCTCATGCTGATTCTCATCCCACCCGCTTCCCACAGCATGCACACACAGTACAAGAGATGCTGAAACCAGTTTTTATACTGCTATCTCTGGCCCTGCTGCAATCAGACTGTTTAATTTTATGTGAGACTTTAATTGTTTTGCATCCGTTATTATATTTCTGATTATGACAGTACTAATTACTGGGTCTGCTCTATGTCTTTGTATTAGAATCTTTACACCAGAAAACGTTCATGGTATGATTACTGTAAGATAATAGATCATTTAGAGTTGATTTCTGAGAGTCTTTCCCATTTTTGATATTCTCCCCTTTGAAGGTGTTCCCAGAGTGCTCTGTCACAGTATACCCAGACCTCTATTAATACCATTGTAGATGGATGTGTGAAAATAGGCATCTTTCAGAATAATGTGGCTCACTTGGAGACTATAACAGAGCAGGGCAAACAAAACTGCATTTTCTTTGTCTTATTGCTGTGCACTGGCCCCCATATTACTGTACTGTAATTGTCAGGTTTATAAGATTGTTATAAGACAGTTTCGGGACTGTGCCTTTAACTCAAGGTAAAATAAAGGGGGTCATGTGACTTGTTTTGAAGCCTGTCTATCAGCAAGCAAGTGGTTTGATTGTTAGAGATTGTTTTACGGGGAAGAAGATGCAAGATGTTTACACTAGGAGACAATGGCAGCAATCAGTGTGTTAACAGTGGATAGATTCTGAATATCCAAAGCTCTAGAGAAGTGTTGAGAATGATTGGTTGGACACAGTTATGTTTTACATTGCCCATTTAGTTCCAAGACGAAAGAGAGTTGGGTGCATGAGGACAGCTCAGTAGCATTTCCACCTGGATACAAAGACCATGTAATCCATGGTGCCATGGAAATGGGCTTTGGAGGAAGCATTTCTAAAGAACCTCTGAAAACTCAGTTAGTCTGCCAGAATCTGGGAGAGGGAGAGCAGCTATAAGCAGCAAGATGCTGTGGCTAGTCATGCAAGTTGGAGCTCAGTGCTCAGATTGGAAAGACCAAATCTGAGTGGTTAGGGTTAAAATGAGGCTAGAAGATTTGCCTAACTTTAGCCAGAGGGTGAAGTCTCTAGGAAGTACATTGTGAAAAACAATTCTGGAGTTCAGTGTTCTCAGGCAGGAAACTGAAAAGATTGGAAGTAAACTCTCAGGAGCTAAAAATCACATTTGCTGATTTTGGATGTGCTGAATGTCTATGTGAAAGACTGTACAATGTATATCTGTGAATTGCATTCATTTAGTTGTGCTAAAAGTAAAAAAAGAAAAGTTACGTTATGTGGTTTAAAGAATGGTGTTTAATCAGTCTTGCTTTTAGTCTGGTAGTATAGTAAAAGTCGTAAATCTTGTCATGTTATCCTTTCAGTTATTAACTTGAAGTTTGAATTTCTATTTTTAAGCTATTAGTCTCTACAAAGTGTGTAACAACAATAGGGAGTAATTGTAATAAGACAATTGAACGAGAAGAAGCTACTTGTCTCGTTAAAACCATTGGGCACAATTCTCCAAAAGAATTTCTAAATGTTGTCCCCGGTTGGATTGATCCAGATTTCAATGCACCCACACTTAGACATTATTTTGGAGCCTGGGGTGATTCCCACTGGTAAATAAAGTGCAAGACCTAAAGACAGTGGCAAGGCCGGTTCCTCACACATTGGAGGGTGTCTGATCCGCAGACAACTCTACAGACTCCACTGCTCCTAATTGCTGACAAAGATCATCTCCCCCAATCATTGGCGTCACCCCCCCCATCCAATTGCTGCTACCAGTGCCCCTCCCCAAATGAGCAAAACCCTGCAATGGAGTTGCCATAAACCCCACTTCATGCTTTCTTTCAGGCCCTGTCTCTTGGCATTGCCAGGGAACAGTCAAAGCACTGCCCTGCCATGTACCTGATCACCAGTGGGCTCCAATGGCCCCCTAATCTGGTTTTCATATCGATCTCCATTTGTGGAGACCTGTAGTAACTTCCACCAGTTTCCTATTGCACCGGCCAATGGCTAAATCCCAGGAGCCAAGTGAATCCATCTTAAAACTGAAGATGCAGGATTTGAATATGCTCATCTGTGTAGTCCTCATTGGTCGAGAACCCGATTACGTCATCATGAAGGGTAGGGAGAATCTGAAAATGAGTTCTCCCTCACGGAAGTTGCATTTGGACTTCCTGGTGAGATTATCTGACCATAATCTGATTTGCACTTGCCAGTGTGGAGCTGGAGAATCACCCCCATTGTTGCCATACAAATTACTTTGTCAAATGAACAAAATATAAGGAGCAGAAGCAAAGCAATAAAGTCTCTTAAGCTTGCTCTAACATCCAACAAGATCATGGCTAAATGTCTACATCAGTCTCACTTTCCTGCCTTTCAATCTGAGCCTTGAATATTCTCATTGTCTGATCATCTACTGCTGCCTTGGATAGAGAATTCCAAAGATTCACAATACTCAAAACAAAGAAATTTCTCCTCTTCTCAGACCTCAATGACTGACCCTTTATTCTGAAACCATGCTCTCTAGTTCTAGCCAGAGGAACAATGTGTTCGGATCTACCCTGTCAATTCCCCTTAACAAGTTTCAATGAGACCCTTATTACCATATTGACCATCAGAGGATTAGGGGCCTATCCTCCTCAATGCCTTCTCATAAGACAATTCTCTCATCCTAAGGATTAAACGAATAAACATTTGTATTACCCCACTGTAAGGCAAGTATATAATTCATGAGGTAAGGCCACTAAATTATACAGAGTACTCCAAGTTTGGTTTCAATAAAGCCCTATATAATTGAATAAGGTTTACTTGCTCTTGTATACTCCAATGTCCTTGCAATTGAGACTTTAAGCTTCTTTAGATATGCAAAAAGAAAAAGATTAGCAAGGACAAATGTGGGTCCATTACAGATGGTGACAAGAAAATTTATAATGGAGAAAAGTGGAATAGTGGTGAAATTAAGCAATTACTTTGTGTCTATTTTCACAGACAAAGATTAAAAAAAATCTGCCAGAAATACTACAGAACTAAGGGGCTTGTGAAAATGAGGGGCTAAGAGAAATTAGTATAAATAAAGAGGTAGTCTCAAAATGAATTGGATTGAAAGTTGATAAATCTCCTGAGCCTGATGAGCTAGACCCAGAGTGTTGAAGGAGTTGGCTATGGAGATATTTTGATTTGATTTATTATAGTCATATGTATTAACATATAGTGAAACGTATTGTTCCTTGCGTACTATACAGACAAAACATACCGTTCGTAGAGAAGAAAATGAGAGTGTGTGCAAAACGTAATGTTACAGTCATAGCTAGGGTGTAGAGAAAGATCAATTTAATGCAAGGTAAGTCCATTCAAAAGTCTGACAGCAACAGGAAAGAAGCTGTTCTTGAGTCAGTTGGTACGTGACCTCAGACTTTTTGTATCTTTTTCTCGAAGAAAGAAGCTGGAAGAAAGAATGTCTGGTGTTTGTGGGTTCCTTAATTATGCTGGCTGCTTTGCCAAGGCAGTAGGAAGTGTAGTCAGAGTCAATGGATGGGAGGCTGATTTGCATGATGGATTGGGCTACATTCACAACCTTTTGTAGTTCCTTGCAGTCTTGGGCAGAGCAGGAGCCACACCAAGCTGTGATATAAGCAGAAAGAATGCTTTCTATGTTGCATCTGTAAAAGTTGATGAGAGTCTTCTGAGAAAGTAAAGATGTTGGTGGGCTTTCTTATCTATAATGTCAGCATGTAGGGACCAGGATAGGATGTTGGTGATCTGGACACCTAAAAATTTGAAGCTGTCAACCCTTTCTACTTCGTCTCCATTGTCGTAGACAGGGGCATGTTCTCCTTTATGCTTCCTGAAGTTGATGACAATCTCCTTCATTTTGTTGACATTGAGGGAGAGATTATTGTTGCTGCACCAGTTCACCAGATTCTCTATTTCATTCCTGTACTCTGTCTCGTCATTGTCTGAGATCTGACCCACTACGGTGGTGTCGCCAGCAAACTTGAAAATTGAATTGCAGGGGAATTTGGCAGCACAGTCATAGGTCTATAAGGAATATAGTAGGGGGCTGAGAACACAGCCTTGTGGGACACCAATGTTGAGAATGATCATGGAAGTGATGTTGTTGCCTATCCTTACAGATTGTGATCTATGAGTTAGGAAGTTCATGATCCACTCACAGAGGGAGGTGCCAAGGTAATGGATGCATTGGTGGTTATTGTGGGCAGCACAGTGGTTAGCACTGCTGCCTCACAGCCCTAGGGACCTGGGTTCGATTCCAGCCTGACTGTGTGGAGTTTTCATGTTCTTCCCGTATCTGTGTGGTTTTTCTGAGTGCCCTGGTTTCCTGCCACAGTCCAAAGATGTGCAGGTTAGGTGGATTGAACATGGTAAATGTGTGGGGTTGTGGGGATAGGGCAGTTGCATGTGTGTGAGCTGGGGGTGGGCCTGGGTAGGTGTCTTAGTGGGCTAAATGGCCTCCTTCTGTATTGTAGAGATTCTTTGGGATTCAATTGTTATCTTTAACAATTTTATTGATTCTGGAAAGATTCTTAGAAATTGGAAAGTAGCAAAAATAACTATTTAGAGAGGAAGGGGGAAAACAGAGAATGATGGATCTCTTTGAAGTCAATGATAGGGGAAATGATGGAATCTGTTATAAAGGATGTTATAACTAGACACTTGGGAAATAATGATAGATTAGGCAGAGTAAAAAGGAGATTATGTTTGACAAACCTATTGGAATTCTTTGCGGATGTTGCATGTAGCATAGAAAAAGGAGAACCAGTGGATATGTTGTATTTGGTTTTTCAGATAAGGTCCCACACAGTTTAGTAAACAAAATTAGAGCACATGGAATTGGAATGAGAATTACTGAACAGACAGCGAGTAAGAATAAATGGATCATTCTCAGGATGGCAGGCTCTGGGATACCACAAGGAGAAGTGCCGGGACCACAGTTGTTCACGATCTCTATAAATAATTTAGGGTGGAATTTTCTGTCATGGAGATTAAGTGAAGTGAGGGGCAGGAAAGTTGGCATGAGTCCCGCTCGGCAGCAGAGTGGGATCTCATGCCAGATCATCTGTTCTTTAGTTAATTATTTGTGTACCAGTGAGAAGCTCATTGAATCCTGTGGTGGGATGGGGAGAGATTTGTTTGCTTCTCTGTTACCTTTTTCGATCAAAGTTCTGAGTGCATATTTAAATTGCATCCAAATACACATTCACTGTCTGCAGAACAGTTGTGTGGGGAACCTATTGGTAATAACTGCCAGGAAATCCAAATCAAGTGCCTCAAAGTTCAGCTGCACTCCTCTGAAGAGACTGCATTAAACAGTCCAGGACCAGAAGGAGGTCCTTTTTTCTGAAAGATGGTAGCTGGAGGCCCACTAACCTGACCATGTTGGCCTGGGAGGAAGTCGTCAGGGAGGTCAGGTCCCAGAAGAGGGTGCCCTGCTGTGCAGCAAGAAGTTGAATGATTTTCTTCACTTTGCCAGAGTAAGGCATCAGGCATTCTAAGGGTTACAATCCATAGGGAATTTGCACACTAACAGCAGGAAGGACATCAGCACTGAATTTGTGACAGACATTTTAACATCTCCACCAGCAAACATGCATACACTTCATTGGGTCCTTGTTCTAAAGCAGGCTCAGGTCACTATCTAGTAAACACCTCATGGACACATGTCTAAAGCAGGCAGAGATAGCTGAGGTCCGTGACATTCAGAGAACAGCTGGAGCTCAGGATCCTGCTGAGTCCCTAACAATTACCAGCTTCTGAAATTAGACATCATAGAATTTTAGAGCTGAAAAGACAAGCAGGTGAACACCAGACAGGGTTGTTAGAGGCCGCCAACAGATTAGAATGAAAGATGAAGAAGTCCATCCGCATTCTGTCTGAAGTCATGGCTCTAATATGAGAGTGCATCAAGGTCACCATTGGAAGGATAGCAGCCCAGATCCAGTTTCCGTTGGATTTGAACTCAGACCTGTACACCATCACTCTGGCCATGGTGTGTTCCATCAGTGGGAAGGCGAAAGAGGATTGAGAATCTCGACCAGCCCCCAGGAGACCGTTCTGTTACAGATAGGCAAAAGTAACATCTACGTACCTCAAAGTTGCTGGTGAAGTGAAGGTTGCCAGGTGCACACCACTTATGTATGGTCATGAAACAGACTGTTCTAATTATCTGAAGATGGGGCATTTAAATTTGGAGGGAGAATGTGATTATGGTGCGCATTACTTTGAATAAGCATTCATGAGGTGCAAATATGGTTCCTGACATGGATCAATGGGAAATTTGACCCACCATAAAAGTCAGGAGAACAAAATTTCAAACTAATTTCCTAATTTTGTCACCAATCCAATTTTGTGCATTGCCCACCGTAAGCTGGGAGGAGTGGGTAATTCCACTGTCAGATGTGGGGACCAAATGTAACATATCCACCTTTGCTGATATCAACTGTACATTGGGACTGTACGTTGCGAAGAGGGTGCAACAAGGTTTCAAGGGGACTTGAACTGGCTAAGTCAATGGGCAAGAAATGACAGGTGGAATATTAGCTGAATAAATGTGAAGTTATTCACTTTGGTAGAAAAAACAGAAGGGCAGAATATTTCTGAAATGGTGAGAGGTTAGGAATGTTGATATCCAAAAGCACCAGCGAGTTCTTGTTCATGAGTTGCAGCAAACAATTAGAAAGGCTAATGGTATATGGGCCTTCATCGCAAATGGAATTGAGTACAGGGATGAAGACGTTTGCTGCAATTGTACAGACTAAATCTTTCTGACACCATACCTGGAGTATTTCATACAGCTTTGGTCTCCTTTCCTAAGGAAGAAATAATTACCATAAAAGGAGTGAAACAAAGGTTTGCCAGATTAATCCCTGGGATGGCAGGATTGTTTTATGGGGAAAAATTGAAGAAACAGGGCCTGTATTCTCTAGTGTTTTGAAGAATGTGAGGTGATCTCACTGAAACTTGCACAATGTTTACAGGATGTGACATGGTGGATGAAGAGAGAATATTTTCTCCGGTTGGCGAGTCCAGAATCAGGGGACACAGCTATGGCATAAGAAACAAGCCATTTAAGACTGAAATGAAGGGGAATTTCTTCACTCCGGGTGATGAATCTTTGGAATTCTGTATCCCAGAGGCTGCAGAAGCTCAATCATTGAGCGTGTTCAAGACAGAAATCGATTTTTCAGCACAAATGATATCAAGAGATTTGGGAATCGCGTAGTAAATGGCGTTGAGGTAGATGATCAGTGGGCTGAATGGACCTATTCCTGCTCCTATTTTCCTATAAGCCTTCCTTCTGCTATACCTGCAGGTTAAGTTTCTATGATACATGTATAAAGACATCTAAATCCCTCTGAAACCAATATTTACTAGTTTTTCATTGTTTAAAAAAATTTTTTGCTTTTCCATTCTTCCTACCAAAGTGAGTAATTTCCCAATTCTGCATATTATACTCCATTTGCCATCTTCCTACCCAATCACTTAACTGATTTGTGTCCCTTTGTAGCCTCTTTATGTCCTTCTTGGAGTTTACTTTTACACGTAGTTTTTTATCACTCAATCTCCTCATCTAAGTCATTGATACAAATTGTAACTGGCTGCATCGCAAGAATCAATCCTTGTGGTATTCCTTTTGTTTCACCCTGCCATCCCAAGGATTCCAAAGAAGATGTCAGAGAGAGGAAACTTATGTTAAACATTTTCCTTGTATTTAAAAATAATTCATAGAACATAGAACATAGAAAACTACAGCACAAATAGGCCCTTTGGCCCACAAGTTGCGCTGATCATATCCCTACCTACTAGGCTTGCCTATAACCCTCAATCCCATTAAATCCCATGTACTCATCCAGAAGCCTCTTAAAAGACCCCAACGAGTTCGCCTCCACCACCACCGACGGCAGCTGATTCCACTCACCCACCACCCTCTGAGTGAAAAACTTACCCCTGACATCTCCTCTGTACTTACTCCCCAGCACCTTAAACCTGTGTCCTCTCGTAGCAACCATTTCAGACCTGGGAAATAGCCTCTGAGAATCCACCCGATCTATACCTCTCAACATCTTATAAACCTCTATCAGGTCACCTCTCATCCTTCATCTCTCCAGGGGGAAAAGACCGACCTCCCTCAACCTATCCTCACAAGTCGTGCCACCCAATCCAGGCAATATCCTTTTAACTCTCCTGTGCACCCTTTCAATAGCTTCCACATCTTTCTTGTAATGAGGTGACCAGAACTGCGCATAGTACTCCAATTAGGGTCTGACTAGGGTCTTAAAGCTGCAGCATTATCTCCCGACTCCTAAACTCAATCCCTCGATTGACGAAGGCCAGTACACCATACACCTTCTTGAACATAACATAAGAACATAAGAACATAAGAAATAGGAGCAGGAGTAGGCCATCTAGCCCTTCGAGCCTGCCCCGCCATTCAATAAGATCATGGCTGATCTGTCGTGGCTCAGTTCCACATTCCCGCCCTCTCCCCATAACCCTTAATCCCCTCTCTTATCAAAAACCCATCAACCCGCATCTTAAAAATATTTAGCGAGGTAGCCTCCACCACTTCAACAGGCAGAGAGTTCCAGAGATTCACCACCCTTTGAGTGAAGAAGTTCTTCCTCAACTCCGTTCTAAACCGCCCCCCCCTTTATCTTGAGGCTGTGCCCTCTAGTCCTACTGTCCTTTCTGAGCGGGAAGAGTCTCTCCACCTCTATCCTATCCATCCCATTCATCATCTTATATGTCTCAATGAGATCTCCCCTCATTCTTCTAAACTCTAATGAGTACAAGCCTAGTTTATTCAGCCTCTCCTCATAGCTCAACCCCTTCAACTCCGGCATCAGCCTAGTAAACCTCCTCTGCGCTCCCTCCAAGGCCAAAATATCCTTGCGTAAGTACCGCGCCCAAAACTGCACACAGTACTCCAGCTGCGGCCTCACCAATGCCCTATACAGCCGCAGCAAGACCTCCCTATTTTTATATTCAATCCCCCTCACTATGAAGGCCAGCATCCCATTAGCCTTCCTGATCACCTGCTGCACCTGCAGGCTGGGTTTTTGCGACTCATGCACAAGGACCCCGAGGTCCCTCTGCACCGTCGCCTGCTGCAGTTTTTCGCCACGTAAGTAATAATCCTTCCTACCATTATTCCTACCAAAGTGGACCGCCTCGCACTTGCCAACATTAAATTCCATTTGCCAGTTCCTGGCCCATTCGCCCAGCCTATCTAGATCCTTCTGTAGACTCTCCACACCCTCCGCGCAATTTGCCATTCCACCAATCTTGGTGTCATCAGCAAATTTCGACACCATACACTCGGTTCCCTCCTCCAGATCATCTATATAAATGGTAAATAGCTGAGGCCCCAGAACCGACCCCTGGGACACTCCACTAGTCACCATCCGCCAATCTGAATAGCACCCATTGACCCCCACTCTCTGCCTCCTATTTGACAACCAATCCTCTATCCACGCTAACACCCTACCCCCAACTCCATGTCCCCTGACCTTCTGCAATAACCTCTTGTGAGGTACCTTGTCAAACGCCTTCTGAAAATCAAGAAAGACCACATCCACCGGCTCTCCTCTATCCACCGCCCTAGACACATCCTCATAGAACTCCAGTAAATTTGTCAGACATGACTTCCCCTTAACGAAACCGTGCTGCATCTGCTCTATCAAGCAATTCCCCTCAAGATGCCTTGCTATTTCCTCCTTGATGACGGATTCTAACATTTTACCTACAACAGACATTAAACTAACTGGCCTATAATTCCCTGCCTTTTGCCTGCCACCCTTCTTAAACAACGGCGTAACATTAGCCGTTTTCCAATCTTCCGGCACTTCCCTGGAATCCAGCGACATTTGGAAAATAACCACCAAGGCATCCACTATCACCTCCGCCATTTCTTTCAGAACCCTCGGATGCATTCCATCCGGTCCTGGGGACTTGTCCACAATCAGTCCCTCCAGTCTGTCGAGCACCGCCTCTCTAGTAACAATAATGTCATTGACCATATCCTCTACCTGCGAGGCCGATTTAAGAATCCTGTGGACCTGGACCCCAAGGTCTTCTGATCCTCTGTTTCCTGGCTTACCATAGTCTTTATACTCCAGCAAAAAGAATTATTTTCTTGCACCAGTAATGGAAACTATTACATGCTGTAATCACTTAAAAAATGCTTAAAAAAAAAGCCCCAGGACCTACCTGGGACCATGAAGAAAGTGGAAGGAAATATTTCTGGATAGAAAATGTGCAGAAATGGGATTCCTGGACATCCTGTAGAAATTAAAAGCAGGATCCTTAAATAATTTCTCTGAGTTTCTCAATGAAAGCCAGCCAGATTGAAGGGCTAAGTGCCTATCAGATACAAAAACAGCCATGGATCTGCTGCCCAATAGCTAGGAAATTCTAGTGATAGAGAAAATGGTGGAGAGAGATCATGGGGATGGTTGTGGAGGCCGATTGCTGCATTAGAAACATGGAGGGGTGGATGTGCAAATAGAGATCACAAGGAGATGTAGGGACTTTACAGGACTAATACACACATATTGTGGCTATAAGTATAGGTCGAAGCCTGCATGTTCTGCAGCAAGTAATTTACCTCCTCACTTTCCAAAAACAGTTGAGAATGGATTACTTACTGTTTACTTGTCTAGATGCGTACAACTCCGGCAATACTTAAGAACGTCCACACAATCTAGGACAAAGCAGTCTGCATGATTGGCATTGCACCGCCACCTTAAAAATTTATTCTTACTGTCAATGTATCATGGCTGCAGGATGTTCTGGCAGCAAATTTTCTTCTGAGTCCTAAATGATTGGTCCCTTATCTTGAGGCTGTGTCCCTCTGTTTTAAATTTTCTGACCAGCTGAAGCAATCTCTCAATGTCCACCTGATCACATCCCTTCAGAATATTTTATATTTCAGTGAGATTGTCTCTCATTTTTCTAAACTGTGGAGAATGGAAGCTGCTCAATTTACTCAGCCCCTCATCATAGGACAACCCCCTCATCTCATGAATCAATTAAGCGAACATCTGTTCTATTTCCAGTGCAAGTGTAACCTTTTTTAAATGTGGAGATTAAAACTGCATATTCCTGATGTGGTGTCACCAAAACCTGTACGATTGTGGCCGGACTTTTTTATTTCTATGCTCCAATCCCCTTGCAATCAAGGCCAACCTGCCATGTATCTTCCAAATTTCTTGTTGTAACTAACTTACCGCACTCTTTGTACAAGTACACCTGAGTGTCTTTGAACATCAATACTTACAGGCTTCCCACTATTGACAAAAGTTATTTTCTATTCTATGAACCAAGTGCACAATTTCATATTCTATTTGTAATCTTGTTTTCAACTCACTTAACCAGTCCATATCTCTTTGCAGCCTTTCAATATCCTCCCCACAGCTTACCTCTCCATCTATCTTTGTATCATCAGCAAGATTAGATCCATCACTCTCTGTCTCTTCATCTAAGTCATTAAAATAAATTGTAAATGGCTGATGTCCCAGCACTGGTCTTTGACACTCCACTATTCATTGTCTGGCAACTTGAAAATGTTATGCTTATGCCCAGTCTCTGCAACCTCAACAGAGTTGATGGTTAGAGTTATCAGTGACCGGAGGGTCAGTGAGCAGGAGGGTTGGCAAGTGGGAGTTTCAGTGAGCGGGAGGGTTACCAAGCAAGAGGGTTGGCAAGAAGTGTCAGCAAGCTTCAAGGTCGGTGACTGGGAGAGTTGGCGAGCAAGAGTGTTAGCAAGTAAAGAAGTGGGAGGGTTGGCGAGCAAGAGAGTCAGCAAATGGGAGGATTGGCATTTGGGAGGGTCAATGAGCAGGAGGGTCGGCAACTAGGAGAAACCAGGAAAGAAGTGGCAAGAGGAATGTAGAGAGAGGTAAATTAGTGAATTGGAAGGTCAATGAACACACAGAGCGAAAGGGAGAGCAGGAGAGGCAGAGAGAGACAGTGAGGGAGAGAAGTAGGATGGGAAATGGGGATTGGGAGGAATAGTAGGTAGGAAGGGAAGCTATTAGCTGGAGTGTTGGCAAGCGGGAAGGCTGGTGAGCAGGAAATAAAAGTGATGAGCAAAGGAAACGGTGTGACCTGCAGATGTAGAGATCAGGAGAGGAAAGGGGCAAGTTGGAGGGTTAATGATTGAGAGGAGGGTAGGTGAGTGGTGAGCAGAAGTGTCAGGGAGGGAAATACATGGACTGCAACTGTTGAAGAAGTCAGCTCATCACTAAAGTTGTGGGAAGCTGTGAGTGGGGTGGTCTGGGGAGGGAAGCAGTGAGTGAGGGGCTAGGCAAGCAGATTAGGTGATGAGCAGGAAGATCAGTCAGTGGGAAGGAAGCAGTGAGTGGGTGAGGTGGTGATGGGAGGGTCAGTGAGTGGGAAGGAAGCAGCAAGTGGAAGGTTCAGCAAATAGAAAGTGGCAAGTGAGGAGGCAAACAGGAGAGTCAATGAATGGGTGAGGCAGTGAGTGGGAAGGAAGCAATAAGTGGAGGTATATCGAGTGGGTGGGTCGGCGAGCGGGAGGTGATAACGAGTGAGGCAGCGAATTGGACAGTCAGGAATGGGAGAGGTGACGAGTGTGAAGATCAGTGAATGGAAGGGAAGTGGCAAATGTGAGCAAAGTGATAAAACAACATTTTATTTTTAAAAATGACAGGGCGTGCTAAGTAACCATCCAAAAACAAAAAGAGAGGCAGCACACTTCAGGCAGCTCCCTAATTTATTAACTGAACCATGCTATTAAAATTGTTTGATTTGATTTATTGTTGTCATGTGTATTGGGACACAATATAAAGTATTGTTTCTTGCACACTATACAGACAAGACGTACTGTTCACGGAGTACATTGAGGATATTCGGGTGGCATGGTGGAATGGTTAGTACTACTGCCTCACAGCGCCAGGGATTCGGGTTCAATTCCCAGCTTGGGTCACTGTCCCTTGGGACTTGGGAATTTGCACATTCTCCCCATGTCTGTGCATGTTTCCTCTAGGCTCCAGTTTCTCCCACAGTCTGAAAGATGTGCGTGTTAGGTACGTTGGTCATGCTAAATCCTCCTACAGTGTACCTGAACAGGTGCCAAAGTGTGGCATCTTGGGGATTTTCACAGTAACTTCATTGCAGTATTAATGTAAGCCTACTTATGTCACTAATAATAAATAAACATTGGGGAGATGGAAAGGAAAGGGTGCAGAATATAATGTTACGGTCATAGCTAGGGTGTAGAGAAAGATCAGTCTAATGAATGGTAGGTCCATTCAAAAGTCTGAAGATGGCAGGGAAGAAGCTATTTTTCAGTCAGTTGGTACTTGTTCTCAGACTATTGTACCTTTTTCCCAACGGAAGAAAGTGAAAGAGAGTATGTCTGGGATGCATGGATCATTGATTATGCTGGCTGCTTTTCCCAGGCAGCAAGAAGTATAGACGGAGTCATTGCATGGGAAGCTGGTTTGCATGATGGAATGGGCTACTTTTGCAATCCTTTGTAGTTTCTTGCAGTCTTTGTCAGAATAGGAGCCATACAAAGCTCATCAGGAAGGACTTATCTGCCGCTGGAAACGATTTTTTCTGTTCATGACTTTGAGCACTTCAACCAAATCCCCTTCTTCACTTTCCTTCCTTTAAGGAGAGCAATCCAAGCTTCTCTACTCTCCCTATTCTCTCTGACCATTCTCTCTTCCACCTTCTGTTGGGAAAAAGATACAAAAGTCTGAGGTCATGTACCAATCTCAGGAACAGCTTCTTCCCTGTTGCTGTCAGACTTTTGAATGGACTTACCTTGCATTAAGTTGATCTTTCTCTACATGCTAGCTATGACTATAACACTACATTCTGCACTCTCTCGTTTCCTTCTCTATGAACAGTATGATTTGTCTATATAGCACAAGAAACAATACTTCTCACTGTATGTTAATGTGACAATAATAAATCAAATCAAATCTAGTAAAGCCCTTCTGCGGCCTCACCTTGGTACTGTCATGTTCCTAAAAGTGGCATATTTAGAAATTAATAGGATGCTCCATCTGAGGCCTAATGGTGTCTTATTCCCCTGCTTTTGTACTCTCAGGCCAGAATTCACCCTCCCTGCTGGCACTTTTTCAAGCCAGGGTGTGAGCATGAAATTGAAGGCATGGGATTCCTCCAGCTTCCTGCCTGCCTTGGCCATGAACCAGTACACACTGGTGTAGTCATGGCCTCATGGGAAGCCCACCCTTGCCCCAGTTGAGTCCCTGAGGTGGCCGATTATTGGCCACTTAAAGGCCAATTCAATCCAGCCTCAGTTGTTAGGCTGGCAAGAGGATTGACCTTGCCTGGGGAAAACCCAAAAATCAACATATTTGGATCTTAGCCAGGAACAGGGCAGGAGGAGGAGGGGAGTTTGGGGGGGTGGGGGGGGGGGATGTCTCCATCAGATACCTTGTCAGCTAGTAAATTCAGACTTTATCTGCTCATAAAGCCAATGAACCCAAATGATTTTTTTGAACAGCCTTCTCACCTTGTCCTACCACCTACAAATATTTACACACATATATCCCTAGATCGCCTGCACCTACACCACCCTCTTTAAAATTGAACCATTTTATTTAATTTGCCTCTCCGCATTCATACTGCATTAAATTTAATTTACCATGTCTCTGCCTGTTTCACTAGTCTGCCTGTGTCCTCCTGAATATTGTTACTATCTTCCCCAGTGATTAATACGTACGATCTTAAACTTTGAGATTATGCCCTGTATATCTAAGTCCAGACTTTTAATAAACAACAAAAAGAGCAGTAGATCTGATGTGGATCTCTGGGGGTGTAGTAATTGGAAGGATAGGTGACCACCAGTTTGTGCATAACAAACTATAATGGTTTATTTATAAGCAGATAAATATACAGGGTAATTTCACAATGTTAACACAAACAGCTCCAGAATCTACTCTGGCTGCAAAAGCCCAGGCTCTGCATCATGATCTCTGCACTCATTTCCCATTGGGTGATAAGGTCACATGACCCTCTTGGTGTCCACCAGAGGGGCCAGCTATTACAGGGGACATCACTACTTCCTTTCAATCTGTAAAAAAATTCAATAACCCATGTGTTCAGCTTTCCATCTCTTAGCCAGTTTCATATAAATGTTCACAATGCCCGGAAATCTGTGGGCTTCAACTTTTCCTACCTTTTTACTATTCATAGAACTGAACCCAAAACGTTTGCTATGTTAGCCACTATTCTGTTCTATTTTGCTCTTTTATTCACCTCTCAAATATCTGTAGATTTTGTATCCAGTTTGGATTACTTTATATTACCTTACATTTGTCAAAATGTCCTTTTTCTGATTTGTTTTAATTTTTGTATTTTAAATTATCCAGGAAGCTCTAGCTTTGGATGTCCATTTTCTCCTCCACACTTCCTGGAACTAGCTTCCTCATTGAAAACTTCCCTATTGTTCAATTACCATTTTGTCAATCTTTGTTTTCCCCAATCCATCTGTGCCATATCTTTTCTCAAATTGCTGTAATTAGCCCAACTCCAATTAAATATTTGTACATTTGATTGTCCCTTGCCCTTTCCATAACTTTTTCTAAATCTGTTGATATTATGATTACATAATCATAATACAATGCAGAAGGAGGTCATCCAGTCCATCAAGTCTGCACTGGCTCGCTGGCATTCTACCTAATTCCACTCTCTTACCAACATTGCACTATTTTTCTTTTCAAATGGCAATCCAAATCTCTTTTGAATCCTTAGATTAAACCTGCCTACACCACTCTTTCAGGATTTTAAAAGTAAAGAAGCGTTGTTGTAATTGTATAAAGCATTTGTGAGACCACACCTGGTGCATTGTGTCCAATTTTGGCCTCCTTACTTGAGGAAGGATGTGGTGGCAATGGAGACAGTTCAGAGGAGGTTCACCAGATTGATTCCAGGAATGAAAGGCTGTTGTATGAGGAGCAGTTGAATAGCTTGGTCTTGTATTTGCTGGACTTCAGAAGAGTGAGGGGGGGCGGTGCCTGATGCTAAAGGGGATTGATAAGGTGGATGTTGAACAGATTTTCCCCTTGTGGGACAGTCTAGAACAAGAGGTCATAGATCTAGAATGAGCGGATGTAGGTTTAGAACTGAGATGAGGAGAAACTACTACTTTTAGAGGGTTGTGAATCTGTGGAATTCACTGCTGTAGAATACAGTGGAATGAATCACCAGGCTCAAGAAAGAGATGGATATGTTTCCGATGAAAAGAGGGATAAAGGGCTTTGGGGAACAGGTAGGAAAGTGGAATTGAGACTAGGATAAGATCAGCCCTGATCATGTTAAATGGCAGAGTGGGCCGGAAGGGCTGAATTGCCGACTACTGCTCCTAATTCCTATGAAGTTTCTTCTAGACTCCAACCACCCTCTGGTGAAAAATGTTTCACTCACATCACTTTGTACTCCTTTTGCCCATTATTTTGAATTTGTGCCCACTACTACTTGATGTACTTTTCAGAGTGAATAGTTTCTTGATATTTAGCCTATCCATATCCCTCAGGATCTTGAATACCTCTATCAAGTCTCCGCTCAGTCTTGTGTTTTTATAAGGAAAATGAACTCAACCTCTCCAATCTATCGTGATAGCTACAATTGTTCATCCCTGCAATCATTCTTGTGAATCTTTTCTGTACTCTCTCCAATGCGTTCACATCTTTCCTCAAGTATGGCCCCCAGAACTGGATGTAGTGCTCCATATGAGACCCAACTAGTGTTTTATGCAAATTTAACATGACTTCCTTCCTCTTTTACTCACTGCCCCCATTAATAAAAGCTAGGATATCATCTGTTTTTTTTAACTGCTTTCTCAACATGCGCTGTAACCTTGAATGACTTATTGCTTCCCAAATTCTTTGCACTAAAGTATGCTCCAGTTGCCCTAAATGTTCCACAAAATTAGATTCAGCAATGTTTACCTCTTCTATGGGATGGAAACTCACCGATTAAGAAAATTATCATGATACATATCACAGAGATTTCTCCTTTCCTTTGGCTGTTGGCATGCTCGTTTATATGAGCACCATTGAAGCACCCTGTAGTATAAATGTTAACAGAATGGATATGCTAATGTATGACATAGATGATGATGTATCACTGGCATCAGTCAGTCATGTGTTCAATTCTTGGGAAGGAGGTTAGAACACCATGCTCAGGCGCAACATGCCTGTTTGGAGATGGTATGAATAAACCAGTATTAAGCAAGTACCAGAGTATGAAAACAGTCTGTCCAATAATCAAGAACTATGCCAAAAGTCCACAGATGAAAGGGACCATCCAAAACCACAACCCCACCCCCCCCACCTCCATTATCACTCTTCTACAGTTCTTACATCTTCCTGTAATTAGTTTGAAAATGTGCACCTTCATCACCAGTCACTATTTGGTGGTGTACCAGCTCCTCTATGCTGGCTGTCAGCTGGAAAAAGAATGATGATTGGCATGTATAAATAAATGGAGTGGAAATTCTTTGCAGGACCCAGTAATGTAAAACATTTATTCACTTTTCTGAGACAAATGAAAGCCCCAGTTTTCTTCCATTCCCCTATCTCCAACTAAATAATCCCCTTCATCTCTTGGAATTGACACACATGCTAATGAAATACTTCTGGGCTTCTGCCAGCTGCCTTTGATGTACTTTCTAAGTTGTTTCCCATTTTTGCTTCTTCACAGTTATCCTGAGGCTGAGACCAGGAACTCAACAGTGTGAGGAATCAGATTTACTTCCTATCATTCTGTGACACCATGCAGAACTGTTCCAACACGTCCTATTTGCAGCCCTGTTTAACTCACCATTATTTAATGCCATGTGTCACAGTTTTACTATTTAATGGATCAACTGTAGAGACCACTGCGTGCTTAGTTTGACAGTAAATAGCCTGGCAATTATAAACAAGCATTTTCCATTCAGTTAAGTTATAAATTTTGTGATGTGCCCCAAAATAGCATTGTATACTGTTTCTAAAAGCTGATTACTGGAATGTTCTACTTTGAAAATTTGACTAGACAATGTAAAAGAAAGCTGAACAACAAAAATTCAGTTGTGTATGATTGGAAATATTACAGTATGTCATGACTAAATTTTGAATTATAAATATAAACTGGTGAATAACAACATTAAAATAATTCACTTTATGTCCTGTGTATGTCATTTGTAAGTTGCAAATGCATGTAGCTTAGCCTTTGGTTTAATTTGATATGATTAGGGTTTTTGCTTTCTTTTAATTCAAATAGCTTGTAGATTTCAACTGTAGTTGAAAGTGATGAAAAAGCTAAAGTCGTCAATTTCATGATGCTGTAGGGTTCAATGTGTGAGAGTACCATTTAACCGACTGCACGGTTTTGTTTCTGTTGAAAGTGCTGAATGTTTGATTCATACCTGTTGACTTCTTTTTGTCTCCATATTGTGAAATTAGACCATCTTGAGTTAAGGAACCAGTACAATGGGAGTCAAAATGCTAGATAATAAATAAATTAATCATCTGAAGATATTTAGGAACTATTTTATTTCTGGTCATATTGTTCAAAATAAGACTTGTCAAATGATAGCAAATCAGAAAGGACAATATGAATAACAAGACACTTAAAAAGATATTTTCTTTACAATTTGTAGAGAGATGCAAACGCAAACGTGATTGATGAAGGTTGTGTCTCAAAATGGGGATAAAAAGTTAATTGCCCCTATTTCTCTACAAGACTTGCTTACATACATTAAGCATGTCTGGATTTGATTGAACACCATACAATGATTATGCTGCAGCCATTTCTGGGGAACTAAAAGGCCTGAATGTGGATAAATCACCTGTACTGCATGGACCACACCCCAGGGTTCTAAAAGAAATAGCTGAGGAAATTGTGGAGGCATTGATGGTAATCTTTCAGGAATCACTGGAGGCAGAGAGGGTCCCAGAAAACTAGAAAGTAGTTAATGTAACACCATTGGGAGACAGCTGCCATGAAATTACAAGCCGGTTAGCCTGACTTCGGTCATTGGCAAGATTTTAGTGTCCGTTATTAAAGATGAGATCGCAGAGTACTTGGAAGTGCATGATGAAATAGGACTGAGTCAGCATGGCTTCATTAATGGGAGGTCATGTCTGACAAATCTGTTAGAGTTCTTTGAGGAGGTAACAAGGGAGTTAGAGAAAGGAGAACCAGTGGACGTGATTTAGATTTCCAGAAAGCCTTTGAGAAGGTGCCACATAGGAGACTATTAAATAAGTTAAGTGCCCATGGTGTTAAGGGTAAGATCCTGGCATGGATAGAGGATTAGCTGACTGGCAGAGAGTGGGGATAAAGGGGTCTTTTTCAGGATGGCAGCCAGTGACTAGTGATGTGCTTCAAGGGTTGGTGCTGGGACCACAACTTTTCACAATGCATATCAATGATTTGAAAGAAGGAACTGAAGGCACTGTTGCTAAGTTTGCAGATAATATAACGATACATAGAGGGACAGGTATTATTGAAGAAGTGGGGGCTGCAGAAGGACTTGGACAAGTTAGGAGAGTGGGCAAAGAAATGGCAGAATACAATGTGGAAAAGTGAAAGACTATGCACTTTGGAAGGAGGAATGAAGGCATAGACTATTTTCTAAATGGGGAAATGCTTGGGAAATCAGAAGCACAGAGGGAATTGGAAGTCCTTGTTCAAGATTTCCCAAAGGTTAACATGCCAGTTCAGTCGGCAGTTAGGAAGACAAATGCAATGTTAATATTCGTGTCGAGAGGGCTAGAATACAAGACTGTATAAGGCTTTGGTCAGACCCCATTTGGAGTATCGAGAGCAATTTTGGGCCACATGTCTAAAAAAGGATGTGCTGGCCTGAAAGGGTCCAGAGGAGGTTCACAAGAAGAGCTTGCTGTATGAGGAACAGTTGAGGACTCTGGATCTGTACTCGTTGGATTTTAGAAGGATGAGGGGGGATCTTATTGAAACTTACAGAATACTGTGAGGCCTGGATAGAATGGAAGTAGAGTGGATGTTTCCAATAGTAGGAAAAACTAGAACCAGAGGGCACAACTTCAGGCGAAAGGTTTATTCAGCTAGAGAGTGATGAGTGTGTGGAACTTTTTGTCGCAGAAGGCTGTGAAGGCCAGGTCATTGTGTATCTTTAAGACAGAGATAATAGGCTTTTGATTTATAAGGGGGTCAGGGGTTATGGGGAAAAGGCTGGAGAATGGGGATGAGAAAAAGATCAGCCATGATTGAATTGCGGAGCAGACTCGATGGACTGAGTGGCCTAACTCTACTCCTTTTTTTATAGTCTTATATTTAGTTTGTCAGATTTGAATTGGTTTAGATCTATGCAGAATGCAAATTTCACTTGTGTTTGCCAGTCAGGTATGTTTCCAGGCTTATGATGTGCCTGGAGTACTTCATCTTCCAACTCCTATCTGTGAATTTAACCTATTTCTGATTCTCACTGTCCCAGTAAGAGATCATGATATGCAATTAGACATATTACTTATTAGAAAATAATCTGAAGAATGATTGGAGGTACTTTTGTTCTTTGTACCTGATTTGAAGCAGTTATACTTTTTATACAGTTCTGACAGAAGGCCATTGACATAAAAGTTAACTCTTTTTCTCTCCATAGATGTTCCCTGACCTGCTGAGTATTTCTAACATCTCCTGCTTATGTTTCAGATTTTCAACGAGCAGTATTGTATCTTATGTATACTTTTTGGACTATGATGTATAAACCCCAGATGATCCTCTTGTAAAAGAAGGTCATTTGGATTTTGGAACTTTCTTTGGTAGATGTTTTTTAAAAAATTAGAGTCATGTCAAATTATTAAGCTCCCTTTTCCATCTGTTGTTTTCCTTATAACTTGTGTGTGCTAAATATATACACACAACACAAAAATGAATTTAATGATACTAAAAAAAGTAACATTTTTATTTTAGCCAATTGGGACAGAACAAGACACAACATTGGAAAGAGAGAAAGAAGAGACTGATGACCAGGAAGGAGAACTACCAGCGAAGTTGCAAGAACAATGGGAACACGTCCAGGTACTATTTCTGTCCTTTTTCAAATGAAGTAGTTTCCCTAAACTGAAACAAGAGCAACTTTAACTGCTGGATTGAAACTTCATTCCTCCAGCACATCATAATGGAATTCTGTTACAGCAACTTATTCTGCAGGAGCTGTCACCTTGAAGCTTTACAGAGAAACTACCAATGAAAGAGTATGTTATGGGACTTGATGTTATGCCTCATTAAAATTGTGGCATCCCTGAGTACAATACTAAGGCATACTAATAGGAGATGCCAGATTCAATTTCTGATCCGTGCTAGGTTGACTAATCTCCACTGGGGCAACAAAAGGGGCACTACATTTAGTTTTAGTGCCCTTAACTCAGAGATGACAAATTGCTCCTGATTATTGTCCAGTGTGCCCCATTGGAAATGTTTGCAGGAGGATGGGCTGAGGCTCATGTCAAGAATGACTACTTTAAGGGAGGTACTGAAGAAAGGTGCATGTTTTCTGTTTATATCCCAGCAGGGAGTCCATGTTTTCAGGAGAATTAAAAGATAATGAAAGAAATTAGCAGATAATGAAGGAGGAAGAAAAATTGGATGAGGCAATGTATATTTTATGTAACATAATTTGTTTTGCCAGGAGGAATGTACTGACACCATTTCAGGTCAGTTGGCTCTTTTTTAAATCATTCATGGGACAGGGGCATTGCTGGTTGGCCAGCATTTATTGCCCATCTCTAATTGCCATTGGAGGGCAGTTGAGAGTCAACCACATTGCTTTTGAAACTGAATGCATAAAACTGGCTATACTTTGCTATAGCTTGATATTTTTATTCGAGGAGGTTAAAAAAAGAAATAGAAGAAATACAGTTTTAAGAGTTTTATTTCATTGTATGAAAAATCTAAGAGGAGGTGTACTTTGCAAACTTTTAGCACCTGTCTGACTTCAGATTGTTTGATGTTGCCACTGACATGTGCAGCAAACTACCTTTCCAGCATTGATATCTCTCACTTTTGAGTACATGTTTTTCCTTGAAGTTTTTCTCCATTAGTTTACCTTTTCCACCCTTCCCCTACATCCCTCCCACCCTGAAATCATAACAAAACTATGGAGGCCAGTTGCCATCTAATAACCCATTCAAATCCATTCATGCAAACCTTGGCGGTAAATGTTGGTAGGCTTCAAGGCTAATCTCAATTTCTGTCCTTAACCAATGTTCAGCTCTTACAGTGGTATTGCTGGATAATAGTCAGGAGCAGGGTCCCGAGTAGATTTATCCCCTTCGTCACCTTTCCAACAGCATTAGTTGAGATTAATGATACTCATGAGGCAAACCGAAATTAGCTGGCTGAATTACTGCAACTACCAATACCAGTGGGAATAGCCTAAGGCTTTGAGTTATATTTTATAATAGTTACTCTTACACATTTTGAACACAATGAAACATGAGTGGGGAAAAGGAGTTCAATAGAAAATTAATCAAATTACACTTAATTATTCGATGCAAATATCACAGATTCAACTCAAATTACTCTTCATTAATGGACATTCAAATAAATATTAGTCACAGATAATACTCAGCCCAAAATTTTTTCATCAACAGAGAGGATCTCCAAATTAGCCAAAATGGTGCCAAGCCCCAATTCCGAAAAATCCTGTTACCAAAACCAGCACGCACCAAACAGAGGTGGATTGTAGTTTGCATACTTTGGTTCGTGGAGCAAGTTGTATAAGTAAAAGTTCAGCTCTCTTTAAACAGATCCAATTTTCATTTGTGAGATATCAAAACACAATTTATGGGCTTTAGTTTTTTCAAGAGAAGCTCTAAACTTACTGGTGTTCTTTTGAGAGTATTGGGTTCCTACAGTGCGAAAAAAACCAACACTGTGTTTAAAACTTCATTTTTATTGCTTTTTTTTTCAATGGACAATCTACTGAACCAAAAAAAATGGCTGCTAAAAGTTTTGGGCTGATCCTTTGTTCTTTGAGCTACCACCAGGAGTTACAAAAACAAAATGATTCTTCACTCAGTCTGTTGAATCACACACCTCATTGTACAGATCCCTTGTAATAAACACAAGGAGAGGGAGTGGCTTATTCAACTCGAACTATCAGAAGAGAGAGAGATTGAAACTCAATATACTGGAAGAGATGCCAACAACTTCTTTGTCTCTTTCTTGAGGAAGTAAAATGGGATTCTGGCCAGAAGCACAGAGACTGATTTGTTATGCTGCAGTTAACCATTTATGGAACATACCACCTGCTTAAAGTCTCTGGCCACTTTGGGTAGTTTAAAAGTTTTACATCTTTAGCTTCACAACAGTTTGCAGTTTTAACGTTCAACTGGTGACCCATCAAGAAGCAGCCCTCCAGATAGAACAACAGCCTGCTCCTGAAGCCTATCTCCTTCTGTCACCTGCAGAATTGAGTCAGTCTCTGTGTACCTACTTCAGCTTGCAAGGAAACTGACCAAAAAAATTTTTTACCAGAGCCCATTTCTAAGCCATGAGCTGAATCTGATATAAAAAGAATTCAAGCCAAGAGGGAAAAATTCAGAGGCTGGAATAAGTTTTAAAATGCAAGAAAATTACGCTGCAATTTCTCTTCTAACATGAAGAAAATCGCAACTTTTGGTGCACATGTGTGGGTAAAGCGAGGAAAGTTAAACAGCGAAACATTAGCATCCCTAGACACAGAATAATTGAAAGCTGTAGCTAGGGAGGTACAATTGGCACTAGCCAATGAGGTGAAAAGAAGTGAACTGATAAGTATTTGGACCTATCATATCAAGCAGAGCAGGTGGATAAGGAATTCAGCTCTGACTCTGAATTCTTTCATCTATCCTAATTCGATTTGGAAAAAGCTAGATTTTCAGGAGAGAAGAAGAGCAGCTCAGCAAAGAGAAAGAAAGAGAGAAGGAGAAGATTCGGGAAAGGGAGAGAAAAGAATGCTAGCATCAAAAATTGGAAATGCATTTGGCAGCTCAAAGGGAAAGAGAGACCGGACAACTGGAAGCTGCAAGGTAGATCCTCTCTCTACCTGGTAACAGTACCTATTCCTCTCCCTTGAACCAATCTCTGAGAACTTTTTGTGGTAGATTTAAATGGGGGCCAGGGAAGTTCTCAGATCAGTAAAGAGTGAGGGTAACTCCTTATTTAATTGACGAACACCAGGGTGTACAGCAGGAACTGAACAGCCTCCTGAGTGTTGTTATTTTCCAGAGGCATGGAACAGAGTAGGAGAACCCATTGTCAAATGAAAAGAGGGAGAGTGGCACGGTGAGACTGAATTGCATGGTGAAGTTCACTGTCTGACTAATAGAGCAGCTCTAATGTTTGCCCACCTTAACGCAGAATCATGAGGCAACCTGACAGGATTACCCATTGCACTTAAGTAACTTATAAAGACATACCACACTGTACCACTATAGCTCGACCTGACATGGATATGGGAGAAACCCCTTCTGTAAGGCCTTGCTTATCATCTGAGCCTGGAAAAGCTGGCCTATGATCAGGACAAGATTAATTACATGTAGTACCAACTAATAGAGTTTGCAGCAGTAACTGGGATGTTCCACTTGTGCTTGCACAGAAACTGGATGTTAAACCAAAATTCCTGCAGGAAACCAAAATCAAATTACATCCCACCAATCTCTTGGCAATTATGTCTGGGTTTGAGTCAATGAATTCACAGGTTCCAAAGATGAACAGGGAACATAGAAGACTACAGCACAAACAGGCCCTTCGGCCCACAAGTTGCGCCGATCATATCCATACCTACCAGGCCGTAGAACTATCTGTAACTCCCAATCCCATTAAATCCCATGTACTCATCCAGTCTTTTAAAAGACCCCAGCGAGTTTGCCTCTACCACCACTGACGGCCGCCGATTCCACACACTCACCACCCTCTGAGTGAAAAACTTACCCCTAATATCTCCTCTGTACTTGCTCCCCAGCACCTTAAACCTGTGTCCTCTCGTAGCAACCATTTCAGCCCTGGGAAATAGCCTCCGAGAATCCACCCTATCTTTACCTCTCAACATTTTATAAACCTCTATCAGGTCGCCTCTCAACCTTTGTCTCTCCAGGGAGAAGAGACCTAGCTCCCTCAACCTATCTTCATAAGGCATGCCTCCCAATCCAGGCAACATCCTTGTAAATCTCCTCTGCACCCTCTCAATAGCTTCCACATCCTTCCTGTAGTGAGGCGACCAGAACTGCGCACAGTACTCTGAGTGAGGTCTGACAAGGATCTTATAAAGTTGCAAGGGAAGAGTTAAGCTTGACAAGAGCAGCTCAACCCTACAGTCAAAAGAATTTGCACTTATGAGTGAGAAACCTAATGCCACTCTGAATGTTAGTAACCACTATAAAATTCCGAGACCCTTTAAGCAATTTATATAATCAGGATTTCAAGATGCACTGAGTACCAAAGTCAGAATCTTTGCTTATATCTAACCCCAAAAAAATAAAAATTCTGAACGCTAATACCTGAATAGTCTTCCCTAATAAAGACAGATTTTAAAGGTAAACAGGTCCATTAAACAAAATGCACATTTCAGGAAAGGACAACATCCTTGCTAATGGTTTATCTGAGTATAAACTTCAGAAATAAAGCAGAGCAGACCTTGTCCCTGCTAGCTGTGTGACATACCAGTGTGAGTGAGAGAATGACTGCATATCTCTTGGTTTCTTTTGCAAGACCACATTAAATAAAAATGGAATGGATTTTTTTCCCAAGAGGATGAAAGGACTGTTGGGTCTCTAAGACATAAAAAAATCAGCACTATCTGTTAAAAACTTTATTCTTATATATTTTTTAAATTGATTTTTTGACTGAACCAAACCAAATCATATGACCACAGCTCTGACCCTATGTTTTAGGAGCTACTGATTTATTTGATAGTAAACTCACAAGCTTTTGGGGTTTGCCCCTTCGTCAGGTGAATGGAGAGTTCTGGCCTCAGACAGAGCATGTAACAGCACAGACAGTTTACAGATTACTGATTAGAATGTGAGTCTTTACAACTAACCTGCTATTCAAGTCTTAAAGATGCAGACAATGTAGGTGGAAAGAGCATTAGGCATAGGCTGTTGTGTATCGTGAAGGCCGCCTTGGAGAATGCTTACCCGAAGGTCAGAGGCTGAATGCCACAGCGCAGAGTCACTGAGCAGAGACTGATAGCTAAGTTCCGCATATATGAGGACGGTCTCAACCGGGATCTTGGGTTCATGTCGCACTGTCTGTAACCCCCATGACTTGCCTGGATTTGCAAAACCCCACTTACTGTACTGTCTGGAGACCATACACATCTCTTTAACCTATGCCTAATGCTCTTTCCACTCACATTGTCTGCATCTTTTACGACTTGAATAGCAGGTTAGTTGTAAAGACTCTCATTCTAATCAGTAATGTGTAAACTGTGGGTGCTGTTATATGCTCTGTCTGAGGCCAGAACTCTCCACTCACCCGACGAAGGGGCAAACCCCGAAAGCTTGTGAGTTTACTATCAAATAAATTGGTTGGACTTTTACCTGGTGTTGTGAGACTTCTTACTGTGTTTACCCCAGTCCAATGCCGGCATCTCTACATTAGGAGCGACTGCCAGGAATACAAGAACAAAACAATTCTTCACTATGTCAGTGGAATCTCACAGCTCATTGTACAGATCCCTATAATCAATGAAAGCGAGGAAGTGCAGATGCACTGACATATCCAACTGGAGTTATCACGAAAGAGAGATTGAAACTTGCTATATTGGATGAGCTGCTAACAACCAAGTTATCTCTCCTAGGTGGAACAAGGGAATTCTGGTGAGAAGCACAGAAATTAATTGTTGAACTGCAATTAATTATTAATGTGTACAGTAAGTGGGGTTTTGCAAATCCAGGCAAGTCATGGGGGTTACAGATAGTGCGACATGACCAAAGCCTCTGGCCTCTTTGGACAGCTTTAACCTTTAGCCTCACAAGCAGGCTGTGGTTATAACATCTAACTGGTGAACCACCAAGAAGCAGCCTTCCAGGCAGAACAATAGCCTGCTCTGAAGCCTGTCTCTGCTGGAAAATATCCTATCATCATCACCTGCAGAACTAACCCAATCTCTGTGTATCTACTCAATCTTGCAGTGTCAGCAAATTTTACAACTCCAGTCCTCAGGCAGCTGAATGCAAAATCCTATGTGAAAAAATTCCTCATTGGACTCTGATTCTGGACTCCAGAAATCATGTGAACTAACACCCATTTCTATTGCTTTCCACAGTTTAACCTCCCTTTTCTGTTCCGCCCCAGCCCTCATCTTTAACTCTTTGGATGTGTGTGGAGTGGAGTGAGAAGTTGCGAACATTGCTCCCCGGGTTTTGAATGCAAAATAAACTAACCTTTTTAGTTATTCATAACATGAGATTGCTGCGGGTTATAGATAATTGGATCACACAAACCAAAGCTTTGGATGAATATGCGCTGCATACTTTAAAAATAATTCAAAATGCCTTCTGCTTATGGAAAGCTAGTGAGAGGAGATAGGTACCATTTGCCTGTCCCTTTCCTGTCCATAACAAGAGCATGTTACCCTTTTGGAATGTCAAGGTATCCTTTTGGGTAATTCAAGAAGAGCTTTGGATGAGATCAGAAGCCCTTTTAGAAAGGCCCTTTGATATTGTTAAACTGTCCAGGCATTTTAATCCCCTTGGAAGTGCTGTTTAACTATCCTGGCCTTTAAAATAAAAAAATCTATATCTAACAGAAAAAAATAGCTATTTCTATTTCACTCTATCTGTTGACGTAAGCCTGAAGGTTATCATTATAGGATATATGCTCCACAATTTATCATTATCACAATGAGCTGCCTGTCAGTTTTCAGTGTGATTGGCAGCTTCAAGTTGTTGTAAGATCTTTGATGTGGGGTTATAATTAGAAATGCTTTGTTTTTATAGGGGATTAAATAGTTGAAGGGATTTAAATGTAGTAAATGGGTTTTATCAGGGAAAGTGCTTTTTTTTAAGTAGTGAAGTAATCACTAGACACTTGGAGCTTAAGTTTATTTAATTCAGCATGGGACCTGAGGCCTTTCCTTGGTGAATATTGGGTGAGCTGGCATGGATGTTGTATGGTCAATGGGTAGTAGATATGAGACATGAGTTGGCACTACGCTGGCATGGGAGCTATGAAGGGCCATGGATGTGGGTAGAGGGGGTGAGGTAGATTGGATTGGCATGGATGGGGGCATGCATAGTGCATGGGGGTCCGAATGCTGGAGGGCTGTATTTTGTTCTTTTGTTGTGTTTAGAGTTGACACTAAGTTCCAGAGCACTAAGACTGGCCTTTCGGACAGCAACTGCTACCCCTGCCCCACACACCCAGCAGGCAGCCCCCCACCCCCCCATCACAGCCGAAGCAAAATTGGAAAATCAGGCCATCCCTGGCACTTTTCCCTGGAGTTGGGTTTGATGATTTGGAGATTTTCCAACTCTGCACTCCTAACTTGAGCCAGAGTACTATTTTGAGACTGGGTTCTATTGTCATGTGTTTGAAAGTGCAGCCCTTTGTTTAAGCTTGCACTTTGTGTGCATAAATTAGATTAGAACTTCAGAAATGGTGTATCTGATTGAACATATAATATGGTATTTAATGAACAAGACAGTTAATCAAGGTAGTTAATTCAAAAAATGTACTTTAAGCAATTTAATGAATAACTGAGTATGACAAGATAATGGTGTAAGAATATTAAGAGAACTATTTTTTATACTGAAGCATATCTAGATTCTGATACAATTTGGAATGAATGCTTTAAAAAAGGCAGTTTTGTGGGCCACTAGAATGTAGAAAGTGTAGTCTCCCTGCAAGCTTTATTATAGATGGTTAAAAGCAAAGAGAATACATGCAGCAATTTGCTATTTCCAATCGGAGTACAATCTTGGAAATGCACCTAAGAATGCGCTCAAAATTGCACCAGTTGTTAATATGGAGTTAAAAACAAGTTTTTGCGAAAACCCATTTACAGAAACCCAAATAATGAAATCTCACCTGAATCACCATAATCAAGCAATGTTAGCAACAATAATTGATTATTCATGGAAATAGAGCCAATAGTGCCTCAAGATAATGGGATTTAAACTATTTTGAACTAAAATTTTGTTCAATCAACTACTGCAGCTGGAAGAACAAGTCCAATCTGTGGTTTCAATCGGTTGCAGGTCAGAGGTCTTCAGTACCAAAGGCAGACAAATTGACTGAACATGAACTCATCTAAACCATTAAAGTCATTGTGGCATTAGTATGAGACGCAGAGCTGAGTTGGGTTCTAATGTCTGCTGGTCATTGCAGCTGCAGGCTATTAACTATTAATAATGTGACCTGAATAGTTATGTGATTATATGGAAACTTGCCATGTTGATCTTAGGAATGTTGCTAGTTTTGTGTAGCAAGAAGTCTCACAACATCAGGTTAAAGTCCAACAGGTTTATTTAGTAGCAAAAGCCACTAGCTTTCGGAATGCTTGCTGCTCCTTCATCAGGCAAGTGGTCCACTCGCCTGACGAAGGAGCAGCAAGCGCTCCGAAAGCTAGTAGCTTTTGCTATCAAAATAAACCTGCTGGACTTTAACCTAGTGTTGTGAGACTTCCTACTGCGTTTATCCCAGTCCAATGCCGGCATCTCCACATCATGGCTAGTTCTGTGGACAGGAACAGCTTCAGATGAATTGACTTTAGAATCAGTGTAAAAGACTGTGGAAACTAAATGGTTATGACATAACATGCCTACATTATAAATTCCAAATTATTTCTGTCAATTTCACCCAGAGTACACTTACGTTTGAGTGGAAGTCAAATGGAAGCTCCCAACCAATCTCTATTTCTACAGAAAAATGTTGTTTAGTAGGAATGTGAGTGATAAATGTTAATAATGAGCTAGCTATTAGTGAGGGAACCATTGGATATATTTTCACGGGGCCATGTCGACTCCAGTGCCATTTAAAAATGGCGGGTGAAACCAGACTCCAGTATTCACACCCCCATTCCTGGCAGTCCTAGTTTTTGGTGGCATGACTCTCAGCGCTCTGATCTGGCCAGCTCCATTGTGGAGTTAGATATTTCCTAGCCTCCTTTGTTAATTTTCATGTAGTTGGGCTAGCTTTTCAATGCTCAGGTGCAGAGAAGGGAAAAGTTTCCATGATTTATAGGGCTCATCATGTTATATTGAAGGTCTAGTGGCTCAGTGAGTAGGTTTGAGTCCCACCCCAGGACAAAGTGGTGATAGGCTAGCAACTTATCTCAAGAAATTCTACCTGCATGCATGGAAAGGATCACGGATAATGTGATACTAAGCTACATTTTTGGGATCTCTTGTCAATGATTCAGTGTTTATTTGCACATGATGAAGAGTTGTCGAGTGCTTATAGATGCTGTAATTGATACTTTAAAGATCTGAGTGATTGCCATTTTTATAGGGTTGTAGCAAAAACAGGTTTTTAAAATAATATTGTAGATGTTTCTTAAACAGTTCTACACATGACACTCTTATAGTAGGGTTCATTGCTCCTTTACAGGGTACATGCTGGATGACTGGACATGCTGATGCCATGAGTTAGCATGGACAGTTTGAGGACAATGAGGATGAGTGGGGGGCATGAATTTGGCATAAAAATTATGGGGGAATGTGAGTGTGCGGGTGAGGACATGAGTTGGCTAGGAGGGTGTGAGGTGTCATGGGGGGTGATTGGAGGGGTGAGGGACTGTGCAGGGCCAGAGGCAAAGTTGGGATAGAGACAGTCCCAGGGCTAAAATACAAGCAACAACTCAGGTGAAGTCCCAACGCAGCCTTTTGATCAGCCCTTCTAGGCACTCGGCCACCCTTGTAGCTGCCTCCAATCTATGTCCGGGGGCAGCAGGGCTGACCCTATCCCACCCTTGCCTCCTCAGAGCAAAGGATGAGTCTGATGGAGTACTTTCGATTGAGGAGGATCTGCCTCATTTGGAAATTTTCCAATTCGAGCCACCCACCACAACAGTGAAAATCCAGCCCATTGTAAAAACGATTTGGTAAAATTGTCAAGGTAGCAAACTGCGCTATATTTGGATAAAACACACATTGAATAAATGCTGCCAATTTCTAACAGGAAAAGGTTTCTATCCCAACATTTTAAAGGAAATAGATGAGAACATTGCAGATGCCTTAACCTTTGAATTTTTCCTGACTGGAAACCGTTTTTTAGATTGAAATATTGTGCATGCTACTCTTATGGAAGATTAATTACTTTGGGAGACAGGAGACTTATTGACCAGTTCGGCCATTATAGGCCTGTTATTGGGAAATTGCTACAGACTGTAATTAAAGATGTGGTAACTGAACATTTTGAAAATCTTCAGCTGATCAGAGTGAGCCAGCACAGATTTGTAATGGGTAGGCCATGCCTGACAAATCTTACTGAATTTTCTGAATGGTGGCTAAAGTATTAGATGGAGGACTGTCTACAAATATAATTTATTTGGGGCTACAATTTACAGGGTGTGGGGGAGTGGCATGAGGGGGAATGTGGATGGCTTCCCCTCCCGGAAGGAAAGTTGGCTGGAAACTGACTCGCTCTGTGAAAGCTCATGTGCTATGGGTGTGCTGATTTTTTTGTGGGTGAGTGGCCAGATTTTTGCTCACTCATTTAACCTATCCATATTTCTTTGTGGTCTCCTTGCATCCATGTCAATATTTACTTTCCTATTTATCTTTGTGTCATCAGCAAAATTATCTACCATATCTTCAGTCCCTTCATCCAAGTCATTTATATAAATTGTAAAATGTTAAACCCCAACCTGATCACTGTGGCACACTACCTGTCATATCCTGCCAACCAGAAAAAGATCCATTTATGTCGGCTCTCTGCTTCCTTTTAGCTAGCCAATCTTCAGTCCATCCAATACAATATCCCCTACACCATGATCTTTAAGTTTATCAATAATTTTTGACATGGCACCTTATCAAATGTCTTCTATTAATCTAAGTGCAGTATATCTACTGGTTCCCCTTAATCCACATGTGACTCCTCCAAAGAGTTCCAATAAATTGGTTAAACATGATTTCCTTTGGTTCAGGCAAAGAAAGGACGCAAGGATAAATATTGTCAAGCTCAGTCATCTGCATTATCCTGTATTATTTGCAACAAAGATCAGCTTTAAGGATCATTACATACCCACTGGATTGCCCATGCTAACTTGCCCCTTAGTGTCCAAAGATGTGTAGATTAAGTGGATCAGCCATGGTAAATGAGTGTGGTTACGGGATTTGGGTCTAAGTTACCACCCAAGCTTGATTATTTATGGAATGATTTGAGACTGAAAAGGTATTTTGCAGCATTTACTGGTGATTGCAGAATAGTCAATTGTCCATTTATGTTGTCATGCACAGCGAGTTGTCTTCACTGATCCTCATTATATAATGCAAGTACACCAATTTTTGGATTGAAGCCCACTGCAACACAAATCCTTTGCTCAGAGTATCTCTCATAAATTTTCACTATACTAGGTGGAAGCCTTGATGTTCAGTGCGAGGGGACAGGGGGCTGAACCTGGGTAAGCTGCCCTTTAAGAGAGTTGGTGGCATCTTGATGGACCAAATAGCCTCCTTCTGCACTGTAGAGGTTCTATGGAACCCTACCAAGCACCCCAGATGATGAACGTGGTCACCTTGGCCTCAAAAGGTGAACAAAAAGGACTTCAGTTGGTAATACACCTCCCTCTAAGGTTGTGGGATGGAATGTTATTCCAGGAGTTGGACAGATTATTGTGCAGTAAAGCCCTGCAAATGGATCATTGAATCCAATTTAACTCAACATGTTAAACCAAGACACAAGCCTATTGTGCATTGAACATCAAGGCTTCCACGTAGTATTGTGAAAATTGAAGGGAGATACTCTGTGCAGAGGATCTGTGTGCAGTGGGCTCCACTCCAAAAATTGGTGTACTTGTATTATATAATGAACGGCAGTGCAGACAAATCATTGTGCATGACAACATAAACAGATAATTGACTATTCTGCAATCCCCACTAGGTGCTGTAAAATAACTTTTCATTCTCAACTCATTCCATAGATAACTGAGCTCGGATGGTAACTTAGACCCAATTGTATTCAAATCATAGAATTTATAACTGAGGTAAGGCACGATCTAGCCCTCCATTCAAGTAAAGGTGCCCACCCCTTTACTTATACTGCCTCATCGTACTCTCTCCTGAAGTTCAATTCCTGAGGTTAGTATATCTAAACCAATGGCAAAAACAGGGAGTATTTATTCTGAGTGCTGTGATGTTTAAGTTTCTTCTGTGGGATGAGGAACTTTTGGGGGAATCTGCAGAAACTGAGGAGGATATATCTTTTGATTGTTGGTTGCAAGCCTCCTCTTACTGTTACTTAGAGTATAGTGTTATATATATGGCAGTTATAATAGTAAAGATTTTTAAGGACAACTGTTAAACACATGCTTGCTAAAAAAAATTTTTAAAAACCTTTGTTCAGAAAAGAAATGTATAGACACACAGCTTGGCACCTTTTTGTGTTGGTTCCACAACCTTACCAAACTGTTTGGCCATGATCTTACAACCTTGCCCCACCTGTTCTTTGGTGAGATGAGGTGGTAAGTTTACTTGAAAAATTGGGTTTGTGGCCATTTCCTTGCCTCACGCAATCTTACCTGTTTTGTCAGTGAAATTAGTCTCCCAGTATATTGAGAGATTGGGGCACCTGTGCAGTGGCGCTGCAAGTACTCTGCAGCCAGCTTCATTGGCGGGGTATTTTGCTGATGATTCTGCAATGTTTAGTCCATTGATGACTCCTCTGTGAATGAAGTAGTCTATACCCGCAGGCAACAAAACATAGGCAAGATTCTGGCTGGGGCTGTAAAGTGGTAACGTTCATGCCACACAAGTGCTAGATAATGGTCATCTTTAACAAGAGAGAATCTAACCACCAAACATGGCATTAAATATAATTGCCATTGTCAAATCCCCCAACCATCAATACCCTGAAGTCACCATTGACCAGCAACTTAACTGGCCCTTTTATATAAATAATATGGCTATTGGAGCAGATCAGAGGCTGGTAGTTGTATAACTGGGAACCGATCTCCTGACTCCCCAAAGCCTTTCCATCAGTTGCAACTTCCAAGTCATTATGATAGAATACTCTACTTGCCTGGATTATTCAGCTCCAATAATGCTCAAGGAATTCAACATTTTCTGGGGCAAAACAACCTGTTGGATCGACACTCCACCATGTAAGACAAAGGGGCCTGTTGGATTGGCACACTGCCCACTACCTTAAACGTTAATTCCATCCACCATCAGCCATAAGTGCACCCAGTCTTCAGTGTATATGATATACAAAACGCCAGTAACTTCCCATAAAAGGCTTCCCTGACAGTATGTTCCAAACTCGCAATCTACTCAAGGAACAATGGCAGCAAATGCAATGTCAATGTCACCACCCTTTAAGTTTCACACCAGCATAATAGAAATATATTACAGCTTCTTCAGTGTTGTTGGTTCCTGAATTAATAGCACTTTGGGAGCACCTTCATCACATGGACTACAGCAGTTCAGGAAGATCTGTTTGGCTTGATGGGATCATCCTGTTAGTGGAGAATATGACTCATGTTGCCACTGTGTATTAACAGTGTGAAATGACTAGCTTCAATTGTTGCCCAGATTTTTAAGACACTTTAACCTGGTAAACTGAAATAAACTAATGGCTCATTCATGATTTTGCGTGATGTACTGCGAGAAGTGATATGATTGAAGTAGCTATTTCTCCATTTTAAGACACCCTATTTCAGCATCAGGCTTGCACAAAGTGAAAATGGCTTGAGCTCTATTTACAGGATTGCCAGTAAGTCAATCTTGTAGCACGTGGAACTATTGGATTCCCAATATAGATATTAACCAGCTAAGATGGGCTTGAATGAGACAGTAGTAGAGAGCTTATTGGCAGATTTCCCATTGAGCATGGCGAGGAAAGGGAGGTGTCACAACTGTATCAAGGATCCCAAACAGTCTGCTAAGGTGAATACTCCACACCATTTTTCCATCTGGGGCTTGTATGTGGCAAACTGAGAAGGCGATGCGGAATTCTCTGGCCTCCCCTCAGCATTTTTCTCTGGTGGTTGGAGGCAGTGTGCTGTTTGTGGCAGCAGGATCCTGTTATCCCACCGCTGTCAATGGGAATTCCCATTGAACCACCCTATACCATCAGGGAAACAGCAGAAAGGGGTGTGCTGCTGATGAGACCAGAGAATCCCGCTGGTGTGAATGACCTTAGAATTCTGGCAAGTGTGTTTTGTACAGTGGGATTGACTGCCAGTCAGTGGCAAGGGGTCAGGCAGCAACATATCCTGTCAGATGCATGGCTAGTCTGGTAAAAGGTGCCAAAATGTCTTTTCTGACTCTAATAGCATTATTTGAAAGTGGTTGCCTGCAGGAGGCATTTATTTGCTCCCATCATGGACCAAGGTTGCCACCAGCATAGATGCTGGGTGGAATTTTACGGGTTTTTTCTAAGTGTTCAGCTAGTCTGAAAATGGGAGAGTTCCAGATCTGTTTTTTGGCAAGTTTTCACACCCAATATTATGCAGTCTGTCTCGAAAAAGATGGGCTGGTCAGTTTCTAGCTAGTGAGGCTGTGGGCAGAGCTTAATTCACCAGCCAGTCTGTAGAGGGGAGGTATTGCGCATGTGCAGAACTCAGATGCTACACAAGTGCATTAACAGTAGCAAGGGTTTGACAGGCAGAGAGAGCTGTCAGCCCTTTGCTACTGCAGGCAGCTGCAGCTAACTCCCCCGTTATTGCCTGTGGCCCGAGATACAACCCCTCTGCCGCCCAGACTAATTGTGACCCTACTGTGCAAGCCAAATTCAGCCCTGCCATGCAGACCGATCACTGCTTCACAGTCCAGACCGATTGTGGTCCCCCTCCCTCCCCCACTGCATGCAGAGTGGCAGCTGGACCTGCTCCTTTCCCCACCAATCACATGCAGAGTTACAGCGGGCCCTTATTCCCCCCAATTGACCCGTCCCACCATTGTCCATGCCCCCGGCACACCTCCTTAGCCCTGCCCCAGCACGATTCCCATAGACTCCACCCCTCCATTGGTGCAGTGCCCAGGTGTCTAGTGGGCATTGCCCAGGTGCCAGGGTGGCACTGCCAGCCTAGCACTGCCCAAGTGCCACCCCTGCCTTGCAGTCAGTCTTCCCGGGGGAGGTGGGGGGTTGCTCAGTTGCCTCTGGTTCCACTGGCGAGGCCAACATGACTGTTCACCATTCATGGGGAGAAGGTGTTTTTCTTGCCTGAGAGAACTTTTCCTGGCGAGGCCACTAAGGCAAGTGAGCCCGGATGATTGAGTGCCGGGCTCGCTAAACACATTGAAAGGAACATTTCAGTTTAGATAAATGTAGTCACCCCTTTCTGGCGAGAGGCTGACTGTGCCGGAAATCTAAAGTCATGACAGGTGTGATCACCAGTGCCATTCCACTGCCACTTTACGCCTGATTTTACAACAGCTTCCTACTGCAAAATGGGCATAAAGAGATCATAAAATTCCAACTGTTGTGCTTGTCTTTGTGGAGTAACTATTAGTGTTCTTTCTGCTCACAGGAGAACATAGCCTATAAGTTCAAGAAATGGGTCAAAACTAGTAGGTGGTTTCCATTCCTGGGCAACTTAATGCACTTGGAGAATGTGACAACTGTCTCAGCAGTTCAGCTGCACCATTGCTGGTTGTTAGGAACACAAAGGTAGTTATAAGAAACTTGTATTTGTGTTGGTAAACATTTTAAGTGGGTTTAATTTAATGTTTCTGTGGAAGCAACTGGGACCCTGGTAAGGTAGGAATTCTTGAGTTTTAGGTTTTAGCTAAATTTGTTTGCAATTGAAGAAGGACAGCAAAGAATGAACATCTCATGATTCTAGCAGGAGAAGCTGGACAGGACAAGAGAGCTGCAAAGAGACAGACTTCCCAAAGCACCAGATGCAACCCAGATAACCAGGGAATTGGATATAAGGAATGTCTTACGAAGCCTGACAAAAGCAGAGACCAAGGCATTGTTTAGGAGAATTCAAGGGAAAACACACAGATGGTGAATGAGAGACAGTTGCAGTAACCAGAATTAAAGTGGGAAAGCAGACTTCAGAGATAAATCAAAAGTTTGATGTTATTTCCATAGAGTCTAAGAATTGATGGTTGAAGCAATTATGAACACTTTGTGCAACTGTTAAGACAAAGAAATCCTGAAGAGAGTTAAAAATCCTGGATACTTGATTCTTTGTTAAAAGTGGAAAGCAAACCGCTGCTGAAAAACATTGTTGTTAAAGAAGATTTTAAAGCATGTTTCTGTAGGAGTTTGGAAACTCTCGTGTGACAATCACCGAGGGGAATTCTGAGAATAGTTCCACAGACATTCACTTGGGGTTCAGAGTGGAGAGTGGATTTGACCACAGCCAAATCACAATCTGTGTTTAAAGAGAATTTGTGTTACTAAGACCACTGTAGTTTAAGATGTACTTTGTAATCTGTGTTGATCTTAAAATCTGTGTGTATTTGTTAAGCTAAGGGAGGAGTAAGGAAGTCTTGTAACATAATCAAACCTTTCATGTTTAATTTTTTTTCTTGTTGTTAAAACTATTAGTGGTTCTATGACTATGTTCCTCCACATTTTCTGAAAAAAAGTAGAAAATACGGGGCCCGATCTTACCAATCGGAGCCTAAGGGCCGGATCCAGGCATAATATGGATCCGAGCCCGGAATCCTCACACGCAGTTCAAAAAAAATCGGAGGCAATGCGCCCGGGCGCTGGGCTGGAGTGCATGGCTGTGGCGGTTTGTGCCTTCTGAAAGGTTACTTCTTGCTGTGTATCCTGTGTCGGTGTGCCCAGGCAGAATAATTCCAATAGAACATCAGTAGTTCGCTTTGGAAGGCAGGTCTATGCCAGGCTGTATCCTGTTTTGGTGGTTCGACCTGATGAGTCCACTATCAATATCTGATACAAGGAGCCTAAGAAAATTAAGATGACGCCAGCTGATGTTCCCTTCTGCCAGAAACTGAAAGGAAAGCAAGATTGCGCAAATGTGTTCTCAAAAGAGCTAGAATGAAAGAGGAGCAATTTGAAGATGAATTTAAAGTTGACAATTATAGCAAATTCTGGACGAAGAAGTAGCCTTCAGAATTTTGGATTTTAGAAACAGCCATCACTGGACTGCTTGACTGGCGTTGACATCAGTGGAACTTTGACAAATGCACATATTGATGACAGCACAATAATAAGTTGTGTTTTTTAATTTATGATCAACACCATTTATTTTATTAGAATGTGTTTCTACAGGAAAGATACAGGGAATGAAAAAACTGTTTTTATTTCTATTATTACATGACTTGAATGCAAGGAGAAAATGCTTTGAATGTTAATTAAACAATACCCATTCACATTAATTCTGTGCCTCCTGTTCGTGACTATATTTGTGTGGATTTGACTTGCATATGTTTAGTTGTTTGTGTGATGTATCATTAAAACCAGTTGCAGGAAAAAAAAGCAGAAAGCGGAGAGTGGCTCTCTGACACAGATCATCCTCGGGGTCGGGGGGGGGTGGTGCTCAGATGGATCTCTGGTCAGGGGGAGGAGAGGGTCAGATGGATCTCTGGTTTGGGGGGGAGGAGGGTGGCGGGCTCAGATGGACTCTGGTTGCGGGGGGAGCAGAGGGATTCACTGCCATTTTGGGGGCAATCCCTCCTCCCCACTGGAGGAAGAATCCCTCCTCCCGGAGTGGACGTGCGGCCATGCCATCCCACCAAACCTTCAGGATCAAGCGATTCCTCGCGAAGAAGGTGAAGCAGAACTGGCCGATTCCACAGTGGATCCGCATGAAAACCGGCAACAAGATCAGGGAAAACTCCAAGAGGAGACACTGGAGAAGGACCAAGCTGGGCCTGTAAAGGGATACACCATCAGTGGTACACTACCAGCCACAGATTACTCTTCCCTGCAGGGGCAAGAGAGCAGGAGAGATGGCTATGGCTGGTAGTCTACCAGTGATGGTGTATCTCTTTACAGGCCCAGCTTGGTCCTTCTCCAGTGTTTCCTCTTGGAGTTGTTCCTGATCTTGTTGCCGGTTTTCATGCGGATCCACTGTGGAATCGGCCAGTTCTGCTTCTACTGCTTAGTGAGAAATTGCTGGATCCTGAAGGTTTGGTGGGATGGCATGGCCGCACGTCCACTCTAAGAGAAGGGATTCTTCTTCTGGTGGGGAGGAGGGATTGCCCGCAGAGTGGCAGCAGAGCCCCTTGCCCGCACCCCACCCCTCCCCAACCAGAGATCTAACTGAGTGCCCACACCAAAGATCTGTCTAAGCCCCCTCCTCCTCCTCCTCTGGTGGATGCCAGCGGAACGGTATGAAACCTGGTCATTTTAGCCGTGGCTCTGAGTCTGTGGTCAGGAAGGCACTGCAGATTCTCAGACGACCAAAGATGGTCGAGAGGATGGTGGAGGGAGACCAGCGATTGAGGTAGGTTGGGGGTGTGCTGTGCCAAGGGAGGTCCGACCCAGGGGGTAGGGGGTCTGTCGAGGGGGCCTGCCTCCCAAGGAGGTCCAATCTGGGGGGAGGGGGTCTGCTGGCGGGGCCTGCCTCCTGGGGGTGAGGGGAGGGTTCTGTTGGGGTGGTTAGTGGGGGGGTCTGCGAAGGATGGTCGAGGGGGACGGGCTTCGGAGGTTCCCCTGCAGAACAGGCAATGGCTTTGGATTTTTATTTAGTAGGTCACTCACAGAGTGGATCTAGAACAGACCCGAAGATGGTAAAGTGGGATTTAGCGGTAGGATCGGCTGAGCAGTTCATTTAATCGATTTAAATGCATGCTAAACTGGACCCGCACCCAAATCGGATGCTGGTAAAGTTACGATCTGCTTGGATTCGGGTGCAGATTGCGTTAAAGGCCCATCGCCCAAATTTACCGCAGTTTCCCACCTGTCAATTTTGGTAAAATCGGGCCCATGGTCTTTTGAGCAAGGGTTCCATTCTGCGATGTTCCTGCTCAGTTGTAACAACTGGGATTGTGATACGGATGGCAAATCAGGAGTACAGACCTAAGTAACTAGATGGACAAGTGCATAAGCACCAGGGAGCCTCCATTGAATTTTTCCACCGTTCAACTTTGGTCTCCCAGTACCCATGCTTCTTCACCCTCCTTAGAACACCACGTTGGCCCTCACAATGGCTGCCAGATTGAGCCCGTACTTGCTTCCCCCCGCTTGATTCGGGTGAGGCAGTTTTGTTTTTATGTGGTAAAATTGCTGTCAGTTGGCTAATTAATTGGCGTAATTATTTCCCTGCTGTTATGTCCTCATGTCACATTGGCCACTATTGTGAATATCCAACATCAACATGAACTCTGTCTCAATGTCTTCCATTATGATATTTCTCCCTTCCCACATCCCAGCTCATCCCCAAAGGGCCCAATAAGTTCAGCACAAAGCAGAGAGAAGACAGGATACTTCTTATGGGACAAATAAATCAAGTAGAAACAATTTTATCACTGGTTCAGGTTATTATAATACAAATCACTGAAGGGCATTGATGTCTCATTCTCAAGCTTGTACACTTGAATGAATAAATTATCTGAAAATTGTTGCATAATAAAAAACCAGACACACAACTAGAAATCAATTATACTATTTTTAAATGTGTTACTGTCAATATAAAATGCCAGAGTGTTTCATGAGACTGTTGCCAATATTATCACTTGAAATGCAATCACATAATTCATAAGAAAACTGGAGTCAATTTTGTACACAGCAACATTTCATATGTAATAATGGGATGGATCTGTATCGGGGTTGTTGGCTAAGGGATAAACGTTTATAAAGAGCATAGGAATCTCCTCCTTATTCTTCAAAAAACAAAGCATTTGAAATCTTTCATATTCACAAAAGTAGCTTTTGGGGCTGCAAATCAATGTCCCATCAAATCTGTCTTAAATCTAAGATAAAAGCAAAATACTGGAATCTCCACAGATGCTGTTACACCTGCTGAGATTTTCCAGCATTTTCTGTTTTTGTTCTGTCTTAAATCTAGATGCATGAACAAAATATACAAGTAAGTACCAGGTAAATATTTCAAATGATTACCAGCACCTGATTAAGAGATAATGTCATTCACATCACACAAAAACTATAGCTCATTTTACTTTACCAAGATGAGCATTGTGTATATAGTTTAAATTGCATAATAAGATACAGATGGTACAATAAACAAGATTGATTCATTTAATATTGCTATGGTCACTTGGTAGTACAGATAAGTATTGCTGAAAAAGGAGACATGCTGTTGAAGCTTTTCGTCTTGTAATCAGCAGGACAGAATTGCAAGCACAGCGAATGGAGTATTATTTCAACGGTGAAAATTACAACATGCTACTGTGCAGAAGGGCCTGGGGGTCCTTGTGCACGAATCACAAAAACTCAGTTTGCAGGTGCAGCAGGTAATCAAGAAGGCAAATGGAATGTTGGCCTTTATCGTGAGAGGGATGGAGTATAAAAGCAGGGAGGTCTTGCTGCAATTGTACAAGGTACTGATGAGGCCGCAACTAGAGTATTGTGTGCAATTTTGGTCTCCTTATTTGCGAAAGGATATATTGGCTTTGGAGGGAGTGCAGAGAAGGTTCACCAGGTTGATCCCAGAGATGAGGGGTTAGCTTATGAGGAGAGATTGAGTAGATTGGGCCTGTACTTGTTGGAGTTTAAAAGGCTGAGGGAAGACCTTACAGTGGTGTATAAGATAATGAAGGGGCTAGACAGGATAGAAGCAGAGAGATTATTTCCACTTAGAATGGATACAAGAACAAGAGGGCACAGCCTCAAAATAAGGGGGAGTCAATTTAGAACAGAGTTTAGGAGGAACGTCTACTCCCAGAGGGTCATGAATCTTTGGAATTCTCTATCCATTGAAGCAGTGGAAGCTACCTCATTAAATGTGTTTAAGTCACTGATAGATTTTTGACCAATAAGGGAATTAAGGGTTATGGGGAGCAGGTGGCTAAGTGGAACTGAACACTATCAGATCAGCCATGATCTTATTGAATGGCAGGACAGGCTCGAGGGGCTAGATGGCCTACTCCTGCTCCTATTTCTCATGTTCTTATAATGTTCTTAAATCTCAAAGGGAACAATTTATACTACCTGAGAACAGAGTGCTGATTTATTGGAAATTGAATTCTGATTGCTTATGGTCTCCTGAAGATTCTGAGTAGTTGGTCAAACCCTACCCAAGCAAATTTTCCTCCTGCTTCCAGTGCTGATGGCAGAACTTGTGGTCCAGCCATAAAATTCAGCCCAACTAAATTACTTTTGCCATGTTTGTGCTTGTTGTGCATATATATCTTTCAGATTTTAACACTGTTATCCAACTGGAATACTTAAACCTGGATATTTCCCCCTTGTGTGACCAACAAAAGACAGAGTTGACTCAGATTTCACTTAAACCAGGTTTATCAGGCTGATACCAGAGATGAGGGGGTTAGCTTATGAAGAGAGATTGAGTAGACTGGGTCTGTACTCATTGGAGGTTAGAAGGCTGAGGGGGGGGTGGAATCTTATAGAGACTTACAAGATAATGAAGGGGCTAGATAGAGTAGAGTTGGAGAGATTCTCCCCACTTAGAAAGGATAGCAGAACTAGAGGGCACAGCCTCAAAATAAGAGGGGGGGGGCAATTTAGAATGGAGTTGACCTTCTTCACTCAAAGGGTGGTGAATCTCTGGAATTCTCTGCCCATTGAAGTGGTGGAGGCTACCTCGCTGAATATATTTAAGTCACGGTAGGTAGATTTTTGATAGACAAGGGAATTAAGGGTTATAGGGAGAAAGCGGAAAAGTGGAACTGATTCACTTCAGATCAGCCATGATCTTATTGAATGGCAGGGCAGGCTCGAAGGGCTAGATGGCCTACTCCTGCTCCTATTTCTTATGTTCTTATGTAAACAAAATTCTCTTTATTTAACTTTTCAGGTTCCAAAATTTGACGCAAACCTTAACTTTAACTCATTTAACTTCAAACGTTAACTCAGTTTAACTTCAACTTATTTGACTTTAAATTTTGACTGCAAACAGGTACTACCCATTTGAATGAAGTGACTAGGTCTGCTCTTGGGTATGGATCTGCCTTGTGGTCCTTTGTCCTTCTCTGACTCTGATCTTCAGGACACAAGTCACAAATATGATTCTGGAGTTTCTGCTGAGGAAGAAGATTCAAAGTACCTGGCACTCAGCCGGTGATACCACTGGAAACTGATTACATGATGTTAGATTATAGCCAATAGAGTTACTGTTAAACAATCCTAAATGTTTATACCAAGTTGCATGTGACTCGCGCACCCTCACCATATATGGAATAAGATGGGAATAAATAGTGCTGATATGTCAGGCACTCATCCAAACAACCAGCTTTGTTTGGTCAACACAGGAAGTGTCGGGCCACATGTTACAGGACAGGTCACAACCTGCTTCAGCCTTCTCTGACCTGCATCAGTGTTTAATACAATTTGACCAAAATTCACAACATGCTTGACTGTAGCTCTTAATCACTTTAGCTGCCGTTGGCTACCCAGCCACAACATCTACCTACTTTCTGTGATTTAATTGGATCTGATCACTATCTTTTCAATCTTTGCCTAAACAACACATCAACACATATCACTGTTAAACCTGAATACCTTGGGAGCCCATGATAATAATGACCATAAACTGGATATTGGGCACCTGTCGGAACTATGGCCAGAAACAGGCAGGGTTGAAAATTAGCCCCACTGGTTCCTTCCCACCTCCAGGCCATTTTTGAAAAGGTGGATTTGGAGATTGACAGTTGGCCAATTAATGGCCACTTAAAGGAGGCTGACTGGAAAATCCCAGTTGGCCTGCTGCAGCTCCTGCACCAATGAGGGCCAATTTATATGCCTAGAAGTGGGCAATCAGCAGTAGGCTCTGCTTTCCCACCTGAATGTGAGAAAAGCTACAAACCATCCTTTAGAGGGTTTCCAACATCCATGCCCCCACCCTTCTCTCTAAACTGATGGCCAAGCTGCTAAATCTACTTTTTTACTTACAGGTTTATAAAAACTGGAGAAAGCGTGCCTCTCTGTTGATGTGTCCTCTCCTACTGTCCATGAAAGCTTATTGCTGCTCTCAACCTGGAAGGCCTCTGGTCCTCTAGCTTTGAGACTCTTTCCATCATCCATAATTAAATGGAGAACCTGTCTCCTTTCCAGGTGTGGACACCCTTTTAATAATTTCAACTGGCGACAGCTTTATCCCTTAAGAGGTTGCAGATTCTAGAAGCAATCCCTGCCTCAATTTTCCATCTCGAGAGGGAAAATTCAGCTCCTTTCTTCTGCTTTGTTTGAACTTTTTTGGCATTTTCTTTGAGTAATTCCTTTTCCCTTGTTCATCAGTTTATACATTATAATACTTCCCTATGCTTGTGAAGTTAGGTGAGCAGAACACTTATACTTACATAGCAAGGATCTGAAAGAAACGTTACATATTAAGATTGTATTTTGAAACAAAGTGTGTTTGCCAGGTTTTAAAAACATGTAAAAATGGGTAAGTGTTAATTTTCCCAAAAAAACAATACAACAAGCAGTTTGAGCCTATCTCAATAACTAATAAACATTTGATATCCGTTCTGTTCAATAGTTCTTGATCTGGACATGCAGTAGGGGTTGTTTGAACCAGACACTTAGATTTTGAGTACAGACATAAAAGACAGAAACACACGTTGACAGATTCTTTCAAATGTATCATTGTATGGACTTATCCAGCAAAGTATGAGGTCTCTCAACACCAGGTTAAAGTCCAACAGGTTTATTTGGAATCATGAGTTTTTGGAGTGCTGCTGCTTCATCAGGTAGATTCACCTGATGAAGAAGCAGCACGCTAAAGCTCACCCTAGTGCAATGTTGGCATTTCCACATCATATCCAGCAAAGGCTGCAAGGTTAGAATACAGGGAAACTGTCTGGAGTTGTTTGCTTTAAGTATACAAGATGGTCCATTGAAGAGTACATTCAGTATTTCATTTTATATGAAGATGCATTGGTCTTGTTTGCTTTGGATCAAATTACACAGTATTATATTGTATTTATCACACACAAACTGATCATTTGGCCCACCTTGCCTATCCTGCTGTTTATGCTCCACTTTGCTATAATTTAGGTAATTAGACAGTGAAGGATGGAATGTTGGACCCTCATGTTTTGTAAATTGATAAACTGTTATTTGCAAAGACACACATTATACGTCATATATCTAGAAACTAAGAAAAACCCTCTTTCAGACTGCTCCTATTTTATCCAAAATATTCCAATTCGGATCACCCTATTACTGACCCTGATTGGACAAGAAATGCACATTTATCTTCCAATGATTTCTCAAGGTGATCTTCTGATGGAAGGACTGTCAAAACCGACTCAGTGGAGGGAGTAGCACAGTGAATCCGTGCAGAAGCCACATCCATTTTTATGGCACTTGCTACCTTATTCTGGTAAATAAAGAGTTTAACAGTCCCAAAGCTGCTTTGAAAACAGATATGGAAAGACGATAATTGTGTAATGTAAGGTGGGTAAGGGGGATACATAGGAACATTAGAATTGGGAGCAGGAGTAGGCAATTCTGTCCTTCAAGCCCGCTCCACCATTTGATATGATCATGACTGATCTTATCCTGGTCTCAATTTCACTTTTCTGCCTGCTCCCCATACCCTTTATCCTGCTTTTCATCAGAAATGTGTATCTCTTTCTTGAATCTGTTGATTGGTTTTGCCTCCACTGCACTCTGGCAGTGAGTTCCACAGATTCACAACCCTCTGAAAGAAGTCGTTTCTCGTCATCACAATTTTTAACCTACCTGTTCTCATTCTACATCTATGACCTCTTGTTCTAGACTGTCCCACAAGGTGGAACATCTGTTCAACGAGTACCTTATCAACGCTCAAAACTGTCTCTGTCCCTAGTTTCATTTCATCCTCCACGTCATTTGACATCTTACAAAAAACTTCTCCTGTTTCTTGCAGATGTTAAGGAACGCAAGCTTTAACAACTTATCAACAGTTTCAGACTCCGCCTTATCAATCTTTTCTAGTATTTTATAGAATGTGTATATTAATGGATTGGTGGAAAGGCTGAATAAGGGTGTAGGATGGGTAAGGTGGGTAGGCTTACTGGTTGGCAGAGTGGTAGAAGCTTAGGTGGGTGAAGTAGGTAAGGTGACAAGTGGGTGAAGTGTTGTAGGAAATTCTTTTAGGTGGCCTGATTAATTTAAAGAATAAATCTTTTTATTAAGCATTTCATTTCAAAAAGGTAAAAAATGTTTTTTCAGTTCAATGAAATTCTTCAGTTAAACTAGTTTTTATTAAAACATTGAAATGTTAGAGTCAAAAACATTACAAATGAACAATATTCAGACAAACATACAATTAGGACAAGAGAAATCTCGTTTTGGTTAAAATGGGAGAAAAATAGTTCCACCTACACAGCTAATGCGCTAGCAGCTTTCACAAAAGATCTCAGCTTTTATGCCAAAGAAGTAGAATAGTTAAACTTCTTTTATCAGATTCATCTGCCCAGCACTTAATTAACAGTAATTTTATTCATTCATTGACCTGTCAATCTACTGATGACATGTCTTTCAATGAGTAATTCTCTGACACCCTCAAATATAAGTCTGTTATTTGTCAGCCTGTTTTATGGAAGTTCTCTCCCAAAAAATGGCTTCTTATGATTCAGCATTTTCTCTAACCAATTTAAACCTGTTCTATTGAAGGCACCTTATCTATTGAACTTACTTTCCTTGCCTTAGATATGAATTGGTAATTTACTTTGTTGCATTATTTGTGCCTGACTTGTTCTGGTATCTTTCATGAATACATCTTTCTTTTTAATGCATGTTAAAAACAATTCTTAGAGACATTAGGATGTTACTTACATATTTTGTATTTTTCTCAAACCACATATTAAAACATTAGCTACTAATTATCCTCATGTTGGGTATTTAGAATTAATCAGAATTCTCAACTACAGGTAGGTAAAGTGAAAGGTGTGTGAATGGGTATGTGGATTAAGGGTAGTCAGGTTGGGTAGTAAGGGAGTCATGTGAGGTTGGGAGGGGGAGTCAAATGGGTGGGGGCTAGTCAAGTCCAGCCAAAGGAAGGGAGTGGTGTGGTGGTATTGTCATTGGAGCAGTAATAGAGTTCCAGGAGTATGTCGCCATTGCAGACGATGAAAGGTGAATTCGATAAAAATCTGGAATTAAAAGTTGTGATGCAGCTGTGTCATAAAAAATGTATTTTTAATCATGTTCTCTGCCTTTATAAGCAGGCACTGAGCTGCCTGAATAGAGATCTTTTCATTGCTGCTTAAATGGTTTAAAATGAGTTTTGTGTATTTTTATAAATTAAAAAGCTGCATTGTATCCAAAAGTCCATAAATCCCTCAAATGAACAATTTGATCTCAGAAATGTTAATCTCAGCAGATATATAAACTGAAAACATAAAACCATTCGAAAATGCTTGAACATTACTTACCTTTTAAACTCCACTTCTATGCAGTTGGTGTAGAACCTGACAACTCTGTTGAACCCTAGTCGTCACACACAAACTTTCCAGAGATAGACTCTTACTGATGCTGTTACCATGTAAATGAGCTTCTTGAAAGGAGAGAGACTGTTCAGGATCTGCTTTCTCTCCCACAATCAGGAAAAGGGTAGAGGGCAAAAATAGAAGTGGAATTTCTGACCACGCCACTTGACAGTCATTTTGTTTGTCCTGCCCTATTCCCATCCAATTTGGGCAAATTCTGATTTTGCTGTTTTATGTTTTTGAGATTGATATTTGAATTTCTTTATATGGCCTTTACTTCACCATTCTTCAATTAAGCAATTTCCCTGAAATTTGAAGAATGATCTTGAGTGATTAGGTTGTCATTAGCATTAAAAATGTATTAGTCTTTGCTTGTGGAACTTCAGCTACTTCATAAATTATTAGAAATCCTGTTTGCTTTCTACTATTAATGAACAGATATGCAAAGAATTGCTCAAAGCAATTTTTAATTTCTGCAGTCAGCATTGTCTAATGGACTCTTCTGTGTAACTTTTACTCAAGTATGACTGAATTGATATGCTGCATCATATGAATTGGCACCATAATGGTTAACACTGACTCCTCAAATCCTCAGGGACCCGGGTTCAATTCCAGCCTTGGATGACTGTCCATGTGGAGTTTGCTCATTCTCCCCATGTCTGTGTGGGTTTCCTTTAGTGTTTTGGTTTTGGCCCACAGTCCAAAGATATGCAGGGTAGATGGATTTGCCATGCAAAATTGCACCTTAGTGTCCCTATATATAGGTTAGGGGATTACTGGGATAGATGCGTGGGGTTACAGGGGTAGTATGGAGGATGGACCTAGGCAAGATGCTCGGTCAGAAAGTTGGTGTAGACTCAATAGGTGAAAGGCCTCCTTCTGCACTGTAGGGATTCTATGATCAAGTTCTTCAAAATCTTCATGATAATTGCTTAACCTGTCTAAAATTTTGGACACTAAGTTCATCCCTGAAATGAAGGACTGAGTTTTAGTCACCTTCTCTCTGTGCTTATGTGGATTTCCTCCGCGTGCTCCCGTTTCCTTCCACTGTCCAACGGTGTGCAGGTTAGGTGAATAGCCATGCTAAATTGCCTCTTTTTGTCCAATGATATGCATGTTAGCTGGATTAACCTTGATAAGTGCGTGGGGTTATAAGGATAGGGTGGGCGAGTGGGCCTAAGCAGAATGCTCTTTTGAAAGGTTGGTGCAGACTTAATGGGCTGAAAGGCCTCCTGCTTTGCGGGGATTCTGTGGAGTTGAAATTATTCCTTTGCTTAGCACCCAAACAGTAAGTTGCATGCTGAGATAGCTTCAGCACAAGGTCTACCTCAATGCCCTGGCACTTGGTTGAATTTAATTTAAGAAAAATTAAAACTAAAGAAAACCCTCCAATCCTCACCCCCTCATCTGTTGCACACACTGCCCATGCGCCATTCATGCAGACCTATGTCATATCATGCTCTCCATATGACCATATAACCCGCATGACCCCTGATCCCTCCCCGTACCAATGCATAGCCCCCATTCATCCACATGGCCCTTTATAATTCCTATGCCAACTTAGTGCCAACTTATATCAAGCAGTGCCCCCCCCGCCCCACAGATCACTTACACACTCCATGCCAACTCACCTAGCATCCATAATGGGCAAACATCAGGAGTCAGGCTGACATAAAATAACGTTATATGACTATTGAGTGCATCACTAACTTAAACAATAAAAGCATTCTCATTAATAAAAAAAAGTTAATGAATGGAAATTTCTTCAACTAATCTCTGTTGAAAGCAAACATTTCTATTCCAGAACCATTTGGAGCTGTCAGTAAATTTGTGAACTTTAACAGACAACCCGTTGAAATAATGTTAGTTATAAAATCAGACATAGCAGCACAAAGCCTTTAATTATTTATTTGTGGGATTTTGGCATTATTTGATAGGTCAGTATTTATTGCCCATTCCTAATTGCCCTTAACTGCTGCAGTCCATCTGACATAATGATAACCCTCAGGCTTATGTCAACAGACAAAATGAAATATTAAGCACTTTTTTTTAAATCCACACGTAAAATAATAAAGCCCAACAGAGTTAAATAACAGTTTCACAGTTCTTTAACAGGTCTAGTAGCTCTTTAATTCCTTGACGGTTCTTTGGTTGTTCTTTGACAGTTATTTGACAGCTTGACAGTTCTTTGACAGCTTTATTAGTTCCAGAGAATAATCATGGCTTATTTTAGCAATTCCAAAGGGTGTCTTACCTATTCCAAAGGGTGCCTTACTTACACTAAAAGGTACCTTACTCTCCCATAGCTGTTTCAGGACTCAATTCAAAGGGCTGCCTTAACTCTCCAGTTGCATGCAAATGAATACATTAAGTTCAGCCCAACTCCTACCCGTTCTAATCTAGGCAGGCCAGTTCTCCTGGTCTACCAAAATCCCTCTTCTATGAAAGCAGCTGATGATATAAATGGCCAGCTGTGCTCGTAAAACATGCACAGCTGGTTGGACTCCAGACATGCTTTCACAAAAATAGAAATACTGTATTTTGATTGGGACTTAGGATTTCCAGCCATTTCTGCTATTTTCACCATGAAAACCAAAGCCTTAATATCCTATTTTTGTGGATTTGCAAGAGCAGTTTCCTAACATACAAATTTTCTGTAGTTCTCACAGCTTATTCTTAGAATTTAAAATTTATTTAATTGCAGCAAAAGGCATCCACCTGGCTACCCATTACCCCCAAAATTAACAGTGGGGTCAATGCCAGCAGAGGTTGACACAGATTATCCATCTTTTAAATTGGTAATCTCTCAAAATGTTTTATGCCTTTTCTACAGCTTATATCCTTAATAGTTGCTAGCTCCAAACTGGAAATCATCTTGCGGCAATCACCTACCTGCTAACTCACTATATCTTTCATCCTTTTTTTCTCAATTAATGTCTTTAATTGTCATTGCGATTAATTAAAATTATTGACTCAGCAGTCTCTCGTAATAACATTGTACAACTCTATAATTTCTATTTGGCTTATTGCACCATATTCTATTTGTTTCTTTTAAATTCATTTTGGGGATCTGGGCATTGCTGGCTAGGCCAGCATTTATTGTGCATCCGCAGGTGCCTTGGAGAAAGTGGTTGTGAATGGCCTTCTTCAAGTGCTGCAGTCATTAATTCAATTTAGTTTCTGGTCAATAGTAATCTCCAGGATGTTGATACTGGGGGATTCAGCAAAGATTATATCATTGAATGTCAGGGGATGATGGTTAGATTCTCTCTGGTTGGAGATGTCCATTGCCTTGCATTTCTGTGCTGTAAATGTTACTTGACACTTGTCAGTCCAAGTCTGGATATTGTCCAGGCCTTACTGCATTTGGACATGGAATGCCTCAATATCTGAGACATCACTTGTAGAGCCGAGCACTATGCAGTCATCAGTGAACATCCCCACTTTTGACCTTATGAAGGAAGGGAGGGCATTAGTGAAGCAACTTAAAATGGTTGACCCTAGGACACTAGTCTGAGGAACTCTTACAGGTATGACTCCAACCAACAAAGGATTTTCCCCGATTCCCATTTAATCAAGTTTTGCTAGGGCTCCTTAATGCCACACTCTGTCAAATGCTGTCTTGATGTCAAGAACAGTCACGCTCACCTCATCTCTGGATTTGAGTTCTTTTTTCCATGTTTGAACCAAGACTATAATAAGACAAAACACAAGCTAAGCATTATTCAGCAAATTATTGATAAGCAAGTGCCACTTAATAGCACTGTATTCTTCCATCTCTTTGCTGACGACTGAGAATAGACTGATGAGGTGGTATCTGGCTGGGTTGGATTTGTACTGTTTCTTGTGTGCGGCGTATACCTGGGCAATTTTCCACATCGCTGGGTAGGTGTCAGTGTTGCAGCTGTGCTGGAACAGCTTGGCTAGGAGTGTGGTAAGTTCTGGGGCACAAGTCTTCATTATGATTATCAGAACATTGTAAGGGCCCATAGCCTTTGCATTATATGATGCCTTCACCTATTTCCTAATATCATGTGGGGTGAATTGAATTGACTGAAGGCTAACATCTGTGGTGCTGGGGACCTCCAGAAAAGGTCAAGATGGATTATCGACTCGGCACATCAGGCTGAGGATTGTTGTAAGTGCTTCAGCCTTATTCTTTGCATTGATGTGCTGGTCTTCTCCATCATTGAGGATGGGGGATATTTTGGACCGTCCTTTTCCAGTGTGTTGTTTAATTGTACGCCACCATTTATGGCTGGATGTGGTAGGACTGCAGAGCTTGATCCATAGGCTGTGGAATTGCTTAGCTCTATTACTTGCTGCATATGCTGTTTGGCATGCACATAGTCCTGTTTTGTAGCTTCATTAGATCAACACCTCATTTTTAGGTACGCCTAATGCTGTTTCTGTCATGTACTCCTGCACTCTTCTTGAAACCAGGGTTGATCTTCTTGAACCAGGCTTGGTGGTTAGGGTAGAGTGGGGGATATGCTGGATGACATGGTTACAGATTGTGGTTGAGCACAATTTTGTTGCAGCGAGATGGGCCATATTACCTCATAGATACCTACTCTTGAGTTGCTAGATCTGTTTGAAGTCTATAGAATTCAGCATGGTGGTAGTAGTACCACACAACAATAGAAGGTATCCTCAGTGTTAAGATGGGACTTTGTCTTTGATGACAATAAGGCTATGGCAGGTGAGAACCTAGAAACTATCATCATTAAAGAGGTAGTGTTGGGTAAGCTAATGGAGCTAAAGATTGACTAGTTTCCTGGTCCTAATGGAATGCATCCCAGGGTACTAAAAGCGATGGCGGGGTAAATAGCAAATGCACTAGTGGTAAGTTCCCAAAATTCACTGGACTCTGGGGTAGTTCCTGCAGATCGGAAAACAGCAAATGTAATGCCACTGTTTAAAAAAGGAGGTAGGCAAAAGGCAGGTAACTATAGTTAGCTTAATTTCTGTAGTAGGGAAAATGCTTAAATCTATCATCAAGGAAGAAATAGCGAGATATCCAAATATAAATTGTCCCACTGGGGAGATACAGCACGGGTTCATGAAGGGAAGGTCATGTTTGTCTAATTTGGTGGAATTCTTTGAGAATGTTATGTGCGCAGTGGATGATGGGGAACCTGTGGATGTGATGTATCTAGATTTCCAGAAGGCATTTGACAAGGTGCCACCCCAAAGGCTGCTGCATAAGATAAAGGTGCACGGTGTTACACGTAATGTATTAGCAAGGGTAGAGGATTCCAAGGTAGAGGAGTCCAAAGATGTGCGGGTTAGGTTGATTGGCCATGCTAAAAATTGCCCCTTAGGTCGTGAGATGCGTAGGTTAGAGGGATTAGTGGGTAAATATGTAGGGATATGGGGGGAGGGCCTGGGTAGGATTGTGGTTGGTGCGGATTCGATGGGCCGAATGTCCACCTTCTGCACTGTAGGGTTTCTATGATTTCTACTCTGTGAGAATTGGTTAACTAACAACGCAAACAATGGGAGTAAATAGGTGTTTTTCTGGTTGACATCAGTGACTAGTGGTGGAATCAGTGTTGGGACCCCGATTGTTTACAATTTACATAGATGATTTGGAGTTGGGGTCCAAATGTAGTGTGTCAAAATTTGCAAATGGCACGAAGATGAGAGGAGATTCACTAGCTTGATTCCGGATTTGGCTTATGAGGAGAGACTGAGTAGACTGGGGCTATACTCATTGGAATTCATAAGAATGAGGGGGAATCTTATAGAAACATATAAGGTAATGAAGGGAATTGATAAGACAGAAGCAGGGAAGTTATTTTCACTGGCAGATGAAACTAGAACTCGTGGGCATGGCCTCAAAATAAAGGGGATCAGATTTAGGACTAAGTTGAGGAGGAGGGTAGTGAGTTTCTGGAATTCCCTGCCCAGTGAAGCAGTTGAGGTTACCTCATTGAATGTTTTTAAGGCAAGGATAGATAAATTTTTGAACAGTAAAGGAATTAAGGGTTATGGTGTATGGGCTGGTAAGTGGAGCTGAGTCCATGAAGAGATCAGCCATGATCTTATTGAATGGTGGAGCAAGCTCGAGGGGCTAGATGACCTACCCCTGCTCCTGGTTCTTGTGTTCTTCACATGGACTGTGCAGTGATCATTCCTACTGATGCTGTCATGGACAGATGCATCTGAGGCAGACAGGCTGGTGAGAATGAAGTCAAGTAGATGTTTCCCTCTTGTTGGTTCCCTCATAGCAACAATGTCTTTTAGGACCTGGTCAGCTTTGTCTCCCACCCACCCTATATTCTGCGGCCATGCCACCCTCAGTTATTCCTTCAAATGGCGTTCAATATGAAGGAGTACTGATTGATCAGTTGAAGGGGGACAATAAATAGTAACTGGCAGGAGATTTCTTTGTTCACTTTGTGCCGTAAGACTCCATTGGTTTCAGAGTCGATGCTGAGGACTCCCAGAGCAACTCCTTGTTGACTGTATATGACTGTGCTCATCACCACAGCTGAGCTTGTTCTGCCAGTGGGATAGGATTTACCCAGGAATGGTGATGGCGACATCTGGAATATTATCTGTAAGGTTTGAGTCTGTGAGAATGACTATGTTAGGCTTTTGCTTGACTAGCCTGTGGGACAGCCCTCTGAATTTTTTTTTCAAGCCCCCAGATGTTAATAAGGAAGACTTTGCAAGTTGACAGGAAGTTTAGTGGTCTTGAAAAGAGTTGCCACTGTGTATATGACAGATAGGATTAGAAAGCAATGGTGCACTCCAAGAAGGGTCAAAGTGTCTAAATAATGGTGTGCTCAAACGTTGGGGCTGGACTGACCAGCTGCGCTGATGGGAGAGGGAGCACCTCTGATGTGATGGAGCATGGGCTGAATGTTTCTGGTATGAGGTATTTGTTCTGACCTGGGTTGTGTGGCAGAAACAGTTTGAGTTGATATTGTTCAAGTTTATTTATTTATTGTCACAAACAGGCTTACATTAACACTGCAATGGAGTTACTGTGAAAATCCCCTAGTTGCCACATTCTGGTGCCTGTTCAGGTACAGTGAGGGAGAACTTTGTGGGAGGAAATTGGAGCACTCAGAGGAAACCCATGCAAACGCAAGGAGAATGTGCAGACTTCGTTACATCGGTCGCAAATCTCCAACGCGCTTTTTATTAGGGAAATCATTGTGGAGCTGATTAATGGGTCTGTGATGGTATTCTGTGGGCCAGTTAACTTCTAAGCATGGGGATCCCCCTTGGGCAGTGCCAGCCTTGCACCCTGGCAAGGCTGGCAGAGGGGTGGGCATTCTGGGGCAGAGCCTATTATGGGGACCTGCTGCCACTCTGCAAATTGGAACAGTGGGGGAGGAAGAGAGGATGACGGATGGGCCGTAGTCATTCTGGTGGTTGGGAGTCGAGGTGCCCGGGGGACATCTGGTAGGCCAGCAATCGGGGAGGGGGAGGTTCTGGGGGGATTGTTGGGTTGGCCAATGGTCGAAGGCTGGCAATGGGGAGGCCATTGCCCATAACCAATCTCCACACTGACAGATTGGTGCATGCACAGTGGCCACTCAGCACTGTGCTGCCAGTCTCTTGGGTGGGAATAGGTCCCACCCCTACTTACTAGAGGGAATAACGCTGAGGCACTCTGCAATGCACAGAATGGTAGAGATTTGTTCTAGTAAGTATGCCCAAAAAATGGGCTGGAAATACTCCTGTTTTCCCACCTGTTGGGCACTTAGTTTCCTTGGGGGAGAATCCTGGCCAAAGACTACACTCACCCTATCTGTAAGTTTACTTTCCAAGACGGCATCCAAATATCTTGCGACCATTTAATTCGTTTTGCTATTTTCCCAAATGTCTTAAAAAATGACTCCACGTCCTTTTAATCAAACTTTTGAAGTACCTGTACAAATCTAAACATCTAGCTGCTAGGTTCATGTCAAGAACTACTTTCTTCTTCAACTTGTTCCAGTTTCTCTGCTTTAACTTCTAGCATTTTAAACTGAATTTTTTTCTCTTTCTCCTTTTCCATTTATTCCATTGCTACCTTCTCCATTTCCAATTCCCCTTGAAAAAGCACCCTCTTTTAACTGTATTTCAAATTTCTTTATTTCTCTTTGCAATTAAATTTTAGCCAATTCACTTTTTGGAGAACTTGGATTATCTCACAACTCCTTTACATAAGCTAATTTGCAGAAAGAGGCCACTTGGCCCATCAAGTCGGTACTGATTCTCCGAAAGAGCATCCAACCCAGGTGCTCCCCTACCATGGCAACCCTATGCATTTACCATAGCTAATCCACCTAACTTACATATCTTTGGATACTAAGCAGCAACTTAACATGGCCAATCGACTTAACCTGCACATCTTTGGACTGTGGGAGAAAACCAAAACTCTCAGAGGAAACCCACACAGACGTGGGGAAAATGAGCAAACTCCACACAGACAGTCATCCAAGGCCAGAATGAAATCTTGAGTCCCTGACGCTGTGAGTTAACAGTGTTAACCACTGTACCACTGTGCTGCTTTAGCATGGGGGCATGATAGGCTTTAGAGGAATTTTGGGGGGCATAGCTTGGAATTGGATGCATGATGGACCAGATGGCTGGAGGGGAGCATGAGGTGATGTGTATGGGGAGTGTGTGGAGGTGAGGGTTGAGGGCTGGAGGGTCTTTGATTTTATTTTAACCAGGACAATGTCCCATATCACTTTAGATGGCCTTTTAAATAATTTGCCTCTGACCCACAGCCCCAGTGGTTGCCTCCAACTATTTCATAGGTTCCCTGACCTGAAATCCTCCTCCCCACTCAACACTGAAAATCCTTTCCTCATGGGCACTTTTTCCCAAGACAGGTAGGCCAAGAATTTTCCTGACTCCCATCTCTAAGATGAAAATCAAGCTCAAAATGTTGCTTTTGGCAACTTAACTATGTAATTTTAAAGTTTTTTTTCTAATCAGTAAATTTTTAGTTTTTTGTTAAGTATTAATATATTTATTTACACAGAACAAGTATTTATTTTTGTATGCTTTGTAAGTGCCAAAAAAAAATCCCTATTGCCGATTGAGAACAGGAACCTTAATGGTTCGGAATCACCACTTTAGCACTAGGTCTAGCTTGGGCAGCCAAAGCTGCCTTTCAAGGAATTCATCAATATGCTTTATTTACAGAGAAATCCCAGATACACAGCTCATGATTTGTGAGTTTTGATAATGTTCATTTACATTTTAGATCATTGATCCTACCTTGTCCTGGAATGTATTCCAATACCTTAAAAAACAAAATGGATATTAATGTGTGCTTATCAGTGAAAATAAATGGATATGAATGTGGATAAGAGATGAGCATGAAAGATTTTCCTAAATTGGTTGATCTGATGCAGATACCTCCAATCAAGAGTTAATCCCAGGAAAAGCTTTCCTTTACGTTGTTGTTTTAATGTAGTGCATTTGCTAGCAACAAATATTCATCGGGAGGACTTTGGATTACAGAAGAAGCAACTATTTACTCATTCACACATTGAAGCAAGAGGCAAATGAGCAATGTTCAGGACCTTTCCACATGGTGTGCCTGTCTAGATTAAATGTAATTTTTATGAAATAGTGAGCTGCTCAGCTAAATGCACATTACTTAAAATTTACTTTTCACTCACATATGGCCATGTACCAAACATGCATAATCTTTGTATACTCCTACATAGACCATGTTTCCAGTCTGAATAAATAAACATCAGAAGTTGGTTGATGATATCTTTATTAGGTTAGGTGGCATTACTTAAATGTATGTTTCTCCTGGAATTGGATGAGCCATGGACAGTTCATGTACACCATAAATGAGTAAAAGTGAGCATTTCACTCAAATCTATCATAGTAACTTAGCTTATACATTTATGATATAAGCTGTATCAAACCTTCTACATTAGAGCAGAAATAAAATGAACACAACAAACCTTTTTGCCGATAGACAACCCAACATTCATTTTTTTCAGCTTTTGATAGATAGACTGACAGTGGTTATAAATGAAGTACGCCTTCTGCATAAATAGTGTCTGGTTCTAGGAGAAATTATGGCTTCAGTCTGAAAATCTGATGTGCACTTTTCTGTACTGCTGCTGACTCTGCAGTTCTTCTATCTATTTACTGTGATGTTCTCCTGTGCTGTCACAACAAGAAAGATTAAATAATGCTGCATTACTTGAGCTGGCTGCATAAGCCTGATATATAGAAATTGAATGGTTCCTCCAAATGTAAAAACCATTGCTATCGCCACTCTTTTACAATTCAGTAAAGTGCTTTCAGGACAGGCACTGGGAGTCTTGGGAATAAACACGAGTGTAAATGTTCATTCAGGAAATTATTTGAGGAGATCTGAGGCTTCTTTTCAGTGAACTGTCCAGTGCCAATTTTGTAACATACTTCTGGGTCTTGTCCATTTACTTGATTGCTATGGAGTTCCTTATTACTCTAGGAAAGTTTCACACTACAAACTAGGCGTTAAAAGAAAAAAATTGATTAGTGCCACTCTGCATGATTAGTCTCACATGACTGGACATTGTTGCTTAACTTTCCTGAATACCTACACTGTCATTGAAAGGTGCCTAACGTGCCTCAGCTATGCCTCTCCTTATTTGGGAATGCACAGTTCAATAATGCAATGAGCAACCCCCCCCCCCACCCCCCGCCACCCACCATCCCCACCCAACCCCATACCTGCTCCTGCCCTCCAATCTACTCTCAGAACCCTCAGCGGTAGAACTTCTCATTTTAGTTAGTACTTTGCCATCGCTGCAAGTTAGAAGATGATGGTGCATAACACTTACTGCTAGACCAGCTTGAACACTTTCTGTATGAGTTTTGTAACCCTTTCATCATCCTAGAGATTGCCAGATTCAGTTGTTTTGTGCCATCAATTATGCTTATGTAGCTATATAAGCTCCATAAGTAATACCACAGTAATACATAAATCTGAAGAGCTATGTGAGTTCATTTGCAACCTCGAAAACTGATCATGCAGATTTGCACAAAATATGAGATGTGACCATGTATCATCTTGAACGGGTGGCAGATCCCAGACATTGTCCTGATCTTTTGAAGGATGATGAACACTTGGCAACATGTATTCTTGCTGAGATGAGGTGCTAGATGGAGGAGAGCTTCCTGGCTTCAGAGGTCAGAAGGTGCTGCCTCTTCAAGCATATCTCTAGCACTCCAGTTACAATGGCACCGTACAAGAGGTGAGAGCTCTTACACAATCCTCAGTGGGCTCATAGATACATGCCTTTAATCTGTCAAGCTTCTTAAGGAGATTCATCTCAACCAATGAAACAACACATTCTGTGTAACATTCACAATGGTGAATCATATAAATCACACTTGGTACAAGGTTGCCAGTGATATTTTGCCACTGTAACTCCACTTATAGATGGCTCAGTCATCTTTAGGTACTGCCCCCCAGATTAAAGGAGGTGATTGGGTCAGAAGAAGATGGGATTTGGATCAGCCAGAGAGTCCTGGCGTCACCTGGCTGGATGGCCTCAGGACGTCCAGTTGCTGGTCGTCCTCCCTATGGGTGCCTGAGGGTCCCTGCCTGACTCCTTGAGGACAAGCAGCAGCTGGAGTGAGATCAAGGTGTCCCATTCATCCTCGCATGTCCTCTGATGGATGCCACCAAGGGCTTGCCAATGTTGACCTCAGTGCATTGGTATGCCGGTGTTATCGTATCAGACTGAACACAGAAGGAGTGCTCCATCGTATGTTGCAGTCTGCGGAATGCTGCTTGACATCCCTTCCTAAAGCATGTGTGATTGTCACTGCAGCTGCAGCAGCTGATTTAGGAATGAGTCCAGATGCTGGTAATCTGACTCGGACTCAACAGAATCGTGGCCTGGAGCAGTCCTCCGAGTGCCTCCTGCTGTTGTGGATCGGATTGTTTGCTGTGTTCACCAGATTGTGACCCCAAGCACACTTTACACCTCAGCTGTGCCAAGTTGTGTGAGTCCACACTGGTGGAGGGTATGTGTGCACACTGTGTTGGATCTTCAGTGGTGCGCTCCTCAGGTTCCTCATCCACAGTGTCCTCGGGGGAACTCGGGGTCTGGCTGATGCAGGGCCTTCCTGCTTGACTGAGAAGCCTATAAAGAAAGTTGAGATAACTACTGCATGGCAACTGAATATAAAATAGGACAATGCACTCTCATTTGTGTTGATTGATAGATCAGCTGGTGCAGGATCCTCACATGGACATGTTCCGCCAATCTCGCCATTGTTGCAGTGTGGTCCACGTCCTGTCCAGCTCAATTGAACTCACTGAGAATATTGAGTTCAGGCACTCCAATCACGGTCAAACACCTTTCCCTTTCATTGTGCGTGAGCTAGTCCTGCATGAAGAGAGATGGAGAGAGTGTCAGCAAGATGCACTCTTGCATGTGTGGGTGGTGAGTGGAGCATACTCGCTAGAGGAGATGAGACCAGATGGAGATGTGAACATGTGTGTGAGTGAGTGATGTGTCCTCTGAGCTGGCAGTGAGTAAAATCTCTATGATGTGTGATGGGTTTGCAAGTGTGTGAGTTAAGAGTGATGAGATGGTTGACTTACCATGGCAGCATAGATAAGATTATTCATCCACTTATCCTCTTGCTGCAGTGGGTGGCCAGATTCTTGTGGTCAGCATTAGCACTGACCATTGTTACCACTGCTTCCCAGAGTGAGAGTAAAGGAAATCATGGGCTTCCATGACATCCAGCAGATATTCAAAGGAGGTGTCGCTGAACTTGGGGACTGTTGTCTTCTTTTCTCTTGGGAGCATCTGTGTGATAGTTTTGGGTTGGAGAGATTGACAAAGCTATGCACAGGTACCATTTAAATATAGTGCCTAGAATGAGGAAGCAATGAGCTGATGGTGGAGCAGGCAAATCAGAGGCCATCTGCCAGCAATCTTGCGTGTTTCCCATTAATGCGTAATTAATATGGTGGGAAGCAGACGATATGTCATAAAAACAAAAATGCCTTTTTTCACCCAAAGGGAGGAATTCAAAACAGCACATTAATAAAAGAGAAAACAGAGCTTGAGAGAGAAAAATACTAGTGAAAGAAAGAGGTGCAGGATAAAAGTATACCCATATTTAAAGCATTTATTTTTTGAATGGCCAACAACTAGGCATATTAATATAATTGTTTTGCCTTCTTTTATTTAATGTCTTTGAGGTGAGATTCTATTCAATGATGGTGTTTTGCTACACTTTTCAATACATTGATTTTTGCTCAATGTACCATTTGAGTCTGCAAGAAGAATAATTTGTACTCAGGCTTTACCTATATGTAACAAGACACTTTAAGACCAGATTTTAATCTGGGTAGCTAGGAATTAAATAGAATATGGGTTTGTCATGTTGCTGTGGTGGTGTTTCATTGATAAGATCTTGAGGTTTGTTTATTTAAGCACAAATACCTTCATTGATAGGCTTTAAATAATTATAATTCTTAGAATGGTCTTGCATGGTGTTGCTCCCACCATGCAGGCTAGCTGCTTACAGAGCTCTAGACTGTTCTTTGACCATGTGACTATATACATTATACAGTGTACAGTGCCACTTTTCAGTCCCATGTTAAACCTTTGTTCTGCGGAGCACCTTTACGTTATACTGGAAGCACATACCCTCACAGCCCAGACATCAGATTTTTGGTCCTGGTGAATGAACTAAAATTGGAGCTTGAGTGGGTGACCTGGGAAGAAGTGAGGAGGCTGCCAGATGCCAAGGTGGGTTGTGCAGAAAGCCTTGGGGTTCCAGAACTTTATCCAAAAACTAAAAAAATTAAAACATAAACCATCTCAACAGTCCATACACCCCCTCACCTCCTCACACTTCGCATGCCAACCCATGTCACCTAAAGCTCTGTACACACCTCCCATGGCTCTATATATCCTCTGCACCAATCTATTCCCCTGAACCTATCCCTCATGGTTCTTTACGGCCCCAATGTCAGCCTATGTCCCTTGACCCACACTCATGGCCCATTATTATCTCAATGCAAAATTATGCCCCAGTACTGACTCCATGACCCTTTATTGTCTCTGCCAACTTAATGTTAACTCATGCATTCCACCCATTACCCTTTACCTTACATGTACCATGCCAACTCACTTAAGTATACATTCAAGGGCAGACTTCAGGATCTATGCAGAGATGAGGTAAAATAAAGTTCTATAAAATTAGGTTCTAAGTATCTATAATTCATGAAAACCATTTACTACACTTGATTCCTTCAACTGAATAAAGCCTTATAACAACCAACATTTAATTCGAATGCTTATCAAAACAAGCATTGACATTTGTACTTCTATATTAAAGAATCTGACCACTTATAGTTGTCAAAAGGATCAGGATTTTGAATTTGATGATCCACCATGATCAAAATGAATGGCAAAGCAGGCTCGAAGGACTGAATGGCCTGCTAGTTTAATCAAACTATGAAGTGGCAGGCACCCTATTGTGATGATGGGATAGTCATGAAATCTGTTAGGTGGCATTAATTCAGTAACAGAACCCCTCAAGCTTGTATCAACAGACAGACTGAAATGGCAAACAATATTTTTTACATTCCAGACATTTTTTCTAAAACTTGAAGGGATTGATTTTTCAATGTTTTGACAGCTTGACAGATCCTTTTGTCAACTGCCTTGGATAATTCTGACAGGTCCCTTTGCTCTGGACAGATTACTCAGAGTAGTGTCCTTGGCGCTGCATCTTGAGCTGTTTTATCAATTACCTTCCCTCGACCATAAGTGGGAATGCTTGTGGATGATTGCATATCATTCATGACTCCTTATATACTGAAACAGTGTGTGACCATATACAGCAAGATCTGAACATTATTCAGGCTTAGGCTCATGTGGCACGAATGTTACTTACCACTCAAGTCCAGGCAATAACCATCTCCAACAGGGGAGAATCTATCTATCTCCACCTGATACTCAATGGCTTTAAAAATACCCCCCACAATCAATATCCTGGGGGTTACTGTTGACCAGAAATTGAACTGGACCAGCCATATAGATACTGTGGCTAAGAGAGCAGGTATGAAGCTGTGAATCCTGTGGTAAATAACTCACCCCTTGATTTCCCCAAAGCCTGTCCACCATCTACAAGGCACAAGTCAAGAGTGTGATGTAATACTTTCCTTTTGCCTGCATGAGTGTAGCTCTAAAAACTTTCAAGAAGCTCAACACCATCCAGGGCAAAGCAGCCCACTTGATTGCATCCCATTCACTCCCATAAATATTCACTCCCTCCTCCACCAACCCACAGTTGCACCACTGTGTACTATCTTGGCAACTTACCAAGCCTTCCTTGTCAACACCTTCCAAACCCACAATCTCTACCACCTAAAAGAACAAGGGCAGCAAGTACTTGGAAGCTCCACCACCTGCAAATTCCCCTCCAAGTCACATACCATCCTGACTTGAAACTATTGTATTGTTCCTTCACTGTTGCTGGATTAAAATCCTGGAACTCTATTCCTAACAGCGCTCTGGGTGCACCTACACCCTATGGACTCCTGCAGTTCAAGAAGGCAGCTCACCTTCACCTTCTGAAGGGCAATTAGGGATAGGCAATAAATGTTGGCCTGGCCAGCAAAGTCCACATCCCATGCCCAAATATAAAACAAAATCTGCTGACAGTTCAAATGAGCTTAACAATAATGGCTTTATGCCACTTTTGGACGCTGGATTTCCAAATTTCAGACATTTCTGCTTTTTTTCCATGATAGAGAGGAAGCCACACATTATAAAGAGTGTGGATGTTTGCAGTGTTTTGATAGACTCCTCCACTGACATGCTCTTTTATGCTCTCAAAAATCTTGACATTGGAGTACACTTTCAGTTCAGGACAGATAGCAACTTCTCCAATCTACAAACACTCGAGGCTTGCATGTAGACACCAGAACAGCTACTAGGTGAATTTCTATTTGATGACAATTATGATCTCATAACATGCGTGGCAAAGGACATCCAGCTACTTTGCCTAAGCCTCAAAATGCTTTGGTCTTGCAATAAGTCTGAAAAAAAGTGATTTTATACCAACCTGTTCCCGGCCACAAATCCTAAAACTCCATAGTTGCAATCAACAATGTAGCCATCAACTCAGTTCAGAAATTCCACTATCTTAGGAGTATCCTCTGCAGCAACACCACGTTACATGACAAAATCGCCTGTCACCTGGCAAAAGCAAGGCCAACATTTGGCAAATTCACCCACAGGCTTTGGAGAGTGTATGGAGTTTGTCTCAAACCAAAAATCAAAGTCTATTATACAGTGGTTGTCACACCAATTCTCTGTGGTTCTGAGGCATGGACAACCTATCATTGTCATAGAAAGTGAACAGATGCATTCACTTTCACTGCTTAAAATGTATTTGCAATATCAAGCAATAGGATAAAATCCCTACCACCAAAGTTCTTGCAAGTGACATACACCAATAATCGAGAGCATTCTTATCAGAGAGTCAGTCATGTGATTTGCATGGAAGATTCCACATCTGAAAAGTAGTACTCTATAGCCAGCTGAGCAGTGGAACCTGCATTACATTTTTCCCAAACTTTGATATAAAGACATTCTTAAAATCATTCTCATTGCCTCTAAGTTGGACTCCAGACAGCTCCAAATGGAGAAGCCTCTGTCACCAAGCAGTCTCAACATTTGAGGAGAACAGAGTCAGGCCCTTCCAGAACAAGCAAGTCCTGCATGTCACAAAGCCGGTTCCTTCACCATTCCTCCAACAGTCAGTTCATATTGTAATATTTGAAACTGCAAATCAAGATTTGGCTTAGCATCACATGTGAGACAGTACCAGCCTAGCGTCATGTGCAATAAAGTTTTAGTATTTTTAACTTTCAGGATACAGACTTCAGTCAATACAGACTTAAAAATTGTCTTTAAAAAGTGGTCAACATGTTGCCCAAGATGACTGCTGAGTGTCCCATGACTAACATTTGTAATTTTTACACAAACTAAGAATTAACTCATGTCTGAACCTGCTTCTGGAAAGCTCTCAAATACAAATGAGCTTCCCAAGTGCAAGTTGACCACCCTTACCAGCTCAATGGAGGATATTTAAAAGAGCATGACTATTAAACTTGTCAGGGCCATGAGGATGGAATATCAAATGAAGTCTTCGCTGAGCCAATCATAGCTGGTATATTAACGGCAAAATACTACGGATATTGGAATCTGAAACAAGAACTGAAAATTCTAGAATATCTCAGCAGGTCTGACAGCACTTATGGAGAGAGACTAGAGCCAACATTTGGAGTCAGGATGACCCTTCATCAGAGATGGTATGTTGTCGGATTATCTATCATTCCTCCATTGTGCATCTATCACCTCAACTCCAACCCAATATGTGGTCAATGGGAGGCACTGAAACTTGCCATTACATGACTGAAATTAGCTGGAGGGGGCTCAAGATCTTTTTTACTCCAGAAGGAAACCAGCAAGGCAATCTAAAATCATCAAATTGAGAGTGACAACTCCTCCAACCAGAATATGCATGCAGGGAGGGGGTGGGGAGTGGAATTAATCAGTTTTTACTTGCAAAGATTCACCTTGACAGAAACTCACCCATAAGCTTGCCTGGGAATCCAGAGACTTCCAACTTCCATTCATCTCTAAAGAACCAAGAGAGAGAATCCATCCAGGTCTGTGACACGTGCTTCTTTAAAGGCTAGTTATTCACATGATTTACTTATTATATTTTCTTTGTTAATAATCTAAATGTATAATTTGTCTTGAGAATCCACTTTTTTTGCATGTCTGTGCACACTCAGCAAGTTTATGTTCTGAGTTCTGAAAACACAGGCTGGTTGAATGCGTTCTGTATTCTGCTTATTGCAAACAACTTGAAAGGACACGTTGTTTGACCCAATCCACCAGTCATTGGGACATATAGCCCGTGTACTTGGCAATGCACCAACACTGAAATTCATATAGATAGAAGCAAATTACCACGGATGCTGAAATCTGAAATAAAAACAGAAAGTACTGGATCTCAGCAGGTCTGACAGCATCTGTGGAGAGGGTACAGAGCGAACTCTTTTGAACTCTGATGACAAGTCATCCAGCCTTGAAATGTTAGCTCCGTTTGCTCTCCACAGATGCTGTTTTATCTGCTGAGATTTTCCACCATTTTCAGTTTTTGTTTGTAACTGAAATTCATATATCATATTACTCATTTCTGTGTAAGGCAGAACTTCTGTTTGACTTCACGACAGCTTCGCAATAGGCAGATAACCAGATAGATGGTTCACATTTTATGTAATCTATTATTGATTGAAATGTCACATTCCAGAAAGTGCACTATGCAGCGAAGTTTTGTTTGGACAGCATCTGTGACAGGGAACATTTATTTACTTTCTTATACTTATCAGTGGAAGGTTAAATCAGTTTTGAAGCTATAAATGAGCCTTATTGGCCATATGACCAACTGGAGCTCAAGGTGCTTGAAAATTGTAAATACTAAATATGTTATGAAAGAGGAGATGCTGCAAGTACACTTACAGAAGAAACTTTAAAAAGTTGCATTTCTCTTCAATCCCTTGACTGCACTCTGGTGGCAAAAAGCTGTCAAAGGCAATAGCAGATACTTTTCCCCTTTTTGGTGTGTATCATTGAAGTTGGGTAAAGGCATTTAACTTATAAATGGAGATCACACTGGTTCAAGCATACCACAGCCTTCATACTCAATATATGGAGCTCCTGTCTCCCTTGTTAAAATGTTGTATGGCAGTTACTCATTGATTCTATTTTGGGTTAAATCAGTAAAGCTCCTCATTGATGAAGAAATCTATATTGTAATAGGACTTTTATTGTGTAATTTGTGTCACATGCAATTACTTATCAACTAAATACAAGACAGGAGATAAGTCACAGGTGATAGATGTTTTCTTATTCCAAGTTATTTTCATGGCCTGGGCACAATTCTGATACATATCTGCTCAGTAAGAAGTCTCACAACACCAGGTTAAAGTCCAACAGGTTTATTTGTAGCAAACGCCACTAGCTTTCAGAACTGGCTGTTCATTCATCAGGTGAGTGGGAGTTTATCCCAGTCCAACGCCGGCATCTCCACATACCTGCTCAGACAGGAATTTCTGTCAGATTAGGATGTCAGAAACAGAAAAATAGCTGCAGGTCATCTGACTAGTGCTGGGGTTTCTGGGAGAAATTGCAACTAGAGGTTTGATGAGTGAAGGGCATCATAGGGAGAGTATTGAGAAGCTAACATACCAGCTGGCATCTTCAATTTTTGAGGTGCTCTGAGGACTCCAGTGGAATATCCCTGTGCAGGCCTTATTGCCAGTGTTTTGACATAACATTCCAATTGTTTTTGCCTAAGAAAGTGAGGCAAGAGAGCCGAGAACCTCCTATTTTCCTGTGTATTCCAATGCTGCGCCTGCACCTACTGCACGGGCCCAATTTGATCTGTTGAAGGATGCAACCCTTGGGATGCTTCAAAGAGACTTCAAATATGATCCCATTTTTTCTTTGCTGTGCCTGGGGACTGAGCATTCCCCAAGTGCAACGAAAAGGACAAACTATTCCAGAACAATAATAGAAATTCTTAGACGTAGAGATACAAAATTAGCAATAATTAGTTATCTGAACAGTAAATGTATATTTTGTTGAATGCACATGAGATAGCTTTGGACAGCAGGAGTGTGATTCATGGTTTGTCATGCTTGTTCAGATCAAGGTGGTAAGACACTTGAATGATTCTAATGCGTCTCCAATTTTCCTTTCTGCTTTTAGTACTGTTTGTGAGCTCTGCGCATCAGAGCTTGTTTACCGATCATATGGTATAAGCAGCTGCTCTTTAAAAAAAGATAGTTTGTCTCTTAGAGGGAAGCTGCACAAAAGGATTAACTCACCTCCTAACTTCCAAAGCCTGTCCATCATACACAAGACACTGGTCACCTAATGTTCTGCCATCCCTAGAAGGATATGGCAACACACTATGAAAAATTCAGGAACTCACGAAAATAATCTTAAAAATATAACTCTCAATTTTCAAAAGAAAATGTTCCATTATTCTAGTTGCTTTGCAATCAGGGTGCCATATCCTTTTAGATAATGGGACTTTTGGCACTTATGTTGCTGCTTCATGCTACCTTTTTCAAGAGTGGACAACACAGGTATTGCCAGGACTGACATTATCTAAATTTAGGATTGTGGGCCTTGATTTTTAAGCCAGGCCAGTGCTGGAATTGGAAGTAGGAGGGAGTTAAAAATAACTCTGCTACCTGGTGTATGGCTTCCCCAGCTCCATCCCATCCCATATCATTTTTGCAGAGATGGCATGGGAGCTAACATGCTATCCTCCCGCATGAAGCAAGTCATCAGCATGGCTCATTAAGGCAAATTATGGAAGGCTAACTGGGATTTTCCAATTGGCCCCCAGCTGCTTGCCAGGTTAGTTGCCTGGAGACAGACCCCGGTGGTGCGTGGGTGTGGAGGTGCAGCAGCAGCCACAAGCCATCAGTAGAGGTTCGCCCCCTCCCCTCCACCAATGACTGTTGTGGCCTGGGTGTAAAATCTATTTTTTCATTTAAACTTTGAAGAATTAGGAACTTCTCACTTATTTGCCTTTGCAGCTTGTTTCTCCTTTCAACCTGAAAGGCGTCTGATTAGTCCTCCAATTTCATTACCTAACTGATGTCCTCAATTGGATGGTGAGCCTACCCTCAAACCACTAATTGGAGTAACTGCTTCCCATACAATGCTGGCTTCTGATCCAGATTGACAGCTGGGATCTGAAGCCCTTTGAGAAATTCTGCTCTTGGTATCACATCAGGTGTATAACATCAGGAAGCACCAATTCAATATGTTAAGGCCTATGCAGGGGTCCACCTGCATGTACCCAGAATTCCTGGTTGGGTGGTGCAGAAAGTGGCTGGAGGCAGCGCCTACCTCTGGAAAAGCCAGGTCCAATTGAATTTTTTGTCCCATATTTTTATTTAGTACTCTCCATTCCCTGCACTTTTGCTCTAGGTTTGAATACTTAATGTTCAGCAATTGACATTCACACTGAGAGTTAGGGCAAGCCTGTAGCACAGAGTACCTGCTGCATTACATCTATAGAACAAAGAACAAAGAAAATTACAGCACAGGAACAGACCCTTCAGTCCTCCAAGCCTGCACCGACCATGCTGCCTGGCTTAACTAAAACCTCCTACACTTCTGGGGACCATATCCCTCTATTCCCATCTCATTCATGTACTTGTCAGGATGCCCCTTAAAAGTCTGTATCCACTTCTACTACCTCTCCCAGCAACGAGTTCCAGGCATCCACCATTCTGTGTAAAACATCTGCCTCATATATCTCTCTTGAACCTTGCTCCTCGCACCTTAAACTTATGCCCCCTAGTAATTGACTCTTCCACCCTGGGAAAAAGCTCCTGACTATCCATTCTGTCCATGCCTTGCATAATCTTGTAGACTTCAATCAGGTCTCCCCTCAATCTCTGTGGCTGCAGTGAGAACAAACCAAGTTTCTCCAACCTCTCCTCATAGCTAATGCCCTCCATACCAGGCAACATCCTGGTAAATCTTTTCTGTACCCTCTCCAAAGCCTTCACATCTTTCTGGTAGTGTGGCGACCAGAATTGAACACTATATTCCAAGAGCGGCCTAACTAAGGTTCTATAAAGCGGCAACATGACTTGCCAATTTTTAAACTCAATACCCCAGCCGATGAAGGCAAGCATACCATATGCCTTCTTGACTACCTTCTCCACCTGCATTGCCACTTTCAGTGACCTGTGTACCTGTACACCCAGATCCCTTTGCCTATCAATACTCCTAAAGGTTCTGCCATTTACTGTACATTTCCTATCTGTATTAGACCTTCCAAAATGCATTACCTCACATTTGCCCGGATTAAACTCCATCTGCCATCTCTCCTCCCAAATTTCCAACTGATCTCTATCCTGCTGTATTCCCTGATGGTCCTTGTCACTATCCGCAAATCCACCAACCTTTATGTCATCCGCAAACTTACCAATCAATCCAGTTGTATTTTCGTCCAAATCATTTATATATATTACAAACAGCAAAGGTTCCCACACTGATCCCTGAGGAACACCACTTGTCACAGCCCTCCATTCAGCAACGCACATTTCCACTGCTACCCTCTCTTCTTTGACCGAGCCAGTTTTGTATCCACCTTGCCAGCTCACCTCTGATCCCACGTGACTTCACCTTCTGCATCAGTCTGCCATGAGGGACCTTGTCAAAGGCCTTACTGAAGTCCATGTAGACAACATCCACTGCCCTACCCTCATCTTCGTCACTTCCTCAAAAAACTTGATCAAGTTCATGAGACATGACCTCCCCTTCACAAAACCATGTTGCCTCTTACTAATATGTCCACTTATTTCCAAGTGGGAATAAACCCTGTCTCAAAGAATCCTCTCCAGTAAGTTCCGTATAGTTTGAAGATCTGCTTGTTAAACTGCACAAAGCACAATTTCTTTTATACAATATGGAATGCACATAAAGAATGCCTTGTTCACTCAACTGCAATCACCTAGCATTTGGATGTATGGGTGGACAAACTGAGTTTTCAAAAATAGTTGAAAAACCAAGAACACCAAATTTTCAGTTCTTACTTGATTGATAATGTGAATCCATTAACTTCAGAATCTATGTATGAGAGATCAATCTCACACTGTGAGAGGCCATGAAATATGAATAGCTGCAAATACGTGCAGTTCATTATTGGCATGCAATTACATTAGAGACTTTTTCAATAATTAATGCCTTTGTGAAGTGTGTAAGCAGAGTTTGATTCTGACGAGATTTGGTTCTAGTGGGAATTCAGTCTAACGGTATCTACATTTTCAAATTAGACAGTGTGATACCAGTTTACTGAATTCTCATACAGTGTGTCAAATGCAATTTGTAGGCTATCAGAAATCGCCAGTGTATCCAGGGCAGCACAATTACATAGGGAGTTGGAAAGATAAATCTCTAGAGCAGAGAACGTCTGTGAGCAGTAATTCAGCTCAATATCAAAGAAATTGTTTCATCCTGTTATGAGCAATAGCCATTTTATCGTTGAACTTACAGGTAAAAATAGCCCTTTTGCTTTATTTATCTTGTTTGCTATTATAATTGTTAGGGAGGAGCAGGAGAAAGATAACCTGGTCTGGAGAGTGATTTTAAAAGTGAGGTTTGGAACAACTATCTAAATAGAGGCTTGTTGGAACATGGAATGCTCTGTCACAGGAGGTGTTTGAGGCAAAGTACATTGCACCTATTGTATTATCTCCAACAAAAAGTTGAAAATTGAAACTAAAAGTGATTTTTTCCAACCCTTCTCAGTTACTTAATTTATTTTTTCAGAACTACCATTATCAGGATGAGGATTCACCACCACATGATTATAGCTTACCACGGCTCACCAATGAAGTCAAAGGCCCTGAGCTTGTTCATGTGTCTGAGAAGAATTTATCACAAGTTGAGAATATCCTTGGATATGTGTCACATGCTCACATTTCACCATTAAAGGTTAGTCCACCTCTAATTATCAAATAGTTCATAATCAGATCAATACATTTGTTCCTAGTGCAAAATACCTTTAAAATGTTTAGGATTCTTTAATCAGTTGACGGCATAATTGGCAGTAAAGTTAGCCAAACACTTCAAATTTTACATTTTAGCTTGTATAAATTTATTTAAAAAGTAAGAAAAGTTTCATGCTGAGGTGAATTGTTTGCTACCATTTATTGAGTTAATTTGCAATATATTATTTTGCTATAATTATGCATCCTCATTTCACAATGAAAAAAGGTGGTATTTTTCAGCCATTCCCGCTGGGGTGGGACTTCTCATCCCACTTGAGGGCAATCTCCAGAGGCAAGCAATTAGGGAACAGCATTGACAGCAGTGGGACAGGAAGATCCCACCACTGGCCAATGGTGGGCCACCTCCTCTGCCAGAAAGGACACTATGAGGGGCTGAAAATCCTGCCCATAAAGTGCAAAATTAATGTATTACGAATAATTTGTCACCATTTTCCTTGTATGATTATGTTTGATCACTTGTGTTTTCTACTGATGGTTTAATTTAAATAAGGTTCATGTGTGGCAATCTGGAAGGTGTGAACCATGTGGTGATCAACCAGTGTTACAACAGCTGTGCTCAGAGGTATAAATGTTGACTGAAAGCTCAGAAAAATACTGTACATTCTCGTACCTATAGCTTCCTTCACACTCAGTTAGCCAGGGAATGGTAAAGCAACAACACTACACATGCACTGCTACTTAAAATTGCTGCAGTGTCAGTGCGCCTGTGAGAGATAAGTGTGAATGAGATAAATAACACTGTGGCCTGGACGTTGTCGTCAGTGATGAAGTGGAGGCATCTGCGGCTGACTGTGTGAAGACTTTATCTTTATCATAGGCTGTGGCGGGAGCTTGCTCTCCAAGCTGCGGCATGGTCCAGTGGAGAGTCAGTGGGAAGGGCCTAATGGTTCGGCACATTGCAAGTGAGGCCAGACCCCGTTTTATCACAAGCTCAAGAAATTCTGGTCAAGATGTGCATTTGCCTCAATGACAAGTGTTTTGGGATGCTTTGGAATTTCTTATTTGATGTAGTTGTAATCAAAACCATCTGCCCCAAATCCCTGCACTCTTGTCTTCCCCCTTCAGCCCCTGGCTCTTCACTCTAGTTCCTCAGCCTCACTGGGACTGGGAAAAGCACTTGATGGAGGAAAAAAGCACTCTCTTCTCTATCATGGTTCTCACACACACATGTTGGAAATAACACTTGACTGAAGGTTTGTCCCTTTCATTTTGTGGTGTTTCTGACATTGGTAGGACTGAGGAGCCAGGTTGGAGAGGTGGGGGGAAGTGTAACAGGGTTAGGAGAATGTTATGGGAGCTGGGGTTTATGATGTGCCGGGGTGAGGAAGAAGAGGCATTGGAGCCAATTTCTAAATAAGTGTGCCAATCTATGAACAACTAGGGAAAATGAGGATTCCTGTGCTATTGAGAACAAAGGAATGTTAAAATAACTGCCTACAGTGAAATAGATGAAGATGTAATCTGGGCCAAAATTGTATGCTTTAGTTGTAGGCATGTGGCCAATCTAAACTTGTATGAAATTGCACGAGAACACATTGGGTGGGTATCCTGATGTCATTGTGCCATACTACAGTCAGCAGGCATGCGGAAGAATTGGAAGTTTGCCTGCTGACAATTAAATGGGCAATTAAGCCCATTAAAATGGCAATCGTTTGCAATTTTACATGGCCCGAGCAATTCAGCGGTTGGCACACAGACCAGCGGCCATCCCATTTTTAGTTAAAACTCAACCCAGGGCAGATAAACAGTAATCTGGTAAGATAAAAGTTACCAGACCCATGGCAATGTGAGCAGATCGGATTTGAGAGCTAATAATAGATTGTTTTCTGATAGTTCATTGCATTTCCTGTGCAAGCTAGAGAAATCTTTCACTTATGAGGTTCCTTAGAAGCTTTCTCCCGAATACTCCCTTCAGTACACTATCATGTGCCACCTATAGGTAAGCAAATAGAGATTGTCTGCTCTGTTGGAGGGGTCTCATCTGAAAGTGGAGAGGAGGGCTGGTGTCCACAGGGAGTGACTCAGAGAATGACCTGTGGGAAAAGAGGAACAGCCAGAGGGGCTGCTAGATCAACAGGAATTGCAAGCTGGAAGGGTCCACAATCTACAGCCAGCATTCTAGTTACCTCAACATGTCTGAGGTTCAGTGTTGAAGAAGGCTATGCTTTTCTAGGAACACTATGACAGATGATTGGCGTAGAGATGCATAGGTGGCCATTCAATGCTAGTGGCCCTTAAGTTATAATAGCCCTGACTTTCTATGGCTCCAGTTGTTTCCAAGGGTCATTGGGAGATCCATGTCAAAAGTCAGAACCACTACATTGCAGAAAGAGGCCATTTCAGCCCTTCTAGCATACATCAACAGCAATCCCACCCAGATCCTATCCTAGTAACCCCATGTATTTATCCTGCTAATCCCCCTGACACTGGCCAATTAACCTTACCCTAACATTTTTGTGTGGGTGGAAATTGGAGCACCCGGAGGAGGCCCATGCAAACTTAGGGAGAACTTATAATCTCCACAGAGACGCCCAAGGCTGGAATGAACCCTGGCCCCTGGAGCTGTGAGGCAATGGTGCCAATGTGCTGTCCCATGTGGTATTTCCCAAACTACTGCCCACAGCTGTGTCATGCTGGTCACAGGTGCTCTGTCCAGCCAACTAATGACTTCTCCTCCTACAGTGACAGCTGATGCCAGTCTTGCCCTGTCCCTTCCAGCCTCTGGTCCTGCATTGGTCAGCAGACCTTGAGTTACTTAATTGGCTGGCCAATGCTCAACAACGAAACATAAATGTTTCTGGTGCCACCACTGCGACCTTCACCTTTAGCACAAATTTCAGCCCTATGATTTTATCCGGTTACAAGTTAGCAGTCTGGATATATGGTAATTGAAATTGTGATTTTATTCAAGGAATTTTTGCTAATATTTTGAAGATGACAACATAAATGTTACCAGCTCCTTGGCAATGGTCTGGAAGGTGGGAATGCCTGTAAAATGGCATAAATATCAGGGGTACACCCAGTGCTATACCATTTTGCCAGTAAAGAGCAATCCAGTGGATATGCCGTCCACCTCCTAGGAGCCCAATTAGGCCATTTAATTGTCCAAGTCAGGGCCACTCCTTGCCTCTGTGTTGGGGGCCCTAATTTGCATGGCTAGACAGTTTAGTGAAACCTGGTAGCCTCCCACTGTACTCTGGGGAAGGGCCCTCCTTCTTGGGCATTCTATGGTCCATGGAGGGAACCCCCAACAGCAATGGTTAGTCACGGCTGTGGCAACGAGCTAACTAACCTTCAATAATGTCTGCTGATCGACGGCACCTGCCTACCTCAGCCCGTCATCCCCCAATTCGCACCGCTCTTTGTGGACCTCTCAGCAATTGAGGTGCCCCTCTCATCATTGGTACAACTCCAGCAATGACCCTGCTAGTCCTGCTGATAAGGAGGGGTGGGCTGCAGTCCTTAATAGGACTAGTTAATTGGCCACCACCAGAAATATGTCTCCCTAGCTCCTGTCACCAGCCAAAGCAGGGTCGGCTCCTGCCTCCATTCCCAGTGGTGGGACCTCAGTGTCTCAGTAAACTTCAGCCCAATATGTTTGATTTGATTTGAATTGGTTTATTATTGTCACATGTATTACCATAGTGAAAAGTATTGTTTCTTGCGCGCTATACAGACAAAACATACCAATCATAGAGAAGGAAACGAGAGAGTGCAAAAAGTAATGTTACAGTCATAGCTAGGGTGTAGAGAAAGATCAACTTAATGCAAGATAAGTCCATTCAAAAGTCTTACAGCAACAGGAAAGAAGCTGTTCTTGAGTCAGTTGATACTTAACCTCAGACTTCTGTAAGTTTTTTTCCCGAAGGAAGAAACTGGAAGAGAGAATGCCTAGGGTGCGTGGGGTCCTTAATTATGCTGTCTGCTTTGCTGAGGTAGTGGGAAGTGTAGACAGAGTCAGTAGATGGGAGGCTGATTGCCTGATGGATTGGGCTACTTTCATGACCTTTTATAGTTACTTGCGATCTTGGGCAGAGCAGGAGCCATACCAAGTTGTAATACAACCAGAAAGAATGCTTTCTGTTGTGCATCTGTAAAAGTTGGTGAGAATCATAGCTGACATGCCAAATTTCCTTTGTCTTCTGAGAAAGTAGAGGCATTGGTGGGTTTTCTTAACTATAGTGTCGACATGGGGGGACCAGGACAGGTTGTTGGTGATCTGGACACCTAAAAACTTGAAGCTCTTGACCCTTTCTACTTTGTCCCCATTGATGTAGACAGGGGCACGTTCTCCTTTATGCTTCCTGAAGTCGATGACAGTCTGCTTCATTTTGTTGACATTGAGGGAGAGATTATTGTTGCCGCAGCAGTTCACCAGATTCTCTATCTCATTCCTGTGCTCTGTCTTGTCATTGTTTGAGATTTGACCCACTACAGTGGTGTCGTCAGCAAACTTGAAAATCGAATCGGAAGGAAATTTGGCCGTACAGCCATAGGTGTATAAGGAGTATAGTAGAGGACTGAGAACACAGTCATGTGGGATACCGGTTTTGAGGATGATCATGTAGGAGGTGTTGTTGTCTATCCTTACTGATTGTGGTCTGTGAGTTAGGAAGTTCAGGACCCAGTTGCAGAGGGAGGTGCTGAGGCCCAGGGCATGGAGTTTGGAGATGAGTTTCATGGGAATAATAGTGTTGAAGGCTAAGCTGTAGTCAATAAGTAGGAGTCCTTGTTATCTAGGTATTCCAGGCTTGAGTGCAGGGTCAGGGAAATGGCGTCTATTGTGCACCTGTTGCGGCGGTAGGCAACCTGTGGTGGATTCAGGTAGTCTGGGAGGCTGGAATTGATTCGTCTCATGACTAACCTGTCGAAGCACTTCATGATGATGGATGTCAGAGCTACCGGCCGATAGTCAGTAAGGCACACTGCTTGGTTTCTCTTAAGTACCAGGATGATGGTCAACTTCTTGAAGCAGGTAAGGACCTCAGATTGTTGTAAAGAGAGATTAAAGATGTCTGTGACTACCCACACCAGCTGATTCACGCAGGTTTGAATGCACCTCTGGGTACCCCATCCGGGCCAGCCGCTTTCCACGAGTTGACCTTAAAGAAAGCTGCTCTGACATCTGCAATGGAGACTTCACGTACAGATTCATCCAGAGCTTCTAGGGTGGAGGGCATGCTCTCGATGACCTCTCACTCAAAACGGGCATAGAATGCATTGAGCTCATCAGGGAGGGATGCATTGGAGCTGCTGATTTTGCATGCCTTTTGCATGTCAATATATCTCCATTTTAATGAACTGTAAATCAATTGACTTACTTATGCAGCTGGGGTACGAACAGTGGGACCATGCAAATACACAGAGGGAGCAAATAAAAATTACACTTCCTTAATGATGCTCAGAAATCAAACTTTTTTGAGTAGCATTCTTGATACTTTGTTAGCAGTTTGTTAAAGATAAAAATGGCTATACTCCCAGTTTCAATAAAAGACTGGAATCTGCAGCCCCAACACCCTCACTGAGTAGACATGTTTTAGCAGTGTTTTAATAATTTTATCATATTGTTGTTTTCTTATATCTGGGCTTTTTGATTGACTCAGCTCCAACACAGTTTGTCAATTATATTCACTAAAGTAACTCCTTTGTGGTATCCAGACAGGCTCTGGTGGTGATCATTATAAATTGGAAGCAGAAAAAAAACCCCACACTCATTTATAAAACCAGTGGGCATTGAGATGCCGTGCATCGATTTGCCAGATTGGGGGAAGTTGCAGTGAAAATGGCAGCTCAGATCAGAAGGCTAATCACAGTTAAGTGAATTTTATATATCTTTCTCTAGTTAAAGATATATAACTACAACTAAGTATTTAAATGGTAGATGAATATTGAGATAAATGTAGGATGTGGCCACTTTGTAACTAGCTCCAGGCTTATGTTAAATAATAATTTGTTGTGCCTTGTCCTTTCAGAAAAGAGTTTTCAAGGATTTTCTTCAAGATTCAATTTTACTTTTTCACCACAAGCAAACACTGAAGTTTTTCATCTAGTAATTGATTAATTTCTTTTGTGTTGTATGATCAGTATATTAATCCTTAAGAATGTTTCCTCACATTCTTTAACATTGGGCTTGGAGGTGTACTTGGGCCATGAGTTGCAAGTTGCTAGCAAATCAGCTGGATTCAAAAAAACTGGTTGCTGAGAAGACTAAGCTTTTCCAGCTTTTCTTGTTGAGTCTGGCAAGTTTACATAAGGGATGCTGCCAGGATAAGTAGTTTTCCAAGGCCAGTGTGCTGGGAAATTATTATTTGTTTCCACTATCTGCTTTAAGTTGCCTCAAGAGGATACAAAAATAAACAGATGTGAGGTCAGTTTTCTATTCCAGAAAGACTATCATGACCCAAAAATTGCACCTTTAATTTGATTCAACAGCTTTGGCATATTTAATAACCGACAGGGTGGCACAATGGCAGAGTGGTTAGCACTGCTGCCTTACAGTGCCTGGGATCCGGATTCGATTCCGGCCCTCTGGAATTACATGTGCCAATTGTTGGTCAATAGCTTCATATTTTCTTAATCAATCTCCCAATAATTTATCATTCCAACATGTAAAAAAATGAATTGACTTGGAAATTTCAATTCTAATGTGGCTCGCAATCTTTAAAAGTACGAAAAAATATAACATGTTTTCATGTTTCATAACAATCTTCTGATAGTGTGATTATGCAAATCGTTGGTCTTGTGTAAATCGGAAACAGTGCTTGAAAAGTTTGAACATTGTAACACAACATTACGTGGACATCACTGTCTGAGTTAGTGGTGCTGAGCTGATTTCTTGAATTGCTGCAGTCCATCTGCTGTTAGGAAGGGGGTTCAGGGATTTTGACCCAGTGACAATGAAGGGATTGGAGTATAGTACCAAGTCAGGATGATGTGTGGCTTGGAGAGGAACTTAATGGTGACCTACGTTTACTATGTTTTCAAAGACTGCAAATTGAACCAATATAGTAAGTTTTACCTTTTCCCATTTGTTAGCCAATTTTCTTCACTCCCATTCCTACCATATGTTGTTGATTTTATTTTGTATGGTATGTTTCCATGGCTGTGCTTCCTTTGGCACCTTCAATATATGTCTGAGTAAACATGCTTAGCCATCAAGGAAACAACAGACCATTTTAAATGGAACTCTAAGAAAATCCCAAAATTGGAGTCAGATTTTCCAGCCTTTCCTGCCAGCGGGATCTTCTGGTCCCATTGAAGGCAACCCCTGACAATGGGTTCCCTGCCAGCTGGATGTCATACAAAACATTGCAGACATCAGTGGGATCATGAGTCATCCCTACTGTGGGAAAACACATTGCAGTCAGAGTTGGAGGTGGTGTGTGAAAATCCTGCCTGGGTGAGCATACGTATAGCCACTGCTTATTTATATGTAAAATAAAAATCTATTAATATTTTCAATACAGCACTACTTTTCTTGTTCCACAAATAATTCTCAAATTTCAGTGTCAATAAAGCCAATTGAAATTTGCATTTGGCATAAAAATATACACAAATGTAAGGTTTAAGGCTTTGAGATATAAAACTCTTTTAAGTAAAATCTCTGAAAGTTCTGAATTTTTAGTTTCTAACAATGAGGTTTTCAGTTGTGCTTGACCTAACAAGGCATGAGTAACTAATATTTATGAATCAAATAAAATTTATTTTATAGCAAGATTTTTATACATACTTAAAAAAACAGCGACGACAACGTGGAAGTTTCTTATGCCTCAGGGTCCTAGGATTCCTCAAATGCTGCCAGCACAGAAGATGTCTTTCTTCTTTTGTCTCTAAAGTGACGATTACATTGAACTGCATATGAACAAATGAACAAGGAGCATAGAATGTGGTAGATAGAGTTGGAGCTATCTCCTATAATTGCTGAAAATAAGATTGAGGTGGGAAGCACACAAATTTGATTTACCCATTCGTTTCATGAGAATGGCATGTCATGGCCGGTCATGTTTAATTAATTTAGTAGAATCCTTTGAGAACATTGAGAGTGGTGGACAATGCAAAACCATTGGATGTGGTGTATCTGGATTTCCAGAAGGCATTCGACAAGGTGCTGCACAAAAGGTTGCTGCATGAGATAAAGGTGCATGGCGTTATGGGTAATGTATTAGCATGGATTGAGGATTGGTTAACTAACTGAAAGCAAAAAGTGGGGATATATGGATGTTTTTCTGGTTGACGATCAGTGACTAGTGGTGTACGTCCGGGATTAGTCCTGGGACCGCAATTGTTTACAATTTACATAGATGATTTGGAGTTGGGAACCAAGTATACTGTGTCAAAGTTCGCAGATGACACTAAGATGAATGGCAGAGCAAAGTGTGCAGAGAACACTGAATGTCTGCAAAGGGATATAGATAATTTAACTGAGTGGGCAAGATCTGGCAGATTGAGTACAATGTTAGTAAATGTGAGGTTATCCATTTGGTTGGAATAACAGCAAACTGGACTATTATTTAAATGGTAAAAGTTTCAGCATGCTGCTCTGCAGAAGGACCTGGGTGCCTTTGTGCATGAATTACAAAAAGTTGGTTTGCAGCTGATGCAGGTAACTAAGAAGGTTGTCCTTCATTGCTTGGAGAATGGAGCTTAAAAACAGAGAGGTTATGTTGTAGCTGTATAAGGTGCTGGTGAGGTCAAAACCTGGTGTACAGTTTTGGTTTCCTTGCTTGAGAAAGGACATACTGACACTGGAGCAAGTGCAGAGAAGATTCACCAGGTTGATCCCGGAATTGAGAGGGTTGGCTAATGAGGAGAGACGGAGTGGACTGGGACTATGCTCGTTGGAATTTAGAAGAGTAAGGGGGGATCTTATAGAAACACATAAAATTATAAAGGGAATAGATAAGGTAGAAGCAGGGAGGCTGTTTCCACTGGCGGGTGAAACCAGAACTAGGGGGCATAGCCTCAAAATAAGGGGGAGCAGATTTAGGACTGAGTTGAAGAAGAATTTCTTCACCCAGAGGGTTGTGAATCTGTGGAATTCCCTGACCAGTGAAACAGTTGAGGCTACCTCATTGAATGTTTTTAAGGCAAAGTTCGCTGAAGTTAAGAATTAAGGGTCATGGTGAGCAGGTGAGTAAGTGGAGCAGAGTCCACAAAAAGGTTGGCAATGATATTATTGAATGGCAGAGTGGGCTCGAGAGGCCAAATTGCCTACTCCTGCTACTAATTTTTAGATTCTCATATTCTTACGTGTGAAGCCAGGGGGTGATTTCCCCCAGCACTGCTCTAGCTGTGCAGCGGGCCAGGGGATCCAAGGCGGCTGTTTAGCAGGCTTCCTACTGGGTGCCAAGGCCACTGCGCATCTCCACCCGCTGAACTTCCGGCATCATCAGCTGTATAAATTATTTAAAATAGAATCTGCATCCAATTACTAGGCTCGGGACTGAAGTCCCTGGGCCCGCTAGTCTCTTCCCCCCCCCGACATCTGCCAAGGAGTATTTCACTCCAGCGGGGTTTACAAAAACTCCTTACCAGTGGGGAGCAGGCAGTCCGATCTTGCTGGAGTAAAGGGGGACAATGGAGGCCTCCAAGAAGGTCGGGGATAGGAGGTGCCGCCTGGGCATTGCCAGCTTGGCAGTGCCAGCCTAGCTCCCCCCGGTGTTGCCGAAGGGGCAAAGTGCCAATGTCCAGGGAGCATCTTGGCACTGCCCCCTGGACATTGAATAGTGCCAAAGGGTGGGGCCAAAGGGGACGGGACCTAATTGTTGGGGGGGTAAGTTCTCTGGAAGGAGATCGGTGGTGGTGGGGGGTCCCCCTGCCTTTCTGCAGCCAGCTGTGACTGGGAGGGAGGCCAGCGATTGAGATTGGCCATTGGGTTCGGGATGGGGGGAGCGTGGTTCAGCCTACCCAGGAGTCTGTTCTGCAGTGGGGGTTCGGGGCTGCCACTAGTGGGTGGGGGGGTGGAAATCAGGATGTTGGGACTGTTGGGTGAGAGGGAGATATAGGTAGACAGGGACAGGGTGTCGAGGCTGGGAGGCCATTGGGGGACGGCGATGCAGGGGTCACAGGGCTGGCCAGCGATTGAGCTGGCTAATGATCAGGAGGCTGGCAGTTTGGGCCTACTGTGCATGTGACAGATCAGTGCGTGTGCATCAGCCCGTTCAGCGCTATACTGCTGGCTTCTCCAGTGGGAATAGGCTCCACTCGCACCTTTTTAAAGAGATTCATGCGAGTGCACTTTGCAGTACACAGACTGTAGGAAATTCATTTTGAAAATTCCACTGAACAAAACCAATGGGATTTACCCCAGTTTTTATATAAATTCATCACTTGGAACTTATTTTGGAGAATCCCACCCTCGATGTTTCTGACTGCATCTCCTAGCTGCTCGTGATCTCTGTATTCAGTAAAGTAGGTGTGGAGGTGGCAGCTGGCAGCATTGGTAACAGGCCATGTGACAACGACAATCTTCCTTTTTTCAAAGCAAGCTATAGCTTAAAGGGAAGTTTCACAAAAACATTACTGCAATGTGAATTATTGCAAACTGAACATGAGGGTAGAAGAAGGATTCCCTTAATAGATGATAGATGGAAGCATTACTGGTGCAGGTGGGAAGGAGAGACACTGTGGTGCCACAGTTGGAAGAGGGTGGAGTTGGGGAGTCAAGAAGTCAAGGTCAACTCCCAAAGTCCATATCTGAGGACTTAGTAGTTGTTCCACAAGAAGTCCAATGATATCATGTGGGTGGTCAATGTCAATGAATGTATCTTCACATGACATCTTCCATCCACCACAACAGCAACCTCTCATGTTGCTCAGTGTTTCAAATGAATGTCACTCACTCAGCAGCATTTTCGTACCTACTATCCAGATACTCCAGCTTACCCTTGCACACATTTCAATGCTATCAGTCTCAAACCCATCTCTTCCTGTCTCCACATACTTTCAGCTGTTCAGCTATTGTTACATCACTTTAACACAGTGCTAAATAGCCATTGACATTTAGCTCTCTTGCAGGGCAAGCAGGCATACAATGGAAGGGGATAGAACAGAACTAGTAGGGCACAAGGATACCAGGATATCCTGATCTCTACGAAGAAGTGAGCTATAGAGCCTATGACTCTATGGACAGAATTTTACTGGCCACCTATCAACGAGCAGAGTGAGCTGGTAAAACTGTGCAAGAGCTGAGAAATTAGGATTGTGCCTGATTTCTTGGCTCTCGTGATCTTACTGGAACTGGATTTCTGGTGAGGTCAGCTTCTTGCCCATTTCCAACGATTGGCTGAATATATATCATTTAAATTTATTCTAATATTCATTAGCATGTGTTTATTGAGGCTGGTTCTCAATCATCTGGGCTCTTTTGTCTTTTTGGCCTCGCCGGGAGAGGTTCTATCCGATGAGAAAACCACTTGCCCCCTACCCTCCTCTCCCCCCCCCCCCCCCCCCCCCCACCCCATGAACAGAGAACAGTCGTGTTGCCCTCACCAGTAGAATCAGAGGCCATTGAGGGCCTACTGAAGAGGGTAAGTGCAAGAAGTGGGTGCCTTTTGGGCAGTGGCAGCCTGGCAATTTAGCAATGCCCACCAGGCACCTTTGCACAGCCCACTTGGCAGTACTGGGGGGACATATGGGAGGCCTGAAGGGGGTGGGGCCAGGCTGGAGCAGCCCAATCAGAGAAGGAGAGAGCCCTGCTGCTGCTCTGCATTGCATTTGAGATGGGGGAGGGTGGTGTCTTGGTTCAGATCGGCTGCAACAGCAGAGGCCTGACAGCTCTATCTCCATCAGGCTCAGCTGCTGGAATTACACATGTGCAGACACAGAAGTCTGCATATGTACAATAGCTCCCTCTGCTGCTGGCTGGTGAATTGAGCCCTGCCCACTGCCTGTAGTGGCTAGAAACTGTCTAGCCCATTTTTTCCAATGTCTAAGTCCATAAGATTGGGAATAAAAACTAGCCCAACAAACAAATCTGGAACTCTCCCACTTTCACGTTAGCTGGACAATTAGAATTTTCTCGTAAAATTCCACCCTGTGCCTCTAAAGATAGATGGCTTTCAATAGCATGGGGCTGTTTGTGACATCCAGTGTCACTGAGAATATAGAGGACGAAGGTATGAAGACAGCCAGGCTGCTAGGTCAGCTGCATTCAGTGTCATAGCTGGGTTACCTCAAGTAAGGTGTCAATGATTGCATTCATGTGGTTATAAAAGCTCACTGCGATTAACCAGCTGCATTTCATGAAGAGTTTCATCCCTGAACATACTATGTGAGCACAGGAGAATAATATAGTTTTTTTCCCCGGGGAGCTGTCACAGCACATTCATTTTGCACAATTCATGGCTCCAAGAATGTTTTGACTCCCCAGCCTAAATTGATAAATGGATCCTTGATGACAAGATACCCCTGGAAACAAGACTGAGGATGCCAGTGAGGCATCCCCTGAGTGAGGCAGAGGAATGCTACAAACAAGCTCATGTGTCCACTGGAGCCATCGGCTCCTTAAAATGTGCTTCCATTACCTTGACTGTTCTGGACGGCCTCTGCAATATGCACCCCGAAGAGGGGTTACTAAGTTTATTACCTGGCACTGTTTGGGGAAGAGCATAAGGAAGATCAACCCTCTGCAGATGACAAGGATTTGTTGTAGCATGAAGAGATGGCCTTAATCCAAATGAACCTTTCATGCTAGGATTGTGGAGAGATGTGCAATGGATAGTAGGGCAATGTGATGAACACACAGTTTATACAACACCAATGCAACTGCATGATCGTTGCTTCATCGCCTCCAACTCCTTGGGGTGTAGACTTAGTCCTGCCATTCTGCCTGGTTGAGTTAACTCTAAAGCTACATCTTCTGTCAACTAAAATAGAATGGGAGTAGAGCTGTCGTCATGCACACTTGCTAGTGAGTTTTGGTACCAAGGATGGGGTACACAGACATTCATGTAACAGCCTGCCTTGCCTCATTATTCTGACCCAGTTCCATTGTTTAAGTATTCTAACTGCAACTGCAGCAACCTCATTTATACTACTGAGAGTAACGTGTACCCATATCTTCTGGAGTGCAAGTCAAATGTAGATATAGAGCAGGTGGTACGGTGGGGGGGGTGGAAGAGGAGTGAAGCTGTGCCTCATTTTAAGCCGCATTCCGCAGTTGATCATCCCACAAATAACACTTCACACAAATGTTCAATAAATAATGCACAGAAATGGAACACATCTCATTTGGATGCTCTCCCTGGAAGCTCTCTTGCCATCATGTTATGAGAAATATGGGCAGGTCATGACTGTTACATCTGATACTTTTACAGACCTCAACAATTCGCAATGAATAAATACAGAATTCAAATTGTATGTATTTTAATAAGTGAGAAAGACATGGAAAAATAATCCATACCACCTTATGCTTATACTGTTTAAATTGTGTATTTCTAACAATATGTCTAGGTGCAACCCAGACTTTAGCAGCAGAGATAGAGGCAGTCTGCTCAGTGTCATGATCCATTACCTTGGATGAGCAGGCTTAAGGTTTTGAGGTCACCAGCTTACCTTTAAATAACATCACTGTAAGACTCATCTTGTAACTTCAAGCCTGCAAATTGGTTGACCAAATTTGGAATCTTGGTCACAACAGCCGGTTGGGCTGTGTGGCACCAGCATCATGACGTGGCGAGTGCCTATGTGTGCTGTACATAATAAGCTGACCACATAAAAAGCAGCTGGCAGTTTAATGCTGGCAGATATCACAGGGCCTTTTTTGCGCCAGTACCCAATGCAATTTCATGCCCAACCTATTTTGTCTCTGCACATATAAGCTGCAAGCACTGTTCATATTTAGATTAAAATGAACTGTTACATTCCTGTTCTTTTAAAAGATAATATCAAATGGTACATATGAATAGTTTAAACTTGTATTACAGCTTCATCTTCAGAATACTTATGGCCCCATTATAACTACACATACCAGCTGGTACTTTACTTTAGGTGTGAGCTGACAGTATTAGGTTGTGGTACTGGCTGTGGACTCCAGTGGTCAGACTTTGAAATCTTCTCCATATGCATATACAGGACTGAGCTTGTTGGCACTGCAGTGCTAATTAACTTATCCATAAAGAGTTGACGAGAAGGTTTAATAGTTTAAATGTCATTCTGCACTTATACTGGTTTGAGATTGTCCCTTTATAGTGTCTCACATGGCTTGCTAAAGTTTATCAGGATGTCAATAAACTCTTGCAAGATAAGACTAGTGACCACCACACAGATTAATGAATTAACGGTTTATGAAGGTATGTAACTATTCACAGAGTGAATGCCATGACCTCATGTTCCAAATGGCAAGAAAAATTTGCAATTGAAAAACTTGTGCTCAGCCCCAGGACTTGCTTGCTCCAGTCTGATTGGCCAAATGGTCACTTGACCCTCCGAGAGCTTGCCCATTAAAGGGGCATGCTACCTTAGCTGTACTGTAGGTTTCACGTTTTAAATCAAGCTTTTACTTTATAAGAATTAAAGCAAGTTCTACTAACTTAACACTACATTTTTATATATCTTCATTCTATAGTCTCAATAAACCACTCCTTTTCTGCTTTTAATTCTGCCCAGGAGTTCTCATATAGATTACAGCGTATTGAGAGCTTCTTCGTTCCTCCTAGCAATTCATTTTTACTGTCCTTGGTTTTCCATTCCAGCATTTTGACTTATAGTTCTCTTTCTGAGGATTTCACTGATAATCTCTTCAATGAGATCTTCAGGGAGATTTAACAACTTAAATTTGTTATGCACTGGGACTTTGCATTCCGAGCATGGCTCCACTTGCAATTTCTGCTTCATGACTCCAGATCAGAAACACTGCTGATTCTTACTGGCTTCTGTGCTCCTTGTTCTGACTACTAACAGATGCCCCACTGCCTTCTCACAGTTTTCCAAACTGACTGCTGCTTTCTGTGAGAGAGCACACAGATGACCCAAAACAAAAGGGTAGTTCCCGCCACCTGTCATTATGATAATGTGATGTACCTGGGATATCCCAGATAGAGATTTAAATTAACAATCTTCTATTTTAAACTTGTCCTTTGATATAAAAAGTATGTGGACGCTTTAAGATCTTCTCTTGTTTACTAGTTGCTTTCAACTTTTATTTGAAATGGGGAATTAGATGAATAATTCACATCTCTAACAAAGTCAGGGCAATTTTCCCCCAGGTTTCCTGTCTTCACACCCCAGATAAATGGGCCCAACTGCCATTTTATGGCTCCAACCCTTCTAACTCTGACCTTGTAAGTACACCTGGAAGGACCTTTGATGTGTAAATACCTGAGTGATCTGGCAACTTCTGAATTTCAGTATTCCAATCACTTTACATTTACATATTTAATTTCCCCAAAACCAGAAGTTATATTCTGGCAGCAGATGAACTATGAAATTACATTTTCATAGTTGCTGGTGGCACCCTCATGTAAAGTATGTTGAAGTTCGGCCCACTGTGTTAGAAGTTGTTTGTGAAATTGTATTATGTATAAAATGTCAAAAGGCACTATACAGACAGTTTAATTCGTACTTGGAAAGAAATTGATCAGAGAGGTTCCTGTGGAGCTCCAGTTGCAGCTTGATTGACTGCAAGTAAAGGTCAAAAATGTTTCATGGTCATCATGTGTTAAGACAGATGCTGATGCAGTCTCACACTATGCCTCTGTGTTATGACATCACTCTTGCCTCTGGTTATTAGGTTTATCCCTGTGATGTCCAACCTCAACTGCTTGACTTGACTGACATGGAAGAACAGTCATGTGACCTGGAGCTTGAAGATGTTGTGAGCTATAAAGAAGGCACAGAGTCCCATCAGGTTAGTCCCAACTTTGGCCAATTTAAGGAGAAGAGGTGTTGAACCTGTAAAAATCATCTGACCTCTTCCAGTTATTGAGATAATCTTCAAATAGACAAATCTTTAGAACCAGCCACCTAATAAACAGTAAATCCATAGTGGTTCTCACAATAAATAGTAACATGAAATATTTTCCTTTCTGGGTCTCACAATAAATAGTAACATGAAATATTTTCCTTTCTGTTATAATTTCATAACATAAATTCCTCCTGCTGGCTAGTGATGCCAACGGCTAAGTCAAGTCGGTTTCTTGTTCACTTCCCAGATGTTAATTAATCAACCGATATAATTGGAGTTAACAGTTGGACCTCTAGGTGAAAAGTGGGAAAAAAAGAAAAAAAATCAAGGTTAAACAATTCCTTTTCCTGGACATCCACAAGTACTATGCAGCCAATAAAAAACACTTTTTGAAGTGTAGCAACTTCTGTTGGAAAATTGGCAGCTAATTTGTACACAGCACAATACCATAAAAGATAATGAAATTAATGGCAAATATTCTGTTTAGTTATGTTGGTTGAGGAATAAATGTTGGTTAGGACACAGTTAATGCCATAGCTCATCTTTGAACAATGCCATGGTATTTTTTACATCTACCTGAGAGAGCAGACTTGGTCGAATGTCTCCTCTGAAAGACTGGGTTAAGCCGATAGTGACTGGGGAGGGGACTGACTTGGGGGCAGGAGTTACATGTTTATAATAGGCTGAAAACAATGATCTCAGTTTTCCCAAAGTTTAGCAAGAGAAAATTGCAGCTCATCCAACTTTGGATATCAGACGATCAATCTGGCTGCACAGAGGCTGTGGAATGATCAAAGGAGATAGTTTTGTTCTTTGCATGATGTTGTCATGGGCAGCATGAAGATGGAGAAATGCAGCAGGTCCAGGATGGATTCTGGTAAAGGCTCCAGAGGTGGAAAGAGAAACTGTTGCTAAAGGTGTCCTGCCAGTGATAGGTTGTGTATCTGTAAAACGATCTAAGGGCAGTCCTATAGAGTTGGACAACAGAGGAGCAGAATTGGAAAAGCATTGCAGTACCGACTCTAACAAATTCTACAAACAGGTCAAGAATATTGAGGGAGGGTTAACACAGCATAGTCAAAAATATTGTCAATTAGTACTTTGGTTAAGGCAGTTTTGCTGCTATGGGGAATGCTGAGGATTCTAGCAGGAAATTGTGAGGTAAATGTTGACCTGGGAGGTAATATCACACTCAAGAATCTTGGAGAGGAAAGGGATATTCTTCTTTGCTCTATATTAGCAATGAGGTGATGATTAGTTCAGACTGTCATGTGTTTTTTTTTATTTGATTTATTATTGTCATGTGTCTTGGGATAAAGTGAAAAGTATTATTTCTTGCACTATACAGACAAAACACACCAGTCTCACACTATGCCTCTGTGTTATGACATTACTCTTGCCTCTGATTATTAGGGTACATAGAGGAGAAGGAAAACAAAGGCTGCAGAATGTTGTTTTGCAGTCATAACTATGGTGCAGAGTAAGATTAGCTTAATATATGATAGGTCCATTCAAAAATCTGATGGCAGCAGGAAAGAAGCTGTTCTTGAGTCGGCTGGAACATAATCTGAGACTTTTGTATCTCTTTCTGATCGGAAGAAGGTGGAAGAGACTAAGTCAAGGATGCATTGGGTCCTTGTTTATGTTGCTTGCTTTTCTGAAGCAGCAGGAAATCTAGATGGCGTCAATGGATGGGAGGCAGGTTTGCAAAATGAACTGGGCTACATCCACAACCCTTTGTAGTTTCTTGCAGTCTTGGTCAGAGCAGGAGCCATACCAAGCTGTGATACAAGCGGAAAGGATACTTTTTATGGTTCAGCTGTAAAAATTGGTGAGAGTCGTAGCAGACATGCCAAATTTCCTTAGCCTCCTGAGAAACTAGCGGCATTGGTGGGCTTTTTTAGCCATAGTGTTAGTGTGGAGGGACCGGGACTGGTTGTTGGTGATCTGGACACCTAGAAACCTGAAACTCTCTTGAAACTTGAAAGAGAAAGAAGGAGCAAAAATGAAGGTTCAGAGCTAAGGTAGAGATAGGAATGAAGCAGAAGTTTGGTTTTGTGGGTAAGGTGATGCAATAGCAGCAGGGGCAGATGAATCGCAGATCTGAGTCTTGAACATGAAGAAGCCCATGAACCATCCTCATTAAGGGTAAGGATGGAGAGAACATGTGAGTGGAGTTCAAGGAAATTGCTGGCAGCAGAAAAATGGGATCAGGAGTTATCTGAACCCTTCAGAGTGGTCCTAGAGAGTTTCAACAGAATAGAGTGAAGTCCAGTAAAAGTTAATTTTGTCAGGATTACCTTGTGATGGATGACTAAACTAGTTATGCATCAAGTACATTCAAGTTTGAATGAACTTGTGAACAAAATCTAGGCTATTGAGTGACGGTAAAGGCTTTTTTAATGCAAAAAGGCAATCAAAATGGAATGAGGAAATGATTCAGCAAATCAACTGTTATAATTCAGGTCAGAAACTCCAAGGTGTTTTATAGACTCAGCCTAGATCTAAGTTTTGCACTTTGAATTTTGACATGGGTAAGTGTAAGATGTTTTACTCCAGGGAGCTATTATCAAACAAAGTTTATTTAAGAAGACAATTAACATATAATAAGACAATTAGCAATAACTTTTATCAATTGCAAGAAATAAAACATGATGTTGTATATACCTTAACAGCTGAAATGTGCTGTTCCATTAAAAAAAACTACAAACACGCCCCTGTCCTAAGTTTAGCACAAAAAATCAGTATGCTCATGTGATGCTAGAGTTCGCAGCTTTACAACACCTGTTGTGAATTAGTTCTTTGGATGAAGAATTGAAACTCTGACTTCCCCATCCCAGAGCTCCCATTTTAACTTGAGGTAGAGATAGAGCCACTGCTGGCCTCTAGCTTTTAGTCAGCAAATCACCAACAGCAAAATTTTCTCCTTATATTGTTGCTATTGCAATAATTCTTTGTCACCAAGCAGTTTATCTAATGTATGATAATTTACACTAGTCCATAAAAACAAAAGGGTGTTGGTGATGGAAGACTGGCTTCAGCAAGATTATTATGCCTTCATTTGCTAGCCTCTCGCCATTTAAATACTATTTTGCTTTTCCATTCTTCCAGCTGATGCGGATAATTTCATACTTCCACACTTTTCTGTCCCTTATTTGTCCAATCATATGCTGGTCTGTTTCTTTACCTCTTTGTGTCCTCCTTACTGCTTACTTTCCCACCTAACTTCGTACTATCAGCAATCTTGATACATTACACTTTTCATCTAAATGATGCCGCAGACTGAATCTTGCAGCACTTCATTAGTTATCCTCCAGCCATTCTGAAATGTTTATTTCTCTATCTTCTTTCTGTAAACCAACCCTCAGCCTGTGCTAATATATTATTTTCAACCCAGGCATCAACTATTGCCTGCACTATCATCACTGTCCTTTCTTTTCCCCAGTCACACCCTCCACCTCCTGGCCATTTGTACATTCCCATTTTCAACCTGATTGCACCATCCCACTTCTGGACCTGGTCATCCACTTTCCTGGTTACTTGAAGATCTCTGCTGATGTTGTAGCTGCCCAATGGAATTGAGCCATGAGGCCTTATATTAAGGTTGGCTTGAGTATCATGATTAAAATGCCCAGATTTCTCAGCCAAGATATCTGGGAATGAAAGGAAGGTTGGAAATGTGGTGGTAGTTTACAACCAGAGTGTTTGAGGTGATTGTAAGGTTGGTGATGACAGTTTTGAAAGTGAGACAAGATGTAGCTGAGGAGTGACTTAGAATGGCCTGGATACTGGCATGCTAATAATGCTAAGATTGTCAGCGTTCACTGCTATTATGCCACCAAAACTGACAGCAACTTTGGAAATCCCTACATGCTCAAAATAATGCTGAAGTTGCAGTTAGTGGGTGAAATCTCACTGCATTTAAATATTTTCAGTGCATTAACCTGTTGGTGTTACTTGACCTTGCATGATGTTACTGCAGGCTGGCAGCACCATCCAGTGTCAGCTGGGCCTGTGAGAGGGTCCACACTTGTCCTGCTGACAGCTCCACTAGGAGTAGTAGGTGTTGCTGTGGCAGGCAGGAGAATGCCAAGTGTCTTCTAAAGACCTTTCTTCAGATCAGCCATGATCTTATTGAATGGCGGGGCAGGCTCGAAGGGCTAGATGGCCTACTCCTGCTCCTATATCTTATGTTCTTATGACCTATAAACATTTAAAATTATTGGCAGTCAGAGTTGCGAGACCATTCTTGTGGAGGGAATGGCCTGTTGTGACTCTGGGTGCTTGAGTGGGTATGGGTAATTAAATAAAGGAGTCTCCAGAAACATTATGGTCTTTGTTCACCATTGGTATGATCCCAGCAACTACTGCTTCCAGCTGGGTAGCCACTTCTGTGGCTCATCCTCCTCTGGCAATATTGGCCTGAAGGGTGGGAGTATCACATGTGATAAATTTAGAACTCATTTTCATTGCCCACCTCCAAAGCTGCTGCCACACAACTTGTAAGATCCCACTTAGTGAGTCTACACTCCTAGAAACATAGAACATTACAGCACTTCGGCCCTCAATGTTGTGCCGAGCTATGTCCAATCCCAAGATCAAGTCCCTATAATTCTGGAGTACTCCATGTGCCTATCCAATAACCGCTTGAAAGTTTCTAACGTGTTCGACTCCACTATCACAGCAGGCAGTCTATTCCACACCCCAACCACTCAGTGAAGAATCTACTTCGGACATCCCTCCTATATCTCCCGCCATGAACCTTATAGTTATGCCCGCTAGTAACAGCTACATCCACCCGCGGAAATAGTCTTTGCACGTCCACTGTATCAGTCCCTCTCATCATCTTATAAACCTCTATTAAGTCACCTCTCATCCTCCTCTGCTCCAAAGACAAAAGCCCCAGCTCTCTCAACCTTTCCTCATAAGACCTACCCTCCAAACCAGGCAGCATCCTGGTAAATCTCCTCTGCACTGTTTCCAATGCTTCCACATCCTTCTTTTAATGAGGTGACCAGAACTGAACACAACATTCCAAAAAAATTCCTCTATAGGAAAAGGTCAAAAGAAATTTCAAATAACTAAGAAAGCCAATGTTTGTAGTGGGCTTGTGTACTGTAGTGTCAGCCAGTTGATTATATGTGGAGATGATAACCTTTTGTTTTTGTTTACTGCTTCGTTCCTCTCACTCTGTTACATCTCCTTTGCACTTGACTCAGCTCACTGTACAAGTAGGATTTCAGTCATTAGTTTACATTTCCTTTACCTGTTGTGAAAACTGCTAAGCTGCTGAACAAAATGTTTAAGTAACAATATTTAACATAACTGGCGGTGCCCAGCTGCCGCACTAGCTTTGCCCAAATGGCACTCCTGGGCTGTCCGGTGGCCAATGTATCACACGTACACAAAATCGAAATGAAATAGTGATTACAGATTTAAGTAAGTCTTCTGAAGCAAGTCTTCCGAACCAAAAACATAATGATATGGTCACATGCACATTTTGACAGCAAATGTACATTGTTTACGTAAAGGCCATAAAGTTCATATAAAACACACCGAAGGGACATAGTAACCATATTGTCCCTATACTATCGGCACAACCTTCTCCTGTAATAAGAATTTAATTTGCCCGGAAGTTAACATATTACATTTCACATATGAGCACATTGTGATTTATTTGAAATGATTTGTTCCTAGTGAAGATATACTTTTTTCAAAGCACGCTGAGTGTATCTTCAAATTGTAACTGAGACATGATTGTGCTGTCTGGATTGTCTCCTTTTTTACATCGATAATGGTATTTATTTGATCTGTTGATTTCTCCCCATATATATTTAATTCTGGAAGGTCGATTCAGTTATGTAGTTAGCAGTGTATACTGCAATGTACACTGAAATATTTTGACTTAAGGAAGCGGAATACTTTAATGAGTGAACTGGAATGTAGAGACCAGCAGCTGCCTGATACTGCCTATATGAAGTCTGAACTATTTGATGGTCAGGCCTCATTAGTATTCAGCTGGTGAGCTGCCTGAACGTTCAGAGCACTGACAACCAGCTTGTCCTTCTGGGGATGCAAAATCCAGATGGGTTATCCACAGCGCACCAGCCTACAGCAAGGGATTGAAAGGAAAAGCTGAGCCACTGGAACAGCAATACAGAGCATTATTGAAAGGGGTAGGATTTACATCAATGCCCAGAGAGAGTAATTATGCCCATCATACTGTGTACAAAATGCTAAATAAATTATTTTTGTTTCTCCTTGCAATTTGCAGACTCCTTAATAGAGTTTGGTTCTGATCATTTACTACTCCGTGCAGGTACTTAGCTTGTAGTCAACACTCAACAGGTAATATGCTTCATTGAACCAAAATGGCACTGGGACCCTCGCGATGTCATGGGGCCCCAATTTACGATTGATAAAAGAGGGTGTCCCTGTTTCCAGCAGGAGTGCTAGCCTCTTAAGGAGTGCTGGCCTTCATAGCGAAGGGGATTGAATATAAAAGTAGGGAGGTCTTGCTGCAGCTGTATAGGGCATTGGTGAGGCCGCAACTGGAGTACTGTGTGCATTTTTGGGCGCCGCACCTGCGCAAAGATATTTTGGCCTTGGAGGGAGTGCAGAGGAGGTTTACTAGGCTGATACCGGAGTTGAGGGGGTTGAGCTATGAGGAGAGGCTGAATAAACTGGGCTTGTACTCGTTAGAGTTTAGAAGAATGAGGGGAGATCTCATTGAGACGTATGAGATGATGAATGGGATGGATAGGATAGAGGTGGAAAGACTCTTCCCGCTCAAAAAAGACAATAGGACTAGGGGGCACAGCCTCAAGATAAAAGGGGGGCGGTTTAGAACAGAGTTGAGGAGGAACTTCTTCACTCAAAGGGTGGTGAATCTCTGGAATTCTCTGCCCGTTGAAGTGGTGGAGGCTGCCTCGCTAAATATTTTTAAGACACGGGTTGATGGGTTTTTGATAGGAGAGGGGATTAAGGGTTATGGGGAGAGGGCGGGAAAGTGGAACCGAGCAGCGACAGATCAGCCATGATCTTATTGAATGGCGGGGCAGGCTCGAAGGGCTGGATGGCCTACTCCTGCTCCTATTTCTTATGTTCTTATGTTCTTAAATTCAGACCTTCTCAAAAATGATGGGCGTTAGTGGGAAGTTGCTTTAAATTTATTTTTATAATTTTAGTTTTGTTGCTGCCTTGCTCTTGTACTATCTGGGAGATTTAAAGGTGCTGTTGGATCATTTTCTAGCTTTTCACTGATGCATCAAGAGAAAATTACATTTGGACAGAAGAATGCTTACTTTTGATTGAAACTCTGCTGATTTTCAGGTTAGGAAGTTTGCTCCCCACTAATTATGCAAAACTTCCATTTTGCAGTCACTGGAAAATGAAAAAAGGAACATTTTAAGCTTCAGTTTAAATAGGGGTAATCTAGTCCCTAAAGTTTCAGATTTCAATTTCTACATTTCTCTTCATGCACATATATTATGATAGCTTTCAGAAACTGCAGGCTGGCAGTTATCAGAGGAGATATGAGCTTGTTGCAAAGATACCTTATCCTAGTCTCCTACTAGTAATATGTAAATGTACCTGCAGACGTGTTGAGGGTTTTCGGAAGTGAAAGCATTTGGAGAAGGGTTAGGCACAGTACTGGTAGCTCAGTGTCTCATCTCCACAATTCCATGTGTTCTGTGCATGAAGCTGTGAATAAATTGCTGTGCATATTGAGGAGATCACTATAGTATGCTGGCCTCTGTCTGGTATGCCAAGAAATTGGGCCGAAGAATTGTGCACAATGCCAGAAAAGAGAAACTACCACGGGTAAGGTTTATAATTACACAACTGAATGTTCTAGTGTCAAATTGTTGGAAACTTTCTAGGTTTTGTTTTACAAAATATACCCACAGGAAAAGCCATTAAGTGAAAAGTGAAAGAACAGTTTAGTTATAACTAGCTTTGTAATCCTTAAGTTGTAAAACAGTAATGCAGATCGTGAAAAATACCTTGCTGATTTTAACGTGTTTGTGAAAAAATTGTTATTTTTAAAAGAATCTGTGATATCTTGGCATCACCGTGATTTATTTGATAAATTTATTTACATGTTTTGATGGAACCTGTTGCTATCTTGTAGATCTGGGGAAACATGCTCTAATGACTCTTACAGTGTATTTAATTCATAGGTTAAATGGCTCCAATTTAGTGCTTTTTAAATTTGCCTTCTTGCACAATAGGTGGCTTTATGAAATTATGGGGTTCTTGTGATAATGAAGTGCTCTTCAAGCTCATTTAAGTTGTTCTCTATGTACAGTATCACAATTGCAACAGATAACTCTATCAGCTATAATAGATTTTTAAATAGCCCACTACAGAATCTCCCTACATTTAATACTATTATATTCTCTATTTTTTTAAAAAATCCTTTGATAGGAAAATAAGGGCTCATTTTTTGCTACGTGATGCCACTCAATATCTTTATTATGAAGTACATTATGGGTTTAGATAGCTAATCCAGTGTATGTCAAGAGAACAAATAGGATAGATACACTATACTACCATTCTATGTTCCTAAGCATTTGATTAATAATTGCTTTTGTAATCAACACGTTTTAGTTTGAGCATTTAACACTGAAACCCTGTAAATGAAAACATTTCATTGTAATGAAGCCTTAGTCCATTCCGGTGGGAGGGAGCCAACTGAGCAACATAATTTATTGCTACAGCTTTCAAGTCATTTTGTCTGTGTGGTATTTCAGACAAAAGATAGGAACTAGTGACGAATAAATACATCACAGTGTGTAATCTTTCATCGCTCAGTTGGGTAGCTGCCTGATAGGCTGTCAAGTCACGTTGAACGCTGCTGAGTTAGTTTGCTATCAGTTGTGGAGAGTTGTGTGGCCTTTAATAAACATTTCTGAAATCCAGGGGCAGTGGGATGAGGCCTTAACATCGGCATTAATTGTCTACTTAAGGCCTTAATTGGAGGCGGGCCCTGAAGGCCACCCCTGAGCCTTCCAGCTATGGATTTGAGAAGAACAGATGTGCAAAGGTGGTGAAAACCTCACCAGCCATTTTTTTGCCTGATTAAATGTCATCACCCTCCCCCCACCACCAAGCTCACCATGGGGGTGGGGATTAAATTGTGCCCATTGAGTGGAGATATTCTGCTCTATGTACTCAATGGTAAATAGATCAACAAAAAGGAAATGAGTTTGATGAGGAATTCTCAAATAAACATTTTTTTGCGTAAATGCACACTGTAGCACTTGAATGGTTTTGATGATTCAGACTTGAATAAAATGAATAATGATACAACCAAAGGTATACAATTATAAAATTCTCAAGTTCACTTTATTAAGCTTTGTTTCAAAATCACAAGAATATGAAAGGCATGCTAGTCGGTGACGAACCGGTGAACATCATGCAGGACCCATCAGTGAAAAGCAAAACATACAAACTGATCTCTTTCAATTCAGTTGTGTTCTCATTTTATAAATATCCCACAGAATCTGAATCCTCCCAGTCGAGTTTATAGAATCAAAGAGTCAGAGAGGTTTACAGCATGGAAACAGGCTCTTTGGCCCAACTTGTTCATGCTGCCCAGTTTTTACCACTAAGTTCCAATTGCCCACATTTGGCCCATATCTCTGTATACCCATCTTACCCATGCAACTGTCTACATGCTTTTTAAAAGACAAAATTGTGTCTGCCTCTGTTCCAGACACTCACTACCCTCTGCGTGAACAAATTGCCCCTCTGGACCCTTTTGTATCTTTCCCTTCTTATCTCAAATCTATGCCCTCTACTTTTAGACTCCTGTACTTTTGGGAAAAGATGTTGACTATTTACCTTGTCTATTCCCCTACAAGATCACCCCCAAGTCTCCTTCGCTGCAGGGAAAAAAATCCTAGTCTATCCAGCCTCTCCTTATAACTCAAACCATCAAGTCCCAGTAGCATCCTTCCTGCACTCTTTCTAGTTTAATTGTATCATTTTTATCACAGGGTGACCAGAACAGTATGCAGTATTCTAAGAATGGCCTTAAGGTCTTGTACAACTTCAACAAGATGTCCCCACTCCTGTATTCAGTGCTCTGATCAGTGAAACCAAGCATGCCGAATGCCTTCTTCATCACCCTGACCATCTGTGACTCTATTTTCAAGAAGCTATGAACCTGTACCCCTAGATCTTTGTTCTATAACACTCTCCAATGCCGTACCATTAACTGAGAAGGTCCTGCCCTGATTCAATCTACCAAAATGCATCACTCACATTTATCTAAATTAAACTCCATCTGTCATTCATCGGCCCATTGACCCAATTGATTAAGATCCCGTTGCAATCCTAGTAACTTTCTTCACTGTCCACTGTGCCACAAATCTTGGTATCATCTGCAAACTTACGAACCATGCCTCCTAAATTCTCACCCAAATCATTAATATAAATAACAAATAACAGTGGACCCAGCACCGACCCCTGAGGCACACAGCAGGTCACAGGTCTTCAGTTTGAAAAAACAACCCTTGGCACCCATCCTCTGTCTTCTGTCGTTAAACCAATTTTGTATCCAACTGGCTACCTCACCCCAAATCCTATGAGATTTAACCTTATGCAACATCCTGCCATGTGGTACCTTGTTAAAGGCCTTGCTGAAGTCCATGTAAATGACGTCAACTGCACTGCCCTCATCCACCTTCTTGGTTACTCTTTCAAAAGCTTAACCAAATGTGTGAGACATGATTTTCCACTTACAAAGCCATGCTGACTGTCCCTAATCACTCCTTATCTTTCTAAATGCCTGTAGATCCGGTCTCCCAGAATACTTTCTGAGAACTTACCCACTACAGATATTAGGCTCACTGGTCTGTAGTTCCAAGGCCTTTCCATGCAGCCCTTCTGAAATAAAGGCACAACATTTGCTACTTGCCAATCTTCAAGCACCTCACCTGTGGCTGTCAATGATTCAAATATCTCTGCAAGGGGACCGCAATTTCCTCCCTAGCCTCCCACAATATCCTGGCATACCTTTCATCAGGTCTTGGGGATTTATCTACTTTGATGTGCTTTAAGACTTCCAGCACCACCCCCTCTGTAATATGTACACTCCTCAAGACATCACTATTTAATTCCCCAAGTTCCCTAACATCTATATCCTTCTCAACAGTAAGTACCGACAAGAAATACTCATTTAGGATCTCATTCATCTCTTGTGAATCCGTACACAGATGACCTTGTTGATCTTTAACAGGCCCTACCCTCTCCCTAGTTACTCTTTTGTCCTTTATGTATTTGTAGAAACTCTTTGGATTCTCCTTTGCTTTTTCTGCCAAAGCAGAAAATGCCCCCTTTTTGCCTTCCTGATTTCTCTCTTAACTATACTTCACAACCTCAATACTTCTCAAGGGATCCACTTTGTCTCTGCTGCTTATGCATGTCATATGCCTCTTCCTTCTTTTTGATCAAGACCTCAATATCCCAAGTCATCCAGGGATCCCAATTTCTATCAGCCATGGCCTTCACTCTAAAGGGAATGTGCCTACCCTGAACACTGGTGAACACAATTTCGAAACCCTCCCACTTACCAGCTGTCCCTTTGCCTGCCAACAGATTCCTCCTATCAACTTTTGAAAGTTCCTGTCTAATACAATCAAAATTGGTCTTGCCCCAATTTAGAATTTTAACTTCTGGGCCAGACCCACCATTCTCCATAACTATCCTAAAACTAATGGAATTATGGTCACTAGTCCCAAGGTCACTAACACTTCTGTCACCTGTCCTTCCTTATTTCTCAAGAGGAGATCAGGTTTTGCCCCCTCCCTAGTCAGGCCATCTGCATACTGAATGAGAAATTCCTCCTGAAGACATAAAACAAATTTCTGTCCATCAAAGTCCCTAATGCTATGGCTGTCCCAGTCAATGTTGGAAAAGTTAAAATCTCCTACTGTTACCACCCTATTTTTCTTGGAGCAATCTGTAATCTCCTTACATAGTTGCTCCTCAATTTGCCACTGCCTATTTGTGGGCCTATAGAACAATCCTATCAAAATAATCTCTCCCTTCTTATTTTTCAATTCTGCCAATATGCAAACTTACGAACCATGCATCAGAGCTGCACATTCAGCATCCAGAATTAAAAGATAGATTATCCCTTCTTATTTTTCAATTCTGCCAATATGGACTCAGTGGGTGGACCCTCAGACATATCCTCTCTCAGTACTGCCGTGATGTTCTCCCTCATCAAAAAATGCAACTCCCTCTCCTTTCTTACCTCCTCTTTTTTCCCTATAGCATCTGTACCCTGGAACATTGAGCTGCCAGTCCTGCCCCTCTCTTAGCCATGTTTCAGTAATAGCTATAATATCCCAGTCCCATCTACCCATCCATACCCTGAGTTCATCTGCCTTGCCTCTCAGGCCTCTTTCATTGAAATAAATGCAGTTTAATCTAGACTTCTCTTGCCCACTGCACTGCTTTCTCAGACCATCTGTCTGGTTATATTTCATACATTCTCCCTATGTTTTATTTCTCTGAGCCTTACTGGAATCTATTCATTGACTTCTCCACAGTCTCTGTACTGTGGTCGTTTCTGATATCTGCCTTCCACTTTTCCCCTTACTGCTTTTTGTTTCTGTCCCCACTTCGCTTCCCTTTGATTTCCTGCATTTGTTCCCATTCCCCCGTTAGTTTAAAACATCCCCCCCCCTCCCCAACTGCACTAGCAAACACTCCCCCAAGGACAGATGCAGACCATCCGATTTGTACTGGTTCCCTGGTCCCACCTTTCCCAGGACTGGTTCCAATGTCCCAGGAATTTGAATCCCTCCCTCTTGCGCCATCTCTCAAGCCATGCATTCATCTTTGTTTGTGTTTTTCCTTTAAATTACAAGACAGCCAATCTCTTCCATTCAACTCCCTGTGTTTAAACTATGAGATCAAAGGTTTACATATTTAGTTGTCTAGATATTCACAATGCTAAATCTTTCACTTAGCCTCAGCCTTGCTCCTCAATATCTTTATTTTATCTCACAGAAAACTCCAGCTTTCTGCTTTAACTCAACCAGGAGACTCAAAGGCTACACATTCCTTGAACTGTGCTGACAATACCCTAATCCCAATTCACACTTGGAGCACTGATCAGAAGCTCAGGGGAAAAGAAGTAGTAAAAAGTCTGACAACACCAGGTTTTAGTCCAACCGATTTATTTGATAGTAAACTCACAAGCTTTCGAGGGGATTCCCTCTTCGTCAGGTGAATGGAGAGTTCTGGCCTCGGACAGAGCATACAAAGCACAGACAGTTTAGAGATTACTGATTAGAATGCGAATCTTTACACCTAACCTGCTGTTCAAGTCCTAAAGTGGCTGACAATGTGTGTGGAAGGAGCACTGATCACAGGTTAAAGAGATGTTGCACTATCTGTAACCCCTGTGACTTGCCTGGGTTTGCAAAACCTCACTCACTGTGCTGTCTGGAGACAAAACACATCTCTTTAACCTGTGATCAGTGTTCCTTCCACACACATTGTCAGCCACTTTAGGACTTGAACAGCAGGTTAGGTGTAAAGATTCGCATTCTAATCAGTAATCTCTTAACTGTCTATGCTTTATACGCTCTGTCCGAGGCCAGAACTCTCCATTCACCTGACGAAGAGGGAGTCCCCTCGAAAGCTTGTGAGTTTACTATCAAATAAATCGGTTGGACTAAAACCTGGTGTTGTCAGACTTTTTACTATGTTTACCCAAGTCCAACGCCGGCACATCCACATCATGAAAAGAAGTAGGCCATGACTTTCCAGCCCCGCCATGTCTGGTGTAGATGGCATCAATCCCGAAAAATTGGTGAAGGCCTAAAAACAGATTTTGTGCTTGGTGCTAAATGGTTTGCAATCGTCCTGGTCCTTTTCTGCTGGTGCAAACTGGATCTCATCCAGAAAGGGCATGAGGCTGATTAACATATTTAAAGTAGCATTTAAAAATGCTGAGCCCATTTGACACAAGATTCTCCCAACTCCCAGAATCTTCCGACCCTCAGATGCAGTGAGAGTCACTATTGGTTTCCATGAAAAGACTTACTTTATCCTAGACTCTTTTGTTTGTCCCTGGTTGAGGGCCTCCTGCTGCGCTTGCCCACTTGTGGTCTTGCCTATCAGCAGCATGTTATTAAGGAAGAATTCAGTCCTAACATTTACACATAGCTCAGAAGTTAAAATGGCCCTGCCCTTAAGTTCATGATGTGGAGTTGCCAGCATTGGACTGGGGTAAACACAGTAAGAAGTCTCTCAACAAGGTGTCAGATCGCAGTCATGGGCATTCAGCCTCTGATCTTCTGGTAAGCCAAGGCGGCCTTCATGACACACGACAACGCAGAGTCGCCAAGCAGAGACTGATAGCCAAGTTCTGCACACATAAGGACAGCCTCAACCAGGATCTTGGGTTCATGTCACATTATCTGTAACCCCCATGACTTGCCTGGGCTTGCAAAGTCTCATTACCTGTCCTGTCTGGGGACAGTACACATCTCTTTAATCTGTGCTTAACACTCTATCCACTCACATTGTACGTTTGAGACTTGATTATCCGTAAAAATTCACATTCCAACCATTATTTTGTAAATTGAGTTTGTGTCTTTATATGCCCTGTTTGTGAACAGAACTCCCACTTACCTGACGAAGGAACAGTGCTCCAAAAGCTAGTGAATTTTGCTGCAAAATAAATCTGTTGGACTTTACTCAAGTTGGTGGCCAGAGTGAGCCGAAGGATCACTCTGCCAGTTCTAAGCTCACATCTTCTACTCTCATTAAAATCAGAGCTGCACATTCAGCATCCAGAATTAAAAGATAGATTATTAGGTGGAGCCATCAGAATGGTTTGTTGTGCAGATTGTCCTCTGAATCATATAAAATGTTATTTTCTAATTTTCTGAGGCCCATATAATCGTGCACTTCAAGCATTTTAGATTTTTGTCACATATCAGCAGATCTCCAAGCCATTGCTTAGAGAATATAAAAGCAATTCTGTAAATTAAATCATTTGAAATCTGTTACTGTCTAAAGTAAATATAAGCCAGATTTTAATGGAAGTAATGATAACAAAACTATCAGTGGTCATCATTATTGCTCCTCTGAAACTAACAGCAACTTCTGGAGTTTGCACATGTGGAGCTAAATGTGGAAATCCAAAAGAAGCTGGCAGTGATTTTATCCCCACAGGGCACGCTGTTGAAATCCACTGAGGCAGCAGTCAAATAGGAATCACTACACTGAAAATAAATTGCTCTTTTACCTTAATAATATCACTGCAAAATCCTTTTGTAGAATGAGGTATAACTGGTTGTGAAATTCCAGCAAATGTTGTTTAAATGAGGAAACATCTAAAACAACTGATGCTAACTAAATCACTTCCAACAAGTTACAGTACAAAACTGTTTTGGACATAAGGGGTGCAGAGAAAAATCTAACATCCATGAGATACCCTGCTCCAGCAAGATCCAAACCTTTATCTTTCTGTTTTATATGATTATCCATAGTTTCAAAATTCTGAACGTTTAACATTTCAGAATGGGAGATTTTTTTTGTACAAATCACTCGTTTAGTTTGCATCAATTTGGGATATTTGGGATATTTTCTTATTTAAGCAACATTTTCTAGGACGTCTACCAGCAGATCAGTACCAATTTGGTTAGTATCAATAATGTTATCACTTCGTACCCCGTAGCCAAGTATCGAAAACACTGACAGTTCCCTCTGACTTGACAATCGCAGAATGGACAATTGTATAGCACTTAGTTGAAATGCAATGGTATCAAGCTAAGAATCAGAGAAAATGTTTAACGCTCCATTGCCATTGCACTTTGGAACAAGCACCAATACTGACTATAGGAGCCGAGCACTGACTAACCAACAAACTGTCCAGGGTGCAAAAGCTACCAGATTTCCCTTCAACCAATTTCTTTACCCCATCTCTGGAGCAGAACACTGCTTATTAATATAGTGATATTTTAACACTACAACAGACATCATTGCACAGAGGCAGGAAATATCCACCTACCACCCATCAAACATACATATTAATTGAAAAATATGTTATGAATCACTGAAGATTTTTCTAATTCATTATGAATTGAACCTAATAACAGAAGTTACATTCCATCAGCGCTCAATAGCCCGTAATGGAGAAGCTTTTTTTCTTGCTATCCACTTCTTACTGACTGTTCACATTCTGTAGCAATTTTTGCCGGTTTCTTTTTTTTATCCTCATACAGTTTCTGTAGTGCTCTTGTTGTATTTAAGCTGCCACCATTGTCAATGGGTTTATTGCTGGTTGGCCAATTGAGTTTTTATGCTTATTAGATTATCTTATCAGCACAAATATAGATTTGGTTTAATATCTGAATTGGTTCATCAGATTCATTTAGTTGAAGTGACAAGTGCAACTTAATTACGATTGGACAACAGTAATGTCTCTTTTCACAAGTACTGCCATACAGTAGGCAACTTGATTCCTCATTGCTGGAGCAGTAATTAGCAGCTATGTGTTTCCTGAGGAAGAGTGGTCTTATGTGGCTTTGGTGTTATAGCTGGTAAATATATTTTTGGACTTAACAGCCATTTTTCTCATCATGTATGTATGGAAGCGATAGATCAAACTGAATACAAATCAAATTTCTGGCTATTGCTACTTTTAGTTTTCACACTGGTTTGTGTAGATGTTAAACAAATTTTAAAGATTACAATGAGCATCTTGTGACTGAGTGTCAATTTTTGGGGGAATTTGCAACTTTTAATTTGTGGTATTGAAGGGTACTTTAAATCAGAATAAACTAGAATATATTGATTGTTGGTCGTGGGGCAGGAAGGGAAACCAGCCTTGAATATTTGCTAATTGGCTGAAGATCATATCAGTTATAACGAACATGTTATCCCTTCAATGGTTCATCCCACCAACATTGCTGCAACTGTTGCAATGGCTTTTAGAATGAGAGGTATGCAGGGATATCTTTATCAGTGACTACTCTAGCAATCAAACCAAATTTTAATGCAAACAGTAGTGTGTGTTAGAAACTTACCTGCTCCAGTAGAAATGAGGCCTGGATATTTTAACCCTAAGCTTCACTTAACTCCCAATCGTTCTGGACTGCCTGGCAGCCATCCACTGAGACCAGGCTGATAGGCTAAGATGCTGTGGCAGCCATATAATAGGAGGGATTGAGTCCATGGCAGAAGAGGATCAAGCTTTTCTTGAGAGTGTGAAGGACTTCTGATCGTCCTATGAGATAAACAAGGTTAAAATAAACATAATTTTCTGTTTCTGTACTTCTTGTGTTTGAGAAAAGGTTCAGAGCAATGGCATTGCTGGTGGGAAAATATTGTTTCTTGGACAAGGGAAATCATGAAATGGATTGTGCAATGATTTTTTTAAAAATACATTCTGCTTAAGCAGAATATAGCTGTGGTACAGAAAAATGCCAGTTATAGAAGGTTTCTTGAAAAGCACTATTTAGTTTTGTGATGTGGTAGTTGAGGAAGATCATCATTTTTGAATAGCAACGTTTCCTCTTTGCTGAACTGACATTTTAACTATTGAATTTCCTAGTGTTATTAAAAAACAAAAACAAGCCAAATTTCTGTGCCCTATTGGGTGAAAATATTGGTTTTACTTCAGGTAAGACGTCCAAAACATAGCTATCGACTAATTAACACGCATCAAGCATTTTGTTTCATCAACCCCAATCGAATGTTTTACAGCTTAATCATTACTAATTAAATACTGTAAGCTGATAACATTCCATGACAACTCTGGCCACCATTAAACAATGGTAAACATAAATTATTTAAGGAAATTAATTATTTAACATAAGGTTGACAGTTCCAAATCACATTTTGTAAATGAAGTAGCTGAATTTTAGTTGCTAAGGCCCAAATAATTATATTTTGTGGGCATTCTTGAAATTTTTACTAAATGATGAATAATACTTGAGAGGGGATTTTAAGACCTCAATGGGGGAAATGTGGAGAAGGGCAGACATGATGTTCCAATTTACTGATGTTTTATCACCCCACCATTTTTCCAGAGGCAGGATAAGGAGTGGCAGGGCTATACCCCTGAAAGTAGCAGGTAGCCACATAAGGATATTTAAATGCCACTTTACGTCAAACGTCAGAGTTCAACCGGAGTTTTCTGGTTGACCTCTCAGCCACCCCAAAGATATTGAGTCTTGGCCACCTGCCTGGTGATGCCTCCTGGTGATAGACTGAGTACCAGCTCTTCAGGCCGTTTTTGAGATCCTCTTGCCGCCTGACCATTGCTGCATGTGCAGCAGGCTGTCCAGTGATAGTTCTTCCTGCAAAAGATTGCAGAGGATATTTTTAAATTTAATCATTTAAAAAGTTAGAGAGAGGGCATCTCTGTCTCTTGCCTGAATTGCAAACTGCTACTCCGATGGTGTTGGAGGGCCTTTTGAGAGCTTGCCCACCATTTGCTGTCTACTAATTGGCTAATTCAAGAAAAAAACGCTACCAGGTTATTTTTCCCCCATTTGCCTTCAATTAACTACACTTTAAAACCTTAAGGATCTTGTTAAAGATGCAAGAAAGGCTGAAAATGATTGTCAAATCACAAATTGACAGTCCTGATGTGCTGATTTGTGGTAATTGTCCCTTTAAGTGCAACATAGCAGAGTAAGGGTCACTTGGCTTGGGAGACCAACTGGGACTGAGAATTGGTGATCACACCAGAAAGTGGAGTCCCCTTAGGCAGAGAGACATGTAGGAACCTAGATGCCGCCATGCAGCTGCTGTAGACTGCTGATAAATTCTTATTAATAAATCATAGAATCCCTACAGTGCAGAAGGAGGCCATTCAGCCATCGAGTCTTCATCGATCACAATCCCATCTGGGATCTATGCCCATAACCCTACTTATTTACTCTACTAACCCCTGACACTAAGGGGCAATTTAGCATGGCCAATCAACCTAACCTGCACATCTGTAGGAGGAAACCGGAGTACCTGGAGGAAACCATGGGGAGAGCATACAAACTCCACACAGACAGTGACCCAAGTGGGAATTGAACCCAAGTCCCTGGCGCTGTGAGGCAGCTGTGCTAACCATGCCGTGCTGCCCCTTTTGTACTTCTAATGAAGTTTATGAAAGTGCATCATTACATTTGATCAGCCTGGTGTAATTTAATGCACAGCTGTTAGGATCAATGTAGAGAGCAAATAAGTGATTTTTTTTCTATGATTAAATATTTTAGTTACTAGAGGGTTTTGTTCCAGATCAGGTGTAGCACTCTTAATTAGTTATTTGGCCACTTTTGTGCAAGTTGAGGCTGCTGACCCTACGAGTTGCTTCCTTGTCCTTTCTGCAAGGTAGACCCCAACATTGCTGCTATTGACCTTTGATACCCATGCTCTGCAGGCAACTCCTGCCTCCTGGCAAAGCTCAACACTGTTGATTGGATGCTGAGCCTGCTGCCAGCTCAACTAAGACAACTACGTTTTAAGGTTATATCGCTTTAATGATGCAAGTGCATCACGGCGTAGTGACCCAGGAGTTATCTGGGTGAAAATCAAGTGTCATCTGTCAGATTGGCTCAGTGGTAGCACACTTGTCTGTGACTTCTGAGACTCCATCAGCCTATACAGTTGGGTGTAAAAGATCCTTGATTCAAAATATTTAAATAGCAGAGGAATTCTCTTAGTATCCTGTTGACCTGTCCATCATTTATTTTTTAATCAACATCTCCAAACATATGAGCTTGTTATTTATATAATTTTCTGTAGGCAAAACTGTGTGCATAGATTGGCAATTGTATTTTCCTGCACTATAATAGGGACTGCATTTCAAAGCTACTTATTGACTCTGAAACACTGGCTAGTGTCCTGAAGACATGAGTAACATTTTATAAATACAGCATTTTTTGTATATTTGAACATACAAAATAATATCAAGCCTGCTCTGCCGTTCGATATGGTCACGGCTGATCTGCTTCTGTTTCAAATTCTACTTTTCCATTTACCCCCAATAACCTTAGATTCTGTTGCCTAACAAGTTTCCATTTACCTCCAGCTTACAAATATTCAATGATCCCTGCCTCCACAGCCTTCTGAGACGAAATTATACAACCCTCTCAAAGAAACGCTTTCTACTCATCTCTGTCATAGATCATAGAATCCTACGGAGCAGAAGGAGGCCATTCGGCCCGTCCAGTCTACACCAACCACAACGCTACCCAAACCCTATCCCCATAACCCCATGCATTTACTCTGGCTAGTCCCCCGACAGTAAGGGGTGATGTAGGTAGGCCAATTCATCTAATCCACACATCTTTGGACTGTGGGAGGAAACCGGAGCATCCGGAGGAAATCCATGCAGACATGGGGAGAACATGCAACCTCCATATAGGCGGTGACCCAAGCCAGGAATTGAACCTGCGTCCCTGGCACTGTGAGGCAGCAGTGCTAACCACTGTGCTGCCCTGAAAAGGAGGCCATTCAGCCTATTGTGTCTACGTCAACAACAATCCCACCCACGCTCCATCTCTATAACCCCACATATTTACCCTACGAATCACCTGGGCGCTAATGACCAATCAACCTAACTCTCACATCTTTGGACTGTGGGAGGAAACCCATGCAGACATGGAGAGAATATGCAAACTCCCCATAGGCAGTGGCCTGAAGCTGGAATTGAACCCGGGTGCCTGGCACTGTGAGGCAGCAGTGCTAACTACTGTACCACTGTGCCACCACATGTCCTAAAAGGGCGACCCCTAATTTTTAAACAATGCCCCCTAAGAGAAACCAAACTTGCCAACATTTACTTCCTAATTCATAGACTTGTCACCTTGTGGACATGAAGAATTGTGGTAACTCAAATAAAATTATAGCATGGTCCCACTCCCCAGCCTTTCCCCTTGCATCTGCAATTTTTTTCTCTCTTGACATAATTATCAAATTCCATTTTGGAAGCAAGAATTGAATCTGCTTTGACCACACTCCGTTAGTACATTCAAAATCCCAACCACTCAGTGTAAAAAGGTTTTTCCTCATGTTGCCTTTATTTTTTGCCATTCACTTTAAATCTCTGTCTGGTTCTCGGTCTGTATACCAATGGAACAGTTTGTTCTTATTTACTCTATCAAGACCTCTCATGATTTTGAAAGCCTCCATCAGATATCCTCTTGCTTTACTTTTCTCTAAAGAAAATAACCTCAGCTACTCCAATCTATTCACATAACTGTACTTCCACATTCCATGCCTATCTTTAGAACGCAGTGGCATTCAAATAATGGAAGTGATTAAGTGTTAAACTGTAAAGTCATGCTGCCCCAAACATGATCTGAAATCAAAAGCTTATTCTACTGAAATAGGAACAGGAAATGCTGGAAATGCTCAGCAGATTTGGCAGCATCTCTGGAGAAATAAATAGAATTAATGAGCAGAGTCATGTGGAAGCAATGGGGCATTCAGCTACCAATTGGAGAGCTAGCATTGCCTCTTTTAGGGAAGCCCACTGTATTATTGCAAAATCAAAAGCTCATGGTATAGGGGATACAATATTGACATAGATAGAAGGTTGGCTAGCTAACAGCAAGCAGACAGTAGGCAAAATTGGTCTTTATCAGGTTTGCAAAATACCGAATGGTGCACCATGGGTATCAGTCCTGGGACCTCAAATGTTTACAATTTATATAAATGACTCGGATGGGATTGTTGCCAAATTTGCTGATGACACAAAATAGAAAAGAAAGTAAGTTATGAAGTGGAAATAAGGAGGCTACAAAAATACATAGGTTAAGTGAGTAGCAAGGTTCTGCCTTGAAATGTAAAATTATCTATTTTGGCAGGAAGAATAAAAGAGAAACATAGCTTGTAAATGATGAAAAATTGCAAAGCTCTGAGATGAAAAAGGTCTGGGTGTCTTAATGCATGAATCACATAAGGCTAGTATGCAGATGCAGCATACTAAGTTAGTAGAATGTTATCATTTATTGCAAAGGGAATTGAATACAAAAGTTGAGAGGTTATGCTTCAGTTATACAGAGCACTAGTGAGATCACATCTGGAGTACTGTGTATAATATGGGTCATCTTATTTAAGGATGTAAATGTATTAGAAGAAGTTCAGAGGAGATTTATCCAGGCTAATACCTGGAATGGATGGGTTTTCGTATGAGGAAAAATTGGGCAGGCTGGGCTTGTACCCGTTAGAGTTTAGAAAAGAAAGCAGGACTTGATTGAAACATATAAGATCCTGATGAGTCTTGACAGGATAGATGTGGAGAAATGTTTCCTCTTGTGGCTGAACTGAGGACTAGGATTCATTATCTAAAAACAAGGTGTTGCCCATTTAAAACAGAGTCTTTGGAACACTCTTCCTGAAAAGACGTGCAAACTTCACAAAGTCACCCATGGCCGAAATTGAATCCAGATCCCTAATGCTGTGAAGTAGCAATGCCAACCACTGTGCCACGGTTCCTTTGCTTGATGCGGCTGAATGAGCTGTCCAAACCTTCAAGGTAGGCCTTAATAAGTAGTTAGACCCTGCAGACCAGAATCTCATATTTCCTTCTGGGCTATAGAACTATTCCGCACTCTACAACGGGAGCGTCGCTAGCAGAGTTTTTGATGGGCTGATCGCTTGGAACGAGAACTTGGAATGGGCGCCGCAACAGCTCGGTGACTAGCACTGCTAGCTGTGCAGAGACATGGATTTGGGCCTGTGTCTGTGGGAGTTTGCGCATTCTCCCTGTGGTTGCGTGGGTTTCCTCCGGGTGCTCCGGTTTCCTCCCACACCCCAAAGATGTGCTCTTAGGCTGATTGGTTTTACCAAATTGACACTATTCTCCCCTGAATCTGGCTAAGTTAGGGGTTCCATTCGTAGACATGCAGGGTAGAATAGGTGCAGGGTGATGCGGCGGCGCGGGCTCATTGGGCCGAAGGGCCTGTTTCCCGTGCTGGGTTGTTCTTTGTTCTCTTTGAGACTAAGCCTGTTTCCAAATTTGCTGGGGAGGGAAGAGGCCAATCAGTGCAATCAGAAGAAAAATCATGATTCAGGCAAACCAACAAGGTTGTTTTCAGTGGAGGAATCTGAATACATCAGAAATTTTGGAAGCAGCTTGAATTGGGTCCTTGGAGTTGTATCAAAAACAGGATCTTTGTCTTTTGAAGTACAAGGAAGAAGCAGCATGTAGACCATTCATAAGGACAAGAGTTGTCCCAGAAGCTACTACTGCCACCTGAAACTGTGTTGCTGTGTTGTTTTTGACTATCCAAGCATTGAAGTACTAAGTTACCCTGTGACAGGTGAGTCTGTTGTCCCCATGAAAGTGGATGAAACTGAACTATCAGCACCTGAGGAGATGCTTTGTATAGTGGTTTCTGCAGAAAACACCCCAGTGGAAGCATCCTTGACAGAAGAGTTACACCACTCCACTAGAAATTGGAAACCACCTGAAAGGTTCATTTTATGATGGATTGAGTGCACGTGTTTAATATTCTAATTATTGGGGACTGAGTAACTTGATTATTATCGATGTATAAAAGACTTAGAGGGGGAGGGATGTGGTGTTTTTCCCTTCAAAGGGAAATCTGCCAAATGCGCCACGTAACGCGGGTAACCTATCAGGGAGCAGGGTTGTGGATCTGTACCAATTTGATCTTGAAAGCTGACTGGCAGCCATAAGGCTGCAAGCCTCTCTATTATTGTTATAGGTAAATAGATGTTGCAGTTTTATTTATCTAGTGAACAGGAATTATTACATGTATATTTGTAGTAATTTATCATTCAGATAAATCAATATGTGGTGATTCCTAGTTATCCTTCTGATCATGTCTCTGTTTTTCACATCTTCCCTGACTGCTTACTTATGGTCTGCCATTATTGGAATATTTTGTCATAAGTTTATCCTCGTCAGCTAAGCATTTTTTTTTCATCCTTTAGGTAATACTTCTAACCTGTTTCTGCATTCCTCCCGTAGAAGTTCTATTCTCTCTGCCTGGTTTGTAATGCTTACTATGGCATGATTTTCCCGACCCATTGCAGTGTTTGAGTAGCCCCATGGGCCAAGAAATGTCAGCGGGAGGGAAAAAATGGGATTCATGATTTTCCCTGTCATTTCTTACATCGTAATCTGTCTTGCAGTGGGGAATAGCACAAGGCTGATTACTATGTGCAAAAGCTACCCTGCATCTCTTTAGTGAGCCTGGGAGTACTTGTCCAAGCTTGTTAAAGTTTCTGTCGCCACCAGCAGAGTTCTAATGGTGGAGGTCCAGCAATCGGCACCTCTTGCCAGAAGCCCTTGAAGTCCTCTAGGAGATCAGGGGTGGGTGGGGGGCTTGGGTGCCCTTTGGGCAGTGCCAAAGGGGTGGAGCCTGAGAGGGGCAGAGCCAGCCAGGGGAGTGGGGGGGATGGAGGAGAGGACAGAATGGAGGGAACTCTTCATGGAGGGTGGGTGTTGGTGCTGGTGGTGGTATTGGGGATCAGAGGCAGAGTCTGGTCATGGGAGGGGGGAGATGGTTGAGGATTGAGGCAGAGTCCAACCATGGGGAGGCCATTGATTTGGGAGGGGGAAGGGCGGTTAGTCAGAATAGGCGATTTCGGGGGACGGGGGGGGGTTGTGGTGGGGGCTGGCAATCAGGAGGCTGGCCAACAGGAGGCCAGTGTTGGGGTTGTGGGGGGGTGCAAGGCACTTGTCGACTGATCTTCCAGTGTACTGTGGAATCGGTGTGTGCGCATTCGTTCCCTCTGCAATCTGGTGCTGGTCTATCGGGCTTGATTAGGCCCTGCTCCAACCCCCACTGGCATAAATCCCCTGCTGGACTCTGTGATCACAGTGCTGTAAGTTCATTCTACTAAGTTCGCCCAAAAAACAGGCAGGAAAGCTCCTGTATTCCTGCCTGTTGGGAACTTAGATTTTTTTCGGGAAAATCGTGCCCATATCTTTCCTTTCTATTGTGGTGTTAATTTGTTGACTCTGTTTCCCTGCTATTTTTCTTTGATTATTATATTTGAATTGTGTTTATTGTGCACTGTCAGAATGTTTCCTTTCAAAATACTTCATTAGTCTTGTGCTGTTATGTTTATGAATGAGCCCCACTAATTTATTTATTCCAGTCACTCCCTTATTTAATTGAATTTAGCCTTTTAAGTTATGTACCTTGGTCTGGATCTTGGGAATTTTCGATTCCCAAATTCCTGATGCAACATTGCCACCACATGGTAACAAAAATGATTGTCTATTTTTGTCATTGTATCAGTTGTGTTTTACAGTGTAGTTAATTTTGGCCCATGTTCCTGGTTAAGTACCCATAATTCAAAGAAATCTGTATGTAAAAAAAAAAGCCATGTCTAAACTCTTCAACAACTGGATATTCAAGAAAAACAAACACTATCGGATTTGGAATGCTGATTCTTGTGGTTGTTAACATGAATCCCAGGCCACATTGACTCTTAGGCCTTATTGAGAAATGCCATGCCCAGTTCCCATCCTGGCTGTCAGGCAAGTTATGAGAGGAATAGACATTCATGATCAGTGGATGGGAGCTGAGGGACCTAAGTTTACTTCTGGGGTCCAGCTGGGTACTCCTGCTCCTCCTGGCATTATCAAGAAACCATTATGTAATAAATAAAAGAAATGTACCTACGTTTCTGGTTCTTTTCTGAATCTGCTGCTGCTTTGTGTTGACTTTTTCCCAGCAAGGTTACATAAATTTAAAATGGCACTGTTGCCAATGGATGTAGAGCATAAACACCAACATAGACCAGTCTGGAATTTAAAAAATCTAATGATGACCACCACAGAATCATTGTGGATTGTCACAAAAACCTATCTGGTTCACTAATGTCCTTTCAGGAAGGAGATTTGCTATCCTTAACTGGTCTGGCCTACATAAGAACATAAGAAATAGGAGCAGGAGTAGGCCATCTAGCCCTTTGAGCCTGCCCCGCCATTCAATAAGATCATGGCTGATCTGAAGTGGATCAGTTCCACTTTCCCGCTTTCTCCCCATAACCCTTAATTCCCTTGTCTGTCAAAAACCTATCTACCCGTGACTTAAATATATTTAGCGAGGTAGCCTCCACCACTTCAACGGGCAGAGAATTCCAGAGATTCACCACCCTTTGAGTGAAGAAGTTCCTCCTCAACTCTGTTCTAAACTGCTCCCCCCCTTATCTTGAGGCTGTGCTCTCTAGTCCTGCTGTCCTTTCTGAGCAGGAAGAATCCCTCTACCTCTACCCTATCCATCCTTTTCATTATCTTATATCTCTCTATAAGATCCCCCCTCATCCTTCTAAACTCCGAGTACAGACCCAGTCTATTTAGTCTCTCTTCATAGTCTAACCCCCTCATCTCCGGTATCAGCCTAGTGAACCTCCTCTGCACTCCCTCCAAGGCCAAAATATCCTTGCGCAAGTGCGGCGACCAAAACTGCACACAGTACTCCAGCTGCGGCCTCACCAATGCCCTGTACAGTTGCAGCAAGACCTCCCTGCTTTTATATTCTATCCCCCTCGCTATGAAGGCCAGCATCCCATTTGCCTTCTTGATCACTTGCTGCACCTGCAGACTGGGTTTTTGCGACTCATGCACAAGGACCCCCAGGTCCCTCTGCACCATAGCATGCTGCAGCTTTTCTCCCTTTAAATAGTAATCCCTCCTACTATTATTTCTGCTAAAGTGGATAACCTCACACTTGCTAACGTTATACTCCATCTGCCAGGTCCTCACCCACTCGCTCAGCCTATCCAGATCCCTCTGCAGACTTTCCACACCCTCCGCACAATTTGCTTTTCCACTCATCTTTGTGTCATCAGCAAATTTTGTCACCCTACACTCAGCCCCCTCCTCCAGATCATCTATATAAATGGTAAATAGTTGAGGCCCCAGCACCGATCCCTGCGGCACTCCACTAGTCACCAATCACCAATCAGAATAGCACCCATTGATACCAACGCTCTGCTTCCTATTAGACAACCAATCCTCTATCCACGCTAACACCTTACCCCCAACTCCATGCCCCCAACCTTCTGAAGCAACCTTTTGTGCGGCACCTTATCAAATGCCTTTTGAAAATCGAGAAACACCACATCCACCAGTTCCCCTCTGTCTACCGCACTAGGCACATCCTCATAGAAATCCAATAAATTTGTCAAACACGACTTCCCCTTGACGAATCCATGCTGCGTCTGCTCTATCAAACCATTCTTTTCTAGGTGCCTTGCTATTTCTTCTTTGATGACAGATTCAAGCATTTTTCCAACTACAGACGTTAAACTAACCGGCCTATAATTCCCTGCCTTTTGCCTGCTACCTTTTTTAAACAGCGGCGTAACATTAGCCATTTTCAATCTTCCGGCACTTGCCCGGAATCCAGCAAAGTTTGGTAAATAATTACTAAGGCATCCACTATCACCTCTGCCATTTCCTTCAGAACCCTGGGATGCATTCCATCCGGTCCCGGGGACTTGTCCACCATCGGTCCCGTTAGTCCATCAAGCACTACCTCTCTAGTGACAGTAATTGCATTCAGGCCCTCAACTCCTACCATCCTTCTATCTTTAATATCCGGCAAACTATTCGCGTCCTCCTCCGTGAAGACCGAGGCAAAAAACTTATTTAAGGCCTCCGCCATTTCCTCATCTCCCACCACTAAATCCCCCCTCTCATCCTCTAAGGGTCCAACATTCACTCTAGCCAGCCTCCCCTTTATATACTTCTAAAAACTCTTACTGTCCTTTTTTATATTTAGTGCTAGTTTAGCTTCATAGTCTATCCTTCCTTTCTTTATCAACTTCTTAGTCATTCTTTGTTGATTTTTAAACCTCTCCCAATCTTCTACTCGCCCACTACTTTTAGCCACTCTAAACGCATCAGCTTTTAATTTAATACTCTCCTTAATACTCTCCTTATATATGCCTCCAGACCCACAGCAGTATGTTTGACTCTTAATTGTCCTCAGGAATGGGCAATAAGTGTTGGCCCAGCCAACGACACTGACATCCTATTAATGAATAAAAAGAAAAGTTGGAAAATTCTATGTATGACATCATAAGACCATGATTTTTGCAGTTCAGTGAGGCTACGACCTGCTTGCTGGAAGGGAATTACATGACTTTGAAATCTAGGGAATTAAAATATTGGCTAGTGTTGGTGCAACATCAATCTGGAGATCAGATAACTGCGTCTCTTTTATCCCCTCACATCCTTTTCCCAGCAGCTGATTAATATTGGTCCTTATAAATTTGGAAATTAAGAGCAGAATTTAATTGAGAATAGGGGATGAATTCAGATGTGGGCAGGGAGTTTAAATCCCCCAAAAATGCCTGCACTTTGGAAACCCAATTTGATAGTCTTCACTTCTGGCTTTTACTAGAGTGTATTCTGAGGCTTGCAATCAACTCTGTGGAGCTGTTGGATCAGTTATTTAAACATCCAGTTTATTGTACCTTTTAACCAAGCATTCTAGCTTTGATAGCCAGCATACTGACTTCCCAAGCTGTGTGGAGCTCATCAGCGTGAGCATAGTAGTGAGTCATTGAGCAATGCAATTGACAGGCTGGAAAACCTTTAAACTGCCCACTGGTGGCCTGCATACATTTTGGAAATCGTTTCACCTGGATGTTCACAGTTTTTACTGCAACATGGGAGCAGCTTATGTCGCTTCTGCATCATGAACCTTTGGTCCATGAGTTACCAGTGACTATTAAGGTCATACAGCCCTGAATTTATTCATCTCCAGCACTTTTTGGGGATCTGCTAGCGACATCTGCAGGACTTCACAATCGGCTGCCCAAATGTGTATCCTGCAACTGAACAATGATATATCTGCCAAGGCTGCCACTTAAGCTTGACACTTAAGATGTCAGCCAGATAGGGAGGATCCCATCAGTGCTTGCACCTCCATACGACGAGTGGTTCCCTGTTTAGAGACAAGGGCTATACAGATTTGGCTGATTACTTTTGTAAAAGTATATTCATTTATCTTTCAGTGTGCCCAAACAGGCGCTGGACTGTGGTGACTAGGGAATTTTCACAGTAACTTCATTGCAGTGTTAATGCAAGACTACTTGTGACAAATAAATAAACTTTAATAAAGACTATATCAAAAATGAGCACCAATTATTCATTGGATCTCACATTCACAACATAACCAGACAGCCTTGTTTGAAAGTAAGCTAAATAAAAAAATTGCTGGACTTGATGAGTTGATGTGTGACAAATATGACAGGGTTCATCCCCACATCTTAGAACATAGAACATAGAACACTACAGCACAAACAGGCCCTTCGGCCCACGAGTTGCGCCGATCACATCAAAACCTACCAATCCATAGACCTATCTATAACCCCCAATCCCATTAAATCCCATATACTCATCCAGAAGTCTTTTAAAAGACCCCAGCGAGTTCGCCTCCACCACCACTGACGGCAGCCGATTCCATTCACTCACCACCCTCTGAGTGAAAAACTTACCCCTAACATCACTTCTGTACTTGCCTCCCCGCACCTTAAATCTGTGTCCTCTCGTAGCGACCATTTCAACCCGGGGAAATAGCCTCTGAGAATCCACCCTATCTACTCCTCTCAACATTTTATAAACTTCTATCAGGTCGCCTCTCAACCTTCGTCTCTCCAGGGAAAAGAGACCCAGCTCCCTCAACCTAACTTCATAAGGCATGCCTCCCAGTCCAGGCAACATCCTTGTAAATCTCCTCTGTACCCTTTCAACAGCTTTTACGTCCTTCCTATAGTGAGGCGACCAGAACTGCGCACAGTACTCCAAGTGAGGCCTGACAAGGGTCTTATAAAGTTGCAGCATTACCTCCCGATTCCTAAACTCAATCCCTTGATTAATGAAGGCCAGTACACCATACGCCTTCTTGACCACATCCTCCACCTGCGAGGCCGATTTAAGAGTCCTGTGGACCCGGACCCCAAGTTCCTTCTGCTCTTCAACACTACTAAGACTCCTGCCCTTGATAGTGTACTCGTTCATCCCATTGGTTCTGCCAAAATGGACGACTACACATTTATCCGCGTTGAAGTCCATCTGCCACTTCTCCGCCCAGTCCTGCATCCTATTTATGTCCTGCTGCAACTTCTGACATCCTTCCAGACCATCCACAACACCACCGACCTTCGTGTCATCAGTGAAAAATCTTGCTGTGTCCGTGTATGTATGGGCCACCCAAAATGCACAGAAGTGATTTCCTTTTATGCTGTTTGACCCATAACTGGTTCTGCATGAATTGACCAAATAGTTGGGTGAATTGTTACAAGCAGCAAATTTTCCGGATACATGATGAAGACTTCCTTCACATTTACGAAGGTATTTTCACTGCAACACTAATATATATAATGGTGATCTAGACCGGCCACCATTGCGTGAGTCAGTATTCACTGAACTTATAGACTCAGAAATTCGCGCAGTTGAGTTCCGCTTTAACGACACCATGTATGCCTAAATAGATGATGTTGCCATAAGATCCCCCTGGGCCTAGTTTTCGTAAACATTTTTTGTTGGATTCCATAAGAAATCTGTCTTTGGTGAAATTACACCTAATCTCCTACCCCTTGAATACTTTCAATATGTAGATGATATGTTCGTTATATTTAAATCCAGTGCAGCGTGTAATAATTTCTTTGTGTATCTTAATGGGCTCCATCCTTCACTCAAATTCATCTTTGAAATGGATCAGTCAAATGAATCACTTTTCTTGATTTAATAGTTGGGGGCTCTATGATCTCTCGCAAGACTACCTTTACTCAGTACATGTATTGTGATTCTTAGTTCCATTTGCTATCAGAATGGCCTTACCAACAACCTTATAAATAGAGCCCGAGCTATTTCCTCACTTGCAAGTTTAATGCTGATATAAGACGCAACAAGAAATGCTATAGGATAACAGCTAACCTGATCATTTTGTTTGTTATATATTGCGCAAACTCATAAATGGGCCTAAAGCCATCACTTTTGGCCCTGTAAAAGTGCCTAGTCAACCTCAGGTATTTGCCCTTTTAGAGTAAACTCAAAAAGTTGAGCAACAGTTGACAGCTAGCTGTTACATGCTGTGACTATGCAGTAGCAACACAAGTGATAATCACCACTAAGAAGCTGCTATCATCAAGCCAAAAAGGCTTTCTCCTTATCACGCAAGTGTGTAGTGTGGTATATGAACTTCAGTGCCAGAGTGATGTTGGGAATGCATGTCCCAAAGACTGATGGATTGTATTAAACAGCATGTCCCTTCTATTTGCAATGGACAAAGTACAGATCATGCCCGTGATTGATAAATTCAAAACAGTTTCTAATATTAGATGTGATTCTACGATCAGTCAGTATTTACTAAATTATCCTCAGTGTGCTAAAAATTAAGCTGACAACCAATTTAAGATTGTCAGTCAAGCTTGCAGTGTGGTGCATCTGTGTGGCCTGGAAGCCACATGTATTAATATCAATATATAAATGTGTTAATAGAGTCATAAAAGTTTACAGCATGGAAACAGGCCTTTTGGCCCAACTTGTCCATGCCACCCTTTTTCTTTGAAACCCCTGAGTTAATCCCAGTTGCCCGTATTTGGCCCATATCCCTCAATACCCATCGTACCCACGTAACTATCTAATGCTTTTTAAAAGATAAAATTGTACCTGCCTCTACTACTACCTCTGGCAGCTTGTTCCACACCCTCACCACCCTCTGTGCAAAAACATTGTCCCTCTGGACACTTTTGTATCTCTCCCCTCTCACCGTAAACCTATGTCCTCTAGTTTTAGACTCGCCTACCTTTGGGAAAAGATATTGACTATCTACCTTGTCTATGTCCGTCATTATGTTATAGACCTCTATAAGGTCACCCCTCAGTCTCCTACGCTCCAGAGAAAAAAGTCCCAGTCTATCCAGCCGCTCCTTATAATTCAATCCATCAGGTCCCGGTAGCATCCTAGTAAATCCTTTCTGCAGTCTTTCTAGTTTAATAATATCCTTTCTATAATAGGGTGATCAGAATTGCACACAGTATTCCAAGTGTGGCCTTACCAATGTCTGTACAACTTCAACAAGACGTCCCAACTCCTGTATTCTATGTTCTGACCGATGGACAAGTTGGGCCAAAGGGTCTGCTTCCATGCTGTAAACATCTATGACTCTATTAACATATTTATATATTGATATTAATATATGTGGCTTCCAGACCACACAGATGCACCACACCAAATGCCTTCTTCACCACTCTGTCCACCTGTGACTCTATTTTCAAGGAGCTATGAACATGTACCCTAGATCTCTCTGTTCTGTGACTCTCCCCAATGCCCTACCATTAACTGAGTAAGTCCTCCCCTGGTTCAGTCTACCAAAATGTTTCGCATTTGTCTAAATTAAACTCCACCTGTCATTCGTCAGCCATTGGCCCAATTGATCAAGATCCCGTTGCAATTGGGGATAACGTTCTTCACTGTCCACCATGCCACCAATCTTGGTGTCATCTGCAAATTTACTAACCATGCCTCCTATACTCTCTTCCAGATCATTAATATAAATGATAAATAACAGTGGGCCCAGCACTGATCCCTGAGGCACACTGCTGGACAGACCTCCAGTTTGAAAATCAATTCTCTACAACCACCCTCTGGCTACTGTCAAGAAGCCCATTTTGTATCTGTTTAGGATCCTGTGAGATTTAACTTTATGCAACAACCTACCGTGTGGTACCTTGTCAAAGGCCTTGCTAAAATCCATGTAGACAACATCAACTGCACTGCCCTCATCTACCATCTTGGTTACCCCTTCAAAAAACTCAATCAAATTTGTGAGATGTGATTTTGTACTCACAAAGCCACGCTGACTGTCTCTAATCAGTCCTTGCATCTCTAAATGCCTGTAGATCCTGTCTCTGAAAATAGCTTCCAACAATTTACCCATCACAGATGTGAGGCTTACTGGCCTGTAGTTCCCAGGCTTTTCCCTGCAGCCCTTTTTAAATAAAGGCACAACATTTGCCACTCCCCAGTCTTCAGGCACCTCACCTGCAACTATCAATGATACAAATATCTCAGCTAAGGGACCTGTAATTTCCTCCCTAGCCTCCCACAACGTCCTGGGATATACTTCATCAGGTCCCAGGAATTTGTCTAACTTGATGCGCTTTAAGACTTCCAGCACCTCCTTCTCTGTAATATGTACACTCCTCAAGACGTCACTCTATTTCCCCAAGTTCCCTAACATCCATGTTTTTCTTAATAGTAAATGCTGATGAGAAATATTCATTTAGGATGTCACTCATCTCTTGTGGATCCATACATTGATGACCTTGTTGATCCTTAGGAGACCCTACTCTCTCCGTTGTTACTCTTTTGCATTTTATCTATTATGTCGTATATTAACAGCGCCCTATTCTTTGCAGATAGAAAGAACATGTACACACATTACATCTTTTTCAGCTAAACAGAATAAGTGGAAGCTATTCACTAGTTCTTCCCACAGGGCAATGCTGACTGATCAGAATCAGACTTGTTTAGATTTCAAATACTGACCGTTAACCATTAGTCACCATCAACTGGTGCATTTTCCATGGCAATGCCTTTACCAATCAGAGTCTACTTCCAAACAATCAAAGTCTACTTCCAATCGATCAGCACCTTCTTCTCATATCCTCTAATCGTGGTATTCTTGCAATTATCCTGATGAATGCAGGACAAAAATTTTGACAAATGGCCCTATCTTACATTTTGATTTTCAGTGCTGAGCGGACTTGACACTGGGAGTATTTCAGAATTGACTTTTAGACCTGTTCTCGGGTGTCCCCTTACGTACTTTGCCTGAAAAAATATCTGCAATTCCAAATCGTGCTGTAAAAGCCTGTGGGCGGGGTTTAATGCGCCCGAAATCCTGCAGCTCTGATCAGCGCCTCCAACTGCACATGTGCTGAAAGGAAATGAAAGAATGCGGCTCCCCTACCACATTACTCCCAAGCCGGATGATGCCTCTCCCTGGTCCCCACAGACATTGCCGCACTCCCACAACATTACTAACCCCCTTATCCCCCCAAACCCCTCGCCAGACTGATCACAGGCAGAGTGGCAGCAGACTCTCCTCCTCCTTCTGATCACAAGTAGATCCCCCCTTGTCCCTCATTGATCACAGGCAGAATGGCAGCGGATCCCCCCACTTCCCCCCTCCCCCCCACGCATCAATCTCAAGCAGAGTGCCGCCGGACGTGCGGCACTTATCTCCTCACTAGCTGGAGCGCCTGAATCGGACTTTTGTAGAGCATGTCTGTTTCACGCTGATTCTGGATGGGCAAACGCAGTGGTAAAGGGGGAAGTGCTGGTAAGGTTGCACATGCAGCCCATTAAGTCAATTTAAATGTGGGCCCAATTGCGGCCATTTCTGAGCCTTGGTAAAGGGGGAACTGGCATGGAGTTGGGTGCAGATCGCGTTCCTCGCTTTATGCTCGACTTTACCAAGTTTTCGCGTCCGAAGACGAGCATAACTTGAAGGTAAAATCGGGCCATAAGTGTCTTTTTTCAAGCAATACTCAGGTATTGCATAATTCATGGTCAAGTCAATACTTAATCAGGCTTCATTCTGAATTATGCCACAGAGGTCAACTTCGACAATTTTGCATTGCCTGCAGCAAGCCACACTCAAAGATTAGTTTGGAAAATTGTTGAAATCTTGATTTCAAATTTGTGTTCACTTCAAGCATGACTGCTCATTGGCAGCCTTAGATCAGTGAATTTAGTTTATATATTTAATGAGCATCCAATACCAATTCATCAAGATCCACTGACAGCATAATAGCAAAACAAATGTATTTGATGAAGAGTAGGTTTTCTAAGTCTCCTTAGATAGTTCTGTAATTTTCCTTAATATGTCTGACTGATTTGTACCTACCTGTAATTGATTTAAATGTAACATTTTTGCAATGCACTAAAGAAGCATTTTAGGAAATATGTATTACTTTACTGCATCCATAAGACCATAAGATATAGGAGCAGAATTATGCCATTCAGCCCACTGAATCTGCTCCGCCACTCAATCACGACTGATATGATTCTCATCCCCATCCTCCTGCCTGCTCCCCATAACTCTTGATCCTCTTATTTATCAAGAACGCATCTATCTCTGTCTTAAAGACACTTGATGACCTGGCCTCCACAGCCCTTTGTGGCAATGAGTTCCATAGATTCACCACCCTCTGCTTGAAGACGTTCCTCCTCATCTCAGTTTAAAGGAATGTCCCTTCACGTTGAGGTTGTGCCTTTGAGTTCTTGCTCCCCCACTAATGAAAACATCCTCTCCATTCCACTCTATCTCAATCTCTCCGTATTCTGTAAGTTTTAATTAGATGTCCTCCCCCCCCGCCCCCCATCCTTCTAAAATGTGTAAATGTCATGTATAGTTTGCTATATAAGCCACATGGCCTAGAAAGATCCCAGATTTGATCCCTTGATAAGGGTAAAAATTATTCCTTCAGTTAAGAAAGTGCCAGAGTGCAACAGTTGGTTTTAGTATTCCTGTTTTGATTTTTTTCCAAATTCTAGTAAAGCATTAAAATTCTCTGGATAGCACTATATGACTAAATATCTCAATTAGTAAAACAAAGGAGATGGTTTGTATGCCTTTGGTCTTAACAGACTTGTAATGGTATTAAACTTGGTTCAGTAGCCTTACTGTCCTATTATCACTAGCAATGTATTCGGCACCATTTTGAAAGGGTGCTGGGTGTCCAAAGTAACTGCCTGTTTCTGATGATGGACCCCTTTTCATACAGACATCTGGATTCATAATGTGAGTAGGCCCTGATTGACATTTTAGATTGGAACTGGAGCAGTATGGGCTTTGCACATTCTGACTAATTTATGGATGACGAACCATTGGGATCTCACTGTAGACTAACCTTAAATCTCATCAAATAGCTCTTTGTTTCAATATATGCGACTAATCGATACCTGAAAATAACAAATGTAACATTTTGCAATGCACTAAAGGAGGTTTTTAAATAAGATGTATTTTGGGGGGCCCTGAGGGAAGAAGGGAGCCATCTTTGCTTTGTAAGTCCCATTTTCTGCAATCACAACCATGTCAACTATAACTTAACTTGCTGATGATCATGCTAGCCTGATTGTCATTTCAGCAAGCTACATTGGGTTACCTGCTTGCCACCACTCAGATTACATGTCAAATTTAAATGAGATTGTTGTAAAATTGTGGGCTCTTCTTTGTTGCAAAACAGACATCTAGGTGGAGTGCTCTGTTATTGGTAGTTCTGGCCATCTAACAGTTGTAATTGAATGCTAGGTTTTCAATTGGTCAAAGAATTATGCTGAAGATTTCTGACAAATGAAAGATAATAACTGTCAACAATTTGGCTACAGGTTCAACAGTATGCTGGACTAATCTGAATCTCAGTATAGTTTCCTCCCTATTGTAATATTTTGCTTTGTTCATGAAGATTGTTCAGACTGGCCAGTTTGAATTTGATAATGCTTATTAGGATATCTACTTTTTTGATGGCTTTCATTGGAGATGTTCAAAAATACATTCCTGATCTTCATTCATTCTGCACTTCTGCAAATTAAGGGAGTTGGGTAAGAGAGATTCACCTCAGAATTGAACCTTTAAGCAGATACTCAGCATTTTGCATATTTTTCCACTCAAATCAATAATTAAATGCAACAGATTTGGTACCACTGCAAGTATTTCTTTGGGCCCAGTGATGGTGATAATTCCTTTAATTGAGCTGAGCATCTTGCTCTTATGAGAATTGAATTACTTGTATAATGGTATAATCCAATGGTACAATGGTATACTTATATTAGACAGCCCAAGAACCAACAATGCACTTTCTCTCTTTCGTTACTCTTGGGGAGATGAGAGGGCATTCTCCAGGTCCGCTAGCTCCTGGTGGGAATTGCAATTGACCTGGAGAATCAGGCAAGAAATGGGATAATTATTCAAAGTGTCTCTTAAATGCGATTAGTGGGCTTGTAGCCCAACATGGTGGCACAGTGGTTAGCACTGCTGCCTCAAAGCTCCAGGGACCTGTGTTCAATTCCCAGCTTGGGTCACTGCCTGTGTGGAGTTTGCACGTTCTCCTATGTCTGCATGGGTTTTGTCCGGATGCTCTGGTTTCCTGCCACAGTCCAAAAATGTGCAGGTTAGGTGAATTGGCCGTGCTAAATTCTCTCTTGGTGTATATAAGAACAGAAGAAATAGGAGCAGGAGTAGGCCAACTAGCCCTTCGAGCCTGCCCCGCCATTCAATAAGATCATGGCTGATCTGTCGTGGCTCAGTTCCACATTCCCGCCCTCTCCCCATAACCCTTAATCCCCTCTCTTATCAAAAACCCATCAACCCGCATCTTAAAAATATTTAGCGAGGTAGCCTCCACCACTTCAACGGGCAGAGCAAGCAGGCGCTGGAGTATGGCGACTAGGGGATTTTCACAGTAACTTCATTGCAGTGTAAATGTAAGCCTACTTGTGACAAATAAATAAACTTTACAAATCAACTCCCTCCTACTATGCACCTGGCTCCCCAGTGGGATGTACACTGGGCAGACTTTGTTAAAGGTCCTGATAATCATGGACCTGGCATGTTGGACCTCTGAGCGGTGTCAAGGAGGTAGGTCCAGTGTTCATGTGTCCTCTGCCACTTCCAGCTTGGAGAGGAAAGGTCCCCTAGGGTCCTGGGTGTTGGGTAGGCTTGTGTTGAGGCAAGTGGTTGATCTCAACACTGTCCTCTGGGATAGGGGTCACATGGCTGGACTGCCCTTTATAGCTCTGTAAAAAGTCTCACAACACCAGGTTAAAGTCCAACAAGTTTATTTGATAGTAAACTCACTAGCTTTCGGGGTTTGCCCCTTCGTCAGGTGAGTGGAGAGTTCCACTCACCTCACGAAGGGCCAAACCCCAACAGCTAGTGAGTTTATTATCAAATAAACTTGTTGACTTTAACCTGGTGTTGTGAGACTTTTTACTGTGTTTACCCCAGTCCAGTGCCGGCATCTGCACATCATGACTTTATAGCCCTGGCAGATCTGAACATCACCCAGGCATGATGATTTCAGGCAGCTCTCTACTTAACATCTTCATTCCTGCCTGTCACCTGTGAAAAGTTTGAAGTGGCCAGGTCACTTTAATCTCCATGCTCCTGGTCACTTGACATGCTTTTTAAACCATAGCAGCACTCCATTCTGCAACAAGGAATTCCCTTTCTTTGAGAAGCTGCAAGTCTGAGCAAACCCCATTGAAGTCTTCCAACTGTCAGAAGACAATCACTCTCATTAATGGGCAGGGGGAGGGGGGCATGGATTTCCTATCTCACAGCTGTTCACTCAGCCTCATTGTTTTAATGCTGCATTTATTTTAAGTCTCTGAACCTTCATAGAAAACTCATAGTCTTTGAAATGCCTTTGAACACTTTGGAACCCTTTGTTTCCATTCAGTTTCAGTCCAGTCCTTTTATCATCTCTTTGGTTGATTGCTTAACGGTTTTTACTCAGCATGCATTTAGCTGTGTTTATTTTCTTTCTCTTCCAACTTGAGTGCATCTGAATGACCACCCCACCAAATCCCCCACCTGGCTTCACTGCATTTATCTGAACTGTAATATTTATAAACATTCTATGTCTGATTGACACCTCTTCAAATGGGTTAAGTGGTTCGACCCCTTTGGTGCGGGGCAGGGGAAGAGATGCTCCTCTTTGCTGAGGAGTAGGTGGTGCTCCCCTGGTCAGCAGTGAAGGGGAGGGGGTCACCATTTCCATCTTGAGGAGCTGGGGGGCAAGGGGGCCCTTCTCTGATCATAGTGACCGGCGTGGCCTTTCCCAATCTCTGAAAGGCGGGCTGGCTGGCATGATTTGCGGTATGCATAAATTTGCATCCTTCAAGTGGGAGACTCCCACCTGCCAGATGCTGCTAGTGCCAGCAGGAAACCCTCAGTTTTCCTATTAGCATGGGCATTTAGTCCAGATTTGGAAGAACCAACGCCTTCATGTTTGTGCAGCTCCCCCTCTTCCATTTGGTATGTGCATGGTTCTTCTTTTATATTGGCCTCAAATTTGTATTGTCACTATTTTTAGCTAATTGAAACTCATGCTACTTTAGCTGTGTTTTCCCATCAGCCATAATTCACTAACAAAAGTACGTCACTCTTAACTTCTATTCGACATTAGATTTTAACTATTTCAAAGTGTCCTTATTATAGCTGCAAATCAATATACTTCCAAGGATCAAATGTTCTGAATATGGGTCAGCTGCAGATGCTATTTCAGTTACAGTTGCAAAAAATGTTATTGGTGTCTTAATTTTTATTGGGAATGGCTCACATTGTCCCATATCCATTTGTAGTAAGACATAACCTTAGGGAGAAATAATAGCACACCTTGTGATCTGGACTGGATAATCATGTCTTTCCCATGTATTTATTTTAATCTCCAAAGAAAGATTGAATTCACATGACATAAATTTTGGTTCAAAATGTCAGCTGCTCTTATTCCCCAAATACATGAAACTTGGCCCAGAAGTTCAGTTTCCTGGAGGGAATCGTGCTTCAGAGGTAGAAGATGTGCTGCAGAAGCCCTCAGAGATCCCCAAACAAGGATTGTGTGGAAATTGCCTTGAAAGTTTAAACTTCTGATGGGCAACTACCTTGCACTGGGAGCTATCCGATACTCCAATTTATGTTGGAGACTTTGAATTGTTCCAACTCCCTTTGCAGAATAGTTACCAAGGAAAAGGTAGAAGGATTAAAACTACTTCTGATTGCTGGTTGGCACCTCCACTGGAACCACCCACACCCCTAAATAACACCCATCTGACTACTCCCCTGAACCTCCTGACTGCTCCTCTTTTACCTACTAACCATTGACTACCTTCCTGATCTCCCCATTTACCTTCCTGTCCCCATGATGACCCCATCTCTGATTACCCCCTAATCTCTCCATAAACGTATCTAGTGTACAACAACTAGTGCTGACCCTGTTCTTGAACATAAGAACCTAAGAACCAGAAGCAGAAGTAAGCAATTCACCCTTGCCAACTTGCTCCGTCATTCAATAATTTTATGCCTGAGCTCATCACGGCCATATCCCACCTTCCTACCAGCTCCCTCTAACCCTTCATCTCTCTACTAATTAAAAACCTATCTATCTCCTCCTTATATTTTTTCAGTGTTCTGGCATCCGTTGCACTCTGAGGTAGAGAATTCCACAGATTCGCAACCCTTTCAGAGAAGTAATTCCTCCTCATTTCTGTTTTAAAAGGTCACCCTTTAGCCTAAACTATGGCCTCTTGATCTAAAATGTCCAACAAGGGGAAACATTTGATCTATGTCTACCCTGTCAGTCCCCTTTCGTATTTAATATACCTCATTTTCTCATTCAGATCTCCTCTCATTCTTCTAACTCCAGCGAACATAGCTCTAAACTGCTCTTCATAAAACAAACCCCTCGTCACTGGAACTAATCTAGTGAAACTTTTCTGAGTGCATTTGCATCCTTCCACAAGTAAGGGGACTAAAACTATAAGCAGTACTCCAGATGCAGTCTCACCAATGCCATATACAGCTGCGTGGGCACCTCTCTACTTTTATACTCTATTCCATTAGTAATGAATGCCAAAATTCCATTTGTCTTCCTTATTTTCTGCTTCACCTGCATATTAACTTTTGGTGATTTATGCACAAGGACACTCAGATCCCTCTGCACCAAAGCATTTTGAAGTTTTGCTCCCTTTAGATAATAAGTTGCCTTTTTATTCCTCCAACCAAAATGGACAATCTCACACTTATCCACATTTAGTTCAACTGCTGAATTTTGGCCTACTCACCTAACCTATCCATATTCATTTGTAAATTTCTTATTTCCCCATTACAACTTGCTTTCCCACCTATTCTAATGTTGTCTGCAAATTTGGCTATAGCACATTCTATCCCTGTATCCAAATTATGAACATAGATTGTAATAGTTAGGGCCTGAGGACGAACAGTGTGACACACCACTATTTGCAGCTTACCTACCAGAAAAAGACTCTGTCCGTTCTCTGCTTCATGTTGGCTAGCCAATCCTCAATCTAAGCTAACATATTACTCTCAAATCCATGGGATCTTACTTGTGTATTAACCTTTTGTGCGGCATCCGATCAAATGCCTTCTGGAAGTCCAGATACACTACATCTACAGGACAACCATTATCTACTTTGTTTGTTACATTTGCAGAACTCCAGTCAAACATAAAATACCCTTCATACAACCATGCTGACTCTGATGGATTGCATTTTGACTTTCCAAATGCCACTTTACTAATTCCTTAATAATGGATTCCAACAATTTCCGAACAACAGATGTTTCCTACTTTCTGTTTTTCTCCCTTTTGGAACAGGAGTGTTACATTAGTCTTTTTCCAATCCACAGTGATTAGCACTGCTGTCTTACAGCACCAGGGACCTGGGCTTGATTCCCAGCTTGGGAGTCTGCAGAGTCTGCATGTTCTTCCCGTGTCTGCGTGGGTTCCCTCTGGGTGCTCCAGTTTCCTCCCATTATCCAAAAGATATGCTGGTTAGGTGCATTGGCCTTGCTAAATTCTCCCTCGGTTTACGCGAACAGGCACCGGAATGTGGCGATTAGGGGATTTTCACAGGGACTTTGATGTAAGGCTACTTGGACACTAATAAATAAACTTTGAAACAGGGGATGCTAGACACAACAATACCTTCCTTCCCCACTTTGCTAAACTCCCACACTTACCTTAACTTCCAAGCTCCACTCTCTGTAGTGAGCACTTAGTTCTGAGTAGCACCCTAGGCCTTGTTTTTATACTCACTGCCTTTCCTGTTTCAGGAAACAGTTAGTTTATTTGCTTTGACAAAGGTTTTATAACAGCTTTGGCAAAAGGTCATCTGGACTCGAAATGTTAGCTGTTTTCTCTACTTACAGATGCTGCCAGACCTGCTGAGATTTTCCGGTGCCTTCTCTTTTGGTTTCAGATTCCAGCATCCGCAGTAATTTGTTTTTATCTAGTTTATGTAACTGACTGTCCCATTTACCTCCAAAGTTCTATGGAGCAGCTGTGCTGCACACACCATCTGGGTCAGAAGATGAGGTGAGAAATATGCATTTCCTGACCTGGATTAGTAAAAAGTAGAGGACTGGCAATCTGACTGTGATTGTCACTTGCTGCAAGGTCTGACTGAAAGAGGGATAGATATGATTAGATCTCCTTGATCCAATTCATACAACTTATCTGCAGCTGAAGTTTAAAAAAGTAATTAAATCCCATTTTAGTAACCAAATTGAAACAGGAACCCTTCAGAATTCTGGCCTAAGATCCAGGGAAGAACCTTGTTGCCACAACCATTCACTTCCTGTATTGCCTATATACAGTGCTACTACTATATGCAAGGCTGTTTTTTGGTGTCTGTCTTTTTTTTCAATCAGTTTGACTGCAGAGTTGCATTTTAGTCAAAACTGGCAATCCTTCCCTCTTTAACAAAAACAGAAAAATGCTGGGAAATCTCAGCAGGTTTGACAACATCAGACAAAGGATCATCTAGACTCAAAACGTTGGCTCTACTCTCTCTCCACAGATGCTGTCAGACCTGCTGAGATTTTTCAGTACTTTTCTGTTATTATTTCAGATTCCAGCATCTGCAGTATTTTGTGGTTAATCCTTCTCTCTTCCCCACTATATTCCATTAAAACAGATGTTAACTTTGGATCATCTTTTGAAATAATTTGTGCTATGGTCTTTTCATAGAAAATCCAGTAACGTAAAACATGCACTTCAAAAGTAATAATTAGCTGTGAAACATTTGATAGATCCCGAGAACATGAAACATATGTCAGTTTGAATTATTTATTTTCTGGTTATAAATACCAGCTCCAACTTTTGAATTTAATTATTTTCCCTTTTCTCATCAATAGTTCCACTGGATAGCCTTCATCAGGGTTAGCTGATTTGTTGCTGGGATGCAGTTTGGTCTTTGCAATGACATAATTAAGAAGGACATGGGAGTTTTGTTATCAATTCATCTTCAGTCTTATTCACAATGTGGACTATGGAACTTGGCAGTTTGAATACCGAATAAATAAATAGAGATCATCTTATTATGTAATAATTCTTTTTTAAATCTAAAGGCATCATAATTCCAGATTACCAGCCACTCAGAGGCAAGGGCAAGTTTAAAAGTCAGACCTTCACGAATAACCTCAGCCAGTATGGGAATTGAACCCTTGTTTTTGGCATCACTGCATCACAAAACAGCCATCCCGCCAACTGAGTTAAACTGATCCCACTTTTTAAAATCTATACTGAAGTAGATAGCATCACACAATTGTAAGGTGCTGACCAACATAAATTGGTGACATGAAGGTCTTGTTCATAAATTTCTGTAGGAAACCCTAGTTCTCCTAGTGTTAACAAGGTATTACTTACATACAATCTTAGTTGAAATGTTTAAAATACAAATGAATATCTTCCCAGAATAATGGAAGTGTAATCAGAAATGCCCATGTGACAGCACAAAATGGACCCTTTACCAATTCTATCTCTGCTCTACAGGCTGGAAAGTTAAATCATTTGTCTCTAGTTTGGCTCTTAGCTTTTTTTAAACAGTTATCTTAAGTTTTCCATGAGTTGTAAGAGATTTTAGATTTTGCAGATAGATAAGTGACAAACCTTTCAAGTCATGCCCAAAATCCTGTCCAGATGGGCTCCAATATTTTACTGGATATCCTTATTCCAAAATAGCAGGCAGAAACCAATCAATTGTTTAGAAGGTACATTAAAACATATATTGCAGTGAGATCAGGGTGATGTCTTGTTTAGTCTTACCAGCCCTTTGGAGGGCTGACAAGAGACTGGCCCTGCTTTTTTTCAGGAAGGCCCTCCAAACAACATGCCAATGGGCAGTAGCAAGGCCAGTGACAGGCCATCCCATTGAATCAAGACCCCAGGAATGGATGTTTCCCCGATTGAGAGTTGCTAGCCAATCAGTGGTGAGCAGCTCTGGTGCCCAACAGCATCACAGAGGAGGCCTTGCCTGCTGCCAGAAGGATAGACATTGGAGTTCCAGGATCGCAGTGGGACCCAGGCAAGTGATGCTGTTGAGGGGTTGATTGTGGGCATAGAGGTCGGTAGCAAGGGCAGAGAGTGGTTCTCAGCAGTCCCCCATTCCTGAATTTGATTCCCTCAATCAGGCACTGAGTGGCTTTGATTGAGGAACACCCTGCCCCCCCAGGAGATGACAAGCTGGCTGCATGGCTTTAGCTACTGTGCACACTGGCAACAGACCCATCAGTGGTGGCAGAACAAGGCTCTTAAGATGTCCTTAATTGGCCATTTAAGGGATTCAGTTGGCAGTGGGAGTGGGAATGTCAACTGTGGGTCTTCCCATCTAAAACTTAATTCTGGTAGAGGTGTGATGACCATGCTACTCTTTGCTTCTGTAACCCATATGAATCATTTTTAACAGCTCTGTCTCCAGACGCCCAGAACTGCTTCAGCGTCCTTTCATCTGGAAACTACATATATCATTTAAATTTTTTATTGAATTAAGGTCGGATCTTCTGACTCTATTATAGACTCCCAATGTTTATTGCTTTCACAACTCTAGCCATGACCTTGTATGTTACACTTTAAGTGCAATAAACCCAGGCTTCTTGAATTGCATTTACATCAGAGTTATTACCAGTTTCTCAATCAGATGTCCAGTTATCTTACATCTAACACTTTAAGCGCCAATCTAAAAGCTATATTCCTGAAACTTAAAGTTATTTTCTAAAACTTGTGAAATATTGTCACAACAATACCACCTGATTTCACATGATGCTACTCTTTCAATAATTTTCTATTATTCCCAACCTGATCCAAGTCTGTGTTTTAGCTTTTGCTCTCCTCCAAATACATTGTTTTCTTTTCAGTCTGCTTTTCTACCTTTTCTGTTTGATAACTGAGCACTTCAGCAGATATCACCATTCCACTCAGTGACTGGGATTTTACTGGCTCAGCCCACCCATTGATGGGCAGAGTGAGCTGAGAAATCAGAATCACATCTGATTGTTCGGCGCTCACTATCTTATGAGAGCTGAATTTCTGGTGAGATCAGCCTCTTGCCGGAAACGAACGAGAGGTTGAATAAATTATTCAAATATATTTTAATGTTGAATTGATGGCACAATGCTGAATCGTCCAGCCTTCTTGCCTTTATGGGCTCTCCGGGAGAGGTTCTCTCTGGCGCAGAAAATATCTCATCCCCATGAATGGGGAACAGTCATGTTGGCCTTGCCAGTAGAAACAGAGGCCATTGAGCCCCCTGGAGAAACTAACGGTAAAGGGGGAGGTGGTGGCCAAGGGGCAATGCCAGCCTGGCATCTTGGCACTTCCAGCCTGGCATCTATGCACACTGGGCACCTTGGCACTGCCCATCAGGCAGTGCCCAGGAGTGGGACCTAAAGGGGTGGATCTATGGGGGAAGGGCATATGGGGTTGGGGCCTGAAGGAGCAGCTCGATCAGGGAGGGAGGGGGCCATTGAACACCCTGCCTACGATTGTATTGGGGGGACGGGGCCTCACTGCCACTCTGCAGGCAATCGGTATGGGGAGGGAGGTATGCCCACTCTGCGATCGTGGGGAGGGTGATGTCTGAACAGTGAGTGGGGCCTCAGGGGCTGCATTTTGGGTAACGTGGGGCTCACGATTGGCCACAGGCTTGGTGGGGGGGAGGGCGGGGGGTGTCTGTTGAGATTGCCTGTAACAGTAGGGGCCTGACAGCTGTCTCCCTCTCTCTGTTAGGCCCCTGCTGCTACTATTGCACAGGTGCAAATTCAGAGGTCTGCACATTCGCAAAAGCTCCCTCAATAGTTGCTATCGTGCATATGCAGACACAGATGTCCATGCAAGCGTAATAGTCCCCCCGCAGGCTTAATTAAACCTACCCAACTTCCGGCAGCAGCTACAATTGGTCCAGACCATATTTCCATGCACTGTGCACAAAATTGGGTGTGGAAATCCACCCAAAAAATGGATTTGCAACTCTTCCATTTTCACGCTGGACAATTAGAATCATTCTCGTAAAATTCTGCTTCGCCTTTCTGTTTTTCAAACATCTATAAATAGGATTCTTCTTTTGGCAGATTTTCTAGGTCCAACCATAATGCCTTTTTCAACATAATATTGTGCAGTCTCCCCTTCAATTTAGTAATGTGACTTCTATTTGATATACTAAGCTACTTCTCTTTTACTCTACATTTTTACTAAATTATGTTCTAACACTTACTTCCATGTAGCTTGAAACTACAAATATGTTCCTTATAATTGAATAGTTTGACCAATATTGATGTGAGACTAACTGTACAAATATTTGGACAAACAGAAAATAGTGTATTCTGCTAAAAACTTTGCTGCTGCTTCCCTTGTTTTGAAGGTAGTTGATTAATCAATTTAAATGTATTTGCAGATTGGGAAAGTGAAAATTTTTTGAAGAAATACACTTTTTTCAAGCTAAGTTAAAACACGCAGGTCAGAAAAACTTGATTGATGGTGGCTATGATTTAAAAAAATCTTTCATCGAAACAATTAAAAGCTGAACCAGGAAAACCAATTATCTTATTAGAACTAAAGATCTTCTCATTAGCGAGTGAGTTAACTGTCAAGGGAGTTTGATGTAGTATATATGCAAAAATGGAAAAGCAGAGTGCATTTTGGCAACCCAGGCCGAGGTTTAGTGTGGAATAGAGGCAGGCTGATGATTATGGCAAATGGAGCTGCTGTGACACTCAGTCATTGTCAGGACTAAGTACACATGGAACATAATACTCTGCTGATTTAATGTCTATTTAAGACGAAGAAAGTGCAGTTGTTAATAGCAAAGAATTGTGTTGTGGCTGAGCAAGCAAGTTCATTGGACCAAAAGCAGGTGGAGAATTCTCTTCTGGCTGAGGCATCCTGCATGAATGCTTCTTGAGCTATCTTCTTAAGGAGAAACATTGTTTGTTTTCATTTTACAATCTATTATAAGCATTTCCCAAATATTCATTTTCTGATGTCTTTCTTCCATTGTATAGTTCCTACTGTTCCAACTGGATTGCCGTTAGCAAGAATCTCGCGAGAGTCAGGAAACGCTAGATTTTGTTTCCCGATTTTCCCCACCCCTCACTGGCCACGTAGCGAGGTTCCTATTCTCAAAGGGAATTAATTGAGGGGTGCGAGGTAATTTTGGCCACTAGGGGGAGGTCATGCCTGGGCAGTGCCCCCTACTACAACCTGGCAAAGGTTCATATTGCCAGATTGGCATTACCAACTTGACAGTGCTAACTTGGCAGTGCCAGCGTGTGCTAGCCTGTGTAAGTGGCACTTTGGGGAGCCCAATTGGAGGGGGGTGGGCTGTTCCCATTATGTGTAGTGGGGGGGAGAGTGCCGAAACCTTAGGGGAAATCTGATAATGGCAGGGGGAATGGTCACTCCCTTATGGGGAGTGAGCCTTACTGGGGAGCTTGCATTTGCGGGGAACTTGCATTGTAGGGGAGTGGGTAAGGGGGAGGACTTTGCATTGATGGGGAAGGAGAATTGAGGGGAGAGTGGAATTGACACTGCTGCAGTGGTTGTTGAGGAATTGGGGGAGAGCCCTCAATAACTATGCATTGTGTGGGGGAGAGAACCTGATGATTTTGAGCTGGGTGGAGGCTTAGGGAAGTTTAGCCTCCATCTGATCAGCTGCCTTTTAAACATAGCAGCCTAATCTCTGGGGAGCTGGTCTTTTCAGCTCTATCAGGCTCTGCTCCATCAGACTGATGGTGTAAACCTTGCCCCCTTATTTTTCTTGTCAGAGTGGCTCAAAATCTAGTCTGAAAATTCGATAGTGCATCTGGAGAGATGCACAACAATTTTCAGTTAGGGTCAGACAATTGCGCATTATGGGAATATTCTGTCTCTTAAGTCAGACTGCTGAAGACATTGGCTAAGGGATTTTGCTTCTGGGAATGACTTTTCATTCTTTAAAGGGAAAGGGTGGAAAGTAATGGCTGGGAAGTGCAGAAGTGGAAAATCCCAGACGATGCGTGAGATTTTCCTCCCCCTCTGTGGTGTCGTTTGTGGTGGCCGGAAGTGGTGCACCATTCGCTGGTGGTAGGATCTTATGATCCTACGATCCCACCATTATCAATGGGGATTCCCATTGAACACACTCATCGTAGCCGGGAAACTTGCAGTGGGCATGTGCTGTCAGTGAGACCGTAAAATCCCACCAACATAAATGCTAGCAAGATTTTAATGATTGCTTACATTGTTGATGACTATCTAATTATTCAATTCAATTTTTTTTCTATAACCAATTATTCCGATAGCGACTTCAGCTGGCTTCAGCTTTGGCAAGCTGTTATCATAATCGTCTTGCTTCTTGCTCAGATTCCAAAAGTGTAAGCACAACTCCGTCAAGGACTGGCCCTTTCACATTTTGAATGATGATTGGTTACTGTCATCCATGAATTCCACACGGACCTGAGTACATTTCATATACTCTCTTTCTTAAGTGAAAAAATCTGTATATTTTCTTCAGGTCTGACATTTCTAGAATCTTTTTAAAACAATTTTCCAAAGAAAAGGAAAAATAATTATTTTTAAATGTTGGTTTTTAAGGCAAAATATATTCAGACCAGTTTAAAAAGCATTGAAATGTAAGATGGTAAATATGCTACTAATCTGTTATTGAAGTTTTTTTTCCCCAAAACCTGTAAACATTAAAGAAAGATTTGTGTCATCTGAGGAATCAATAAATACGTATGATTCCTGTGTTTGGAAACATTTGGTCCCAGGTGCGCAGCAAGTCTGGCAGGCCATCTCTTCTGGCTGGGAACATGGAGGTAAAAATAAACAGAGAGATAGGAAGGCATCATTCAACATTTAAACAGGAAACCGCAAGGACAAATTTTGGCCAGGCTCACAAGAAGAATGTTGGAAGTTAGTCTGGAGTTGTTTTGTTTACATCAAGCAAGATCAGTGAAGCTTAACTAACATGTTTAGTATTGTCACATGAAGAACATTAGTATTGATTGATTAAGTGAACCCAATCACAATTGTTGCTTTGGATGATTATTGTATGATATGAAACAGCTAAATTTTTCATCCTTGGCCTCATCTTACAAACAGTTTTCGTGAAATGCTTTCAAAATGGTTAGAGAGCCATGTAGTGCTTTGTGAAAGCTGTGAATATTACATTCAAACCACAAGGTGGTATCATTGTTATTTAGCTTACCCTATTGTAAAAGTAAATGTTGTGCAGATGATGTGAAGTTCACCAATGCAACCTCTATCATTGAACCTAAAAATATATACAGTTACATTGTTTTGAGGATTATGCATCTCTAAAGATATACAACCGATTTCTTTAGTAAATATCTATTCTTCACATTTGGGAAGTTTAAAGAATGCAGAAAATAATATTTTTCATGACTCTTCTGAAATGCCAGAATTTTTTAAAGAGCAGAACTGTCCACAGATCTAATAGGGTTTACAATCCCATCAGCTCTAGTTTATGGTTTTCCTTTTTCTGGATTAGATGATATAGAATGGAGAGACTTTATGGGCTATTTTGAGATGTTCATAAACAATCACAGTTTTCATGTCCCATTACTGTTAATGTTATTTTAATTACCTAAATAAAACAGATGTACAGAACACATTAACAGATCACGTGCTATTCTTTGGTGCTACATGTATCTATAGTTTTGATAACACTGTTAATCAGAGAAACTAAGACTTCAACAAGGTTGACCACCCCATTTTTCTCTCCACCATCGTCCAGCAGGGTGAGACTTCACTTGCCTTGGTTCATTCTTATCTACATAATCTTAGCCAGATAATCACCTGTAATGGCTCCTGTTCCTGATCTTTGCACAGTTATGTCTCCTGGGGACCCATCTTTAATCCTCCCCTATTTCTCAACCAAATTCTGTTTCTTGATGGCACAATCATAACATAGCATCAGTTTTCATAAGTACTGTGATGATGCTCAGCACCTCCTCACCTGCACCTTCTGTGATTTCTCCAATGCTTGTTTGACATCCAGAACTGGATGAGCAGAAATTTCCTTCAGCTAGACATTGGGAAGATTTAAACCATTGTCTTTGGTCCGTGCTACAAACTCTGATCCCTAGCCACCAACTCCATCCTGCTCGCTAGTAAATGTTTCAAGCTGAACCAGACAGCTTGCAACCTTGGTGCCATGTCTGATCCCAAGATGAGTTTCTATCTACATATCTGCACAATGACTAATACCACCTATTTTCACCTCCATGAAATTGCCTGATTCACCCCTGCTCAGTTCATCTGCTGTGCAACCCTCATCCATTCCTTTATTACCTCTAACTCAACTATTCCAATGCCACCCATGCTCAACCCTCTTCAAACTCAAGGTCAGCCAAAACTGTGCTATTCATGTTCGAACCTGTACCAAGCTTTCATCTCCCTATCTCTGCAATCTCCTCCAAATCCACATCCCTTTGAGATTTCTGTGTCCTTCTAATTCTGGCCTCTTGAGCATCCTCAATTTTGTCACTCTACCTTTGGTGGCCATGCTTTCAGCTGTTAAGGCTGGAACTCCCGCCCTTAACCTCTCAATCATTATACCTCTCTCTTCTCCTTTAACTCATTCCTTAGATTACTAAATTCTTAATCATCTGCTCCAGTATCTCCTCATGTGGCGTGGTGTCAAATGTTGTTCCTTGCTATGCTAAGGGGATGTTTTTATTATGTGAAAAGCACTAAATGTTGGCAGGCTTTGACTAGTGGCTTGGCAATCTGTGACTAGTGACAGCAAAGTGTCACAGAAAGCAGCGCTTGGGCCTCAAGTATTTACAACCTATATCAATGACATGGATGAAGGGACCAAATATATAGTAGCCAACTTTGTCATTGACACGAAAATAGGTAGGTAAGTAAGTTGTCATGAAGTGGTAGAAAGTCTACAAAGGAAAGAGGTTAAATGAGTGGGCTGAAATCTGGCAAAATTACAAAGGTTACACAGGTATAGCAAGTGATTAGGAAGGAAAATAGAATGTTGGCATTTATTACAAAAGGAATGTAATATTAAAAATACAGAACTTTTACTGCATCAGGGGATGTTGGTGAGATCATAACTTGAATACTGTGTACAGTTTTGATTTCCTTATTTGAAAAATCATATAATTGATTTAGCAACAGTTCAGAGAACTGACTCATTCCTTGGATGAAACACTTACCTTATGAAGAAAGGTTGAACATTTTGGGTCTTTACTCATTGAAGTTTAGAACAATGAGAAGTGATCTTATTGAAACACACAAGATCCTACGGGGACCTGATAGAATGGATACCAGGAAGATGTTTTCTTTTGGGAGGAGACTAGAATCAAGGGACACAACATAAAAATAAGAAGCCTACTTTTTAAGATAGATATGAGGTTTTTTACTCTCAGAGGAACTTCAGTGTGTGAAATTTTCTTCTTCAGAAAATAATGGCAGCTGAATGTATTTGAGCTGTGTTAGATTGATTTTTGATAAGCAAGAAATGCAAGGGTTATGGGAGGCACTCAGGAATGTGGAACTGAGGCCAGAACCAGATCAATCATGATCTCATTGAATAGCAAAGCAGGCTTGAAAGGGCAAATGCTCCTGAGTCATAGAATCATAAAATCCCTACAGTGCAGAAGGCAGCCATTTGGCCCATTGATTCTGCACTGACTCTTACCCAGGCTTACCTCATAACTCCACGTAGTTATCCCACTAATGTCAATATCTTTGGACATGAAATGATGATTTGTCATGGCCAGTCAACCTAACCTGTACATCTTTTGAACTTTGGGAGAAAACTGGAGCACTCAGAGGAAACTTACGCAGCCATAGAGAGCATGTGCAAATTCCATACAGTCATCCAATGCTGTGAGACAGCAGTGCTAACATCTGGGAACTTGTGCAAAAAATGGGAGAGTTGTCCCCCACATCAGTCAAGCAACAACCTGACATAGTCATACTCACTGAATCATACCTTACAGACAATGTCCCAGATTCCTCCATCACTGTTCCTGGCCTGTCTGACCAGTTGGACGCCAAAAGGAGATGGCACAATGGTGGACAGGCAGGAGGATGTGGCCTGAGAATCCTCAGCATTGATTCCAGACCCTATGAAGTCTCACGACATCGGGCCAGGTCATGGACAAGGAAGCTCCTGCTCATTGCCACTGTTGCTCTGTTGTCCAAGTGTGGCATCCAAGAGCCCCACAAAACTAAAATCAATAGGAACCAAGGGAATACTGTGCACTGACAGGAGCCAAAGGGAGATGTTTTGTTCATTTCTGTAGCTAATTCCACAGGTTGCTAGTCTGTTGCCAAAGGCTAGCATGGAGGGAATTGATTATAGTTGTTGGAGCCCAATCATCTCAGCCTTAGACCAGCATCAGAGGAATTCCTCAGGGCAGTGTTCTGGGCCCATGCATCTTTAACTACTTCTTCAATGACCTGCCCTCCAACAAAAGGTTGGAAATGGGATGTTTGCTGATGATTGCATAGTGTTCAGTGCTGCTGAAGCAGTGTGCACATGCAGCAAGATTTGGGCAACATTCAGGCTTGTACTTACAAATGGGAAGTAGCATTTATGCTACACTAGTATCAGACAATGACTGTCTCCCACTACTCAGAATCAAAGGACAAGGCTGTTAGTCAGTTGGCACTCTGCCCACCCCCTCAAACATTCTCTCACTCCACCATCAGCACACAGTGGCAACACTATGTACCATCTACAAACTGCACAGCTGCAGCTCACGAAGGCTCCTTCCACAGCACACCTTCCTAACCTGGGATCCCTGTCACCTAGAGGAACAAGGGCAGCAGATGCATAGGAACACTCCTACCTGCAAATTCCTCTCCAAGTCCTATGCCATTCTACCTTGGACTATATTTTTGTTCCCTTACTGTCACTGGGTTAAAACTTGGAAATCTCTAGCTCTGTGGGTAATGTGCACAAGATGAACTGCATGATTCAAGAAGACAGCTTGCCACCCTACCCATATTCTTAGTGATGTCCGATAAATGGTGGTCAACTGCCAGGAGCACTCACTTCCCAGGAAGAATAAAAATCTGTCAAGGCTGGAAAACTAAAAAAGGTTGTTTCCTAACTGGTCAGAATTCATCAATCAAAAAATAATGTTTTGGCATCTTTTTGGTCCAAACACATGTTTGTAGATGATTTGGGTGGCTTGTTGCACAAGAACAATGCATTGAACCAAAGGCAATTTTCTAATCAAAGAAGCACCTTGAATTAGTTGATTCAGGACCATTTTTGTAGACTTACTGGTCTATAAATGTAACATGCTCTGAAGAAAATGTGGGTCACCTTGCAGCTAGTTTTTATTATCATGTCATCTCCTTACGCCATGGGTAGCACTAGCTAAAACAGAAGTATTTAGTAAACAGTATTTACAGAGACAAAACAGCAATCAAGTTGTTTATTTTCTGTTATAATTTTTTTTTATTAGGCCTATTAGCAGGTTTGGTATTGAGAGCATTGTACCTTTTCGCTCAATTAAATATATGCCTCTAAAAGTCATTTAAGTATTCTTGCAACAACTGTAAAACTAGTGATAATATTCAAACGCTTTCAGACTTTTTGCCATTTTAGTTATGTTATCAGCACTGTCCAATGCTATTCTGCTTGAAAATAGGCTGTATTAATCAAATGCAGAAGCTAGTAGAAAATCAGTTTAAAATGGTTTTGTAATTAAATCCTGCTTTGAGGTTGAATTTACACTTTGCATCACTTCATTGTTTCTTTATACAAAATAACATTTCTAGGCTGATCTTTTCTCATCTCATATTTTTGAGCATTTACTTTTGTTTGGTCTTAACATAAGATATTCAAGTTTCATGAAGAATCTAATAGTTCAGATTCACATATTTCTCTTTATAAAAAACTGGTACTGTAGCGTCCACTTTTGTAACTGGCTGAACAGTGCATTGATTGCTTACGCCTAGAGCAAGGATGCTGTCAAGTTGCTCTGTGTTGAGTCATCTATCCATGAAGAGCTACCAGGCAGCAAATAATGCTGTATAGCTGCTGCCTTTTTCCCACAATGTAACAGCAGCAGAGGTACTGAAGAGTAGGTGAGAGGATCCAGATTCTTGGATGCAAAATTTTTTTTTCATCTGACTTGAAAGCTGAATTTGACAGAATGGCAACTTACCTAAATAAGCATCACAGCTGCTGCAGAGGCCCAGAGAGCTTAAAAGCTACAAGAACTATGTCAGTGCTTGTGAGTGAACCGCATTGCTCCTGTGGCTGGTGGCATGAGCCACAAGAATACTACTACAGCACCGAGACTCTGCCAACTTCAGAAATTGCCACAGCTCGAAATCGGACCAAGTTTACTACACTGCGTGATAGTGGCCTGAAAAGCCCCAGCAAAAGCCTGTCGAAGATGAGGAGTGTAAACTGTGACTGGTGGTCTGAATGTGCTTGCTCACCTCACAGCAGCTGGTATGAGCAGGTACAGATAAACACTGTGACTAGTTTGATTTTTTTGTTGTTAGTTTAATAATCAATAATATGTGGCACAGGAATTCAATGAAACAGTACAGAATGGATTATTCTATGTTTTTATTAAAATAAAGTATAAATTAACCTCTATTAAATGGAACTCTTGCTGAAAGTGTATTCTGTTAAGTTGTAGGAGACAGAAACTGGAAAATTATGGAAGCTATGTTAAATTTACAAGACAGTTTTCTGAAGTTTCTGCGCACATCTTCATATCTTAATTTTAAAGTAATCATGCCTTTTGGAATTCAGGAATCCCATTGTTATGCTTAAATATATTTGGATTTATTAAATGCAATTTTTGATGGTTGCTATTACAATGTTTGCTTAAATTGTGTCTACTTTTCTTCAGAACTTGACCATTGAAATGTATTATTTTTTGTCAAGTAAAAAATGAGTGAGGATCATTAGTACAGATCAGCGTGAGAGCTCTTGTTTTTAAGTCTACCTATATTCATCAATAGTCATTAATACATATTGTTAATGTTAAATAATCCTAATATGTATGCAAACCATGATCACATTCAACCAAAGTCACCTAAATATTGATAAAATCTTGTTGTTTTTGCATTGAAGCTCTTAAGCTTTGGAGGAATTGGAGGTGAAATTGCTTTTCAATGAAAACATGAATAAGTGACAACAAAACAGCAGCCTGTTTTAAACAGTACCCAACATTAATTTTTTTGACTTGAAAACAGATTACTATAATTCATTTTGCACTTTCATTAAAGACCAATTTCACCCTCACTATACTTGGTTATGCAAAATGTCGGCTTATACAGTGTTGTTAAAATGTAGGGATGCACTTTTATTTTCCTGTCTCAATCAAGATAAAGAGCCTTTGTATTATGATTGACATAGCTTTTATATAAATGCTCTCAGTTTTGTTTTCTTATTGGCTTATTCTTTCCTTGGGATTGGTGGGTATGGGGGTGGCAGGGATTGGGGTGAGGTGGTTGGCATGTTTAATATCTGTTCTGCCAGTTCTTGTTGCATCATACCACCTTTTGATTTCACAGCCTGGCACATCTGACACTAAGAAGGAAAGAAACAGATTTAACAGGTGAAAGTTGAGGGGTTTTTTTTAATATCTCTTCTTGTCAGTTTTGATGAAGCCTTAATTGCAAACCATTCAAACCTACAATCATGAAGTCTCCACAATTTAAGTCTTTGGGGGGTTAAAATCACCTTCGATCGTAGTATTACATGGACAATAGGGAATTGACAGTTCATTTTACACTGACATGAAGTTAAAGTGTTAAAGTAGGCTCCTAATACACTTACACAATTTTTACAAGACCCAAGGCTAATTTCTTCCCATTTATCATTGGCTTGTCATATCTTTTGCAAACGTACTGAATGATGGGAATTTTCCCATGCATGAGGAAGTAGTTAATCGTGCAAGTGATGTTGGGTCAGAATCCCAACAATATCCTGTCCTCTTCTAACTTTCTGCGGTGCAGAATTGAAGGTGAGCAAGGGAACATCTCCCCCCACCCCACCTTGGATGTGGTGGGTAAACTACTAAAGTAACTAAAAAGTCAATTAAGAACTAGAATACGATTCACCTATCTTGCACTTCACTAATCTACAGATGCATTTCCTGCTACCAGTCTTGACCATAGCATGCAAGGTGCTTATGGGCTACATGTAAGTATTGAGTACAAAAGCATTATGTTATTGCTGAACTTAAGCTTTAGTAATGTCAAAACTAGAGTGTTGCATCCATTTCCAATCACTATGCTTTAAGAATGATAAGAGTGTCCATTGATGGAATGAGAAGGCGATTTCCCAGATTGGTTCCAGGAATGGAACTCTGCTGTCTAGTACTGAGGGAGCATCAGATTCCCCCTCTTTCGGATGAAATGTTAAACTGAGATTACGCTGCCTGCTGGGGTGGATATAAAAGATCCTATGGCACTGTTTTGAAGAGGAGTAGGGCAGTTATTCCCATTGTTGTTACATATTTAAATAGTTGCATAATTGCTTAAAGAGCTGATCGCGTGATTTAATGGTAATGACAATGGGGTATTTCACAGCGTCCTATTTAATTTCAGTTTCTACTCTGTAACAATAATTCCCACAATTAGTTGCAACATTTCCTGATGCAGATTCAAAATAACAACATGTGTGAATCACATCTTTTTGTTTAAATCCCAAAATCTATAACATAGTCAGGACATTGCAGTTATCCCGGCCAATATTTATCCCCCAAATCAACATCACTAAAACAGATTATCTGGTCATCATCACCTTGCTGTTTGTGGGGGTTTGCTGAGTTCAAATTTGCTGCCATGTTTATTACATTGCAACAGATTATATTTCAAAAAGTACTTCATTTGCTGTAAAGGGCTTTGAGACAACCTGTGTAGTGAAAACCGTTATACAGAGGCAAGTTTTTTTTATGAGAAATTTTAGCTACCAGATTTGGTGGGAGGAACTATGGTTCTTCTTCTTGGAACAAGGGAGATTGAAGGGATATATAATGGAGGTTTACGTGGCTATGACAGGTTAGATCAGGTAAAGTGTTACAGTCCTTGGCATACTGTTCTACATTCCTCATTGAACCAGGCTGATCTCCTAGCTTGATCTTCATGGTAGAGTGAGTCATATGTTGGGCCCTAAGATTACAGATTGTGCTGGAATACAATTCTGCTGAGGTTGATAGTCTGCAGAATCACAGTTTTGAGCTGTTTGATCTGTCTTGAATCTATCCTACTTGACATGGTGGTCATGTCATACAACACAATGAAGGTATCATCAGCATGAAGATAGGACTTATCTCTGCGAAGTCTGTACCGTGTTCACTCCAACCTGTATTGACATTGGTAGCTCTATCTTGTGATGTAGATTGGTGAGGACGAGCTCAGATAGACTTTTCCCTCGTCGTTTCTCTCATCACCTGCTGCAAGCAAAGTCTGGCAGCTGTATCTTTGGTCGTAGTCAGCTCAGTGAGGCATGGTGCAGCTGAACTACTGTTGGTGATGGACATTGAAGTCTCCCACCAGAGTGCATTCTGTAAACAGCAGTATGATGAAAGATCGATTTATCTGTGGTATTACTGGTTTAGATAAAAATGCTCACGAGGAAACTGGGAGAACTCTATATTTCATTAGATAGTTCCACAGAGACCTTGACATCCACCTGAACTAGCACAACAGTTAAAGATGGCCTCAGATGGTCTCTCACCTGAAAGATGTTCCATAGACAACTCAACAGTTACTCAGTGTTACATTGCAGTATCAGCGGACATTACATGCTCAACTTTTAGAACTGAGTTTGAAGCTACAAACATCTGAATTCAAAACAAGAGTGCAATAAACAGAAGCAAGGAGACAGTTCAAACTGTTAAACCTCTCCCAGCTTTCAGAAATGGATTTGACTTTGATGTTTGGTCACCATGTTTAAAATATCCATGATGAATTTCAAATGATTTCTTATGTCTACATTAATAAATGAAAATTACCCATGTAATGATACCCTCACACTAGTGATTGTATTCCTTCAAATTAAGGGGTATGATTACAAAATGTAGTTTACAGGGGTAGACTCCATAAAGAATGTAATCATATTTTGAAGTGAACAAATTGACCAGGATGGCATTTTTAGTGCACTACAGTTTGGAGTTCTGTACTTTTGATGAGACATGCACATATCTGGCTGTCCTGCGGCTGTTTTTCAGTGGTGGAGGTGGTTCGCTATTGGCCTCTGGTGGGATCAAGACCCAGTCCCACTGAAGTCCATGGCCATTTATGTTGCTCAGTGGCCATGCTGTAGTGGAACCTGCAGCAAGGGGTTTGCCATCAGAGGGACAAGAAGATCCCATCAGCGAGAAGGGCCGGAAAATCCTGGCTACAATCTGGGCATGATTCAATTGTACTATTTAACAAATCATGGAGTTTTGGACAGATGTGAGTTCAGTTTGTAACTGCAAAATGCCAATGTCGTCTCAATCTTTTTGGAATGATTATGCTTCCTAGGGTTTTCCCCTTGTTTCTGAACACTTGCTAAATTTTATTACTGTGAGATGTGGTTACTTATTTTTCTTGTCATTAGTTTCTTATGTGCTCAGTTAAATCAAAATGTTAGAAAGGAACTATAAGATAAACTGTCTGTTTCATGTTTTGACAGACCATGCTTTACTCCTTTACCTTTCCTTGTTGCAATCCACCCTATTGTTTCCCTTGCTTATAGGAAGTGCTTTTCCCAATATTGTGCTTCTTTTGTATTGTAGCATATTATTTTGTGATAATCATATATGTCTGTCAATGTTATGTATTTAAAGTATTTGCATGATTGCTTTTAAAACTGATCACATGATTTGATGTGATGTCATTAGGGTGTTGCACAGGCTGCTGTTTCAGTTTGTTGTCTGTACAGACAAAAGTTCCTTCAGTAAATCTGTTGTTAGTTACACCTACACATACAAACAAAATTTATTTCTGTTTAAAACCCACAATTCCAAACATAGTTCAGACATTATAAAAATAAAGTTGGTGACAAGTCAGAATTTAGTTTCATCTAGAACATTGAGGAAAGATTTTAAGTAAAAGAAGAAAATGTTGGTCCTCATCCTTCAAATATTAGAAAGCTGAGAAGGAGCAACAACCCAATAAAAGTTGAAGCCAGTACAGGAGGACCAAGTAAGGAGAAAGCTCTTTGTATTGTTTTAAAAGAGGGCTTTTTTTTATTTGAGAAGGATGAGACTGCAGGCAATTTAGAAGCAACATTAGAATGTCTTCAAGCACATGGTCTGCACATCAGGAAAGAAAGGTGTGACTTTTTTCAGACATCAGTCCAGTTTTTGGCTCATGATATTGATTGTAAAAGCCTACATGAAGCACCTATAAAAATTGAAACTATTTTAGAAGCACCAGATCTGACGAGGTCCTTTCCAGGATTTGTAAATTATTATTGGCAAACTTAGCTACATTGTTGAAGCCATTACATAATTTACTATGTGTCAAACAGTCATGGGCCTGGACAGCAGAATGTGAGAAAGCAAAAGAAGATGTTACGGGTATTTGCAGAAATCTGAAGTATTTGTTCATTTTAATCCGAAGCCCCCATTACTGCTTGCTGGCAATACTTCATCTTGTGGATTAGGGGCAGGCATTTCACATATTATCCTTTGGGAAAAGAGTAACCAATAACTTTTGCTCCATGTACTTTGACTAGTGCTGAATCTAACTACGCTCAGCTAGAAAAAGAAGCTTTGCACGTTATCTTTGATGTACAAAGGTTTCATACTGATCATCGACCCTTCACTATTTTTGGGGTGTATAAAGTCATGTTGTCATTAGCTACTAGTCAATTGTAAAGATGGTCACTGATCTTATTAGCACACTCTTCCAATATAAATGATCATCTCTCCAAGTGCCATACTTACTTTTATCAGTTGTGGCATAAAGTATAAGAGCAAGGAGGTAATATTGGAGCTGAAGTGTATAAAATTATGAGGTGCGTGGACAGGCTGAATAGGAAGCAGCTGCTCCCCTTGGTTGAGTGGTCAATCACAAGGGGGCATAGTTTTAGTTTTAGTTTTAAGGGACAGGAAATTTAGAGGGGATTTGAGAAAAACTTTTTTTCACTCAGAGGATGGAGGGAATCTGGAATGCACAGCCTTCGAAGGTAGTGGAGGCCTGAAAACTTACAACCTTTAAAAAGTATTTGGCTGAGTTTGAAACGTCATAACATTCAAGGACATAGGACAAGTGCTGGAAAATGGGATTAGTGCAACTTTAGTGGTAGCTATTCTCGATGCACACTTGATGGTCCTAAGGGCCTTTACTGTGCTGCATGGCTTTATGATTCTACAAATTATGCACATTATTATGCTTACCTTTACCTACAGAACAGTTGTCACCAACAAGTTTTGCTAATATTCTTCATCTTTTGCTGGTAGATCTTTTGCTTGTGACAACTTCTCAAGTTCAGAGATATACTAGAAATTATCCCAGAATGGGGAAGGTGATGGATATAGTATTGAAAGAAATGAAAGCTGGAATGCATCATATGCATTCTGATTTGAAATCGTGCATCAAGAAAGCTCGTGTTGCCCATCCAAGGTGGGTGCCTATTGTGGGGAATCTGAGTGATCATTCCTCCTAGTCTGCATGGAAGAGTTCTTGAACAACCCATGAAGGGCATCCAGGTATAGTCCAGATGAAAAAATTTGCACTTAATTATTTTTGGTGGCTCATTCTGGATGCTCAGATTGAAGAAAAAGTGGGAGAGTGTCAATTCTCTCTGTGAATAAGAAATGCACCATTGTTGTCTCTTGTACACCCTTGGGACTGGCCTAAAATGTCATGGCAACAATTGCACATAGATTTTGCTGGTCTGTTGGAGAGTTACATGTTCTTAGTCATTACTGATGCACATCCAAAGTGGTTGGGAGTTGTTATCATGAGATCTATTACAATTGAACAAACCATTGAAAAACTTGATTAAATGTTTGCAAGATTTGGTAAACCAGAACAGATTGTTAGTGATAATGGTTAACAGTTTACTTCATAAGAGTTTGAGGATTATGTAAAAGTAAATGGTATTTAGCAGATAAAAGCTGCATCTTATCATCCATTTGGTTTGATTTGGTTTGATTTATTATTGTCACATGAATATACATACAGTGAAAAGTAGTTTCTTGCATGCTATGCAAAGCATACTGTTCGTAGAGAAGGAAACGAGAGAGTGCAGAATGTGGTGTTGCAGTCATAGCTAGGGTACAGAGAAAGATCAACTTAATGCAAGGTAAGTCCATTCAAAAGTCTGACAGCAGTAGGGAAGAAGCAGTTCTTGAGTCAGTTAGTACATGACCTAAGACTTTTGTATTTTTTTCCCAACGGAAGAAGTTGGAAGAGAGAATGTCTAGGGTGCATGGGGGTCCTTAATTAAGCTGGCTGCTTTCCAAGGCAGCAGTAAGTGTAGACAGAGTCAATGGATGAGTGATGGATTGGGCTACATTTATGACCTTCTGTAGTTCCTTGTGGACTTAGGCAGAGCAGGAGCCATACCAAGCTGTGATACAACCAGAAAGAATGTCTTCTATGGTGCATCTGTAAAAGTTGGTGAGAGTCGTAGCTGACATGCTAAAAATCCTTAGTCTTCTGAAAAAGTAGAGACATTGGTAGGCTTCCTTAACTATAGTGTCAGCTTGGGGGGACCAGGACACCTAAAAAATTGAAGCTCTCGACCTTTTCTACTTTGTCCCTGTTGATGCAGACAGGGGCATGTTCTTCTTTATGCTTCCTGAAGTTGATGACAATCTCCTTCATTTTGTTGACATTGAGGAAGAGATTATTGTTATCACACCAGTTCACCAGATTCTCTAACTTATTTCTGTACTCTGTCTTGTCATCGCTTGTGATCCAACCCACTACTTTGGTGTCGTCAGCAAACTTGAAAATCGAATCGGAGGGGAATTTGGCTACACAGTCATAAGTGTGTCAGGAGTACGGTAGGGGGATGAGAACACAGCTTTGCGGGACATCGGTGCAGACGATGATTGTGGAGGAGATGATGTTGCCTATCCTTACTGATTGTGGTCTGTGAGTTAGGAAGTATAGGATCCAGTTGTAGAGGGAGGAGCTGAGACCCAGGCCATGGAATTTGAAGATGGGTTTCATGGGTATAATGGCGTTGAAGGCTGAGGTGTAGTCAATAAATAGGAGTCTAGATGTTCCAGGGTTGAGTGCAGAGCCAGGGACATGACATCGGATGTGGACCTGTTGTGGCGATAGGCAAACTGTAGTGGATTTAGATAGTCTGGGAGGCTGGAATTGATTCGTGCCACGATTAGCCTTTTGAAGCACTTCATAATGAATGTCAGAGCCACTGGCCTATAGTCATTAAGACATGCTGCTTGGTTTTTCTCAGGTACCGGGATGATGGTCATTTTCTTGAAGCAGATAGGGGACTCAGATTGTTGTAAAGAGAAGTTGAAGATGTCTGTGAATCTGGTGAATTAGTTGAAAGATTCATTAATCCATGAAACTTTCTTTAAAAGTTTCAAGAGAGGAAGGTTCCTCATATTGTGTGAATAGCTTTTTGGCACATTTTAGAAACACCATTCATGCGACTACCCAAAGTTCACCTGCATTACAACACTTAAAAGAGAAAGTTGAGAATTATGCTTATTTGTTATTACCTCCAGAAACTGCAGAAATAGTAGAGTGTCAACAACAATCTCAAGTTGTTTGATGAGAAATGAGGGCACAACAACAATCAGTTAAACAAGAGTCAGAGAGGTTTACAGCATGAAAACATGCCTTTTGGCCCAACTTGTCCATGTCGCCCAGTTTTTCCCACTAAGCTAATCCTAATTGCCCACAGTTTGGCCGAAATGAGGCAAGAGAATAGACAATAAATAGTAGAATACAGAGCAATTAGAGGTTCCTAAAGGTAGCAGGATAAGTAGGTAAGTAGTTAAGAATGCATCTGAGATGCTTACCTTTATTATCTGAGGCATAGAATATAAGAACAAAGAGTTTATGATAGAACTGTATAAAACATTAGTTAGGCCGCAGCGAGAATACTTCATAAAGTTCTGGTCACTACATTACTAGAAAGATGTGATCACACCAGAAAGGATGCACCTGAGATTTACAAGGATGTTGCCAGGAATGGAAATTTTAGCCAAGAGGAAAGATTGGATAGGCTGTAGTCATCCTGTCAGCTTAGATCTGGTTTGTTCCTCATGTGGGGACTTAATTTGAGTTAGCTTTTTTGATTAGAACTACAGTACCGAAAGGAACCAAAAGGAGGAGGTTGAGGGGAAATTCAATAGAGCCATACAATGTCATGAGGAGCTTAGTTGAGTGAATAGGAATGAAAATTTTCCCATTGGCATAGAAGTCAATAACTAAGGGCCATAGATATAAATTAATTAGTAGAAGTATGAAGGGGAGTTGAGGAGCAATCTTTTTTCCTAGCCATTGATGGATCTCTGGAATTCACAGCATGAAAGAGCAGCTGAGGCAGAAACCCTTATGGTGTTTCTACACCGCTCGTTTATGCACCTGGTTGCGCACAAAGAACTGAAAAGTGAGATCAGACTAGCTTCCTTTTGTAGAGCAAATTCTCTGCTTCAACCCCTTGGCCCATGATAGTAAATCTCTTCTCCTCCCTCTTTTTATGTGCATGCAAGCTTAATAATCAAGTTGATTCTTCACTTGCTAGTTCTCACACATGTAAAATTTCACAAAATAATTTAAAATAAAAATAAAGGAACAAGGAATGACCATCTAGCTGAGGAAGTCTGCTGCTTTCAGTGGACCATGTCCAACTTTTATGATGTGTTATTATGGATTGCTTCCCGGGGGACCTGAATAGCACAGCTAAAACCTCCAAAGTGAGTAAAAGGAAATTTATTCTCATTTGCCCCTTCAATAGAAAACATCTCTCACTCAGACATATTAAAATGATGTTTACATTGATCAGTCTGACCTGTTGCAATTCCCGGATATTTGTGCACCTATTAGAAGAGGGCAACCAGAGTTTCATTTCTTGATTGTATAATTTTTGGACAATTAAAAAACAACTTTTCCAGATTAATTTTCAGTTTTCTCACAATGTTTTTGATTCATCCTTGGCATATTTGATTTGATTTATTACTGTCACGTGTATTAGTATATACTGAAAAGTATTGTTTCTTGCATGCTATGCAGACAAAGCATACTGTACATAGAGAAGGAAAGGACAGAATGGAGAATGTAGTGTTACAGTCATAGCTAGGTTGTAGATTTAGATTAGCTTAATACAAGGTAGGTCCATTCAAAAGTCTGATGGCTCGGGGAAGAAACTGTTCTTGAGTTGGTTGGTACATGTCCTCAGTCTTTTGTATCTTGAATGGTTAAGATTCTGATGCTGGAGGAGTACTGATAAAGTGGGTTGCTTTGTTATAAATGGTGTTGAGTTTCTTTAGCTTGTTGAAGCTGCACTCATCTAGGTAATCAGAGCTATTCTATCACATTCCTGACATGAGCTTTGTAAATGGTGGACAGGCTTTGGGGAGTTCCTCACCACAAAATTTCCACCTTCTGACCTGTTCTTGTAGCCTCAGTATTTACACGGCTGGTCCAGTTAAGTTTTGGTCAATAGTGACCATCAGGATGTTAATGATGAAGGATTCAGCAGTGTAATGCCGTTGAATGTCAAGAGGAGGTGGTTAGATTCTTTCTTGTTGGAGATATTTACTGCCTGGTGCTTGTTTGGCATGCGTGTTGTCACTTATCAACTCAAATCTAAATGTTATTCAGATGTGCTACATGTGGGCATGGACTGCCTCAGTATCTGAGGGGTTGCAAATGGTACTGAACACTACAGTCATACCTGCTTCTGAACTTGTATTGGAGGGAAAGTCAGTGATGAACCAGCTAAAGATATTTGGGTCTGGGACAGTACCCTGAGGAACTTCTACAATGGTGAGAAGACTTGACCTCAAACTATTTTACTCTCCATTGTTGCCTGATTTGCTGAATATTTCCAGTATTTTCTGTTTCTTCTTCAAAATTCCAACATGAACAGAATTGCTGTATTTTGCTTTTGCTGTGGAAAATTTGATTTGATTTATTATTGTCATATGATTTGGGATACAGTGAAAAGTATTGTTTCTTGTTGACTATTGTTACAAGTCAGATTGGATACTTCAAGGTTTTCTATGAAGTTTGCCTGACCTGTAACGTTATGTTGAATTTGGCTAGGATGAGCATAAGAGGTTTCACTTCAGATGTACTACAACTGACCCATGAGGAGCTATTATCAAAACAAAGTTTAATTAAGAATATTGTGGACATGTATAGTAAGGCACTTAGTAAGAACTTTTAACAATTACAAACAAGAAACACAACAACCACAATAATATATAACTCTTAAGGAAATATCTCTAATGTGTTCTAACCAAAGCCAACATTCAATACACAAAGCCCTCCAGATAAACACAATACAGCATAGGGTAATGCCCACTTGTTACAAGAATCCTGTCTCCTGGGTTGAGTGCTGAAAATCCCTTGTGAAGAAACTCAGAAGAGATTGTAGTCGGATCTATTTCCTAAAACACAACTTCTTTAGGGCAGAACCAAACAAAGAGAATAACAGAGAGAGCTTGCTGCTGAACTGCTTCCAAAAACACGCTACCCAAAATGAAACTAAAAACCCGAAGGAAACAGCCCCTACCACCTGCCACAGTTTAGCTCCACCCCCAATGACATCACTGAAACTGTAAGCTGCATGATTTAAGAAAAACTTTCTTAAAGGTACACTGACATGACAATGTACAGACAAAACATACCATTCATAGACTACATTCAAGAGAAGGAAAGGAAAGGGTGTGGCACATAGTGTTATAGTCACAGGTAGGGTGGAGAGAAAGATCAGCTTAATATATAGTGGGTCCATTTAAGAGTCTGATAGTAGCAGGGAAGAAGGTGTGTTGTTAAAGTTTTTACTAGTATCACAGACAGGCTTACATTAACTTTGCAATTAAGTTACTGTGAAAATCCCCTAGTTACCACACTCCTGTACCTGCCCTGGTACACTAAGGGAAAATTTAGCACGGCCAATGCACCTAACCAGCACGTCTTTCAGACTGTTGGAGGAAACCAGAGCAGCAGGAGGAAACTGACATGCACACTCTGCACAGATGATGACGAAAACCAGGAATGGAACTTGAGTCCCTAGCACTGTGAGGCAGTAGTGCTAACCACTGTGCCCCCATGCCGCCAGAGATCTCAGACTTTTGTACCTTTTTCCCAACGGAAGAAGATGGAAGAGAGTATGTTCGTGGTGCATGGAGCCCTTGGTTATGCTGACTGCTTTTCTAAGGCAGTGGGAAGTGTAGATGGAATCAAAGGTTTGTCTGATGGACTGGGCTATGTTCACAACCCTTTGTAGTTTCTTGCTGTCTTAGTCAGAGCAGGAGCCGTACCAAGCTGTGATACATCTGGAATGGATGCTTTTTATGGTGCATCTGTAAAAATTGATGAGAGTCATAGCAGACACTCTGAAAATGTGTTAGCTCTGACTCAGTTTTAGCCCTCTCACCTCTAAGTCAGAAGGGCGTGGAGTTGAGTCCCACTATACGACTTGAGTACAAAAATCTAGATTGTGCTTCAGTTCAGTATTGAGGGAATGTTTTACTATCAGAGGTTTCATCTTTCTGATAAACTATTAAGTTGAGGCTCTGCCTGGTGTATGTTAAAGATCAAATGGGGCTATTTTGAAAAGGAGCAGTAGAGTTCCCCCGATGTCCTGGTCAAAATTTATCCCTCAAATGGACACTATATAAACGTATTATCTGGTCATTATCACATTGCTATTTGTGGAAACTTACTGTGCACAAATGATATCTGTGATTATAGGCAGGATTTTACGACTTTGTTTGATCCGAGACTGGAAAGTCCCGCCCGAGGTCTACGGACCTTCCCATTGTCTGCCTCTCGCCTGCTCTGATTCCCGTGGTGGGCGGGGCACTAGAATTCTGGTGAATTCAAAAGTATTCCATTGGCTGTAACGTCAGTGGTTAGTGAAATAAATGGGTAACACTGTTGCCTCACAGTGCAAGGACCCATGTTCAATTCCAGGCTTGGGTCAGTGACTATGCGGAGTCTGCATGAAATCTCTGTGTCTGTGTGGTTTCCTTTGGGTGCTCTGGTTTACTCCCACAATCTGAAAAATGTGTTGGTTAGCTGCATTGGCCATGCTACATTGCAATCAGGTGACTTCCGAACAGGTGCCAGAATGTGGTGACTTGGGATTTTCACAGTAATTTCATTGCCATGTTAATGCAAACTTACTTGTGACACTAATAAATAACCTTAAACTTATATAAATTAAGTATTTTTTTCTCATAGTTCTTTTTATAACTTTTCCTTTGATCTTTTTTAAGTAGCTTGATCATAAAATAATTTGTCAGCTGTGGTTCAGTTGGTGGCACTCTTGCTTCTAAGTGAGTAGATTCAAGCCCCATTGCTGCAGTCTGGTTGCTATGTGTCTACATTCAAAAAGTACTTCATTGGCTATAAATTGTATTGGGTCATCCTGAAGTTCTGAAAGGCATGACACAAGGGCAAATGTTTCTTTCAATAGGATTTTATTGATTTCTCCATGCAACTTAGATAAACTCCAGATAAATAGTTAACTTTCATCTGTGAAAGAGAGGTAGAGAACTAATCCAGAATACATTTTTCTCCATGTTGTTGTGGTTTCTAATATCCACAAGTTAAGACAGCAAGTTGTGTTACAACTGAGTCGATAACATCAATGCAATGTTCTTGACAACGCTTCTCTGGGGTTCAGGATGGGTCCCAGCCTTCCCTAGAATTCCCAAGGTGCAGAAGGAGGCCATTTTGACCCATTAAGTCTGCATGACTCTCTGAAAGAGCATCTTATCCAGGAACCCCTCCACCCCCACCCTACCCTATCACAGCTGATCCACCTAACCTGCACATCTCTGGACTGTGGGAGGAAACTGGAGCATCTGGAGGAAACCCATGCAGACACGGAGAGAACATGCAAGCTCCGCACCATCACACAAGGCTGGAATCGAACCTGGGTCCCTGGTGCTGTGAGGTAGCAATGCTAACCACTGTACCATCCTTCATCATTCTACCCATGATCATCTTGCTTTTATTTGTCAAATATCTAAGAAATAATCATTTGGGTCCCCAATCTAAATTTCTATTTAGCATGGCTAACCTTTTGTTGATGGTCTAACGACTATTATTTCATTCTACTAGGAAATGGTGCCCCTACTCATCCCATGTGTTTTGGAAACTGAAAACAGTCGGTGCTGGTTTAACATAACAGTTTACTCACTCCACTGGAAACACGCCACTTTTAGTACCCTGGAAAACTGGCTAGACACACTACTTTTTTTCTTCTTAGATTGAAACAATTATAATGGCCCTTTATCTTTAGCCAACTTATCAAAATTTTGTTTGTGGTGCCATGCAACCTTTAGCGACTATACTTTCAGACTCGTATGTTGATTCAGATCCTCAAACTGACCCACCAGCTTCTTGTCAAACCTTGATTGCCCATAACTAATTCATGGTAAAGAGACGTACTCTTTGATTCAGTTCCAGTGTTCCATGTTGTGAGGACCCTGCTCACAGCACCAAGTTGTTGTGTTTAAAAGATGAGATTCTTCGAGTGTGGGCATTCCAGTGACAAAATGTTGGGAGATGTGTCCTCTGTTGCCCTTCCAAGGACTTCTCATCCAGTACAAAGATCTGAATCACAATTTACATCTCAAAGTTAACTAAATCAGTTAAAGAATAAACCCAATGTCTTGTGCCACAGTTTATCCATCATGCCTGAAAGGTTCTCATAGCTAACTTTAAACTATTACAATTCAAACTACATTCACCTATTCCCAAAGATGTAAAACACACGTCTAAATATAAGTTTTAATATCAAATGGATTCACCCCCCCCACATTAATGTGTTATTTTTAGCAAAAGTAGATGCTCTCCTATAGTAAATGGATAGAAATTATAAATCTTGAGTTATTTTAAAACAGTGTAATTGCTTTACGCTGACTTTTTCACTAGAAGTAGCCACTGAGAGAAAATATCTCTCTTCTCAGTTTACTAATTTCATTTAGCTGTTTAATATTTCTGACTAAAACATTAAATGATTTCACAACAAAAACTGAAGCCTCCTTTGCATCAATTTGATCAGTTGATAATTGAATCCATGTACTAATAGTATGCTGGAATTGGCAGTAACTGAGCTGCTAATGTGAAGAACCAGTTCTACACTTCAAAAGCATTGGGTTCATTACAAAGCTCCATGTTGACAACAAGCATATGCACAGGTCTAATGTTTAGAATTGTTAAATTATTATTTACACCAACACACTATTCCTATTTTTAACTGCAAGTCCGGGTCGAGAAGTTAAACTCCTTTTCCTCCTCTTTATCTGTCATAGCCACATTCAGGATAAGAATTATTTTTCATTTACAAAATAGATGAGCTGTTATATGTTTTTAATTCAAAAGTTAACACCTACATTGTAGACCCTGTTTGTTTATGGTGTGCAGCTATTTCAATTAAATGGCTGTACTGTCTCTTTATCCAATTACTTTGTGTGTTAGATAACATGTTGTGGCGATGTGAATCCAATCATTTCGTTGTTTAGCCATTTAAACAATGTTTAAGTGCTTTGATTCTTATTTTGTACTGAAGTTTTGAAATTGAAGACCAACAATTTGGTTGGGAGTGGATGGGCAGAGATTTTATACTTAGATAAGATTTGTGATTATTCAATGCTTACTGTCTAATCTAATACTCCAGTTACAATTTGCCCAGTAGTGTATCTTTAACAATGGTATGAAAGGGCAATAAAAAAATGCTGTCTGCTCAAAGCACATTTGATAGGGGAAAAGCAGAGACATACTGAAACATGTGGAAAACATCTTGAGGGCTGCATCTATGAAAACAATTGAAAAATGCAATGTTATTGTAACATAGATGAGTTTTGTATGGAACCAATGGGTTTCTCCATCCCTAATAGTTGTATTTAAATTCATGGTCACCAAATCCTGCAACTTCTTCAGCAGAAATCTGTGATATTTCCATTTACTCGAAAAGGAGTACAACAAGTATTTAACATTTCTACTAAGTGTGAAGTGACACATGATCAAGTCATTGTGGAAATGTCTGAAAGCAACGTAAAATAAATGTGGGAACTGGTGATAACATTTTTCCATTAACCAGCCCTGAATGTAATTGTTCAAAAGATGCAATGTAAGTGGTACATAATTTTGATAAATGTATTAGACATGAAATGATAAGTTTCTAACTTTTAATATTTGGCACCTTTCCTTAAGTTGGTAACTGGATGTATTTTTTTAAAATAACTTTACTTTCATTATTACTGATCATTATTATATCATTTTAATGTTTTAAGTATTAAAGGCAAAACTATAAATTTTGATTTACAACAATATATTAATTTGGGAAATCAATAATTTGGCTGATTTGTGGTCAGGAATTAGCAATTCTTTCAAATAGACTTAACTGTATTTTTGTTTGCACACAGGCCAGCCCTGCCCCCATGATTGTAAATACAGAAGTACTGGAGACAGTCCCCTATGTAAGTATAGCTTTTTAGGCATTGCACAAATGGCATATATCAATTGTATTTAATGAAGCATAAAAATGTATTTTCCACCATTACGTCTTACAATGGCTTATAACATTGCTTTTCTTCATATTTAAAATGAAGATATTGCAAGAGATGATGGAGACAAATTATGTCTATCTTTGCACCTCTTGTTTTTTTTAGCCATAATTTATCAGTATAATATAACATGGAAAATGAGTTACATACAAAAACTGATGTCTAGGATTACTTTATGTTGGGATTGCAAGCCTATACCTATGAGCAATGTTCACTTTGAAAATTGGGAGATCACCCATTTCTCTCTTGGCCATCTCCACAAACTCCAAATTAATTTGAAATTCCAACATCTTTGTTAGCAATGAAAAAGGTATTAGAACAAACACTGTTTGTTGAAACCATTGCATTTTGAACCAACTTTATCTCAGGTTGACTGAGGATATGAAAACTAAAAATGGATGGATATAACAGTGAAAATGAACAAATTCAACATTATACAATCTCTCTGTTCACTTCTTTGGGAAGTTGAACACCATTTTACAATTACTGTATTAATATAATGGCTTTTAACATTGAAAATTATTCCCATAACTAACCAGGGTGAATGAAGTCTGTGAGAAGATCATGGGGTCACAGGGTATTAAACAATTCCCTTTCTTCCCCAAGCCTTTGATTTCAGTCCCATCGCGACTGTTGTAATGATAGCTCCACTTAGTTCTGATGGTATGGTTCCAGATTTGAATTCTCCAAGTATGCTTAGTTCTCACAGGAATACACCACAAAAGGCCATAGCTGGGATTTTCCATGCCCATTCGTGGTGGCAGGCAGAAACAGAAAATATTACAAGAAGGCTAATAATTGATTTTACGTTGTTGTAAAACTAGGTTGCTATTGTGTGCTCCAGCAGTCAATGGTAGGCAGTGTTTTCTGCCACTGTATGTCAGGAACATCATTTCAATACATTAGCATTTCATTATAAGGAGTTCTCTTTGGGATCATCCCCTCATGCTGGATCATCCAGATATATTGGCGTGCAATTAGAACATGTTTCACAATGGTACACAAGCAATGTGCACCTGCTGACCTGCACAACCTATCTTGCATTGCGCAGTGCTTGCAGGAATCAGTTTCTGACTGCACCAGATACCCAGGAAGTGACCACAACACATACAACTTGAGTAGATTACAGATTCTGGACATCTTCAAGGGGACTACTCTAGATTCAGGCTGCTTCCTTAGTGACAAAAGGCATCCACAAAATTTGTAGCTGATGATGCCCATGCAGCAGCTTCAGACTGTTGCAGAGAGAAGGGGCAACAAGGCTTATGCTGTGGTGGAGCATACCATGGGCGTCCTAAAAGTGTGATTCTGATGCTTTGACAGATCTGGTGGAACACTCAAGCACAGTCCCCAGAGGGTCACATGCAGGTTGTGGCAAGAAGGAGTTGCCAGATGATGAGATGGAGGAATTGCACTTCTCATCCAAAGAGCAGGACCTCGAAAGAGAAGAGGGCGATGAGTTTGAGGATACCAAGGTTGCAGGGGAAGAGGCCGTATCATAAGTAAGATGAGACAGGCCACGTAAGGCCCTCATTGCCATAAAATTCCATCAGGAGAATGGCAAGTAGTAATGAATGCCCTCTTAGAAAAGTGTCCTCCATCATGGGGCAGCATGGACATCAGTTTCTCTTCCTTTCATTATACCAATGCCCCAAAATAAGATTGAATAGATACACATCAGGCTTACATGCCCTGATCCTTTGAGGTATGATGAGCTCTTGGCAGCATGAATTCTTGCTGAGATGAGGTGTTAACTGAAGGCATCAGACATCAAAAGGTCCTGCATTTTCAAGTGTTTCTCCAGCATTTTAGTTACAATGGCACCCTACTAAAGCCAGGAGCTGTTGCACAATCCTCAGAGGGCGCATTCAATGTATGTCTTCAATCTGACAAAATTCCACAGGAGATCCACCTCAAGCAGCAGAACTACACACTTGTCTGACATCAATGGTGAGCCAGATAATTCACACATGCCACAAGGCAGCTGATGAGCAGCTGATGACATTCCGCTGCTGTGAATCCATTTAGAGATGATTCAGACACCTGTGAGGCATTGTTCGAAATCACACTGATATCTAGCACTCTGGGGAACCTGGGTGATTTTTATCCTCACTTTAATAGGACTGCAGTCAATCTGAGCACAAGGACTTTAAACACCACCCTGCAGACATTAAAATGCCCCCTCTTTTACTCAGACATTGTGCCCTCCTGACTAACTCTGGCTCCTGTGCAGTCCAAAATACTCAGCCATCATGAAACCCTCCAAGGGCATGCATCATTCCTAATAAAGAGCACAGTACAACTTTGCTCCTATCCCATTGTTCCTCTCCACATCATCTAAAGCAAGACATGTGCTTCCAGAGCAAGCTCAAAGTTTTACTGACTGCAAGAAATTGCCATTTGGAATTTGCATCAGTGAGTGTTTGGGTGAGGGGACACTATGCTGCATCCTTACTTTGTGATGAGAGCATTGTCTCCGCAATGGACATAACTGCAGGGTGAGATATGCTCAAGTTTGGAAGTTTGAGCTCCAGAATAGAAATAAGGCAGAGCTTTGACACTTTGAAGTAACAAAAGATTCCTGCTCATTGGTGATCTTAGCAGATGTACATTCTCAAAGTCGAAACAGCAGCATACACTAGCTCTGAGTTTGGACTTGTGGCATAAAAACCCTGCCGAGGTTTCTCCATGCCTGGCCACATCTCTCGTCATACATTACACCTTTATCTTTCAAGATGAGATAGGAGAAAATGCCTTGCAAACTGTGGCGCAATGAAAGTGCTTACATAGGTGATAGGCCCATGATATGACATCTGTGCTAAGTTGGGGAAGGGACAATGGTATCACACATGACTGGCAGCAATGCACCTCATCATATGGAGGCATACACGAGGAGATGTGAAATGGTTCTGATTCAATTTGCATTTGTGTGCATTATATACATATTGTGAACACCCATGCCACTTCTTGGGCTCCTAGATCTTTTTAACGTTCCCAAGCCTATTGGTAAGTCTTTGTGTTACTCAAACATCCACAGTCAAGGGGGAGGCAGCCCGCTTACTGCTATGCCCTATTATCTATGATAATCTTGGCAGGTGTCCTCTAGAGGGCCGTGATCTGGAGGCCCTGGCCTTATCCTGTTGTGTGGCTGTCAGCCTGTGGAGCTGGAGGTGATGGGGTCACATGAAGGGAGATTGCGATCAGCTGGAAAGTGCCGGGATCACCTGGGTGGATAGCCCCCTGGTGTCCACCTTTCTTTGGGTGCCTGAGGGCCCCAGGCTGATTGAAAAAATTGAAACAAAATATGAATTTCTCAGTATTGACACTAAACTATATTATAGACACAGATTCTTCAGTTATTTAAATGCTACCAGTTATGGGAAGGGAGATGTATTCTGCCAGTATGGCAATGATTTAGATATTGAAGGAGCAAGATTAAGGCACATGCAACCAGATTACAAATCTGATAATTAGTTTGCTTCAACCCTTATTAATGGCATGCTTCAGTTAACACCAAGTTAAAGCTATTTTCCTCCTTATTGCAGAATTAAGGTCAAGGCCTTGTTCTCGAATTTTCTGTGCTGCATGAATAGAATTCTCTTGAGGCCATGGACAGTTCCAGTTTTGAAAAGGAACTGGGACATATGGTTATTTGACTGTTCCATGATTACAGCATTAAATTTGAAGTACTTTTTTCTATTGATAGTAGCATCAGAGTTCTCCTCATGGAGTATTTGTTAACCTTAGTCATAATTATGTCCCATTGACTCATAAACTCCCACCTCCCTGAAGAACACAGTGACTGCCCATGTTAGGGACATACATTTATAAACACCTTTCCACAAATTGCTGCATTAATAACTGCACCAATCTTATTCTGAAGTGGAAACAAAGAACTGGATTTTTCTCTTTACCCCTTCCACTGCTGTGTAGAATTGGATATAGAAGTATCAGTTCAGGTCCCTGACATCAGAATGTCCATATCCAAAAAAAGAAAGAGTGAAGCACAACTTCAAAATCCCTGGCCTGCCTGCCGATAAGTGCCAATTAAGTAATTATTGAGGCAGTTAAATTGCCAAAGATACTGGGTGGGATTCTCCAGCCGCGCTCGCCCCAAAACCAGAAACTCCCATCCGAAGTCAATGGACCTTTGTACAGGGGCTCTGCTCCCCACCTGTTACGATTCTCATGATGGGCAGAACAGGAGAATTCCTCTCCACTGAGTTTTCACTCCCAGTTGGTTATATGGGAGGGGAACGCAAAGGGGCAACTTGGAAAGCTCCAGGCGAGATACGAGGGCAAATCCGGAGTGCACCATGAAGAGTTGGATGTGACATTTACTGCATGAGAGGTGAGGGAATTGTTATTTGTTAATTTTGAGCATACATTTGAAGGAGAACAACTGAAGTCATCATCATAAAGGGAGTCTGTGATGAGGGTTTGCAGCCACAGAGAATTCTTTACATGGCAGGCTGACATGCAGGACTCGAAGGGAATTTGGGGCCATGGGAATATGCACTCCAATGAGGCTCCTCAAACAGGAAGAAAAGGCAGGAGAGAAAGGCAGTTGACCAGGGTCTGCAGCAAACTGCTGGCTAGCCAGTTGAAGAATGTGGTGGAATTGTGGGGACAAAAAACCTCAAAGAGGACTGTGGACAAGGGCTTACCCTGAAGGAAGGGAGTACGTGGTTCTCAAATTATCTGCAAATGTCCAAGCAGCCATGTCTCTTTCATTCATTTTCTCTTTTCATTCACAGGTTTTAAGTCGGTCCGCCTTGTGTCCAACGAGGGGCATATATGCGATGGGTCGTACTTGGGCTGTTCTTGGTTGTTCGAGGTTGGCCTAGTGCTTCATGTCGTTAGTGTGTGCCTAAACTGGACCAGATACTGGGCAAGATGACAGCTCAGTGACTACCACTGATTGCTGTGCAGACACATGGATTTGGGCCAGTGTGTGTCGGAGTTTGCGCATTCTCCCCGTGCTTGCGTGGGTTTTCTCCGGGTGCTCCGGTTTCCTCCCACACCCCAAAGATGTGCTGTTAGGCTGATTGGCAGTAATAAATTGTCCCTAAATTAATTTCCCTCAATGTGGATGGCCATAAAACATTAGACAAGGGTCATGGGTGGAGGGGGGGACTGGTGGTGTTGGGATGGCGGCGCGGGCTTGTTGGGTCGAAGGGCCTGTTTCCCGGGCTGTTTTTGTTCTTTGTTCTTTGTCTCTCTAGTGAGGTTGGCACATTTATTTGCAAGATGCTTGTAGGGGTATTCAATTGTGTTGGTAGCCATCAGATGTCTGTGACCCTGATGGTCACCGTGGCCTTGAATTCCTATTCATTGGGATCCTTTCAAGGATCAATAGGAGATCTCTATTATTTCCCAGTCAGCAACCCAGCACATCAAGTTTGTCATAGGTGCAATATTCAAAAGAGTGGAGAAGTACATTGAAGTCAGCACTGTGATGAGAACAGCCAGACCAAGCGAAGATGATGATTTTGGGCTATTGTTCATGGAAGGAGTAGCAATCAAATGGGTTGCCTAAAGTCATCATCCTTAGGGGTTTAACCAGTGAGCAGGAGAGGCCCACACCAAATGGTTCGTTCAGCAGGCTTCTCTATTCAGGCTGCTGATGGGTGTGGGGTGCTCCTCTGTAACGGGCCTCCTGGACTAATCTGCCACCCCCCTGCCATAGCCCCCCAACCACCCCCCAAACACTGACCTAAATCCTGAGCCAACACCTCATGCCTCTGTCCCAAAAAACAGCTTCTGATTGGTTAGCAGCCCCCTGAAGCAGGATTTACTATTCCTGAGAGGCCGAAATCTCACCTCCAGTATATTAATGGCTCAGTTTTAGCTAAAGGAAATCTGATGGTTCATAAATTCAGCTCAAGGAGTTAAACAAATGGAAATACTCCTTGATGGTTATAGTGGTCTTTGTGCAGTTATTTCCTTGCTTCATTCCGAATAAACACTTTGGTCTTGGAGTTTTTGTGACCATTTCAAAAAATGTCAGGATAGATATGTTACAATATACATGATTTTTTTCAGCATTATTCTCTTTCCCCTGTCTTATTTGTAGTTTCCAATCAAATAGAGTTGGTCAGGTGACTTGTTTTGATGCCAATGTATATGCCTGCTTGGTAGGTCATGTGAACTGTCCTGGTTGAATCATACTTCTACTGTATTTTCAGTATTTCAGAATTGTAGTGCATTTCCATGACCTACCACACCATGCAACCATGTATCAGCATGCTTTGCCACTATGTTGTCAAAGAGGTTTCTTTGTAGGTAAATATGTACAGCAAATAAAGCCAAAACATACTAAACCATAGATGCCAAATCTTTTTTTAATAAGTCTTCCTTATTAAGTTTTGCATGGACCATCAATTTATGAAGATTTCTTGAACGTGAAATTCAAAAATTTGAATTCTTTGAACAAATGACATTCCATAGCTAATTAAGATTTAACTATTATTTCAGTAAATTGAGCATGACTTGTTAGCAGCTGCTCAAGCTGAGTACTTAAATCCACTGGGGTTCTGCATATTTACAGTCACTACATCCTTTTCACCCTGGGTTCCATTTCTAATTGAAGTAATTACATCTGGCTGTTATCCAGAATTGTAAGTGTATTATTTAGTACTTGCTGTGTATGACTGTTCAAAATTAGATGAGCTGTTAAAATAAATGTACAGCAGTATTGAAACAATCAATCAGCCATTTTCCATTGTAATGAAGGTAGAATTTTCTGAGTTTATACGCATTCCTTACAGTCGAAAGGATTTAAAGCAGCAGCATGCATCTGTTGCAACAGAATTATTTTTACCAAAGCATTTTATCCCAAAATTTGGCAAATAAAATTTGAATGGCCACCTATAAAAGATTATTTTAAATGTATTTAGATTTTTTAAAATGTTAAGATGCTATCATGCATTTATTGTGATAAGTAGGTTACTAATTGCAACAATCTCGGTTGAGACAAGTGACTTATTTGGAAAATACAGAAAGCTGAAATCCCGTTTACTTACTGGTAGAATGAAGCCACAGGTTTCATAGAAACATAAAATAAGAGCAAGAGTAGGCCACTCAGCCTTTTGAATCTGCTCCGCCTTTCAGTGTGATCATGACTGATTTTCTGTCTCAATGTCATACTTAAGCACTCTCCCCATGTCCCTTTATGCTTTAAGAGTCCAAAATCTATCTATTTCCTCTTAAATACATTGAGTGATTTGGCCTCCATAGCCTTCTGTGATAGAGAATTCCACAGGTTCACTACCCTCTGAGTGAAGAAATTTCTACTCATCTGTGTTAAATGGTGTACCCCATATCTTGAGACTGTGACCTCTCATAGACCCTCCAGCCAGAGAAAACAAATCTCTGCGCCCAGTCTGTCCAGCCCTGTCAGAATTTTGTACATTTTAGTGAGATCCCATCTCACTCTTCTAAATTCCAGTGAATGCGGGTCCCATTGACCAGTTTCTCCTGTGACAATCCTGTCATACCACCAATCGCAGTAAGAAGTCTCACAACACCAGGTTAAAGTCCAACAGGTTTATTTGGTAGCAAACGCCACTAGTGTTTGGAGCGCTGCTCCTTCGTCAGACAGTGTGAGTGGAGAGAGCATTAAGCGCAGGTTAAAGAGATGTGCATTATCTCCAGACAGGACAGTTAGTGAGATTTTGCAAGTCTAGACAAGTCGTGGGGGTTATTATCTGTAACCCCCACGACCTCCAGTCACATTGTCTGTACATTTAACTGTTTTACACTGCATCTGCCATGTATTTGTCCACTCACTTAACTTGACTAAAGCTTCTTAACATACTCCCCACTCACATTCCCACCAAGTTTTGTGTCATCAACAAGCTTGGAAATATTACTTTTGGTTCCTTTATTCAAATCATTGATATATATTGTGAATAACTGGGGGCCAAGTATTGATTTGTATGGGAACCTACTAATCACTGCCTACCGGTTCAAAGAAGACCCATTTGTTACTACTCTCTGTTTCCTGTCTGCTAACCAATTTGTAATCCATGTTAATATACCCCTAATCCCATGCACTTTACTTTTGCACACGAACCCCTTACGTTGGGCTTTATCAAAAGTTTTCTGAAAATCATTGGTTCACTCTTAAGTATTCCACTAGTTGTGTTTTCAAAAAAAACTCCAGTGTGTTTGTCAAACATGTTTTCCCTTTCATAAATCCATGTTGCCTTTGTCTAAAACCATAATTTAGAACAAAAGACTACGGAATACAAAAGTTAAATTAGGTAAACACTAAGGATGGGATTCTCCAGCCAAGCTCACCCCAAAATCAGAGAATCCCACCTGAGGTCAATGGACCGTTGCGTGGTTCCACCGCCACCTCTAACAACACACACACACACACACACACACACACACACACACACACACACACACACACACACACTCCTCCCTCCCCCCGGCTATGATTCCTGTGGTGGGTGGGAAGGGAGAATTCCCCCTGAAATTGTACTTTAGGTAACCATCTATCCTCTAAAACCCAGTATCAATATACGTTAAACACAAATTAACAAGCAAATTGAAATTGATTATAAAACTAAATTACATATTAAATGGCAGAAACAACTAAGGCAAATCTTCTGAATTGGCTTGGTAGTCCACTCAGCGTATATGTCAATCTCAGTTACAAAATAATTCAAGAACCTGTCATCGTCATGAATTCTTTCTAACATTTAGCCATGTCCTCAGCCAACAGCAATGCACAACCAACCTATGGGCATGGTATTCACCAAAAATTGCACATGTTTGCAAAACTTCCTTAATTCTGTTTATAATAGTCTGGAAGATGTAGATCCAACAATCGTCGGGTAAAAGCAAGCATGGTAGAAACTATATTTCCCTATTCTCAGCTTCTGGTTCTAGCCTCCATTTTCTTCAGTCTCCCAAGTGTCACCACTGGTTTCATCAACACTTGAGCCCTAAGGGCTCTCTGCATCATTTTATATAATTTCAGCCAGGTTCAATTTCTCCAGAGGTTTTGGTTTCCAATCTCAGTTTCAGTTTTAGCTTTCTTAGAAACTGGAAGGGTCAGTTTTCTCAGTTTCTCATTTTGGTTTCCTCCTCCAATTAGTGTCAGTCTCAAAAAATACAAATTGTGAAACTAAAGATTCTATCACACAATCAAGATGCGATTCCACAGTCATGTTGCTGATGACCCAAGTTTCAATTCATTCTGAAAAGAGATTAACGGGTGAAAACCTATAATGTCTCCATCTTACTTGACCCTGAGCCAAAAATTGTTGAGTTTAGTACTATTTCCAGAACATAAACTTTTTTTTCCTTATTTGCACAGAATTTAGGCTTAGAAGCAGTAGACAAACAGGTTACACTGAATCTTGTCTTCCAACTTTCAGCCAATTGAGGCCAGGATGTAGGTCAGTTTCTCTCAGAGCTATCAGGATCTGTTAGCAATCATTAATCCTAACAGATTCTGAGCCCAGGAGAATAGCACTGACTGGATCTGACCTGCTGAACATTGAGGATAGCAAGAAAAGCTAGGCATCTGTGTATCTGCTAAAACCCCACAGAGGTGGCATGTAGGAGGCAACATCAAGGTTATCAAAGAAGTGGATAAATGTGGTCTGCAGCTTACCCTTCCCAAGACCATGTGATGAAAGAAAGGTGTTGCTCTCTGGTGAACTATTTGTGCCACAAGAACAAATAATCTTTTCTTGTGATATTTTTATGAAGGAGAAAAACAAGAAAAGATGAAAGAAAGTCCTTTTTGACACAAAGTGGGAGAATAATGCTTGACAGCAGTATGCTTGTATGGGCAGCATGAAAAATGCAAGTTCACACATGAAAATTGAGGTCAGTGGAATTATATTTTAGCAATAGATCAGTAGCTTTGGGTGAGTAAGAATGAATAAAAGAAAATTTGTGGAAAATAATGAGCGGAAATTAGATTCACGGTGTTAGGTTAAACAATGTCGAATTGGGCAGGCGTTCCTTCTGTAAAATGCAGCATCAGAACATTGGGTTGGCAAAGCAACATCCTGACAGCCAAGACACAGGAGGCAAGCAGACTGAAATCAGAAGCTCTATTGTGTTCTTAAAATAATGATTTAAATGGTAGCTGATCTAGATTAATGAGCTTTGGAAATACATTTAACATGGTCATGCAGTTTTATATTCTCTGCATGTGCCGATTGAGCAGGTGTAAACCTCAGCAGGTCAGTAAGCACAGCACAGAGGGATTAAATAAATCCAGGTGATTGACTGAGAGAAGGTGTGAACAGCAGCTGTGATTGCAACAAGGGTGAAGGAATGTGATGTTTGAGCAGCTTCTCATAGACCTGCCATTGCATGTGAGGTTACAGAGGGAGGAATTCTTTGGGTGAATCTTATAAGGAAAGTGTTGAATTGTTGCAGCAGAGGCCAATATCCCCATAGGCATTGTTCACTTTGGAGAAGGCTCCCCTAATGAGGAAGACAACAACAGAGGGAGGAAGAGGAGGGCAGGTGGACTGGGCAACTTTGAAGTGCACATCATGTACATGAGGTACCTGGTTCTGTTTACGCAGAAGATGGTAGAAACAACTGTCAATAAGTCCAAGCAAGGAGAAGCCCTTACCCTGCAGGATAAATTTAGAGACGGTGCATAGGCAGTGGTTGAACTACCTTCAGCTATCAGAGCTATCAGAGTCTCTTGCAGTTTCCTTTCAGACTGCCTATCCCATCAGATAGTGACATCTCTGTATGAAATGATGCATGGAGATAGATTCTATCTGTGTTGGAGGACACCTAATGCTTGTCCCTCTGAAGGTGAATTTTAATGTCTTGGACTGTAGGCAGCTGCTGGGGTTCTGTGAGGCATCTTGCATGCTGTAGCAAACCACTGCAACAGAGTGGTAATGGATGCGCTATTTAGAGAGTAGGGGTTTCATCAACTTTGCAGCAGACAACTTCGGTCAGGTCAATAGAACCTGAAGGTTTGGTTCCTAGTGGATTTCCCATTGACTAAGGGGTCATGGACTGCATACATGTGGCTATTAAGATATCCATGTGGGCTGAATAGGGGCATTTATGAACTGTTAAGTGCCATACTCCTTAAATGTTCAAATTATGACCACCACCAAAGGATCCTGCTGATTTGTGCACAATACCTTGGGAGTTGTCACAGCTCTGACATCCTCAGACACTACCAGGTGCCATGGCTGTTCTCTCCAGCACAGCAAATAGATAGATTGTGGATGGTGAGCATGAGGAATGAGACAATCTCCCATGTAGGGCACCTACATTGCTAACGTTGTTAATCACTCAACCTTGCAGAACAGAGAAGGTCATTCAGCCTTTTGTGACACTGCAACAACATCCTCTGGATGATCCCAGGGCTGCTGAAATTACCTGTCACATCCATCCGGGCTTGCTTGGTCTCGTTGGGAGGTCTCCTCTTCCCATGTTACAGCATGCAAATATTCCATTGCTCAATAGATTCTGGAGAAGAGCATGGAGGAATTGTTGTGGTGTAAGAGATCACTCAAGTCTGAGAGTTTTCAATAAGAAAAGATTTATTCAAGTATATGCTGGAGAAAACTATCCTGGTTTCTTTCCCAATGATCTGGCAGGATGTCCCATCCTGATCAAACAGATTGGCACTGTGAACTTGCTATTGACTGGCAGCCCTATTGGTTGGCCATTACTTGGGTGGCTTGCATGTCAGAAACAATGTGGAGCTTGTGGCCCATGTGCTTTATCTTCCACTGATAAGAGCCTACCACTCAGCACAAAATCCTGTTCATAAAATCATTGTGGCACAAAAGGAGACTTTTTGGCTTATCAATACCATGCCACCTCTCTGTAAAACAACCCAGTCAATCTGATTACCCTGCCTTATCCCCTTAGCTTGCAAATTTATTTCTCTCGAATACCTCTCCAATTTCCATTTGAAATAATTTATCATCTTTGCCTTCTCCACACTCAAAGGCAAACCAGTTTTTTTTCCAATGAATGGTAATGACCTGATTTCCAGGTCATTACCGTTCATAGCATAAAATGTACTTCCTCACACTGCTTTGTATCTCTTGCCCAAAATCTTAAATCTGTATTACCCTGTCTTTGTGCCATCAGTTAACGAGAACTTTTTTTTATTGCCTATCTTATCCAAAGTTGTCATAGGCTTGTTCACCTCTATTGTTTCTCCTCTCAACCTCTTTTGCTTCAAGGAGAAGAAATCCATCTTTTCGGGAATAACCTTGTAGCTAAATTCCCTCATCCCTAGAACTATTCTCGTAAATCTCAAGGATCTTAACACCTTCATGTCCTTCTGAAGTGTGATGATCAGAAGTGGATACAATATTTAAGGTCTTATCAGAGTTTTATAAAGGTTTGGTATAATGTCATTGAATTTATGCTGAATATTTATAAAACCCATATGCTTTCCTAATTACTCTCTCAATATATCTGGCAACCTTTAAAGATCTGTGTATATGAACATGCGGGTCCCTTTGTCACCACAGACTATTTAAAACTCTGCTATAAACTATACTTTGCCTATCACTTCTGCCAAAATGTATTACCTCACAATTCTCTGTATTAGATTCCACCTGCCACTCGTTTACCCAACCTACTAGCTTATCTTTGCTAGCAATGGCAAAATTAGCAATTTTACTCTGTATTCCAATCTCTGAAACAACCAATTACCACAAGTCACAGTCTTCTGACCTTAAACCTTATTTTTATCCAAGCTGACATGGACTCCCTTATTCTGTGAGCTTTAGTTTTGGTAACCAACCTTTTGTGTAGTACTGTATCAAACATTTCTTAAGATTCTTCTTAAGTATCTTTTTGGAAGCCAGCTCCAAAAGCATTCAAGCAAAGCTCCTACCAAGATGGACTGGATATTGTGTCCAGATGGCTAAAAAGCATCGCCCGCACCAGGTCCTTTTTTGTTTCAGGTTTCATATGGACAGTGTTCCATTGGAGGACAAAGAAAATACTACAAAGACATTCTGAAGCTCTTCTTGAAGCGCAGCAGCATTGATATTAATGACTGTGAGGAGCTTACTACTAATCAATCAAATGGTGATAATTTGTTCATCAAGCTGTAACATGTTTTGTGTCCAAACACCTTAATGATGAGGCAAGGTGGAGATAGAGAAGGAAAGAAGAAGAAACAAATCTAGCATTCTGAATCCCACTACCATGTGGGATATCCTGCCAAGTGCCAGAAAACCTGCAGATTGAGAATTAGCCTGTTTAGTCACATGAAGGTCCATGGCAGAAACTCACGACCCTAAGTAGACAAAATCCTTGAATCGAGGCATGGCTGACAAGACAACAAGATCCATATAGATATCATTTTCTGAATTCACATCATCAACCTTCGTCCGAATTTCAATTAAGAGTCATCAAACATGATCTGTCTTATGAATCTGTGCTGATTCTCCTTAATTCATCCAGACCTTTCCAAGTGCCTGTTAATCTCTTCTAAAACATTACCCATCACTGATAAATTGACCGGCTTTTAGTTAATAAAAATGCCCTTACACAGTTTCTTGAATAAGGAAGTGACATTTTTCGCTTTCTAATCATGTAGCACCTTGCCAGTATCTAGAGAAAATTGGAAGATAATGGCAAAGAGTCAGCATAAATGTGTCTTTTTCAGGTTGACAAGATGTAATGAGTGGTGTGCCACCAGGATCTGTGCTGGTTTATCTAAATGATTTGAGTTGATGAGAGAGATGGATAGTTTTCAAATGTCCTGTTGATACAAAGAGGAAAGGAAGTAAGCAGTAAATAAGACGTAGTGACACTACGAAAAGCTATAGAATAGGTTAAATAAGTGGGAAAAGATCTGCCAAATAGAGCAAATTATGTGGGTAAATGTGAAATTGTTCATTTTGGCAAGAAGAATAAAAGAGAACCACATGACCTGAATGGTGAATGATTGCAGAGCTCTGAGATGCAGGGGGATCTGGCTGCCTTAATGTATCAATCACAAAAGGCTAGTATGCAGGTACAGCAAGTAATTAGGAAAGCTAAGAGAATGTTATCATTCATTGTGAGAGGAATTGAACACAAAAGTAGGGATGTTATGCTTAAGTTATACAGGATACCAGTGAGACCACATCAGGGTACTGTGTACAGTATTGATCACCTTATTTAATGAAGGACTTAGATGCATTGGAAGTACTTTGGAGGACATTTAGCAAGACTAATACTGGGATGAGTGGGTTATATTTTGTGGAAACGTTGGGCTGCCTAGTCTTGTACCCAATGGAGTATAGAAGAGTAAGAGGCAACTTGATTGAACCATATGGGCACAATCTTACAACCTCATCCTGCCTGACTTTCAATGAGGCAAGGTGGCAAGGTTGGGCATGAAGTGAAAAACTAGGTTTGCGCTGATTTTTCGCCTCCCCGATCGTACTGGCCTCGTTTTGCCTGAAAAATTGGGCTGGCAAGAATCACATCCTAGCACTACTTTTTCCACTAAGTGCCATAAGATTGCATTCTCAAACTTACCTAAACAATGACTCTGAAGCTCTCCCATTTTCTTGCTCATTCGACACTTAGGATTTTTTCATAAAATTCTGCCCAGGGCAGAGGTGGATAGACTCTTGGTAAACAACGGGTGATAAGTTATCAGGGGTAGGTGGAGTGCAGGTTTTAGGTTACTATCAAATCAACCATGATCTTATTAAATGCTCATGCAAACTCGAGAAGCCTATTCCTGCTCCTGATTCATATATAGTATATGTTTGTAAACTCTTCTGCTATCCTAGTTCTCTTTATTCTTAGCACCTGGGATGTAAGCCTTCAGGACTAGGCAACTTATTCATTTGAGACCTTTTCTGTATATCCTTCCTATCAATTTTCACTCATTGAATTTATCTGCCATTTCTGCTTGGACCAATATTTTGTCAGTGTTTTCTGCCTGAATAAACACTGATAAAAAGTGCTAATTAAGTATACTAGCCTTGCTTGTACCTCTAAGCATATATCATCTTCCTTGTCTCTAATGGAACTCACTCCCGCTCTTATTATCCACGTACTATTTACACATTGGTAAATGATTTTTGTTTATCTTTTGTGTTAACTTCCATTCTAATCTCATATTCTCATTTTCCTCTTTATAGTCCCTTTGGACTTATTGCATTTGGTAAAAACTGCAGCAGGCGACGGTGCAGAGGGACCTCGGGGTCCTTGTGCATGAGTCGCAAAAACTCAGCCTGCAGGTGCAGCAGGTGGTCAGGAAGGCGAATGGGATGCTGCCCTTCATAGCGAGGGGGATTGAATATAAAAGTAGGGAGGTCTTGCTGCAGCTGTATAGGGCATTGGTGAGGCCACAGCTGGAGTACTGTGTGCAGTTTTGGTCGCCGCACTTACGCAAGGATATTTTGGCCTTGGAGGGAGTGCAGAGGAGGTTTACTAGGCTGATACCGGAGTTGAGGGGGTTGAGCTATGAGGAGAGGCTGAATAAACTAGGCTTGTACTCGTTAGAGTTTAGAAGAATGAGGGGGGCTCTCATTGAGACGTATAAGATGATGAATGGGATGGATAGGATAGAGGTGGAGAGACTCTTCCCGCTCAGAAAGGACAGTAGGACTAGGGGGCACAGCCTCAAGATAAAGGGAGGGCGGTTTAGAACGGAGTTGAGGAGGAACTTCTTCACTCAAAGGGTGGTGAATCTTTGGAATTCTCTGCCCGTTGAAGTGGTGGAGGCTGCCTCGCTAAATATTTTTTAAGACGCGGGTTGATGGGTTTTGATAAGCGAGAGGGCGGGAATGTGGAACTGAGCCACGACAGATCAGCCATGATCTTATTGAATGGCGGGGCAGGCTCGAAGGGCTAGATGGCCTACTCCTGCTCCTATTTCTTATGTTCTTATGGTATGGTTCTCACTTGAAGAATGAACTGGATGTGCAACATACATCACTTTTTTACTTTATTGAATTCTGTATCTCCCTCATTATCTAATTAGGCTTTGGTTCCCTTGATACTCTTTCTAGTTTCTAGCCTGAGGCACCTCTTCCTTAATAATCACCCATTGTTCTATTACAATTTTTTCTGTTTGCCTTTGGTTCCATTTTACTTGATTTAAATCACCTCTCATCTGATTGACATTAGCCCTCTTTCAATTTAGAAATGTTACTTTAGGTTGTTCCTTGCTCTTCTCCATTGATAATCCAAACCTTATCACAGAATCACAGAGAGTTAAGGCAGAAGGAGGCCATTTGACCCATCATGTCTGCACTAGCTCTCCAAATGTGACTTAGTGCCATTCCCCTGCCTTTTCCCTGTACTCTTGCGCATTGTTTCTATTCAGCTAATCATCTAATTCTCTCTTGAATGCCCTGATTGAACCTGTCTTCACCACATTTCCAGGTAGTGTAATCTAGACCTGAACCACTCGCATCACATTTGTTTCTTTTGCACATCACTTTAAATCTCTGCCCTCTTGTTCTTGATCATTTTGGATAGTTTCTCTCTGTCTACTCTGTCCAGCCCCATTATGATTTTGAACATCTCTATCAAGTATCCTTTTAGCCTTCTTCTCTCCATGGCAAACAGTCCCACCCTCTCCAATCTATCCTCATAACTGAAATCTCTATTTACATGGGTAAGATGGGTATAGAGGGATATGAGCCAAAGTGGTCAATTGGGATTAGCTTAGTGGTTAACCAAAGGGGCAGCATGAACACATTGGGCCAAAGGGCCTGTTTCCATGCTTTAAACCTGTATACTCTATTCTCATCATTGGAACCATTCTTGTAAACCTCTTCTCTCCAATTGGTTCACATCCTTCCTAGAGTGTGGCATGCAGAACTGTACACAGTACAAGTTCAGCACAACCCCCTTGCTCTTGAACTCTATGCCTCTCTTAATAAAGCCTGGAATAGTATGTTTTATTAACTGCTCTCTCCACCTGTCCTGCCATCTTAAATGATTTATGTACATATACACCCACATCCCTTGCTCCTGCACCCTTTAAAAATTTTACCCTTTATTTTATATTATCTCTCCATGTTATTCTTTTCAAAATGCATCACTATAAGACTTGGGAGTAGAATTAGGCCACTTGGCCCATTGACAATGCTCTGCCATTCAATCATGGGTGATATTTTTCCCATCCCCATTCTCCTGCCTTTTCCCCATAATCCTGATCCCCTTATTAGTCAAGAACCTATCTACCTCTGCGTTAATGACCTTGCCCACACAGCCTTCTACAGCAAAGTGTTCCACAGATTCTCCACTCTCTGGCTGAAGAAATTCCTCTTCATGTCTGTTTTAAAGGATCGTCCTTTAGTCTGAGGTTGTGCCCTCTGGTTCGAGTTTTTCCTACCAGTGGAAACATTCTCTCCACGTCCACTCTATCCAGGCCTCGCAGTAACCTGTAAGTTTCACTAAAATCTCTTCCTCACCTAAACTCCGAGTACAGACCCAGAGTCCTCAACCACTCATACATCAAGTCCTTTATTCCAGGGATCATTCTTGTGAACCTCCTCTGGACCCTTTCCAAGACCAGCACATTCTTCCTTAGATATGGGTCTGACAAGACCCTTATATGGCCTCAGAAGTACACCCCTGCTCTTGTATTTTAGCCTTCTTGACATGAATGCTAACATTGCAACTACCTTCCTAACTGCTGACTGAAACTGCACATTAACCTTAAGAGAATCTTGAACAAGGACCCCCAAGGCCCTTTGTACTTCTGATTTCCTAAGCATTTACCCATTTAGAAAATAGTCTATGCTTCCATTTCTCCTTCCAAAATGCGTAATTTCTCACTTTTCCACATTGTATTTTATCTGCCACTTCTTTGCTCACTCCGTCCAAGATCTTCTGGAACCCTTCCCCTGCTTCCTCAAGTACTACCTGTCCCTCTATATGTCTTTGTATAACCTGCAAACTTAGTAACAATGCCTTCAGTTCCTTCTTCCAAATCATTAATGTATATTGTGAAAAGTTGTGGTCCCAACAATGACCTCTGAGGCAAACCACTAGTCACTGGCTGCCATCCTGAAAAAGACCTCTTTATCCCCACTCTTTGCTTTCTGCCAATCAGCCAATCTTCTATCCATGCCAGGATCTTACCTTTAACACCATGGGCACTTAACTTATTTACTGGTCTCCTATGTGGCACCTTGTCAAAGGCCTTCTGGAAATCTAAATAAATCACGTCCACTGACTCCTTTGTCTACCTTCCTTGTGACCTCCTCAAAGAACTCTAACAGATTTATCAAACATGACCTCCCCTTGACGAAGCCCTGCTGACTCAGTCCTATTGTATCGTGTACTTCCAAGTACTCCACAATCTCATCCTTAATAATGGACTCTCAAATCATGCCAATGACTAAAGTCAGGCTAACCATCCTATAATTTCCTGTCTGCTGCCTCCCTTCTTAAACAGCGGTGTTACATTAGCTACTTTCTAGTCCTCTGGTACCCTCCCTGCCTCTAGTGATTCCTGAAAGATCACCACCAATGCCTCCACAATTTCCTCAGCTATCTCTTAGAATTCTGGGGTGTAGTCCATCTGGTCCAGGTGATTTATTCACCTTCAGACCTTTCAGTTTCCCCAGAATCTTCTCCTTAGTGATGGCCACTACACTCACCTATGCCCTCTGATTTTCCTGGAGCTCTGGCATCCCAGTGGTGTTTTCCACTGTGAAGTCTGATGCAAAGTAACTATTCAGTTCCTCTGACTTTTTTTTTGTTTCCTCTCACTTTTTGAAATTGCCCCCTGCACTCCAAGATCTAGTTCATTAATATATATCAGGAAAAGCAAGGGTCCCAATATTGACTCCTGGGACACTCCACTACACACCGTCCTTCAGTCAGAAAAATATCCATTGACCATTACTCTCTGCATCCTACTATCCAACCTACTATTCAGCCAATTTTGTATCCGAATGGCTACCATTCCTTTTATTCCATGAGCTATAACTTTTTTCACAAGTCTGTTGTGTGGCATTATATCAAATACCTTTTTAATTGGACTGCGAACATGTTGGTTGAAGAAATTCTCCTGAACCCCTTTCAGAAATTCCTCCCCCTCCTTTTCCTTTACTCTAACATTATCCCAGTTGATATTTGGGTATTTAAGATCCCCAAGTGTCACTACTCTGTCGTTCTTTCACTCATCTGTGATTTTCTTTCAGATTTGCTACTCTAAATCTCACATTATTTTGAGGTCTATAGAATACCTCCAGTAGCCTGATAGTTTGGTTCTCAACTCTCAAAGAGTTTTAAAAAATGTCAGTTTCAAACTGAAGAGTGCACAGTAGTTTACGGATTATTTGGTTGATTCAATTGATTCTGTTATTTTCACCTCAAGGTCATCTCCACCAAAACTACAGTGTAATCAGAACTGCCATCCCTTTTTCTTTTCTTTATATCCCATCTTCTCAAAATGCTTTCGCTCTGTGAATATTAAGAACTCAGCCTCACTATTTTAAGCTACCTTTCTCTTTTTGCCACTACATCATATTCCCACATGACTACTTGCACTTGTAGCTCACCAACTTCATTTATACATGCATTCTAAACCTATCTTTTTATTACTCATTGTCTCTTAGTCTACTTCTACTATTATCTCTAGGAATCTCATTCTTTTATGCACATTATTTCTCTTTTCTACATCTATACGCTGGTGTCCATCTCTGCCAATTTAGTTTAAAGCTTCCAAACTCCCACTAAGGAACTTCCCAGGAAGAGGTTCCCCATTGACCCCAATCCTGTTAAGATGCAACAGGATCAAATAGATGCCTCTTGCTCCAAAACTGATGCCAATGTACACAGAATCTGAAGCCCTCCTTCCTGCACCATAGTTAAATCATGCATTATCTTCCATTTTCTACTCTTCAAGGTAACTTGAAGGTAACTTCAAGGTACCTTCAAGGTAACTTCTGCTCTAGTTTCTGAAAGTCTGACTGTAAGACTTTAATTCCTCCTATCTCTATGTCATTGATAGTAACATGAACCACAAGCAATGGTAGTTGTCGTGACAGTGTCATTGCGTCAGTAATCCGAAGGCCCAGGCTAATGCTCTCGGGACATGTAATCAAATCCCATCACAGCAACTTATGGACTTGCAATTAATGAAATCTGGAATATGAAGCTAATCTCAGTAATGATGTCCATGACGACTATCAGCTTTTGTTGTAAAAAAAAACCATCTGATTCATTAATATCTTTTTAGGGGAGGAAATCTGCCATCCTTATTCCAATGGCCTATATGTGACTCCAGACCAAAGCAAAATGATTAAATTGCAACTTCTCCCTGAAGTGGACCAATAAGCCATTCAGTTCAAGGGCAGTTGAAGGTCTTGCCATTCCGTTAAAGAATAAATGAAAAACATGCTCTAGTTAACTCCCCCTGTGCAAACATTTTGCACCTTTTTTGTGATGTCCTTTACCCTGGGACAAGGAAATAACACTCTATCCAAGATTCATGGTGATGGTTACAGAAATATCTGCCTGTTCTACAAACTAAAGATCTCCTACAATCATTGCATTTCTCTTTTTTTTGTTCCCTCTAGTGCAGTCCCATACACATTGATTGATGCCATATTATGGACTGCATCCCTTCAAGGTTTCATCACTTCTAGCAGTCCAGTTCCCGTGAGAGTAGTAAACACCCCAAAGACTCCAACATCTTCTCCATCTCTTCCTACTCTTCCAGGTGGTCACTGATCTACTATCCTGATCTCTATCTGTGGGATGGGTTCCCTAATGCTCTGCAGTGATTCCAGTTGTCTTTCAAGCTCAGTTTAAGCAGCTAGAGACACCTCATACACACATGGTTCCTAAAGAAATTGCATGCAACAGGTCTCAGCTAGCCATCCAAAATCTAAAAACATTATTCCCTTTAATCGAATCTAGTCAGTACCTTGTTCAACTATTAATTTTAATTAAAGCCTCTAGACTTCAGTTATCACTGTCTCCCACTCCCCCTCAGACTGTTCCTTGTTTGTTTTTTAAATACCAGAACAGCACCTCTTCCCTCAAGTTCCCCAAGTTTTGTACTCTAGGAGCAGTAGTCTGGATTCTATTCAATTATGTTAATAATATGCCCATGAGGAAGGTAGGATCGCGATTTTCAATATGAAAGTGGCGAGACCATCTCTTTGGCTCCCTATCCCGTTCGAAATAAAGAACACATGACTGGCAGCATGTTAGACATATTGTTAGACATAGCTTAACATAAGTCTGGGTTGTAATGAAGAGCTTGCACAGTCACACTGTTCCACTCTACAGCACACTCTGGTAGGTTCTGGCTCACGTGACTACCTTTTCTAAACTTTGATTATTAGTTATGGCCTTAGTTATGGTCTCTGATATAAACTTAGGGGGAATTTTCCCTGATGTAGAAAAAAGGAATACACAGGAATGGAACCTCCCTCCACACACCCAGACATGGATCACCACCAGACATATTACTACTTCATGACACCGACCACCCCTCTCTCCTGACGCACACACACACACATGCACAGAATCCCTGGTACTTCTTTCACAGAACCCCCTTTTCGGCACGGTTCCCTCCGGATACTGGCCAGGAATGACACCTGGGGGCTGAACTCATGAACTCACCACTGCTGGGTTGTGTTTGTCAGGTGCATGTCTGGGGGACCTGTCCTGATTCCTGTCAGCATGTAGGCTCACCAGTGTGACAGACAGTCCAATGTGGAGGTCAATAAGGTGGAAATGTCAGATCTGCATTGTAAATTCAATGTAAATGGGAAAGTCGGGATTCCCGTTACATCATTGGCAGGGGAGGGGAACAATCGAGCCGGTGTAAAAGCTGTCTTGGATCTCCTGCTCATCTCTATGCCCCTTCTGTCCCCATGCCCTGCAAACTGGGTAGCAAATCTCCCCATATTGTTCAATCCTTTGCTTCCAAATTACAGCCGTATATTCATTTTAATCTTTGAAAATATGTTAGTCAATATTTTAGTCTTTACGAGACTTATTGTTAAAACTTTTGTTTCAAAGTTCTGTGTTGTTCATTTATTTCTAACTGAACTCAAAGTTATAAGAGCTGTTGACAAATTATACCTGCTGTTTGAACGACACTTAGCATGCATTGTCACTGCTGTGTGGGTGCAAAACACTTCTACGTAGTTATTAAATAAACGCATTCTAAATCTGCTGATAGGGCCTGAAGTAGGGGACAGCAGTTCTACTGCAATTCAGGATCTGATTTACGGCCTGGGTTTTCGTGTTGTTCAAGGTCAAAACGATTTTATACTGACAGTTAACGTATAGTCTGATTGTATCCTAAGAATTTAGTCACCTAACAATGACTCAAAACTATTTAAGGGGTGGCACGGTGCTGCAATGGTTAGCACTGCTACCTCTCAACGCCAGTGACCCGGGTTCGATTCCTGGCTCAGGTCACTGTCTGTGTGGAGTTTGCATGTTCTCCTCATGTCTGCATGAGTGTCCTCCGAGTGTTCCGGTTTCCGCCCACAGTCCAAAAGACATGCTGGTTAGGTGGATTGGCCATGCTAAATTGCCCCTTAGTGTCAGGGGGACTAGCTAAGGTGAACAATAAATTAAATTGATCGGCTGCACATTTATTAAGGGTAGCATGATGGCACAGTGGTTAGCACTGCTGCCTCACAGTGTCAGTGACCCGGGTTCAATTCCTGACTAGGATCACTATCTGTGCAGAGTCTGCATGTTCTTCCCGTGTCTGTGTCAGTTTCCTTCGGATGCTCCAGTTTCCTCCTACAGTCCAAAGATGTGCGGATTAGGTTGACTGGCCATGCCGAAATTGCCTCTTAGTGTCGGGGGTTCTAGCTAGGGTAAATGGCTGGGGTTATAGGGATAGGGCCTGGTTGAAATTGTGGTCAGTGCAAACTCATTGGGCCGAATAACCTCCTCCTGCACTGTAGACATTCTATGATTCTGATTCTATTTGAAATTTAAATAAAGGCAATAATTTCTGGAAGTGCTGAGCTTGCAGGTTTTGTAGCATATTTGGAGAATGGAACAGAGTTAACAGACTGGATTTTATGGGCTGCTTGTAAGCAGGAAGGCAGGCAGGTAGACTTGTAAAATAGAGTACAGTGCCATCAGTGGAGTTCCCGTTGCCAGCCCACGATTTTACAAGCAACCAGGGTTGTTGTCAGGTGGGCTACCTGCCTAGAGCCATAAGGGCTTCATCCTGCTGCTCCACAATTTTAATGGGCGGCAAGTGATTCATAGTTTCGCAGTTTCAGATTGTAATGTCTGCCCCCTTTTGTTTCCTTCTCTTGCAAGTTTTAGTTTTTCTCTTTTTGCTTTCAGTCAACAGAACACTTGCTGTTTTGTTTCTTTCTCCTTTCTTGCTCAATTGTCATTTCCTTTGGTGTTTCATAACTATTTGAACATTTAGGAGGCAATTTTACATTTTTTGTAAGAGCTGGGTGGACTTGAAACTGGGAGAGTTTCAGATCCGTCTTTTGGGTGTTTTCAAGCTTCCCCCATGTGCATGCTGCTTGCTGCAGAAGCCTGTGAGTGGGGCTTAACACGCTCAAAACTGCAGAGGGAGGTAGTGCATACATGCAGGCTGCTGATGCAGCACATGTGTATTAGCAGTAGCAGGGGTCTGACAGAAAAGAGAGAACTGTTGGGCCCTTGCTCATACAGGCAGCTGTAAGCAGCTCCCCGCCACTTTCCCGCAATCGCAGGGGCCCATGGCTCAAAATACAGCCCCCGTCGACCCCCTGCCATCTAGAACAACTGGGGACCCGCCGCCCTCCCCCCAATAATCCCTGCAGAGTTTCAGCGAGCCCCCTCTGTCTCCCTCGCCCCATCGATCCCTGCATTTGATCATTTAGGGGGCAATTTTTACCTTTTTTGTCCATGCCACCCCTTTGTTTTTAACCACTAAGCTAGTTCCAGTTGCCCACATTTGGCCCTTCTCGATAAGGCAAGACTCCTGCTACTTAACTCTGGAACAAAAATCTGGCCCATTAGCTCTGTTTCTCACTCCATAGATGTTGCCTCACCTACTAAGTTCTTCTAGCCTTTTCTGTCTTGATTACAGATTTCCAGCAACTGCAATATTTTGGTCTTATTTAAATTTTGCTGTCATTTGCAGGCTTATTCCAGTAATAAGTTATAAAAAATACTGCTTTCCTTTTATTGTTAAATCTGAGCAGTGCAGTTTAATTTCCCATTGAAAATATTCATAAATCTGCAATGATGCAAATGGAGTTAATAATAGAGGACATTAAATGGCAGCTGAATGACAGCAGGCACTGAGCTATGCTAGCAGCAACAGCAGCATGCAAGCTCTTGTATTATTTTTTCTGTTTAGTCTCAATGAAGTGCATGAAGGGGAGTCCTTTCATAGTTCAGGGGCAAGGAAACATTACCTTTCAATTATTAACAGCAGTGTTGTTGAAATTTGGCTCCATTAATATGTGTGCATTTTAAACTATTGTAAATTCCAAGAAAAGAAATCAGAGTATCTATTACAGCATATTTGATATTAAAATGTGGAAATATTTAAATAAATGATCAACTAATGTGGTTATTCTGTAACCAATATTATGAAGTTTGTCAGTAATAGCATTTTTAACATGTTTATCAGCAGCATACATTTTCAATTAGTTTAGGAACTCCTTGCAGCGCTTGCTATTTTACAGGCAGACAGGCTGCAATTGCTAATCACTGCACACTTACAGACTATGTGGTTCAGTGACCGATTTGATAGCTTCATGATTGCGCCCATCATTCTAATAAGATCTGGTAGTAAGACTGTAATTGGAAATCAAATCCCATATCATTTTGAAATGTATTTTCCTGAGGAAGGAGAATATAAGATGTAGGAATGGAAATAGGCCAGTCAGCCCATCAAATCTGCTCCATCATTCAATGAGATATGACTGATCTGATATAATCCTCAATTCTACTTTCCCATTTTATCCCAATAACCCACGATTTCTTTTCTGGTTAAAATCTGTCTATTGCAGGCTTGAATATACTTAATGACCCAGTCTCTACAGCCCTCTGTGGTAATGAATTCCACAGATTCACTACCAGCTGAGAGAAGAAATTCTTCCTTTGCATAAATGGATGACCCCTTATTCTGAGATTATGCCCTCTGGTTCTAGATTTTCCCACAACCTCTTAGCATCTACCCTGTTGAACCCCTGAGAATCCTAAATGTCCAAATAGAGCCACTCTTCTAAACTCCAATGAGTACAGGCCTAACATATTTAACCTCTCCTCATAAGAAAATCCCTCCATACCCAGGATTACCAAACAGAATTTTCACTGGACTGCCTCCAATGCCAATATATCTTTTCTTTGACAAGCAAATCAAAACTGTTCACCGTAATCCAGGTGCGGTCTAACTAATGCCTTGCATTGTTTTAGCAAGGCTTCCCTATTTTTATACTCCATTTGAAATAAAGGCCCACATTCCATTTGCCTTCCCAATTACCTGTTGAACTTGCATGCTAAGTTTTTGGGATTTATGCACGAGGATCCCCAAATCCCATTGTACTACAGTTTTCTGCAGTCTTTCTCCATTTAAATAATCTCATCATATAACATGTGAACTAAAAATATTATATATTGTTCCTTTCTAAATTAAAGAATGAGTATACTTTACTCTAAATTTTTGAGATTGGTCCAAACCTTCCCAGCTTCGGATTGTTGGAGTAAGTTGGGAAATGCCAGGGAAATTTAACTTCCCAGGGATTGAGTGGTGCTGCTCCTGACTGTCAACAAATGCCCCTGACCCTGAAATGAGGATGGTCGTCACATTGTGGAGATGCCGGCATTGGACCGGGGTAAAACAGAAAGAAATCCCATAACACCAGTTTAAAGTCCAAACAGGTTTATTTGTAGCAAAAGCTGCAAGCTTTCAGGACAGGCTATCCCGAAAGCTTGTGGTGTTTGCTACAAATAAACCTATTTGGACTTCAAACTGGTGTTGTGGGATTTCTTCCTGAGATGAGGGCCAGGGACTTGGGCCAGATGTGTGGAAATATCATATTTTTGGGTAGATGCTTGTTGTGCTGCCACTTTAAGAGTCGACTCATGTGTTTAGTTTATGACATCATCAGCAGGTTCACTGGCTTTTATTCAGCCCAGGCCTTTGTACAGTTAGCAACTTCTCAATAAACCTGCTTTTATTGACTGCAAGTTCTACTGGAGTTTACTGGAGTTCTATGAGGATGTGTCTAGGGCGGTGGATAGAGGAGAGCCGGTGGATGTGGTCTTTCTTGATTTTCAGAAGGCGTTTGACAAGGTACCTCACAAGAGGTTATTGCAGAAGGTCAGGGGACATGGAGTTGGGGGTAGGGTGTTAGCGTGGATAGAGGATTGGTTGTCAAATAGGAGGCAGAGAGTGGGGGTCAATGGGTGCTATTCGGATTAGCGGTTGGTGACTAGTGGAGTGCCCCAGGGGTCGGTGCTGGGGCCTCAGCTATTTACTATTTATATAGATGATCTGGAGGAGGGAACCAAGTGTATGGTGTCGAAATTTGCTGATGACACCAAGATTGGTGGAACGGCAAATTGTGCGGAGGGTGTGGAGAGTCTGCAGAAGGATCTAGATAGGCTGGGCGAATGGGCCAGGAACAGGCAAATGGAATTTAATGTTGGCAAGTGCGAGGTGGTCCACTTTGGTAGGAATAATGGTAGGAAGGATTATTACTTACGTGGCGAAAAACTGCAGCAGGCGACGGTGCAGAGGGACCTCGGGGTCCTTGTGCATGAGTCGCAGAAACCCAGCTTGCAGGTGCAGCAGGTGGTCAGGAAGGCAAATGGGATGCTGGCCTTCATAGCGAGGGGGATTGAATATAAAAGTAGGGAGGTCTTGCTGCAGCTGTATAGGGCATTGGTGAGGCCGCAGCTGGAGTACCGTGTGCAGTTTTGGGCGCCGTACTTACGCAAGGATATTTTGGCCTTGGAGGGAGTGCAGAGGAGGTTTACTAGGCTGATGCCGGAGTTGAGGGGGTTGAGCTATGAGGAGAGGCTGAATAAACTAGGCTTGTACTCGTTAGAGTTTAGAAGAATGAGGGGAGATCTCATTGAGACGTATAAGATGATGAATGGGATGGATAGGATAGAGGTGGAGAGGCTCTTCCCGCTCAGAAAGGACAGTAGGACTAGGGGGCACAGCCTCAAGACAAAGGGGGGGCTGTTTAGAACGGAGTTGAGGGAGAACTTCTTCACTCAAAGGGTGGTGAATCTCTGGAATTCTCTGCCCGTCGAAGTGGTGGAGGCTACCTCGCTAAATATTTTTAAGATGCGGGTTGATGGGTTTTTGATAAGAGAGGGGATTAAGGGTTATGGGGAGAGGGCGGGAATGTGGAACTGAGCCACGACAGATCAGCCATGATCTTATTGAATGGTGGGGCAGGCTCCAAGGGCTAGATGGCCTACTCCTGCTCCTATTTCTTATGTTCTTATGTTCAACCCCCCCATGTGCTGCAACTCCACTTTGTTTAATCCTCAGAAGTGCAACATATACAACAGGGCCTTACCTGGATACATAGACAAGAAACATTGCACAGTGTAATAATGGACTAACTTAGTGAATGGCTTACATAACTCAATACCACAACCGGCCCTCCCCAATCACTCCTCACACCACCCCCAAGCAGCCGACTATACCCTTCATGACTCAACCAATCCCTGACCACCTAACTACTCCCCCAACTGACTATGCCCCTGACCAACAATCACACAACAACCCATTCAACCAACTAACACCCTTGTCCTGACCTGACCGACCTCCCAACTTAACTACCACCTGACTGCTCCCCAATCACATGGCAATTCTTGACTTGATTATACCCCTGATCCAATTACCCCTGACCTAGTTACCCACTCACTCACCCCACCCACATCACCACCTAACTGTCTCACTCAAACACTCACATCCCTACTCATCCATTCACTAACTCACACACTTACTGAACATACAATTCAGGAGCAAGAGTAGGCCACTTGGCTCCCTTGAACCTGCTCCATCATTCAATAAATTCATGGCTGATCTGTTTGTAACTTCAAATCTACATTCTGACATACTCCAATAATCTTTTGCCACCTTGCTTATCAAGAATTTATCGACCTCTGCCTTAAAAATATTGAAAGATTCTTCTTCCGTGGTAGAAGGAAGAGTCTTTGAAGAAGAAGGTTCTCTTGATTTCTTTGGCAGTCTGTCGTAAGATCTGGAGAGAAAACCAACGTGTTCTCTGGAGAGAAACACACAGGTTTTCTTGCCAAAACAACACTGCCATTTTTTGTTAAGATTTAGCCCATCATTTTTTGCCACAGATGCAAGTCAGTATTTGCTTCTTGCCAATGTTGAATTTAGGTCCCTCTCAGAACTGATTTTTACAGCTCTATATTCTTTTTTACCTGCCAAATTAATCCCATTCTCTATGTCTTCCCGCATTTTAAAAAATATTTTTGAGTGATTATCGAGCACCATTTTAAATGCTGTGTAATTGATTTTGAGTTATGTTTAATGTTTATTTATTATTATTGTCACTAGTCGGCTTACATTAACACTGCAATGAAGCTACTGTGAAAATCCCCTAGTTGCCACATCCCGGTGCTTGTTTGGGCACACTGAGGGAGAACTTAGCATGGCCAACGCACCTAACCAGCGTGTCTTTGGGACTGTAGGAGGAAACCAGAGCACCTGGCTGAAAACCATGTAGACATGGGGAAAACGTGCAAACATCACACTGACAGTAACCCAAGCTGGGAATCGAATGCGAGTCCCTGGTGCTGAGGCAGCAGTGCTAACCTCTGTGCCACCATGTCATTTAATCGCCAATTGCGGTGAATTACTGAGTAAATATTTTATTCTTGCTCTTTTTATGTATCTAGTGCTTATTTTGAATGGGTCTCTTGGGTAGGCCTTGATTTGTCTACCAGATCCCTTAATTAGATTAGTGGCCTGCCATCTATTACCCACTATTCTTTGTTATTCAATGAAAGCATTCTTCCACCATCAACGCACCTTACCCGAAACAACGATTACCACTACTGTAAAGATATTGGGGTGGAATTTTATCTGTCAAAGTGGGTAGGTTCAGGTGAGTTCAATGGGGTAAAGCCTGAAAAATGTCAGCAATGAGCTCTAATAATTTCTTCCCATCCATCAATAGGTAAGTCTGAATGTTCATCAACCGGATGGAATTTCACTCCTTCAAGGTGCAGATCATTTACAGCCCATAGATACTTTTTAGGTGTGTATCTGCAAGATTACCTGAAAGCTGCCATGATTCCTAGAACCTGCACCTGTCAAGTCTACTGCAGTACCTCCAACAAATTGAGTGGGTAGCTTCTTATAGAACATAATAAGAACATAAGAAATAGGAGCAGGAGTAGGCCATCTCGCCCTTCGAGCCTGCCCCGCCATTCAATAAGATCATGGCTGATCTGTCGCTGCTCAGTTCCACTTTCCCGCCCTCTCCCCATAACCCTTAATCCCCTCTCTTATCAAAAACCCATCAACCCACGTCTTAAAAATATTTAGTGAGGCAGCCTCCACCACTTCAACGGGCAGAGAATTCCAGAGATTCACCACCCTTTGAGTGAAGAAGTTCCTCCTCAACTCCGTTCTAAACCGCCCCCCTTTTATCTTGAGGCTGTGCCCCCTAGTCCTACTGTCTTTTTTGAGCGGGAAGAGTCTCTCCACCTCTGTCCTATCCATCCCATTCATCATCTTATAAGTCTCAATGAGATCTCCCCTCATTCTTCTAAACTCTAACGAGTACAAGCCCAGTTTATTCAGCCTCTCCTCATAGCTCAACCCCCTCAACTCCGGTATCAGCCTAGTAAACCTCCTCTGCACTCCCTCCAAGGCCAAAATATCTTTGCGCAGGTGCGGTGCCCAAAACTGCACACGGTACTCCAGCTGCGGCCTCACCAATGCCCTATACAGCTGCAGCAAGACCTCCCTACTTTTATATTCAATCCCCCTCGCTATGAAGGCCAGCATCCCATTAGCCTTCCTGACCACCTGTTGCACCTGCAAGCTGGGTTTTTGCGACTCATGCACAAGGACTCTAAGGCCCTGACTGATGGTACTTGTTAGCAGCCATGCCAACAATGCCATGGAAAGGTACATAAGATCAACCATGATCTTATAAAATGGTGAAAAAGGCTTGGGTGGCTGAATGGCCGACTCCTGCTCCTTGTTCGTACAACAGGAGCCACTTGACGACAGAGCAGTTTTTGAGCTTCCCACTGCTTGTTAAAAATGAAACTCAGATACCTTGACAGATCTCAGGGTGCCTTTCAATGTACACCTGTAAATGTGTTGAGAATGGTGATTGCCTGCTGTGCCTTGCGGCATGTGGTGCTGCAGGGAGGAGTGGAGCACCAAAATCAGCAAGTTACATATTGCTTGGCATTCTGCACCTCTGAGGAGCAGGGAAAAGAAAGAAAGAGAGAGACTGCATTTGTATAGTGCTTTCATGACCAGTGGACCTCTCAAAGCACTTCATTGTCAATAAAGTACTATTATTGCCAATACTGGTAACTATTGCAATGCCGGAACTATAGCAGCTAGTTTGCAGCCAGCAATAAGTAATAATGGCCAGATCATCTTTTTTTGTGATGTTGATTGAGGGATAATATTGCCCAGGCCACAGGGAATAGCTATTCATGCTCTTCTTTGAAAATAGTGCCGTGGGATCTTTTACATCTACTTGAGCAGGCAGATGGGGCCTTGCTTAAATGTCTCATGAAAAGACTGTATCTAACTCTGACAGCACGTGTTGCCTCAATACCACACTGGACTATCAGCCTTTATTTTTGTGCTCCACCCCTGCAGTGGGAATAGATCACTGAACTTTGTGATTCAGAGATGAGTATGCTACCAACTGAGGCATGCCTGATAAACACAGCTGAGCTGGAGGAAGAAACATGTTGTGGCTGGGATGGCTCCAGAAATACATCCAAAGAAACCTGTGATGGCTGCATAGAAACAAAATTCAAATAATGTACAATAGTGAAGTCACATGAAATTTTAATCCTGTATGTTCTGGACCTCCCATACTGCAGCACGGATCATTCCCATTGTCATAAATAGTTTCATGGTAGGCAGATAGTCTGCATCTGCCCCATTTTACATGTGCCAGTGGAAAATTGGAATGCAGCTAGAGGGAATGCATACAGATAAATAAAAAAAATCCCTGTTTACTATTTAACAAAGAAAACAGTATTGACTTCAGTTAAATTAAATATTAATTTTAACTTAAATTTTATATTAGGGTGGGGTTCATGCTCTGGCATAAAGATCCTGGGGGGAGGGGTCTTGACTGGCTTTTCCCACGCTGTTTAATGATTGTTAATTAGTTTGTGGGATCTTTTGACCCTTTTGGGGCCACACAGTGCAATGAAGCCTCGATCAAGGTAAGTCTGGGATCACGCTGGAACCAAGCAGGAACTCCATGACCAAATGGCTGGGGGGAACTGTAGTGGATAAGGCATGCGGAAGGGAAACATGGGGATGGGAACACCTGTTCTGGTGGGTGGGAGGGGGGCTCCAATAGGTAGAGGGAGCCTGAAAGGGAGCTACCCTCCTCCACCCTTGTTTGGCCATGAGTCTTCCAGGTTTCACATGGTATACTAGATACTAGCCTTCATCCACCACAGCTAAAACCCCAGCCCCTAAAATAATTCAATTAACCAGTGGGCATAAGGGCCTTCTTACACCCTTCCTCCTACCCATTGCTCAGAAAATTGTGGTGGAATGGATGAGAGCAGCCGCAGACAATTTTACAGCCTCTCCACCTATTATCCCTATGGCAGATGATGCCAGGTGGAGGGGCTTAACCCTCAAGTCCACTTAATTTTCTTTGTTCAAATTTAACATGCTAGTTTTGGACTTAGTGAAATCTTACTCAACCTCAAAATAAAATGCTATCATATCAAAATCACTTTTACCTGGACATTCCTCTAATATAAGGTTATTAATTAACCTCATCATGTTGTACTATACTAAATCCAAAATAACATTTTACTTCATTGGTTCCTTGACAGAGTGATTTAGAAAACTATTTTGTTTGTGTTTGTCTCCACACTACAAATACAAATTTGGTTTGTCTGGTTTATATGAAGATTAAAGTCCACTTTAATTGCTATATTAGTTTTGGTACACAAATGTTTATTTTTCTGAGACTGCCTGATAATACAATGGTTGGAGACCATTAAAATAATTGTATTCTCCCCCTTGTTGTTTCTTGACTCCACCTAAACTTTGATTTTCAGAGCTAAGATCCTTTCTCTCTGTATTCTTATGCTGTCCATTATTATCAGGACAAGCTGTCCTCCTTTTCCATTTTGCTGACCTCATCTAAAAATATCCTGGAATGGTAAATTTCTAACTTTAGCTGCACTGCAATCATGACTCTGAAATGGCTATTAGATCAAAGCCTTTAATTTCTTTCAACTCTTAATTCATCTATTTTGTTGCAAATGATTCATGCTTTCAATTATAGGGCTGGATTTTCAATCAGGGATCCAGAATTAGAAATGGGCCTTGTTCCAGGTTCTGACCTTGAATGGCATGTTTTAGACAGACCTTCTAGGATTTTCAAGTGCAGCCAATTAAAGGCCAGTGAATGTGCTTGCCATCCCCTCATGAACAGAGTGTGGGTGAACTCCCAACAATAACATGCCAATGGGAGGTACTCAGCACCACTGAAGATGGGGAGAGAGCCGGAGCAGAACCTGTAAATCTTCCTTATTGTTTAAAAACATCACAGCTACCTGGCCATAGTATTGGAGCGATAACTCCTCCAGCCAGTGGGCACTGCTGTGGATTGGCAGCCATTGCCCTGAACCTCCAGCTCTTTACCTCCCGCCTTGAACTCAGCAAAGGAACAGACCTTAATGGATTATATATTTATCAATAATTCACCTTAATTGGCTGCCCATTAGGAAATGGCGGGCAGCTGATCTGTTCCCCAGCCATCCTCATTGAAAATGGTTTGGGGATCGGAATCATGATGTGGGTATGCCGGCGTTGGACTGGCGTAAACACAGTAAAAAGTCTGACAACACCAGGTTTTAATCCAACCGATTTATTTGATAGTAAACGCACAAGCTTTCGGGGTTAGTCCCTTCGTCAGGTCAACTCTCCATTCACCTGACGAAGGGACTAACCCAGAAAGCTTGTGCGTTTACTATCAAATAAATCGGTTGGATTAAAACCTGGTGTTGTCAGACTTTTTACTGTGATTGGAATCATAGCAGTGAACCAGCACAGGGGCCAGCTGGACCAAATTGTGTGTATGTTTGCTTCTGACTCAGACCCTACGTTAATTTAAAAATCCTGGTCACAGTGTATGTGGTTTTATTTTCTCTATTCTCCCTACTTTTGCCCTCGCAACTACTGTCCCTGTTTAAGTTTTCTCTGTTTTTCTGACTTACTCTGCAAATTTTTAATATGAGCATTGCTGATGAGGTAATCATTTGTTGCCTATCCCTAATTACCCTGGAGAATGTAATGGTGAGCCACCTTCTTGAACCACTACACATCCATCTGGTATCTAAACACCCACTGTTAGAAAGAGAGTTCCTTGTTTCTGACCCAGTGACAGTGAAGGAACAATACCAGCATTCCAAGTCAGGATAGTGCATGCCTTGGAGAGAACAATGAAGGATTCCCTTGCATCTGTGCCTTGGCCTTCTAGATGATAAAGGTCGTGGGTTTTGATTGTCCCGTTGTAGGGCATAGCATGTTGCTACTGTAGATCTTGGAGCTGGTATGCAATTCTGCCACTGTGCACTGCTGCTGGATAAGATGCCAATCAAATGGGCTGCTTTGTTTTGGATGGTGCCGAGCTTCTGATATGTTGTTGGAGCTGCACTTATTCAGGTAAGTGAAGAATATTCTATTGTACTCCTGACTTGTGTCTTGTAGGCCGTGGACTGGCTTTGCAGATTCAGAAAGTGAGTTACTTGTCACAGAATTCCCCGCCTCTAACCTGCCCTTGTAGTCATAGTATTTTTATGGCTGATCCTGTTGGAGTTCTGGTCAATGGTATTCCCCATGATGTTGATGGTGGGAGACTAAGTATTCAAGAACATTGTGCAAAACTGCTCAACTATATATGAAGTTGAAATATGAGTACTGCTGCCAAAAAGTACACACAAAGGTATATATGTGTATGTGTAAGACAGTACTTGGGAAGATTGTGCACTTTAAAATATAAAACTATATCATGTTGTTTGACCTCAATTTCTCAATGCTTTGGATGATTTAAATGCAAACCAGATTTTTTTGTGAAACGTGTCTGTTTTCATTTTAAATTGACTACTAATATAGTTTTCTTCATTCTTAACATTTAGGTCAATGGAACAGAAATAGAATATGAATTTGAAGAAATCACATTGGAAAGGGTGAGTTAAAATAGTCACCGCTACACTTGCCTCTCCTCTGCATATTTCAGAATATAGTTTAACATCCATTGTTAGCTGAGTATTTTTGCAATTCAATTAGTTCAATTATGTCTTTGAATAGATGCAATTAATCTTTTTATATCTGAATGACATGCACGGCTTTCAAAACATACATCTCTCCTTTCACAAAACCTTTGCAATAATGAATTTTTATGCATTTTGATTAATTATCCTTAGAGCAGGAGTGAAAGAATGGATGAAACTTTGCAACAGTTTCAATTCATGCATTTCTTTTGACAAATTAATATTGTAATGTGGTCATATTTATTTGTATTTACTAAATTTCTCCAAATGTTAAGTAGCTAGTGAATAATAACACTTCCTACATTAAACATCAACATATTGAAGTAAAGCTGAATGAGGTTTTGAAAATTCATTTGTGGGACATGGGCATTGCTGGCTGGCCCGCATTTAGTGCCCAACCCTAGTCATCCTTGAACTTAGTGGCTTGCTCAGCCATTTCAGAGGGCAATTGAGAGTCAACCACATTGCTGTGGCTCTGGAGTCACATGTAGGCCAGACCAGGTAAGGATGGCAGATATCCTCCCTAAAGGACATTAGTGAACCAAATAGGTTTTTATGACAATTAACAATGTTTTCACGATCGTCAGTGGATCTTAATCCCAGATTTTAAAAATTGAATTCAAGTTCCGCCACCTGCCATGATGGGATTCGAATTTGGGTCCCCAAAATATTAGCTGAACTTCTGGATTAATAGTCTAGCGATAATACCGCAAAGCCATCACCTCTTTGATCTACTCTCTTTCTATTCTGTCTGCTGTTGTGCTATATCAATTACCTGGCAAACTAAAAAAGGAAGAACATTCATGGGGCTGTGTAAAATCAAAGTAATTATTCATTTATTAACATGCAAAAATTCCTGTTGTATCTAGTGTTGGGAAATGAACCAGAACAGATAAAAAAAATTGGGAAATTTGTAAACAATAAAGATCAAATCAAAACAAGACTTAAGATGAAGATTGAAAAAGACATTGGACAAATTTTGGAAGGATGAAATTGGAACCTGGGAAGATAAACTGGAAAAAGAATTACAAAATGAGGGGATGGAATGGGGAATAAAGCTCAGGAAAAATATGTTTTGCTAAAAAGCATGAACAAATTATCCAGTAATGAAACGCCGTGGCGGGGGGGATCTTAGCAAAAAAAAAGTGTCGAATGAGTATGAAAATAGGAGAGTTTCAGATCTGTTTTTTGAGGGAGTTTAAAAATGCAATCTTCAGCCACTTTGTGCGAAAAAAATGCACAATTTGTTTCCCAACAGGAGGGAACAGGGCCTAACCTTGCCAGAAGGCCGGCTGTCTACACCAGAGAGCATAATTGTGCATGTGCAGATTTCTGTTGCACAGAACAGAGATAGATCTGTCAGGCAACCCCTGGATGTATTGCACCCCAACCCATGATCGCTGGCCTCTCTGACCGATCACCCCATTCCCACCCTGAACGATTGGCTGGTCAGTCACCATTGCAGAGTGCGCAGCCCTCCCACCAGCCGCCGCCACCTCACCCCACCCCAACCCAAGCAAGCTGATCTAGTTGTTGAGTGCACAGCTCCCCCTTCCTATACGCTTCATTCCTTCAGACCCTGACTTCAATAGCCTCTGGTCCTGCTGGCGAGGTCAGCATGTCAAATCCCCATTGATGACAATCATGCATGATCCTCTCCAGTGAGGACCTTCAATGGTGAGGCTGCTAAGGCAAGTGAGCTCAGACGATTGCATCCTGGGCTAACAAGTAATATTTAAATGTTATTTAAAATAGATCTAAATATTTAAATCAGCCTCATGAATCTCACTGAATATTCAGGGACAGTAAAATCGCGAGAGGCAAGAAATTGCACGAAGCTGATTTTGTGCCTCTCGTGATTTTACTGGTGCACCCCATCCATCAAACAGCAAGACTGGGGAGGTAAGATCACGCTCCACAGATGAAGAAAGAAAACGGGTAAAATGTAAATAAACAATAAAGGAGAGTGCGACAAAAGGGGTTATGAAAAAGGTCACGGGAATTCAGCCTCTGATCTTTGGTTGAGTGTTCTCCAAGGCAGCCTTCATGACACAAGACAGCGCAGAGTCGCTGAGCAGACACTGATAGCCAAGTTCTGCACACATGACGACGGTCTCAACTGGGATCATGTTCAATGTAATACCAAGAGCACAGGATTTTGAATGATTGCTGCTTGCAGGTACCACCAGCTGTGCTTACTGAAGAGGGAGAAATGTGCCTGTACATCCAATCCCCTATGGACAAACGCATCAGTAGGGGACCTAAAATCATAACTTATTAGCAGAAGGTAAAGTAAGGTTGCACCTCTTGAAACACATTTGCATTTCAAAGTGTGGGAAATTGTGTGCATTGTTGTTGGAAATGTCCTGAGAGTCACGCAGGAAGTGAATATGATTTGAAAAATAGTGAAAAATGGCACAGCATAAAAGAGTGTGAACTCCAAGGTTTTCTGATGCTGCATTTGGTGGGGAAGGGACAAAGAGGAAACATATCCTCTATCCTGGAGGTTCTTCAGACACAGCGTCAAAAGGTAGTGGGAGCAGATAGATGTGGAATGTAACACCAACAGAACCTGGGTGCAGTGCTGCAAGAAGTTAATGACAGATTAATGAATGCATTTTCAAATGCTGTATTCTACCATCTACACTTCAGACACTGTGCAAAGCATATCACTCAGCTACTTAAAATCCCAATCAATCGAGATTCATACCTAACACTTACAGCCACATTTCACCTTCACTGCTGTGAGTCTCAGCCCACATTTTGCAGCTTGCACAAAGTGCCAGCTATTCAACCGTAGCACTTCACAAAACACATTGCGCCATGTCAATATCAGGTGCTAACTGGAGAGGGACAGATGTGTCTACATATCCTAACACCCATGAAGAAGACTGTGCTGGCCATTATTGGAATGCCCATTGCTGAGGCCTTGGCTGTAAATAGGGCTGAAGCCATTAAAGATGCCAGTAACTGCATGCTTAATCCTCTTTCTCAGGTTCTACTTCTTCTTCATCTACACGCTCTTCTGTCTTATAAGTTGCAGATCTTATAAACACACATCCGTTAATTTTCACCACCTTTTGGGGTTCAATTATTTCTGAAAGTCAAGAGGCCCAACTTGGTCAGGAAGTGGAGGAGCATTATGAGTAGAGTAATGATGAAGTACAGCCACCAGCTTAGAAACTGACACTTTGCATATATTAGAGGACAGATTAGAGGCAGGATCCATACGTAGTGAGACACCAGAGTGTACTGTAGCCAAGGCAGGTGACAGGAGCATTGCAGGTGCCAGTTTACTGGATCGCAGGGATTCCACTGCAGAGGACTTAGATAAGCAGTTTGATGGGGCAGTCTACAGAAGAATGCTGATATCTGTACATAACAAAATACTTGTAAATAGACTTGGAAACCTGCCAGAAGAATAGAGTAGCCCAACATACTTAGCACTTTCATAGCTTGAGGCCATCCTTTCCAGTGGAAGTAGTCACCAATTCCAAGTGCAGCACAAGTAATTTCCACTAAAATCTGAATGCAAAAATGGAAGCTCAGCTGTTGTTATTCAAGATCAAAAGAGCTCATGATCATCATGGCTGTGGCTTTGTATGCAAAGAGGTTTGCAGAGTGGTGCAGCAGTCCAGCAATATGTCCTCTAAAAGCTCCTCAATATTGTTGAGGCACTGTCAAGGGGAAATGGCATTGGCTCCTTGGAGCACAAACCTGCTTTTTCTCTTCCTGATTTTGCCACTATGCTAGCGCTCAGACTGCTGTCGTCCATGTCTAGATGGTGCGATCCACAGCTGCACTTTCTGGACTAGAACTGCTCAAGTTCATTCTCCAAGCCCATCTGCAGCCTCTTTCACTGAAGGTCAGCAGTGTTTCACCATCCGTGCTACAACCACTGGGTGAAACACTGCATGGGACAAGTAAAAATACAAGAAAGGCAGGCACTAAATGAATGCGCAGGAGTGATTAGTTGACTTCTGTATGCAACGTAGTATAACTTCATACAAAATTTTGATTTGGAACGTTTATTTTATGTTGGCTTTTATCTATGCCCTTACCAACTAACACCATGATTTACTGAGGATTGGTAAACTGTGAAAAAGTAGCAGGGGGCAATCTTACCGGATAAATTCTAAGTGCCAAACGCATGTGAAAACTGGAGAAATTTGCACCTCTTTTTGGACAATTTAAAAATCTGACTGCATTGTGGCAAAAAAACTTGACAAACTTGAAGTTCACCAGCAGCGGGAGTGAATGGGCCCTAAATCACCCAAAAGTCAACTGATAGCAGCAAAGTGTGCCATTGTGCATGTTTCTATGCCCGAAGTGCAGCTGAGATCTGTCACGCCTCTGCTGCTAACAGCCAGCCAACCTCTGTGGCTCAGCATCCCCACACCCCCGCTACTGCAGGAGGGCCCATGGCTGATTGCGAACCCCACACCTGGAGTGACCACCACCCCTCCCCCCACCAACTGCCTTTGCAGAGTGGCAGTGGTTCCCCCATCCCATCATGGATTGCTGTTGCAGAGTGGCAGTGGTCCCCCTCCCTCCCCCCCCGGCAGTTCCCCCACCAAATGGCCTGCCCCTCAGGCCCCACCCTCAGCCCTCCTCCCCTTGGCACTGCCCAGTGCCCGGTGAGCATTTCCAGGCTTCCTGGTGTGCAGTTCCAGGGTACCAAGTTGGCAGTGCCCAAGGGGCACCCCGTTGCCTCCAATCTCCGGGGGGCGGGACCTCAATAGCCTCCGGTTCTACCAGCAAGGCCATCACATCTAGTCCCCATTGACGGGGGACCATACATAATCCTCGCTGGAAAGAACCTTTTCTGACAAGGCCAAGTGATCCTGGATGATTCCGTCCTGCTCTCGCTAATTATGTTTAAATTTGAATTTACATTGATTTAAATAATTTATTCAGCTTTGTACTGGATATCCACTGCGAATAAGATCGCAAAAGGTAAAAAATTGAGAGACAATCCAATTTTTGAGTTTTCTCCCGATCTTACTGTCTTGTCCAGCCCATCGGCTAGAGGGGCGAGAAGGTAGGATCGCAGCCATGGTGTTGCAGTTATTGGTATCACTCTTGTCTCTTCAAGGATGCCCTGGTTACATCGTGTAACACCTATGGCTGAGCCTGACATTGAAGCAGTCTGCTTTTGCATGTGCTCTCTTATGGGAATTGCTCGTGACTGCCATTCTCTGGGTTGAGATAACTATGAGGGCTCCCCACCTACGGTTAAAACGTACATCTATGCAGGGGCAGTCTCAGTTTTGGGCCTAGGAAATTAAACATGTTTCTTAGTCCCAGAATGTTTCCGAATTTTTTTTTATTTTTCTCACTTATTTCAAATGGGCTTCAGGTAAATCAATTGACTTAAAAGGTGTTAAAGGTAATGGGGCAATTCTCCCATCCCGCTGCCCTAATCTTTTAGTGCAGCGGGCTTGGAGAATTGCGCAAGGGGATGATTTTCCAGGTTACTGCAAGCGTTCGTGCCCCGCTAAGCATCTCCCAAAATGGATTTCTGATGCGGTCTGCTCTATCATTTAAATGCCCTTAACGGGCCCAGGTCTACATTCTACGGGTCCGCTAGCCTCTCTCATCCCGTCAGAGTGTTTGACTCCAGTGGGCTTTAGAGTAGCTCCCCACTTTCAGGGAGCTAGCGGCCTGACCCTGCTGGAGTGAAGGGAGGGCAATCGGGGCCCCCTAGGGAGTCAGAGATGTGGGAGTGGTGACCCCCGGGCATGGGCACTGGCAATGCCAGCCTGTGCTCCCAGCACTGTGCAAGGGGCAAAGTGCCCATGCCCAGAGGGCAGGGGCTGATGGGTAGCAAGGCCTAGGGAGCAACCGGTGGGGTGGGGGGGTCACATTACCATTCGATATTGGGATTGATGGGGGGCAGGAGGGACATCAGCGATTGGTGGGGGGAGGGGTGACCCAGGTGAAGGGGGCCCAGAATGGTCGGGGGGGGGCCACAATCGGGATGGGGGTGGGGGGGAGCAGCCTTGTGGGGGTTGCAAGGCTGGCTAGCGAATGAGAGGCTAACTGTTTGGGCCCACTGCACACGCGCAAACATCCATTGGCTTCAGCCTCCTGAGTGGGAGTAGGCCCCCCTCATCAAATGATATTCATGTTGATGGCCTCTGCATTGCATTTTAGCGTGAACTCCCACTGAAAAAAAATCATGAATTACTCCAGTTTTCCCACAAATCCAACACTTAGAATTTTTTAGGAGAATTCTGCCCAACACGTTATTCACTATATGACAGTGGAGAAATTTTACTGTATGTTTTGCTGTTTGCTAATATAGTTCCCATCATTTACACAACCCTTAAATAGACACTTGCCTATACTAGACAAATGATACTTATTATTTGTCACCAGCAAATGCATTCATTACGTTATTTCCTAAAAGCTTTGTGATGTTGTTTGGTAGATAGTCACAGACCAACAGACTATGAGAGAGATTTTGTAATAAATTGGTCTTGCAGATTTCACATGTTCATTTTGGAGCATGTCACCTTCGTATTAATAGATTTTAACCTCTGAGTTTTTGTCAACAAAAGTAATTACATTCTACCATTTCCTTGTCTGACAGGGTAACTCTGGCCTGGGGTTCAGTATAGCTGGAGGCACTGATAATCCTCATATTGGAGATGACCCTGGAATATTTATCACTAAAATTATCCCTGGTGGAGCAGCAGCTGAAGATGGACGGCTCAGGTAAACTATTTGAATGAGTGTGTTTTAATACATGTAATTGTTTTTGACCAAACCAATATAGAACAACATGTAGTTTGCAGGTAAAAACAGAAAATGCTGGAATTGCACAGCAGGTCCATCGGCTTTTCAGCCAGGGCAAGGCCACTGCTTCAGCCTAAAGTTACAATTGTAGGTACAATGGCTCCTTGCTGTTAACCATTTCATACAGACAACCTCTTATTTACACTGGGAGTAATTGTGAGCCCGTCCTCTGTCCTTGGGAAAGGCAGTACATTTTGAAATGGTACTCTCTATTCAAGTATCCAAGTCATATCCAATTTTCTGCTGAGCCCCTGACTGATGTTGTGTTCCTAAGTCTGGTTGTCCCAGAGCTGCTGGAACTGCAAAGGCAGAGACCCAAGCATCAGGAAGGGATAACAACATCTCTTCTTGGAGTGGAGGAGTCCTATGATGTTCTCTCAGAGGAGATGGTGCCGTCACTCCAATGCAGAGAGGCCAGTACTGTGAGTGTGGCTTCCATAGTGGAGACATTGGTGCAGGATGTGCACTTCATGGAGGTCCGCTCCGTGGCTGAGGGCATGAGCTCCATGGTTCAGGGCTTTAGGAATCCGTAAGTGTCAGTGCCAGAGGACAGCAGGACTTCTGGATCTCACTCCAGCTCCCCTTTATCCCATGGGAGAGCCCAGGGGTTCCCGGGCTCCCGAGGGAGGAGGATTGGTAGGAGTACAGCCTAGGTCTCCCACCTAGGAGACCCTGGGGGTGTCCAGCACACCTGACACCCTCCTTCCTGTGAGCACAACACCTCCAGTCCCGCACACCGAGGAGGATGTCACCTCAAGCGTCAGAATGTGGAAGACAGCAGGTCGCCTCAATCTCAGCTGTAGATCCTGGGGACACACCTTGATAGAAACATAGAAACTAGAAGCAGGGAGTAGACTATTCAGTTCTTCAAGCCTGTTCTGCCATTCATTTTGATCATGGCTAAGTCATCGAATTCAATATCCTGATTTCCCCCCTTCTCCCCCTATATCCCTTGATTCCTTTAGACCTTAGTACTATATCTAATTTTTTTTTGAAATCAGACAACATTTTGGCCTCAGCTACATTCTGTGGCAGTGAATTCCACACACTCACCAACCTCTGGGTGAAGAAATTTCTCCTCACCTCAGTTCTAAAAGATTTATCCCTTATTCTCAAAATATGACCCCTGGTTCTGGACTCCTTCTCCATTGGGAACATGCTTTCTGAATCTACCCTGTCTAACCCTGTTAGAATTTTATAAGTTTCTATGAGATCCCTCTCACTCTTCTAAACTCCAGTGAATAGAATCCTAACTGACTTAGTATCTCCTCATATGACAGCCCTGCTATCCCAGGAACCAACCTGGTAAACCTTAGATGTGCTCCCTGTATAACAGGGACATCCTTTGTCAGATAAGGACACCAATACTCCTAGTATGGCCTCACCAACGCCCTATACTATTGCAGCAAAACATCTCTATCCCTATACTCACGTCCTCTCACTATGAAGGTCAATGTATAATTTTGCCTTTTTCACCCTCTGTACCTGTGCGCTTACCTTCAGTAACCGATGCACAAGGACACCAAAGTCTCACTGAGTATCCACCAATCCTCTCAACTCCGGGATCAACCTAGTGAATCTCCTCTGCACCCCCTCCAGTGGCAGTATATCCTTTCTCAAGTAAGGAGACCAAAACCGTACACAGTACCCCAGGTGTGGCCTACTCCTGGCCGTCTCCAAAATGAGATGCTATAATGGCATCCTTACCTCTTTGGCCCTTGTGGGCCTTGGTCATTTACTGAAATTCTTCCTGCATCTCTGCTTATTGACCCTTGCTGCTCTCCTTGACCTCTTCCTCATCTGAGGACATGTGGTGATCCCCCATCTTCTCCTGGTCCAGCTGGTCTCCTCACAGCAGCACCAAGTTGTGGGGAGAACTGCACACCACAATGATATGGGACATCCACTGCAGGCTGTTTTGGAGGGCTCCATCTGACCGGTCCAGGCACTGAAACCATATCCTCAGCAGTTCAATAACCTGCTTGACCAGCACGTATATTTTCTCATGACTCTTGTTATAGCAAATCTCAGTGGGTATTTGTGGCTTTCATACTGGCATCATCGGCACTGTGACATAGTGGTTAGCACTGCTGCCTCACAGCACAGGGACTCGGGTTTGATTTCTGGCTTGGGTCACTATCTGTGCGGAGTTGCACATTCTCCCTGTGTCTGTGTGGGTTTCCTCCGGGTGCTGCAGAGTCCTCCCACAGTCTGGAACGTACACTCGTTAGATGCATTGGCCATGCTAAATTCTCCTTCAGTGTATCTGAACAGGTGCCAGAATGTGGCGAAAAGAGGATTTTCACAGTAATTTCATTGCAGTGTTCATGTAAACCTATTTGTGACAAATAAATGAACTAAAAAAAATCAGCTACCTCCTGAGGGGTACCCCCTGTCCCCGAGGAGCCATCCCTCCAGCCGCTGCTCTCCCTCAAAAGTGGCTGAGATTTGTGAGCTGCCCAAGATGTAACTGTCATGGACACTCCTTGAGAAATGGGTACATACCTGCATTGTGCACATCGTGTGGTCACAGATGATTTGGACATTGAGGGAATGGTATCTCTTATAGTTCATGAATGACACTGCATGTTGCCATAGTGACTGCAGAGCCATGTATGTGCAGTCGATTGAACTTACAGCTGGGGCATTCCTGCTCAGTGGGCGAAATCCATGGCATCCTGGCTCACCTAGTCCAGGTTTTTTGTTTATTCATTCATGGGACATGGGCATCGTGGTTGGCCAGCATTCATTGTTCATCCCTAATTGCCCCTGAAACTGAGTGGCTTGTTGGGCCATTTCAGAGGGAGAGTCCACTACATTGCTGCTGTTTTGGAGTCATAAGTAGACCAGACCAAGTAAGGATGGCAAATTTCCTTCCCTAAACATTAACGAATTAACAAACCAGATGGGTTCATGGTCATCAGTAGATTCTTAATTCCAGATATTTTTATTGAATTCAAATTCCACCACCTGCCATGGCAGGATTGAACCCGGGTCCCCAGAACATTAGCTGAGTTTCTGCCTTAATAGTTGGGCAATAAGTCCACTAGGCTATCACCTCCCTGCTATGGTACAATGTGATGCACACCTGGGCCCTGGTGAATAATGCATCTATGACTTCCCTATGCACTTGTGTGTGGCTGACTGGTAAATGCCACACAGGTCACCCTTGCTGCCCTGAACCAAGCTGCTTCCATAGAGGTTCAGAGCAATGGAAACTTTAAAGTTCCCAGTCCATGTGGTGCCAGCTCTTGCACAGCTAGGCAAAGATGGTCCTCCATCCTCCAGGACAGATGCAGACTTCTCTGGCACGACAACTCTGACATCTAGAGGAAGGATGTTCGATAATGGAAGACATTTTACAGTCAGTATCTCCTATGAGGCTCCACTATCTGTGGTTCTGCTCCTGGAAGAGCAAGGTGCTGGTCCTGTCCGGATTAAATGGCATGTCAGTGTTGCTGTTGTTGGTTGATCACAATCAATAGAATAGCCAACTCGACTGGCTTCATGATTCTCCTGAATTATAAACTAAAAGGAAGAAAACTTCAAAGTCAGCAAACAATATTCTTCACAATGCAATGACCCTCACTCCTTATGCATCTGGAACATCTATCCATGTGTTTCCCTCCCAGTGAGTGTCTTTCCACTTAGCCTCAAACCCTGTCCTTTTACACAATAGCCACTTACCCACAGCTGTCACTCTCAGCTCCACTTGGATGAAGCGTGTCAACCTTAGAGTCTGAGTGGCACCTGACCCCCAACCAGGTCCCCGATGTTAAAGGGGAGGACCCCTCTGTAGGCTGACCACAAGTCAGGAGAGCAATGACTTGCCCAAATGAGTGTCGCATCAACAACAATCAAGACGTTTCACATTATCCATAACAAAACAGTCACTTGATCAGTACCCCATCGACCATTCACTCCCTCCACCACTTGGTACCTTGCCAAAGCTTTTTCACAGTACCTTCCAAATCCAGAACCTTTGCAATCAGGAGGACAACAGCAATGGGGCACCATGACTGTATGTTCTCCTCTAAGTCAGACTTAGAGCTATTTCTCCATTCCTTCACTGTATTGGGTCAAAATCTTCAGGGCTCTGCTCCAGTGAGAGCCCAAATCCTGGAAATAACTGGATTACCCAGTAAGATGGGACTGCCTTATAGCCCCATTAGTGACCCAGTGACCACTATATTACAGGTTGTATTGCTGGGACTACAGAGCTGCTGGCCATTCGACTGACTGATAGCTCTCTAAGGTAGGCTTTCTCTCAAGAGAGAAGATGGAAGACTTGGCTCATCACTTAACACTACTCCCAGAGTTAAATGGCTGTGGGCATGTGTTAGGATCATGATGAACATAAGAACATAAGAACTAGGAGCAGAAGTAGGCCAGCTGGCCCCTTGAGCCTGCTGTGCCATTCAGTAAGATCATGGCTGATTGTTTTGGGGACTCACCTCCACTTACCCGTCCGCTGACCATAGCCCTTTATTCCTTCACTGTTCAAAAGTATATCTATCCTTGCTTTAAAAACATTCAATGAAGTAGCCTCAACTGCTTCACTGGGCAGGGAATTCCACAGATTCACAACCCTTTGTGTGCAGAAGTTCCTCCTCAACTCAGTCCTAAATCCACTCCCCCTTACTTTGAAGCTATGCCCCCTAGTTCTAGTTTCACCCACTAGTGGAAACAACTTCCCTGCTTCTATCTTATCTATTCCCTTCATAATCTTACAAATTCCAATGAGTATAGCCCCAGTCTACTCGATCTCTCCTCATAAGCCAATCCTCTCAACTCCAGGATCAACCTAGTGAATCTCCTCTGCACCCCCTCCAGTGGCAGTATATCCTTTCTCAAGTAAGGAGACCAAAACTGTACACAGTACTCCAGGTGTGGCCTCACCAGCTGGCCTTATACAGCTGCAACATAACCTTGCTGCTTTTAAACTCCATCTAGCAATAAAGGACAAAATTCCATTTGCCTTCTTAATTACCTGCTGCACCTGCAAACAAACTGCTTGAGATTCCTGCACAAGGACATCCAGGTCCCCCTGCACAGCAGCATGCTGCATTTTTTACCGTTCAAATAATAGCCCATTTTGCTGTTATTCCTACAATGGATGACCTCACATTTACCAACATCGTACACCATCTGCTAGACTCTCACCCTCTCACTTAGATTATCTATATCCCTTTGCAGACTTTCAGCATCCTCTGCACGCTTTACTCTGCCACCCATCTTAGTGTCATCTGCGAATTTTGATATACTACACTTGGCTCCCAACTCCAGATCATCTATGTAAATTGTAAACAATTGCAATTTATTCCCTGACTTAGCTAAGGGGGAAAGCAGGCTGGACTAGATAGACCAGTTGGGAGGGTTAAAAGACGGGGGAGGGTGGGATATGAAATGATCTTGGAGAGGGCTGCTCTGATGGACCAACAGGATCTACAAAATCTTATGCCACACCAGCCCACACAGCTGCCAGGTTTCTGAACTGGCATAGGCTTTTCTGTGTGAGTACAATACATGAGGCCACTTAAAGGTCTCATATGCTAAAGGGTGGGCAACCCCCATGGCCCCAACAATTTCCACAGAAGTGTTTCCCCTCCAACACTTGGCCGTTTCTTAAGCTGAAACCTGTCAGTGGGTTTGATGATGAGGCAAGAAAGTTCTGGTGGGTGTTGTGCCATCCATCTACCCACCGGTTCCTGCTCCCACCGCAATTAAAGGGTATTGGGGAAGTCATGCTTGGGCTTATTAGAGTCATAAGAGGTTTACAGCATGGAAACAGGCCCTTCGGCCTAACTTGTCCATGCAATTCAGTTTTTACTGCCTGTATTTGGCCCATAACCCTCTGTACTCATCTTACCCATGTAATGCTTTTTAAAAGACAAAATTGTACCTGCCTTTACTACTGCCTCTGACAGCTTGTCCCAGACACCCACCACCATCTGAGTGAAAAAATTACCCCTCTGGACTCTTTTGTATCTCTCCGCTCTTACCTTAATTCTCTGCCCTCTAGTTTTAGACTCCCCTACTGTACCTATGCCCCTCATTATATTATAGACCTCTATAAGATCACTCCTAAGCCTCCTATGCTCCAGACTATACAGCCTCTCCTTATAACTCAAACCATCAAGTCCTGGTAGCACCATAGAAAATCTTGTCTACTGTCTTTCTATTTAATAATATCCTTTCTATAACTGGGTAACAGAACTGTACATAGTATTCCAAGCATGGCCTTACTAATATCTTGTACAGCTTCAGCAAGACATTCCATTCCTGTATTCAATGGTCTGACCAACGAAACCAAGCATGCTGAATGCCTTCTTCACCACCCTGTCCACCTGTGACTCCACTTTCAAGGAGCTATGAACCTGTGCGCCTAGATCTCTTTGTACTATAGCTCCTCCCTAACACCACACCATTTACTGTGTAGGTCCTGCCCTGATTCAATCGACCAAAATACATCACCTCACATTTATCTAAATTAAATTCCATTGGCCATTCATTGGCCCAATTGATCAAGATTTCTTGCAATCCTAGATAACCTTCTTCACTGTCCACTATGCCGCCAATCTTAATGTCATTTGCAAATTTATTAGCCATGCCGCCTAAATTCTCATCCAAATCATTAATATAAATACCAAATAACAGTGGACCCAGCACTGATGATGCTAAGGCATTGCTGGTCATAAGCATCCAGTTTGAAAAACAAACCTGTACCACCACCCTCTGACTTCTGTCGAAAAGCCAATTTTGAATCCAATTGGCTATCACCTTGGATTCCATGAGATTTAACTTTATGCAACAACATACCATGCAGTACCTTCTCAAGGGCCTTGCTAAAGTCCATGTAGATAACGTCAACTGCACTGCCCTCATCTACCTTCTTGGTTACTCCTTCAAATAACCCTTGCCATGTCCATTGCCCCATCCACGGAGATGGTCACATAATGATGTTGCCTACACAGGCATATATTTAAAGGGATGAGGGGAGACCCCAAACAATAAATAAAGAACACAGAAAAATAATTTAATTATATACTGTAGCTAAACATAAGCACATACACTTGTGCCACTATGATGCAACCAAATAATCTTCTGAAATCACTTTGATTGGTGTTGTGCTGTGCAGCCCCTGTATCTGCAGCTAAGCTGGGTGTAAACTGTTGGATGTCTCACTACCTGAGCTGACCTTTGTAGCCTTTCTTTGGGTGCCCAAAGCCTTGAAGACCCCATTATGCTGATGGGCCCTCTCATCAGAGCAGAGGCCTTCTCTGTGGTCTCATGCACTGAAGACAGTGAGGTTAGTGGCAGGTGAGGAGGAGTGCATTTGTCCAACCTTGATTGCCAGGAGAGAAACCCTGTGATTTGACAGTTTGGCCTGCATTGAACTCATGGCCACAGAAATGGTACACATTTTTGAGCTCATACCTGGCCGTTACTGACTGATCTGCAGAATTTGGCTTTCCATAACTTTTGCCAACTCTCCATGGAGGAACCCTTGCATTCCTAAACCTAAGACACTGCAGAACTCATGCCCTGGACAGACTCCTCCATTATCTGTGGATGTCTGCACAATGCCTCTGCCAACTCCACTAGATGCTCCCCAGTTCTTGGCTGCAATTCCAGCAAGTTTAGTGTCGTTGAAATCATAGGCCTGTCATCAGCTTAGGGTTCAACATGAGCCTGGCCTCCAGCAGGACTCTTGGCGCTCACAGACTCCATTAGCTGCCCCTACTTCGTGACACAGTCACTGGATTGTGAACCTAAGCTGCATTGTGAACATATAGGAATTAAGAGTTATGGTGAGTAGGTGGGTAAGTGGAGCTGAGTCCACGAAAAGATCAGCCGGCTCGAGAGGTCAGATGGCCTACTACTCCTATTTCTTATGCTCTTATTCTCACTGAGTAAGTGTATTTGCATTGGTGGATGGTGCAGGGCAAACATGTGATACTGTATCCTCTGAGGCATGGACACCCTCTTCCTTAGAGGTTGAATGCAGGGTTACAGCTGAGGCAGCTAATGTTCCTCAGGTCCTGAATCTGCATTTATTTTTTTTTCATTCATTTGTGGGACATGGGCGTCGCTGGTTGGCCAGCATTTATTGCCCATCACTAGTTGCCCTTGAGAAGGTACTGGTGAGTTGCCTTCTTGAATGGCTGCAATCTATGTTCTGTGAGTTGACCCCCCCGTTGCTGTTAGGGAGGGAATTCCAGGATTTTGACCCAGCGACTGTAAAGGACCTGCATGGAGAAGACAAATAATTAGTTTAAAAACCTTATCAATCATTCCACCAATTCGTGTGTTTTGTATGCCTTCTTATCCTCATGGGCTCGCACTACCTTCAAGTCTTCTTCATTCTTACCACCCATGTCTCTGACCTTTTCATCAGTTGCCCACTCTCTGGCTAGCTGCAGAGTCTCCATCTCCGTGACCATCATTGTCTTAAGGTCTGGTACATCGCCACCAATTTTTGCCTTTAACCTGGTGTTATGGGCCTTTCAGTAAGCAGAAGGGTAAAGTGGGTATCCAGACAATAATCTGTTCTTTTGCTCACTCTCCTGGCATCCCTTAAGATCATGATGCATTCTTCCTTGGGTCTCTCTCATACATCCACCCATAACAACACTGGAACATCCTGTCAATCCTGGGACATTTCTTTCTTTGTCACTCCTATTTGACTCCTTCCCCATTGAAACCCCTCCTATCCTATCCACCTGACAGCCAATTCTTATACCCTTGACTCATCCATGCGGTTTGCAGGAAGTCATTGACCCATTTGTGGCATTGGATGCATTGCGCTGCTGGACCCAATTATATATTTCACCATTCCTGGGCTGTCTGAAGGAGAAGCTGCAGGGAGGCGTCACTGGTCCGTTTGGTTTGAGATCTTTGATATTTCCAAGATTGATGACTTTTGTCACAGGATCTTTTCACATGGTTTCAGACACTGACAATTTTGTTTATGTAGCTCTCACTTGAGAATCAGTAGCTTGCTTTTCAAAATCTTTTGCTTTGCAGCTGAAGGCTGATATTATTATCTGCACTGAGGTTGATATTATCTGCTTTCCCATTGTGCTTTCACACAAATAACTGCAGGCAGACCAGACTAACATTTAAAAATGGCAGCAGACAATGTGAGGCTGGCAATCCATCCCATGATACAATGGGCCGTGCACAAGGAGAGAGTTAATTGGCGGGCCACTGTGTAATGCAGTCACTGGCCAGTTCTGCTCCGACCGTCATTGCCGTCCACTTACAAATCTGCTGTCAGATCTGTGTTGCGCTAATCAAACTCCTCTAGACTTCCAGAAGAAACTCAACAAAATCCTTCATGTCAAACTGTAGCTACAGAAAAGCTCATGGAAATAAAGGCAAATTATTGAACTGTTCAAAAGAATGGTTGAGCAGCTAGAGGCAGAGTGGCAACTTTACAGAGAGTTGTATTGGGGCCTCAACCATTCTCTATTTATTTTCTACTTGGATAATGGATTACAGATGGCACAATTGAAAACAGTGTAGATGGAAGCATAGCATTAAAAAGATATATTAATACAAAATAATAAATGGGCTAAATTTTGGTAAATTACTCTCAATAATGGCAACTGTGATGTCATCTGCTTTGGAGCCGAAAAGGATAAATCTGAATATTTTCTTAATGGTTAAAGGTTAAAATCAGTACAGATGCAAAGAGACTTAAAGGGCCTACCTATGTGCATAGATAATTAAAACATCATGAACAGGAACAAAAAGGCTATTGGAATACCTGAATAACAAACTTGTGATTGCATTTACCATGATGCTGAAATGTTGTCACAACGCTGTACAGGAAATGAATAAAACAATTCAAGTGCTCAACCTAGCAGAGTGACCATTTCTTTGAGTTAATTTTTTATTTTTGAGAATTTTGTTGTAATGTTTCTACTGAATTAACAAAGAAGAATCTAGTAAATATATTACCTTCCAATAAGCATAAGTAATATTATAGGAAATGACATATATATTATATATATATATTATATATATACATATATATATTATATATATACATATATATATTATATATATACATATATATATATAAAATAGCTATCTTGGATCTGGTGCTATGTAATGAAGCGGGTAGAATTAGGGACCTTGTGGTGAAGGATCCTCTTGGGGAGAGTGATCATTGTATGGTGGAGTTTCTGGTGCAGATGGAGGAGGAGAAAGTGGGTTCCCGGACACGCGTCCTTTGTTTGAATAGAGGGGAGTACAGTAGGATGAGAGAAGAATTGGCGAATGTGGACTGGGAGAGCGTGTTGGAGGGAGGGTCTGTTGAGGAGCAGTGGAGGATCTTTAAGGAGATCTTTCTTGGTGCTCAACGGAAATTTATTCCGATGGTCAAAAAGGACTGTAGGAGGAGAGGTAATAAGCCGTGGATAACGAAGGAGGTGAAGGAAAGTGTTAAACTAAAAGCGGAGGAATTTAGAGTAGCTAAGAGTAGTAGGCGAGAAGAGGATTGGGAGAGGTTTAAATGTCAACAAAGATTGACAAAGAAGTTGATAAGGAAGGGAGGAGAAACTATGAAGCTGGGCTAGCGCTTAATATAAAAAAGGATAGCAAGAGTTTTTATAAATATATAAAAAGGAAGAGGCTGGCTAGGGTGAATGTTGGTCCTTTAAAGGATGAGAAAGGGGACCTAGTGGTAGGGGATGGGGATATGGCTAAGGTATTGAATAACTTCTTTGTTTCTGTCTTCACAGAGGAGGACGTGAATAATTTGCCGGGTGTTAGCGATGGAAAGGTGGTAGGACTGGAGGGTCTTAATGACATTACTGTTACTAGAAAGGCGGTGCTCGACAGACTGGAGGGGCTGATTGTGGACAAGTCCCCAGGACCGGATGGAATGCATCCGAGGGTTCTGAAAGAAATGGCGGAGGTGATAGTGGATGCCTTGGTGGTTATTTTCTAAACGTCGCTGGATTCCGGGGAAGTGCCGGATGATTGGAAAACGGCTAATGTTACGCCATTGTTTAAGAAGGGTGCCAGGCAAAAGGCGGGGAATTATAGGCCGGTTAGTTTAACGTCTGTGGTAGGTAAAATGTTAGAATCTGTCATTAAGGAGGAAATTGCGAGGCATCTTGAAGGGAATTGCTTGATAGAGCAGACGCAGCACGGTTTCATTAAAGGGAAGTCGTGTCTGACAAATTTACTGGAGTTCTATAAGGATGTGTCTCGGGCGGTGGATAGAGGAGAGCCGGTGGATGTGGTCTTTCTAGATTTTCAGAAGGCGTTTGACAAAGTGCCTCAAGAGGTTATTGCAGAAGGTCGAGGGACATGGAGTTGGGGGTAGGGTGTTAGCGTGGATAGAGGATTGGTTGTCAAATAGGAGGCAGAGAGTGGGGGTCAACGGGTGCTATTCAGATTGGCGGATGGTGACTAGTGGAGTGCCCCAGGGGTCGGTGCTGGGGCCTCAGCTTTTTACCATTTATATAGATGATCTGGAGGAGGGAACCGAGTGTAGAGTGTCGAAATTTGCTGATGACACCAAGATTGGTGGAACGGCAAATTGTGCGGAGGGTGTGGAGAGTCTGCAGAAGGATCTAGATAGGCTGGGCGAATGGGCCAGGAAATGGCAAATGGAATTTAATGTTGGCAAGTGTGAGGTGGTCCACTTTGGTAGGAAGAATGGTAGGAAGGACTGTTACTTACGTGGCGAAAAACTGCAGCAGGCGACGGTGCAGCGGGACCTCGGGGTCCTTGTGCATGAGTCGCAAAAACCCAGCTTGCAGGTGCAACAGGTGGTCAGGAAGGCTAATGGGATGCTGGCCTTCATAGCGAGGGGGATTGAATATAAAAGTAGGGAGGTCTTGCTGCAGCTGTATAGGGCATTGGTGAGGCCGCAACTGGAGTACTGTGTGCATTTTTGGGCGCTGCACCTGCGCAAAGATATTTTGGCCTTGGAGGGAGTGCAGAGGAGGTTTACTAGGCTGATACCGGAGTTGAGGGGGTTGAGCTATGAGGAGAGGCTGAATAAACTGGGCTTGTACTCGTTAGAGTTGAGAAGAATGAGAGGAGATCTCATTGAGACGTATAAGATGATGAATGGGACGGATAGGATAGAGGTGGAGAGACTCTTCCCGCTCAAAAAAGACAATAGGATTAGGGGGCACAGCCTCAAGATAAAAGGGGGGCGGTTTAGAACGGAGTTGAGGAGGAACTTCTTCACTCAAAGGGTGGTGAATCTCTGGAATTCTCTGCCCGTTGAAGTGGTGGAGGCTGCCTCGCTAAATATTGTTAAGACGCGGGTTGATGGGTTTTTGATAGGAGAGGGGATTAAGGGTTATGGGGAGAGGGCGGGAAAGTGGAACTGAGCAGCGACAGATCAGCCATGATCTTATTGAATGGCGGGGCAGGCTCGAAGGGCTGGATGGCCTACTCCTGCTCCTATTTCTTATGTTCTTATGACAGAACCATTTTCCAGTAGCCTAACAGCATTATTTCTTCTATTTTGGCTAATATACAATGTGGAATTGCATGTGAAGTAATGCTAATAGTTAGATTCCACTTGATAGAAAACATTATTTTGGATTATTTAGCTGTGCCTATTTCTTTACATTTATGAGTATACAGATACAGAGATTAAATTAAGAAAAACAAATAATTTTGTGATCGCAGATTTTCTTTTTGCTATTTAGAGTCAATGACTGCATTCTGCGGGTGAATGAATTTGATGTATCTGAAGTGTCACACAGTAGGGCTGTGGAGGCCTTGAAAGAAGCTGGTTCAATTGTGCAACTGTATGTGCGTAGACGGAGGCCTGTTTTGGAAACTATTACAGAAATAAAGCTCATAAAAGGACCCAAAGGTAATCTTTAAATAAACTGATAAGAATTACAGAAATCATGATTTAAAAATGAAGTCCTGAAGCCTTATAAGTGGAATGTCTTAAAACTTATTGAATAGTTTGTATTTACTTTTCCTGTGTGGATCAGATGTAAAATGTCTGACAACACCAGGTTTTAGTCCAACCGATTTATTTGATAATAGACTCACAAGCTTTCGGGTTAGTCCCTTCGTCAGGTGAATGGAGAGTTCTGGCCTCAGACAGAGCATATAAAGCACAGACAGTTTAGAGATTACTGATTAGAATGCGAATCCTTACACCTAACCTGCTGTTCAAGACCTGAAGTGGCTGACAATGTGAGTGGAAGGAGCACTGATCACAGGTTACAGAGATGTGTATTGTCTCCAGACAGTACAGTAAGTGAGGTTTTGCAAACCCAGGCAAGTCACGGGGGTTACAGATGGTGCAACATGAACCCAAGATCCCTGTTGAGACCGTCCTCATGTGTGAGGAACTTGGCTATCAGTCTCTGTTCAGCTACTCTGCGCTGTCGTGTGTCGTGAAGGCCGCCTTGGAGAATGCTTACCCGAAGGTCAGAGGCTGAATGCCCGTGACCACTGAAGTGTTCGCCAACAGGAAGGGAACAGTCTTGCCTGGTGATTGTCGAGCGATGTTCATTCATCCGTTGTCGTAGCGTCTGCATGGTCTCCCCAATGTACCATGCTTCGGGACATCCTTTCCTGCAGCGTATCAGGTAGACAATGTTGGCTGAGTTGCAAGAGTATTTACCGTGTACCTGGTGGATGGTGTTCTCACGTGTGATGATGGTATCCATGTCGATGATCGGGCATGTCTTGCAGAGGTTGCTGTGGCAGGGTTGTGTGGTATTGTGGTCACTGTTCTCCTGAAGGCTGGGTAGTTTGCTGCGAACAATGGTCTGTTTGAGGTTTTGTGGTTGTCTGAAGGCAAGAAGTGGGGGTGTGGGGATAGCCCTGGTGAGATGTTCGTCTTCATCAATGATATGTTGAAGACTCCGGAGAAGATGTCGTAGCTTCTCCGCTCCGGGGAAGTACTGGACGACGAAGGGTACTCTGTCCACTGTGTCCCGTGTTTGCCTTCTGAGAAGATCGGTGCGGTTTTTCGCTGCGGCGCATTGGAACTGTCGATCTATGAGTCGAGCACCATATCCTGTTCTTATGAGGGCATCTTTCAGGGTCTGGAGGTGTCTGTCACAATCCTCCTCATCTGAGCAAATCCTGTGTATACGGAGGGCTTGTCCATAAGGAATGGCTTCTTTAACATGTTTAGGGTGGAAACTGGAGAAGTGGAGCATTGTGAGATTGTCTGTGGGCTTGCGGTACAGTGAGGTGCTGAGGTGACCGTCCTTAGTGGAGATGCGTGTGTCCAAGAATGCAACTGATTCTGGGGAATAGTCCATGGTGAGTCTGATGGTGGGGTGGAATTTGTTGATATCATCATATAGTTGTTTCAGTGATTGTTCACCATGAGGCCAAAGGAAGAAAATGTCATCGATGTATCTAGTGTATAGCATTGGTATAGCATTGGTATATGGTGTATAGCATTGGTATAGCATTGGTATATGGTGTATAGCATTGGTATAGCATTGGTATATGGTGTATAGCATTGGTATAGCATTGGTATATGGTGTATAGCATACCAATGCTATACACTAGATACATCGATGACATTTTCTTCCTTTGGCCTCATGGTGAACAATCACTGAAACAACTATATGATGATATCAACAAATTCCACCCCACCATCAGACTCACCATGGACTATTCCCCAGAATCAGTTGCATTCTTGGACACACGCATCTCCACTAAGGACGGTCACCTCAGCACCTCACTGTACCGCAAGCCCACAGACAATCTCACAATGCTCCACTTCTCCAGTTTCCACCCTAAACATGTTAAAGAAGCCATTCCCTATGGACAAGCCCTCCGTATACACAGGATTTGCTCAGATGAGGAGGATTGTGACAGACACCTCCAGACCCTGAAAGATGCCCTCATAAGAACAGGATATGGTGCTCAACTCATAGATCGACAGCGAAAAACCGCACCGATCTCCTCAGAAGGCAAACACGGGACACAGTGGACAGAGTACCCTTCGTCGTCCAGTACTTCCCCGGAGCGGAGAAGCTACGACATCTTCTCCGGAGTCTTCAACATATCATTGATGAAGATGAACATCTCGCCAGGGCTATCCCCACACCCCCACTTCTTGCCTTCAGACAACCACACAACCTCAAACAGACCATTGTTCGCAGCAAACTACCCAGCCTTCAGGAGAACAGTGACCACAATACCACACAACCCTGCCACAGCAACCTCTGCAAGACATGCCGGATCATCGACATGGATACCATCATCACACGTGAGAACACCATCCACCAGGTACACGGTAAATACTCTTGCAACTCGGCCAACATTGTCTACCTGATACACTGCAGGAAAGGATGTCCCGAAGCATGGTACATTGGGGAGACCATGCAGACGCTACGACAATGGATGAATGAACATCGCTCGACAATCACCAGGCAAGACTGTTCCCTTCCTGTTGGCGAACACTTCAGTGGTCACGGGCATTCAGCCTCTGACCTTCGGGTAAGCATTCTCCAAGGCGGCCTTCACGACACACGACAGCGCAGAGTAGCTGAACAGAGACTGATAGCCAAGTTCCGCACACATGAGGACGCTCTCAACAGGGATCTTGGGTTCATGTTGCACTATCTGTAACCCCCGTGACTTGCCTGGGTTTGCAAAACCTCACTGACTGTACTGTCTGGAGACAATACACATCTCTGTAACCTGTGATCAGTGCTCCTTCCACTCACATCGTCAGCCACTTCAGGTCTTGAACAGCAGGTTAGGTGTAAGGATTTGCATTCTAATCAGTAATCTCTAAACTGTCTGTGCTTTATATGCTCTGTCTGAGGCCAGAACTCTCCATTCACCTGACGAAGGGACTAACCCGAAAGCTTGTGAGTCTATTATCAAATAAATCGGTTGGACTAAAACCTGGTGTTCTTTTTTACTGTGTTTACGCCAGTCCAACGCCGGCATACCCACATCATGGATCAGATGTGTCAGAAATGTGTTCTTGGAGCATCTTATGATGTTTGTAAGTACTAGTGTGTTGTCTCTAAATCTCCAATGATGGGGTTTTCTGGCCATTTCTGCCAGCAGGATCTTCTGGTTCCATTGATGCTGACCACTAGTCATGGGTTCCCGAGTGAACAGTGGGAAACTCCACTGCAAATTGTGGAGGGGGGAGGAGGAGGAGGAGGAGGGTAGATACCATTCCATATGTTGCAATAACGCTTCTCTACATATATATTCCACTTCTATTGCCATAAATGTCAACATTCCACTCCCCTTCCTAATTTCTTGTTGTACTTGGATATGATTTTTTGTGATTTGTGTACTAGGACACCCAGATCCCTCCAGACCTGAGTCTGTAATCTCTCACCATTTAAATTACATGCTGCTTTTCTATTCTTCTTGCCAAAGTGGACAATTTCATAATTCCTCACATGATACACCTTTGCTTGATTCCTTACTTCCTCTTAACTTACTTTACTACCTACCTTTGTATCATCATCAAATTTAGCAGCCATACATTCAGTCCTTTCACTCAAATCATTGGGATAAATTGTAAATAGTTGAGACCCAACATTGATTCCTATGGCACTCCACTCATTACATTTTGCCATACAGAACATCGCTCATTTATGCCAATTCTCTATTTCCCATCAGCTAATCCTCATTCCTCTATCCATGATAATGGGCAGAACCAGACCAAAAATGGTAAAGTGCCAGTTTTCTCTCCAGATCTTATGGCACTTTGTCAAGAATAAAACGGGGGTTTCACACTGCATGTAGAAGGATGGGGCCTAAACATGCTGGTAATACCCAGCTGTACCGATCAGCGCAAAAAATAACCTGCGCCCCACCCCACCACGCAGATAATGTACTTATAACACAAATAAGTAAACTTAAACTTGGGTCTCAGAGGCTCCCATCCTTACCCGTCCACGATGAAAGCCAGCATCACTCCCCTTGTCCCCGTGATCAGAGCCGGCATCTCTTTCTTCCTTCCCACCCCTCAATTCTGCTACCGTCAACTTCAAGCACAACATATCCACAGGTTCCCCTTTATCCAATTGGTGGTTACTTCCTTAAATAATTCTAATGAATTAGTCAAATATGATTAGTTTAATACGATTTCCCTTTCACAAATCCTTTGCTTGATGATGTTGAGATTTTCAAAGTGTCCTGCTATAATTGCCTTAATAATAGCCATCAGCATTTTCCTTTTGACAGATGTTAATCTAATTGGCCTGTAGTTTCTTGCTTTCTGTATCCCTCCTTTCTTGAGTAGAGGAGCCCCAAGTCATTATTTTCCAATCCGATGGGACCTTTTCAGAATCTAGGGAATTTTGAAAAAGTAAAACTAATTCACCTACTACCCCAGCAGCTAGTTATTTTAAGATGTTCATATAAACAGATCTGAGGATCTGGGGACTTGTTAGCCTTTAGTTCTTACATTTTTTTCAGTACCCTTTCCATAGAAATTGTAGTTGTTTTTATTGTTCCTTTTTGCCTCCTGATTCATAATAATTATTAGAATGTTACTTCTATCCTCTACAGTGAAGACAGATGTAAAATAACTGTTCAATTCATCTACCATTTCCTTTATTTCCAGTATTAATCCCTCAGACTCACTCTCAAAAGGACCAATGCTCACTTCTCAAATACCTGTGAATTTTTATGATCTGTTTTTACATTTCAAGATAGCTTTCTCTCATATCTTAATGTCTCCCACTTTGTTAATCTTTTATCTGTCCTTTGATGTACTTTATATTCTATCCAATCTTTTGACCTGCCACTCATCTTTGTGGAATTCTATGCTTTTTCTTTCAATTTGAAACCATCTTTAACTTCCTTAGATAGCCATGGGTGGTACATCATTTCCTGACCTTAATGTATCTATTTTGAATATTCTGTGACTGCATCTGTACTGCTCTATCTCTTAACCTAATTTCCCAGTTCACTTTAGTCAGCTGTCCTCATGCCTTCATAATTGCCCTTATTTAAGTTTAAAACACTAGACTTAAATCCACTCTTCTCTCCATGAGTCTGAGAATGAAATTCAATTCTATTATGATCAACTAGGAGCACCTTTACCATAAGGTCATTAATTAATCCTCTCTGATTGCACATTACCAAATCTCTTTGGTTGGCTCCAGAATGTGTTGCTCTAAGAAACTCTCAAAACGTTGTATAAACTCATCATCCAGGCTATCTTTGACAATCTGATTCCGAATCAAAATTATTATAAGTGCTGTTTGCCACACCATTATTACTGCAAATCATGGCTGCAATGTTTCTGGCCCCACAGAGCTATTTCAATTATAGTTAATATCTGTAACATTATATGACCATAAATTTTAGCCCATTATTTATTTCACTCCCATTGTCAAGCAAAGTTTCAAAGAGAAAAATATGAGATCTTTGTTGACTATCTTTAAAAAGAAGCTAATAAGATCCATTAAATCTTAATTAATTGATAAATTATTTATGAATAATCAGTATTAAAATAGTAACTTGCCTTTAACATAGCTTTAAAGATAAGCTTTTTTTTGTCGAAATGTGATCAAAATCATAGTTTTTGCAAATGTTGTAAAACAAAATTAAGCTAACATTGCAATGTTACATTTTCCTTTTGTTTGATATGCATATCTGTTGACTATTGATGCTCCCAGTTCTTGATTTATTACATCTGGTGGTGAACTCAGAGAAAAGTAAACAAAGCAGTAGAATGAGCTGAAGCATGAAGTAGATATTTTAAAGCACCGTAAACAAGGTCCTTACCTACAAGTAATGCCATCTCTGCATTGCTCTGATATATACAAAATAGATAATATATTTATGGGAAACAGCATGAATTGCAATAATTGTATGTGCTAAATGATGTCTTTGTTTATGTTGTAGGTTTAGGATTCAGTATTGCTGGTGGTGTGGGTAACCAGCATATCCCAGGTGATAACAGTATATATGTTACAAAAATAATTGATGGAGGAGCTGCACAGAGAGATGGAACATTACAAATTGGAGACCGACTCCTCATGGTAAGATATAATATTTTTATCAAATTTGGTCATATTTTGAGCCTTGTGTGTCTTCACGTTAAGACATAAGAATGCATTTTTACACTTAATGTTGCAAATGATTAGGAGGTTACTGAAGGCTGGATTTCTCTTGCGTAGCAATTTAGTGCTACCCTCTTGTGAAGGTAGGCTCCACAGCAATGGAGGCTGTGAACAGCAGGAAACCCTGTTGATGGCGGCAGGACCAGAAGATCCTGCCGCCAGCCAATGGCAGGTTGTCTCTGCTGCTACAAAACGCGTGTGGGGAAGGGAAAATATCCTGCACAGCATCTTTTGCATCCTCAAAAAATCTCAAAGTCTTTCACAGCCAATGTAGCAGCCAAGATCCCACAAGAGCAATGGGATGAAGGATCGTGTTTCATGCTTTGGTAGCCTTGGTTGAGATGTAAATGATGGCCAACTTCAGAGTATGATTCCATAATTGTTGACAATCTTTCAATATTTTGCCTAAATTGCCATTCTCTTGGGCTGTTAGTTGGCTTGGGGCTTATGCCTCCAGAGGAAGACTCTTCTCTGAACTGCTGACTAATCATGTAACCAGAAGCTCTCTGTTCTTAGCAGTATCATAAGGGGATGTGACCGGTTTCCTATGGCAATTGTCAATGCAAAGGTGAACGGGGGAGGTATTGAAGGCTCAGCCCGGCAGGCCCGGCAAAGAGGAGCATGAGTGTAGTGACGAGGAATTGGACAGTGTACAGATGTAATGCAGAGTTCAGAAGACGTCCACTGGGGACAGTGGATCCATAAAGGAGATGTGAGCTCCTTTGCCTAGCCACTAGACAGAGCAGTGTCTGGGATGCAGACTTGCCTTGATTTCTGCTTCTCTTAGTAAAATCTCAATGGCCTTAAGGGGAGGCCTTAAGTGATCATCCATTGCCATAGGAGTGGATGGGCTACCAGATGCCTACCGTACAATGGGTAAAATTGCAGTGGGGACAGGGATGGTGGGTAGGTGCCAACTATGCCATCCATGGCATGGCACCTAATTTTAGGGTCCCCTCCACCTGCCAACCACAGGGGGATGTAAAATAGCCAATGTGTTGTATTTGTCCACTGATCCAATTGGGTAAAACCCCAGATGCTGGAGCTGCTCCAGAAATTTATTTTAAAGAACTCTTCTATAGTGAAGCTTGAAACAATGGTCTTTACTTGTTTTGCATGGTACACAAGTTCAGTAAGAAATTTTATTTTGCCTGTTTGTACCTTCTCATTGAAAACAGCACATATGAATATAATTAAGGAGATGTTTAAATTTTAATGTTGAACATATCTGTGGAAATGGTCACACAATTGTATCTTTTTAAAAAGGTAAATAACTACAGTTTAGAAGAGATAGCCCATGAAGAAGCTGTAGCAGTGCTGAAACACACAGCAGATGTGGTCTACCTTAAAGTTGGAAAGCCTACTACTGTTTACATAAATGACCCTTACGGACCTCCTGATATCACACACTGTAAGTGAATCTTTTTTATTGCTTTAAATCATAACATTGCATTTTAACTCTTAAGTTTGCTCAGTATTTTATCTCACAATTACTGTCATTCTCTGTTATTAACCACACAAAAATATTTAGCTATCTTTCCATGACATTTTTTTTAAAGATACACTTTTTTCCATCAGCTGTTTTCTCCTCAAGGTCCCTTTTTAAGAATTTGTACTTCCGAGATTTGCAATTAACTTTAATTTTTTATAGCATTTATTCATTCAGGGTTCAAAATCTGGGCAGTAATGACATCAGAGAGTACTCCTTAGAGGATGACGGTTATAGAACCGTTGAATGAAATAGAATGAAGGTGCAATTCTTCAGCCAATTATGGTAGTAATTCAGCTGGCTCAGCAATGCCTCTAAGCTGGCACAAGACCTTCACAGTAAAAAGTCTGACAACACCAGGTTTTAGTCCAACCTATTTATTTGTGAGTATATTATCAAATAAATAGGTTGGACTAAAACCTGGTGTTGTCAGACTTTTTACTGTGTTTACGCCAGTCCAACGCCGGCATACCCACAACAAGACCTTCAGACAGATCATGTAGCAATTGTTATTTACACCTTTGTAGTAAAACAGAAAATGCTATGCCAACCATGATTTTTTTTTAGTAACAGCTTGACTTGAAATGAGGTGCAGCTGGAAACATTTAGAACCTGATTTTATTTTTTTGCAAGTGAATGGGTTTGAGTGAATTATAATCTCACTGAAACACTGTCTAGTTGTTTGCTTACAGCCAGTCAACCAAATGAATGAAATACAATGCATCACTTGATTTTATTTTGTTTACATCTCAAAGAATTGCTTATTATGATTCAGTAACAGTTGCACTCTTCTTCTTTCATCCTGTTCCTATTTTACCAGGGATCAGTGGCGGATTTATTGTTAGTGGGGTCCTGTGCTTCGCTCTCATTGCTCCCTACCCTGATAAGAGATAGAGATGTTGTCAAGACCATCTAGGTGCTCACCATTCCCATCACGCATGGGACTTGGTCCCAAAAATAACTCAAGTACCCAATACTTTCCATTTTAATTATGCAAGTACTGCATCAGTTCGCACATCCAGTTTGAATGTTTTGTTTTATCATTACTGACAACCAGTGTCTGAAATGATTCTATTTTAAAGGTTCCGTTTTTTGATTTTGAGGTTGGACTGAACAAAAATCCCTACCAATTCCAATCTGGAAACTTAATGAATCCCAGAATTGTCACTGCAGAATGTCAGACCTATCAGTCTTGACAAGATACATTATGCAGTATTCTCACTGACCACTGATAAAAGATTTATAAGTTGGAGAGACCACTGCAAATTAGCCAACTGCTGATTCTTGGCCTGTTAGAACTTAATCCAGCTTCTCTTGGCTGTGGTCACTTGGGAACTATCATTTACTGATCCGATTTCACATTAAGAAGATGCGACTTAAAAGAGAGGGACCTTGGGGTCCTTGTGCATGAGTCGCAAAAAACCCAGCTTGCAAGTGCAGCAGGTGGTCAGGAAGGCGAATGGGATGCTGGCCTTCATAGCGAGGGGGATTGAATATAAAAGTAGGGAGGTCTTGCTGCAGCTGTATAGGGCATTGGTGAGGCCGCAGCTGGAGTACTGTGTGCAGTTTTGGGCGCCGCACCTGCGCAAAGATATTTTGGCCTTGGAGGGAGTGCAGAGGAGGTTTACTAGGCTGATACCGGAGTTGAGGGGGTTGAGCTATGAGGAGAGGCTGAATAAACTGGGCTTGTACTCGTTAGAGTTTAGAAGAATGAGGGGAGATCTCATAAGGTGATGAATGGGATGGATAGGATAGAGGTGGAGAGACTCTTCCCACTCAAAAAAGACAGTAGGACTAGGGGGCACAGCCTCAAGATAAAAGGGGGGCATTTTAGAACGGAGTTGAGGAGGAACTTCTTCACTCAAAGGGTGGTGAATCTCTGGAATTCTCTGCCCGTTGAAGTGGTGGAGGCTGCCTCGCTAAATATTTTTAAGACGTGGGTTGATGGGTTTTTGATAAGAGAGGGGATTAAGGGTTATGGGGAGAGGGCGGGGAAGTGGAACTGAGCAGCGACAGATCAGCCATGATCTTATTGAATGGTGGGGCAGGCTCGAAGGGCTAGATGGCCTACTCCTGCTCCTATTTCTTATGTTCTTATGATTCTGCTTGTGGGGCACGTGTTATAAGTCCAAGATCTGAACTGTGTATAAAGGAAGTGGACATGCTTCTTTAAAGTCATCAGTTAATAGCTCCCCCCCATACAGAGGGTATCCATAGCGTGTCAAATATTATAGATATATACTGGGGAAAAAAGCATGGCCATTGTAAAATGATTTGTCTTCTGTGTCTAAACCTCATACTTAAGATAATATTCCACTGACTGGAGTCTGTAACAATGATCAGTATTACACCACCCATGATTTGATAATGCTGGTTTTGTCATTACACTGGCAGAATTCATTTCCTTTGTGTTCACTCTTAATGTTTTGATGGTCCATACCTGCAGAGTAGAGATGCTGACCCATTGCAACATTGTTCTCTACCATCTGCTATACAGGCTGTCAGCAGTGAGCTGCCCTGTAGTTTGGTAGTATTGAGTCCTAGGCACACAAGTGGATTTGGGGAGAGTTTCAGACAGGGCTGTTTGTGCAACCAAAGCTATTTCGTCTCACTTCTGACTGATCAGAGACTCTGTTTCTGGATGTTATCAGAATGTGGCGCTTGGAGTGGCTACGATCAAACACTCGGCCATAAAAACAACTTTCACACTCTTCTGACTAATATTACACAAGCAATGGTCCATGGTGCTGCAGAGGGAAACTATTTCACCTCATCTGCAGGGCACAGCTCACCAGACAAGAACTTACAGAATGGCAGTTCATAGAATGACACATGTGCTTGGATGGCTCAGACAGTCAGAATGGCACCACATATATAAAATAACAAAAACATCTCACAAGTATCTTACACTCAATCCAGGCTCACAGTGACACAGAGTTCAGTCAGACTTTTAAAACACAATCAACTCTTGACTGGAGATCTGCTCGAAAGTTTCACTTGTGCCTATTTAAGCCCCATGAGCAGCAAACACAGAGATAAATCAGCTGGTGATTGGCTGAATAGCTTCACTGTATTTTTTGAATAGCAGAGCCATCAAGATAGTCAGTTATGGCTGTGCTGGAAAGCCTGGACCATCAGTTTATATCTCGTGGCACTATAGGGGCCTTAAGAAGCATTAAAAAGCTCCGCCATTCAGTAAGATGATGGCTGATCTGATTGTAATGTCAACTCCACGTTCCCACCTATCCCTAGTAACCTTTCGCTCCCTTGCTTATCAAGAAACTATCTAACTTTGCCTTAAAAATATACAAAGACTCCACCACCTTTTTAGGAAGACAGTTTCAAAGACTCTGAAAGAAAAATATCTCTCTGCAACTCTGTCTTAAGTGGACCACACTTTATTTTTAAACAGTGACCCTGGTTCGAGATTCTCCCACAAGAAAAAACATTGTCTCCACATCCGTCCTGTCTAGACTCCTCAGGATACTATATGTTTCAATCAAGTCATCTCTTACTTTAGTGATTTTAGCGCGTGCACGCCAGTGCCCAGTAGCGTATCACAGGTCTGAGTTGGGTCCCAAGTTATTCGTCATTTATATAAACGATATCGATGACTATGTGCAGGGTGGGATTAGTAAGTTTACAAAGATTGGCCAGGTGGTTAATAGTGAAGCTGAGTGCCTGAGGGCTACAGGAAGATATAGACAGAATGGTTAAAAGTGGCAGATAGAATTTAACCCTGAAAAGTGTGAGCTCTTACACTTTGGCAGAGTAATTTGACCAGGAAGTTCCGTGGAACAAAGGGACCTTGATGAGTTTGTCCACAGATCTCTGAAGATGGAAGGGCATGTTAGTAGGGTAGTAAAAAGACATACGGGACACTTTCCTTTATCAACCAAGGCATAGATTACAAAAGCAGAGAAGTCATGTTAGAGTTGTTTAGAACTTTGGTGAGGCCAAAGCAAGAGTACAGTGTGCAGTTCTGGTTGCTACATTATTGGAAGGAAGTGATTGCACTGGGTGGAGGGGGGGCAGGGTGGTGGGGGTGTCGTGCAGAGAAGATTTATCAGGATGTTGCCTGGGATTGAACATTTTAAGTTATGAAGAGAGGTTAGGTAAGCTTGGGTTGTTTTTGTTGGAGCAGAGAAGACTGAAGGGCATGGGCAGAGTGGACAGAGAGCAGCTTTAGCTGAAGGGTCAATCATAGAGAGAGGAATTGGTGAATGTTGATTGGGGGAGTGTGTTGGAAGGTAGGTCTGCTGAGGAACAGTGGAGGATCTTTAAGGAGATCTTTCTTGGTGCTCAGCAGAAATTTATTCCGATGGTTAAAAAGGATTAGAACATAAGAACATAAGAAATAGGAGCAGGAGTAGGCCATCTGGCCCTTCGAGCCTGCCCCGCCATTCAATAAGATCATGGCTGATCTGTCGTGGCTCAGTTCCACATTCCTGCCCTCTCCCCATAACCCTTAATCCCCTCTCTTATCAAAAACCCATCAACCCGCTTCTTAAAAATATTTAGCGATTTGAGGAGGAGAGGTAATCAGCCGTGGATAACGAAGGAGGTGAAGGAAAGTGTTAAATTAAAAGCGGATGCGTTTAGAGTAGCTAAGAGTAGTGGGCGAGAAGAGGATTGGGAGAGGTTTAAATGTCAACAAAGAATGACAAAGAAATTGATAAAGAAGGGTAGGATAAACTATGAAGCTGGGCTAGCGCTTAATATAAAAAAGGATAGCAAGAGTTTTTATAAATACATAAAAAGGAAGAGGCTGGCTAGGGTGAACGTTGGACCCTTAGAGGATGAGAGGGGGGACTTAGTGGTAGGGGATGGGGAAATGGCTGAGGCCCTGAATAACTTTTTTGTTTCGGTCTTCATGGAGAAGGACGTGAGTAATTTGCCGGGTGTTAGCGATGGAAAGATGGTAGGAGTGGAGGGCCTGAATGACATTATTGTTACTAGAGAGGCGGTGCTCGACAGACAGGAGGGGATGATTGTGGACAAGTGTGGACCGGATGGAATGCATCCAAGGGTTCTGAAGGAAATGGCGGAGGTGATAGAGGATGCCTTGGTGATTATTTTCCAAACGTCGCTGGATTCTGGGGAAGTGCCGGAAGATTGGAAAACGGCTAATGTTACGCCGTTGTTTAAGAAGGGTGGCAGGCAAAAGGTGGGGAATTATAGGCCAGTTAGTTTAACGTCTGTTGTAGGAAACATGTTAGAATCCGTGATCAAGGAGAAAATAGTGGGGCATCTTGAGGAGAATTGTTTGGTAGAGCAGACGCAGCACGGTTTCGTTAAGGGGAAGTCGTGTCTGACGAATTTATTGGAGTTCTATGAGGATGTGTCTAGGGCGGTGGATGGAGGAGAGCCGGTGGATGTGGTCTTTCTTGATTTTCAGAAGGCATTTGACAAGGTGCCTCATAAGAGGTTATTGCAGAAGGTCAGGGGGCATGGAGTTGGGGGTAGGGTGTTAGCGTGGATAGAGGATTGGCTGTCAAATAGGAGGCAGAGAGTGGGGGTCAATGGGTGCTATTTGGATTGGCGGTTGGTGACTAGTGGAGTGCCCCAGGGGCCGGTGCTGGGGCCTCAGCTATTCACCATTTATATAGATGATCTGGAGGAGGGAACCGAGTGTATGGTGTCGAAATTTGCTGATGACACCAAGATTGGTGGAACGGCAAATTGTGCGGAGGGTGTGGAGAGTCTGCAGAAGGATCTAGATAGGCTGGGCGAATGGGCCAGGAACTGGCAAATGGAATTTAATGTTGGCAAGTGTGAGGTGGTCCACTTTGGTAGGAATAATTGTAGGAAAGACTATTACTTACATGGCGAAAAACTGCAGCATGCGACGGTGCAGAGGGACCTCGGGGTCCTTGTGCATGAGTTGCAAAAACCCAGCCTGCAGGTGCAGCAGGTGGTCAGGAAGGTGAATGGGATGCTGGCCTTCATAGTGAGGGGGATTGAATATAAAAGTAGGGAGGTCTTGCTGCAGCTGTATAGGGCACTGGTGAGGCCGCAGCTGGAATACTGTGTGCAGTTTTGGTCTCCACAGTTACGCAAGGATATTTTGGCCTTGGAAGGAGTGCAGAGGAGGTTTACTAGGCTGATTCCGGAGTTGAGGGGGTTGAACTATGAGGAGAGGCTGAATAAACTGGGCTTGTACTCGTTAGAGTTTAGAAGAATGAGGGGAGATCTCATTGAGACGTATAAGATGTTGAATGGGATGGATAGGATAGAGGTGGAGAGACTTCCCGCTCAAAGGACAGTAGGACTAGAGGGCACAGCCTCAGGATAAAGGGGGGGCGGTTTAGAACGGAGTTGAGGAGGAACTTCTTCACTCAAAGGGTGGTGAATCTCTGGAATTCTCTGCCCGTTGAAATGGTGGAGGCTGCCTCGCTAAATATTTTTAAGACGTGGGTTGATAGGTTTTTGATAGGCAAGGGGATTAATGGTTATGGGGAGAGGGCGGGAATGTGGAACTGAGCCACGACAGATCAGCCATGATCTTATTGAATGGCGGGGCAGGCTCGAAGGGCTAGATGGCCTACTCCTGCTCCTATTTCTTATGTTCTTATGTAGGGGAGATAGGTTCAAAGTGAAGCGCAGAAGATTTAGGGGGGAATCTGAGGAAGAGGGTGGAGACAATCTGAAATGTGCTGCCTGGGAGGGTGGTGGAAGCTGGTTGCCTTACATTTTTAAAAAGTGCCTGGATGAGCTCTTGGCGTGTTATAACATTCAAGGCCAAGTTCTGATAAATAGGATTAGATTGAAGGTTAGGTGTTTCTTGGGGTTGGTGCAGATTTGATGGGCTGAAGGGCCTCTTCTGCACTGTATGATTCTGTGATTCTAACTCTTCTAAACAAACCTAACCTCTCCAATCTTCCCTCATAAGGCAACCTGCCCATTCCAGGTGTTAGTCGGGTAAACCTTCTCCAACGCATTTACACCTTAAATACGGAGACCAACATTCTATTAGCTTTCCTAATTACTTGCTGTACCTGCATTCTAGCCTTTTGTGATTTGGGCATTAGGACGTCCAAAACCCCTCTACAACCTCTGCAATCTCTCACCTTTTAAGATCATTTTCTTTTTTATTCTTCCTACCAAAATGGACAATTCCACATTTGCCCACATTACACTCCATTTGCCAGATCTGTGGCCGTTCATTTAGTCTGTCTATGTACCTTTGTAGCCTTAACAATTGACTTTCCTACCTATCTTTGTGTCATCAGCAAATTTAACAAATATAGCTTCAGTCTCTTCATCGAAGCCATTTATATAAATTGTAAAAATTTAAAGCCCTAGCACTGATCCCTCTGGCCCACCACACATCACTACCATTTTCTATTAGCAAGCCAATCTTCAATCCATGCTGATATATTACCTGGTATACCATGAATTTCTATTTAATGCAATAACCTTTGATGTGGCACCCTATCAAATCCCCCATGATTATTGCAATACTTTTCTGACAAGCTCCCATTATCTCTTCTTTTATACTCTGTCATATGGTGTAATTACAATTAGAGGGCCTGTACATCATTCCCACAAGTGATTTCTCGCCTTTATGATTTCTCATCTCAAATCAAACTGCTTCTGTATCTTGGTCTCCTGAACTTAGGTCATCCCTCTCTAATGTGCTAATACCATCATTAATTAACAAATCCACCCCTCCTTCTGTTCTTAACTTCCTATCCTTCTTAAATATCATAAATCATTCAACATTCAGGTCCCAATCCATGTCATCCTTCAGCCATGTCTGTATAATGGATATCAGATCGTACTTATTAATTTCTATTTGCACTACCAGTTCATCTGTTTTGTTTTGAATGCTATGTTTATTCAGATACAGAGCCTTAAGTATTTATTATTATCCTTATTTATCATCCTTTTATTATTTTTGTTGCACCTAACCTTATCTGCTCACACCATCCTTGTCACTGTCCTCAACCTATCCTGCGCTGCCCCCTCCAATTATCCAAGCCATTTGTCTTGTCCCCTGTGTGACCCATCTAATGAAACCTTCAGCTACTAGACTGTCACTCTGAATCTGCTACACTATAGCATCCCATTTACCCCTCTTACTGTAATGGTAACTACTACCACCAGTACCTTGAGCTCTCTACCCACGATCCAACCGATCTCTTTTTGCAGGTGTTCCCCACATTCCCTGGACATATTCACCATCTTTCTTTGGTAAGTTGGTCTCCCCTGCCCAGCCTTGGCATAACATGTGAAATCTTGCAGTGGTACTCTTAAAAATAAGCAAAATCAGGAACTATGTACCCCAAAGTCATTGGTGAAGTGAAGCTCGCCAGCTGCATGCTGTTAGAGTTCTGCTATCATTATCCCCCAGCAAGATAAATTTATTCAGTTGAACTTATCATCAGTTAAAATGATCAACTAACAATACGAACGTAAGAACATAAGAAGTAGGAGCAGGAGTAGGCCGTCTAGCCCTTCGAGCTTGCCCTGCCATTCAACAAGATCATGGCTGATCTGAAGTGGATCAGTTCCACTTACCCGCTTTTTCCCCATAGCCCTTAATTCCCCTGTCTATCAGAAACCTATCTACCCATGACTTAAGTATGTTCAGCGCGGGTAGATAGGTTTCTGATGGACAGGGGAATTAAGGGTTATGGGGAGAAAGCAAGAAAGTGGAACTGATCCACTTCAGATCAGCCATGATCTTATTGTATGGCGGGGCAAAGATTTTAAATCATTGTAAGAGCTGTAGTCAGCTATGCCAGCTATTAATTTGGTCTTAAAGGAATGTATCCACTTCTTAGGAGTATTTAGACTAAACAATAATGTCTCAATATAAAACATACATAGGTATATTGTAGAAAAATTAACTCACTGAAGAGTTTACCTCTCTCAGAACTTAGAATCCAATAAGGAAGAATTCTTGAAGAGTTGGTCCTTGAGGTTTGCAGAATGAGTCTACAACTTTTATCGTGGTTACTTAATGATACTTTTTGAGAAGCTTAAACCTTGGATTACATTGTAATAATGTTTTGAATATTACAGTGTTAATGCAAGATAAACTAATGAATCTATGTACAAATATAAAGTACAACTTCACTTCAAAGTCAATGAAAGTTTCAAATCCAATTAGAAAATCACGTCTGTTACTCAGACGAATAACAACCAGTTTTTTATACTCACAATCAGAAGTATAAAGTGTAGTTTTCTGCCTTTGTCTCAGCTTAAAAGGAAACTGTATATAAGGCCCCGACTCGGATAGTCCGCAAAGCTGACTGATTTGTTGACCTCAGTCTTGGCCTTTTAGCTAAGATCAAGTGTAGTATCGATATGCTGTACTTGGTTGAAGTCATAAGATTAGGTTATGGTTTCACGTGAAGCAAATTTTAAAAGCGGCATCTCGGCCTTTTGGCTAAGATGCAAATGAGATGCAAGTTTTGGATGAGGTGCAGTGCCTCTTCCAATCAGCTTGGATCATGTAGATCAAGCCCAAGACAGGCGGTGAGAGCCCTGTTTTGTCATCTTGGATCAGAACATCTCACTTGATGAGACTCTGAATTGGACTTGATTGAACTGAATGTATAAAACTGGATGTATAAAAAAAAATTGTTAACCTCAGTCTCTAATTTTAAATAATCTGTTGCATTTAGAATAACCCAACCATTGTCTGTTTTACTATTAGACTTCTTTGGGATAAAAAAAAAGTTTTTCTGAAATGCAGCTGCAGCATTATTGTTCGTTTCTGTCTGCAAAAGCATTTCTCAAAGCCTTTGTGTCTGCATGTATGTGTGAAAATAATGTTATCTATTTTTTGCAAAGTATTTTTAGGTATATCCAACTAAATTATGTTTTGAGCCCTTTTATTGCCTGAGTCAAATGTGTTAAATCCTTAGCAATGCCACTTATGTACAGTCAGGTAACAGACCATTTACTGGTGGGGAACATAATTTGGAAGGGTAATGTAATTCTGACCAGTTGGCCTTTTAGTGAACATTCACGAAATGTATATGAATGAAAATGTAGTCCTCAACATATATCAGTAGAAATGTGAGCTGTGTTTCATCCACGCTCAAAGTCAGGAGAACAAAATTCTAAACTAATTTTGTTGGCAGGGAACTGGCTTTTCCCATCACACCAAAGTCTGCGCCCCTGGCTGCCACAATTCCTATTACTGATGGGAGTGGAAAATTCCGCATGTAGAATCATAGAATGATGCAACACAGTAGGAGACTATTTAATCTATCATATCTGTGCCAGCTTTTCAAAAGAGATATCTCTTTTGTCCCATTCCCCTGCTCTGTCCATACAGTGCAGGAATTCTTTTATTTTCAAGTATTTATCCAGTTCACTTTCAAGAGTTTTTTTAAATCCACTTCTAATCATTTTTCAGGCAGTGAATTATGAATCATAATAATTTGCTGCATATAAAAAACTATCCTAATTTTTCTGCTGGTTTTTGTATAAATTACCTTGTCTTCTGGTTACTAGCACTTCTGCTCCTGGGAATAATTTCTCCTCATTTACTCTATCAAGTCATTTCATGATTATGAACAATATATCTATCAACTTTCACCTTAACTTTCTCTGCTTAGATGAGAATAAGTTTAGTTTCCCATGTCTCTCCACATGGTCTGATAATATCCTGATGAAGTCCTTAATTCCTGGTACTGTTCTAATAAATTTCCTTTGCACTCTCAGCAAGGTCTTGGCTTCTTCCATGAAATGCAGAACCTCAAATTGGCCACAGTACTTCAGTTAGTGTTTTATAAATACTTAGCATGATTCCTGGCCTGTATGGCATTCTGACAGCATTCTTAACTCATCTTGCAACTTACAAAGTTTTTGTACATGCACCCACAGCAGTTTTTGTTCCTGAAGCCTTTTCACCAATTGCACCTCTAATTTAATTTATTTAGCTTTTCTGTATCTTGCTAATGAAATAAATCACTTCATACATCTGTGTTAAATCTCATCTAAGAAGTCTCACAACAACAGGTTAAAGTCCAACCAGTTTATTGATAGTAATCCCACAAGCTTTCAGAAACGCTGTTCCTTCATCAGGTGTGTGGAAGGTTCTGATCAGAGAAGAGCATATAAAGTCACATACAGTTTACAGAATACTGATTAGAATGCAAGTCTTAAAGATACAGACAATGTGAGTGGAGATAGCATTAGGCATTGGTTAAAGAGATGTGTATTGTCTCCAGACAGGACAGTAAGTGAGATGTTGCAAGCCCAGGCAAGTCATGGGGGTTACAGATAGTGCAACATGAACCCAAGATCCCCATTGAGGCCGTCCTCATGTGTACAGAACTTGGCTATCAGCTACAAGGCTTGATCTCATTTGCATCTTAGCCAAAAGGCAGAGAGCTTTTAAAAATTGCTTCAAACGAAGCTAAAATGTAACCTAATGATTTCAGCCAAGTACAGCATGTCTATACTACACTTGATCTTAGCCAGAAGGCCAAGAAATGGTTCTAGTCTTTTCTACTAATGGAAACATTCTCTCCACATCCACTCTATCCAGGCCTCGCAGTATCCTGTAAGTTTTAATAAGATCCCCCCTCATCCTTCTAAACTCCAATGAGTATAGACCCAGAGTCCGCAATCATTCCTCATACAACAAGCTCTTCATTCCAGGGATCATTCTTGTGAACCTCCTCTGGACCCTTTCCAAGGCCAGCATGCCCTTCCTTTGATATGGAGCCCAAAACTGCTTACCATACTCCAAATAGGGTCTGACCAGAACTTTATACAGTCTCAGAAATACATCCCTGCTCTTGTATTCGAGCCCTCTCAACATTAATGCTAACATTGCATTTGCCTTCCTAACTACCGACTGAACCTGCACATTAACCTTAAGAGAACCTTGAACAATGACTCCCAAGTCCCTTTGTGTTTCTGATTTCCTAAGTCTGTGCCTCCATTCCTCCTTCCAATGTGCATAACCTCACACTTTTCACATTGTATTCCATCTGCCACTTCTTTGCCCACTCTCCTAGCCTGTCCAAGTTCTCCTCAAGTGCTTCCTCAAGTACTACCTGTCCCTCTACATATTTTTGCATCATCTGCAAACTTAGCAACAGTGCTTTCAGCTCCTTCCTCCAAATCGTTAATGTATATTATGAAAAGTTGTGGTCCCAGCGCTGATCCTTAAGACACACCACTAGTCACTGGCTGCCATCCTGAGAAGGACCCCTTTATCCCCACTCTCTATCTTACGCCGTTGTTTAAGAAGGGTGCCAGGCAAAAGGCAGGGAATTATAGGCTGGTTAGTTTAACGTCTGTTGTAGGTAAAATGTTAGAATCCGTCATCAAGGAGGAAATAGCGAGGCATCTTGAGGGAAATTGCTTGATAGAGCAGACGCAGCACGGTTTCGTTAAGGGGAAGTCGTGTCTGACAAATCTATTGGAGTTCTATGAGGATGTGTCTAGGGCGGTGGATAGAGGAGAGCCGGTGGATGTGGTCTTTCTTGATTTTCAGAAGCGTTTGACAAGGTACCTCACAAGAGGTTATTGCAGAAGGTAAGGGGACATGGAGTTGGGGGTAGGGTGTTAGCGTGGATAGAGGATTGGTTATCAAATAGGAGGCAGAGAGTGGGGGTTAATGGGTGCTATTCGGATTGGCAGTTGGTGACTAGTGGAGTGCCCCAGGGGTCGGTGCTGGGGCCTCAGCTATTTACCATTTATATAGATGATCTGGAGGAGGGAACCAAGTGTATGGTGTCGAAATTTGCTGATGACACCAAGATTGGTGGAACGGCAAATTGCGCGGAGGGTGTGGAGAGTCTGCAGAAGGATCTAGATAGGCTGGGTGAATGGGCCAGGAACTGGCAAATGGAATTTAATGTTGGCAAGTGTGAGGTGGTCCACTTTGGTAGGAATAATGGTAGGAAGGACTATTACTTACGTGGCGAAAAACTGCAGCATGCGACGGTGCAGAGGGACCTCGGGGTCCTTGTGCATGAGTCACAAAAACCCAGCCTGCAGGTGCAGCAGGTGGTCAGGAAGGCTAATGGGATGCTGGTCTTCATAGCGAGGGGGATTGAATATAAAAGTAGGGAGGTCTTACTGCAGCTGTATAGGGCACTGGTGAGGCCGCAGCTGGAATACTGTGTGCAGTTTTGGTCGCCGCACTTACGCAAGGGTATTTTGGCCTTGGAGGGAGTGCAGAGGAGGTTTACTAGGCTGATACCAGAGTTGAGGGGGTTGAGCTATGAGGAGAGGCTGAATAAACTGGGCTTGTACTCGTTAGAGTTTAGAAGAATGAGGGGAGATCTCATTGAGACGTATAAGATGATGAATGGGATGGATAGGATAGAGGTGGAGAGACTCTTCCCGCTCAGAAAGGACAGTAGGACTAGGGGGCACAGCCTCAAGATAAAGGGGGGGCGGTTTAGAACAGAGTTGAGGAGGAACTTCTTCACTCAAAGGGTGGTGAATCTCTGGAATCCTCTGCCCGTTGAGGTGGTGGAGGCTGCCTCGCTCAATATTTTTAAGATGCGGGTTGATGGGTTTTTGATAAGCGAGGGGATTAAGGGTTATGGGGAGAGGGCGGGAATGTGGAACTGAGCCACGACAGATCAGCCATGATCTTATTGAATGGCGGGGCAGGCTCGAAGGGCTAGATGGCCTAATCCTGCTCCTATTTCTTATGTTCTTATGTTCCTCCAGTCAGCCAATCGTCTATCCATGCCAGGATCTTACCCTTAACACAATGGGCACTTAACTTATTTAACAGTCTCCTATGCAGCACCTTGTCAAAGGCCTTCTGGAAATTGAAATAAATCACATCCACTGGTTCTCCTTTATCAAACTTCCTTGTTACCTCCTCAAAGAACTCTAACAAATTTGGTTATAATTGCTTCTTTTAGTTGGGAAGGATCTATGATTACATTTCTAACTTTTTGGTATCAACATTAATCTTTATTCTTGTTTCATTTCTGACTTTGATAAGGTACCTAGCAAACAGAAATATTCAGAAATCTGAATATGCTGCACTGAGAGATGAGGAAGAGGAGTCTCTGAGAGCAACAAATGCAAATTCAAATGATTCTTAAATCATCTTAGCCATACTTTGTTGTGTTTCTATATGATATAAAGGCATCAGTCACTCATAACGGATTGTGTAAACATGTTGTGGGTTGGTTTGTTAAGACTAGGTACATCAGAACATTTATACAAAGGTGGAATATTTGAAGACTGCAACAGCTGTGCCATGTGTGCTGTGTTCTGCTTATGGGTCAAAGTGAAACTGAGAATGGATCACAGGACACACTTAGCTTCTAGTGATAGCATGATTCTATCACCTAAAAGTATATTACAACATTCCCTTTTTTAAAAGATACTTTCCCCTTTTGCACTTAAACATTGCAATATGTAGATTTTGCTTGCTCTGTCTACATTTAAGAATTCGGAATTTTCTCATTAATTCAGTTAGGCTGTTAGATCCAGGGTGATGAGAAGAAGTAATGTGGTCAATATTCCACTTCTCTCACACATCCTGAAATTGCCGACAATTATCTCTCTACATGCACCACGTAAACTGAAAATAGCACTTTGAGTGTGCATGGCAGTTACATAGAACATAGAACACTACAGCACAAACAGGCCCTTCGGCCCACGAGTTGCGCCGATCACATCAACACCTACCAATCTATAGACCTATCTATAACCCCCAATCCCATTAAATTCCATATACTCATCCAGAAGTCTTTTAAAAGACCCCAGCGAGTTCGCCTCCACCACCACTGACGGCAGCCGATTCCATTCACTCACCACCCTCTGAGTGAAAAACTTACCCCTAACATCACTACTGTACTTTCCTCCCCGCACCTTAAATCTGTGTCCTCTCGTAGCGACCATTTCAACCCGGGGAAATAGCCTCTGAGAATCCACCCTATCTATTCCTCTCAACATTTTATAAACTTCTATCAGGTCGCCTCTCAACCTTCGTCTCTCCAGGGAAAAGAGACCCAGCTCCCTCAACCTAACTTCATAAGGCATGCCTCCCAGTCCAGGCAACATCCTTGTAAATCTCCTCTGTACCCTTTCAACAGCTTCTACGTCTTTCCTATAGTGAGGCGACCAGAACTGCGCACAGTACTCCAAATGAGGCCTGACAAGGGTCTTATAAAGTTGCAGCATTACCTCCCCACTCCTAAACTCAATCCCTCGATTAATGAAGGCCAGTACACCATACGCCTTCTTGACCGCCTCCTCCACCTGCGAGGCCGATTTAAGAGCCCTGTGGACCCGGACCCCAAGATCCTTCTGCTCTTCAACACTACTAAGACTCCTGCCCTTGATAGTGTACTCGTTCATCCCGTTGGTTCTGCCAAAATGGACGACTACACATTTATCTGCGTTGAAGTCCATCTGCCACTTCTCCGCCCAGTCCTGCATCCTATTTATGTCCTGCTGCAACTTTTGACGTCCTTCCAGACCATCCACAACACCACCGACCTTCGTGTCATCAGCGAACTTACTGACCCACCTTCGTGTCATCAGCGAACTTACTTACCATTGTGCTTACTTACCAGTTGTGCTTAATATATTATGCAATTGTCAAATAATGGGGTACATGATTCAGTAGCTGAAGATGGCAATGGAGTCAGTGCCATGGATATAAAAGAGGTCAGAGGACACTTTGGACCAAGAATGGATAGAAGCCTCATGTGAATTCATGTTAGTTCTTTGTGCTAACTTGACAATTGTTCTTGCTATGTGTCACATCTCTTTACAATGATTTCAATGTCATACCTGGCCAATAGACTGTCCCTCTTGTGAGTCTTCTCATCTGGATCAGCCATGATCATGTTGAATGGTGGAGGCTTGAAGGGCTGAATGGCCTACTCCTCTGCCTATTTTATATTTTTCCATGTCAGTGATGAAGTTGCAAAGATCCAGTATGATGACCTGTGTGTCTTTCAAAATTACTACCCAGAAATGCGTAGCTCATTATGATAAGGCTGAAATGTCTCCAGTGCTTGTGGACATGGTGAATTGAATCAGTCCATCAATGGTTTTCCACAGCTTTTCAGTGTGGAATTTTTTTGCCACTTCTTCATGTTTCCACTGGCATTTCTGCAAAAATGCACCAGATTAATTTGCAGAGAATCTTCAAATTCGATTTCAGTGAAGTCAACTTATAGATCCAAGAATATATTCTCTACTTTTCTGGGTTAGGCTATCTGCTAAGTGTCTTCAACGTAACTGTGTAGGAAGCAAGACTCTTCAACTTCAAGTTTGAGAACCATGATTTTAAGATCATCATCGTGCATATTGTGTAGGTAACATCTACAAAGGCTTCATGTTGTTGGCTGTCAAGATGCTCACATTATTTGAGGTTCCAAGAAGAATCAGACTATTGAATCCACAATGGTTCATCTTGGACTGGATGCTACAGCACCTGTTTTTTCAGGTACCACTTCCACACAAGCATGCCTTGTGCATAATGAAAGAATGTGTGAGAAAGTTCTGCACAATTCTTAAAATGAATGTAAGCAAATACGTATAAAGCATCCTTAAGTTCTGTGTTTCTGATAAGATGGAGCATATTGCCAAAAGGCTACATGAAAATGTGGCAAAACCACAACATAAGTGTATGTTAGCAATCACTCCTTTGGAAGCTAATGTTGTGTGATATTTATATTACATGTACTGATTAAATCTCCATCAACAGCTATTGCTAAGTGTAAAATCTCATGTCTAATTGACAGAAGAATCATCATTGCAATGGAATGGAGTATATTGCTGCAGCTGTAAGTTTCAATATACAGAAGTTAAATATATTAAAAAGCTCAATAAATGAATTGAGAATTTTTTTGTAAATTTTTGGTTAAAGTCACAGAAGCTGGGCCATACAAAATCATTTCCAATACTGGAAATGTAAATCGCATTTATTTGTTTGATACTAGGTCATGAAATATGCAAAAACAGCAAACCATGAAGTTGTAATTTTATATGTAAAAATAAAGATTTGTGAACAGCTGTTCAATAACTTTGTACAAAACCAAATGGATGATTGGCAATAATTGATTTTAAAAAATTAAAATGAATTGCCACATGCAAAACAAAATATGTTACACCGGACTGTCCATTGTCATCTCAAATATAAAGACTGGATTGCTACAGGCAAAAAGAATCGAACACTAAATATTTGATCTCAGCACTCAGAAGATTCAGTTCATTTTATCAAAGAAAAATTAATCTTTAAAAACATTTATCCACCTTTACTCTCACTATTAGTGCCAGTTGTCATTGGTGACATTACAAGTGAAGTGTTTGGCTCAATAAAAGCTTCTGAAATAATGTGGGGAAAACAAGGTCGGCTTGTGAAATGGGAGAGTTCTGACCTACTTTTACTACTGACAACTTTGTGCTTCACAACAGCAATTCATTTTTATACAGCACTTCCAAAGTAGTAAAACATCCCAAGATACCCCAAAGGTGCATTGCCAGAGACAATTTATCATTAAGCCATGTAAATAGATACTAGTTTCAGGTGACCAGTTTAGGATAGGTGACCAAAAGGTTGGTCAAAGAGGTGGACTTTAAACTAAGACAAGGAGAAGAGATAGGTAGACAGGCAAAATAATTAACTACAGAAATTCCAGAACTCGAGGCCTGAGTAGCTGAAAAAATTGCAGGCAGGGGTGGAACAAGGAAACTTTGGGATATGCAAGATGCCAGATCCCAGATGATTGTTGGGCTGGGGTACATTATAGTGATAGGGAGATCATAGAGTGATATTTCGAACAAATATGTGCTTTCATATCTTGCACAATGTTTCTGTCACTCCAATAGTATATGGATTGATGGAAAAATCTGTAGTTGGAAATGCTGTTCGGGTTCTGTCATAAATCAAAATCATAAAATCCTACAGTGCAGAAAGAGGCCATTCGGCCCATTGAGTCTGCACCAACCACAATCCCACCCAGACCCTATCCCTACATATTTACCCACTATTACTCTAACCTATGCACCCCAGGACACTAAGGAGCAAGATATCCCTGCTCCTGTACTTGAATCCTTGTGCTATGAAGGCCAGCATACCATTTGTCTTACCGTCTACAGGCTTACCTTAAGTGATTGGTGTACGAGGATACCCAGATCTCATTGCATGTTACCCTTTCTCAATGTATAGCCATTCAGATCATGATCTGCTTTCCTATTTTTGCTACAAAAGTGGATAACCTCACGTTTATCCATATTATACTGAATCTGCCATGCATTTGCCCAATCACTCAGCTTGTCCAATTCACACTGAATCTCCCTGACAGCTCAACTTCCCATCCAGCTTCATGTCATCTGCAAATTTGAAGATATTGCAATTAGTTATCTCATTTAAATCACTAATATATGTTGTGAATAGCTGAGGTCCTAGCAATGATCCCTGCCGTACTCCATTAGGCACTGCCTGCCATTCGGAAAAAGACCTTTTTCCTATCTGCCAATGCCATGTGCTTTAATTGTACATATCTCATCCAGTGGGAGAAAAATACTTTATATGCACTAAAGGTTTGCCCTAAGTTCTAGAAAAGGGGATCAGAAAGTTTTTAACCAAATGTTGGCTTTCTTGTGAAAATGCAGTCGCTTTGCCTAACAATTATCTGGGATCTATGTCAAAATGCTACTGTATTTTTACAGTAAAGCTAGCCTTTTGGTTGAGCCTTTAGTGCGTACAAAGTTTGATCCCTATCTGGGTGAGGTATGTTTTCTAGATTACAAAGAAACAGTCTGAAGTTTCTTAGAGTTTTTAGGTTTTCAGAAGGAGTTTAGAATACTGCTGCAAATTAATTTAATGAAGGTTAAGAACCATAGAGGTAGACTTTAACAATGGACGGCTGAATAGTAGAGAGAATCAGCCAGCTATCCTTTTGGGCCAAATGGACGTCCAGTCCATTTTGAAGGTGATGTCTCAAAACATGCTGCCAGCGGTTTCTGGTAATATCAAGCAGGCCAGAGACCACACCAACCTGTACCAAGGCTCTCGCCTCTTTCTGGTCTGACAAAAACAATTTTAAACTTACTGGTTTTTGGCCTCATTGCTGAGTTTAGCTGCACATGCATTCCAGTTGTCTCCCAATCTCAGTTGGAATCTTATATATGTCATTGAATTCTAAACTGCTTGTTGGAAAAGCCTGCCACTTGAAATGAGCAAGTGCTCCAGCCATCCAGGTGGTATTTTACAAGATGGTATCAATTGGATCAGGAGTGAGACTGAGGCAGTAGTTTTTTTTTTGTCACAAAACCAATGGAAATATCCCCTAAGGTATTAATGATGATTTCATGGATTATTAATGTTGCTGATCAATACTCTTTTAATATTAAATATTTTTGAAGTAATGGAATGTGATTGCCCATCTGGGCAATATTTTTGCAGGGACTAGAATCTTCAATATGTTAAATACAGATATGTTGAACTGTTTTAAAAATATATACCTGAGGTTTCTTTGAAAAAGTTTTAATAGACAATTTTGTATTTGCACAGGATGCAGCTTATATTTAATCATGTGAATGACACCATTCACAATAGCCCCAACCATATTATTAATCTTCTGTGATGCCATAGAGGTATTTCTTTTAAATCAGGCCAGCACCTGATCCAAAGCAAAACAACCATCCAAGAACACTGCAAAAGTGGGTCACATATTGTAAATTGGATTAGGTCACAGAAGAGTTTTAGTTCAGAGGTTTAGACCATTTCTTAAGGATTTAAAGTAATTATTTCTAATCATTTGAAAAATATATATACCTTTTTATTTCCGAGAAGCAAGTATTTAGCAAACAGTTGATTTAATTTCATTTAGCTGTCTGTGAGATTATTATCCATAGTCCCTTGGAATTTAATTTAGGTGAAAAAAAAGGAAAGTGCTAGATAAAAAAAAATAAATGCTGAGACAAAGGTTGCACGAAATGCAGATTAAAATAAAAATAGTTCTCAACTACAACAACCTTGCATTTATGTAGCTCCTATAGTGTAGGAAAACATCCATAGCATTTTAGAAGCATAATAATAAAATAAATAGTGTCACGCTGAAGAAAGAGAGATAATGAAGACCAGAAGCTTTGTCAAAAAGATGGGATTTAAGCAGGGTAGAAACTGCTGTCTGCTGTCTGAAGTGGTGTTATCCAGCCTAATCTAACTTTTGGTCTGTAGTTATGTAGGTTATGGCACGTCATGTAGCTAGTCAAGTATTTTTTAAATGTGATGAAAACTTTTTTGTCTCTCTCAGTTCCACCATCCTCTAGGTGGACAAAGTTCTCAACTCAACTGTAATGCTTATACAAATTATTTTAAATCTATGCCTCCTGGTTATTGACTTCTCAGCAGGAGGCAATTGGTCCTTCCTATTTACTATATTCAGGCCCCCTCCTTAATTTTATGCTCCTCAACTAAATCACCGTTCAGCTTCCTGCGTTCCAAAGGAAACAATCACAGCCTATCCAACCTTTCTTCATGGCTAAAATTCTTCATTTCTGGCAACTTCCTCTTAAATTTCCTCTGCACCTTCTCTAGTGCAAACACAACCTTCTTATAATTACAGAGACTAGAACTTTACACATTTCTCTAGCTGTGGCCTAACCAGTGTCTTATGTGATTCTACCGTAAGTTCCTTCTCTTTTATTCTGTGCCTCCACTCATAATAGAAAATATCTCCTATGCTTTCTTAACTGTCTTATATACTTGGGCTGCTTCCTTTAGGGATAAGTAGATACGCACTTCAAGGCCCCTCTGTTCCAAAAATCCTCCCATTTATTGTATATCACTTTTTCTTGTTTGCTCTCCCCAAATGCATTTCCTCACATTTCACTAAATTGAATTCCATTTCTATTTCTGATAAGTCCATTGATAACTTCTACAACTTTCTTCCTCACTGTCAACTGTGTGCTAATTTTTTGCATCATATACAAATTGCTTAATCATTTCATCCACAAGCGGGCATAGATTTATAATGAGGGAGGTAAGTTTAGGGGAGATGTGAGAGGAAAGTTTTTCACACAGAGTGTGGTGGGTGCCTGGAACACACTGTCAGTGGAGGTGATGTAAGCAGGCACATTAGTAATGTTCAAGGCGTATCTTGATAGACACATGAACGGGAGGCAAATAATGGGATAGAAACCACATATCGGCTTGGTGGGCAAAAGGGCCTGTTCCTGTATTGTATTATTCTTTGTTCTTTATGACCTCTGGCCTTTGCTTCATGTCATTGAGCAGTTTTGGATCCAACTTGCTACTATGCCATGGTTTGCATGGGCTTTCACTTTTCTGACCTGTCTGCCATGTGAGACATTGCCAATAACTTTATTAAAAACCATGTAGACTACATCATATGTGCTACCCTGACAGAACTTTATTATTAACTCAAAAAATTTAACCAAACTAGTCACACACAGCTTCCTTTTACAAATCCATGTTGACTGGCCCTTGATTAACTTGTTCCTTTCCAAATGACAATTAGCTCACCACTGAGGTTGAGGTAACTTTCCTGTAATTGTTAATGTATGTTTTCCTTCATTTTTAAACAATGGTATAATGTTAGCAGTCCTCCAGCACCAAATATATAGCTAGAGAGAACAGAAACATAATGGTCAGGGCTTTTGCTATTTCCTCCCTTCTCTTTGGAATCTGTAATATATTTCACCCAGGCTTGGTGACTTATCTACTTTCAAAAATGCTAAACCACTTAATGTTTCCTCCCTTATATCCAGTATTACACACTCCTTATCATTAACTACAATGTCTGTGTTGTCCCCAGCTTTTGTTAAGACAGAGCCAATGTGTTCATTTAGAGCCATTTCCAAGTCTTTTGCCTCCACAGACAAGTTAATCCCACGACAGACATCAGGACCACTTCACTGCCCCCCATGGATTAATGGACCTCCCTTACCCCCATGCACACCGGATCTCCAATCCCCCTCCCATGGACACCAGAATGCCCCGCCCCTTCCCCACGGACACTGGGACCCCCTAACCCCCACAGATATCAGGACGTCACCACCCTGTCCACGGACATGGGGACGTCCCATTCTGCCCCCCCGTCCCCACAGACATTGGGACTCCCCCATCACCCTCCCCCTCAAGTGGACATTGGGACACCCCCATCCTCCACACAGACATCGGGACCTCCCTCATCACCCTCCCAACCCCGCATGTACATTGCACCCCCCCACTCTCCCATGGACATTCGGACCCCCCACCCCACAGACTCAGGTTCCCCTCCCCTGCCAATCACCCTTGAGTGATCCCTCTCTCTCCTCCGCTGTTCATTCCCTGGTAGAGTCCCCACCCACCCACCTCGCTGATTGCCTTCGTGACCAAGGTCCCTCCTTCCTTTCCACTCTGGTGGCACAGTTTCCATTCCCTCTGTCCCCTGCCGAGCTCCCCCCTTCTCTTCAGCCCCATCATTACTCCAACCTACTGGCTCCACCTGCACTCTGGCTTCACACCCTTGGCATTGCCCCAGCACAGTTATGATGCCCTGTGGGTCATGTCAGTGTGTCTGGTGGCCAGTGCCAGGGTACTCAGCCCTGCCCCCAACCAGCTTCAATGGCTTCCAATATCTCGGGAGGCTGTCAAGTCTGGTGTCTATTGGTGGCACAACATATCATTTATATTTAAATTGGCTTTGCTCCTATATGATTGGGGGAGGTGAAAAACTGGGCATGAACCTGATTTTCGCCTCATGCCTAATCTTACCACCTCACCTCACTGGGAGATCAGGGCACCCTTTCAATGCGCAGGAAGAACCTGCTCCCATCCCCAACAGACATCTGGACTCCTCATTGGTGGCATGTTTCCTCATCCCCTCCCTGAAATGGATTGCCAGCGACAGGGCATTAGGGACTTTCCAATGGGTCCCCCTTCATGACCCCTGAAATGCCCACATCATTCACCTTGATAATTGTCCCACCCCATCACGCACCACCCCCCCCCCCACCCCTTTGACACCATGCTTGACACCCTGAAAGGGTGCACTTGGCAGTGCCCACCTGACTCCAACCATGGGGTCGGGGGTGGGGGGGAGGTTTCAATGACATCTGAACAACTCGAGCATGGCCATCACGCCTGTGCTTGTAACTTATGGTGGGACCTGGCATGGAACTTCAAAAATAAATCACACTGTCTTTCAGGCTGACAAATAGCAGAGTAACCCGTGCAACATTAGTGGGATTTTCACTCAATCTTATCACCCAAAGGTCTTTCAGCAGGTTGAGAGAATACTTGTCACACAAGCCCCAATCCAGAGGTGACGCATGACATGTGGACCTTCAACCCAGTCCCTGCGCTCCCTAGCATCCTTGAAGGCTCCCCAACCCACCCTGCACTGTGGCAGTGTCTGATTTGTCCCTTTCACCCTGGAGGTTAGAGCTAAGACCTTTTTGTTCACCCTTGCAATCCATGACATCTGAACCACACTTCAAGGAATCAGTAGTGATTTGCACCTGTGTGACTTCCTGCTGGAGAGAAGAGTGGGGAATGATTGCATGCCAAACTTGCTAATGGAATTGAAATCCAATCAATCTCAAGCTAATCAGTTTCGCTCCCTTTCTGGGCTCAATCCAGTTTGCGCCAGCAGAAAGAAACTGTGACAATTGCAAACCGTTTGGTGCCGGACGTGATGCTGATTTTTAGGCCTGCACGCTATTTTCCAAAGTTGGCATGGCAGGTATGATGAGACCAGAAAATCCTGCCCCCTGGTGAATAATGAGGAACATGTTAACATTGTAACAGTTTCATCATAAGATATTCATTGAAATATGCTAATCTCATACTTTTGACAACAATTTAGATTTAAAGCTGCTGCATGGTTTCCCAGTGTTCGGGAAACATGGCAATGAAACTGTAGTGAGATTGACCCTCATGGTATTGAAGTGGTTAAAGGTTAGGAGGTCCTATCAGAATGAAAATTCCATGCTTATTGCTGTGTTCTCAGTGGGAACCGGTTTGGTGATGGTACTTGTTGTGCGAGACTTACTTGTATAGCTCAGATATTCACACAGAGAGAATCACAAAGGTGATGCCATTGCTGATTTTGATTGGATTTGGGATGAATCAACATCATCAGCAGCAAGGACATGCTGTAAAGGGGGCTGCAGGTTGACAGAAGAGAAGGCAGCAGCATAGAGGTCAAAGTCATAGGAGGCACAACCCACTTAACAGGGTCTACAGACAGAGGCTAACTTAATTGACCTATTGGAAAAGCAATGCTCGTGTAAGCTGAGATCAGGTAGTCGGAGACCTCTGTAGCCTCCAAGAAAAAACTTGCTATCTGTTAGATCTGGTGACTACGCATTACCAGTGATGTGTAAGTCACCACTGCCCTCAATTTCCTTGTCGCTAATTCCTTCTAGGCCACATAGAAAAACATGGAGGGAATTCTGCAGTCAGCTGCATACAAATACACAGCACAGGTAACAAATGGATTGTTTGCCAGGGTTGGGAGGTATGTAAACTTCCTTTGTGCTGACAGTATCTCGGATGAGTAGGCACTCACATTCGCCTCTCTGCTGACTTCCCACAGGCATAGGATGCCATCGATTATACACACGTGGCATTTCAAACACTCCACGACATTAACCTGGTCTCTTTATCAACTGAAAGGGATGTTATTCCATCAGTATTCAGCAGGTGTGCAATCAGAAGAAGAGGTTCAGACAGGCCTGCTCCAGGTTTCTTGATGCTCTTATACAGCAGCAATCCAACATTGTCAACATGCTCAAACCTGGAATCAGCTTTTAAGGTGTGGCTGCCAATCAACCAAGGATACCTTCAAACCTGGCTAATGACACCTCTGGAGAATCCTGCCAATGGACACAGGAGTGCAACAACGTCAGCCATGTGGCAACCAGATATATCATCAAACAAACTGTCAGCATGCTAAAGTTGTGCTTCAACCATCATGATAGGCCTGGAGGCTGCTTTCAGTATAGACCAGTAAGACTTTCTAGGATAATGGCTGCATGCTGCATCCTGCATAACATAGCACAGCAATCATGTTTAAAACTACAGGGAAACAAAGCAATTAGAATACTTCATCTAATATTATAAATATCTAGTTTATGGTTCATGTGTTTTAGAGTATAGCTTTTGATCTTGGAAATTAAAGTCTTAACTATAGAAAATACTTCATATGTGATTAAAGCAAGCTTGGAATCTATTACCGTTAAAAAGGATGGGATCATGTTGACATAGGAGGCTAACACTAGAAAGGCATAATCATAAAATAGCAAATATGCAGGCTCAGCTAAAGAACGAGAGGTGTGACATCTGTAATCTTGCAGTAACGAAAGTCCAGAGATGCTTTTGTTTTGGATGACAGAGCTAAATTGGTTTAACAACATTTAGCAACCCTGAAAGGTCATAAACCCCATTTACTTCATCAGATCAAAGGAGAAATTGTAAATAAGGGATAATGAATCTAAAGATCAGTTTGAGGACTGCCTAGAGCAGATTATGCCATCATGAAGATGAATGGTGCTTAGGGAAGTTCTGTGATTTCAATTTATCTGGGTACTTTCCCGAAATGTTATGTTCATTTTGGACCTCGTGGTTTGCAGCTCACTGATAACCAAAGTCAGTGATAGTTAGCTCAGCCTGTGATTTAAGCAGAACAAAAACTTAACTTCATCAATGGCTGTGAGGCATGCACGTGAGGCATAATTTCAGTTTGAGTTTTGTGAGGGACCAGAAACTTAAATATAGCCCAATGTGTAACTAGAGGAAGAATCTTACGTCAAAGAAAGCAATATGCAGATTCGTTTGGAAGTATTGAGCAAGAACCAGAACAAGGGACTGAGGCATCCACAGTCAAGAGATGGTAAATGAAAGTTTTACCTCAGAACAGTTGAGCTGAGGAGAATTCTGGAGAGGACCATAGGTAGTCCCTAATGAAATAAATGATTTTATGACTGGGTGTGACTTAAGAGAATTGTTGAGAGAAGTAAGAATAGACCGGAATGCATAACCTTTATAGTATGAGCCATACTGTTAATTCAATAGTGCTTGTTTTGTTTAATTATTTTATATACAATAAAGTTTGTTTGATTTTTTAAAAAGTGAAAACTTGTGGTGTAGTCTATTTGGTTAAAACGTGGTATTCAGATTTCTATTTATATGTTGTAGTAAACTAATAAATTCATAAACAATCTAAAGAAGATTTCAGTGGAGAAGAGGAGGTTGTAAAAGATGCCAGACCATCTTTTCATATTGTTGAATCGGATGCCAGAAATGCCTTAATATTCAGTCAGTTAATCACACCCAATTAGATAATAAAGTTAATGCAAGTTAATGAATTAAAGATAGGTATGTACTTTCACTAATGCATACATGCATAACTTTGATAAATGATGAAGTTTTTCCTTTGCTTTCCCTCCCTCCTGTAGTGAAATTTCAGCAGCAATAGTAGAGATGGAGGTAAGTTGCTTTGACTTTTGGCATGTTCGTGGCTTGACGGCCTCAGACGTTTAGGCTCATGAGAGACTCACCAGTGGTGTTCCATCTGCTCCAGCAGGATAGGAGGTTGCACGTTGGATAGATATTGTTGAGTCAGAGTGGAAATTGAGTGGCCAAGGAGGAGCAAAGTCAAGGAGTAAGACATCTAAATATTTTGAGGAGTTGGCACTTCACATTCCTGCTTGGCAATATCCCTTTCCTGAACCAGTGGCTCATTCCTGCTGCTTTTGTATGGGGAACAGGTCCATGATGTCTTGTAAGTTCCTGACTAATATATCATCCTGTTTAAGATGGAATAAATAATCACATCTGTAATTTCCAATGCCACCATCAGGGATCGATTAATGCAGCAGGATTCAAATTCCAAGTTTCACAGATGAGGTCACCCTCTCATTGGAAGAAATCCTTGCATTGCACTGCAGTATCAGCCCATAAATGTTTAAGCAGAACTCCTCTATCCTCTGGAAATAATGGAAACTATATCTGGCTGGATTGGTAGTACCTCCCACATTTGTTGCTGTCCCTCTATTATTCTACTTTTCATGAATGGCTGTCTGGCTTCAGTATCTCTGTCCACCCGAGCAGGGATTGGCGAGTATCCCTGCTGTGGAAAGTGTATTCATTTTCACTGGTGTGAATCATCACATGATAACCCATCTAATTATTGTAACAGGACTTATCAAAGTGCTTGTACCTGTGCAGATGCCTGGTTTGCCTATAATCTATAACAATGCACACACAGAAGGAATGAGCTCCTTGGGGCAATCCTTGGCTTCTATTACTTATGTGCGGAAAGGTGGTAGGACTGGAGGGTCTTAATGACATTACTGTTACGAGAGAGGCGGTGCTCGACAGACTGGAGGGGCTGATTGTGGACAAGTCCCCAGGACCGGATGGAATGCATCCGAGGTCCTGAAAGAAATGGCGGAGGTGATAGTGGATGCCTTGGTGGTTATTTTCCAGACGTCGCTGGATTCCGGGGAAGTGCCGGAGGATTGGAAAACGGCTAATGTTACGCCGTTGTTTAAGAAGGGTGCCAGGCAAAAGGCGGGGAATTATAGGCCGGTTAGTTTAACGTCTGTGGTAGGTAAAATGTTAGAATCCGTCATTAAGGAGGAAATTGCGAGGCATCTTGAAGGGAACTGCTTGATAGAGCAGACGCAGCACGGTTTCATTAAAGGGAAGTCGTGTCTGACAAATTTACTGGAGTTCTATGAAGATGTGTCTAGGGCGGTCGATAGAGGAGAGCCGGTGGATGTGGTCTTTCTAGATTTTCAGAAGGCGTTTGACAAAGTGCCTCACAAGAGGTTATTGCAGAAGGTCGAGGAACATGGAGTTGGGGGTAGGGTGTTAGCGTGGATAGAGGATTGGTTGTCAAATAGGAGGCAGAGAGTGGGGGTCAACGGGTGCTATTCAGATTGGCGGATGGTGACTAGTGGAGTGCCCCAGGGGTCGGTGCTGGGGCCTCAGCTTTTTACCATTTATATAGATGATCTGGAGGAGGGAACCGAGTGTAGGGTGTCGAAATTTGCTGATGACACCAAGATTGGGGGAACGGCAAATTGTGCGGAGGGTGTGGAGAGTCTGCAGAAGGATCTAGATAGGCTGGGCGAATGGGCCAGGAACTGGCAATTGGAATTTAATGTTGGCAAGTGTGAGGTGGTCCACTTTGGTAGGAATAATGGTAGGAAGGACTATTACTTACGTGGCGAAAAACTGGCAGGCGACGGTGCAGAGGGACCTCGGGGTCCTTGTGCATGAGTCGCAAAAACCCAGCTTGCAGGTGCAGCAGGTGGTCAGGAAGGCGAATGGGATGCTGGCCTTCATAGCGAGGGGGATTGAATATAAAAGTAGGGAGGTCTTGCTGCAGCTGTATAGGGCATTGGTGAGGCCGCAGCTGGAGTACTGTGTGCAGTTTTGGGTGCTGCACCTGCGCAAAGATATTTTGGCCTTGGAGGGAGTGCAGAGGTTTACTAGGCTGATAACAGAGTTGAGGGGGTTGAGCTATGAGGAGAGGCTGAATAAACTAGGCTTGTACTCGTTAGAGTTTAGAAGAATGAGGGGAGATCTCATTGAGACGTATAAGATGATGAATGGGATGGATAGGATAGAGGTGGAAAGACTCTTCCCGCTCAAAAAAGACAGTAGGACTAGGGGGCACAGCCTCAAGATAAAAGGGGGGCGGTTTAGAACGGAGTTGAGGAGGAACTTCTTCACTCAAAGGGTGGTGAATCTCTGGAATTCTCTGCCCGTTGAAGTGGTGGAGGCTGCCTCGCTAAATATTTTTAAGAAGCGGGTTGATGGGTTTTTGATAAGAGAGGGGATTAAGGGTTATGGGGAGAGGGCGGGAAAGTGGAACTGAGCCACGACAGATCAGCCATGATCTTATTGAATGGCGGGGCAGGCTCGAAGGGCTAGATGGCCTACTCCTGCTCCTATTTCTTATGTTCTTATGTTCTTATGAGAGTCTGCAAGTAGAGAAGAGATGGATATGGTTTTGGCATTAATTTGTACAGGATTAAGGTTTCACATTTCTTTGGTGCTGAACCCAAATCAAACTTAACTAGTCTTGGGAGGAGATGTGGGTCAGTGAGAGTAATTCTAACATCTGACCATAATGAAGTATCTCACATTTCTGATTATCAGTGAGATTGGTAAGCTGCTCATCTTCAAAGCCCCCTGCTTAGCATTTGTGAACTTCAAGATGTTTGAGTGTCAGGTTCCAATCCGTCCTTCTCCTATCATACTGTCTTTTGCACAAGGGCACTGCAAATCTATGTGACACATGCGTGCATCCAGTAAGTACAGAGCATTCAGTGAATATGAGTATGAGGCAGATGCAGTATGAGTGGGACTGCATACATTTGTGTGTGTCTGCTGAGAATTAGGGACGTTGACTGAGATGGAATGACAATAGCTGTGATGGATGGAGTTAAAAGGAGATGATGAAGGACATTGAAATGCAGCAATGGGTGCTTCTGAAATTGAAGCGGGTACAAGCAGTGAGGAGAACTGAAGATTGTTTGACATGACAGAGTTAAGGGGATATGCATTACAGGACGCAAGTGTATCTTCAGCTTTCCTGACCTAATTAGGTTATTGAAATACTTACTACTATATACTCACAACAATAGTCCTGTTTCTCACCTCTTGGACCGTTTCCAGGCACACCTTCTTAGTTGTGGCAGCAGGAGTTATTTTCTATTAGGAAAGAGCGTCCTGACTCCAGCAATACATCTAGCAGCAACTCATAAAATTTAAAATTGCCTTTGTTTCTCTTTATTCTATTTCCCAAAACTTCTCCATTGCTTGTGTGAATTGGGCCTTTAAATAGTTGAGGTGAATTGCATCTGTGGTACCCAGTCACACACATTGGAGTCGATAAACTTCAAAATGAAAAGGAGGCATCCATATTCAAATCAGGCATTTCCAAGTGCCCCACATTCTTGTGTTTTTGCCATCTATTATTCCACTTCTACAGCTCTTACCTTGTCTCTGTGTTAATATGAAGGTTAATGCAACAATGATGCTATTATTGTTGGGAATTTGCCATTTGTACAGACTGAAGCCTACTTTGATATAACATGCCTTACAATAAGGAATGGCTTTGAACTATATATGTAATATATATGAGGTGATCAGAGATAGAATAACAATGTGAATGTGAGAGACTGAAAGGAAAAAGATGTTTTTCAGATGTCTTCAAGGTAAGTGATAGAAGGGCAAAGTAGTTTAAGACGTGCAATGAGAGAAATAATGACCAATAATAATTTTGACTGAGGCAGATTTTCGAAAGCCGGGATGGTGGGGGGTGAGATTTGGAAAGCAGTGATTGTGGAACCTGGGAGTCTTTTGCATTTAGCAAGCTCCCCACCCATCTGATTGACAGACTTGATCCCCTGTCAGACAAGAATTCTCTGGAGGATGCTGCAGACCAGAAGGGAGTGATGATACTGCTTCTTTAGAGTGGGAGCCTGGGAGGTGGATAATGGGGTTGGTGCATCAAGGGGGGAGGGGTGGGCAAATGTTTGAGGAAGCGAGGGCAGCCTGATCTTGGGAGGAAGAAAGTTGTTTGCAATCCTTGTGGAGATGAAGTCTGTAATGCTGAGGGGGAGGTCTACGATCCTTTGTGAGAAAGTGGGTTATCGTACAGTCTGGGGGCATAAAGTCAACAGGGTTGAATGAGGAAGGTCAATAGTAATGAGGTGCAGAGGACTTTTCATCACCCTGGCCCAAAAGCACTACTGGAGATGCACTTACCTCTTCCAGGCAGCTGTCCTCCCCTCCTTAGCTTTTGGATTTCCAGAAACTTGGGAAATCTGGCCACCCAAGATTAAATCTGGAAAACAAATAAAATATGAGGGACACAACCTCATTATAATATTTAAATAACCAACTTAAGTGAGTTGGGTCCTTGGCGCAACTGTTCTGCCTCTGTTAAAATTAGAGGTGAGTGGGAGCCAGGTAGATTAGGGCTGGAATTCTCCAGTCTTGCACATCCCATTACCACAGCCAGCAGTCAAGCAAATCTTTGTTCACTTCAGCGTAACTAGAGAATCCCAGCTGGAGGCAAGATCAGAGAATTCTGGCCCAGGTCTACATTTGACATGTTTAAAATTTCATAGCTCACCTGCCACAAGCCTGCCTGATTTTGGTGTGTAAATTTCCCCTTAATGCATCCTAGATTAGAAGGACAAAAGAAAAATTGCCTCCTTTAGTCCTGATAAATCAAGTGGACTTATGTTTGAATAGGGCAGTTGGAAAATAGTGACCGCCATGTAAATGTTAAATCAGAAATGAAGGCATCTGGCACAAATTAACTTGGCAAAGAAGTTAGCAACCGGCAATTTTCTGGTCTCATCGTGCTAGATGCAAATGCGTTATAGTGGAGCTGAGCCGGAGAGTTGCAGGTGAGTGGTTTAGCATGTTCTGTGCATGCATTAAACCTCACTGGTATCTTCCCTCCTACTACGCCTAGATATAATCAGGTTCCCACCCAATAAAAGTGGGAACCAGATTAGCACATTTAAAACACCATTTAAATAAACTGAGTCTGTTCAAGGCCAGATCTTTCCCAATCCCAGGATGTTTTGACCCTTGGGTGCAATGGGAGCTGTTGAAAATCATAATCAGAGACCAAGCATGATGGCCACATCTGGAAGGGTGGGAGGGGGCTTGGAGGCCGTTGAAGTCCAAAAGACATGCCAGTTAGATGCATTGGCCATGCTAAATTCTCCCTCAGTGTACCCGAACCAGAGTGTGGCGACTAGGGGATTTTCATAGTAACTTCATTGCAGTGTTAATGTAAGTCTACTTGTGGCACTAATAAATTAACTTTAAAAACTTTTAAAACTTTAAAGTCCCTAGTAATCAGGGACATGGCTGGGTATTGCCCATCTTGCAGTTCAGTCTGACAGTGCCCCATCCAGGCAAATGGAGAGTATTCCACTGCACTCCTTACTTGTGCCTTGTAAATGGTAGATATTTACTGGGCAGTCAGGTGAGTTACTCATTGCAGAATTCCTACTCTGGTAGCCCAGTATTTATATGGCTAGTCTAATGCTGTTTCTGGTCAGTGGTAATCCCCAGGATGTTGATTGTATGGAATTCAGTGATGGTAATGCCATTGAATGTCAAGGGGGGATGGTTATGTTAGGCTATCAGAGCAGAAACCCCAAAGTATGCTATGAAGCCTAACTAGATTCCAACAGTTTTTCTATTTGGGCATTAGTGGAAGCATTAGGTGTTTCACTCCAGGTGTGATTCTAGTGACACACTTAGAAGCATTTATCAAAACAAACTTTATTTAACAATACAGTTTAACTATAACAAATAAATTAGCTTAACTTCAAACAATTGACATACTGAAACATGACAAGATACAATTCTTAACTGCTAATCTATCTCTATTAGTTCCATTCAAGCAATATTCTCTAATAGACTTAAACTCCTCTTCAAAATCAATTAGCGACATACAGACTTACATACTTCTACTTGTTAACACTCTGAGAGCCTTTGAACATATTTGGAGAGAGGCAGCCTCCAGAGAAAGAGAGACAGAAAGATATTTCTTGCTTCTTTCAGAACCAGGCAGAAACTGACTGTTTTAAGATAAAAGAGAACTGTGTGGTTTCCCAGCAAACTTTGTTCTGCCCATTCACATGATTCTACCTGTTAATCAATCTAATCATGATTGTATTCTGAAACTCCAGGAAAAAAACAAAATAAATAAAAATGCATTAACCCAGATTAAAAACAAATATATCCCTTGCGAAAATCAATCATTAGCCTACATTCTCAGCATGTGAGCTGCCTGATGCAGACAAATTGGTATAGTATAAAACTGAGCTGAATTTTAAACATACCCCCTAAAGGAAACACAATATCAATACATTTTTTAAAGGCTCACTATCATCACCCTGGCTTGTTGGAGATCGTCTTTGCCTAGCACTTGTGGGCCTAGGTTACTTAACCCGAAGAACCCCTGCAGTGATGTCCTAGAGCTGAGATGATTGACTTCCAATCACCACAACCATCTTCCTTTATGCCAGGTATGACTCCAACCAGCAGAGTGTTTTCCCCTGACTCCCTTTGACTGTAATTTTGATAGGACTTCTCGATCAAATGTTGCCTTGATGTCAAGGGCAGTCACTTTCATCTTGCCTCTGGCATTCAGTTCTTTTGTCCATGTTTGAACCAAGGTCAGGAGCTGAGTGACCCTGGCGGAACCCAAAACCATGCGTCCATGACCAGATCATTACTGAGTAAATGCTACTTGATAGCACTGTTCATGACCCCTTTCCTCACTTTGATGATCAAGAGTAGACTGATGGAAAAGCAATTAACAGGCTTAGATTCGTCCTTTTTTTGTGTAGAGGTCATACCTGGGCAATTTTCCATATTGCCAGGTTGAAGCCAGTGTTATAACTTTAATAGAACAGCTTGGCTAGGAGCATGGCAAGTTCTGGAGCACAAGTCTTCAATACTATTGCTGGAATATTGTCAGGGCCCATAGCCTTTGCAGTATCCAGTGCATTCAGCCATTTCTTGATATCATATGGAGAGAATCAAATTGGCTGAAGACCAATATCTGTGATGCTGGGGACCTTCAGAGGAGATGAGATGGATCATCCACTCAGCACTTTTGGGTGAAAGTTGTTGCGATCTTTGACACTGATGACACTTCCATCATTGGGGATGGAAATGTTTGTGGAGCCTCCTCCTCCAGTGAGTAATTGTTCTCCACCATCCGCAATTGGATGTGACAGGACTGCAGAGCTTATATCTGATCCATTGATTTTGGGATCACTTAGCTCTATTACTTACTGCTTATACCATTTGGCAGGAAAGTAGTCCTGTTTTCACCAGATTGACACCTATTTTTTAGTTATGCCTGGTGCTGCTTCTGGCGTGCCCTCTTGCACTCTTCATTGAGCCAGGGTTGATCCCCTAGCTTGGTGGTAATGGTAGAGTGGGTGATATACTGGGCCATGAGGTTACATATTGTGGTTGAGTACAATTCTGCTGCTGCTGATGACCCATTTTTGGTGCCAGTTTTGAGCTGCTAGATCTCTTTGAAATCTGTCACATTTAGAATGGTGATAGTGCCACACAACATGATGGAGGATATAAGAACATAAGAACATAAGAAATAGGAGCAGGAGTAGGCCATCTAGCCCTTCGAGCCTGCCCCGCCATTCAATAAGATCATGGCTGATCTGTCGCTGCTCAGTTCCACTTTCCTGCCCTCTCCCCATAACCCTTAATCCCCTCTCTTATCAAAAACCCATCAACCCGCGTCTTAAAAATATTTAGCGAGGCAGCCTCCACCACTTCAACGGGCAGAGAATTCCAGAGATTCACCACCCTTTGAGTGAAGAAGTTCCTCCTCAACTCCGTTCTAAACCACCCCCCTTTTATCTTGAGGCTGTGCCCCCTAGTCCTACTGTCTTTTTTGAGCGGGAAGAGTCTCTCCACCTCTATCCTATCCATCCCATTCATCATCTTATACGTCTCAATGAGATCTCCCCTCATTCTTCTAAACTCTAATGAGTACAAGCCCAGTTTATTCAGCCTCTCCTCATAGCTCAACCCCCTCAACTCCGGTATCAGCCTAGTAAACCTCCTCTGCACTCCCTCCAAGGCCAAAATATCTTTGCGCAGGTGCGGCACCCAAAACTGCACACAGTACTCCAGCTGCGGCCTCACCAATGCCCTATACAGCTGCAGCAAGACCTCCCTACTTTTATATTCAATCCCCCTCGCTATGAAGGCCAGCATCCCATTCGCCTTCATGAAAAGAAGGGTCTTCAAGCCACAAGAAATATTGTCATGAACAGAAGCATCTGCAGCAGGCAGGTTGGTGAAGATAAGTATGTTTTTCCCTTTCAGATTCCAGCATCCGCAATATTTTGCTTTTATGTTTTTCTCTTTTGTTGGTTCCCTTACCTCTTGCCTCAGCCCCCATCTAGCAATTTCTTGACAGTATAATTTTAAATGAATGGTTTAACTGGTTAGCAATTGAATTTGAGAAATCCTCTGTCCATCCAAATATTTGTGTGCCACCATTGAAGCACATTGTATGAAGTATAAACCTATCAATAATATGTTGACCCAGATACATTAGTGGTTTCTGTTTATAATTATGTAATGAGGGTGGCAGACGTTAAACCCTGTCCCTTCCATTTTCAGACAAACAATAATAATTTTTTTTGTCACCAAGAACATTATTATAATCATGTAGCATTCTAACTCAGTAAAAAGTCTGACAACACCAGGTTTTAGTCCAACCTATTTATTTGATAATATACTCACAAGCTTTCGAGGGGACTGCCTCTTCGTCAGGTGAATGGAGAGTTCTGGCCTCAGACAGAGCATATAAAGCACAGACAGTTTAGAGATTACTGATTAGAATGCGAATCCTTACACCTAACCTGCTGTTCAAGACCTGAAGTGGCTGATAATGTGAGTGGAAGGAGCACTGATCACAGTTTAAGGAGATGTGTATTGTCTCCAGACAGTACACATAGGTTGGACTAAAACCTGGTGTTGTCATACTTTTTACTGTGTTTACGCCAGTCCAACGCCGGCATACCCACATCATGCATTCTAACTCAGCAGCTATTTTGTCAAGCAGCTCAACATTTTTCTAACTGGCATCTATTAGTAGTTTACGTACATTTCTTTTCTATCTTTGTTCGTAGAGCTTATTTTCAGAAGTAAAAGTGCAAAAGGGCATGCCGGGAGCAGCAACAGGCATAACTAAAAAATAGGTGTCAATCTGGTGAAATTACAAAACAGGACTACTTGCCTGCCAAATGATGTAAGCAGCAAGTAATAGAGCTAAGTGATCCCAAAATCAATGGATCAGACCAATGTTTGTTCCTATTCCAGCTATTTAGCTCCATTTGAATTTGTAAATGTGCACAGAAACACCGAGATAAAGGACACAAAATTAGACTCGGTAGTGACTGTTGACTGGACATCCATTGATCTTCTGAAGCCAAAATGAAGACTGGTGCATACATATGCACTTCTACTGTGCAAGGGGATAGCACAGATGCAGCTAACATCTGTTGGATGTATGCAGAGCAGACATGGGTGCACTAGTGGCCATTCAATTTGAAATACAGAGTGACTGGGAGAATGAGCAGAGGCTATGAAGAGCAGGGAATGCTGCTAATAAGAAAGGGAGGAGGTCATATTTGCCCGGGGCATTCAAGGAGAAATTCTCCTCCCTAACTTCAGTCAGGAACAATGTCTGAGAGGTTTGGATCACTAAAGAAGTCCTCACTGAAATTTGACACTTGGTGAAACCACAATTGTGACATCAGAACAAGGCAATTAAGGACTAAGTTGTCAGTGGTCTTGAAAGCGACTATGGCAATGAACATTTATGGATTAGAATCCTTCCAGGCTGGAGCTAGAGATATTGCAGAATTTGTAGTTTACCATTGTAGAAGGCAAGTCACCAAGGCTATCCAATGAGAGCTATTTATTTTCCCTGTTCTTTTGTCAGAGATCACAGCTTTGCTAGGATTGCAGACTGTTGCATTGTGAGGGGGTCATTGACTTCATAAATAATGATTTTTGGGTGCTGAACGTCAAACTTCAAAGAAACTCCAGTCCCTCATTCTACAGCTGTCATAAACCCTAAGCAATAAATCCTACAGGTCAGTGTCAGGTATGCTGGCAACACTCTTTCTCCTGTACAGTCTGTTATGGCATCTGTATTTGAATTATCACAGTAAAATCAAAGGATGGCTATTGGACAACAAGGATCATCCGCTGACATCATTGCTCAAGGCTTGTGACTCCAATGTACCAATCATGCACACATGTATAGGATATATATAATAAAAGTGACGCTGCCACACAAAGTGTGAGAGAGCAGACCATTGGCATGCTGAACCAATGCTGTTGCTGCCTGGACCATTCTGAAGGAACCTTTTAATACACGGCAGATTGGTTTGCTGCATGTTGTGCAACCTCACCATCATAAGGAGACGACAGCCCTTGCCAGTCCACAGCAGGCAGAAGCAAGAATTAAAAGGGAACCCAAAAACCTCAGGAGGAGGAGGAGGAAGAAGAAGAGGAAATGGAAAGGAGGAGGCGACTGGACAGTTTCCTTCTGCTTAAGCTTTAACAAAGAGCTAATTTAGTTGCAATGTCAGTAACTGCAACCCTAATTTCCCATCCATCAATTATCCCATATTTTACTTTCCTCTACATCACAGCATCTGCTGGTTAAAATGCAAAAACATAAGCCATCACAAGATAAGCATCCCAAGCAAGGTCATAAATCAATTCATGCCACATTGCACACATATGTAAGCTAATTAGCTTTATGCATTACCTTAGCTCCCTGTCCTTTGCATGCCTTTGCCTGACCTAGTTCTCCTATGCAGTGTTTACCCTTGTGATTGCAGTATGCTTTTACAGAAAACTGCTGACTTCCAATGGAGGAGACTGCTAATGACGTTGGAAGGTCCTCAAACAGTTCTGTGCTTGGCAAGGGCACTGACAAAGTGACAAGCTTTAGAAAATAAATTCCCTCACACTGAGAAGAATCAGCAGGTTTGTGTTCCATGGAGCCACCTGCTATTCCCTCCTGGGGTAATGCCTCAGCAATCCAAGTAACTTGTTGGAGGACAAGCCTCTTTGCCCACTGTGCTCCACAACCATGATGTCAGCAATCTAAGCCTGCAAGCTGACATCAGTCAGAGTTTTAGCTGCAACAATTGTAGATGTAGTAGCTGCTGGTTGTGGTGTATTGGAAGTTGCAACATCTATTATCAGATGGAGTATATGGAGTTGGCCACCACTACCGTGCTGGAAAGGGATTGGTTCCAAATTCTGCACAAAGCCCTGTGCCAAGTTGATGGTAGATTCTTTCATGCTCCTAGATATTGAACATAGGCTTTCTAACAGGGCTGCCAAAGTGTAATGGATGTCTATCTATCATTCCGTGTTGATCTGCAGGCTGCCCTATCCAAATGCTTAGCTGTTTGAAACAAGGAGATGGCACCTATGCTTCCTTGCCCCCTACCTTGGCTATAGCTCATTACGTCTGATATCTCACCATGCCCCCATTCTGCCTTTTGGAGCTGGTGGCTATGAGCATGAAATCGAGTGAACATGCTATGCTTTGGTTATTACCCTTTTGTTGCTGTTCTTCTGCTGCTTGACCAAGTTACACTTCTAGGATATCTGAAAGGGAAGATACACAAAAGTAAGATTAGTCATTTGGTGATACAGAACTTGAGTACTGAAAAATATTTTGTCAAAGCTTTTCATCTTGCACTCATCAGAACAATTGCAAAAATACCAATATCAGGGGAAGCAATAACTTTATATTACAAAAGAAATAGGTGCTGATTTTTGGCAAGTGGGCTCTGTTCAGTAGAAGCACTGGCATGGAGAATGCACCAGTTAATGCTAACTGACAGTTAACTGTCAAGCATTGTATGAAATGCAACCAGGTAGCTTGTCTGTGATTGGTCAAAGCGTTGCCCTGTGGAATGAACAAGTGAGTTGCTGTCACTTACTCTGTTTGGCTGAAACAGGTACATGGTGTGCACAAGTTCTCTCTGTCTACAAAGAACAGGGCTCTGTTTATTGATACGTGTAGCTTTCACATTTCCACAATTGTTCCTTACTGAAAGCCTGACTGATAATCTTAAATTGGTTCTCATATAACTTCCATAGACAGGTTAAGGAAATAGGCAAAAATATGGTAGATGGAGTATAATGTGGAGAAGTGTGGCATTCTTTGAATGTAAGAATAGAAAAGCAGAATATAAGAACATAACAAGAAATAGGAGCAGGAGTAGGCCATCTAGCCCCTCAAGTCTGCCCCGCCATTCAATAAGGTCATGGCTGATCTGAAGTGGATCAGTTCCACTTACCCACTTGCTCCCCATAACCCTTAACTCCCTTATTGGTCAGAAATCTATCTACCTGTGACTTAAACATATTCAACGAGGTAGCCTCCACCACTTCAATGGGTAGAGAATTCCAGAGATTCAGTACCTTTTGAGAGAAGAAGTTCCTCCTCAACTCTGTTCTCAACTGCCCCCCCTTATTTTGAGGCTGTGCCCTCTAGATCTGGTTTCCTTTCTAAGTGGAAAGAATCTCTCTACCTCTACCCTATCTAGCCCCTTCATTATCTTATATGTCTCTATAAGATCCCCCCTCAGCCTTCTGAACTCCAATGAGTACAGGCCCAATCTACTCAATCTCTCCTCATAAGCTTAACCCCCTCATCTCTGGTATCAACCTGGTGAACCTTCTCTGTACTCCCTCCAAGGCCAATATATCCTTTCACAAATAAGGGGACCAAAATTGCACATAGTACTCCAGTTGCGGCCTCACCAGTCTCTTGTAGAGTTGCAGCAAGATCTCCCTGCTCTTATATTCTATATCCCTTGCGATAAAGGCCAACATTCCATTCGCCTTCTTGATCATCTGCTGCACCTGCAGACTGAGTTTTTGCGATTTGTGCACAAGGACCCCCGGGTCCCTCTGCACAGTAGCATGCTGCAACTTTTCACCATTTAAATAATATTCCATCCTCGCCCACTCACTCAGCCTATCCAAATCTCTCTGCAGACTTTTCGCGTCGTCCACGCAATTCGCTGTCCCAGTCATCTTCGTGTCATCAGCAAACTTTGTTACCCTACACTCAGCCCCCTCCTCCGGAACGTCTATGTATATGGTAAACAGTTGAGGCCCCAGCACCGATCCCTGCGGCACGCCACTAGTCACCAACTGCCAACCAGAAAAGCACCCATTTATTCCAACTCTCTGCTCCCTGTTAGATAGCCAATCCTCAATCCATGCTAACACTTTACCCCCAACTCTGTGTACCCTAACCTTCTGCAGCAACCTTTTGTGAGGCATCTTATCGAATGCCTTCTGGAAATCTAAAAACACCACATTCACTGGTTCCCCTCTGTCTACTGCAGTAGTCACATCTTCATAAAAATCCAGTAAATTCGTCAAACACGGCTTCCCCTTCATGAATCCTTGCTGCGTCTGCTTGATCGAACCGTTCTTTTCTAGGTGTCCTGCTGTTTCTTCTTTAATGATGGATTCTAGCATTTTCCCAACTACAGATGTTATCCTAACTGGCCTGTAGTTATCTGCCTTTTGTCTGCTACCTTTTTTAAACAGCGGCGTAACAGTAGCTGTTTTCCAATCCGCCGGCACTTCCCCAGAGTCCAGCGAATTTTGATAAATAACTACTAACACATCTGGTATTATTTCTGCCATTTCTTTCAGTACCCTGGGATGCATTCCATCTGGTCCCGCAGACTTGTTTACCTTCAGTCCCATTAGTCTTTCAAGCACTACCTCTTTAGTAACAGTCATTGTATTAAGGACCTCATCGCCTACCAACCCTCTATTTTTAATATTTGGTAAGCTTTTTGTGTCCTCCACTGTGAAGACTGACGCAAAAAACTTACTTAAAGTCTCAGCCATTTCCTCATTTCCCACCATTAAATCCCCCCTCTCGTCCTCCAAGGGTCCAACATTCACTCTAGCCACTCTCTTCCTCTTTATATATTTGTAAAAACTTTTACTATCATTTTTTATTTTTAGAGCTAGTTTAGTTTCATACTCTATCTTTCCTTTCTTTATCACTTTCTTCATCATTCTTTGTTGTTTTTTAAATCTTTCCCAATCTTCTAATTCCCAACTATTTTTAGCTGCTCTGTATGCATTGGTTTTTAATTTAATACTCTTCTTTATTTCCTTTGTTATCCATGGCTGGTTATCCCTTTTCTTACAGTCCTTTTTTTTCGCTGAGTACTGAAAAAAAAACTTAAAACTCCTCCACTGTTCCTCAGCTGTCCTACCAACCAGTCTGCGCCCCCAGTCTACATTAGCCAATTCTGCCCTCATCCTATCATACTCCCTTCTGTTCAAGCAGAGGACACTGGTTTGGGACCCTACTTTTTCACCCTTCATCTGTATCAGAATTCAACCATATTGTGATAAAAAATTTTTTTTTTAGTTTTGAATCTTGTACTGTTGATGTTCAGAGACTTGGGAGTGTGGTTGTACGGGGAACACTGAAAGTTAATGCCCAGGCACATTAAGCAACTAGGAAGGAAAATGGTACACTTGCCTTTATTGCAAGAGGATTGGACTACAAGAAAAAGTTATTACAAATGTGCAGGCTTTGGTGAGACCACACCTGGAATACTGGGGACAGGCTTATTTTCATATTTAAGGAAAATATATTTGCATTGGAGATAATACAGCAATGGTTCACTAAATTTGCTCCTAGAATGAGGGTGTTGTCCTGAACAACTGAGTAAATTAGGCTTATGTTCTTGAGTTTGGAAGAATGAGAGATGACCTCATACAAGATTCTGACGGCGCTTGATAGAATAGGAGCTAAGAGATTGGCCCAGATCTTCTGCTCCCCAGATAGTCAAAGATTGGGCATACCCCAGAAGTTGAGTAATGGGACCCCTCAATACAGTGACTGTGCGGAAATTGTCTGGTATGTTTGAATCTCTGATGGGCAGTCTCCAAATCTAACAGTTTGCATTTACTTCCTGGATAGTTACTCAGGAAATGTTAGATTAAAACCTGACATCTAACATCTGCATTACTATAGAATTGACCCCCAAATCACCCACACTGACCCTCCCAACTCTCCCCTTAACCCCTTAATGTCTCCTTCACCTCCTGTCCCTCAAACTAATCTACCAACTGTTCGATTTTCCCCACTGTCCCCAACCCAACCTCCCTACCCAACTGCACCCGACTTCCCTGACCCAACCTAATTAACCTCTATCACCCAAATAGCATACTCCCCCAGCTCCCCCAAGCCAACCTGACCCAATTTCAGGACTCTACCCATCTACGACCTTATCCCTTTACCTTACCCACCCTACCCACCTTACACACTTACCTTCTTTCTGTAGCCTTTCAAAGAATCTTTGGGACATCTAAATTCTTTACTTACCAAATATGGCAGCCAGTGTTGTAAAAAGGGAGCATGGCTTCAGCGCAGATTCTCTCTGATGCTCCTTCTGAGATTTCCTTTGTTATCTGAGTTCTGCAGGATCCTCCCTCCATCGGAAGATTTCACTGAAAACTTGGGAAGGTACATGTGTGTGTTTTTTTTGATCAGGGTCTGAAATAAGAGTTCCAACCCTGAAGAGATTTAGGCATTTGTTTCTGCTGTTTGTACAATGTAAAACATAAGGTGCATAGGCACAGTCTCAGGATAAGAAGCTGATCATTTAGCATCAAGGTTAGGAGAAATGACCACTTTCAAAGATCTTTGGAATTCTCTACCCTAAAAGGCTTTGGAAGCTCCATCATTGAATATATTTAAGGCTGAGATAAACTGGGATAGGCAGGTGGTGGAAGTGAAAGGGCTGCCAGCTTTGAGGAGGAAGAGTGTCAGGTTGAATGAGTGGGGGAAAAGCAAGCTGTCAAATAGAATTAAATGACAAGAGGAAGAGTGCAGTTATAAAATTTGAGAGAGAAAAAAGTTAACTTTATGCTTCTGGCTAATATGAATGACTGTAGTGTACCGACAGTGCTCACAATGTTATTGAATCCTGAGTGCCTTAGTGAGGGTTGGAAGAATGTGAGAGCTTGCAACTATTAAAGGGAAGGTGGAATGTATCTGGAGCTAATGCCAAAAGTTACTGCCCAACTGATTGTCACTGGAAAGGACAGAAGCAAGCTCCAAGATTTACCAACTTCAAGATAACAACTGCAATCTCACATGCACATAAGTCAGGGAGACAGTACAACTCCCCCACTACAAAAGCATACTGTTTTCTGTGCTTTATAAATGGAGCTGTAGGCATGAATTTCTACCTAACTAAACCACCAGGCATGGGTGGGTCAGAAACGAGCAGGAAAGCTAGATGTTGTGATTCTCAATATGCTTTAATTCCACAACATATTTGTGTTGTCACTGGCCAGTTCTCTGCCCCTGAGGTCAGCCTGATTGATTGGGGAAATGGCTGGTGCAGGTTAACGGCTTGAGGACTGGAGGGGATGGGGCATATCCAAAAACTGGAGGAGAAAGTCAGACGCTGGGTGATATTTGGCAAGGAGAGGACAGAGCCTTAGGAGGTGGGGGGAGGGGGGGCAGTGGTGTGGTGGTGGAGTCAGAGGCCTGTGGATTGGAGGTGGATTTGGAGATCTGGCTCAACACCTTGTGGATAGGAGGGAAATGGAGGGTTCATAGGGCATTGATCTCTGGTTTTGTTGTGTGAGAAAATTTGATACTTTCTTTTAGGATCAAAGGCCTGTTAAGGATCTTCCAGAGTCGGGGAATGTCCGATCCTGTACATTTCTCAGGCAGGTACACTGGGTCTAGGGCCATAATCTTACATATAAAGTTCAGGCATGCATCTGACCCAGAAGCATGTAAAATTGTGTGAAGCTGTTGGACTCATGATCTGACATTATGTCTTCATGTGATATTTCGGCCAGCAAGCAGACATGCAAATCAGATGAATACCTGCTGGTAATCAAGTAGCTAATTCAGATTAATTAAACACCAGTTGTCCAGGATTTGACATTACCTGTCTGCTTTTACAAATGGCAGCTTACGTATAAGCTGGAACCTCAATCCAGGACAGGCTGAAAGGTCAGGGCGCAAATGAAATTCACAGTTTTGTCTGGGGACTGAGGTTTGTTTGTGCTGTCTAGACACTTGTGCCATAGTTTTAACATCAATATATTTTCTTCAAGGGTCAGCAGGTCCCTGAGGAAGCATATTGGAAACACTAGTCTGCATCCTCCCCTTTCTCAGTATCTGTCCTCTGGTAGCACTCAGCCTTTCACAGAGCACATTTCACACTAAATAGCTATTAGTTGGTCAACCAATGTGAAATAACACTCCAAGGCTGACTGCGGCCGGGAACGTTTTTTGTATCTACGTCTGAGCCTGTTGAGTGTGCACACATAATTGGCTAAAAATTCAGGTCTGTGAGTTCGGTATAACAGAAGTCTTAAGTGGATGTAGTTGTCGGGTTTCCCAAGGCTTGGGAATGTTGGCCAACCAAATTTAAAATAAAAAGCAGAACAATAATGTGGCCTGTAGTCAGCACTCTCTTTTATTTGGTTTTGTTGGTAACACTCTTGTTTCAGAGTCAAGTTTTTGGGTTCAAGTCCCACTCTAAAGCTTGACTACAAAATTCAAAGCTAAGTCATTAGTGAATACTGTGAGCTTGCTACACTATCAGAAATGTTGTCTTTCGAATGCAATGTTAAACTGAAGCCCCATTTGGCCTCTGAGTTGGATGTAAAAGATACAATGGCATTATTTCAAAGAAGACCAGGGTACAAGACCAGTGTCCAGGTCAATATTAAGCTGTCAACCAACATTGAAGGAAACAGATAACTTGGTCATTATCGTGTTGTGATTTGTGGGAGCTCACTGTGCACAAATTGTTTCCTACACTTCAAACAAAAAATGTACACATTGGCTTTGACATGTCTGGTATCAAGAAAGGTTCTATATAAATTGAAATCTTTCTCTTTATTTCTCATTAGTATATTTAAAGTACCAATTCCCCAATTTTGAGTGGGGTGGTTGCTCATCCACCTTCCTGTCTCAATTAAAGCTTAAAAAGGGCAGATTGAAGATGTTGTGGGTGGATAATCTGATGTTTAAAATCTGAACCATCCACCCAATCCAACCTACTCCTTTGTATTAAAATTGTCCCTCCCCCTCCCTCAACATAGAATATTAAAACTAAAAAGAGCTTTAAATATATATGTAAAAATACTAGTTTGTGTCCCATTCTGAACTCTACAATTTGGGAAGATGTGAAAGCTCTGAAGAGGATACTCAGTTAGTTCTAGGAATGAAGGTGTAAAGTTGTGTGAATAGCCTGGAGAAGCTGTGCTAAAGAGAAGGCTACGAGGAGATTTAAAAGAGGCATTTGACATTGTGAAGGGTTTAGATAGAGTAAATAAAGAGAACCTGTAGTCAGTGGCTAAAGAACCAATAATGAGAGAGCACAGATTTAAGGTGATTGGCAAAAGTGGCAGGGGTGATATTGGGGAGCCTTCTTTACACAACAAATGGTTAGGATATGAAATGAACTGCTGTTCAATAAGGTGTTGGAGACAAATTCAGTGATGTCTTTCAAAAAGAATTGGATGAATATTGGAAGAAGAAAAATATGCAATGATTTGAAAAAAGAGCAGAGGAATGCAACTATCTAGATTGATCCTCGAATGAGCCAATACAGACTTGATGGGGCAATGGCCTCCTTCAAAGTTGTGTTATTCTATGAGTCTACAACCCTTCATTTTCTCTATTATTGGCTTTCCTCAGTTAACATTTTTCATACATTTTTCCTACTTTTACTTTAAGTAGAAACATAGCCTGCCTTTAGAAAGTTACAATAGCTTTGTCGATTAAGAGAGATGGAAAAGAGCTTTGTTATTATCAATACCCCTTAAAAACAGAGACAGTGTGGAAATTAATGTTAATTAATGTCCATTACACTGAAGAGATGTCAATAGGTGAACTGACCTAGCTTGCAAAATAAAGTGTCAATCAAAGTGTAGTCTATTTATTATTGTTGTCTGTTGCTAACAAAACTAGAGTGCAGTAAATTTTACTTCATATTTCTGAATTATTTGGGAGATGCAGTGCTGTCTGATGAATTTCCAGAGTGCTAATTCTCCACAGTTCCATCAGTTATACTGGAGCAACATCAGATGCTTCCAAGCAGCGAGGTAAACATGGTTGTGTCCTGGTGTCAACTCTCTTTGGTATATTTTTCTCCAAGCAGCTACTGTGTGCTTCTGGGTGAATCAGATGAGGGTGTTCACAGACACACCAGAGCTGAGTCAAGCTGTCTACCTTTACAAGACTGCGTGCCAAGACTACAATGTGTAAAGCCTTGTTTGTGAGTTGCTATTTGCTGAGAATGCCACACTGATGTCTTACACTACTGTAAGTTCACTTATAGTAGCTTGTAGATCAATTCTTCTGAGCTATCAAGGAGCTTGGACTGATAATCAGCATTAGGAAAACTAAAATGATGGGCCAGGACCTAGAGAAACCAACTTCCATCATCTTCGACATCCTTCCTCTGGAAGTTGTCAAAATTTCACATACTTTGGTTCAGCAATCACCAGCAACCTGTTCCTTGAAGTAGACATTAACACCAAGATAGCCAAGGCTACAGCTGTCATGTCAAATTTGAGCAGGCAAATGTGCACCAACAACAAACTAACAGAAGGTTCAAAGCTCTGACTTTATCAGTCTTGTGTTCTCAGCACACTTTATAGTGGTGAACCCTGGACAACTTATTCCCATCAAGAAAGATGACCGAACCATTTCCACCTCTGTTCTCTCATACAGACATTGGGCATTTCCTGTGATGATACTGTGCAGAATATGAAAGCACACCGGAATGCAGTGATTCCCAGTATGTTTGTCCTGTTGAGTCATCGATGAATCCATTGGCTAGGCCATGTCAGCCAAATGGATCATGGCCAGATTCCCATTGACATGCTCTATGGTGAGCTTGCTATTTGACACAAGACCAATAGTCCCCCACATCTGTGATCCAAGGACATCTGCAAGCAAGACTTGAAGTTGACCAGTACTGGAGTCAAAGCAGAGGAATTTCATCCTGCTTAATGGAGTACCTGGAGAAAAGTGTCAGGAAGGGTGTGGAAAATGCAGAGAACTAAATGAAGAACCAGACAGTGGAAAAGAGAGCCTGATAAAAGGAAAAAACATCAGTCAGTTGTGGGCTAACACTATTCTTCTCTGCCAGGTGCAGAAGAGATTGCCACACATGAGTCAGCCTCTACAGTCACAACAGATGATGTTCAATCCAGAAGTAGTGTACACCCTGAGTGCAGTCCATTGTCTCCCTAGCTGGACAAATGTACTCTTGATTGTGTCAGTTAGGTTCAGTGATTGGAACATAAAACATCTTGAAAACTGAAACGTCGCATGTAAACATGTGAGACAATTGTTCCTCCTCCCGTCAGTGAGGACAACCTCCTGTCAATGTCAGGAACATTATTTGAATATATTAACATAAGATTATCAGATATCTATGCCTGAATCATTCTTCCATCAGATATTCCGTCCATGATGGCAGAAAGGCATGAATCACGACTGGTCCCCCAGGGTGTGCATCTGGTGAGCAGACATCCCAGGGGAATTCAGGTGAGTGCGATGCTCAGGGTGAGAGGGTCATGCCTGGGAATTTGGTAACATAATTAACAAATTCTCTTCTTTCTCTTTAAATAATATTTAGAACAAATATGCATAAACAACATTTCAAAACAGACCAGAAAATACATTGCATATTCTGTGGAAAGCATTACATTGCAGGACATGCCTCATCTGGGAATACTAATAATTTCTTTGCACAGGCATTTCTTTTGTAAGAAAATTTGACATTGATGTCTCCCAGAGATTTGTTTCAAGCCCTCAAGATAAATCTATTATTTACTTACACATTTTGTAGAGTGTACATTATCTCACAGGAATGATTATCATGATATTTAATGACCATGCTGCCTGTAGCATGACCCTTGTATAGAATTTTGCTTAGATATGAAATATTTAACAAATAGAATCCCATATACACCACCTCCACTTCAGACCATCAGTGCCCAATGGTGGGACCCCCAACATCAGATATGGGGGAGCTGCTGAAAGTCACCTTCTTGCCCTTCTCTCTGCTGTCCTGAACCTCCTCCCAAAACTGTAATCCACATCCTGCTTCGTTCATGTTTGGAGCCCCTTGTTGATCATCAGCCTTTGTTGGGTGTATCATCAGCAGCAGCCACTGCTCCCAATGGCTTTGACAGGCAGTGATGGTCTGCCAACCTCTGATTTGCCAGCAGATCTTGCCAGGTGGAATTTTTGCCCGTGTTCCCCAATCCTGAAGGAAGATCTGACAGTGTACAGTGACAGTGGTTATGTACCTCATAGACATTTAATTCCATAGGGCCATCCCCATGGAACTGATGGAGTTCTCCACAGGTGGGCAAGAACCTGGTTAGCCTCTTTAAATCCTACCAGAGAGGCAGAGTTCAGCTCAGTTGCTGATAGTTGGTGGACCTACAGTTCCTGATGCTTATAGTGGATGCATTCATTTAAACACAATTTGTCTGCTATACATACTGGGAGAACATGGCCATGACTCAATATGAGTGCTAAAGTCCTCAGAAAAAAAGACTCAGCCAATGCCTGTGCACTAATAGCGATAATAACAAACGATTTAATTGCTCTCAAAACATGACTCAATTACGCTTCCTAGAAACGACATACATTCATTCACAGGGACCTGTTATGTTCAATACTTGCATCTTTTTTGAATTACCTATAAACCTGGGAAGCCTATAGTGCTCTGTAACTTTCTCAGTGATGTTAAAGTCCTTGGCTGGAACCCAGTTCGGGAGGGTGATGGGGTATGAGATCTGCTTAGGAACCAATAACATTCTGTTCAACAAAGATAAATTTTGAGATTCTTGACACTAACTATATCATTATATATATATACACTTGTAAGTTATATATACACTTACAAATAAAGCCACAGGTTTAGAACATTATGGACTTCAATGCAGATAAATGTGTAGTGGTCCATTTTGGCAGGTCCAATGGAATGAAGGAGTACAATATCAAGGGTAGGAGTCTTATCAGTGTTGAGGAACAGAAGGACCTTGGGGTCTGGGTCCACAGGACTCTTAAGTCGGCCTCGCAGGTGGAAGATGTGGTCAAGAAGGCGTATGGTGTACTGGCCTTCATTAATCGAGGGATTGAGTTTAGGAGTTGGGAGGTAATGCTGCAACTTTATAAGACCCTTGTCAGACCCCACTTGGAGTACTGTGCGATGTTCTGGTCACCTGACTACAGGAAGGATGTGGAAGCTATTGAGAGGGTGCAGAGGAGATTTGCAAGGATGTTCCCTGGATTGGGAGGCATGCCTTATGAAGATAGGTTGAGGGAGCTAGGTCTCTTCTCCCTGGAGAGACGAAGGTTGAGAGGCAACCTGATAGAGGTTTATAAAATGCTGAGAGGAATAGATAGGGTGGATTCTCAGAGGCTATTTCCCAGGGCTGAAATGGTCGCAACGAGAGGACACAGGTTTAAGGTGCTGGGGAGCAAGTACAGAGGAGATGTTAGGGGTAAGTTTTTCACTGAGAGGGTGGTGAGTGAGTGGAATCGGCTGCCATTGGTGGTGGTAGAGGCGAACTTGCTGGGGTCTTTTAAAAGACTTCTGGATGGGTACATGGGATTTAATGGGATTGGGAGTTACAGATAGTTCTATGGCCTGGTAGGTATGGATATGATTGGCGCAACTTGTGGGCCAAAGGGCCTGTTTGTGCTGTAGTGTTCTGTGTTTTAAACAAAAATAAACCTTACTATTCAAAGATAAAATAACTTACAACATTAATCTTATACTCTAACATTCAGGGTAAACATGACGTTCATGTGAATTAACAGATGAACTGTGGTCAAACACACCACACTACAGAATAGAATGAATGACAGATATGACTGAAACAGATTCCAAGGGTTTCTCCACAACCCACTCAGATGTTTATCACATTGAGAATTAACCAATCTCACCTAACCTTTGTCTTCCAATTTCTACATTTGAAGATCTTCCCTTGGAATTCTCTTCAAAAGTTGCTCCCACCTGGACATCCTCACAAATGACCCATCTCTCAGGGTTTCAATCTTGCCTTCTGAGATTCTTTCCCTGGATCCCTGAGTACACTCAAGCTTCACCGCCCAAGCATAATCTCAGATCTTCCGCCATGCTAATCAGAACTCCACTGCTCCAAAGGGTTACCTTTGCCCAATGGCCTGCATCACAGAGTCATCAATCTTCAGATTCCTTCTTGAACCTTCAGGGCTTCTCTCATGCCCAAGCTGCCTAAAAGCAGCTCTTTTTTCAAGTTGTATCCTGGTTTTGTAGTTTAACTTAATGGGACCTGTTTCTGGGGCGTTTTTCTGTCCCCTCTTTTTAATCCCTTGCCTGGACTTTCTTTTGGGCCCTCTCCTATCTTCATCTCTGGTTTTGGATCTTCTCCCTGAAACCCAACCTAAGGATCCTGCTCCCTGCAACACGTATTCAACAGCATTCTATATCAGGTCATCTGATAGGCCTTTTCATGTTCTTCTTTTTTCTTCTGAACACAGAAGAAAACAGAACACAGAGCTGGTCCTTGAAGAATATAAAAAGCTAGCATTGCACATGTGCGGCCTGTTCCTGGCTAGCGTCTGCACAAATGCCTGAGGATTGTTGGAAATCTGAGTTCATAAGAACTAGGTGCAGGAGTACCCATTGGGCTCCTGGACCCTGCTCCACCATTCAATAAGATCATGGCTGATGCTTTTGTGGACTCAACTCCACTTACCTACCTGTTCATCATAACCCTTAATTACTTTACTGATCAAACATTTGTCCATCTTTGCCTTAAAAACATTCGACGAGGTAGCCTCAGCTGCTTCACTGGGCAAAGAATTCCAAAGTTTCACAACCCATTGGGAGAAGAAGTTCTCCTCAACTCAGTCCTAAATCTGCTCCCCCTTATTTTGAGGCTATGCCCCCTTGTGCTAGTTTAACCCGCCAGTGGAAACAACCTCCTTGTTTCTATCTTACCTATTCTCTACATAATTTTATACTTTTCTATAAGACCCCCCCTCATTCTTCTAAATTCCAGTAAATATAGTCCCAGTCTTCTTAGTCTCTCCTCATAAGCCAATCCTCTCAACTCTGGATTCGACCTGGTGAATCTCGTCTGCATCTCCTCCAGTGCCAGTATTTCCTTTCTCAAGTAAGCAGACCAAAACTGTACGCAGTATTCCAGGTATGGCCTCACCAGCACCTCAGACAGCTGCAACATAACCTCACTATTTTTAAACTCCATCCCTCTAGCAATGAAGTTCAAAATTCCATTTGCCTTCCTGTTGCACCTACGAACTAACTTTTTGTGATTTGTGCACATGGCTACCCCTGTCTCTCTGCACAGCAGCATGCTGCAATTTTTTACCATTTAAATAATGGCCCATTTTGCTATTATTCCTAGCAAAATGGATGATCTCATATTTACCAACATTGTACTCCATCTGTCAGACTCTTGTCCACTCATTTAAACCCAATCTCTGAACTTCAAACTAAGGTAAGCATAGATTTCACCAAAATGGCAATGCCTTGGTCAACCAATCAGTACTTATTTTTCCATTGGTATAAACTATTTTGATTGTTTGAAATTTGGCATTCTTGTCTTTGTCCTGATAAGTGCAAGGTGAACAGATTTCGCAGCATTTCTCTCTTTTCAGTAATAATAGTTACTGTATTGAATGAAAGAAGCAACTGTCCATCTTAAATGTGAACATTTTCAAATTTTTGAAGTATTACTGCCACATGAAGTGTGTGAAAGTAGTTATATTTAGAAATTACTATTATATATAGGCAGATATTAAAATAGAATACAGTTATAAAATTAATATTATAAAGAGACGATATTTGTTTGCGCATAAGGAGCACAATTTGCTGATCACGAAATTGGGGTTTGGAAAACAGCAAGGACTGTAAAGGATTTCAGAAACACAGATTTGTTAGTGGAATAGGCAGATAAAACTAAAGATGAAGGTTGAAGTGATACATTTTAGGAGAAAAAAATAAAAAATGTTTTAGTTCTTTGGCTATTTAGTTCAATACTTTTGTTGTTGATTATTACATTGTATTGGTTGTACATGTTTAGCATAATGTCTACTTAGATTTCCTGTAAACTATACCATTCAATTTATTGTTACCAATTAATATACACAATACAGAAATGTTTTAAGTGTCAAGTTGTTCTTTAAGAATTTTCAAATAACATTACCTTTGTTTGTGTATTATTTTTAGCTTATTCCCCTCCAATAGAGAATCACATTCTACCTCTAACTGGGAATAATGACACACTGGATTACAAGACCTCACTGCCACAAATCTCATCAGGAAGATATTCTCCTCTTCCAAAACACATACTTGGAGAAGATGACATCAGCAGGTAACTTTGCAGTGGACACTGTTTTGTGGGTATTTATTTTTCATTTTGTTTCTAATCTACATGTGTTTTTAGAAATGAATCAAAGCAAATGTCAAAATCTATGTGGAAAAGTGAAAACACAATGCAGAATGTGTTTTGAAGCACTTATTTCCTTCTACACATTTTCTATAGCTTTATTGAGACCATTGTTGCATTATATTTTAATGTTACTTTATGCTTGCCAAGTATACTGTGAGATAAATCCTTTGCTTATCCATTGCCACCGGAACTATATATAATATGGTGTGAAATCTATGGTTGGCTTTTTTTCACACTTCCATAAATGCACGAGAACACATGATATAAGAGCAGAATTAGGCTATTCAACCAAAGAGTTTCCTCCACCATTTAATCATGGCTAATAAGTTTCTCAACCCCATTTTCCTGCCTTTTCCTTGTAACCTTTGATTCCCCTATTTATCAATACACTCAATGACCAGGCTTCCACAACCTTCTGTCGCAATGGATTCCATAGATTCATCACCCTCTGGCTGAAGAAATTCCTCCTCACCTTGGTTCTAAAGGGTCATCCCTCTCCTCCGAGGCTGTGTTCTCGGATCCTAGTCTGTCCTACTAATGAAACAACTTTCCCATGTCCACTCTATCCAGGCCTTTCAGTATTCTGTAAGTTTCAATTAGATCCCTTTCATCCTTCTAAATTCCATTGGGAATAGTCCCAGAGTCCTCAAACGCTATCTGAAGCTTTTAATTCCTGAGGTCATTCTCTGGAACATCCTCTGGACCCTCTCCAGAACCAGCACAACCTTCCTTAGATGTGGGGCCCAAAATTGCTCGTAATGTTCCAAATGTTGTCTGACCAGAGCCTTATAAAGTCTCAGCATTATGTCTCAAAATGAATGCTAACATTGCATTTGCCTTTCTAATGACCAACTCCAGCTGCAAGTTAATCTTAAGTCAAATGCAAGTCCTATTGCACTTCTGATTTCTGAATCTCTCCCCATTTAAAAAATAGTCTACGCCTCTATTCTTACGACCACCATGTGTAACCTCACACTTTTCCACGTTGTATTTCATCTGCCACTTCTTTGCTTCTCCCCTAACTTGACCAAGTATTTCTACAGCCATCTGGCCTCCTCAATACTAGCTGTCCCTCCACCTAAAATAAAGTTTATTTATTTGTCACAAGTAGGCTTACATTAACACTGCCATGAAATTACTGTGAAAATCCTCTCATCGCTGCATTCTGGCACCTGTTCAGGTACACTGAGGGAGAATTTAGCATGGCCAATGCACCTAACCAGCATGTCTTGCAGACTGTTGGAAGAAACTGGAGCACCTGGAGGAAACCCACGCAGACACAGGGAGAACATGCAGACTCTGCACAGATAGTGATCCAAGCCGGGAATTGAGCCTGGCTCCCTGGCACTGTGAGGCAGCAGTGCTAACCACTGTGCCAGCATGTCCCCCAATCTTTGTGTCATCTGTAGACTTAGCCACAATGCCCTCAGTTCCTTCAGCAAGATCATTGATGTATAAAATGAAAAGTTGAGAGCCCAACTCAGGCCCCTGCGGAACTCCACCAGTCACCAGTTGCCATCCTGAAAAAGACCCTTTCATTTCTAATCTCTGCCTTGTGCCAGTCAGCCAATCTTCTATTCATGTGAGTACTTTGCCACTAACACCATTGGCTCTTATTCAGCAGCCATAATTTTGTATCAGTTTTATATAGTAGCAGTTTTACATAGTAAATGGCTTTAAAGGAATATTATTCATAGCATTAAAAAAATGGAAGTCACTATGTCTGGTATGATTTATTATTTAAAACCTGATGTGAAACAGTGATCCTGCAGCTCATTGGTGATGGAGTTCTTGCAGTGGTGTGTGGAGTTTGAATCTCTGTCTCAACAATGCTTTGAAAGATGCTATTGCCAGTCTATCGATTCTCTGTGGAGTTTTTTTTGTGATATCAGAGCTCTGCGTATTGAGCGAAAAATATTGACCAAATAAATTGAGGGAGGTTATGAATTATTCTAAGACCATTACTGACGCATATCGGAGGTAGAAAATAAATTGTCATATGTACGTACAATGACATTTTAATAACACTGAATATCCTTTTGACTAATATAGTCTGTGGTAAAAACGGCTGTTCATATAATGTTCAAAGACACAAACTGCAAGTAAATTTCATTAACTATTGGAGACATTATGTGCTTGAGATTATGTTCCTAGTTGGAACATAGTTGGCCATAGTTTACTGTTAAAATTACAGTGAGGCTAAAGCCATTCACAACTGTTCATGGGTAAATTGGATAATAATTTCATCTGAGCGCAGATCCATAGTTTAATAGCAATTCATTGTCTTTGATGCGCTGCTACTCTGGTTGAAGTCTTGAACACCTGGAGGATCAGGAAGAAATTCTCACGCCTCATTTGTCTGACCCTTTTTCCCTCTAAACCCACACTGACATTTGTTTGGAAACCATTCTCAATCATCAGCATTTGCCTTAAACCTATTTAATTGGGGTGGGGTGGGGTGGTGATTAACATTTGCCTGCCTACCACTGGTGGGTAGCCAATTCAGCAAATTAAAGTGCCAAATGGAGGGCACTGTTCATCAGCCATCTGGATTTTCTGGCCACTGAATGGGCACTCAGATATGGGTGGGATCCGTAGATGGAAGGGTGGGGGCCTCCTGTGACAGGTCAGGGCTGAAGGGTAGTGGGGAAGGATGGTGACGGTGGTGGTGGGAGACAGGGGACGGGAGGGGTGGTGGTGTGGTGGGTGGGCAGTGCCAGAGGCAGATCAGCAAGAAGCATGCGGGCTGTGCAGGTTATATTTGCAACTACAGAATATCTTGTGGAGGAGAACTCCCTCTGTTGTAAGAGCCTAGCAGCTGTGGCCACTGCATATATTTTGTACCAGTACATCTTGAGAGAGTGCCTCCAACTTGAGGTGTGCTCGGAGCTCCCGCCTCCTCTACAGCATTGGCATTGCCTATCTCTTTCTGTGGGGCTGCTGGCAGCTCAGAGTCTCATGCACTGACATTGGCCCTCTGACCTGCAAGCCCGCCTCCATTCTTAATTGTACGGGGCTCCGAGAAGCCAACTGTCATTTGGCTGCCTCCAATTTCATTTTCAGATGAAACTTGAAATGGTGGAAGTCAAATCTCAAACTTCTCCTTGCCTTACTTAGAAATCAGTTGAATGTTGTGAGTTGCAGCCTAAATATTAAAGCTAGAACCTGTATTTTAGTTACTGAAGTGGAAAACCTCATTGCACCATTGTAAAATGTGATGAATTCAAAGTGCTGGACAGTTTCATTTTGTAGCAAAAACTGATAACATGCTTGACTGCAGCTGGGTTTTCTTGTCATTTGAATGGCATCTCCTGTTGCTTGTGTGCATTCTGGCACTGAGGAAAAGAGTGCCAAGACAAACAGCTGTGACATCTGAATACATTTCACTTAAATGCAGGTTCTATATTGTGGAAAGCTTGCTTCTTGATTTGCAATATGCATCCACTGTTTTGTCCATTTCAGTTGAATGGTTATTAATGTTTTAGTTAAATGATATGTTTAACATTATTTCTAAATGTGAATTGCTACTACATTTAAAAGAATAATTCAGTGCTCTTCCCACACATATAAGTAAAATTTTAAAAAAATCTTCACTGATGTAACCTTTAACTATATGTAAAGAAAATGTGATTACTAATTCTACTTGTTGAATATGCTATCTGTAATAATCTTACTGAGAGAAATATCCATCACCAATCACCCTTTATTTACAGTGTGTTTGAAATGCTGTTTAGTGGCTACAGAATGCAGGTCAGCCCCAAACCTTTCAACTGCCAGACTGAATGGAGCCAGCTGATCTGAAACCCTCTCACCCTCCTGCTATTCCTCCCCTATTGGTGAGCCTCCACTCATCTAATAAGGGAGCTCATATTCTACGAGGCCCATGGGTAGATCTATTGATGATCCTTCATGGTCATCATAACAACCCTGGTCACATTGTTAATTCCACAGACTAGTCTATCTCGCAATATGTGGAATATCAGGCATGCCGTCAACAGAATCACTTTCTGCTTCTTGTCCCCCTCAATATTATTAGACTGAAAAAATGCACGTTCTGCGTATTGAGCCCAGTCTTCTATGCTTGGATCATAGACTTCAAGTTTATCAAAAAGAGCATTTTTCTTACTGGAGAATGCATGTCTCAACAATAAATAGATGGTCTGGAGGGAAGAAAGAAACTCACTTTACTTTTTGCAATCAATGTAATAATTTTACCAAGGCCAGTCTTCTGTCACCAATTATCTTTACAGTGCGTTTGAAATGTCGTTCAGTGACTACAGAGCGCAGGTCAGCCCCAAGTTTTTCAGCTGCCGGCCTGAGTGGAGTCAACTGTTTTAAACCCCCTCCCTGGCTACTTCTCTCTTGGGTGAGTCTCCACTCACCCAATAGGGGAGTTTGTATTCTATGATTCCATGATGCCCACGGGGAGATCTATTGCCGATAACCCATTGTCATCATAACACTATCATAGCTGCAAGAAAATGTAAGAACATTAATGATTCTCATTAGGATAATGAATGGACACAAATTTTGCTCTGTATTTAATGGCAAGAAATCTCAGCTGTAGTTTGGGGTATGCTGAGAAGAGACTTATATTCTCTTATCAGAAGAAAGGGGAATTCATTGAAGTAGGTAACTCAGGTCAACTATAAATGAATTAGCTAGTTAAGGAACATTGGCAGATGTTGCTTGCCCTGCGTACTGTAGGCTGTGGGAATTTCCAAAGAAGGAAAGAGAAGAAAATAAATTTCCTATTTGACTGACAAGATATTATTGTCCTTAATTTTCCTGAAGACTTCTTTCATGCAGTACATCATTGTACTTGTATATGAAAACAGATTTATCTCAGATGTGGAAAACATTACCTGCTTCTTAAAAATCAATAGACTCAGTATTCTTTGTGTTCAAGTAGCAAGCTTTTAAATCCATCCCCTCATCCATTATCCTTGTCAACAATTGTTGGGAAAAGTAATATTGTATTATTAAGTGTCAGAGCGTGCATGTGAAGAACAGTTTACCTGCATTTTAATGGGAATTATTTTACTTGAAGCATCCTGTTTTTGAAATTTCCTTGTTGAAGGTAAAAGAGCATTTTTTCTGTGCTCTCAAATTATGGAGTTTTGCAGTGATATGCTTATGGTGGTATCAATATGAGCAAATGTTTACATGTATGAAATAACTGCAGCAGTGAAATGGTTGTCTGTTACACATTTTTTCACCATAACAATGTTCATATATCCCAAACAATAAAAAAAGCCTATATATTCTCATTTTCATCCTTCAACTGATTTCATATCCTTGCACCATCTAACCATCCTTCCCATCTGCCAGAAGAGGCAGATAAACATAGATTTGTAGTCAATTTAGGAGCCCATTGTTAATAATTATTCCAGGATGCTACAAGAAGCATCAGGCAAGCGCAAGTGAAGGTAGAGACCTTCATTATATTCCATAATAATTTAACCAATGAGGTGGAACAGAATTGACAGAAAGAAAAATTATTTTGGACTGTCACTGCAAGACTATTAAGATTAAAATCTCCTCAATTTTGTCAGCGTCAATCAAAGGGCGCTTTTTTTTATAGCTTGATTACTATAAACATCCTTATCTAGAGAATTTGCATACTTAAATTACACTCACTTAAACTATTTTGTAATCAGCAATCCAATGCTGCCACAGAAAATATCCTGCCTTTGGGATGTTCAAGCAGTGGTTCCACTGCTGCAAGCATTCTGGAGGAGTCCAGCAGCACTCTCAACATGTGATTTGTTATGATGTGTTGTATCCTTCACAGCCTTAACATTATGAAGGCACAGCCCTAGCTGCCAGGAATATGTTGAGTAGCTAAGGAGGATAAGAAGGAAGCAGATGAACAAGAGAAAGAGTGGGGCAATCAGAACCTCCCTTTCCCAACTGAACTCTCCATGATTGTTTCATCAGACTACAATTCCAGTGAACACACTCCAAATCTCTATTCTGTACTCATCCCATGTCTTACCTTCCCTCTGTCACTGACTGTACTACTTGGCCACAATGTTAAAATATAATTTACCATATAACAAGCATTCCAAACTAACTTATAAAGCAAACCAGTCAATATTCCATAAAAAGGTTGAATAATTACCTTCTGCATTCCATTACTGTGCTTTACCAGTATCTTTGCCTGTCTTGGTGCTCCTATGCAGTGCTATCCTAGCGGTTACAGCATGGCTGGTGAAAGATACTGACTTGTAGTAAGAAACACAGCAAGTGATCTTGCAGGATCCACTGAACAGCTCTGGGCCTTGAGACTCCACCATCATCAGCAGTCTGGGGTGACTGGCTGGTGGGTAACAGTTTGGGTCCTGATTACTCTATTATTATTGTTATCAATGAACATGATGACAGCAAGCTGTTTTTGAATGACAATAAACTGAGATTACATGAAAAAAGTCTGAATTTCCACGCCAGTACCCAGATGTAGCTTGGCTTTTGCTTGTGCTTTGATGAAAGCTGAGACATCATTCATCTGGTGCTCAATCATTATTGGGTTACAAGTGTTCGCATGGAGTTGACCATCAGCTCCTATAAATTATGGTATCCATTTTATCTATTTTATAGATTTAATTTTCCTGAGAGCATTGCAGAGATTACATTAATTTATATAATAAAACCAAAATACTGCTGGTCAGAAATCTAAATAAAAACAGAAAATGCTGGAAAACCTCAATTCTCAATCCATGCTAGTACATTCTCTCCAATCCCATGTACTCTCATTTTGTTAACTTGTGTATCAAAAACCTTCTGAATATCTAAATATACTGCAACCACTGGTTCCCCCTTATCTATTTGGCTAGTTACATCCTTTCAAAACTCTAAAAGGTTTCCAAATACAATTTCCCTTGCATTTGTATATATTGTATGTTAACTCTGCCTTATTTTACTCTTATCCTACTATTACTTTCTAAATGTCCAGTTATCACATCCTTTATAACAGATTCCATCATGTCCCCCACAACTAATGTCAAGTAAAGAGGGCCTTAGTTCCTTGTTTTCTCTCTCCCTCTTTTCCTAAATAGTGTGGTGACATTTATTACCTTCCAACCTGCAGGAACTGTTCCAGACTCTCTAGAATTTCAGAAGGTGACTACTAATGCATCCACTATCCCTACAGTCTCTTCTTTTAACACCCTGGGGTGTAGATAATCAAATCCAGGGGATTCAGCCTCATTAATTTCTCCAGGACTACACTTTTACTCATACCAATTTCTTTCAGTTCCTTATTCTCTCTAATTCCTTGATTGTCTAGTATCATTGGGAGTTTTTTTTGTATCTTCCTCCATGATGATCAAAGTATTTGTTCAGGTTCTCTGGCATTTTCGTATTCCATTATAAATTCTCCTGTCTCTGCTTGTAATAGGCCTGCATTCATCTTGGCTGATCTTTTCCTTTTTACACATCTGTAGGAACTTCTACAGTTGGTTTAGTTTCTCACCAGTTTATTTTCATATACTAGTTTTTCTCTCTTTATCTGTTTCTTGATCCTCCTCCTCAGGTTCTAAAATGAGGGACTCCTCAGGCTTACTACTTTTTTGATGACTCAATAAGCCTCTTCCTTTGAATTCATAAAATCTTTAACTTCTCTTGTTAGCCACAGTTGGATCACATTCCATGTTTGGTTTTTGTGCCCCAAGGGTTTGTATCTTTCTTGCAAAGAATTTATTATTCTTTAAATGCTCGCCATTGTCTTTTTACCTTCCACCTTTTAATGTAGTTTCCCAATCAACCAGAACCAGCTTGCTCAATTCTCAATACTTTCACAACATGCTTTGTTTAGATTTAAAATATTACTTTCAGACTGAACTACATCACTTTCAAACTTAATATAAAATTCTATCATATTATGGTTGCATTTCCCTAAAGATTCCTTTCCAATAAGATTATTAATTAGTTCTTCCTCCTTGCATAATGCTGGACCTAAAATAACCTGTTCCCTTGTTGTTCCCTCAACCTACTGTTCTAGATATCATCTCATATACATTCCAAGAATTGTCCTCCACAGCATTAGTCAAATTAAGTTTACCCAGTCTATATGTAGATTGGAGTCCCTTAGGATTATTGTATTAACCTTATTACATGCACCTCTAATTTTCTGGTTTATACCATGCCCTGCATTACTATTACTGTTTGGTCACATATAAACAACTTCCATCAATGTTTGCTCCCCATGGTGGTTCTTAGTTTCACCCAAACTGATTCGAAGGGTGGGATTCTCTGGCCATTCATGCCAGCGGGATTCTCTGGCCCTGCTGTAGTGAATGGAGATTTGGCTGAGTGCCAAATTCTCTGCCCTTGCTGGCAGCCAGAGAATTCCAGCGCACAGCTTTGATCTTTCAGTTAAAGAACCTCTCTCGTGAATATACTGATCACATCCTTTATTAACCACTACCTCACCGACTTCTCCTTTTGCCTATCCTGCCTAAATGTCTAATACCCTTGTATATTCAGTTTCCAGCCTTGGTTATCTTTCAGCAATCTCTCTGCATTGATAAATAAATTTACATCTATTTATGCCATCAATTTATCTACTTTGTTGTAAATGTTGTGTTCATTTAGATGGAATACTTTTAATGTTGCCTTTTTAAATTTTTCCCATTTTTTGACCCAATTTGATTCTGGCTTATGTTTCCTCTGCCTTCCAATTTTACTTACTGCTTTTCTTCCTACCATTACCAGCGTCGCTTTTCTCCTACCTGAATTCCCTCTCAAGTTCCCATCCTCTTGCCAAGCTAGTTTAAATCCTCCCCAGAAACACTAATAAATTCCCTGCTGGAATATTGGTCCCAGTCCTGTGAAGGTCTCACTGCCCCAGACCAGTCCAAGTGCCTCAGGTATCTAAAGCCCTCTGTCTTGCACACCTATCCAGCCATGTGTTTATTTTTTTTTCTGTCTTCCTATTTCTGTACTTACTATTACATGGCATTGGGAACATCCTGAGATTATAGCCTTTGTGTTTGTTATTCTCAGATGAAAGGATTAATAATCAGTGTAATTTGTTAAAATAGGCTTTGGCAGTGCTTTATCAATTAATTTTTCACAGAGGCATTTGCGATTAAAGTTGTGAAATCAGGTGTATCAAGCTACAAACTTAGCCAAATTTGGCAAGAGCTTCAAATAAGCCTGCATAGCCCCAAGAGTAAACCATCTATGACTATAACACAATGACCAGGATTCTCCCATCCCCCATGCCAATTCCTTAGCGAAGTGTGCCAGGAGAATCACACTTCGATCGAATCGTCCAGAAAGGAGCTATGCTCAGGAATTATCTCACATGAAGCGTAGGCCTACAGTCCATCGTACTTCGGTTTCATTGTTCTGCATTGCTACATCACCTCATGTTGAGATATTCTGGGAAATTAATTGAGGTGGGAAATAATTCTTGCACTTGAATCAGAATACATGTTTGTGAGAGTTGTAGCATGTCTGCTACAACTCTCACCAACTTCTACAGATGCAGCATAGAAAGCATTCTTCCTGGTTGTATCACAGGTTGGTATTGCTCTTGCTCTGTCCAAAACTGTAATAAGCTACAATGGGTCATGAACGAAGCCCAGTCCATCACTCAAACCAGCCTCCCATCCATTGACTCTGTCTACACTTCCAGCTGCCTCAGAGAAACAGCCGGACGTACTCTACCACCAACTTCCATGGGATAAAGATACAAAAGTCTGATGACACGTACCAACCAACTCAAAAACAGCTTCTTCCCTGAAGCTATCAGACTTCTCAATGGACTTACCTCGCATTAAGTTGATCTTTCTCTACATCCTAGCTATGACTGTAACACTACATTCTGTACTCTCTCTTTTCCTTCCCTACGTAAGCTATGCATTCCCAGTATAGCATGCAAGAAACAATACTTTGCACTGTATACTAATACATATGACAATAATTAATCAGATCAAACATTATTAAAATAAGGGGAGGAAAAGCAAAATACTGCAGATGCTGTAAAATCTGAAATGAAAATATTATTGGAAACATTCAGCAGGCCAGGTAAACTATCCAACCTGCTGATTTTTTTCAGTGCTATTGTTTGGTTCAAATAGGAAACTATTCAATAATGGAATACTTTGTGTATTGTGGAGATGTAATCTTATACAACCTTATACTAAAACCAACAGCTGCTACTGTTGACATTTTTGTTGGCTCACATGGATGTATAGAGTTTTGTAATTTGGCTGCTGTTGAACAAAATGTCATAAGAAGTCTCGCAACACCAGGTTAAAGTCCAACAGGTTTATTTGGTAGCACAGCCACCAGCTTTCGGAGCGCTGCTCCTCCATCAGATGAATGGGATTTTAGTTCACAAGCAGGGCATATAAAGACACAAACCCAATTTACAAGATAATGGTTGGAATCCGAGTCTTTACAGGTAATCAAGTCTTCAAGGTACAGACAATGTGAGTGGAGAGAGGGTTAAGCCACAGGTTAAAGAGCTGTGTATTGTCTCCAGCCAGGACAGTTAGTGAGATTTTGCAAGCCCAGGCAAGTCATGGGGGTTACAAATAGTGTGACATGAACCCAAGATCCTGGTTGAGGCCATCCTCATGTGTGCAGAACTTGGCTATCAGTCTCTGTTCAGTGACTGTCATGTGACATGAAGGCCACCTTGGAGAATGCTTACCCAAAGATCAGAGGCCAAATGCCTGTGACTGCTGAAGTGTTCACCAACAGGAAGAGAATGTTCTAGCCTGGTGACTGTTGAGCGATGTTCATTCATCCGTTGTCATAGAGTCTGCATGGTCTCCCCAATGTATCATGCCTTGGGACATCCTTTCCTGCAGCATATCAGGTAGACAATGTCACTGAATTGCAAGTGTATGTCCCGTGTACCTGGTGGATGGTGTTCTGACGTGAGATAATGGCATCCGTGTTGATGATCCGGCATGTCTTGCAGAGGTTGCTGTGGCAGGATTTCGTGGTGTAGTGGTCACTGTTCTCCTGAAGGCTGGGTAGTTTGCTGCAGACAATGGTCTGTTTAAGATTGTGCGGTTGTTTGAAGGCAAGAAGTGGGGGATGTAGGGATGGCTTGGCGAGATGTTCGTCTTCATCAATGACATGTTGAAGGCTCCTGATGTCACAGCTTCTCCGCTCCAGACAACCGCACAACCTCAAACAGAGGTTATCTGCATTGTCCGCAGCAAACTACCCAGCCTTCAGGAGAACAGTGACCACGACACCACACGACCCTGCCACAACAACCTCTGCAAGATTTACCAGATCATCGACACGGATGCCATCATCTCACGTGAGATTACCATCCACCAGGTACACGGTACATACTATTGCAACTCAGCCAACGTTGTCTACCTGATATGCTGCAGGAAAGGATGTACACTGGGGAGACCGTGCAGATGCTACAACAACGGATGAATGAACACAGCTCGACAATCACCAGACAAGAATGTTCTCTTCCTGTTGGGGAACACTTCAGTGGTCAAGGGCATTGGGCCTTTGATCTTCGGGCAAGCGTTCTCCAAGGCGGCCTTCATGACACATGACACACGACAACACAGAGTCGCTGAGCAGAGACTGATAGCCATGTTCCACACACGAGGGTGGCCTCAACCAGGATCTTGGTTCATGTTACATTATCAGTAACCACCATGACTTGCCTGGGCTTGCAAAATTTCACCTGGCTGGAGAGAATACGCATCTCTTTAACCTGTGCTTAACCCTCTCTCCACTCACATTGTCTGTACTTTTAAGACTTAATTACCCGTAAAGACTCGCATTCCAACCATTATTTTGTAAATTGAGTTTGTGTCTTTATATGCCCTGTTTGTGAACTGAAACCCCAGTCACCTGATGAAGGAGCAGCACTCCAAAAGCTATGGCTTGTGCTATCAAATAAACCTGTTGGACTTTAATCTGGTGTTAGAACAAAGAACAACCCAGCACGGGAAACAGGCCCTTCGGCCCAACGAGCCCGCACCGCCGCATCACCCTACACCTATTCTACCCTGCGTGTCTATGAATGGAACCCCTAACTTAGCCAGATTCAGGGGAGAATAGTGTCAATTTGGTAAAACCAATCAGCCTAAGAGCACATCTTTGGGGTGTGGGAGGAAACCGAAGCGCCTGGAGGAAACACACGCAACCACAGGGAGAATGCACAAACTCCCACAGACACAGGCCCAAATCCATATATCTGCACAGCTAGCAGTGCTAGTCACCGAGCTGTTGCGGCGCCCGTCTGCTGGTCCAGGATCAAGCACACACACCGACACGAAGTACTAGGCCACTCCTGGAACCTCCAAGAGCAGCCCACGCACGACCCACCGTGTGCATGCCCCTCGTTTGACACGAGGTGGACCTCCACCTGCGGAATAAAAAGACAAACGTTGATCTTACAAGTCTGCTTTTCCGGTGTCTCCCGAGGTTCTAACCTTATTTAATAGCCCCTACCATAACCCTCCATCCTTGTTTCACTCATGTGTCTATCTAAATGAACCTTAAACGAGTCCAATGTTCCTGCCTCCACCACCCTACTCGGTAGCGCGTTCCATACCCCCACAACTCTCTGTGTAAAGAACCTTCCTCTCACTTCCAAATTATACCTCTCCCCCCTCACCCTTAAATCATGACCTCTCGTATTTGTACCCAGTCTAGGGAGCAGTCTCTCACTATTAACTCTATCTATTCCCTTCAGTATCTTATATACCTCTATCATGTCCCCCCTCAATCTCCGTCTTTCCAAGGAGAATAGTCCCAGTTTCTCCAACCTTTCCTCGTAACCCAGCCCCTCCATGCCAGGCAACATCCTGGTAAACCTCCTCTGCACCCTTTCCAGAGACTCCACGTCCTTCCGGTAGTAAGGTGACCAGAACTGGACGCAGTACTCCAAATGCGGTCTAACCAACGTTCTATACAACTGAAGCATTTGACGGCAGCTTTTATACTCTATACCCCTTCCTATAAAGGCTAACGTTCCATAAGCCTTCCTAACAACCTTCTCCACTTGTGACGCAACCTTCATGGATTTGTGAACCTGCACTCCCAGGTCCCTCTGTATTTCTATACTCCTAATCTGTCTACCTTTTATCACATAGCTCCTCTCTGCATTATTCCTTCCAAAATGCATCACCTCGCATTTGTCAGGATTAAATTCCATCTGCCACCTATCTGCCCAATGCAATTCCAAGTGTTGTGAGACTTCTTACTGTGTTTACCCCAGTCCAACGCTGGCATCCCCACATCATGAACAAAATGTCACCAGTTGAAGCGTAAAACTTGAGCCTCAAACCCTTCACTCCCAATGACCTTTCTTGGAGTTGTTTGAACTCTCTGAAAGGTTTTGTGAGTTGCAGCTTAAATATTTAGCCCAGATTCTGCATTTTAGTTAGTGTAGTGGAAAGTCTAAACATAGCACTATAAAATGTTTTAAACTGATGAGGTGCAAAGAGCTCAGTCAGTCTTGTCCAACTGTTTCATATTGGTGGAGGTAGGGGGTACACATTTCAAACCTTTTCTCACTCAAGGGGCTGATGAGCAAATATTGGAAAAATACGATTTGACAGAACAGTTAGATATAAATTTAGAAAACTGAGGTATGAAAGGAAACAATCTGCTGAACAAAAAAGATCAAAGTAATGAATTGATTTAAAAAAAAGCAATAATAAAGATGAGTATTTAGTGGAATAGGGATTAGAGGTAGGGAATGTAAAGGGGAGAAAGAGAGAATGAGGGGAGAACAAGGATATGTACGGAGGGAGAGTGTGTACAGCGGGGAGAGAGTGCATGCATCTCCCCCCGCACACACACTGCCCCCTGTACGCACTGTCCACCCCACACACACTCTTCCCCCACCACACGCACTCTTCGCCTGCCCCATACGTGCTCCCCCCCGCACGCACTCTTCGCCCACCCCCCCCGCCCCCAGCATGCACTCTCCCCCGGTTGCACTCTCCCCCCTGCACATATCCTTGCTCTCCCCTCATTCACTCTTTCTCCCCTTACATTCCCCCCCATTAATCCCTCAGGCAACTCCCTCTGCTCCCTCAGATTCTCATGTCACTCTCTATTTCTCTCTCTCACTCACTCTATTTCTCTCCACTTACTCATTCAAATACCAGTGTGCCCTGCTTTAGTTTGCCCAGGTCCCACATTGGCTGTCTTGTGTCCTGCACTGGTTCCCTTATGCCTGCTCTAGCTCCCTCACATCCTGTTCCCTGACCTTGGAACATATCTCAAAAACTTACTCTCCCTCTGTTTACTGCTTGTCCAATCATAGGCTGGTTTCTCTCTGCATTTGCTGCTGATGGGTCACGTAAGCTAGCTTTACTGCACTTTTAAAAAATGAATCAGTTGAATATTCAATAAGTTTGGCATGCTGAGTCTAGAGGCCTCAGCAGCTGTGATGTGGCCTGCGGGCCATGAATTGGACAAGTCTGGGCTAGATGGTTTAATTTTTCAGTGAAAGCTGATAACTTGCTGACTAGACTCTTGGTTGTCCATTTGAATAGCACCTTCAGTTATTTGTGTGCATCTGGCATTAGTCGTAAGAGTGCCAAGACTAGTAGCTATTAGCTGCTTGAAGCAGAACCTCAAAGGTAATAATCTGACTTTAAAAGACTTCTGGATGAGTACATGGGGTTTAATGGGATTGGGGGTTATAGATAGGCCTATAGATTGGTAGGTGTTGATGTGATCGGCGCAACTCGTGGGCCGAAGGGCCTGTTTGTGCTGTAGTGTTCTATGTTCTAATCTCTGGATTTTTATCTGAGCTGCATGTAAATTGCGGTAGGACAAATAAGTTTAAGAAAATGAATGTGTGACTCAAAGATTGGTATAGGAGAACTTGGTCTAGTTGGGGGCAGACTTTCACTTTTGGAGGCCCCATGCTCTGCCTCTATATCAGAACCTCCATGACGTCACATTCTCTCTCCCCTCTGCCCCTGTTCCTGCTCCCATCCCACCACGCCTGTCCCACCGTTCCCGCCCTACCACTCCTGCCCCCGTTCCCGCCCCACCACTGGTGATGTCAAGCCCCGTCTACCAATTATGTCAAATTTCTGCCCAAATGACATCATTGACCTCCTGACCACACCCACCCTCAGTTCTCACAATGCAAGTCACAAAATTACAGAAAAGTACATAGTTCAAAGCTTCAATGCTTTTTAACTTACAAAAACAAGCCCATAATTGATCTATTCAAATCCACAATGCAAGCCACAGGAACCAAAAAGGTACAAATAACACAAATCACTGCTTACAGCTTCAGTGCTTTGTAATCAATGAAAACAAGTCTATAATTCAAATTCAAATCCACAGTATAAGCCACAAAAATATAAAAAAACACAGATGACAAATCACTCCTTAACTACTTTAGTGCTTTTTAACTTATGAAAACAAGCCTGTAATTAATCAAGTGAAATCCAAGCCTAGCTGTTGTCAGCATTATGGTAGGGATGATCAATATTGCAAACTATATGTCTTGAAATGAACAAGCGTGGAACTGGCCAATGAGCAACAAGATGGAAAACTCAGCTAATGATATGACTGCAGCACAGTGCATGAGCCAGAAAATCCATTGTAAAAGCAAATATTCCAATCAAGTGGAATCCAGTAAGTCCAATGTTATAATGTAACCAATGATAATATGCTGACCTGGTAGACAATGTAACCACTGACAAAATGATGTATGGTCAGCTGATCCAGCATAAATATGAAGCAACTGGGCACTGTGGGGAGCTTGTATGGTCCAAGGCCCGAAGTGTTAAATAATGAAGTTTATTTATTAAATCTTTTTATTTGATTTACTTTCTGAAGTTAGTTCTTTTATTGCTTGCAACTGAAGTACTCCTGCTGCTGGATGAACACTGGTAGCAGAGGAAAACCCATTGTAGCTTGGTGTTTGTTTTGTAAGATCTGAAGTGGTGTTACAGACTCAGGACATTACCATGGGAGAAGGTAGAAGCAACTATGCATTGTTTGACTGTCCCAATGTCTTTTCGGATGCTGACCCATACCGACAATGGAAGGCAGAAGTGGAAATGTGGACCCTTGTTGGTACCATACTGAGGAAAAAGCAAGGTATGGCTTTAGCTTTGTCACTTCTGTCCAGAAATAAGATAAGGAGCAAAGTGTTTTCTCATTGGACTGCAGATGCTCTAAATAAAGAAGAAAGGTTGCAGCTTCTGTTGTGATATCTAGATAAGTTTTACCAAAAAGATGAGTTTTTGGAAAATTATGAAAGGTGGATGATTTTTGACACTATTAGAAGACAGGCAAACCAGTCCATAGAGGAGTATATCATGGATTTTGATAGGGCTATAACAGGCTAATGAAATTTAATTTGTAGATTCCAGATGTGGTATTGACCTTTAAGTTGTTGGACCGTGCGTGTCTGTCTCAGATGGACACTCACCTGGGAATGACTGGAGTACAAAGCTAAGGAAACAGAAGCCCTCCTTGATCAAATGATAGCATTATTAAAAAAGTTTTTTGGGAAACAATCGTTCCCTTTCACTTTTTTCCAATTCAGATTGGAATGTTATAACATCCAGAACAGAGGATTTAGTGGTAGCTCAGCTGCGTTCTTGACCAAATGGTACACAAAAGCCCCTAAACTGAACCATTTACACTAATATTAGATCTGATGCTGAAACCAGATATAACCAATTTGATGATGGAGATAGATGATGCACATGGGAGGGTGATAGAAGACGTTTAAATTGAAGAAATAGAAAAGGGATTATGAATCACTGTTTTCAATGCCATTCCCCATATCACTACATAGTGAATTGTCCAAAAATAAGAAATTAAATCTGAAGCCACATACAAAACAGAATATATAGAAAGTGACAGTGATGAAGATAAGGACCATGAAGACATTGTTTTGGCCACAGAAAAATTGAGCCCAATAATGAGTGTGCTGATGATTGACTCTTTCAGTTTTGGATAGTGGATGTACATCAACTATATGTGGCAAAGTTTGGCTAAATTGCTATTTAGGGTCCTTTGATCCTAAAGAGTGAAAGAAAGTTAAAGAATGTGATAGTTTTCGATTTGGAGATGATCATACTTTAACTTATTTCAAAATGGTGGTACTTTCCTGTAGAATTGCAGGAATCAGCTTGTTCATAAGTACAACTGTTGTTTCAAGTGACATATCTTTGTTATTAAGCAGGTCTGCCATGAGAAAAGCTCAGATGACTATCGATTTGAAGCATGACGAAGCTGTGGTATTTGGAAAATGTGTAGATCTATTTTTTAGAAGGCCATGATTGCCTTCCCTTAAGTGAACTGAAAATGTCTAACCAAAGGATTCATAATGCATTAACGTTGCTTGCAGACAGCAGGTTGATGGACAAAAACAATTATTTTGAAACTTCATAAGGCAGTTTGCTCATCCAGCACCACAGAGACTGAGAGCACTGCTGCAGGATGCTGGTGTGCTGGATAGTGATTTCACAGAGCAAATATCAGCCCAGTGTGAGATTTGTGCAAAATATGAAGGAACCTCTGCATCCAGTCATGAGTCTACCATTAGCCTAGGATTTCAACGATATAGTGGCGATGGATTTGAAGATTTTGGATAAAGGCATCTATTATGTTTCATGGACATGGCAACCTGGTTCAGCATATCTACAACGATTTACATCAAAGATAAAAAGACTATTGCAGACAAAATTCTAACTTATTGGATTGGAACTGCGTTGGCAGCACTGTCTAAATTCTTGATGGATAATGGGGATAAATTTGCAAATGATGAGTTCCAAGATGTGTGCAAAAATTTAAATACTATGGTGATGCACACTGCAGCAGAAAGCCCATTCAGCAATGGCCTCTGTGAATGGAATCATGCAGTGATATGCTGCATATGGTTTTGGAGGATCAACGAGGTCTAATATAAAAGAGAGGGTCTAAAAGAGTGGAAAGGGCCAGGTAAAGTGGTCAGGACGGATGGCAAAATAGTTTACCACAACATGGTAACCAGACAATGCGAGCACACTCTTCAAGGGTAGTGGGAATTGATTGTGATTTTGGAGTATCTGAATAAGATGTAGAAATACAAGAAGCACCTTGTACCTCATACCTCGTAAACACATATCTTGAGCAGCTATAGATGAGAGGAAATCTGATGACCAGCTAAGCAACAATGAGGCAAGGGATAAAGTTATTACTTCAAAGGTTCAGTTACCCAAAGTGGTATCATACATACATGAAGGATCGAGTGACAGATGCCACAATAGTCAGAAGAGTAGGAAAAGCCTCAGGAAAATATAAACACTGACTCAACATCCAAGAGCAAGGGCAAAAAGTGAAAGATATAGATTGGGAAAATTCATAGCCCATGGTTATAGAGTCATAGAGCTTTATAGCATGGAAACAGGCCCTTCAGTCCAACTTGTCCATGCTGTCCCCTTTTAACCCCTAAGCAAGCCCCAATTGCCTGTTTTTGGCCCATATCCCTCTATACCCATGCTATCCATGTAAATGTCTAAACACCTTTTAAAAGACACAGCTGTACCCGCCTCTACTACTACCACTTCTGGCAGCTTGATCCAGACACTCACCACACTCTGTGTGGGAAAAATTGCCCCTCTGGACTCTTTTGTATCTCTCCCTTCTCACCTCAGTGACCCAAGATGCTTTCAGCTTAGAGGGATTAGCGGGTAAATATGTAGGGATATGGGAACAAGGCTTTGGTGGGATTGTGGTCAGTGCAGAATGGCCTCTTTCTGCACTGTAGCGTTTCTATGATTCTATATCTTAAACCTATGCTGCCTAGTTTTAGGAGAGTCTAAAACTAGACAACATAAGTTTAAGGTATAGAATCTAGTTTTAGACTCCCCTACCTTTGGGAAAAGATGTTGATTATCTAGCTGATCTATGCCCCTCATTATTTTACAGACCTCTATAAGATCACGCCTAAGCCTCCTACGCTCCAGAGAAAAAGGTTGCAGACTATCCAGCCTGTCCGTATAATCAAACTATCAAGTCCTGGTCGCATCCTAGTAAATCTTTCCTGCACTCTTCATAGTTTAATAATATCCTTTTTGTTATAAGGTGACCAGAACTGTACACAGTATTCCAAGTGTGGCCTTACCAATGTCCTGTACAACTTCAACAAGATGTGCCAAGTCCTGTATTCAATGTTCTGACCAATGAAACTAAGCATGTCGAATGCCTTCTTCACTACTCTGTCCATCTGTGACTGCACTTTTAAGGATCTATTGAATATGTACCCTAGATCTCTTTGTTCTGTAACTCTCCCCTAACCCTACCATCAACTGAGTAAGTCTTGCCCTGGTTCAGTCTACCAAAATTCATCACCTCAGATTTATCTAAATTAAACACCATCTGGCCACTGGCCCAATTGATCAAGATCCCATTGCAAACCCTTCTTCACTGTCCACTATGTCACCAATCTTGATGTCATCTGCAAACTAATTAATAATGCCTCCTAAATTCTCATCCAAATTATTAATATAAATGACAAATAACAGTGGACCCAGCACCGACCTCTGAGGCACACTGCTGGTCACAGGTCTCCAGTTTGAAAAACAACCTTCTACAACTGCCCTCTGTCTTCTGTCATCAAGCCAACTTTGTATCCATTTGGCTATCTCATCCTGAATTCCATGAGATGTAACCTTGTGCAACAACGTACCATGCGGTACCTTGTCAAAGGCCTTGCTAAAATCCATGTACACAACATCAACTACTCATCTACCACCTTGGTTACCCCTTCAAAAAACTCAATCAAATTTGCGAGACATGGTTTTCCACTCGCAAAACCATGCTTACTGTCCCAAATCAGTCCTTGCATCTCTAAATGCCTGTAGATCCTGTCTCTCAAAATATCTTCTAACAACTTACCCATTATGGATGTGAGGCTCACCAGTCTGTAGTTCCCAGGCTTTTCCCTGCAACACTTCTTAAACAAAGGCACAACATTTGCTACCCTCCAATTTGAAGGCACCTTACCTGTGACTATCGATAATTCAAATATCTTTGCTAGGGGACCTGCAATTCCCTCCTTAGTCTCCCACAATGTCTTGGGATACACTTTGTCAGATCCCGGAGATTTATCTGTCTTGATGTGCTTTAAGGCCTCCAGCACTTCCTTCTCTATAATATGTATGCTCCTCAAGACACCAATATTTATTTCCCCAAGTTCCCTAACATCCATGCTTTTCTCAACAGTGAATACTGATGAGAAATATTCATTTAGGATCTCACAGGGAACACTTGGTAAGGAACATTTGGAGGGAAGAGACATTAGGATTGATTCACCCACAGCAGGAATTTTTTTTTCGCTGCCCTAGCATCTAATAATTGGGAATGTAAGTCGATAGATATCAAAGCAGCATTTTTGCAGGGCAAAACATTTTAAAGAAAAGTTTTTTTAAGCCATCCAAAGAAGCAGGTAATACACAGGGACAGTTGTGGAAACTGAACAAAAGTGTATACAGATTAAGTGATGCATCGATTGTTTGGTATTTTTCTACACGATCTGAAAACTGACTTGTCCAGTTAAAAGCAGATCCTGCAATGTTCTATTGGAAGTCTGAAGGAAAATTGGCTAGAATTTTTGTGATGCATGTTGATGATTTCCTATACAGTGGCACTGAGTTTGTAAAAGGGGTAATAGGCTAAAGACAGAATTTAAAGTAGTGAGTCAAGCAGCTGGTGCTTTTCAATATCTCGATCTTAGTATCCGACGAAGCAAATCCGGGGTAACGTTGAATCAACAGGGATACCTAAACAGCTTTGATCCTATTCCCAGAGAAAGGTCAATTGAAAAGAGAGAAACTGGCCAACGAAAAAGAAACAGAATTGTTGAGGCATATGATGGGACAGCTAAATTGGCTATGTACACAGACAAGATTGAATGGGAGCTGTAATGTCCAAGAGCTAAGTAATGTAATTTTCTGCGAGATCTTGTAGGCAAATGAAACTTTAAAAAAGAGGAATGTGTAATTAAATTCCCAGCATCGGGAGAACCGGAAGACGTGAAGTCAATTGTGTTTAATGACGCTTCACATGCCAGTCTACCAGACATTCAAGCGGTGCTGGATTCATAATATTCCTGGTAGATAAGGAAAGAGAATGTTGTCCCTTGGCCTGGGGAGCAAAGAAAATAAGAAGGGTAGTAAAAAGTACATTGGCGGCTGAAATCCTAGCATTAGTGGAGGCGGTAGATGTGGGGATATATTTGTCTGACACATGAACAGAATTATTTTTCATGGCAACTTTGGGAAAGAAAGTATCAATTAACTGTTATGTGGACAATTGGTCTTTATGGGACGACGTTCACTTAACAAGAAGTGTAACAGAAAAGTGACTGAGAATTGATGGCCAGCATTAAACAAATGCTGGAAAACAAGGAGGTTTCAAAGCTCAACTGGGTTGGTGCAACTCTACAGTTATTCGACTGCTTTACTAAAAGTAAAGCAGGTACTGGCAAGTTGTTAAGAATACTGTTTACCTTAAACTAATATGAAAAATAGAAAAAAGAGAATTGGTTATAATGTAACCAATGATAACATTGGCTACATTATGACAGATCCAATGGTAACATGCTGTGGGGGTCAGCTGACCCAGTAGACAATGTTACCAATGACAAATTATGTGGTGGTCAGGTTGACCCACTATAAATAAGAAGCAGATGGGAATTGTGGGGAGCTTGTGTGGCCCAAGTGTTGGAGTAATGATGCTTTTTTATTAAACCTTTTGCTTTGATTTACTTTCTGGAGTTAGTTTTTTTATTGCTCGCAATGGAAATACTCCTGCTGCCAGATGAACATCCAAGTGGCTTTGCTGACAGGATTCCATTCTTTGTTCAAAAGAGACTTTCTGAAGGCCAGTACTGAGAGCGATGGGTAATGGCAGTTACCACCATGTAACGGTCATGATATCAGACCAGCAAATAGTGGTCCCATTTGAAAAACAAAATTTAAATAAGAGAATATGGATGAGGGACATATTAAGATTTTCTTACTTCATCAGTTGTTTACGATCCATGACAATTCAGATAGCTTTTCTCCTGCACTTTTTCTTCACAAAATCAATATCACCACCATAGGTAAAATCTTGTAAGGATGCATTTTCAATTGTCATTATTGCTGAATTTGTCAAATGTTCCTGACTCATCATACTTTGCAGATCATTTTAAACTCTTCAATACAGAGAATGAACAAAAAGCATTTGTGATAGGTATTGTTAACAATATTTACAAAATAGTTTCCACATTTGGAACCATCATATACATGTTTGTAGAAATCAGTTGGTGATAGCAAAGCGCATTGACAGCAATGAAATGAATGAAACTGTTTCTCTTCATCTTCAGAAAGATTTGTGTCCATGTCCTCCTGATAGAATTAAGTTAATGTCTTACTGCTGCGACTTTTAACATTCTCATCCAAACTTCTGTCAAAAAGCACAATTCAACAGTTTTCTTCAGAGATTCATTTCTACTTCTCAGTTACACCATTATTGTATCACAAATAACACTGACAATCTCAATGATAATCTTCTCTTTCCCTTTTAAAGTGATTTTATTGTCTCTAGTGTTATCAAAATTTTCTCTGAATTAAATGTGGATACGTCCGAAACATTCCTTTATATTAACAAAGATTGGTTTTAAAGCCAAAACAGCATCTGCAAGAGTGGACCACCTGATGTCTCATTCATTTTCCATGCACTTCCTCTGAGCGTGATTGTAGCATATTCCACTGATGCATCGAGTGAGATTGGCCAGGCTGAGCTTGTTTCTGCTGGAGTTTAGAAAAGTGAAGGGTAACCTGATTGCAGCATATAAGATCCTGAGTGATTTCAACAAGGTGGTCACAGAAGAGATGTTTCCTTTTGTGCATGAGTCCAGAACTAAGTTGCACTGTTTTAAAATTAGGGATTGCCGTTTTAGGATGGAGGTGAGGAGACTTTTTTTTCCCCAAAGCGTTTTGTAACTTTGGAACTCTGCCTCAGAAAGCAGTGGAGGTGGGGTCATTGAATATTTTTAAATGGACGTAAATTTTTGTTAAGCAAGGAATCAAAGGTTATTGCAGGGTAGATGGGAATGTGGAATTTGAAACACAAACAGATCAGCCATGCTTTTTGTTTAATGATGGAGCATGCTTGAGGGGACAAATGACCTACTTCTGCCCTATTTCATATGTTTGTAGTTTAGTAACTCTCAAAGTCAACAGGGAAGGAATGGCATTAATTATTCATACATATGTCCCAGCTGGAACAGAGTTCTACAGACCCTTCCTGGTGTCTGCCCTATAAAGGGTTTATGTCATGAGTTCCAACAGGGCAGGCAACTGCTGGGCCAAGGGAACTTGTATTCAATGAGCCTTACAGGGAGATCAATTAGTAATTCCCGATAGAACTCATGGGAGTTATCACAATATGTAACAAGTGGCTCTGACATCCATCATTACGAAGTGCTTTGAAAGGTTAGTCATAGCATGCATCAACTCCAGTCTTCCAGTTTGTCTGGACCCACTACAGTTTGCCTATCGGCGCAATAGATGTCATCTCGCTAGCCCTACACTCAAGCCTAGAACACCTGGATAACAAGAACACCTATGTAAGATACCTATTTATTGACTCAGCTCAGCCTTCAACACCATTATCCCAACAAAACTCATCTCCAAACTCCATGGCCTAGGGCTCATCTTCTGCTTCTTCAGCTGGATCTTAGACTTCCTAACCTTCTCCACGAGTATCCTCAACACTGGTGCCCCACAAGGCTGTGTCCTCAGCCCCTTGCTATTCTCCTTATATACTTGCTATACTCATACAATTATGACTGAGTTGCCAATTTCCACTCCAACTCCATTTTCAAGTTTGCTAATGATATTACCATAGTAGGTCGGATCTCAAACAATGACAAGACAAAATACAGGAAAGAGAATTTGCTGAAATGGTGCAATGACAATAATCTCTCCCTCTATGTAAGTAAAATGAAGGAGATAGTATTTGACTTCAGGAAGCATAGTGGACATGCCCTGTCTACATCAATGATGATGAAGTGGAAATGGTCAACAGCTTCAAGTTTCTATGTGTCCAGATCACCAACAACTTGTCCTGGTCCCTCCACGCTGATGCAATAGTTAAGTGCACCTATGCCTCTATTTTCTCAGGCAGCAGGTCAGCCACAGCTCCCAACAATTTTTACAGATGCACCATAGAAAGCATCTTTTCCAGATGTATCACAGCTTGGTATGGCTCCTGCTTTGACCAAGACTGCAAGAAACTACAAAGGGTCGTGAACGTAGCCCAGTCCATCACGCAAACCAGCCTCCCATCTATGTCAACGCTTCCAGCTACCATGGAAAAGTCGCCAGCATAATCAAGGACCCCATGCACCCTGGACATAGTTTCTTCCATCTTCTTCCATCAAGAAAAAGATACAAAAGTCTGACACCACGTGCCAAACGACTCAAGAACAGCTCTTTCTCCATTGCCATCAGACCTTTGAATGGACCTACCATATATTAAGCTGACCTTTCTCTCCACCCTACCTATGACTGTAACACTATATTCTGCACCCTCTCCTTTCCTTCTCCACTATGTACTCTATGAACAGTATGTTTTGTGTATAGTGTACATGAAACAATACTTTTCACTATAATCCCAATACATGTGGCAAAAAAATCAAATTTTATACCTTCACTTAAATGCAGCTTGCATAATTTGGAAAGTTTGCTTTCTGTTCTGTGGTTTACTATTACTGGTTTGTTCATTTCAATTGATTGTGATTAATGTTTTAGTTAAATGGGTTTTTAAGATTATATCAATGTATCTGTCGACTGTATTTTTGCTAGTAATGTGTTCTTTCCTCAATTTTAAGTAGCATTAAAAACTTCAGTACTCCTTTTCTGATATAATCCTTTGTAACGGATATGCAGAAAAATTGGGGTCAGTTATGGAATGGGAAGTAACTCATGGAGTATGAACACCAGCACAGAGCGATTGGGCTGAATGCCCTGTTTCTGTGCTGTATACTGACGTGTATCCCTGGATTCTTTTGTTTCCCTATTCCATTTAGACTCTTTTTGAAGAAGTGAACAGCCTTCTTATTTCACTTGGAAGGAAAGCAAACTAAGCACATGAAAGGCTAACGGAAAAATTGAAGAATTGCACAGACAGTGGACTACATTTTATGTAGGGGTGGGGCTCGTTAATTGGCTTGGGACAAAATGTCTGCCCCCATTGGAGAGGAAGTCTCGCCTCCTCAGAACTGCTGGCCAATCAATTGATTGACTGGTCATTGTAGCCCCGCTGGCATTGCAGTAGACCTGGAGGGATGTGTCATGTAATGGAGTTGGACTTAAAAATAAGCTTAGTGTCTTGCCAGGACCAGGCTGGTTGAGCTGGATAGGCCAGCAGAGAAGTAGAAGAACTGGGGGCAGAATACCTTTGGGGAGAAGGGAGGGGTCTCTGGGAATAGGAAGCCTAACAAAAAGACATCCTCCCCCACTTGCCCAGCAACAGTCCCCCCAATGAAACATGGTGGGCTGTACAATTTGTGCTAGCCTCCCACCACCATGGATGAATTCCTAGCAGCAACAGACAAAAGCCCTTAAATGGCCATTAATGGTCCACAGGCAGGCGGGCCAGCCGGTGCTTGGTAAAATTGCAGGGGTGAGTGCATGGTGGTAAGGTGAAATGAAATGCAGCCCTGGCATGGTTTCCAATTTTATGCACTCCCCAAAACCACACTCCTCCATTATGCCACTGGGGAGCTGTAAAGTTTAGCCAATTAGTCATGCATTTTGAGTGGGATTGCAAAAATTTAGAAGTGTTAAATATTATGCATTGTAGTACTTTTAAGTTACTTTCTCATACATTTTAAGTTGTTTTATGTTTTGCAATTGATTCCTTAATTTTAAATGGAAAAATCAAAGTGATAAATGGATTCTCACAATTCAACCACTTTATCACTTATCCAAGGCCACCTGATCAGTCAATCTCCCACATGAAACGCCTCACAGCCCGAATGCACGAAGGCAATCTATCCCTCCAGAATCAGTCCACTGCGCTGTAACATCTTTGTCCAATTCCCCACTGTATCATAGAAAAAAACTTTTCTCCAATGCTCTCGGTTCATATAGAATCTTTTTCCTCTCTAACCCAGTTAAGTTGATATAAAAGGAGAAATTGTGAAAAACACTGAGCAGCTCCAACACCATCTGTGGAGAGAGAAACAGAGTTAATGTTTCAGGCACATAACCCTTCATCAGAAATTATTGAAGCTAGTGTTCTTCTGCTCCCCCAGTTCATACTGGGGCTCGCTCATCCAAAACCTGTTCCGTTAATGACTGCATTCTCCTCTCCTCTACTCCAAAGTGCCATAACCAGCATCTCCTCTTTCTCCCAAAGCATAATTCCTGTTCTCCTCCTTTTCCTCTCTCATTTTTAAACATTCTCCCTTTTTGCTTCATTATCATCCATTTTAATTTTCGTTATTGTCATTGATTTTCTCGTTTATTGCCGTTTATTCTATCTCCTCTTCTATTCTCCTTCCTCTCTCTACTTGTATTCTTTCTGTCATTTCTCATCAATTTTATTCTTGATATCCTTTATAGAAATCCAGCCCTTCCTTTCCCTGACCATTCCTTAACTTGTCCTATCAGTGCAATATACCCTTCCTTTCCTCTCATGAAGCATTCTCACACATCTCTTGGAATCCATTTCTACCCTTTCCACATATTGCCTGCTCCTATCCAAGTCTGTGGCTAATACAACAGACAGCATCCACCTCTTGGACCTGATTTTCCTGACTCAGCAAATCCAACTCAGTTGAAAGTGCCTTATCAGAATCTGAGGGCACAGGGACAGGGTAGAATCAGGCCTATTTGCCCTGATCACCGAGGTGAGCATTTCAAAGAGCCTGTATCCATCCTCTGGGAATTTGTCCCAGTTGTTTTATTAAATTTTAGGCCCTCACCCCTCCATAGTTTAGACCTCTGTCTCATAGCCTAGATCACCATACATGGCCCCTTATAGCCCCCAAGACAATATATATCAACCCATCAACCTTGCCTTAAAATCTTCTGTGCCAACTCAATTGGTACGTACCACAGGCAGATTAGGGCGCCAGGTTATGACAAAGTTAAAAGAAGTTTGAAGTATCAATTACAGCATTTGCCTCTTTTAAAAATCATTCTCCTTCAGGAAAGCCCATGCAAAAAAAAATTATTTTCAATTGCTTAATCCCTTATATAAACAAACAAACTTCTGTTCATAACCTCACAAAGGCAACACACCCATCAATAACTTCTTCAAACAATCCATTAAACAGTGGACTTGGGACACCCTGCTGAGATTACCGCTTGTGGAAAGCAGCCAAATAGTCATTATGACATTGTGGTAGTCTTGGAGAAACATCACCATTGCAGATGTCAGAGCAGCCTTCTCAAAGGTCAACCTACAGAAAGCGATTGGCCCAGATGGGGTACCCAGACGAGTGCTCAGATCCTGTGTAGATCAGCTGGCGGGGGCATTCACAGACATCTTTAACCTCCCTTTACAACAATCTGAGGTTCAAGTAGATGACCATCATCCTGGTACCTAAGAAAAACCAAGCAGCATGCCTTAATGACTATTGACAGATGGCTCCAACATCCATCATTATGAAGTGCTTTGTAAGGCTAGTCATGGCACGAATCAATTCCAACCTCCCGGACTACCTCGTTCTACTTTAGTTTGCCTATCGCTGCAACAGATCCACATTAGACACTGTCTCCCTGGCCCTGCACTCAACCGTGGAACATGTAGATAACAAGGACACCTACATCAGACTCCTATTTATTAACTATAGCTCAGCCTTCGACATTATTATCCCCATGAAACTCATTTCCATACTCCATGCCCTGGGCCTCGGCATCTCCCTCTGCAACTGGATCCTGAACTCCCTAACCCACAGACCACAATCAGTAAGGCTAGGCAACAACACCTCCTCCATGATCATCCTCAACACCGGTGCCCCACAAGGCTGTGTTCTCAGCTGTCTACTATACTCCTTATACACCTATGACTGTGTGGTCAAATTCCCCTTCAATTCGATTTTCAAGTTTGCTGACAACACTATCGTAATAGGTCGGATCTTAAACAATGATGAGACAGTACAAGAATGAGATAGAGAATCTGGTGAACTGGTATGGCAACAATAATCTCCCACTCAATGTCAACAAAATGAAAGAGATTGTCATCGACTTCAGGAAGCGTAAAGGAGAACATGCCCCCGTGTACATCAATGGGGACGAAGTAGAAAGTGTGGAGAGCTTCAAATTTTTAGGTGTCCATATCACCAACAATCTGTCCTGGTTCTCCACCACTGCCGCCCCCCCCCAACCAACATTACAGTTAAGAAAACCCACCAACGCCTTTACTTTCTCAGAAGACTAAGGAAATTTGACATGTCAGCTGCGACTCTCTCCAACTTTTACAGATGCACCATAGAAAGCATTCTTTCTGGTTATAGCACAGCTTTGTATGGCTTCTGCTCTGCCCAAGACCACAAGGAACCACGAAAGGTCGTGAATGTAGCCCAATCCATCATGCAGACCAACCTCCCATCCATTGACTCTATCTACACTTCCTGCTGCCTCGGCAAAGCAGCCAGCATAATTAAGGATCCCATGCACCCCAGGTATTCTGTCTTGCACTTTCTTCCGTCTAGAAAAAGATACAAAAATCTGAGGTCACATACCAACCGACTCAAGAACAGCTTCTTCCCTGCTGCTGTCAGACTTTTGAATGAACTTCCCTTGCATTAAGTTGATCTTTCTCTACACCCTAGTTATGACTGTAACACTACATTTTGCACACTCTAGTTTCCTTCTCTATGAACGGTATGTTTTGTCTGTATAGCACGCAAGAAACAATATTTTTCACTATGTTAATACATGTGACAATAATAAAATCATCATACATCTAATGAAAGTAATAGAACAGAGTTTTTCAATGCTCACAAATCTCAGCCACCCTTAAAAAAACATTTGTCTAATCTAAATATCCATGACTCCCACACTGTTGGTTAAGACCCTTGAAAAAGCAAAAATAGAGCCTGAAGTGGCCCTGTTGTGTTCAATTTTCCCTCATGTTTAAGTCACCCACATCCCTTTTCTCAGCTGGCAAAATGGAATCTGTCACCTAGGGGGTGGGACTTCCATATCCCAGTCCTGCCTACCATTTTAAAAGATCCAACAATTGAACAACATTGTGTGCCAGTATGGTACAGGATACATATTCTATGCATCCCAGTAATTGGCTGATTGAATCAAATTGCATAATTCTTTGTTCAAAATAGGCTGAGTACAGACTGTACTCAATCAGCCTGCACTTGCAAAAGCTAGAACAGTGTGTCTTGGGTTACGTGTAATTCCATAATTGTGTAGCATTTTCAGAACAATCCTGAATGAGCTAATGGCTACACTATCAGATAATTAGTCCAATTTAGGATAATTAGCCCAGATTTACACTTGCTGGAAGTAACATACATCCATGCACAGGGACCTGTTCTCTGCAGACAGAAGGAATATATTCAAGTCTTCCATGTATTTTAAATTACCCAGAAGCTTTGGGAGCTGAAAGTTTCCTGTTTCTTTCTCCATGGCAATACCATGGCCATTCAACACCCTTTTCCCATTTAGTGTAGATTATTGTGAACCATTGAAATTTGGCACTCTTAGGTTTATGCCAGTGAGGGCAAGGTGAAAAGCTTTGGCATCATGTCTCACATTGGTGCAATATTCAGGTTTTGTATTCCCAGGTGAAAGTTTTAGTCACTTTAATGAAGGAGGGATATATTTGCATTGGAAGCAGTTTAGGGCAGGTTCACTAGGTTGAATATTTTCAAGCATTTTGTGGATTTCAGATGGTGTTTCAGAAAGTCATCATTTTAAATATATGATCTGACTTTGGGGCTGGTACTTGGCTTTAAAAAATTGCAGTGAGAATGGGAACTGACTACAGACTTATGATTGGAGATGCAACAAGTGGGTTAAAGGCTGCACCTTCAATCACAGATTCTGTCTTTCGGGTGCTGTCTCTTCCAATAGTTCCAATCACAAGTTCCCTTCCTTCTGATCTTGTTGCTCCTCCAGAAGAAGGAGAGCAAAGGAGGAAACTGCTCCAGAAACAGTTCCAGAAACAGTTGTTTTGGCAGATCCTGTTACTGCCATGTGGGAAGCTTTAAGTTAGGCTGAAAGCCTAATTGATTTTTGACTAGTTGCTTTACACAGAGGGCGAGGAGAAACAGTAAAAGCGGAGGGAGTCTCAAAACCTGAAAACCTTCTGCTAGTAATGAAATGGGCAGTAGGCCCTGTAGGAGCCACCACTCAGCCTCATGCCAGCCTGTCTGTTGGTCAGTATTGAGAGAAAGTTGCAGTGTTGAGTGCATGGTGCTGAAGAAACACTAATGCTAGTGGCTCAGGACTGAGAGAGAACACTGCATTGTTCAACGGCCTTTAACAAAGGAGTACTGCACTATATGATATTTCAGTCAGGTTTGTATTTCTTATTTAATAATGAGACAACTGGAAGGACAGCATCCTGGCTAAGTCAAATGGCTGTTAGATCTAGAGTGCAACAACAAGCCTAACTGCATTTATCTTACATTACTTTCACAAATTCACCCATTTATAAGTTTCTGCATTTTAACCACAGTTCATAAAAAGTTCTGCAACTTTCTGCCTCCTCGATGCAGTGACTTTGTTGCTTTGTGCTCCATTATGTAAATATTTAATGAAAAATTTTCAGACATTTTTGTCATCAGCCATACTCAGCCCTAGTTTAGAAGACTGAAAAACGTTCTTATTAAAACACGTAAGGGGGGGATTTTCCCATTCCACTCACTATGGGAATTGTAGCAGTCAGGGGCGGTGGGTGGACCATGCAAAGGTCCGTTGATCTCAGGTGGGATTTTCCAGTCTTGAGGTGAGTGCAGTTGTAAAATCCCACCCAGGATTCTGAGGGGCTTGACAGTGTGGATGCTGAGAGAATGTTTCCTCTTGTGAAAAAATCTGGAATTAGGGGCACAGTTTGAAAATAAGAGGTTTCCCACTAAGATGGAGATGAGGGGAAATTTGTTCTCTAGAAAGCAGGTCATTAAGTGTTTTGAATTCTCTTCTCCGGTGAACAGTGGAGGCTTGGTCATTGAATATATTCAAGGCTGATTTAACAGATTTTTATTGACGTGGGAGTCTGGTGTTCTAAAGGTGCAGGCAAGAAAGTGAAGGTCAGAATCAGATCAGCTATGATGTTGTTGAATGATAGGCTAGGCCTAAGGTTCTCCAGCCCCACAACCCTTCAGTATGCTTGGATTCGGGTCTTTTGAGTACCCTACACTAACTCCTCAACATTTGGTAACTGTGACTTCAGCTATCAAGACCCTAAGTGGGTTTCCTCCCACTGTCCAAAGATGTGCGGACTAGGTTGATTGGCCATGCTAAAAAATTGCCCCTTAGTGTCCTGAGATGCATGAGTTAGAGGGATTAGCGGGTAAAATATGTAGGGATATGGGGGTAGGGCCTGGGTGGAATTGTGGTTGGTGCAGACTCGATGGGCCGAATGGCCTCTTTCTGCACTGCAGGGTTTCTATGATCTTCTGTGATCTAAGCTCTGAAATTCCCTTCCTCACTCGTCCTGCTTTAAGTTGTTCTTTAAAAGGTATCTCATCTGTGCTAATTTCTTTTTATGTGGTTCAGTGCCAAATTTTGTTGAACAACACTCATGTTAAGTGCCTTTGGATGTTTTGCTACATGAAAGGGAGGCACGATATAAATCCTTGTTGCTGTTAATAACAATGGGTACAGATAAATTAGTTTGCAAATTAAATCATCTCTGTATTTGGTGATACAGCAACTGCAGAAGGTGCACATCTTTTTGTAGGCTGGTAAGTGACCCATATCCTGCTGTTTAAATGGAATATTTTGTAGTTTGCGGTACTGTAATTAATCACAAAAAACTGACTAAGTCTGACATCTAAATTTGGATTTCATCTGAAAATTTAATTTCAGTAATATTCAGTGTCCAACATTCCAACCTCATTGATGGTGAATAATAACAGACAAGGACAGATGGGTTGAGGTTGAGTGCGTATTTGAAATCCAGGAAAGAGAAGCATTACTCTCGTCCAGCATCAATTTGCAGGTTCAGTTGAAAAGTGTTTGACCGTATGGGAATGATCTCCATTGATACAATCTTTAGCACATGTGGGTGGACAATTCCAACAGCATTTAATGTCACAGTACAGTCAATGGGGGATCTTTTGAAACTGATTTAACTTTTCTTCTTCTCTTGACAAGACAGATTCCAGGGATGAGGAACTTATGAGGATGGATGGGAGCAGCTGGGGTTATTTTCCTCAGAGAGGAAAAAGGTGACAGAAAACTTGGTAGGGGTGTTCAAAATCAGGTGAGGTCTAGAGGAACCATCCCATTGACGGAGAGCTTGAAAATCAAAACGCATCAATTTGAAGTGAGTAGCAAAACAGCCAGAGACAATTATGAGGAAAAACTTTTTATGCAGCAAGTGGTTAGGATGAATGCATTGTCTGAGAATGTGGTAGAGGAACATTCAATCGTAGCTTTCCAAGGAGAATTGGATAACTAACTAAAGAGAAAAGATTCTAAGGACTACAGGTAAAAGACAGGATAGTGAGACTAGCTGAAGCTCATTATCAATGAGTCCTAGAGATCCTGAACAGACATAGTGGGGGTGCTTTCCTGGCCACATTATACTCAATGCAAATCCCACTATGTTGGAAAATTTGATGAGAGGTTGAAAATAGGATTGCACTGGGTGCAAAATACCTTAGACCTTTCTGAGCCCTTCCAGCAGATGTAATCAGGTTCATGCCCAGCAAGGGTATGAACCTGATTACCATGTATTTGAATATACAAAATTGGCTTAATGCTGGAACTTCTGGCAACGTCATTTGTTCCCACCTGCCGTGACATAAAACCGATGGGAAGCACTATTGGTTTCTACAAATAGAGACCATGATGACCATGTCAGGGTGTTCAGAGGTCAATGTGGTCTCTGGGTGATCAGGAATGAAAAAGATAGATAAATTTATTGAAAGGAGGAACACTAAGGGCAATTCTCAAACAAATTCCACGTGTTGAATTCGCGTAAAAATTGGAGTAAATCATGCTGGTTTTCTCAGCGGGAGTTTCAAAATTAATCTCCCACGCTCTGCACTGCAGCGTGTATTAGCATGAATCACTCCAAAAACCAGTGGGCGGGGTTTATTCCCACTGAAGAGGCCGGCAGCATAGTGCTGAGTAGGCCACAGCGCATACAAAAAGAGAGGTCATGATGGAGTCGTATAGAACTTTGGTAAGGCCACACCAAAAGTACTTTGTACAGTTCTAATCAATGCATTGGAGGGTTGCAGAGATGATTCACCAGGATATTGCCTGGGATTGAACATTTAAGTTATAATGAGAGGTTGGATAGGCTTGGGTTGTTTTCTCTGGAGCAGAGAGGACTGAGGGGCGACCTGATTGAGGTGCTCAAGATTGTGAGGGACATGGACAGGTTGGATAGGGAGCGGCTATTCCCCTTAGTTGGAAGAGTCAGTAATGAGGGTCCACAAGTTAAAATGAGGGATGAGAGATTTAGGGGGATTTGAGGAAAAACTTGTTTACTCAGAGGATGGTGACGATCTGGAATGCACTGCCTGGGAGGGCGGTGGAAGCGGGATGCCTCACATCATTTAAAAAGTATCTGGATTAGTACTTGGCACACCATAACATTCAAGGCTATGGGCCATATGCTGGCAAATGAGGTTAGGTGGGCAGGTCAGGACCTTTAATGCATTGGTGCAGACTCGATGAGCTGAAGGGCCTCTTCTGTAATGCGCTAATCTATCAGCGCAGTGGCCCTTGTCTGCTGACCTCCCTCCCTCTGTCACTCAGCCCAAAGTGCAGAGTGACAACAGGACTCCCCGCCGCACCTCTTTGTCACTGCCCCAAGATCCCCCTGGGGATTTGGCACTTTGTCCCTTGGGCAGGGCCAGAGGCCAGGCTGGAACTGCCAAGGTGGCAATACCCAAGAGGCACCCCTTGATTGTCCCCCCCTTCACTCCAGCGGGGTCAAGCTGCCAGTTCCTGCAAGTGGGAAGCTATACTAAACCCTGCTAGAGTGAAATATTCCTGGCAGGGGAGAGGTTAACAGGCCTGGAGACTAATGAGATTACAACTACATTCAAATCAGGACCTGCATATATTGCGTAGCTTCATGCCAATTTCTAGCGTGGAGTGAGGGACTGGAAATCCGGCACTGGGAGATGCACAGAGGCCGTGGCATCCAGTGGTGAGCTTGCAAAAGGGCTTCCGCTAGACTTTCCTGGCTACAAAAGCAGCACAGCGGGGTGGAAGAATCGCCCCCACAATATTTAAAGAAAGAAAGACAACTCTACTTACACACCATATATACTATATTACAGATATATTACAAACATTAAGCCCAAATTCCATGACAGTAATCTAATTTGGTAAAATTCCCTCAATATACTTTACCAGGTCTCTGAATAGTCATACAATGGGTGTGTACTATGGTGTCAATGCATTCCTGATCCTTCCTCTGGTAGTCTCTAGTGGTTGACTACTCTACTCCAGTTGCAGCAGTGAGCCCTCAAAGCAGCATCACTTTAAGCCAGATTTCTGGCTTCATTCCAGTCTTTTGAAACCTGGTAAGACATTCTTAAAACAAGTCTCAGCCCTTATCAATTCTCCTCACTGGCATTGCAAGGCCATGTAGACTTCCTAATATCTACATTTTTGCACATCTTATGATGGTGTCTTCTCACCTGCCATTAGTCAGCTGTTATGTCCATCAGTCAAACTTCAGCTCCCTATGACCACACCGGTTGACCGCACAAATAAGGCCAGTTACTGTCCTGACTTGTAATCCAAGGGTCATTGGGATCAATATGGTAAAGACAATGGGGAAAAATAGAAAAGTGTTTCTGCACCGCTAAAAAAATGTTTGTACAAAAATAGCATTTGGACAAAGTTTGGATCTACAGTTAACAATATTACTGATTAAAAAATTGATCATCAAAGCACAATACCATCTAGGTTTAAATCAATGTCTACAAAGTAAGATTCATCCTCATCTCGGCTCTAAAGGGTTTACTCTGACGCTGTGCCCTCAGATCCTAGTCTCTCTTTCTAATGGAAACATCTTCCCCACATCCACTCTTTCCAGGCCTTTCAGTATTCTATAAGTTTCTGTACAGAGGGTGCATCTGCCCCTGACTGAAGATCCTAATCAAGCCAGGGCCCTCCAGGCCTCAGACAGCCAGAGATGTCTGCCAAGGTCATCACAGAAACCAGGACAAGGCATTCAACAGGCCACCTCCACCTGCTGCAGATCAGGGCTACGCCCAAGCATAATGCTAGAGTTAGGAAAATTTTTTAAAAATTCAAATCATTTTTGGGTTGCAGACATGAAACCACTGTAAAAATATTGCATTTTTGTTAATATGTTTGAAATTTATATGAATGGCTTGTTCAGCTGAAGGTGTTAGGATCATTACAAATGAGCACATTATTTAGGTACTTTATACAACATAATTACATACATATACACAAACCTCTTATTTTGAGGTTTAGCCACCCTCCCCCGCTCCGTGATAGTTTACCTTTGCAGGATTAGAATTCATGTAATGTCAACTTCACCCTAGTGTGTTGTCCAAGAGATGGGTTTAAAATCTTTATTATAAGTGTTTGCTTTATTGCAACTCGTTTTCTTCGTGGTGCATCATTGTGTGAGGCTAGCTGAGCAGCCTTAATGGTTAGCGACAGATGTGTCACATCAGTAGTAGTGGCAAATGACAAGACCTAGATGGGATGATGCTATCCCCAAACATGTTCTCATCTCATGTTCCTCGTAAATGTGACAATGACTGCATCAAGTTGCCACAGCATTCTCACTATGTCGACTTTCACTTCTCAGAGCAAGTGCTTACAGAGTGCAAAACTGGCCTTCTTAGAGATCATGGCCTGATCAATCATAAGGCTGGAAGGTGCAAATCTAAATACTGAATTTTCTCTCAATGTAACTGATTGGACATCCCATGCAATGAAATGCATTAAGGTACGGGAGTAATGTGACCATCTTCTCTTGACTTCACTTTACACCTCCTGGAATCTGGTAGTATTTAAAGCGATATTGACACATCTTCCACATCATGCCTGCTCAATAGCATTATTCGATGATCATCAACATCCTCTTCAGGCTCCTGGCCCCCCCTGCTCTTTATCCTCCGAGGAACTCTTATCCTTCACCATTTGTCTCTCTGACAAGGGATCTCCCTTTTGCAGTACCAATCGATGAAGCAGGAGACCCTTTCTGGAGTGTATTGCGTGCCCCACCTGAATGGTCAAGACATTGGAACCAATCTTCAGAATAGGGATTGTGTGGAGCTCTGGGCTGCATTGTACCTCTTCCCTGAAGCACCCCACATCCGATGCACAATCATTAGCATTTCAGTGGATATGCCTTATCCACAAGCAGCCGCCCATGAGATCATTCAGATCCTTCCAAAATCTAATGCACTTGGATGCTCTTAAGTCACTCAGGAAGTATGAGTCATGGAATCCCTGGGTACCTGGCGCAAATGTGTATTATGTGCTGCCAATGATCGCAGACCAGTTGCCTTTACAGTTGATAAGCATTAAGGGCCGCTGCCATAGGGCCATCAAAGCCAGATAAGGGCCACCAAAGCCAGATAAGTGCAATCAATTGCACCCTGCACTCTTCGAAGCCTAAGAGCTGCAAGCCCATTGAATCTTACAGCCTTGCTATCTTCATCGAGTACAACTTATGTGCTTGCTGTAAAGGACATCTGTGACCTCCTCGATATGTTTATATGTGGTGGACTGAAAAATGCTGCAGTGACTTTCAAGGCCACTGGCAGAGTATGGTCTCCAACTCCATAAGGAGTTCTGTCCTCCCAAAGAATGTGGCAGATGTGATCCACCAGAGCTTGGGACAAGCGCATTCAGTTGCATTGTCTCTCACTCTGACTAAATTTGAATCTTTTGGCACTGACAAGTTAGAAGCCACACCAGAAAGGGCCCCATAGTCCAGCAGTGCACCCCTCCCACATTGTTTCAGATCCTCTCCCATGCATTTTCATGTTTGCTTCTGTAACCGCCATTATTATGAGTGAAAGATGGTAGTTCTCCATTATTACTTCGAGACTTTAAGACCTACTTCATCATTTCCCGTCTCACTGTCTTCATCTCAATTATTTATCTGGAACCTTATATGAAGGTAGAGTTCCCTCTTATTCTCCAGCCCCCCACAATAATACTAGATCCCATCGTTGTGGTCAACATTCCCACCCTTCGTCCTGAGCCTATCACAGTTGACGTGCCCATGTTGCATATGGGCCTCTATCCTCCGCATCTAGAGGCTGTGTGCACAGTCACCCACAGAGGGGAACCCCCCTCAAAAAAAATCTAATTTTTAAAATATTTTCCCCAAATATAGACTGCAGATATCTTCCAGAACCACTGCCATCCCACTTGCAGGCCAATAAAGAGCCAGAGAAGCCAATGGCCAATAGATGGTGAACAGCAAGCTGTGCATTATCCTATATGATCACACAGCCCTTGACTCACCCTGCAGCGGGACTACAACGTGTGTGCCACTCATAGTCCTGCAGCATGATCCACCAGGACTGTCTCTTCCCTATCACTCACAGCTGTGAGGTCCACACAGCTCAAGTATAATCTGTATTCTTTGACCCCAGACTGTGAGCCCAAGGAGTGTCAATATTCCCTGACTACAGGTTTTGAGTCCATGATGTGACTCTACCCAAGACCAATGACTTCGACTTTCATTGATCTTTCCTTTGTCCTCATAACTGATCATTACTCTGTCTCCTTTTCCATCCACTTACATGAGTTTCAGTGTGATCCACCCCTCTTGTGCTACACTAAAACACATCAATCCCTCTTTCATTTTCTGGAGTTTGTTTGCATCCTTCCATTCATAATTTTCATCTCTAATCTATCCACTTGTTTGTCAGTGCCTCAGTTTCCCTCCAGCTTCCCACCATTTGGTCTCCCCTCTGTTTGTCATCGTTCCCCTCTTCTCCTCCACCCCCTTGCAAAGCATTCCTGTTCTTCTGTCTTCCAATGTTCCTTATCACCCTCCTAATCACTTTCAATGCCTTTGTTATCCCCTATATGGCTGAGGTATACATGCTGCCCACCAACATCACTGGTCCATGAGGCCAATAAATGTACGACATTTCCCTTCTAGGTATGCCTGCCATGTTATCTAGTCTTAAACAATCTTGCTACAAGAGCCATTTGTGTAGCACCTTCCAGCCCCACCAAAAGCATTTCCTCCACCCTCACATATACATTCATTCTAAATGCCAAGTGTCTTCCTTACTCTGTTGACACTGCAGCAGGTCCTGTGCATGACCCTGCAGATGCTGACTCACTCCACCATCTTGGTCCAGTTTTTCTTGGTTAGATGCAGAGATTTCCCCTTCCTATCACCTGGCAGCAGTATCTCCTGTCTTTCACTCAATCCCTGCAGGAGGGCTCATTAACAGTCATTAGATAAGTGAGGGACTATGTGCATGCACTTGTTTGCATTCCCATGTGCTTGCCTTAGACCTAGCTGGCTGCCCTGCCTCAGCTTTGTCACCAAGTTCATCCTGGCTGAGCTATTGTGACTCTCATTGAAGAGGGTCCTGCAATTACACTCAAATACAGAATTGTTGCTTTCTCCTCCTCAAGAAGATTGTACATCACTGGCAGCCCTGATAATTCACTTTGCTGACAGCAACCTCAATGAAACCTGCCCTGCTTCCACCTCCCTGACAGCTCTGGGCCACTCAGTGAACACCTTTCTGGCTGACCAGCCATTAATTGGCTAGCCACTGCGTAGTTGCTGTTAAATGGGCGTGAACAATACAGCCATTCCAGTTGCACCCATCCAATCCCATGCTGAGCATATAATCAAATCCTGATATTTAGAAATGGAGTAAAATTTTTAAGATCAATTGTCAAAATTATTTCAAAAAGTTTATAAAATTTATTCTGATATAATATTACCTGCGCTCATGTTATTTTAATCTGGTGCATGCAGTTTGCTTCCTGATCAGACACTAACCTATTCTTTTCCATCTCATCACTAGGCCTCCTCAACCCATTTGCAACATTGTCAATAAAATCTGTGACACCCTTTACAAAACACTATTTCTCTCGAGTATGTTAAAAGCCAGCACCATTCCATTAATTATCCCCACTGCCATGTATACTTGTTTCCTGACAATGAGCTCAGCAGGTACTTGACCCATGAAATATGAGCAATTAACCATGATGTGAGCAACATTTACTTTATTTATCAAATTTACTTTAGTTATTCCATGCTATCAAATTCAGGGCTGCAGTTTCTGAAGTTGAGCTAAATTCTAAATTCTATATGTCATGATATTTTAATTTGAAATGTTCCTAGATCTGTAAAGAGAGATAGCACTAACAGCCTTTGGGGAGAGATAACTGAATCTATCAATTGATTAGGACTTGTTGACACAAGCAGCTCATTGGGAAGCAAGTAAGATTTCAGTAATAGTAATTTTTGTATATGAATAGATTTTATTCAAATACGCTTATAAAACACTGTCCTTATAGATAAGTACTGTAAGACAGAACATCCAGATCCCATGAAGATTCTAGTCCTACTTATGTTAGTTCTCCTGGTGAAAAATTGGTCAATTCCATTTTTGGGCATTGCGTGTCACTATTCACAAACTACTCATGCCTGTAGTGAGGCGGTAGGTAGCATAAAAACCAAGCACTGTCTCTCATTTATTTGATTTTAGTGTTGATCTGAACAGGACTAACATTGCTGGCTGCTTGAGAGCTCAGCAGAGAATCAAGCAACATTTGTGGAGAGCACATGGTCCAGAAAGAACGCTCATCTTAAAAGCAGTCTGCTCCTTTTAATAGGGAAGTGAGACTCAGTAGAAAGCAGCATCATCAGACTCTCTGTGGAAGTCTTGGAGAGAACTGGAAAACAGAAAATGAAGTACCACAGTCATGAATGCACCAATGGTGGTCTTAATAATGAAGATGGACAGGAGGGTGAGATATAAAGTGTTGAAAATATTGAGCAGGACTGGCAGCATCTGTGGAGAGAGAAATGGAGTTCATGGTTCAGGTTCCATATGACTCTTCAGAACAGCTGATACTTATATGAGGGACCAGGAGGCTCTCAAGGATGCCCCTCCCAAGGAAATGAAAGTAAGCAGTCAGAGAGATCAATTCCAAGAATCTGAATCTGAGGACATGGTAGCAATTCTTCAAGAGTCCTAATGACTCCATGTGATGGTCAAAGTCAGTAAATAAATCAATACATTGCATTTCCTACCCATCATACCATCAACCACTCATGCTGCTCAATGATGCACAATCCTATCATTCACCTAGCAGAAATCTCTGATGCTGAAGATCAACACTTATCACCCAGATGCTCCACCTGACCCTCACAAACATTTCAATGATACCAGACTCTCAACCAGCCCCTGATGCTTCCAAATGTTTCCAACTGTTCAGTTGTATCAGGTGTGTCACCCAAATATTGTGCACCCTATTCACTAACATTCTGCCTCTCTTGCAAAACAAGGTCATCCATGATTCTTGAGCGATGAGCCTAACAAGTAGGGCAGAAGCATGCCTGTTGCTTCTGAGCACAATGAAGATGATTCTTGGCAACATGATGCCAGCTTTGACAGAGCCCATGCCATCCAGGGTCAATGAGAGGATTAAGGATGGCATTACCCTACTGCGTTATGCTACTTCTCAACTTCCAGCTCATCCTGCTATCTGGCAGGATAAGCAAGTAGCAAATGGTGTGCCTATGAATTTCCTGCTTTCTAAACCACCTTCATCCCTCATCCCAAATTTCCTTTTTCTGACCTCTTGCTTTCAGAGACCATCCCACCCTGCCACAGCAACCCAAGGAGGAAGAGGGGGAGCAACAACACAGCACTGATGAAGAAGCCCCAGTCAATTGATCTGACACTAGCAATCACAGAGCATAAATAAACTGCAGCCAAGCCAGAGGGAATTAAAAGTTTTGTCCGAGGGATTGATCTTAATGTAGGCATGCAAACAGCCATTCTACATCTTAAACATTCTTTAAAAAGCCATGAGAAATTACGATCAGTTAATCTGTTTTTTGAGATGATGATTATTAAGGGAGAACAGTTTGAACAGAACTCTTCCAAATAATTTCATGGGAAATGTGAACTATTACATAACAAACTGTTGGAATATAATTGAATGTTTTATCTGAAGGGCAGCATCTCCAACAACACTTTGCCAGCTTACTAAAAACCTTACTGTTTTTTCATAGAGAAATTGGGAAAGATACTTCTACTGTTCTTCATTTATAGCAAAAATTATCATGTATTCTTTATAGACACATTTTACAAACAGCAGAAACCATCTCTCCTATATCCATGTTCTTTACTTTCATAGAATGAAATGGTTGTTACTTAACAATCGCATTTATAAAATATTAACTGCACTCTACAATTTGATTTGTTTTACTTATCAAGGACTTTTATCAACAATTTTTTGCATTTTTAAGAGAGTAGATCCATATACATATTTTATGATGCCTCTATATATTTTTATTGCTTGACAGTGGAGGGAGGTTTACAAGGATGCACCAGGGTTCAAATGCTTTTCATGGAAGCAATACAGGTCCAGATATTGAAGTTATTTATTTGTTTTCTGTTCTGAAATTTGTTTTGTTTGAAAATATTCTGTGAAACATCATGAAAAATTATGGTAGTTAACCTGGTTTTCATGATATATTGTAGCTTTGGTTGGGATTGTGTCTGTAAATGGTTTCCATACCAGGATATGAGGGATATTTTGTTGACTGAGTCTCCAGGAAGGCATCACGGATTATCTATTGTTCTCCTTTTCTGTACAATGAACGTTTTTCTTCAATTGCTACCACATTTTATAGTGAAGATTGCTATTGGCCATAGTGGGGGATGGGGGGATGGAGGGAGGGGACTGGAACAGTTAATGGTGATGTTAGTGCATCCCATTATTAAGGTAAATAGTCTGTGGATTTTAAAATGCATTTCTGAACTTAGAAGATAACTTGTTTTTTCAAGAGAATTGCTTCATTTATTCTATTTTTAATATTTTCCGGTAAGTGAACATTGGTGGCTAGGCCAGAAATTGTTGCTGATCTCTAATTGCCCCTGAGAAGATGATGGTGAACTACCCTCTTAAACTGCTGCAATCCATCTATTGTAAGTACACCCACAGTGATGTAAAAGAGGTTCCAGGATTTTGACTTAGTGGTAGTGAAAAGATAGCAATATAGTTCCAATCCACTATGGTAGGTTATACAGCATAAATAGGAATAAGAAGTTTGTGCACCGTTTGTTGTTCATTTGAAATTCATGAACTATTCATTTGACATTGATCAAGAATATTTTAAGTGGCAAGATGTTATTCACTGCCTGACATTCCCCAGCCTATCATATTAAAAAGTAATTTACTATTAAAGAATGGTACAGTAGGCTTGTGTAGATTGGGAACATTATTGCAGTAGTGTCTTTACTCTGCTTTGTGCTTTCTATGATCAGATTAAGATTAACAATTTGCCATGAGTTAAATGTGGGACTTGTTCTAATATGCTGTTACTTCATATGCATTGGAAACAGGGCACAAAGTTGAATCACTTAGTATCGCTTCTATGTGGTTTCCCCAGGGGCAGTTGTACCACAGACAAGTGTTCTCCGCTAATATGGGAGCATGTAGTTCCATCCACTGTCTGTGCTCAATGGCATTGAATTGATACTATCCTGCATCACAGCCCAACTGCCTACAGTATATCATGTAACATCAGGTCAACTATTGTAATTTCTCATGACTTTTTACGGAATATTTCCAATTTTGGGCACGTAAATCCTAGCAGTGCCTCCATTTATCGAGTTAATTTTTTGGAATGTTTGATATTAAAATTATTCAAAAACACTTGAGTGCATTTGCAGTTATTTTGCTGAGTTCCTGCATCTGTCACACTCGATGGCAGAGAATTAGATGATCTAGCCACACAGGCTGAAACAGATATAGAGACAATAGTATCAATGCTTCTGGGCCTGCAGCACAACAGAGAGATGCAGCAGAGGTTATGGAGAGGGCAAGCTCCACACCATGCTCTTGGCCAACTTGGAGCTAAACTCCCCTATGCTCCTTGACAGGCCAGCCAATATACCCAGTATCTCTGTGCGCAAGCCTATACAGTGCTTTTCTGCCACCCTGCTGAGGTCCTCCTCTGAGTCCTCTCCAGCGGCACTTATCTGCCCACTCACCTGTAGTGAGCTCGCACAGAAGTCATCATTTCACACTAAACTGGTTACAGCCCACTCGTACCCGGTGACTCACTGATCCCACTTTATATTCACTTCCAAGGTAAGTGCAGTACCAGTGTCTGAGCTGGTGGCTATGAGAGTCAGATCAAAAACAGAGTGTGTCATGCTGCTGAACTCTTTTCACTTCTCGGGTTTTCTCTGGCTGGGAAGGCAGCAGTTCTTCAGTGTCTGAAAGCAGTAATTCAGAAGGGGAAGAGGGTGGTGAGAGGGCGAGGAAGCTATAGTCCACGATCACACTATTCGCAGCTGACTATCCTGCCTGACACCAGGATGTTGATGTTCTGGCAGTTGAGAAGAGTATAAAACTAGATGATGTAGCCAATCCTCAATGATTGCTGATGCTGATGCTGCTGTGTGACAGAGTGGAGGGAGTATCAGGGTGTTTTAGTGTGAGTTCTGGGTGCCAAGTTATTGGATTAATGATGGAACCTGGCACATTGAACAGCAGAAATATTTCATGTTGTTGTGGGTAGAAGATATTATGTTAAGATGCATTCCCTAACATTGACCACACAATTGAAGTTACTAGACATCTTATGGCACTGCTGCTAGGTCTTCTTTGGCCATTTGCTCCCAGTCCTTCTGAGTGTGAGCGTTAAAGGCCTCTGCAAAGGTGAATTAGTCACCCTATGGATGGGAGCATACATGGAAGGTCATGGGAAAGCTCCATGCATTTGACAGAGATTGTAATGAGCTGGCCTCTGGCAGTCACAGGAGTGTTTGAAGTGATCCAGATACTGAGCCCCAGTTGAATAATGGGCCTCTAGAGTAGTTGTAAGGCAGCAGATGCTGGATGTCCAACCCACGGTTGATGGAGATTTGACAGAGATACCATAAGGGTTGTGTTTTCTCGTATGGATTTAGGAAGTGCTCGTCCAGGCTATGTATACAGTGATAGCCCACTCTTCAGAGTGCTATCTTCCTTCCTGAACAGACTGGCTACTGCCTTGGAGGAACAGGCCTAATAGATGGCAGAAGCCATTGTTGGTGTGTACACTGACTTGCACTCCATCTCCCTGGCTCTTTGCTCAGGGACCCAGAACCAAGATGACAGGGACACAGAGCCTAGACCCTCAGCCCCCACCTGATCTATCTCAGGGAGGTAGGGAGGCCTAATTGATTCAGGTGGTGGAAGTTGAGTAGCAGCTGCTGTTATCTGGAAACATCTCTCAGGATACTTCTGATAGGACAATCTCTTCCCTGCTCCTCTGCCATTGACACAGTCACCCTCAGTTACAGTGATGATAAAAGAGCATCCTTGTACTATGCAGCAGACTTCTAATATGAAGGGTCCTATAAGACCTCACCACAGAATACCTGCCGAAGTCACCCAGGGTAAGGGGACAAACAGATCAGTAGCTTCTTTCCACTGCTAAATGTGAAGGGGGAGCATCATGCCATAGCACATGGGAGAATTTGAGGAAGAGTCTACAGCAGGCACATATTGGTTCACATCATGCATTTAGATTTTCATTTCCTTGACAAGAATGCAATGGCCTTATGTAAATAAAAAATGTTTCATTGCAGTCATGCACAGGTACAGTGGATTTTTTCTACTTTGAAAAAGTGATGGGTGACGTGGTCTATGCAGAGTATTACGTGCAGATGTATCAAGTTGCAACAAATGTTAATGGATGGCTACGGTGATTGTGCTGAAATTATTTTTGGAATGTGTTTTCTGTGGAGGTGAGATGAAAGGAATGTACCAGAGTATTGGCAGCCCAGAGGTCTCAAATGTACTGGAACCTCACATATGTCATCCCACCCATGTGCTCCCATACAAACCTTTGCACTTCTCCATCTGGTTGTTCCCCCAAGAACTTATCAATCTCACCATCAGAGGATTGACTGGTTTCTTGTGTCTCCTCTTCCTCCAGGACATCCTTCTGTGCATCAAAAGGTTGTACAAAGCGCAGCACACAATGACCATTAGCAACAGAGGAAATGTACTGAAGTGCTTCTCCATATCTATTCAGAAATGGAACATCAACTTCAGATGATGAATTGTCAGCTTGATGATGACCTTGATCATTGTACTTCCTCTCTACATCTGTTCTAGAAGCCCTCATTGGTGTCAAGAATCATTTCTTTATAATGTGACCATTGTCACCCCGCATCTATCCCTCAAAGTTTCAGATCCAGTAAATATATCTGGCACCTGTGTGTTCTTGAGAATCTCAGAATCATGGCTGCTGCCTGAAACCTGGCACAGACCGGCATAATTCTCCACTGGTGTTCACATACTAATTGCATATTCAGAGTGTTATAAATGGTCTGCTGGAGTCTTTATAGTGAATGTGTGCAGTCTAACACTCCAAGAACCCATGGGTTCTACCATTGCTCGGATCCTTTGGTTTGTTCAAATTAAAATCAGTGGTCCATAGGGAATGCTATAGATCAACCTGCCCTTTGGAACCTTACATCTGTAAAAACTTTAACACAGTAGTAGGCAGCAAGTTACGTTATTCAACTGAGGTCTCCATATGCAGCTTGAAAGAATCCAATTGCAAAAACAGTCAGTGCCACAGTGACCTACATGGCAATTGCACTGGATGAACCCCCTCCCCCCACACAGTTGAAAGTGATCTCCCCAACTAGCATCTTAATTCGAGAGGTTACTGTGACTCTGGATAGCCTGAGTCTCTTTTTGACACTATGTCTCATGCATTTAAAGGTAACTAATTTTCCCCCAGTATACACAATTGGGAGGATAAGACCTTCTTACTATGCTTCCATGATTGCAGCATCCTGCCCTCAACAACCTCTTGCTCCTTTGCAGGCCAGGCATCCTCTTGCACCCCCTGCGTCTCCTTGTCCCTGACAATCTGGCCTTCTGCCTCTCCTCCTCAATCTCCTCTCCTCATTGGAGGATATGTCTCCCACTGAGACTACTATCCCCATGTTGTTCCCTGAAAAAAGGTTGCAGTGCAGATGAGGTACTAAGAGCACAATTCTGCTTTCAATTTTCAGGATTGAAGCACCTATGGATGATACGGAATACATATCTTCCAAGAATACCTACACAACTCACAGCAGAACTACTGAAGGAAAACATTGAACTAACCAACTCTGCCTGTAAACCCATGCGAACATAGTTGAAAAAAAGAGTTAATCACCTGTCACTAATCCCACATCTAGAACCTATTATAACATTCCACACATATTGCAGTCGACTGGACTGCCAATGAACTGAAGTACCCCTTAATTTAGAATTTGAATATGGTGGGCATGCTCTTGATTCCCAGGGCTGCCCACCAACCATATTATTGCTGTCCAGTGTGATGAAATTGGGAATGAAGCCCAATTACATTGCACTGGATATTATGTTACCTCAGACAAAGGACAGTTCCATTTTCAGACTATATTATTCAGCCATTTTGACATTTGCTAATAAACAGAAGATATGGTAGTTATAATTAATGTTGTAAGGCAAATTGTCAGCGTGGACGATTTGAATTTCAAGCCAATACTTTGTTGGCAGTGACTCTTAGCTTTTCTCATTATTCCGAGATCTGTTTATCAGAAGAGATGGGGCAATCAGAGGGTGGACTGAGTAGGAGAGTTAAGAAGCAGCAGTCAGGAAAAGAGGTCGGTGATTTGGAGATGTGAGGGTGGTGGATGGTGGGAAGAGATAAATGAGCAGCAGAGAATGAGAGACAGTGAGCATGAGGGGGGTGGGAGGGTGTAACCAGGAGAGGGGAGTATAATTAATAAAAGGTGGATCTTGCAAAGCCAGAGGCAGCTTCAATGCAAACTTGCTGAGCCACTAAATCAGGCCTGAGGAAGACATATTTCTTATCTACATTCCCAGCTGCCAGATTTAACAATGTTGTGCTTACTAGCTGAGAATCACATTTAAATCTGATTAAGACTTAATTTTAGATTTTTGCTATACTACTTTAATATTGAGGCAAAGCTTTCACTTTGGGATTAAATGTTTAGGTAAGTGCACCCTGAAACTCATGAATAGGTCTAATAAACTCACCAAAGGAAATAAATCATAGAATCCCTACAGTGCAGAAGGAGGCCATTCAGCCCATCGAGCCTGCACCAACCACAATCCTACTCAGGCACTATCCCCATAACGCCACATTTTTACCCTGCTAATCGCCCTAACCTACACATCTTAGGACACTAAAGGTTCAATTTAGCATGGCCAATCAACGTAACCTGCACATCTTTGTACTATAAGGAAACCAAAGCACCTGGAGGAAACCCACATAGGCACAGGAAGAACATGCTGACTCCACACAGTCAGTGACCCAAGCCAGGATTTGAACTCGGATCCCTGGCACTGAGGCAGCAGTGTTAACCACTGTGCCACCATGCCAGCCAATATATTGTAATTAATAATTAATTAGCAATAAAGTATTTGTATATATTACGAAACAGTCAAAGATGATGCAGTCTGCCCTCATTTCCTTCTTGTAATACACATTGCTATATTCCTTTGCTTGATTTTAGAATTATTGTAAAAATCTTATTCCTTATCAGGAATAAATATTTTGACAGAAATGTTAGTGAGCAGGGAAGAATCTAATTAGGATTGGTGGCTTGGATCTCAATAGACTTTGGAGCTTTTTTTCAGCTACTGTCATAACATGGTCATAGCGTCCTTTCTTCCTGCTACAGCAGAAGATATCAGTTGCATTAATCATAGTCATAGAAGGAACAGTGAAGACCTACTTTGTGATATGCAATGAATATCAGATTCATTTTAAGAATGCCAACAAAAGAAAGGATTTTTAAGATTTAAGTGACATATTTTCAAAAATGGTTATCAAAATTACAAGGGTAAAGCTTCCGCTCCGGCTTGCCAGGGGAATTGTCATGAGCAGAATGGGCAATTTCATGGACAGTTGATGGTCCATTGACCTTGGATGGGAATTTCATTTCCTGGTGCAGGCATGACTGGAAACCCCCATCTATAGTCTCTGATTTTATAAGCAGGTTTATTAAAAAATACAGTGGTTTATTGATCATAGTGTAGCAATTATTTTAGTCAGGTTCGAGATTTTTTAAATCTGATATCTCAGATTTAATTCACTCTTCAAGATCTGTTGGAAATGGACTAGCTTTGAACTGGCTGCTTGTGTTTTCAGAAACATTATGAGTTAATTGCTATGCAGAAATTAAAATAACAATTCACTTATATTTGACATAGGCAGTAACATTTAGGAGCTTAATGCTCCTCTCAGTGCCATCTCTTAAGTTTGCACAGCTGAACACTCTTCAAACAGAAGGAAGGGTCCTCCCCCCAGCAGTGGTATTTAAAGGAATCATCAACTATTTATAGGTTAATTTCTGGTTGATTTCTTCTGGCTGTTGCTGTAATGTCACATGTTTTTGCTGTAGTAATGCAGCTAAATGCCAATTTTCCATCACCAACACCCATTATTGTGAACCAACGGTAAAGACTACTCCTATGGCTTACAATTAGGTAGTCTTCGCCTTGGGACCTACCAATCCAGTCTGAGTAAAGTTACAGGCTTAAGTATCCATGCTAGCTGCTTCCCATTGGATAAGCTGCCGCTCACTCAGTAAGGGGACTTGTATTCCATGAAACCTGGGGTTGATCTAGTAATAATTCCCCATGGTCTTTGTGATTGTCGTAACATCCCTCCCCCTCCCTCCCAGAACATCCATTACAAAGAAGTCCTTTCCATTGCTTGACCCTTGGGCACAAGTGCATTGAAAGTGGGACTGAGTCAGGTGATTTCAGAGGGAACATTGCATGGTTACCAGAGCAGGTTCCTCCTGTTCCAGTTCTGCATCAGCCCAAGAGGTTATTGCAGAAGGTCGAGGGACATGGAGTTGGGGGTAGGGTGCTAGCGTGGATAGAGGATTGGTTGTCAAATAGGAGGCAGAGAGTGGGGGTCAACGGGTGCTATTCGGATTGGCGGATGGTGACTAGTGGAGTGCCCCAGGGGTCGGTGCTGGGGCCTCAGCTTTTTACCATTTATATAGATGATCTGGAGGAGGGAACCGAGTGTATGGTGTCGAAATTTGCTGATGACACCAAGATTGGGGGAATGGCAAATTGTGCGGAGGGTGTGGAGAGTCTGCAGAAGGATCTAGATAGGCTGGGCGAATGGGCCAGGAAATGGCAAATGGAATTTAATGTTGGCAAGTGCGAGGTGGTCCACTTTGGTAGGAAGAATGGTAGGAAGGACTATTACTTACGGGGCGAAAAACTGCAGCAGGCGACGGTGCAAAGGGACCTCGGGGTCCTTGTGCATGAGTCGCAAAAACCCAGCTTGCAGGTGCAGCAGGTGGTCAGGAAGGCAAATGGGATGCTGGCCTTCATAGCGAGGGGGATTGAATATAAAAGTAAGGGGGTCTTGCTGCAGCTGTATAGGGCATTGGTGAGGCCGCAGCTGGAGTACTGTGTGCAGTTTTGGGCGCCGCACCTGCGCAAAGATATTTTGGCCTTGGAGGGAGTGCAGAGGAGGTTTACTAGGCTGATACCGGAGTTGAGGGGGTTGAGCTATGAGGAGAGGCTGAATAAACTGGGCTTGTACTCGTTAGAGTTTAGAAGAATGAGGGGAGATCTCATTGAGACGTATAAGATGATGAATGGGATGGATAGGATAGAGGTGGAGAGACTCTTCCCGCTCAAAAAAGACAGTAGGACTAGGGGGCACAGCCTCAGGATAAAAGGGGGGCGGTTTAGAACGGAGTTGAGGAGGAACTTCTTCACTCAAAGGGTGGTGAATCTCTGGAATTCTCTGCCCGTTGAAGTGGTGGAGGCTGCCTCGCTAAATATTTTTAAGACGCGGGTTGATGGGTTTTTGATAAGAGAGGGGATTAAGGGTTATGGGGAGAGGGTGGGAAAGTGGAACTGAGCAGCGACAGATCAGCCATGATCTTATTGAATGGCGGGGCAGGCTCGAAGGGCTAGATGACCTACTCCTCCTCCTATTTCTTATGTTCTTATGTTCTCAAAGAACCTATTCTTAAGCCTAGACCTTCGAATTAATATCTTTGCTAACAGGTGGGGTCGACACGCAATTGGCTTCAAGCTGAGAACTGGCACTGGCAATGTCTGTCTCCATGACTGGTAGCAAGGGCAGCTGAGGCAAGAATGCCCTGGTCCTGAGGTCGTCTAAGTAGGCTGATACCGGAGTTGAGGGGGTTGAACTATGAGGAGAGGCTGAATAAACTAGGCTTGTACTCGTTAGAGTTTAGAAGAATGAGGGGAGATCTCATTGAGACATATAAGATGATGAATGGGATGGATAGGATAGAGGTGGAGAGGCTCTTCCCACTCAGAAAGGACAGTAGGACTAGAGGGCACAGCCTCAAGAAAAAGGGGGGGGAGCAGTTTAGAACGGAGTTGAGGAGGAACTTCTTCACTCAAAGGGTGGTGAATCTCTGGAATTCTCTGCCTGTTGAAGTGGTGGAGGCTGCCTTGCTAAATATATTTAAGACGCGGGTTGATAGGTTCTTGATAGGCAAGGGGATTAAGGGTTATGGGGAGAGGGCGGGAAAGGCGAACTGAGACACGACAGATCAGCCACGATCTTATTGAATGACGGGCAGGCTCGAAGGGCTAGATGGCCTACTCCTGCTCCTATTTCTTATGTTCTTATTTCTTTAGCATTTTATCCTGTACTTTGATCTTTTAAGATATTGATTCGGCTTTTTCCATAATGATCCCAGAGGCTCAACTGGGACCTTCCCCAAAGTTCCTAAAATGAACCAGATCACCTGTTGCAAAAGCTCTCTCTGTTTTCACTGAATTGTGTTTCCTGTTGGGAATTCCATCTTTCCCGAAAAGTCTGGGAATAATAGGCTCAGTCTGGTATGATGTCATTGCCCCATCAACAGCTCTGCTGGCACAACACCGGTTATGGTGTGCGGTGTGGTTCTGTATTCGAACAATAATCATGCATGAAGTTCTGGAAATCACCACTAGTGAAGGCTGTGCTATTTTTGGAAGTCAGGATGTCTGGTATTTGTGTATGCTTAAGTTTGGCTGCAATTTCTTGATCATAGCCTCAGTAGTCATGGAGCCCATATAGTGCACCTTCACCACTTGGAGTGTGCATCCACTATGACTGGGAATGATGGAACAGGTCCACAACCAAATGAATGTTATCATGGATGCTCCACACTAGGACCATTCTGGGGACTTGTCAGGGTGGATCATGTAGTCCAGCATGGTGCCAAGGTGAAAAACCAACATCCTGGCAAAGATTTTGTACCCTGTGCTGAGAAGGGATAGCGATGCCAGATCTTAAGGAGACATATGTTGCCTCTCTTAGGCAGCAGGGCATTTGCCCTGCGGCATGAAGTGGTCAGGAGGTTGCCTTTGGTTCCTGACCCATTCCCCACACTGAGCATGGTGGATAGGTGGCCCAGAGCCATCTGTCACAATCTTTGTCACAATCCCACCAACAAGATCATTGGCAGAGGGGTCCTCTCTGGTCTCCCTCAAAAGTATCGAGTTGTCAGGCGGTTGCAGCTGGGGTCTCACCCAACTCCCAGTGCCAAGACATCCAGTGTTGCAACACTGGCAGTAAAGTCGAGGAAAGGCAAGGGGGGACCCCACCTCGCTATCACCACCTAAGCACCCAGTGGACAGGGAACCGCCGCGGTCACTGGAAGTGTTAGTGGGCACATCCGGGTCACTACAGGATGCAGGAGGGTTTGCACCTTCAGGAGTTATATCCATGTAACAATCAGTGACACCCTATGGTAGCATATCCCTACCCAGACCCCATTTGAGGGTGGAAAAGAAGCAAGATGCCATGCTATATTCTTTTCACTGGGGGAGGAAATGTGGAGAACGTCTCCCCCTCCAAGGATTGGCACTAAGGAGATTTCCATATTCCCAGATGTTCTGTCCTCGGGAATTTTGATGGGTCAGTTCATTTTATTGATATGACAGGATCAGGCCATAAGGGGCAGAAGGGGATGGTGGTGGGGAGAATCTCACGGTGCTTCAAGAACCCTGGGTTTTTATGTTGGGGTGACAAAATTCTTCGGAGACCGTCCACAAAATCCCCAGATACCCACCTCTGATTGTGATCATAGTTTTTTTAATCTTCACGTATTTCAGTTCCTCTCTGTGCCCCTTCAACTCCTTAGGTCTTGCAGACGCTTAATCAGGCACAGCAAGAGCAGGCTTCCTTGCATCCTGGGTCCCAAGACTGGTTTTAAATAAAGTAGAGTAGTAGGCACTTCCACCAAACAAGTAAGGAAACAGAAACAGGCTTCCAGCAGAGCTGTGTTCTGCCTAAGAGCAAAAGTGAAACCAAGACTAGAGTGATGTGTAAGCGATGTCATGTTGCTATCTCTCAAAGGCATATTTCAACATTTTGTATTGATATTACATTATTTTTTACTCATCCCTGCCTTTATGTTAAAAGACAGTGGAAAAGAAAATATGGGCTCTTGTGATATTCAATTTGTTAATATTTCAGTCTTATCTTAATGGTAACAATATTTTTATATTTCTTTTATCTAATAAAGACAAATTATTTAGCAAATACTGTATTAAGATATTGTATCTAAAGTTATCAAATGACAGAAACACCCTATGGCCGCATATATTTTCTGACAATGGTAGCATAGTGATTATGACATTCTTAAATTGTGAATGCAACTTGTAGTCAGTTGTGAAACTAAGTTCAATGCAAGATTTGTATGAGAAATGAATGATCGTGATTGCCATAAGATACAACTGTTCCACTATTGTTGTCCCTGCTTGGCCTAATCTATTGATGATTTTTGTGGCTGCGTAAATTGATTATTGAGCTCCCCCTGCTGTTTACTTCCAGTTGTCACATGCTAATTCTGTTGCTGTAAATAAGATTTCTAAAATTGGTACTTAGAATGTTTTTCTGTAGGTGAAGTTGTCCTGTAAAGTATTTAAATCACTGAAGGATTTGAAATATATATGTAATTGTTAGTTTCATCCAGCGCTGATCAAATGTAGAATTCATTGGTTCTGTAAAGCTTATAGCCAGTAAATGGAAATGGAAGTGCCATGGTTTGGTATAGAGGATATGGGGTGGGGTAGAGGCATAGCTTGGCATGGAGAATACCTTCTGATCTGAGTTTTCAAAAAGGTACCCTCACCTAGACTATGGTCATCACACCTCTGAGGGACCGTGAACCACAAATCTTTTAAAAGCTGGAATGACGGTTTGAAAATTTCAGGATATTAAGGGATTGCCGTCTCTGCATTTGAACCAGCCAAGTCAGGAGCACTGGGTGTGGGTTCACCATCTGCACCAATCTGCACTCTTACCCCACACTAGTGAAAATTGGGAGCATCTGAAATGGGAGCGGGAATCTCAGAATCGGGCCTGGCTGCCAATTTTTTAGCTCCATAGATTCTCTTTGACTCCATAAGATGCCAGCTCAATGTTTCCATTATGACTCTTTTCTCTCCTGTATTTTCTTTTCAAAAGTACATGGTAAGGTAAACACAATGGGGCAATATGTGGTATTCAAATTGGCAGAGATTCTATAATTGCCATTAGTGACCTGCCACCCAAGAAAACAGCTGTGGTAATATCACTGTCAGAGTGGAAATAAGAACTTAGATTTTACTTTCTGTTCCTAGTGTTTGTGTGAAGAATAGCTTCTTATATGCTTTTGGGGACTGAATGACCCACTTTTATGAATTGTTTCTTCCAATAAGCCCACTGATTTTAGGTAAAAGCACTCCCTGCCTGCTTTTTGGATTTGTATCTTGCCGAGATATAGACTGAGATTTCCTACTGCTGTTTGTGTCAGGCAGGTTTAGTGATAGGAGGGAAAGTATCACAAGAAGTGCAAAGTCACGTTTTCCTTCAGCGTAATGTGTGACGCGATTGTCCCCTCTCCTGTCAGTGACAGGTCACATTTCCTGACATTGAACATCGGGAACATCATTGGCATACTTATAATCTACTCTTTTTGGCTATCATCCAGCATTTCTTTCTTTTGTCAGTTATTGCTCCAGAGTGACTGGACATGTTAAGGAACTGAATTATCGATGCTCACTGATCACTTTCAACTTCACCTTTATGCTATTCAACATTATTTATGACATATTTATTTGTTATGATCAGATTAGGAGTGCACAGTTTGATGAGCCCCACTACCCCAAAGGTTGCACTATTAATTCACTCACTAAAATGATCAGTTGTTTACCTTTGTTACTGTCACCGAGAATGAAAAATACTTTAACCAGACTTCTTTCAATAGACAATAAACTTATTAGTTTATTATAAAACTAGTCTTGTCAAATTGAAAGGCAAAACTTACTAACATATGGTTTAAAAAGGAAGTACTAATTACTGTTTTGAGATACCCCAAGTCTCACACACATACAAAATAAAATAAAGATAGAGGAATTTCCTCAGGTTAAAAGTTAAATGGCTCAAAGGAAAATGAAAGATGTTGGAGTCCTTAAAATGGCATCTAGGTTAAATGGTTGCTTTCTCGGTGCTGATCTGCAAAAGAATCGATGGCTTTTGCACAACTTTTCGGCTGGGCTTGAAAAACAGCAAAATAGTAACCTCTTTCATTTACTCCTGGTTGTGAACTGTCTCTCGGCTACAGAAAGGCAGCTTCTTTTTATAAGCAGTTGGTCCTTCTTCTCAAAGGCTAATTTTTATACAAAATTTTCCAGACTTTTTTTTTCAGAGCCATAGACTACCATGTGATGCCTTTTGTACACAAGTCTACCAGGGTCAAGAGGTTTCTAGCTTCTTCACAACTGCTTAAGTACCTTTCTTGTAAAATGATGACTTTTTTTTCCAAGAATAGCAATCAGAGTACTGGATTAACCCTGTAAGGGACAGTATCTTTCAAAAGACAGATTCTTCCACAATGTTCTTAGCTCTTGAGGGTGAACCATTTTTTGTGATTGTGTTCATAATAATATAATCCATTTTTTTCATGTATGTAATGCTTTACACTTATCCATATTAATCCTGGGTGTGACCTGCCTTAACTGCTGGCGTCTGCTCCTCTGGTGCAGTGATCAGTACAATGCCAGTTCTGCTAGCTTCACACTGATATATTTTGGAACTCTGCGAAACATGAGAGACAGAGAGAAATACAGTCAGGTTGGTGTTCCATTCCGTTACTTTCAGACCCTTCCTACATCCCTTGTCTTCCCAATTCTGGAAGCTGTAAACTCTGTACCTTATCCAGCAATCAGCGCTCACTCACATGCCTGAGGTCCTTCTAATCTTATTGTTTGACTGGTCTCACCGTTCAGAATTGCCTGTTGGCTCACGGTTGGTTGTTCCCTTCGTTAATCTCAACATTACAGGAGGTTCTGGCAGGTTGTTTCAGTGCCCATTCCTCATATGCAAGGTCAACTGAATGCCTGTGTGAACCCTGAGGGCTTTTGCATCCTCTAAGGCAGTAGATGGGTATTGGCTACAAGGCTCAACACATTCCCTCCTGATGCCTTGCACTCAACCTTTCATTCTTGATGCATGAGGTTCCAACCCTCTCCTTGACTTTGAGACTGTGGATAGCTGACATTGGTAAGACAAGTTAGATAAGCAGGGCTCTCAGGAATGTTAGAGGGCACAATTACTTTCTGAGGCACAGGCAGGTGACACACATAAGCACTGTTCATACTGAGGCTTTGTCACCCCGTGATCTAATTGCTGTCATGCTTTTGCACTTAAGACACCAGGGCAGCAACTGCATTAATTCAAAATACAGCGTGTGTCGTGGTTCCCCAGGACGACAACTGATTTTAACCGATTGGAACAGAGAGTCTGAGTCTTAATCCTCCAAGCAGTAGACTTTATTTTCCAGCACAAGACAATAAAGCCGGGATGTCCGGAACAATCCGACGAACTCCTCGCTTACAGTCTTTTTATGCACACTACAACTCCATACCCTGAGATCCTTATCTTACTCTCAAGGTTGATCTTTTTAGTCACCCAGACAGTTCTGCTTGTGCAACAATCATGGCTTAATTGGCTTAGACCGAATAGTAAAGAGAACATATTTACTTTACTCTTTCCTTTCAGCCATAATCACATTGAGTTGAGTAACTGAACAACAATCATTGTATAACTAATTACATTAGGTAACATACATTGATTTGATTGATCATGCTGGTCTGATTACTATACTAACTACATTAGGTAGCATACATTGATTTGATTAATCATGCTGGTCTCATCTCATCTCACATTTTAACCCCATCTCATCGTACACATTTTAATTACAAGTTTCAGAGCAAATTCTCTCACACGTGACAACCCCCTCCTTCCTCATTACTGTTCTGCTTTCTCTTTCAGGATCTTGTCCAGCCAGCTTTTTAAGGTTACGTCCTACGATTTCATCAAACCCTTCCCCCTTGCCTCATGAGCCCACTCCACCAGATGGCCCATTCCCCCAGGCCACAAATGGCTTTAAGCTGTGTGCTTATTCTTATTTCTTTGCCACACATGCAGAAGAATCATTCATAGCAATGAAAAAGTTTTCAAACAGAGAGACTTCCTTTAGAATCACTTAAGGCAGTCAGCAGCTGTAGAAACCAAAAGCCTTTACATTTATTATTGGCTCAGAAGGGTTTTTAAGAAAGACAGGCTGCAGAAATCAAAATCCCAAAGGACCATAGGCTGCTTTCTCCTTTTGAGAGAGAGGGAACTGGTTGATGGTGAATTATCCAGAGGGTTACCACACTTTAGGTGAGGGCCAAGGTTGAGAAGGGGGACCTCCATGAATAACCTCAGCCAATGCAAGAATTGAACCTGTGCTGTTGGCGTCACTCCGCATCATAAGCCAGCATCCCATCCCCCCCACTTGGCCAGCGAATATTTCTATTGTACACCTTGCTACAAGGTGGAGAGGGAACTGACCTACTTCTTCCCTCTCGGAGGCCATATAGCCTGGTTGCTGTTTTTAAAAAGTAGTAATTTGTGTATGTGTGACATCACACTTGTGGATGGGAAGATTCAACGAGGCCTGAACATGAAGTTTAAAATGTTTTAAATATTTATTAATGTAATAGTTTGATTTACATTAAGACTGCAATTAAGTTACTGTGAAAATCCTCTAGTTGCCACATTCCAGCACCTATTCGGATGCACTGAGGGAGAATTTAGCCTGGCCAAAGCACCTAACCAGCACGTCCTTGAGACTGTGGGAGGAAACTGGAGTACCCAGAGGAAACCCACGCAGATGCAGGGAGAACATGCAAACTCCACACAGACAATGACCCAAGCAAGGAATTTAATGTGGGTCCCTGGCGCTATGAGGCAGAATGCAAATCACTGTCCACCATGCCTTCTAGCTTTAATCTCAATAATGATATTAAATGGATTCAAATTCATTCAAATAAGGTTTGCTGCCTTTCTGATCATGATCCAGATTGTGTCAGCATGGATGGCCAGGAACATTGCGATCAGAATTCTTGCCAGTGGTGGTGCAAATCCCGTTTTTGGCCTCTTGCGGGAGTTTGTGGCCATTATAGAATTTTCGCCAGAGGCAAACAGGTTTTGAGAATCGTGCCCAATTTCTAAGTTATACACAGCAGTAAGACCCCAAGTTTGTTCTTAGATTTTTAATGCTTTGTGTTTCTAGCATTTCCCTTTTCTTTGTATTCCAGCATTTGCAATCGTTTTGTTTTTAGCTTCAGCCCCATTTAACCTCAACAGAGGCATCCACATTAGAACTGACCTCATAGTTTAGGTAAAGGAAACATAGGATTGCAATCAGAGTCAACATGGCTTAATGGAATAAAACAATTATGTTTGACAAATTTATGAGAGTTTTTTTCAGCATGTAACCAGCAGAGCGGATGAAGGGGAAGCTAAAGTTTGATGTAACATATTTTGATCCCCAAAACGCATTCACTGCACAAGATTAGACTTCTTGGTGTTGGCATGGATAAGATAAGCTAACTATCAGGAAACAGCCAGGATAAATGTGGGATTGTTCAGGTTGGCAAACTGTAACTAGTGAGGTGCTGCCAATATCAATCAGTGCTGGCACTTCAACTATTTACAATGTACATTAATGTCTAGGCTAAATTATAACCACATCTGCTGGTACTACAAAGATTGGTAGGAAATCAAGTTGTGAGGGACAGTCAAGTTTGCAAAGGGTCATAAATAGATTAAGAGATTGGGTAAAGATTTGGCAGATGGTGTATAATGTGGAAAAATGTGAGCTTCTCCACTTCGGTAGGAAGAATAGAAAAGAATATTATTTCAATGGAGATCAACTACGTAAGGCTGCAGTAGAGAGAGATCTGGTGCCCCGAACACGAAACACAAAAGTTACCATACAGGTACAGCAAAAAGTTAGAAGGGCAAATAGAATGTTGGCCTTTATTGCAGGGGATTGGAGTGTAAAAGGAGGGAGTCTTGCTACAGCTAGACTGGGTGTTGGTGAGAACACATCTAGAAAGTCCTTCAATATAACAGAAAATGCTGGAAAAACTGAACAGATCTCGCAGTATCTGTGAACAAAGAAACAGAGTTCGCGTTTTGAGTCCAACATGACTCCTACTAAAGTGGACAATGTTGCAAACAAGAGTCATAATGGACTCAAAACATTAACTTTTTCTTACTCTACAGATTCTGTCAGACTGGCTAAGTTTTTTCAGCACTGGAATGAAAGGGTTGTCTTCTGAGAAAAAGTTGAGCAAGTTGTGCCCTTTGCTCAATGGAGTTTAGAACAATGAGGAGTGATCTTATTGAAACACTTAAGATGAAGATTTGACAAGGTAGATTCTGAGAGAATGTGGGGAATCTAAAAACTAGGAGGTACAGTTTCAAAATACATGATCTCCCATTTAAAACAAAGATGAGGAGGAATTTCTTCTTTCAGACGGGTGTTAATCTTTGGCTTCTCTATCCCAGGGAATAGTGGAGGCAGGTCATTGAATATATTCAACACTGACTTGGAGAAATTTTTGATTTATAAAAGAGTCAAGGGTTATGGATTACAGGCAGGAAAGTGCAATTAAGGCCATGATCAGATCAGTCATTTGGCCTCCTACTGCTTCTATTTTGTATGTTCTTACGTATTTATAATTCTTGCTTCTGGTCACTATTCAGTTATTCTTACTGAAAATGTCTATATGAGGATATCAGATGAGGTCAGGATCAGATTCAGCTGTGATAATTTGTATGGCTGACAAGCCTGCCAGCATTGACTTTCAGGGCTTCTGACCAATGATCATGATCAGGAGAATCATATCCATGTAATTGAGTAAATGTTTTCAGGAAAATAAGGGAGGAAATGAATTAAACAGAAAAAAATGATAGCTTGAAAAGATTAACAGTTGAATTATTTCTGACAGCTAATAAAACAGTTTCCTGATTAAAATCATTGTGGAAAAGTTCAAAACATTCAACTTCATTCTCAAAACTATGCCCTCTAATTTCAGTTCTAGTGATCAATATGGCGAGATGAATGGTTAACAAAACTGTATGGTAGGCACCACCCTACACTGGAACAGCTTTCTTAGAACAGGGGAAGCAAAATAAATTTCAGAATAAAATTTAAATACTTGAGAATTTAATCATAGAAACCTACAGCACAGATAGAGGCCATTTGGTCCATTGTGTCTGCACCGACCACAATCCCACCCAGACCCAACTCCACATTCCTATATATTTACCCACTAATACTTCTAACGTATGCCTGTCAGGACACTAAGGGCAATTTTTAGCATGGCCAATAAACCTAACCTGCACATCTTTGGGCTGTGGAAGGAAACTGGAGCACCTGGAGGAAACCCATGCAGACTCGAGGAGAATGTGCAAACTCCACACAGACAGTGACCCAAGCCGGGAATCAAACCCAGGTCCCTGGAGCTGTGAAGCAGCAATGCTAACCATTGTGCTACCGTGCCACCAGTTTTAGTTTAGAAGTTAAAAATAGCTAAACTATTTATTGCCAATAAGAATTTTACATTCTTAACTATGATTGAAGGAATCATTATCAAGGTATGAAGCCTAAAATTCTTAATGCTAGTCTTGAAAACAAAGTAATATTCACATGTTTGGGTGACTTAATCTCCCGCGAGTTTTAGAAAGTTGAGCTTTAAAAGAAATAAGTGAACTTCATCAACTTACAAAGGAGTACCAAGTGAATAAAAAGGATCTGATTAAAATCCCTTTTGGCAACCCAGTGGTACTTGCATGCGTTGAGTTAGCTGATCCCTCACAGTGTAGCAGATGGGACAGTACAGTTGCCTTCAGCACTTTAGGCAAGGGAGAAGAAAAATCTGCATTAGTTTCACTCCTGATTCCTATGCAGTAACTTTTTCTGGAAAGTATGTGATCATGAATGACAGATAAGGACAAGATCATTGTGGTGATTTTAAAAGATAGGCTGCAGACATCAAAGGTTCAAACAAATAAAGAGCTTTTTTGAAAGCATGTTAACACTACATGATGCTAAGATAGTCTGTGTGTGAACCTATACAAATGGCCAATGGCATCATTAATGACATCACATGATCAGTCTCTTAAAATGCCCCATTCCACTGCGAACCTGCGAGAGAGGAAACACACTAGAAATAATATGAATACAGAACAGTCATGTTCCTGTATGATGCCCTCCCCAGTCAAATAAAGAATGGACAATCAGATAAGAAACCAAATGGCTGCTAGTGCTGGTAAAATCACAAAACAGCAAGAGCCAACACTCGTGGCAGAGAATTAGGCTGTTAGCGCGAGTGGGCGAAACGACCACTACGGACTCAGGGTGAAGTTCAATAATGGCACAGCTTTATTTTCTTTTACGTTGACAGAGAAGCGCAGTCAGGACATACAATCGGACTGTCCCGAAAGCACTCTGCCCGTCCCTCGCAGCAGGCTATAGTTATACCTGAACTTCGGTGCAGTATGCTATTCAAATACTAATACTTTATTTACAGTATTTGACCTTAGCCATCCTGTCTCGATGTTTTCAAGTGTTGAGGAAATTGTTTTAGGTGTGTGTTAATTGTTTTGTCTGATTGGTTATTAATAGTCTGGAATCTCCGGGGTTTGAACCATAGGTGTGTCATTGATCTCAAAAGAGGTTGTGAGGGGCCAGGAATGTTTCCTTAACTATGCTAATTTTAGGTGTCTCCATGGGTTAACTGTTTTAAAAGTGCTGATTTTGATGGTGTGGAGATTTAGTTCCTGTAGGTGCCATCCTGTCCAGCTTCCCTTATGTGCTAGCCCTCATTTGCATTCTAAAAGCATGCTGTTGCCTACTGATCGGTGTCTGTTACTTTGTGATTTTTAGTGGAGAGACTCTGAGTGTAACTTTAGTCTGCTTCCATTTTGTGCGCCCAATTTCATAAAATTTGTTGTCCGATAACAGTTCCCCCCTGTCGGTCGGGAGCGAGCTTGTTCCGCCTCCCTCAGACCGATTTTCTTGACAAATTTTATGTCCAGTACTCCCTGCATTTGCACGCTGCAGTCGTACAGTTTAGGGGAGCCCCAGGTTTGTCAAATTAGGTGTATGCGGGAGAAGTCTTCCCGATTCATTAATTGTCCCATATTGCCAATCATTCTGATTAGTTCCCTCCTAGTTTTAGTTTTCTTGCGCTGGCAGTATGTATGGCACATTATGACTCCCCAGGATATTGCCAGTATGAGTTGGATGGCAACCAGTATGTGCGAGATTATCCGGATCCAGGGGTGGATGTCTACATTGAGACCCCAGTCCCACACCCTCTGAACCCATGTCTGGCTCTGTAAGGCTGACTCTGTGTCATGCTCTAGGGTTTGATATATGATTGTAACTGGTGGTATAATCGAACAGAGTGTCCCACTGTGAGACAGAGCTCTCTCAGTACTTCTGCTAGGTGTGGGATGGGAGCCTGTTCTGGCTCTCGTTAATATTTAAGGTAATCTCTCAGTGGGTCTGTGGCATTGAGTGTCAGGGTCTGCCTGCTTTGGATGTTGGTGATGTGGACCTGGCCGATAGTGACCGGTCGGCGAGGGGTGAAGCAGAAGTTTGGGCTGGGGATCGGGCATGTCAGCCCGTTGTATATGAAAGATGTCTTTGTTGTGGCTACACAATATCCGCCTCGTCCTCCATATCCTGCCCGGGCAAATTGTGGATCTGTGGGTGTAATTTCTAGGGTACAGCCCTGTGTTTTATTAAACCCACATTCAGCTGCCTCTCCTTGTCTCAGTGGGTGAGGGCAAAAGGTTATCTCTCCTCTTTGTTTGCATCCCGAGAGGGAGGTACTGAACATCATGCCATGCCTTGAGATGGCCGTGACTTCAGTTATGTGGTAGCGGAGGGAGGTATTGCCTCTAACAACACCGATGTTTTCAATCTGGAAGATAGGGAATGGTCCTGAGTCTGGTGTAACTATCGGAATCAATAGGACTATCCCTACTCCCATACTCTCGCTAACCTCACAGTCGGGGATTACTGGATATACCCATGTCATTCCTTTCAAAGTTCGGTTATCCAGCACCCGCTTCTGATCTGCGAGTTATGCTACCTGGGTGCTGTCAATCCAATTGGGCACCTCCCCCCTGTATACCTGGTCCAAATTATGTCTAAATTGACCTATCATCCACTGACCGTACGCATGGCACAGCTGTCCCTGTTGTACCCGGGCAGTGTTCTCTCTCTCCCTATCTATAAGGCGGTTAATGGTACGGGCGTGTGTTTCTAATATTGTGACTCCATCTAGTTGAGTATGGGCACCCCTCTCCCCTAAAAGAGCCTGCTCGGCTTGTTGGGCTAATGACCGTTGCAGGATATCTTTCATCACTCCCTCTAACTGTTCTATCTTATTATTGACGCCCTGAATGTCAGTTGAGTTAACCACGCTGGATCCGGTGTTTATCCCTGTGAGGATATCATTGACTATACCCCTTTTGCTTCTGTGTGTGTGTGTGTGTGTGTGTTTTGTCTCTGTAGTGAGTTGCTCCCATCGCATCGATAGCCCGCTTTATAGTTTCTCTGCCTAGCATTTGGTACATACCTCATGTCTGTTCTGAACATGTCTGTATCACGGCACCTGGATCCCTGAGATATCGATCTGAACAGGCACGATTTCGTGTTTCACATTGTCATATACAATTTCTCCCTCGTTCCACAACACCAGTCCTCCCTCCGGCTCCCCGCTCAGCAAGGGGCAGGGTAAGATTTTGGGTGTTGTGGTCATGGGGGCACGCGTTGTAGGGAGTGCAAAACATACATGTAGTGAGACTACTGGAGCCTCAACTAGTCCGTAATTTCCACAAATATCAATGTCCGATTTCAAAATGTCTCTTTGTGGCTGGATCTGTGGGTCCTCGGGAAGGGTGCAGATCATTCCAAAGGTGCAGCCAGAGTCACTCAGCGAGTCTGGCCGTTGGATACGTGTTCGGATCTTATCCAATGTGCAGGTGAAGCAGGTCACATCGAGACCTGGGTGGACTTGTAGCCATGCATTGGAATACATTCTGTTGTTCTCAGGGAATAGTGCTGCCGGCATGCACAACACCTCGGACGTATTGAATATTATTCCATGGGATTGTTGATAGGTAGTGTACCCCTGGATGGCGACGCTCGACAAAAAGACCATAGATAGGGCCATCCTCCAAGAGGTTGGCATTATCCTGGAGAGGAGTAGGAAGGGTACACAAAGCCTGGTGGCCGCTAGATATTAGAATCTGAGTGTTAACTAATTTCTATAAACTGATCTACTTAGGCATGCATCTACATCTATATACATATATACACATATTAGAGCCATGGCTGACGTGTGGCTGTCCTCCGGTTGTTAATTCGATCTCCGCTGTGTGTTAGAGATGGTTAGTTATGGGTCGATACGTGGCCCGTTTATGTTGACGGACTATTCCTCTCCTTACAGTCAGTCTGTCCTGTCTCCCCCCCACCGGCCCCCGGGGTGGTGTGCCTTTAACTGTGACCAGTGCTTCCAGAGGCCTTTCCTTTTGATGTCAACACAGGCACATGTGTCGCTGGTGAGGATAATCTCATGGGGTCCTACCCAGTTTGGTGCGAACCCTGTTTGATCAGGGGCAACTCGGATCAAAACTTTGTCCCCTACCTGGGGAAATGTGGGGGTATGGCAGGTATCATGTTTCTTAACCTGGTCTCTTACAGCCTGTTGGTCTCTGGCTGCATGGTTTATAGCTCTCTGAGTTGGTGGACTAGCCGTTGTACATGTCTTTTCATTTTATCCTGTTGGGGGCCGGGGGTGGTGGAGGTGGGGAGGTGGTGGGGTGCCACTGTTGTAATTTTTAAAAAATCTGATACTTTGGACCAGTTTGCTTACTCCAGTGTTTTACCCCAGTGCCCTTATTTGCAAGATGGACAAAGGACAAACACAAGTAATGGTTCGACAAGTTTATTCAATTAGGTGATGCGTGGATGGATAAAGCTATTTACAAACTAGACTGTGATGTCCTGATTCTTCCTTAGTGAAGGGAACCTATGTGGGTGGGCTTTGACCGCCAGGTACCATCTCTGGTAGTGAGCGCTGGGTCAAACGGTTCTGGGAGTCCTGGTGCCAGGGGCGCCATAGTGGGTAAGATTTGCGGGGTGCCCCATCCTTTTCATCAGTGCCTCCTGGGTCATGGTTTTATTCCTGAAGCTCTGTAAATTGGGGCAGGAACTGTGGGTTCATGTGTTGGTTCTGGGGGTAGTGGGTGGGGGTTGTAGCTGCTTGTTGGGCCGGCCCTTTGAGAGGCATGAGTTGGGGTCCATCGTCAAGGAATTGCTGAGATAGTTGTGTAGGGTAATAGGGTGGTACCCTACAGTTCCGGGCAAAATGGTTGGGTTGCCCACAGGTGTAACACTGTACTTGTGGGGGTGCATATCTGGGGTTGGTTCTATCTTGTCCCCTGTACCTGGGGTTGGGAATATATCGGGGTTTTGCCCGGGGCTGCGGTTTTCTGTATCGATGATTGGCAGAGGTATATGGGGGTGGGTGCCCTCTGCGCCATACTCCACCTTTGTCCCTGGACGCCCCTGCCTGTTCCCACTGTGTCACCTCATCTGGGCTTGCATTACCCTGTGGCTTATAAATATCCACTTCCTCCAAGGGTGCTGTGTGGTAGCGGCTACGTGCAGGAGGGCTTCCCCAGGTGCAGCCTTGGCCGCACTGTCTGCTAGTTGGTTCCCCTTCTGTTCTGTCTTTACTCTCTGGTGGGCTTTTATCTTAATTACGGCTGCTTCTGAGAGCAGCCTGGCTGCAGCTACCAGGTCTTGGATTATATTTTCATGCTTTATGCTGCCCCCCCCCCAACCCCCGTGGTGATAAACCCGCATCTTTTCCAGGCCATCATGTAGTCGTGGGTCACCCCTTTGAAGTTAAATCAAACTGTAAAGCATTGTGTACTCAATATTCCACCAAACAAACAGACCTTTAACAACTCTGCTCTTACCTCAATGCAACAACAATCACCTACATTAGATAGGCAGCCAGACCACACATATACACTGAAATACAAAAACTATCCAAATTATCAGCTCAACCTTAGATTTTCTCTAATCAATTTTCCATCTTGCCAATTAATTGGTAATATTTTCCTAATATGTTGAGAGACTAGTCTCTTTCTCTCAAAATTCTGTAACACACCCTGCAAACTTCCTCTCTTAAAAAACAAAGGATCACTTGGGTGTGATTATATGCAGTGCTAAGGTTCTTTAAAACATTCATTCCCTCCCAATCAACAACATCTCCTGGTAATTCCATGCCTTCTTTGCAACTAATAGTCACAGAGTTCATCAAACCAGGGGAAAATTCTAAACTTACTGTGGGATCAGGTGCCTCCGGAAGAAGAAGTGGGGGGTCCCCAGTCAATGCCATAACCCAATCCATAAACACTATCTCCCTCAGACTCAACTGTCCCAAACACAGACAACATCCCTGTCTGCATTGACAACTGAGATTTTAATTGGTTAATCTCCTGCTGGAACTTGGAGTAATCAGAACTTGGATTCTTTTCACTAACTTCATATACTTTAAACTGACTCATAGACAATATATTTACCTCATTGTTTTGTTCCTGCTTATTTACTTTCCCACAAAATTACTTACTTTCTTCTCTTAACTTCTCAACTAATTCTGTATAATTTCTCTTTAACTTCATTTTCTCTGATTTCTCACTCTAACTCTTCTAAACTACTAATCACAATAACTTTACTCAGTTTCAACAAACATTTTCTTTATCTCTGTTTCTCTACCAAGGAGCTGTTCCAGGCACCTGGCAATTGCAATCACTTTCCTAAGCTTGTGAGCCCTTTTACCCACTTCCTTTTGGGCACGAATCCAACAATTCTCTCCCTCGGATCCCAGGTCTGGTTTCGGGGCATCACCCCACCGTACCCATTTGGGCCACTTATGATTCAAATATAAACGGAGAACTTCCTCCCATTTGGCATGACAGGCCATAATTATTTCCTTTTAGGATTCATTACTTGAGAATACGTAAGGGATTAGAGTAGGGGTCCGGTTTTCACTAAATTCCCTCCCACAGATTTTACCCAAATTTTCTAGACTGTTCTAGTTTTAACTACAATTTTGTCCACCTTGTGTTACAGACACTGAGTTTATGGCCCAATTTACTGGTCAAATCTGTATTAGTCCTTCATTCACTTAAGACTGGCTGTCACGTGGGGCGCTTGCCCTCTTAATTCAAGCTCAGGCAGAGTGTTGGAGAATACTGGGTCTTAAGATACCCTGGGCGATCAAAGCCTGAACAATTTCCTCAGTGGCTTGTAGTGCCTCAGGCTTTAAGGGGGTATTGTTTATGGGGGGTGTGGACTGGCCCGCGTATGTGTAGGGGAGGGATTCTTACGAGGCCACAGTCTTGTTTTCCCTTGGGGACCCAGTATCCCTGAATCCCACATATATGTATATTATTTAAATTCTATACCTTTTAAGCACAATCATGGCCATTGATTATACTCAAAAGGCTAAGAAATTCCAAGAATCTATTTCAATTTTATTCAATCCAATTTCCACATTTTATTTAAACTTTGCATCAAACCCCCCTGTTGTAAAATCACAATTAGAGGAAGAACATTAAAACATTAATAAAACAACAAACAAAAACATTGATACAACCTCCTTACCAAACACACACAGACGCACATGAAAGCTTTCAACATGCATTCCACATTACCTTCATCAGGTTTTTAACTAGATTCTTATTTTGTCTGCTAGATAGCGGGTGAGGGACCCTTCTGGTCCCCATTCAAAGGTGGTACTGTTGCTATCCATGTTAGTTTCCTTTACTAGGGTCAGTAGTGTACTAACGCTGGCTCTAATGCTTCACAGATACTTGTGTGTGTACCTGATTGGGTTATGGTCTCGTGTTCCCACTATTAGTACGTTTGTACCTTCAGTGACAACCCGCAGAGCCCGACCTGCGTGTAGCGAGGAGATTGCTGCTCCCAGAGGCAGGTGAGCTCTGTATAGCCTCTCCGCAGGGGCTGCAACATATGGAGAGACTACCGACTACAGTGACCGGGGCCACTAGCTCCTACCCAGACTCCTATTGCTAAATCGACTCTCAGAGGGCAGCCATTTCCCTATCTGCTAGGGAGTCACCTGGACCTGGGTGCGGACTGGCGTGTAGTCGACCGCAGGTTGGAGTCTCCTGATGTGTAGTCGTTTTTTCACGCTACCAGAGGTCTCCTGCTTGTAGTGGTCGAGGCACTCACAGAGGCTCCAGACTTAGTAGCACCCGGACATGTAGCAAATTCCTCGCGGATTTTGCCCCCAGTGGCCCGATTTCTCGCGCCTGCAGAGGCCCTCACCGACTTGCAGCGCTCGGACGTGTACCGAACTCCGAGAGTCCACTCCCAGTGGCCCGAAACCTTGGACGTCCTCCTTAACCTTAAATCCAAGGGTGCTGTCCCTGAACCTTAAATCCCAGAGTAATATCCCTACTCTGTAACACCTGTTCTGTCGGGTCCCCTAGTGGGCAGTCAGTCTGTGGTTGGGCTGGTCAGGGGTCAGCGGAATGTGAAAATAACACAATGAATCACAGTTCACGATCCCAGCCGCCCGCCCAAAAAGAAACTTAAACCCACGTTACTGCTGTGCAGCTACTGAACGGACCCTGTTCACAAGTTCAGATCACGGCAGCCATGAAACACCGCTCTGACACTGGGGCACTAATATTCCGTGGGTTTGATGAAATGAGTAAAGATACTCACCCAGTGCCAGGAGACGGCGTTCCAGCGAAGGTTGCGATCCCCGACGAGCTCCCAATTGTTAGCGCGAGTGGGCAAAACGACCACTATGGACTCAGGGTGAAGTTCAATAAAGGCACAGCTTTATTTTCTTTTACGTTGACGGAGAAGCGCAGTCAGGACATACAACCGGACTGTCCCGAAAGCACTCTGCCCGTCCCTCGCAGCAGGCTATAGTTATACCTGAACTTTGGTGCAGTATGCGACTCAAATGCTAATATTTTATTTACAGTATTCGATCTTAGCCATCCAGTCTCGATGTTTTCAAGTATTGAGGAAATTGTTTTAGGCGTGTGTTAATTGTTTTGTCTGGTTGGGTTTGAACCATAGGTGTGTCATTGATCTCAAAAGTGGTTTTGAGGGGCCAGGAATATTTCCTTAACTATGCTAATTTTAGGTGTCTCCATGGGTTGTTTAACTGTTTTAAAAGTGCTGATTTTGATGGTGTGGAGATTTAGTTCCTGTAGGTGCCATCCTGTCCAGCTTCCCTTATGTGCTAGCCCTCATTTGCATTCTAAAAGCATTCTGTTACCTACTGATCGGTGTCTGTTACTTTGTGATTTTTAGTGGAGAGACTCTGAGTGTAACTTTAGTCTGCTTCCATTTTGTGTGCCCAATTTCATAAAATTTGTTGTCCGATAACAAGGCAAACAGGTAGAAAATTAGGCTTTAAAGAAGGAACATTGTTCAGTTACCCTTTCCAAATGAATTACAGCATGGTTGATCCATGGGTTTAATATTATGTATTTTAAAAAAAAGAGAACGGCCGACATTTTCCAGATGATCCTACCGGTGCTTTCTTCTAGTCCTGTCAATGGTGATTCACCTGCCATGGCTCCCTCAGTGGTAGAGGCTGTGAGCAATGGGAAAACCAGCTGCTAGTGTTGGGACTGTTGCCGCAAAACATGCCATGGAGGTGGGAATCCCAACCCAATGTAAAATATCTTGGGCAGGATTTTTTGACCACCTCCCCCCTGCCGCTGCCGCCCCCCAGGGTGTGTTTTGTGGTGACGGGGTGATTGTCATTGACCACTGGTGGGATCTTCTGGCCCCACTTCTGTCAATGGGTTGTTAGGACCCTCCGCCACTACGGAATCTGTGACAGGAATGGAAGATCCTGCTGGTGGGAATGGCAGGAAAATTCCACCCCGCGTTTACAGCTTAAACAAAATTATATATAATGAGACCTGGCTGGAGGCATGCACATATTTTGATTTGATTTATTATTGTCACATGTATTAGTATGCAGTGAAATGTATTATTTCTTGCACGGTATGCAGACAAAGCAAACTGTTCATAGAGAAGGAAAGGTGAAAGTGCAGAATGTAGTGTTACAGTTAAAGCTAGAGTGTAGAGAAAGATCAACTTAATGTAGGTCCATCAAATGTCTAATGGCAGCAGGGAAGAAGCTGTCCTTGAGTCGGTTGGTACATAACCTCAAACTTTTGTATCTTTTTCCTGACGGAAGCAGGTGGAAGGATGTATGGTTGGGGTGCGTGGGGTCTTTAATTATGCTAGCTGCTTTTCCAAGGCAACGGAAAGTGTAGACAGAATCAATGGATGGGAGACTGGTTTGCATGATGGACTGGGTCGTTCACAGCCCTTTGTAGTTTCTTGTGGTATTGAACATAAGAACATAAGAACATAAGAAATAGGAGCAGGAGTAGGCCATCTAGCCCTTCGAGCCTGCCCCGCCATTCAATAAGATCATGGCTGATCTGTCGTGGCTCAGTTCCACTTTCCCGCCCTCTCCCCATAACCCTCAATCCCTTCTCTTATCAAAAACCCATCAACCCGCTTCTTAAAAATATTTAGCGAGGCAGCCTCCACCACTTCAACGGGCAGAGAATTCCAGAGATTCACCACCCTTTGAGTGAAGAAGTTCCTCCTCAACTCCGTTCTAAACCGCCTCCCTTTTATCCTGAGGCTGTGCCCCCTAGTCCTACTGTCTTTTTTGAGCGGGAAGAGTCTCTCCACCTCTATCCTATCCATCCCATTCATCATCTTATACGTCTCAATGAGATCTCCCCTCATTCTTCTAAACTCTAACGAGTACAAGCCTAGTTTATTCAGCCTCTCCTCATAGCTCAATCCCCTCAACTCCGGTATCAGCCTAGTAAACCTCCTCTGCACTCCCTCCAGGGCCAAAATATCCTTGCGCAGGTGCGGCGCCTTGGACACAGCAGGAGCCATATCAAGCTGTGACACAACCATAAAAAATGCTTTCTATGGTGCATCTGTAAAAGTTGGTGATGATTGGAGCAAACATGTCAAATTTCCTTAATCTTCTGAGGTGTTGAGGTGTTGATGGGCTTTCTTAACTATAGTGTCGGCATGGAAGGATCCATGTAATAAATATTGTTCACACCTGCCCTTGTGTTTAGTTCTTTCTCCCCAGAGGAAACTGCTGTGAATATATGTGATCATTTTTGTTTTATTTCTGACTAGCACACCCATATCCCTTATAAGAAATTATTCATTATTTTCTCTATTTGCAGCCACCTTCCATTCAAGAAAGAACAAAACATAAAAGAGGCTAAATTTGTTAGTCCCAAAACTAGGCATGGGGATTGTGATCAGCAGTTAACCCAGTGCTGTTGACTGCCATTTAAGCAGCATGTGAGCTTCATGCTGACTATTGTTTGAAATGATTTCAGAAATCAGCCGACATTATCTACATTGCTGATTGACTAGATGCCACAGAGCCAGTATTGTGAATATTCAACACCTTGTCATTCAAAGACATTGCCATTGCCAAATCTCCCACTATCAACATCCTGAGCGGTTACCATTGACCAGAAAATGAACTGGACTAGCCATATAAATACTGTGGCTATCAAAGTAGGTAAAAGACAAGGAGTTTAGCCTTATATGGGTGGCACGGTGGAATATGAGCTGCCTTATTGAGCTAGTGGAGGCCTATGCAATGGGAAGCAGCCAGCAGTGGTTTTTAAGCCTGCAGCTTTATCTGTTGGAGCAGCCCTTATCTTTGGTTCACAATAAAGGATGTTGTTGATGGAATCCAGCTTGTGGCTGAATTATTATTTTGGTGATGGGGAGAAAAGATTATTTTCTTCCTCCGTCTTTCCCTCCAGACAACCTCTGAATGTCAAGAATTTCTCAGGTAAGAGAAAGCTATTGTGCCTCTTTTCAGGAAACTCAAACCCTATGACATCAGTGGGGAAGATTGGGCCCAATATTCTGAGCATGTGCATTACTCCTTCCTTGCTAACAAAATTGAAGGAGACAAAAAGCATAAAAGTGCTTTTTGTTGACAGCATGTCGGCATTGACTTTAAGTGTGAAAGGAAGTCTGAGCTATCCAGATGCTCCTAACTCAAAAACTTCTCGTGAACTGGTAGATCTGGTAAAAAACCACTATGACCTGAAGTCCCTGGTAATTCTCTAGCGGTACTGCTTCTACATGGCTGGGAGAACCCCTGGGGAACAAGTCACTGAGTTCTTGGCTAGATTGTGGAAATTAACTGAACACTGCAACTTTGGACTGCCTCTTAATTAAAGTGTTACAGGACAGATTGGTATACAACATAAATGATCTAACCATCCAAAAGAAACTGTTTGCAGAACCCAGTGTGGACTCAAAAAAACCTGTTGAGATAACCTTGTCATTTGAGAATGAGGAAAATGTGGCTTAGGAGCTACAAGGGGCATCAGCCAGCAATGTCTTCCAACTAGGGGGAGGGACCTCGTGCAACCAATCCTCAGTGGAGAGTGCTTATGTTAATCAGGTATTAAAGGGCCCATTTGATGTAGGAACGCTAATGTCACCACTAAATGGTCAAGGAAAGGCCATGCCAACACAAAGACTATTAAAGAGCATACGATAGAAAGGTTTAGTTGCCAGTGGATGGATTACTGCAAGCACTGTCAAAGAACACAGCCACAATGAAGTCTCGGGGCAGGCAAAACATGCGCTTTTGGAAGGGAGCCAAGGCTGGTATCTGAACGTACCACGCAGGTATCCCTCTTCCAGAGACAGGTATACTACAACTGAATCGTATTATAACAATGAAAGTTCTCCCGATACTGGTGCAATTATTAGCAAATGGCCATCCCTTGATGATGGAGATGGACATGGGAGCTACAGTCTCTGTTATCGGAGAATAGACCTACAAGCACCTCTAGTCGGGCATCCAACTCCTGAGGTTGCAAGATATGAAGACCAGGCTAGCCACCTACACAGAGGAACCTTTACAAATAAAAGGCACTACAGTGGCCCTGGTGACTTACAGACAAAAATCAGTCCATGATGCAACGGGATGGAGAAGCCCATTGTATATGCTTCCAGGATCCTTTTGGACGCAGAGCAATGATATTCTCAAGTTGAGAAGGAAGGGTTGACTTTCAGTGTGATAAGAAGTCTGACCTATCCAGATGCTCTCGACTCAAAAACTTATAATGACTTGGTAGATCTGGTAAAAAGCCACTATGACCCGAAGCCCTTGGTAATTCTCCAGTGGTATAGCTTCTACATGGCTGTGAGAACCCATGGGAACCTGTCACCTGTATTTTGTGTGAAGAAATTCCATCAATATGTCTATAGTTGAGGGTTTTTTATAGTTACCAACTATAAACCCTTACAGGGCTTAGAGACAAAACCTTCCCCACCACCCCCCCCACAACATCGTTTCCGTTCGGCCACAGCATAGGGCCTTGCTATTGGCAGCTAATGAATATATTCTGGAACATTGCCTGAGGACCCAGACAGAACTGAGTCACTTCCCTTTGCCCACAAGCCTGGTTCCTTTACCAGCAGTAGAAAAGGTTGTGATAACTCTGAACGTTTCGGAGACATTGCCAGTATCAACAAGGCAGATCAAAGCCTGGACCCAAAAAGTACCAACCTTATCCAAAATTAGGGACATGATCCTACACGGGGATTCCAAGGATGGCCTCCATAAGAAGTTAAATCCATCTCACTAAGAAGTTCAAACTTAGTGTTGAAGATGGGATTATTCTTTGGGGGTCCCAAGTAATTTTTTCCACCCCCAGGATGACACCCAATATTAATGGAACTACATAAGGGATACCCAGAAGTATCAAAAATGGCCTGTTCTTGATTCTAACATCACAAACTTCGTAATGCAATGTTGACCTGTGCCAGGAAAATCAAAAACTCCACCATCAACCTCCTTACACCCATGAAAGTAGCCTGGCACACCATTGGTGCATGTACATGAGGGTTTTGCATGTCCCTTTATAGGGACTATGTTTTTAACCCAAGTGGTTGGAAGTGCACAGAATAAACTCCATTATTACTTAGGCTACATTCCAGAAATTGTAGCAAAGCTTCAGCATACACGCAATACCGGAAGTTCTGGTTTCCGATAATGGCACAGTTTTCGCTAGTGGTGATTCCCAGAATTTGGTGCTCTGCGGTGGTATCTGACATGTCCGTATTGCACCTTATCACCCATTGTCAAATAGGCTGACAAAACAGACAGTTTAAACCTTCAAAAATGGTATGAAGAAACAGCCAGTGGCATCCATAGAGATTAAACTGGCACAACTTTTGTTTGATTACAGGTGTACACCACACACCACAACAGGTGTCACTCCAACAGTGCTATTGATGGGTCAATGACCTGATACCAGATTGAGCCTATTATTCCCAAACTTGTTGAAGAAGCTGAAATCCCAACAGAAAAACCAAAAAAGAAGCTTTTATTCCATGAGCACAGAAAGAACTTTTGCAATGAGTGAGGAACTTCTCTGGAATATTATGGAGAAAATATCTTAAAAAGTCAATGTTAGAATAGAACAGAATATAATAGAATAGAATTAGGGTAAAACTTTAAAAAAGCACTAAGATTACTTCAGGACCAGGGAATACTTGTCCGAGCTGCGCCACCACCGACTATGAAAAAAACCCGCTGCCGGTGCTAGCCCTCAGCTTGAAGTTGCACCTGCATTGCCCCTTCCAGATAGTGAAGGTACACACTCTAAGATGGAGGCTGAAAAAGTTAACCTCAGGGCTGAAGTGGAAACTGAGGAGGAATCTGGTTTGGTAAACCTGTGACACTTCCTCTGAAAATGAAGGTACCCTGTTTGGTTAACACTGCCTGACTCAGTCCCACCTTCAACGGACCTCCGCCCAAGCGCCAAGCTCCAAAAAAGTCACCCTTGCAATGGAGGTATTCGGAGAAACATGGACCTAAGGGGGAGGAATGTTATGATGGCCACAAAGGCATGGGGGATGTACCCATAGGCTTTGTGGAATACAAGGTGCTTTATTGAGTGAGCGGAGGTTTGCCTAGTAGGAAGCAGTCTGCAGGGATATTTAAGCCTGTAACTTTACCTAGACTGGAATGATAGGTTCCGAAGTGAAGATTTCTGGACCGTAAGCTAAAGGAATGGCCTTCTCTTTTTGTTCACAATAAAGAGTGTTGGTGATGAAAACCAGCAAGTGGCTGAATTACTACAGATGCCAATATTTTGTTCTTGTTTACAGCCTTCTGGCCCATAATGTGTCTCCAACTCTTTGGAATCAATCTGAGTAGTAAAATAAATTTTAAACAGGATTCTCCCTGCATTCTACTGACAGCCTGTTTGAACATTTGAAAAGGACATTTGAAAAATCCTTGTAAAGAAAAAATCATGATTGGCTCAAATATGACACAATATTGATATAAATAATTAGAATCATAGAATCCCTAAAGTGCAGAATGAGGCCATTCGGTCCACTAAGCCTGCACTGACAGCAATCCCACCCATGCCTTATCCCTGTAACCCCATGTATTTACCCTGCTAATCCCCTGACACTAAAGCTCAGTTTAGCATAGCCAATCCACCTCAGCTGCACGACTTTGGGGAGTGGGAGGAAACTGGAGCACCCGAAGGAAACCCAAGTAGACATGGTGAGAATGTGCAAGCTCCACACAGTTACCCAGGAATGGAACTGAACCAGAGTCCCTGGCACTGTGAGGCAGCAGTGCTAACCAATTTGCTACCCAAACTTGTTGAGTGAATTGTGCTGACTGTGTGATTTTTAAAAATATATATTCTTTCATGGGATGTAAGTCTCACTGGAAAGGCCACCATTTGTTGCCCATCTCTAATTCCTCCTGAACTGTGTGGCTTCTAAGCCATTTCAGAGGGCAGTTAAGAGTCAACCATATCACTATGGAACTGGAGTCCCTCTATACCAGACCAGATAGGGGTGGCACAGTGGCACAGGGGTTAGCACTACTGCCTCACAGCGCCAGGGACGCCAGTTCAATTCTGGCCTTGGGTCACTGTCTGTGTGGAGTTTGCACATTCAAGAAGCACATATGGGCTGGGTAGGATTGTTGTTAGTGCAGGCTCGATGGTCCAAGTGGCCTCCTTCTGCACTGTAGGGATTCTATGATTCTGTGATTCTAAGATATGGATATCAGAATTCATTCTCTCAACAGCATGAGGAAACCAAATGGGTTTTTATGACAATTAATAATAATTTCTAATCACCATTACTGAGCCAAGCTTTCATTTCTGGAATTTGCTAATTGAATTTAAGTTCCAACAGCTGCCATGTTGGAATCTGAACCCATATCCCCAGAGCTTTAATTGGGGCCTCTAGATTACTGGTCTAGTGATAATACCAGTCTGCCGCCATCTTCCCACTTTTAGCAGGAGGAAACTACCTATAATAGACTCCACCAATTAAAATGTCAGGTTTAAAAACAATCACATTACCCAAACAGTGCTGGTCATGATCTCAGTTTTGGTTCCCAAAAGACAAAATGCTGGAAAATCTCAGCAGGTCTGGCAGCCTGAGAAAGAAAAGAGCTGATGTTTCGAGTCCATATGACCCTTTGTCAAAGCTTTGTCATCTGGACTTGAAACGTCAGTTCCTTACTCTCCTTGCAGATGCTGCCAGACTTGCTGAGATTTTGCAGCATTTTCTCTTTTGGTTTCAGATTCCAGCATCTGCAGTACTTTGCATTTATCTCAGTTTCACTTACCTATTACAGCATCCTTACTTTGGACAGAAATAATTCAGCATGTTCATTGTGTTTACCAGGCAACAATCAGTCCACTAGATTGGCACCAGCCTCTGTTATTTCCTTGGGTCAAACTAGAACAGGAGTGTAGGATTTTTCTTTCATTTTAAAACTTTATTGAAATATTTATACAACTCTTCTTAAAAACAGTTTAGATAATCTCATTAGCAACATTCAATGCATCACAGTCTGGGGTTAGATAGACATAGGCTTACTTCTCATCTTTGGGCCTAATAAGAGTGTTGACTTTAGTGACATTAATATCATACAGTTTCTTGACAGCCTGTTTTATTTGGGGTTTATTGTTTTTGATGTCAATAATGAAAACCAAGTATTGCCCTCAATTTTCTTCATCGCGGACTCGCAATTTGTTCCTTCTGGAAACACTCCCTCTGGGTGCTTGGGTTGCCTCCTCAGTTTGAACTTCTGGTCTCCCGCTGTCCTAATTTTCTTCTGCCTACGACTAGGAATTCCCTTCAAAATGGCCTTTATTTTCAAGACCTTGGATTTAGCTTCAGTCTTGGCTGGGACAGCTTCATTTTTCGCCTTTGGAGGAGTATTAGCTACTCAAAGTTTAATGGAGTCAATAAAACAACAAATATTAAAGCAGTGCAGCTATGTGCAGAGGCACTCTTTAACTTGTCATCAATGAAAAGGCTTCATTTGTTTATCTGAAATTACTTACCAGTTTCTGCTAATTACTTGATATTCATTATTGCTTGTTTCAGTGTTTTTTAATTAAAGTCTGGCCAATTGTTTATAGTCTTCCTAGCTTGCAGTGTTTTGCCTGGTACACAAGATAGTTCTGTCATTCTACTAGCATATCTGATGGACAGGATATTTTAGATGGTGTGGGTCCCCGCACTACCACTGAAAAAGTCAGCAGAGAATCCCAACTGAGGTAGATTACCCCATTTAATGCTCATGACTGGAGACAGGACTTTCACCCCTTGCAAGGGGAGCATCCCATCTCATGGAGCAACTGGCCAATCTGATTGACCAGCAGCTCTGTAGTCCCAGCAGCATTTGGAGCTTTGGCTACTCCAGAGACTACAAGTTGTTCCCAAGTTCTAAGTGCTGGGAACCCAGGAAAAGTTAAGTCCTGGAGCCTTGCAATGGGGCAGGAGCCGAGGCTCTGAGATGGCAGGGTAGCTAAGGTGAGGATCGTATTGGAAAGGTCAGAGTGGGGAATACCTGGGTGAAGATGCAGACCCCACAGGGCCCTGATTAGAAAAGGGGGTCAGTGATGGAGGCACCCTCCTCACCTTTCCTATCCAAAGCCCTAGTCGGCTTACCTGCCAGGCCTCCCACTCCCTCGCCTCCTCCCATTAGCCTAATAATTGCAGCTGGGCAGGAAGCGGCTCATATAGGTGATCAGTTAAGGGTCTCAACTGGGGCCTTCAGCAGCAACCCCACCCATCCCTTCCCCACACCACTAAATTTTCTGACAGGGTGCAGGTAGCTGCAATTCCAGGCCACAGAATGACTGCCTAGAAAATATTACGGGGCCTCCCACCTGCAAACCTGCTAGCAGGGGCCAGTTCTGTCCTGTGTCCCTCCAACAACAATGCAATATTGATTAATATTTATTGCAGTCAGTCAGCCTTACGCTCGCCTTCTGCTTCTCTCAGATGGAACATTTTATTCAAGAGTTGCTTACATTTTAAATATTTTGGAGGAACTACTTTAATTTTCTTCCATTCAACGTAGAAGACATTTTCAAATTGCAATAGGTGTTAAGTGCAATATTCCTAACACCTGGAAGCTGAGCTGTCACATTGCTACACCCCTGCTGACAGAATATTTCCCGCGTCTATAAATAAGAAATCTACAGAATTTGCGATATCTCCAAAAACAATTCTGCATTGTAATGAAGCAAATTGAGGACAAGACTTGAACTCTACAACAAATATGTGTGAAACGTTGGAATGTCATGATAAACCTGGGATTAACAGTGAAAATTCTTGAACAATTCTGTAAAGGATTAGGTGCAGCGTACATGCTACAAATTTAAAAATGATCTGTTCATATGTCACAGTGAATGCTGGGAGGCTACTTGACCTATTTTGAAATTTAAGTTGAAGTTAAGGAATAGTGAGAAATATTTTCATATTCAACCAAATAACTATATAAATAAATAACATAACAGTGGTTTGAAATGTAATCTTTCATCTCTTCTTTCATCCTTTGGCCAATGAAATAAAGATCTTTAGAAAGTTCTGAATGACTAACTAAAATTGAGTTTGACTGTTTTTTCTTTAACTGCTGAATTTTCTTACTGTGACAACTGCTCAACTAATCAGTGAATTATTGTTTTGTTAATATAGTTGTGTTTGAAAAATGCAGCCATTATGTACTATGTGACTGTTTGAATCTTTCAGATTTTGAGAATGGAATGATTGATTCTTTTGCTGGGCAAATACAATCAACACATTAAGTGCAAATATCAATGCTGTTGGCCCACATTTTTAACAAAAAATGAAGAAAATAGCTTTGAAAACCCTGATTTGCATGTTTAATTTTTGTCTTACAGGGAGCCAAGAAAATTTGTGCTGCACAGGGGATCCAGTGGATTAGGCTTTAACATTGTTGGGGGTGAAGATGGTGAAGGAATATTCATTTCATTCATCCTGGCAGGTGGCCCAGCAGATCTCAGTGGCGAGCTGCGAAGAGGTGACCAAATTCTATCAGTAAGTCATTTTTTGTTGGTGCAAGGTAAACCGATCTTTAGTTGCTCCTATCACACAATAATAGTTGGAGCTTTTCCATTATAACCTAGAGAGAAATGTTGCACGAAGTATGCCAAGGATGGCATTTTAGACTAAAATTAGTTCACACCCAATATTATAAACCACCACAACAAACATTGATGAGCAGGAGGATCACACAAAATTGCTTGTCTTCTATCACTGGGATATGACCGGTGTGCAAAGGATGACAATTGCACCTTGAGAAACAATGTGCCAACTCTGGGAAAGATGAAGATCAGGCAGGGGGAAAAAGCAACAATGAGTCTGGGTAGCGGAGAAGACAACCAGATGGAATGAATTAATGGCGGATGGCAGCAGCCTGCAGTTTTAATGTGGAATTGGAATGAACACTTCCAATTCTGGAGGCAGTCTCAGCTACTCTAAACCTGAGAAAATTGACGCAATACACATGATGCATGCTGTAGTCAGACACCAACCGATGTTGGGAAGAGGTCTGAAATAGGCATTTGGCCTCCAATTTTCAGGGAGGGAGGGAGTGTGACTTGCACTATCACAGAACACTCAACCCAATATGACATAAGGCACCTAGCTGGTGGGGAATGAATCCTGCACAGTGCAGTGTACATTGTTTGCCTGTAAAATATGTTCTGCACAATCCAATTTCTAGTTCTTGCTCTTGCATTTTGATCATTCCTTTCTGATTATATCCTTTTAAAAAAATTTTACTATCTTAAATTGTGTTTCATAATTATTATCAATGCATTACATTTAAATTTCTTAATATGTAAGTGCACATGGATGTATGAGACTTTGAAATATTTTGTTATACTACATCAAAGCTGCTTTATAAAGTTGTTGCTGTTGTTAAGACATTATGAGAATATTGAATAGATGGAAGTGAATTACAAAATACAGATCACAGATGATGATGGTAAATCACAAATAAAGCAGTCATTTATTAGTAATTTTATCCCTAAAAAATGATTGTTGACAGTAATCTTCAATTATCCATGCAACAGGACTTTTAAAATATTATCACATGGATTAGTCTGTTATTTGCTATCATGAAGTATTGTGTTACAATTTAGAATCTCAGTCACAGTGAACTTAATTTGAATTCTGACATTGGATCACTGGGTTTTACCAGTAGAAAATGAATATGAAGATTATGAGTAAGGAAACATGCAATTCTTGTCCTTTTAATGGATATAGGATATAGTTTTTGACAATTATCGTTAAAGGCATCCTGTGATAAATGTTTTGCAGAGCTCAAAATGATGTGAAAGCATAATGTTTATATCCAGGAAGTGCAAATGTTTTGCTATTTATTGCTGGGAGTTGTTTTCCTTGATTATTTTCTTTGGTTCCCTTTTTTCATTCATTTTAAATTTTGAAAGCTAATGAGGATTTCCAAAAATTATGGTAAAATGGCTCACAAAAAAATTGCTCTACTTTTCTACTTCTGGCATTCAGAATTGGCAGCATTCAGCGTCTGTCTTGACTTTATCATGATTACTAAGATAGACTTCCAGCTGCATATTCAGATATAATCTATTGGTCTGTAAAAAAAAACATGTATCTTTTTATTGCAAGGTAAAATTATCCATCTTTCCACTCCATCTATTTGAAAGTAAATTCAGCAGGAGCAGAACCTTTCTGGGGAATTGCTGATGCAGCCCACAAAAAGAGATAGTAACTCATATAGTCTGTACTAAATGAGAGCTGCCTATTTCTTGTTCACTCCCAGCTGCCCTCACAATTGAATGTGAGAGAATATACACTATTGTTTAAACCTAAGTTACTTAGCTAGGCTGCCAAGGAAACTGATTTACCGAGGGTTGACAGAATTTCAAATATAATCTCACTATTTTCTCATCTGGAAAAAGGAATTCAATTGAATTTGAAAGGAGTTTTTTTGGGACTGATGACTGCCAAAAGAGGGCAGCATTCAATCACACATGAATTTTGGTGTATTGTTTTCTTTTGATGATTGTTTATTTCTGTCGGTGACAGGAGTCCTTGGCATTCTGCATTAACAGCCATTTACATTTTATATAACACTGCTAATATAGGAAAACATCCTTATGTGCCTCATAGAAGTACAATCAAATATAAACTAATGCGGAAGCTAGAGGAAGATATCGGGATGGGTGGAAGAGGTGTGGAGAAAGTTCAGGGGAGCACAGGGAGGTGCGGTGGTAAGTAAGGGTGGGATGTTTTGGCCTCACTCTCCCCGAAACCGGAAAATCCCACTCAGCGTCAATGGACCTTTCCATTGTCTGCCCCCCCGCCCACTTTGATTCCCGTGGTAGGCAGAACTGCAAAATTCCGGCCCAAAGGTTTGGTCAGAGAAGTAGGTCGTGAGTCACCCAAATCAGAACTAAGTGCCCATGCCAGTGGCAAAACCAGTGTTCCCACTGGCGCTGGCAACGTCAGGTGGGATTCAGCCCCCTGAAAGAAACAATTTGAGTAGCCCCACTCTTCAGAGATTGGACACCGCAATGTCCATATTTGCAGACAGACACCTCCTCAAAAGTAAAATGGTGACCCCCTGAAAAAGGAAGCAACACCTACCCCTCAGCAAAAGGGGCATCCTCCCCCCACCACCATCACCATACCACGCAGGCATGAGCGTAACCCAACTCAACCCAGCTTAGCCCTGCTCCCCTGCACCTTCCCCTCCCCCCAACCCCTCCCATTAGGCTCTCTTTCAGGCCCCACTCCTTGTCAGTGCCAACAATGCATTGCCCCCGGGCATTCTGCAGCCTCCCGCTATTCACTTGCCTCCCCAGCAGGATCTGCAAAGGGCGGACTTTAGTTTTGGCCACGACCAACATGGACCTGGTGTGTTGGACCCAAGAGGAGTCAAGGAGATAGGACCAGAGTCCATGTGCCTCTCTGTTTCTACCATGCTGCAGAGAGAGGGTCCCCCAGGGTCTGGGAGTTGGATGCACTTGGGCTGGGAGAAACCTTGCCACTGTCCCACGAGATGTAGTTCTCATGGCTGTACTGCCCCTTCTCGTCCTGGGAAAGGTTTTGTTTAGTTTCAGGATGGTGAATTCAGACACCATTCTGGTGTAAAATACTCATAATTATCTCCGTCCTCCAAAATCATTCAAGTTTCCTGGTCACTTTAATCTTCATGCACCCTGGACAGCTAGAAGTCTTCCAAATCACCACACCACTCCATTTCAGCAGAAGAGATTCCCCCTTCTGTTTCTGTAGGGAGCTGCAGGTGTGAAAAGAACCCTTTCAAGTCCTTTGACCGACAGAAATCACTCACTTTCACTAGGAGGGGACTCCCTCAGGAGAGTTCACTCAGCCCAATTGTTTTAACACTATTTATTTCAAGTCTCTGAACCTTCATAGAAAGATAAGAGCCTTTGAAATACCTTCAAACCCTCTGATTGTTCCAGTCTATTTTAGTTCCATCCTTTTAACTCCCGATGGTGGGGGAGTTCAGAACTTGGGGTCATAGTTTGAGGGTAAAGGGTAAACCTTTTAGGACTGAGGTGAGGAGAAATTTCTTTACCCAGTGAGTGGTGAATCTGTGGAATTCACTACCACAGGAAGTAGTTGAAGCCAAAAATGTTGTATGACTTCAAGGAGTTAGAAATAGCTCTTGATTTTAAAGTGATCAAGGAATATGGAGGGAAGGTGGGATCAGGATATTGAATTTGATGATCAGCCATGATCAAAATGAATGACGGAACAGGCTTGAAGGGCCGAATGGCCTACTCCTGCTTCTAGTTTCTAACTTTCATTTGATTGACATGGTTTTTGATTTAATGGTTTATACTCATGATGCAATTAGCTGTGCTTATTTACATTTCCCTTAATATTTGAATCCACTTCGACTAGCAACCCCTTCACCCCACCCCCCCGCCACTACCGTCATTCTTCATTGGGAAAAAATACAAAAATCTGAGGACAGGTACCAACCAACTCAAGAACAGATTTTTCCCTGCTGCCATCAGACTTTTGAATGGACCTACCATATATTAAGTTGATCTTTCTCTACACCCTAGCTATGACTGCAACACTACATTTTGCACGCTTGTCTTTCCTTCTCCCTATGTACTCTATGAACGGTATGTTTTGTCTGTATCTCGCACAAGAAACGATATTTTTCACTATATACCAGTACATGTGACAATTATAAATCAAATCAAGTTTTGTTAACTCGATTCTCTCAATTTGTTGTCATCCAGCTGGGATGCCTCCAAATTGCTGTGCACTGGTAAGGAAGCATGAACTGGCTCCCTTTCTTTATTTAACCCCCTCTGCTGGTAGCAACAAAATTAAATCTAAAAGGATCCTTCCCCATCACCTATCCCTTTTCCCAATCTTAACATTTATGTTTTAAAAGGAGCCAATTTAACCAGGCATTTTTGTGTTGAAGATATAGTGAGTTTATTGTCTGCTAAAGGCAAAAAAATGGTAAAACACATTTATGTAGATTCATCCAGATTAGAAGAGGGAATTAGGTCCAAAGTAAGTAAAAAAAAGTATACAAAACATTCTTGACTCATGAAGTGGAAATTATTGAGCATTGCCACTATTGAGATTCGAGATTGCAGTAATGCTGACTTCAGTGGGTGAAGAGTCGTTGTGTAATTCCGGTTTCAGCATATTAAAGACCAGGAATATGCCCCTTTCAATCTGTTCTCCAATGAAAATAAATTCTATACTGAGCTTATTTTCCTTAAATTAGATCTATAAGTGGCACAATATTACTATTTGTTGTTTGCACACCTGACTTGAAAGCATCAATATTCTTCTAAAGGTAGAATACTTCAAGTTACTATAAGTATTTCAAACATAACTTCACAAATGATATGTGCAAAGTTCTGCGACTACTCAGTGCTTGTTTTACTTCAATGATAATAGTTTCACGTCTATTAATACTATTGTAAAATGTAATTAGACAAATTGCTGATCTCTTAAAATATTGCACTATTTTGTAACTACTAAGGAATAATTTGAATGCAGATTTATACTTATAAAAACATGGACTTTACTACATGATCTTGCAATTTTGTGATTCCTATTTCAGAGCATCATAATTCAAACAGTAAATAAAGGTTCAAATTGCATAAAATTTCTAACCTCAAATTTAGAGTCTAGATAATGTTCAATGAGAAACACTAATAATGGATGCCCAGTTTTACAAGCTCAAACATTGAGCTTGATTGATGAAGGATATTTTAAGCTGTGTTGCTAGCTTACTGAAGTGGTTTCAGTGATTGCACGATAGTTCTCATGGTTTTTCCACATTCATCGTTTATCTCTGACAGTTCATGAATTGTAGTAATATATGTGTAATATATTTGTACAGGTTATGTTGAGAATCGTGGCTTTCAAAAATAAAGCCTTGAATGACACACTAATGGCAATTGGGATTTAAGTGTTCTATTTTTGATAAATTGCCTAGTCTCTGCTGTGTATTTCCCAAATGTCTTCCTGCTGATATGGATTACTTTACTGGGGCAGGAGTAGACTTGGTCACAGTCTAATTTTCACTCCTTTCATCACATTCCCATTGGCTCATGCCAAGAACAAACTGGAAGCAATCCTGTGGAACCTTCATGGCCAATATTTATCTGTACAGATTCTCCACAGTAAGGATGTGTTTACACTTTATTGTGATTAGATCCATACTGCATCATTGAGTAGTAACTCATTACTCATCAATTAGCATTGCCATTCCAGTGGTATGAATGACTAAGCTAAAGCTCACATTCTAAAAATATTTTTTGCAATAAATTTGTTAATCCTAATTTTGATTTTTCATCAGATTTTTTCAAATGTAACACCAGTCTGTTCATATATAACACTACACCACTTCTGCTACATGTTAGAACAAAAGTTGGATTCCCTTAGCTGAGGCTACTTAAATTAACTGTTTTTGGTGTCTTGTGTGCAGGTAAATGGCATTGATTTGCGTGCTGCAACACATGAGCAGGCTGCACTAGCACTAAAGGGGGCAGGTCAGATTGTGACTATGATTGCCCAATACAGACCTGAAGGTAAGAACGTTGACCTGAACTGAAGTGCCTTTAAGGATGATTGCATTATTGATCTTAATACAATTCAACAAGTAAGTTTTGGACATGCATAGCCTTCATATTTAGAGTCCAGAGAGAAATTTAAAATAAACCTATATCACAGCAGAGTTGTATAAAGATTAAAGGATAAGTTTTAAAAAGCCCAAAATTGTGTGCTAATCACAGAACAGGCTTTGTTTTTCTGTAGTGGTTTCCATTGTTATTTTTCTTATTTTAACTTAAAGTCATTTTTCTAATGTGTGTTTAGTGTTTGAATTCAAAATATTGTGGAAACAGTAATTTAAATATTCATGATGGGTACCATCTAGTGTCACTGATGTCTGACGTACAAAGGACGTGATTCTTGGAATGGCACCAGGCCTCTGACAGCAGAGAAGAAATAACTTCCAAATTTTTTAATCTTCGTACTCAGTCAATTAACCAACGGATTAATTTCAATTGTCTTTACCTTTGCTGGAAACTGCTCTTGATTATAGCAGACTGGATTCTGCTGGACCAATCCAGAATTCTTTTGGTGAAATCTCTGGACATGTTCTAATTGAAGGGACGTAATTGGAACAAGCCTTACATCCCAATACAGTTTCATGTCAGAAATTAAATAGGACAAAATCTGACACTTCAAGGTCATACTTCAAATTTATAGCCCTGCCAGAAGAATTATGCTCCAACTGTACTTCTTTCCCTCACTTCTCCAGATATATCCTCTCATTAATTAAGTCAAGAAAAACAATATCACAGTGAGGAAAATGCATTAGTACATGAATAACTAATTATAACAATTTCTTGAGTTCAGTAATTTCTGCTTTGTAACATGATTTGGTATTGAGACAATGTTGTGAATTATAAAATACATTTGTGCTTTTATCTCATATTATCTCAAATACTTAAAATAGCTATTGTGGGAAATGGAAATAATAATGCGGCAATAAATGCAGTTCTGCGTTTTGAGGTTCAGTTATATTATTAAAGCAGAATAAAGGAAAATTTGTCCATCCATCCATCTAAATAGGAAAATTATTAGGAAATTGTGGTAACGTGGCCCCGTTAAAGAGTGATCCTTTGCGGGCCACACAATTAGGCTGAACCCTATAGAGCAGAGGCGTGGGAAGCTGGGCCAGTCAGGAGCAAGAGCATGAGTCCTGTGATTGGGAGGACCTCAATTGGAACCAGGGAGAAAGAGAGAGTAGACCTGTGTATATGTTCTAAAATGTAAATAATTATTATAATTTAATAAACCCTTCATGTTGTTGGAGTCACATTAAGTCACCTCCAGTTATTACACTGGCAATGAGGAAAAACTCCATCAGGAGATCGCAGCATACAGTTTGAGGGGGAAGTATATGATCATTGAAGCCAAGAAGAAAAAGGCCTAGACAGACTTAATATGTCTTTAATAGGGAAAATAGAGCTATTTGATCCTGAAATTGAGAACTAGGGGTAATATATCGAAAGCTGCTGATTGAAACTAAAATCTCTTTGGAAAAAGCTGTAGAGATAGCCGAAGAAACTATACGTGCTGAGCAAGGTATGAATGGATTACAAGACATGCCGAATGAGGTGAACCATTGTGGGGGAAATAGCTACTGCAAAGAACAGCTCCTGTGAGGCTGCAGAACAGCTATAGAGGGATAGCACAGCACCCGATTTGCAAGCATGTTTTGGTGTGGAGGATTGTATTCCCAGGAGACATTCCGGTGCAAGCACTGCATTTTTGCTGCAAAACAGAAAGGGTAATTTACAGGCTTAGTGCAGAGCAAAGCAGACAGGACAGAACACACAAAAAAGAAAACAATGGTGAAGGTAATACCATTAAACCAACTGGCTGAGGAATCCAACAGGGGATTTGAAATTTAAATGTTAAACCAGGCCCAACTCAACAAAGTACTACCTATCGAGATAGTCCTGATGGTCAATGGCAGACCTCTGAAGATAAAATTTGACACTGGGACCGCAGCCATGGTTATAAGTGAAAAAGTATTCAAATACCTCCAGAAAGGGCTGCAACACCTGATACTGAGTTATTCTAAGGCCATTTCATCAACTTATATGGGAGTGATGCTGAAGACAGTAGGGACAGTTGAAGAATTGGTATCTTATAGGAACCAAGCAGCACAGTTATCAGTTCTAGTGATTGAGAGTCCCAGACTTTGTCACGTGGATTGAAGCTAATTGAAACAGATAAAATTAGACTGGCTGGAGATATTGAATGTCCGGAATGGAAGTTTTCAAGAGCTCCGGTGCTGATACTCAAAAGTTTTCCAGAAAGAATTGAGCTGAACAAAAGGAGCAAAAGCCAAAATTTATTTAACCCCGATGTCACACCTAGGTTCTTTCAAGCCCACCGAGTGCTTTAAGCACTTCACCAAAAATTGGAAGTTGAGATACAAAGATTGGAAGATTTGGGTGTCATAAAATCAGTGCAGTTTTCTGAATGGATTGCACACACAGTTGATATTTTGAAGGCAGATCGCACTGTGAGAATATAACTATTAATTGAGGAGCCCAAACGGATTGATACCACAATCTGACAACAGAGGGTCTCTTTGTAAAACTAGCAGAGGCCTTAGGTACACCAAGTTAAATCTTAGTTGTGCATGCTTGTGGCTGGAACTGGATGAAGACTCTCAAAAGTTGGTCACCGTTAAGACCCACAAAGGGGGTCAGTACGCTCATCTGCCGTTTTGGGGTTTCATCGGCCTGTGCCATTTTCCAGTGCACAATGGAAAGCTTGCGACAGTGAATCCCCAAAGTAATGGTATACTTGGATGATGTCCTGGTTACAGGAGTGTTCCCCGAGAGGCACAAGGCAAACCTGGAAAAGATCCTAAAGAGGTTTAAAGAAGCAGGCATCCACTTAAAACATGTGAAATGCACCTTTCAGGTGGATGGGGACACAAAGCTTAGTTTCAAGGTTTGCATCCCCCTGAGGAGAAAGTAAGAACTATCAAAGAAGTGCCACAAACTTGGAATTTGACGGAGTTAAAATCTTTCCTGGAGATGGTAAATTATTATAGGACATTTCTGCAGAATGTGACCATGACTCTGGTCCCACTACACCAGCTACTGAAGAAGCATCAAAGATGAAAACGGGGAAAAGCAAAAGGAGGAGTTTGCTAAAGTAAAGCAAGTCTTACAGTCATCAACACTACTTGTATATTTTGACTCAATGAACCATTGGTGTTTACTTGTGATGCAGCACCATATGGAGTGGGAGTAGCCCTATCCCACAAGATGTCAGAGTAGAGAGGCCAGTTGCATCCACATCAAGAACGCTGCCCTATGCTGAGAAGAAATACTATTGAATTGAGTCTTGCAGTAATCTATGCGGTGAGGTTTCACCTATATATGTATGAGAGGCACTTCACCATTGTATCAGATCACAAGCCTCTGTTAGGATTATTCTGAGAGAATAAGCTGTTGCTGCTGATTGCCTCTACAAGGGTACAGAGATGGGCTGCATACAGCTATTCTTTACAATAGGGACCAGGCATGCAAATTTTGAATGCAAATGTATCAGCGGCCTCCCTCTGCCACAGACTATTCCATCATCACCTGTGCCAGAAGAAATAGCGTTGACTTTGCATATGCTAGAGACATTGCCAGTCTCAGCTGCCAATATAAAGTCTTGGATTGAGAAGACTCTATTGCTGTCCAAAGTTAAGAATATGGTCTTACTATGTTGGCACTATGGCAAGTTGGAGCAGATCAGACCTTAATCTACAGCATAGTATGGAGATAACACGTAAGGTTATTATGGGGAGCTCGTGCTATAGTGCTATCCTAGGGGCTGATGACTTTTACTACAGGAGTTGCATGATGCACACTCTGAGCAGAGCAGGATGAAATCACTGCCCAAACCTACATTTGGTGGCTTAGCATTGACAATGAAAAAGAATGTTCAACCAGTGCCTGAATTGTCAAACCCAGCAGTAATTGCCGTTACCGTTAAGTATGAATCCATTGAGTGTCCAGGCCGGTCATGGTCATGTTTGCACATAGACTTTGCGGATTGTTTGTGGGAGATATGTTCCTCATCCTTGTTGATGCACATTCAAAATGGCCAGATGTCTAGATAATGAAGTCTGCTATGCCAACAGCCACAATCAACAGGTTACAACAGATCTTTACCATTCATGGCATCCATGAGGTGTTAGTGTTCAACAATGACACAGCATTTATAGGTAAGGAGTACCACCAGTCTGTCAGCTCAAATAATATGCACCACATTTGGTTAGTCCCTTACCACCCAGCCTCATTCAAATATTTAAAGCTTCCATGAAAAAACAAGCTCAGAGGCCACTAACTGTACATTTGACAGTTTCTTTTTATTCTAATACACCAGGTCAAATGCAAGGGTTATGCCAGCTGAATTGTTAATGGGGTGTTGCATACAAACCTGCTTGATTTGTTAGGGAGAGTGGAGGCTAGGCAAGCCTCCCAGAAAGAACACCATGACTCAAAGAAAGGAGACAGAGCATTAGAGATTGATGACCTAGTCATGGCAAGAAACTTTGTTGGTGGACCAGCCTCAATGTCAGGATGAATTGCAGAGAGCACAGACCAGTTTCATACGTGTTAGAAGTTCAAGGTCACTGTGTGAAAAAACATGTGGATCATTTGACAAGGAGAGCTGAGCCTGATCCAGGGGGCTGACAGGCATGTCCTGCAGTCGACCCGTGTACCAGTTATGGAACTAGGGATACTTGTGACCTCTGTGGAGCCAAGGCAGCCTTTGGCTTCTGTAGCCATGGAGGAAGAAGCCACTAGGGAAGATGATGATCCTAAGCTGATGAGTTTGCCTTTTGCTTTGTGGGACCGAATTCATTGCTTGATGAAGGACCCTGCATAGAATTGTAGCATTCCACAAGAGTTTGGAAGTCTCTGGATCAACTAACTTTGTGAGTGGGCTATCCTTTGGTGTCCCTAATATGATCTTGTGTCTGTATGCATTTGTATAATGGTATATAATGTTTCTCCTTTGTTTTCACTCATAGGTGGAGTCAAGAGTTAGGGGGAAGGAGTGCGGTGACATGGCCTCTTTAAGAGGTGATCTGTTGGGGGCCACAGGCTGGCCCCTATGGAGTGGAGGTGTAGAAACTTGGTTAATTGAGACTGAGGGCATGAGTGCTGAGACTGGGAGGACCTCACTTGGAGTCAGGGAAGAGAAGCAGTTGACCTGTGCATATGTTCTATCAGACCCTCAGAATGTAGATAGTTATTATAGTTTAATAAAAAACCTCTTGTTGGAGCCGTATTGAGTCACCTCCAGTTGTTACAGAAACCAAAGGCAGCAGTAAAGGATTTATATTTGTATGGGTAAACATTAGAAATAAGGTAGTTTTAGGTTGGTTTAACTTAATGTTTCAGTGTCTGGAAGGGAGTTGTAGTTAGATTTCATGCTGAACAGAAGTGTTTGTCTGTTTGGGGGTTAGTTTCAGTTCCAGCTGATACTATGCTTAGAGAGTTAGCCATGAAGAAAGATAATTGCATAGAAACTAGAGAGGTTCCGTAAGGGGAGCAGAAGCTTTATTTGTTGTTTAGTTTCAGCTGAAAACTAGAGGCATTTGGAGACAGACCATGAAGCAGTAAACAACTCTCTCTCAGCTCTGCTAGGGGACGCTAAATAGGAACTAGCTATTTTAGCTTTGCTGTAGGAAACACCCTGCAATGGAATATTTGTTCAGACAGCCAGTGACAAAGATTTAGAGTAACTAATTAAGAATCTAGAGAAATTACGTTTCTAAGAAGTCTGGAGTTAAAAGCAACAATGAAGAAACTAGGAAATAGAATAGGATTCTCTTCAGGGACAGCAGACAAAGCTGAGAAGAAATTGATTGGTGAGGATAATAGAAATATATTTCCTGAGAATAATCCTAAAGTTTAAAATATGTTACTAACTTCTATAAATAAATTATAAAGTATTGACTAGATATCAGATTGGTGTAACAGTGAAAACCTGAAAGGGTTAATCTGAAATTCTGACATGGACTTGCTGCTAAAAGTTGAGCAGAAGATCTGATCAAACAGGTTTTTGGAAAATATGAACTAGATTTTGGAATGCAGCTCACTGGTGAATGAATTGCTATGAGAGAAGATTTTAAAACATACTTTGAGAGTGGAGTTTGGAAGCTCTGATGTGACGATCATCTGGAAGGATTCTGAGGAAAAATTCATAAACACTAACTTTGTATGTGAATTAGACCATTGTAGCTTCAAATTTACTTTGTCTTCATGTTAATCTTAAAACCTGTGTATTGGTTAAACTAAAGGACATGTAAAGAATTATTGTATTATAATCCATTTTTCATTGTTTTTTCTTTTTATCAAAACTAATTAACAGTTCTGTGACTCTGTCCCTCCATGTTTGATAAAAAAGAAGTCTGTCTTTTGAGCCAGAATTCAATTCTGGGATCTTCCTATCTAGTAGTTACATCAACTGGGATCATAACAATATATTTCTTTCTAGTTTGTTTGATGTTGGCGTTTGGAGGTGATTTATATTAGCTTTCACAGGTAGCATTAAGAGCACCACCCATCATGACCTGATATGCTAAAGAGTTTAAAGTTTATTTATTAGTGTCACAAGTAGGCTTACATTAACAGTACAATGAAATTTCCTAGTCAGCACACTCCGGTGCCTGTTTGGGTGCACTGAGGGAGAATTTAGCATGGCTAATGCACCTAACCAGCACATCTTTCAGACTGTGGAGGAAACCAGAGCAAACCCACACAGGCACAGGGAGAATGTGCAGACTCCCCAGACACAGTGACCCAAGCTGGGAATCGAACCCAGTTCCCTAGTGCTGTGAGGCAGCAGTGCTAACCACTATGCAACCTTGCTGTCCTCCTATAATTATTGGCTATACTTAATAGATTGCCATCATATTGTTGATCCCTGAATGCATTTACAAAAAAAAACTTGCATTGCCTTGTTTGAATTCCAGGACATTCTCTTGAGAAGACAGCACACCTGGCAAGAGATTGCAAAAAAGCATTGAGAGAGGAGGTGAACTTAACTGCCACAAGCAGTGTTCTTATATTCTTCCATCAGCTGATATAGATTTGCAACTGTCTCCCCGTTAACCTTGAGATTACAGAGCCATTTCTTCATGGTTGTTATAGAGAGTGGTATAGAGACAGCTCTGGCCAATTTGTTCTGGCACGATACTTCCTTCATCTTGTACCACTTAATCCACACAATCTTGCATTTGTTATATGCAGAACTTCTTTTGATGTGCTTTCTTTTGTTTGTTGCTGTTTAGTTGAAATCTTGTACAAGTTTTCCTGCAGTCTGGCAGACAATAATTAACAATTTTTAAGAACATTTTTAAAGCTCGCAGAGTAGAATAAAAGTTAACAAAATACTGTAAAGGGATTACAAACATTTCAATAAAAATTGCAACTCCTGTTCTCCTTTAAGAACTACATTTCATATGAAACTTCTAGTCTTTCTATTTGAAATGTGTTTTGAAGGTAGAAAGAACAGAAAATTCTGGCAAGTATTCATTTAAACATGTTTGCATGCATCTTGAAGCCTGAAATTGAAATTTTCCAGTGCCTCCCTCACCCAACTTTGGCAGGTTTCTGCATGGTGCAGGGAGCTCATCAGTGGCCACTGGCAGAATCTGCTGGTCCCACTGACGACTATGGCATTTTGCTTAGCTTGCTTGCCCCATTATCAGAAAACCCAGGACAGGAGTCAAAAGGACTGAAAAATCACACTGGCAGGAAAGGCTTGAAAATTCCACCCTCCATGATATCTGAATTTAGACCATAAGGCCAAAGTAGTTGAAATGAAAAACAAGTGGACACTATGTTGCCTGTCTATCTCTGTAGCATCAACTGGTGCACAATCATCTACAAATAGGAAATTGTGAAGAATGTATTTAGAGACCTTAATCCTTGCCTTAAATCGTCTCAGATTGAGCAGCTTTTTGTCCGTGCCAGATTTCCATACCAGAATCACCACCAAAGAAGACATCAGAGAGCTGGTTGTCACAAAAGGAACTTGGCAATTTTCATTTGTATTCATTTGGAAAATGGAGGTGTTTGTATTCCTGCGAGATGGTTTCTTGCTCCTACAATGAATTACAAGAATTCAATGAACTTCTTGAGCAGGTATGGACCACTAGCCTTGCAGACCTCAGCTGGGATAACATCAGCTCCTGGAGCTTTGCCGCTAGACATCAATTTGATTGCATTTATCATTTCTAACAACATAAGAGGATCATCAAAAGAGCAATTGACAACCTGTTAATTTGCTCCTTTATTGATGAATGAAGGGTGTTTGAGGATGTAATTAAAGTATTCTGCCTATCTTTCTAGAATCTCTGTGAGCAATATTGAAATATGGACACTGAGGATTTGTGATGAGCTAGTGGACTGGCTAGAACACAGATTTCAGACCATTGTATAATCTCTTGAAGTCTTGTAATCTGCACATGATTGAAGCTGGTCTTTCCAATTCAGCTATGCTTTTCCAGACAAATTGGCACCATATAAAACAGAGCTCAATTTTAAATATTCCCTTCATAAGAAACATGATAAAAATACATTTCCTAAAAGCACGATATCATCACATCTGGCCATTTTTGAAAATATCCTTCCCAGGTTTGTCACATGCCTCTTGTTGTTTTGTCTGCTGAGAGCCTTGATTGGATGGTGGGGTGTTAATTCCTTCTGAAGCCACCTGTTTGCTGCTCCTTCTTCAGTCATCTGTGCATAAATGATACTATGCTTTATGCAGCCCTTTCAGAGGTGGCCAACCTCAGGATGTAGCTTTCAGCACATGTTCTCCCTGCTTTGCCTCATTTAGTGACCTTCCAGTTTGTAGCTTCTGCAGTAGGCTGTGCTGCATATGGTAACCATTATGTGGAGATGCCAGCATTGGACTGGGGTAAACACAATAAGAAGTCTCACAACACCAGGTTAAAGTCCAACAGGTTTATTTAGTAGCACAAGCCACTAGCTTTGAGAGTGCTGCCCCTGCATCAGGTAAGTGGGAATCTTAACATTCTTGCATTCCAATCATTATTTTGTAAATTGAGTTTGTGTCTTTATATGCCTTGTTTGTGAACAGAACTCCCACTTACCTAATGTAGGGACAGCGCTCTGAAAGCTTGTGGCTTATGCTACCAAGTAAACCTGTTGGACTTTAACCTGGTGTTGTGAGACTTCTTACAGCATACCGTAGCCACATGTCCAGATTTTACACAGGTGCGACAAAATCAGGGCTGCATCAAATCTCAGCTGCCTCCAATGGTGAAGCTGGAAAGGGGTGGAAAATGGTTCCAATGGCATCCACCTTCAAGACCTAATCCCAAAAATTGTTGACTTCACTATTGTTTCAAGCCACCTGAACCTACCTGGCAAGGAATGTAAGTACATCCATGACAGGGATGTGGAGGTTATACTTATCGATTGTCACCAAGCACATCCATTGTGTCTTTTGCATTGTTAGCTCTGCAGTGTGTATCAGTGGTGACACCTGCTTTCCTCTCTCCTTGAATGCCTACAGAAACTTCAGGCATCTCATAATGTTTCTGAACATAATATTATTACGGGCACAGAGAAACAAACTGAAGTACTTTGTTTCTCACCATCTATCTAAAGGCAGAAGTGTTTTAATTTTTGAAATAAACTGTGGCGTATTTCCCCAAATCCTCTGTTTATGAAATCAATTTTCAATTTATGAAATCAATTGCAGCAAACTCTCTTTAGAATTAAATCAGAAATATTGTTATTCATACACTAAAAGCTAGGGACAGTCATTGCAAATACATACACACACAAGCATACAAGAAGGAGATAGGAAAGAAAAGAGTTTTACGACTGGGAATAACTTAAAACAAAAAACATCAAAGATATGGAGTCAAATTTTACTGTCCAGCCCGCCACGGGAATCAGAGCGGGTGAGTTGCAGACCATGGAAAGGTCCAATGACCTTGGGTGGGATTTTACACTTTCGGGATGTGCGAGACCATAAAATTCCACCCATGGATATTAATTCATGTGAATGTCAGAGTCCAGTGAGGGTTTCTTCATTGAGGAGTTCAAGTGGATTCAGCTAGCTAAAATCAGGAGTTATTGAATTTTTTCAAATTTTATGATAGCACAGAAAGTTGGTATTCTGAGACTTGATCCACTCAACAAACAATGTCAGGCATCTTCCAGAGAACAAGGTTTCAAGGAGGTTTAGACTTGAGGCAAACTTTGTTGTCAGCTTGGAGTCTGGCTTTGGTGGTGAAAAACTAGATGTTTAGCAACAGATTGCCCTGTGCACCCTAGAATGTAATGTTAAAACATTTCAAAAGCCAAAGGAGCTTAGGTCATCAGAGATTGTCCTCTGATTAGTTAATTTCAAGGTTACAATTAGTTTTTATGCCTCTGGTCAAAATCCATTGTTCACCGGAGGTGATAGATGATGGTTAATAGTGCTCCTTGGATATAATATCTCTTATCAGTCCAGGCTAGAGAGAAAGACCACCCGCTGCTTTCTTGTTTCATTGATTGTAATGGGTCCACACAATGATAGATTTGAGATTTCATAAGGATGAGGGTTGAGCTTTGTTCTATAATTAGTCTTGGAAGTTTCCAGAACTGTAGCTAACTTGTAAATCATGTGACCTGTAGCAAACATGTTTTTTTTGGTCCAGTGAAGTCCATTTTTAAATAAGCAGAACATAAGATTTGCTTTACAAATTTATGATCTCTTTCAAATCATATGGATATGATAACATAAAAATATCCATTGCTGGAGAGCTCTCGCAAACAGAAGATGCCTAAAGATTGAAGTCCACAGCAGTCAAATAAGGCCTTCTTCACAAAGAACGTTCAGTCTTGGGTCATGTATTCTTCCCTCTTGTTCATTGTCATCCTGACAGTTACACACATCTCTTGGTGTGGAACTCAGGTTGGAGGTTGAAGCCACAGCTGAATGTTGAGTCTTCACTGTAATGTCAATAGGTCTGAGCCAGCATGAAGCTCCATCTGTCACAGGAGAGTTCAACTATTGTTGGGACATGAGGTCAAAACTAACATTGAGAACCACCCAAAAACAAAACAAAAACATTTGCAGCTTGGAACTTAGACCTGATCTTAGCTAAAGGCTGAATTCACATCCAAAATGCAACCATAAATAAAAAGTTGTGTAGTGGATAGAATTAATAACAAATTTTATTGAAGAGCCAATTATCAAGTTTTTCAGTTTCATTGGCAATGATTTTGCATTTATGCCATCAGTGCAGTTGATCATACAATACTTTTTACAGAAAAACAAGGTGAAACTTTTCCAATACTATTGATGAAGGAGATGGCAGCTTAGTGGTATTGTCACTAGACTAGTAATCCAAAGGCCTAGGGCACTCCCCTGGCAACCTGGGTTTGAATCCCACCACGGCAGATTGTGAAATTTGAATTCAATAAAAAAACTTTGTCGATTGTCATTAAAACCTTTCCTTCATTACTTTTTTTTAAGGAAGGAAATCTGACACGCTTACCTGGTCTGGCCTACATATGACTCCAGATCCACAATTATGTTGTTGACTCTTAAATACCCTCTGAAGTGGCCTAGCAAGCAACTCAGTTGAACAGAATTAGGGATGGACGATAAATGTCAGCTCAGTGATACGGAATTGGAAAGAAAACTCTTCTACTCTGTAAACATGCTTTTATTCCATTAATCTGGACCAAATCACTTATAGATCCCAGATACAAACAATCACATAAAAATACTGCATTGCATCCAAGAACCCATATATACCCCAAATAAATAAATCAACTTCAGTGTTGCTAATCTCAACAGATGTCTAAATTGAAAACACAAAATCAATTACTTATCTTTAAAAGACTTCCCGCCTCCATGCAGCTGGTGTAAAATAGCTGGTGAATCGTGGCCACCTCACATAAAAACTGAACATTTTTCAGAGATGGGCACTGAATGTACCCACTGCTATTTAAATTACCTTGCTAATAGAAGGGCAACTATTCACATTCCACACCATCTACTCTCCTCGGGAAAATGGCAGAGGTTAGAAACAGATGTTGGATTTCTAGCTGCTTTACCTAGCAACCATTATTTTGCCGTTCTACCGCTGTGCACTTCCGATTTGGGACGGGAAAATTCTGGCCATGTTTTTTCAGTTGCGTGTCCGTACAAGCACGGGCCTGATGTTACTGCCATATTATAACAATTTAATACCATTTTAAGAAGTGTTGATGAAACTGAAGTAGTTCTGGTTACAGTGTTTTCACGCAATCAAAACTTTCATATCACCATAGATTGGTCTATACTTATATGCTTTGCAGTTATGCTGCTTTCTACACTTTTAAAATATTTTATGGTTATGGACATATCTTATAACTGAGATCATTTTGCAGTTGAAAAGTAAATTATAACGAATGTTGAAAATATTGTAATTCTCTGAAGACACTATAGAAACATAGTTTAATTGCTGTTCCACTGCCTCCAGCTAACAGCTAGATTACACTTTTCTATGCACACCTGCCGCTGTTTCTCCTCAGTGCAAATTTTTAAAAACTAACTTTGTTAACCAACTTTTTTTTTATAAACTGGCTGGGATGATGATGTTTGCTGCTGTCAAATCTTTATGGGAATAATTGTTCAGCAATATGTAAAAAAGAGGAGAATGATAAAATAACCAAACTGCTATAACCAGGAACCAGTGGTAACAGCAATGATTACAGCCACTGTTTCTTCAGGCTATTCCCCTTAACAAAAGTTTTAAAGTAAGTTTTAATCAAGTCCATTGGAGGTGATTTTACCATTCTGTTGCACCTGTCTTTGGATGCGACGTGGTGGTAAAGTCAGGTGTAAAGTGCTTAGCGCGATTGGTGCCAGTATTCATCACGAGCACCATTTACGAGTGCCACATTTCCGGCGCAGTCAGTCTCACGCTGGAAATGGGTGGAAGTGGGTTAATATATGGAAATATGTTATAATGCTGTTTTACGTCTGTTTATTGAGCCCGACACTCAATCGTCTGGATCTGATCCCCTTTATGATCTCACTGGGAAAGGTTTGCACCAGCTAGGAATAGACATGTCTATGAGGCCATTGAGGCCCTCCAGGGAGGCCTAGGGCAACGGGGTTGCCCCTTGGGCACTGCCGGACTGGCACCTAGGCAACGCCCAGCAGTAAGTACATGGGGATGGGGCTGATGGGGTAGGGCGTCAGCTGCCACTCTGCAGCAATTGGTAGGAGGAGGGAGAGGGGGCCTGCTGCCACTCTGCTGTCTGCGATTGGTGGAGGGAGGGGGTGTCCATGATCGGTCTGGGTGGTGGGGGTGTCGGCAGCGGGGGGAGCTGCTTCAGGCAACTTGCACTAGCAGGGGCCTGACAGCTCTCTCTTTTCTGTCAGATCCCTGCTACTGCTAATGCGCATGTGCAGCATCAGAGGCCTGCACATGCACAGTACTTCTCTCTGCAGGGTTTTGGATATGTTAAGCCTCATCCACAGTTTTCTGCAGTGAACAACAGGCTTGCTAATATTTCTGCAGGCGTGCATATGAGGGGGCCAAAATGGATCTGAAACACTCCCAGTTTCAAGTCTGCCCAGCATTTAGAGTAAAAGTGGTAAAATAGCAGTCATTATCTAATCTACAGAGGTGCTATTTTTAAACAAAAGGACCGCACTACCTATGCATAATATTTTAATTCTCCCCACCCCAGCAACTTCCATAATGAGATGCACGCAATTTTTTCAAATTACTGCCTCCATCAGGATATTTGTTGGTCGACTTTCTCCTGAACAAATAACATCATGGAACGTGCACTGTGAGACGTGCGTCAATGCAGCTCCCATTTGAACTGATGATTCCCTTTCATAATTTTTCCTGTTATACTTCCATTCAATCTATGGTGCTTGTAGGTAATGTTATCACTCAAGAATTATATGGTCAATTCACCAAGAGGTTTGAAAGCCTACAAAAAAAATTCATCTAGCTTGCATAATATTAAGTTTGATTCTGAGCTTCTTAGTGGCCAAACAGCAAAGGTTTTTAGATTGACTCATTTTATCAATCATTCATTATATTTTAGTTCTGAAATCGGTCTAACGTCGAAGGGTTGAATGTACTTCTAGTCAACAGATCACCTAATATTAACTGGCAGTATTCTTGATTTTTAGTTTCATTGCCAATTTTCTAAAATACACTTCTACTGTGCAGCTGTTTCCACAGTTTAATAATGGTATCTTCATGATAGCTGATTGATTGCTAACTGAAGAGATCTGAGAAATATGAACTGCTTTGTCACTGAGATTCAGCAGTGCGCAACTTCTAATCTCTAGCAGAAGAACTTGGAAAAGCAGGGCTGGATTTTCACTGCCATGCAAGTAGCTTGTGTGGATTTGGCAGACTGTTAAAAGTGCCCCAAATGTCCTGATCTTCTTTAATCTTGGAGGTAGGGTGGGATATGACCCATACATCCCATGCAAAATCAATGCCAATCTCTGTCCTCCATCTACTGCCCCAGCCACTTATAGCTTCCATGGTATCTCAATGCCAAATTATGCTCCCTACCTACCCACACAGCCCATTTCAGCCCTTATGCCACTCAATGCCAATCAATGCCTTTTACCTATCCCCTTAGATCCTCATACCTTAATTGTCAACTCAAGGCTTCCATGCTCATTCACCTACTCAACACTCTCTATAGAATCAATGAATCATATATTAAAGATGGGATATGATGAATTGCATTGAAAAAACACAAATTCATAAGCTTCTGATAACCCTGTAGCAGTCAACCATACCCAGTGCTCAAACTTATAAAAAAGGATTAACACTATTTTCATGGCTGGAGAGATTTATTGATTTTGCTTGATTGACAGCTCTATGAGCTGGTAATAAGCCATTTTCTGTTTTCTCTTTTGGCAGTAGATCATTGTTTATTTGTGTTATTAAAACTTCAGCATTCTGATCAATTGACGCTTTTATAGGCTTGCAGAAACACCAGGTATTTTTCAAAAACTTATGGGTGTTTCTAAGCTGTTTAACACATGCCATGATTACTATAGGATTCATTGGCCCTGTACAGAATGTATACGAAGTGAATAGGCATGAAAAGGCCCTCGGTTGGGAGGATGTGTTATGAGGGGCCATTCGGGTTGGGTGGAGGAGTGTGACTTGGCATGGGGGCTACATGGAGTGGGTGGGGAGGCACTGAATTGCAATGGACATGGGTAAGACCTTTTACAGTTACCTTTGAGAAAGTTTTCAAATACAGACTATGGTTCATGACTCCACTATGAGCCTGGCCCAACTCCAACAAAGCTGTCCCAACTCCACAAAAATTGCAGGAGGCCTGCTTCTCCAAAGGAGCCAAAAAAATTGAAACTGCAGAGTTCAGGCTCGCAACCTGAACCCTTACTTTCCCTGACATGGGATATCAGGAATGACAGCCAGAATCCAGGAGTCAGGTCCCAGTCACCATTTTTAAATTACTTTGGAGTCTTTCCAACTCCTCAAATTCAGCCGGCAGAGACCGATAGTTAATTCCATCTAACTGAAAATTAAAATAGTCTTTGTATCTGTGTAGAATAGGTATTAGTGTATGCAATTTTGTCATATTTCATTTTGTTGATACAATATTTTGATCCCAATTTTGATTTGCAATATATGTGGCAGGGATCCAATAAGGGCTATCAGTGCAATAAAAAAAACTAGAGCCAAGTGATACACTATTGTATGGAGTGAAGTAAACATATGAGCCCGATAATTATATTCCTCTTTGAGTCTTTTCAAGGTAGCCTCTTTAGTTCTGCCCACACATGTCATACAATCAGTTTACAAACTGCTTTAGTAAGTATTGATGCTTGTCATAAGGTGAATTTAGCAGAATTCAGTAATGTAGCAGAAAAAGTAAACAAATAACAGCAAAATATCTCCAAGCATGAATCTCATTCCAGGATTTGATATCCACAGAAGATGCATTCATAACCTGGCCAAACAGATTGATTATCAACTTTGTACATCCCCTGATAAGCATTTGGGAGGTGGTAAGAGTAACGTGTTCAAAAAGTTGACATATGTACATTGAGTTGAACAGTATCCTTTCTCTATCTGTCTATTTGTCTAGGTACCATTCCCCAGATGGGTGTTGGTGACCATGGACTTCTGTAATGGTCCATGGTGATGCTTGGTAAAGTATTGCAGAAATTTACTGTTGCCTTCTGCAGATGGCTGATTAAGAAACTCTCCCACTTTTGCCATCTGCCAAAGACTCATCAAAGGATTTATAGGTTGATAATCAATCTGTTCGGTCATGTTATGAATGCACCTTCTGTGGCTATCAAGTCCTGGGGTGAGATTCAAGCCTGGAGTTTCTAACTGAGAGGTAGGACTGCTACCACTGTGCCACAAGACCAACTGACTTCCTTTTTTTGTTGTGTAATCCAGTGATTCAGTGTAATCAGAATCTCAGCATTCATTAAGTAAAGATAAAGGCCCAGATCTTTATGAATTTGAGAAGATTCTGTGGAACACCAAAATGGGAGGCAAAACTGATCACTTAAGTCTTGCCCCATTTCCAACATTGCTTGGAAGGAGGGCATAATTTCAAACTTTAAAAGATGTTCTTCTCGTCTCAGTTTGAAGTGGCCTATCCCATTCCTGGGATTGTGACCTCTTTGTTCTGGACCCCCAGCTACAGGAAACAACATCCATGCTCCTACCAGTCCGTCCAGCCTTGTCAGAATTATATATATTTCAATGAGATCCCCTCATTATTCCAAATTCCAGTGAATACAAGGTGACTCTCTCTCTCATCATATGACAATCAAGCGATCCCATGGACCAGTCTGGTGAACCTGCACTGCACTCTCTCTGTATCAAGTATATTCTTTCTTAGATAAGCAGGCCAAAACTGCACACAGTACTCCAGATGTGGTCTCACCATGACTTTTTACAGCTGCAGTAAGACATCTTTGCTCCTGTACTCAAGTCCTGCTGCAGTGGAGCCCAACAAACCATTTGCCTTGCTATACTTGCATGCTTGTTTCCCATAATTGGTGTACAAGGACACTCAGGATCCTTTGCACATCAGCATTTCCCAATCTATCACCATTTAAATAATGTTCTGTCATTTGGTTTCTCTGTCCAAAGTGGATAACTTCACATTAATCTATACTATACTGCATCTGCCATGCACTTTCCCAATCACTAAACTTGCCTAAATTGCCTTAAAGCATCTTAACAGCCGCCTCACCACTCATTCCCATCAAGTTTAATGTCATCAGCAAATTTGGAAATATTACATTTGGTTCCCTCATCCAAGTCATTCAGGTATATTGTTAATATTTTGGGCCAAAGCACTGATCTCTGTGCGACCCCACTAGTTTCTGCCTACCACTTTGAAAAAGACTAATGAGGAACTCTATAATGTTATGGCAACTGTTCCCTCAAGGACTCCATACAACAAGATTATTAATTAATCCAGTCTCATTGCAAAATACCAAATCTAGGATAATGTGTTTCCTAGTTGGTTCCTCAGCATACTGGTCTTAAAAAAAAATCTTGAAAACACTCCAGGAATTCATCCGACACAGTATTAATGATAATTTAGTTTGACCAATTTATATGTACTTTAAAGTCACCTGTGATTACTGTAGCATCCTACTTACATACATATTTAATTTCCTGTTTAATACCATCTCCTCCCTCACCACCACTGTTTGAAAAGACCTATAAACATAAGAACATAAGAACGTAAGAAATAGGAGCAGGAGTAGGCCATCTAGCCCTTCGAGCCTGCCCCCCCATTCAGTAAGATCATGGCTGATCTGAAGTGGCTCAGTTCCACTTTCCCGCTTTCTCCCCATAACCCTTAATTCCCTTGCCTACCAAAAACCTATCTACCCGTGTCTTAAATATATTTAGTGAGGTAGCCTCCACCACTTCAACGGGCAGAGAATTCCAGAGATTCACCACCCTTTGAGTGAAGAAGTTCCTCCTCAACTCCATTCTAAACTGCCCCACCCTTACCTTGAGGCTGTGCCCTCTAGTCCTGCTGTCCTTTCTGAGCGGGAAGAATCTCTCTACCTCTACCCTATCCATCCCCTTCATTATGTTATACGTCTCTATAAGATCCCCCCTCATCCTTCTAAACTCCAACGAGTACGGACCCGGTCTATTTCGTATCTCTTCATAGTCCAACCCCCTCATCTCTGGTATCAGCCTAGTGAACGTCCTCTGCACTCCCTCCAAGGCCAGTATATCCTTCCGCAAGTGCGGTGACCAAAACTGCACACACTACTCCAGCTGCGGCCTCACCAGTGCCCTGTACAGTTGCAGAAAGACCTCCCTGCTTTTATATTCTCTCCCCCTCACTATGAAGGCCAGCATTCCATTCGCCTTCTTGATCACCTGCAGACTGGGTTTTTGCGACTCATGCACAAGGACCCCCAGGTCCCTCTGCACCATAGCATGCTGCAGCTTTTCACCTTTAAATAGTAATCCCTCCTACTATTATTCCTGCCAGAGTGGATAACCTCACACTTGCTAACATTGTACTCCATCTGCCAGGTCCTCGCCCACTCGCTCAGCCTATCAAGATCCCTCTGCAGACTTTCCACACTCTCCGCACAGTTTGCTTTTCCACTTATCTTCGTGTCATCAGCAAATTTCGACATCCTACACTCAGCCCCCTTCTCCAGATCATCTATATAAATGGTAAATAGTTGAGGCCCCAGCACCGATCCCTGGGGCACTCCACTAGTCACCAACTGCCAATCAGAACAGCACCCATTGATACCAACTCACTGCCTCCTATTAGACACGCTATCCATGCTAACACCTTACCCCCAACTCCATGCCCCCTAACCTTCTGAAGCAACCTTTTGTGCAGCACCTTATCAGACGCCTTCTGAAAATCAAGAAACACCACATCCACCGGTTCCCCTCTGTCTACCGCACTAGGCACATCCTCATAGAATTCCAATAAATTTGTCAGACACGACTTCCCCTTAAGAATCGTCTGCTCTATCCAACAATTCTTCTCAAGGTGCCTCACTATTTCTTCTTTGATGACGGATTCAAGCATTTTTCCAACGACAGACGTTAAACTAACTGGCCTATAATTCCCTGCTTTTTGCCTGCTACCTTTTTTAAACAGCAGCGTAACATTAGCCGTTTTCCAATCTTCCGGCACTTCCCCGGAATCCAGCGAAGTTTGGTAAATAATCACTAAGGCATCTACTATCACCTCTGCCATTTCCTTCAGAACCCTGGGGTGCATTCCATCCGGTCCTGGGGACTTGTCCACCATCAGTCCCGCTAGTCGATCAAGCACTACCTCTCTAGTGACAGTGATCGCATTCAGGCCCTCAGCTCCTACCATCCTTCTATCTTTAATACCCGGCAAACTATTCGCGTCCTCCTCCATGAAGACCGAGGCAAAAAACTTATTTAAGGCCTCAGCCATCTTCTCATCCCCCACCACTAAATCCCCCCTCTCATCCTCTAAGGGTCCAACATTCACTCTAGCCAGCCTCCTCCTCTTCATATATTTGTTAAATCTCTTACTGTCCTTTTTTATATTTAGTGCTAGTTTAGCTTCATAGTCTATCCTTCCTTTCTTTATCAACTTCTTAGTCAATCTTTTTTGATTCTTAAACCTCTCCCAATCTTCTACTCGCCCATGACTTTTAGCCACTCTAAACGCATCGGCTTTTAATTTAATACTCTCCTTTATTTCCTTCGATAACCATGGCTGATTATCCCTTCTCCTACGTTCCTTCTTTACCATTGGAATAAATTTCTGCTGAGCACCAAAAAAGATCTCCTTAAAGATGCTCCACTGTTCCTCAGCAGTCCTACCGACCAATCTGCACCCCCAATCTACATTTGCCAATTCCTCTCTCATCCTATCGGACTCCCCTCTGTTCAAACAGAGGACTCAGGTCCGGGACCCTACTTTCTCATCCTCCATCTGCATCAAAAACTCAACCATACAATGATCACTCGTCCCAAGAGGATCCCTCACAACAAGATCCCTAATTCTACCTGCCTCGTTACATAACACCAGATCTAAGATAGCTCACTCCCTCGTCGGTTCCGTCACACACTGTTCAAGGAAACTATCCTGGCAGCATTTCAAGAACTCTTCCTCAAGCCCACCGCGTCCGACATGGGTCAACCAATCAATATGTAGATTGAAATCCCCCATAATTATTGCAATAATTAAACAGTTAAACAACAATTAAACAATAATTAAACAACACCCACTAATGTTTTCCACCCCTTAGTTCCAACTAGATTTTACATCTAGATTTTCAGAGCCAATATCTTTACTCACTATTACCTTAATTTAATCCTTTAGTAACAAAGCCACTCCACCTCCTTTTTCTTTTAGCCTGTCCTTCCCAAGTATTGAATACTGCTGTATACAGGGGAGAAGATGGCCAAGTGGTATTATTGCTAGAGTATTAATCCAGAAACTGGAGGCCCAGGTTCCAATCCCATCATGGAAAAAGGTGGAATTTGAACTCAGTAAAAAAAGTCTGGAATTGAGAATCTACTGATGACCATGATACCATTGTTGATTGTCAGAAAATCTGGTTCACTAATGTCATTCAGAGAAGGAAATAAGAACATAAGAAATAGGAGCAGGAGTAGGCCATCTAGCCCTTCGAGCCTGCCCCGCCATTCAATAAGATCATGGATCAGTTCCACTTTCCCGCTTTCTCCCCATAACCCTTAATTCCCCTGTCTATCAAAAACCTATCTACCTGTGACTTAAATATATTTAGCGAAATAGCCTCCACCACTTCAACAGGCAGAGAATTCCAGAGATTCACCACCCTTTGAGTGAAGAAGTTCCTCCTCAACTCTGATCTAATCTGCCCCCCCCCCCGCCTTATCTTGAGGCTGTGTCCTCTAGTCCTGCTATCCTTTCTAAGCGGGAAGAATCTCTCTACCTCTACTCTATCCATCCCCTTCATTATCTTATACTTCTCTATAAGATCCCCCCTCATCCTTCTAAACTCCAACGAGTACGGACCCGGTCTATTTCGTATCTCTTCATAGTCCAACCCCCTCATCTCTGGTATCAGCCTAGTGAACGTCCTCTGCACTCCCTCCAAGGCCAGTATATCCTTCCGCAAGTGCGGTGACCAAAACTGCACACACTACTCCAGCTGCGGCCTCACCAGTACCTTGTACAGTTGCAGCAAGACCTCCCTACTTTTATATTCTATCCCCCTCGCTATAAAGGCCAACATTCCATTCGCCTTCTTGATCACCTGCAGACTGGGTTTTTGCGACTCGTGCACAAGGACCCCCAGGTCCCTCTGCACCGTAGCATGCTGCAGCTTTTCGCCTTTTAAATAATAATCCCTCCTACTATTATTTCTACCAAAGTGGATAATCTCACTCTTGCTAACATTATACTCCATCTGCCAGGTCCTTGCCCACTCGCTCAGCCTATCCAGATCTCTGTGCAGACTTTCCACACCCTCCACGCAATTTGCTTTTCCACTCATCTCGTGTCATCAGCAAATTTCGTCACCCTACACTCAGTCCCCACCTCCAGATCATCTATATAAATGGTAAACAGTTGAAGCCCCAGCACCGATCCCTGCGGCACTCCACTAGTCACCAACCACCAACCAGAATAGCACCCATTGATACCAACTCTCTGCTTCTTATTAGACAACCAATCCTCTATCCACCCTAACACCTTACCCCCAGCTCTGTGCACCTTAACCTTCTGTAGCAACCTTTTATGAGGCACCTTATCAAACGCCTTCTGGAAATCTAAAAACACCACATGCACCGGTTCCCCTCTGCCTACCGCACTAGTCACATCCTCATAGAAATCCAATAAATTTGTCAAACACGACTTCCCCTTAATGAATCTGTGCTGCGTCTGCTCGATCAAACCATTCTTTTCTAGGTGCCTCGCTATTTCTTCTTTGATGATGGATTCTAGCATTTTTCCAACTACAGACGTTAAACTAACCGGCCTATAATTCCCTGCCTTTTGTCTGCTACCTTTTTTAAACAGTGGCGTAACATTAGCCGTTTTCCAATCTTCCGGCACTTCCCCGGAGTCCAGCGAATTTTGATAAATAATTACTAAGGCATCCACTATCACCATCATCCTTACCCAATCTGTCCTAAATGTGGCTCCAGAATCATAGCAATGTGGTTGACTCTCAACTGCACTTGGACAACTAGGGTTGGGCAATAAAGGCTGGCCAGCCAATGATGTCCAAATCCCATGAATGAATTAAAAAAGACTCAGCTCTCAGCCTTGGTTACCCCATAACCACTTCTCTGTAATTGCAGTCATATCGAGCAGTGTAAATGCTGATTTTAAATATTAATGTGATATTATTAGTGAGCCCCGGACACAATTGCCTGGACTCACTGGCCTTAATGACCTTGCCAGTAAGGACCTCCACCAGTGGGGACCTGACGTGATGGACTCACCAGTGGGACCAGAGATCATTGAAGTCTCCTAGGTGGTCAGGGGAAGGCCTGTCCTTCCCAAGTATTGAATACTGCTGTATACAGGGGAGACGATGGCCAAGTGGTATTATTGCTAGAGTATTAATCCAGAAACTGGAGGCCCAGGTTCCAAAGCCATCATGGCAAATGGTGGAATTTGAACTCAGTAAAAAAAATGTGGAATTAAGAATCTACTGATGACCATGATGCCATTGGTCAGTGCCCATTGGGCAGTGCCAGTCTGGTACTGCAGCCTGGTACCCTAGCAGTGCGCACCAGGCACCAAGGGGGTGAGGCCTAAGGGCCTGCCTCCCAATCATGGCCCTGCCCCTTCAGGCCAGCAATCATAAGCTTGCTGGTCTGAAGGGGACAGGGCCATGATTGGACGGCAGTGGGAGTATATCTGCATCGGGGATTGACGTGAGCGGCAATCTCCTGGGATGGGAGGGCTGATTGGGCCCAGCGGTTAGCTGAGGGGTGGGCCATGATTGGGCCAGCAATTGGGTGAAGTGATGTTTGATGATCGGGGGGAGAGAGAGGTGCAGTGTTTGGGGGAGTGGGGAGTGAGAGATCTCCCAGTGCTCTGTTCACAATTTTACACAATGCACGAGGAGATTGGAACGCATGAGCAACCGTGCCCCTAAAGCTCAACAGCTGGTTTCCTGGCATGAATAGACTCCACCCACATGTCCTGCTGGCGGGAATAACATTAGGGACCTTTTTTTCTCTGAGTGCCATATGATTACATCAACAGCACTACCAAATATCCCTGCAAGGATATTGGTCCGAGTCCTGCTGAGATGCAACCAGTCCTTCTTGTATGTGTCCTATCTTCCCAGAATTGGTGGGTATTGGTGAGTTGGGGTGGAGAATCTAAAAGGTTAGGGTGGTGTTTTGGGGCTTGAGTTTGCATGATAGATACGAAGCTCATGGAGTTAACAGGAAGTAGATAGTGAATGATGAATTTTGAGGATTGAAGGCTAGCGGGCCAAGAGATGTCCTTGAGAACTGACAACTGTGGACACCTCCAAACTGCTCCCTGGGTGGTGAACTGAATCTGTCCTGCACCAGCCTCCCCACCCTATCATACCAGAGTGAAAGTTGGATCTGACAGAGCACTTTCTATTAAGATGGGTTTGTCAAGTGGGGAAATTTCCTGACTCAAGCCATCCACCTCAGTATCAAAAATTCATCCTAGAGTTTCTATTACTAGTTTCTGTTGATTTGCTCAAGTATGATTAGCACAAAAGATTGAGAATTAAACATAAAAGGCATGTCAAGTAACTTTCTTTAATTTGTTTAAAATTAATTTCATACAAAGCCAGGACCACCCACAAAATTGATTTGGCCACAGTTTGATATTACGAGCCTGACAAGTTTCTGCTCATTGCACCTGTTTAAGAAAACTCATCAAATTGACTTTGTTTCTCTTGGCACTCAGGCACTAATGAGCATATTTTTATGTATCATAAATATTTAATTTAACAGTACACTGACTAGTGTTTAGGATTGAAACCATTAAATGGCTCAGCATTGTTGTTATAGGTCATTATGAATGGTTCCACACAGGTTGAGGGCTAGCGTCTAGCTGCTACATCATCTTATTAGAAATGCTTAATTTCTTTACAATAAATCCATTTTCATCTCAATTAATAAAACGATATCTATTTACCACACTTAAATTCATTGGGTAATTTTTTAACGTAAATAAGTATTTTATGATATTGACAGATTGTGCTGGTTTATAGAAGATTTAGGGGGCAATTCTCCCAGCCCACTGTACTGCTTTGTAATGCAGCGGGCTGGGAGACATCAGCAGTGGCCGACTCGCAGGATTCACACTGGGCATACAGGTGTCTGTGCATGTCCCAGCCTAAGTTTTCTCTTGTCGACGGATCCATGCTGAAAATCAGCAAAACACTGATTTGCAATCATTAACATACCTTCGCATGCTATTAGAATCTGTGACTAGAATCTCACTCCCGCTAGCTTCTCCCCCCACTCTGGCATAACATCACGTTGGTGGGGTTCACAACTGCTCTATAGAAGTAAGGAGCTTTGAACAGGGGTAAGGAGGTAGGTTTTATGGGGCTGCAGCCCCCGGACTGTGGGGGTGGTTGGAGGCAGGTCAGGAAAAATTCTGCTTGGTGTGGGGAAGTTCCTGGAGAGCTGGTGCTGTCCCTGGGCCCAGGGATGTTCCATGTAGTCTCTGTGGGATGGGATGGGGTCCTTTAACAAATGCTGGTCAGGCTGCTGTCTGTAGCTACTGGGCTGTTCCATTGTTCTGGCTGTGGGGTGTGATGAGGGACTGGACTGAGTGCTGAGGATTTGGGGGAAGTGCACCATGTGTTGCCCAAGGGCTCACCAATCAGGCAGCTGTTGCTGTAAGCAGAGGCATCAGGTTAACACAAACACTCACACTGCATATACTCTTCAGTGAATGGGAACGCATCTTGTGATAATTAGGAGTCTGTCCCTGCCCTGTGTCCCTGATCTGCAACCCATGCCTGGAAGGAAATGCTTTATTGCACTCATGGCAGTGGCTCAAGAGATCGCAATGGCCATGCCACACACCAACTTACATGCTCTTCCTGCCTGCCATGTTCACAATGCCGATAGCAGGCAACTTAATCAGGTGATGCATGGCACTACAGATTGTGCTGTGTTGCCAGCATCCATAAGTGGGAGCAAGGGTCCCAGTGAGGGGTGGTGGGGATGGAGGAATGGAGGTGGTGCTGGGATAGTTGCAAGCAGTGACATATGTCTATCAATCTGTCTCTCTAACCCTGACTGTGCAGATGGATCTCGGTCTTGTTGATCTAGAGCTGGCCATCATAGTGGTGGCTGAGGAGGAGACATGGCTCAGGCAGTGGAGGGAGTAAGTAGGCCACTCCAGGAGCAGCCAGTGGCAGGCTCTCAGGAAGGAGGGCAGGGAGCTGCCGGTGATACCCGAGATGGGAGAGCAATCTCCCGAAAGGGTGGCCAGGAGAAGGATGCAGAGGCCAAGGTAATTTTGGACCAGTAGATTATTTGATGGCCCATAAGAGGCCATATGCGCCACCTGTCGAAGGAAACTTGTGAGAGATGCTCGCGCACCTGGGACCTCAGTAGGGGAAGGCCACCTGCTCCCAGTAGAAGTTAAGGTGACGGCGGTACTTAACTTCTATGCAACAGGGTTGATCTAGGCACCCAGAGGGGACATTAGTGGAACCTTGCAGGCCTCAGTCCACAGATGTATTTGCCAGGTCACAGATGTTTTGTACGCCTGGGCAGGCCTTTACACCAATTTTGATGTTAGTCAGGTTCAGCAGGAGGCCCGGGCTGCAATCTTTGCAACCATTGCTATGGTCAGGGGGCAGTGGATGGAACACACATTGCACTGCGATTCCTGCAAGGTGAGGGGCAACTATTTATTAACAAGAATGGGGTTCCACTCACTGAATTTTCAATTGTATGTGACCATTGAATAAACATCATGCAGGTCTGTGCACGCCACCCAAGGAACGTCCGTAACAGCTATATGCTGGGCTAGTCTTCAAATAATCTGGCTCATCTTGGCTGACGACACCAGTGCAGAGGCCCGAGGTCGAGGTGGAGGCCCGCTACAATGAGGTCTGATTGTGCTGTCATAAGGTCTGTATTGGAACATTGCAAAGGCCTGCTGAAGATGCAGTTCTGCTGCCTGGACTGCTCTGGGGGTGCCCTCCAGTATGACCCTGTGTGGGCCTCTGCACAATATTGCACAGCATCAGGGAAACTAGCTGAGAAGGAGGATTGACACCATGCAGGAGTGGTTGATTGTCATGCAAGGAGTTGGAGGATGGAGGACAGGCATCGATGGAACGTGTCCGGCAGGGCAGGGCTGCAAAGGAGGCCTTGGTAGTAGCCTGCTTCATTCACATAGTTGATGCCATACAATCTGAAGGCTCCCAACACCCTTCCGCCACACCCCAGGAGCCACTGCAGTCAAATCTTCCCCCCACCCCCCATCCCACAAGCCAAAGCTGGATCCCTAACCTACATGGCCCATCTCCTGCCCCACCCTCTCACACCCTATAACCATAGGGTTCTAATGCCTGATTTTAGTTTTTCTCACTTGAGTTAGATAAACTCAACATAATCCAATGTTCAAACCTGATGCTTTTCTGGTATCTATTGGCATGTTCCACATCTGTATTTACCAAAGCCATTTGGAGTTACGTACTGAATTAAATCACCAGGTGACAGTTTCAGAATACCAATGCAATTTCAGATTAGTTTTATATTGTTATATTGTCAGATATGAAAATTAATTTGCAGAGTTTTTTTGATTTGATTTATTGTCACATATTGTTATACAGTGAAAAGTGTTGTTGCGTGCTTTATAGATAAAGCATACCATTCATAGAGTAGAGAAGGAAAGAAGAGAGTGAAGAATATAGTGTTACAGTCATAGCTCTAGTGTAGAGAAAGATCAGCTTAATGTGGTCCATTCAAAAGTCTGATGGCACCAGGGAAGAAACTGTTCTTGAATTGGTTGATACATGTCCTCAGACCTTTGTACCTTTTCCCTAATGGAAGAAAGTGGAAGAGAGTACGTTCGGGGTGCGTGCTGTCCTTAATTATACTGGCTGATTTTCTGAAGCAGTGGGAAGTGTAGACAATGGGTAGGAAGCTGGTTTGAGTGATGGATTAGGCTTCGTTCATAACTTTTTGTAGTTTTTTGCGGTCTAGGACAGAGTAGGAGTTGTACCAAGCTGTGATACAACCGGAAAGAATGCTTTTTATGGTGCATCTGTAAAAATTGATGAGAGTCATAGCAGACATGCCAGATTTCCTTAGTCTTCTGAGAAAATAGAAGTGTTGGTGGATTTTTTTATCTGTAGCGTCAACATGGAGGGACCAGGACAGTTGTTGGTGATCTGGACACCTGAAAACCTGAATCTCTCGACCATTTCTATCTCAGCCCCATTGATATAGACAGGGACATGTGTATTATGTATTTTTTGTGAAGCAATGGTTCCAGAGATGTGAGAGATATTAGAACATGTTTTTCTCAGAGTGCTTGGAAATTGTTCGAGGTTTGTAATTGAAAATGTGTTGCAGGCGCAAAATCCCTTCAAGCTAGCGTTCAGGGGAAATAAATCCCTGTTGTAAAGTTTTTGCAACATCACAACTATTTGAAAGATTAATCTGTTAATGTTCTGTGTGGCATTTTTCAATATTGAAGACAATAAAAATATTTTTTAAAAAGCAAGTTTGGCACTATGGGAGGGTATTCATGTTTATATGCATGATCAATGCCTATAGATTAGTCACAATCTTATTCAAGATTGGGAGGGGTAAAACAACCAGATTCCTTTCCTTCTTGTTACATCATTATATTGATAGAAGTGTATAAGTGTAGATTTTGCGGGCGATCTTGAACACACAGGAATGACGGCGGGTACTCAAGATGCTCAAAATCATGATCTCTGATTTTTGCCGCACTTCGCTGGTGATGTAATCAGGTTCACACCCAGACCAGGAGTGAACCTGATTTTAATACATTATAATAAATTCAAATATAATTAAAGACTCCACTTGCCATATATCCCCCTTTAGACATATTTTCAAAGCTTGTCAACATGGCGTCATGCAGGTGAGGTTTACAGCAGGTAGAACCAGACGTGAACCTGTCAACAGAATCCACCCTACAGCATAAAGGTCAGTATATCCTGGGGAGAAAGACATGGCCAGACAGTGGTCTGGTACTGCCAGGTTGCACATCTGGCAGTGCCAACCTGTATCAGGAATCAGTCCTGGGACACACCCTTCTTCGAGCCTCATGGGGGGTTGGGAGCAGACTCATTTATTTGTGGTGGTGGGCATTGAAGTAGATGTGGGAGCTGGGGATGCTGGCATTGACTGGGGGTGCGTGCATGGGGTCTGATGCTAGTGATAGTGGAAAGAGAGTGAAGGCATTGACTCTTTGGAGGGGATGGCAAGTCCGATATCAGTGGTCTTCGGGGGCGGGGGGGGGGGAATGGGATGGCAGGAGCTGGCATTGCCTGTTTGTGTGTTTATAGAGGAGAATGGGGGAGGTGGGGGCGGTTCAGGGTGGAGGAGAGGAGCCACTCTAATCATGGCTGGTAGAGGGGTGGGGTAGCTTAGACCCTCTGTGGTGGGGGGGGGTGATTATTTTTGCTCTGGTCAGGGTGCTCTTTAAAAAGTGTCTCAGTGCAGTTGTGTTTGGCCCTGCCCCTCAACATGACAATGTGAAACACGCCCCTTTTGTTTTTTTTGACAAAGTATCGGAAGATCTAGAGAGAAAACCAGCCTGTTTCTCTGGTGAGAAACACACCAGTTTTCAGTCAGAACTCTGACACTGGTAAAATTCTGCCCATTATGAGGGCTTCATTTGGTTTAATTGTTTTGCTGCACAGTGTTAATGGCACGGAAATACTTATTATCCAAGCTTATGCTTACAGGGAGTTGCTGTGAAAGGTATTAAATGCTGCCACCTGCAGAATTACATTACAGCCTCAGTTATTAAGCTGATGAGAGAACTATAGAAAATCAAATGCAAAAACCTGGGGGAGAGACAAAATGGTTCATTCCTTCTGGATGATTCAAACTGGGCTGCACTGGCTTTCTGAAATAGATTGTCACCAGTTACCACGGTAATACAAATGACAATAGGGAATAATTTGATTTAAGGTTGGGTTCACATATTTAAAAAGTACTGGAACAACTTATTAAAATCAGGTGAAGGAAATGATGAGTGAAATTAAAATAGCATACCATTTAATATTTAATTAGAATGTGTATAACTGTGAAATCTAAACAGATGGCAAAGGTTTAAAAATGTGAATATAATTCATTTGCAATAAAAGACTGAAACATTCATCTCAGTATGTTAAAAAGTAAAATTTCATGTGTATTGGTTATTTTAAAACCATTGGTATTGGTTCCTTCAAACAGTAGCTTCCATTCTTTTATTAAATCAAACCCTATTTTAAATTGGCATTTATCAATCCTGCTGAAGTGAATTATTTAGATGACTTCTTGGGATTTCCTCTGGAAAGTTAAGTACTTTGTTAGGATATTTTCTGTCTGCAGAAGATAGGCAGCAGTGTTGAGTCTTCGAGAGTTATGGTAAATTGCTACTGCATTGCAGTATCAATCCAGCTGGTGCCTACCGCAGTCCCTTGGAAAGGCAGGAAGGTTTTTTTTCTCACTGATGAGGTGGCGAAGCTAGTCAATTAAAGCTTGCAACTCAACAGCCTATGCTAAAGAAAACTATTTATTGATTGTAATTTAATTAGATCAATTGATGGAAATCTTTAGAAGTCCACGTTGTGCAGTTGGAAGCTTTTTTAATTGTTGGTTGCTTTTACACTTTGCTTATCTTCACTGATTTTCTTCTTAACAGTGCCAGACTGTGTTATTAGTAACTGCAGAAAAACAGCTTTGCGATAAAGAAATTTGGACAAATGTATTTGGTGAAACTAGCCTGTTTTTATTCTTCAAAATTATTTCAGTCTGCTCTCAATGTGCCAGTGGTGTAAATTATTTAATTAACTCTTCAAATGCCAATACTCATTTTTTTTAAAGAAATATATATCACTGTTCAGATTTACTAGATTCATTTATCTCAAAATTCACACATGTAAGATTATATTTTCAGGCTCATTGCACCTGTGAATATAAGTTCAGCCAACTTTTTGTTCAGTATAACTCAATGTACTGATGCAATTTCTGACAGAATGAATCATGTCAGGGCATATCATTTTATTCTGTGAACATCTTTATGACTTTTATATCTCAAACCTTTTCCAAATTTACACTGTTCAATATAATGCATTTTAGTATCAAAGTTGTAGATATTTAAATGAAAAAAGAGTTTACATTCCATAGATGACATTGTTTTTTATTCATTTGGGGGATATGAGTGTCGCTGGCTGGCCATCATTTATTGCCCATCTGAAGTTGCCCAAGGGCAGTTGACAGTCAACCACATTGCTGTGGCTCTGGACTCACATATAGGCTAGACCAAGTATGGACAGCAGATTTCCCTCCTAAAAGATATTAGTGAACCAAATTAGTCTTTCCGACAATTGACAATGGTTTCATAATTATCAGAAGATTCTTAATTCCAGATATTTGTAAGTCTGGAGATTTAAATATAAATTGATGTTATAGTTGTCACATTTATCTAATGAATAGCTATAAAAGCTTGTCTTGCCCATCATAGAAGTAAAGGTGAAAATCTCCTTTGTTTAAACAAATAATAATGAAGGATAAACCCAGCCAGATGACAAAGCTGAATTCCTGCACACCATGGGCTGGATTTTCAATCTGGGGTCAGGAAGTGGAAATGGGAAATTGTCCTGCATCCTGCTTTGTAGAGTGCATTTTGAGCATGATTTTCAAATCTTCAGTTAATTTAAAGATCAGGAGCATGATTTTCAAATCTTCAGTTAATTTAAAGATCAGGAGCATGATTGTCATTGCTCAAGGATTGCAACAAGTCTTCCAATTCTTAGGGACTAATGGGATGCTCAGCTGCACTGAGTGATCTACAGCCCCACCGGACAAGGTGGGAGCTACCTAGCTAAAGGTGGAGATTGTGAGAGACAAACAAAGGTAAGTTTATTTTTAGATTTCTAAAAATCACAATTGCCGAGCCATGACATTGAAGGGCATCTTCTCCACTGGGTGGGCAAGGCTTGCAGCTGTGGCTCTAGCATGAGGCGTTAGTCTCCCCTTGAATCCTGAAACCACCATATTGTCCTGCATGGGCTTTCCAGATTTGCGACAGGGTATTTCAGTCAATGTGGGTACAGTGTGTTAAGAGGTCCTGTAATTAACAATAATTGGCCTTAATTGGCAGTCTGCTGCTTCCTGGTAGGTAATTGATTCGACCATTAGCCATCCTCATTCAAAATTACTCAAGATTGGCAGGGAACTGGCATGGAAATCAGTGGCATCAAATTGAATGCCTGCCCACCTCCAATCTGGTCTGTGAGCTAATTTGAAAATATAGCCCGTGTTGCAGACTAATCCCGGGAGAGGCTTTAAACTGTCTTATCATTTTGACAGGCAGAGAGATAAATGGCAAGGAGGGGGAAATAAAATTAAATAATTCAGTTCCAAACGTATTCAAATTCTATGTATTCATATCTTAATAAAACTGCAATTTGTTAAGAATTTAGCTTCCCCCTGTGAATCATTATCTATTACAAGAAATAATTTAGGATATTCCTACAATTTTTGGCAGTTCAAATATTCATAAAAGAATATTCCTCTTTATAATTTTCTTAATGATCCTCAAGAGAAAAAGGCCTTTCTTGCCCTCGATGGCCTGTGGTTGTGTGCTTGAAGTTATTGTTCAGAATTACTTTGTATTCAGCTGTTCAATTGCAATCTGAAGTCCTTCTAAATGAAATTCCTTGTCTTATGCATAGGAAAACATCTGGCCTACGCTCTATGCTTCCTTACAACATAACTGAGATCAGTATTCCAGTGTGTTTGGTATCATGGGCTGAAACGTCTTGTGCACTGTAGTAACTGAGTTATCCTCACTGTTTACAACAAAATACACTGTTTCTTGTACGTGCTGATCAGCCAGTGTGCCAAATGCTAACTCCTGGAAGATAGCACAATCTCAGCAATTAAACTATTTTAATAAGTGTGTTGATACCAAATCAGAAACATTGAAGATCACATCTAGTTTGAGATCATGGTTAAGTTGAAGCACCACCTTTCAGGTTGTAAAAGCAAATGTATTTCTCCTAAATAGTTTCTGCTTTAGCATAGTGGTGAGCAATCATCTTGAACATAGCTAAAGTAGAAAAACATTCCGATAGACGGAGAAGGCAACCTAAGAGTCCTGGACAGATTTTTGGCTGTACAGGTTAATTCTGCAGAGTAGAATTAGAGCAGGGTGGACCAGAAGGAAATGGTGAAGAAAGATGCCATGACTCTGTATGTTTATAATTTTGTCACTAAACCGCACTTACACAAGAAACTCAGGCTATAAAATCAATAAAACAAACAACCCCCTTCAATCATACCCCTACAATTTCCACATGCCTCATCCATGCTAAATCATACCATCTCATGTCCCCCATTCACCCATGGACCCGCATAGCCTCCATGACAGCCTATGGCACTTCCATACCCATTCAGCCAGTAAACCCACTGTGCAGAACCACTAAACCTTATAGTAACAACAGCATGTGTAAAAAAAAAATTGAAACATTGCTTTCACTAGAGCCCTATAAAGGTGTCAATCATCCAGATTATTTAAGGTATCAGTAGCAGAACTTGAAACCTCCTTAATCGGAACATAGGAATAGTGGCCATTCAGTCCGTCAAGCTCACTCCGCCATTCAATATGATCATGGCTGATTGGGCACTTCAATGCCTTTTCCACACATTATCCCCATAGCACTTTTGCACCTTGTCTGAATAAACATTGTGCAATTGAAAGCATAAGTGAGAGAGAAAGAGCAGTCCATCAAGTATTTTTCACTGGGGCACAACTATTTGAACAGAATAAAAGATGAGGAGCTATCAGGATGAGCATAGGTTAAGTATATATCATGATTGTTGCACTAGTTTTTGGGTGCTAAAAAAAATCTGCCCTCACAGACATTTTTGCAATTATTTAATAAAGGAAGACAAAACACATATTTAATAAAGGAAGACAAACCATATTTTGGAGAATTGATAATTTTAGTTTTCCAACAACACTTTTCAATTAGTTGCTCAGTAGTACAGAACTTGTGTATTGCTGAAAAAAGAGACATTTCAAAGTTTTTCATCTTGGACTCATCAGAACACTTTGTCCCAGCAGTTGTTCACATCGGACAAGGTAGAGACCACAACCAATCAGCCTGTGCATGTGAAAAGCATCACATGGGGCCCGATTTCACCAACAAGTTGCACCTGTTTTCGGGCGCAAAAACTTGGTAAAGTCAGGCATGAGGCAAGTGTCCACCTCCGGAACCATCCCCCCTTTACCAAACGCCTAAAGTGGCCACATTCAGGACCATGCCCGAAATGGGTGCGATGGCAATGTAAATGCATTTGCATACATTTAAGTTTGGGCTGGATGCCCAAACTTACTGGCATTTCCCCCTTTATCACCGTGTTTGTCCGTCCACATTCGGTCTGAAACAGACATGGTCCGCAAAGGTCCAATTCAGGTGCTGCACCTTCTGAGGAGGCAAGTTTAGAGTTTCCAGTGGCTCACTGGTGGCCAGGGGGTGGGGGGGATCGTGGGAGAGAGGATGGTAGGTCAGGTGGCTCTCTGGTGGGGGGGGGGGGAAGCGGGTCAGATGGCTCTCTAATGGTGGGAGACGAGGGAGGCAAGTCAGATGGCACTGGTGGGGGGAAAAGAGATGGGTCAGATGGCTTTCTAGTAAGAGGGGGAGAGAGGCGTGTCAGATGGCTTTCTGGTGGGGAGATGGGTCAGATCACTCTCTGGTGGGGGGTGGGGGGGGCAGGGAGGGAGCCAGATCAGATGGCTCTTGGGGGTGGGGGAGGGGCAGGAGGCAGGGACGGTCGCTGCCACTCTATGTGTGATCAGTGGGGGGGGTAGGGGGGCAGGTGGCCGCAGATTGGTCTGTCTAGCGGGGGATGGTGTGACAAGGGGGACAGTTATGTTATGGGGGTGGGGCAGTGTCTGTGGGGGTGGGGGGGAAACATTATCGGGCCTGGGAGTGACGTGGCCGGGGAATGTTTTTCTATTTTCTTTACTGCACAGGAGCAGTTGAAGGCTCTGATCGAAGCAGCAGCATTTTGGGTGTGATAAGCCCCACCTGTAGGCTTCTGCAGCTTGATTCAGATTCACTGCTTTTTCTTCAGGCAGAATGCATATGGGAGTGACTAAGAACAGTCTAAAAGCCAGATCTGAAACACTCCCAGATTTAGCACTTGGAATCAAAATGGTAAAATAGGATCCACAGTATCTAACTTTAGACGTGATTCCACGATTGGACAACATTTGCTAAATAATCCTCATTATACTGCCAAGCAATTTAAGATTGCCAATAGGACTCACAATATGGCACTTTTGCATGTACTGGAAGCTACATATATTAGTACAATGGACTTGTTCCTTATAGACAGAATGAACATGTACACACATTGCGCCCGTTTCACCTAAACACATTAAGTGACAGGCATTGGCTGACTCATTCCTCAGGGCAATGCCTTGATCAGAGTGTAACTGCCTAGTTTAAATTTTAAACACTGCTTGGCAGTTAACTGTCTGTCAGCTGGTGCATTCTCCAAAGCAATGCTTCTACCAATCAGAGTCTACTTGCCAATGCCAATCAGCATTTTCTTCTTAGGCAGTATAAGTCAGTATTCTTGCAAAATGTTTTGACGAGTGCAAGGCAAAAATCTTTGACGTCTCTTGTTTTAACATTCCTTTTTAGCTAAAGTATTGATATTCTGTGCAGTAAACATAGCTAGTTCTTCCTCACTTATTTGAGGATATATTCAAAAGACAAGGAAACAACGCTGGCATTTTACTGGGTTTCCAAGGGACCAGCTGAAAGAAGAAAATGACTGCCAAGTTGACTGATTTGACAGCGCAGGCTGCAGTTTGCAATGTGTTTTAAAAGCCAAATGGCTATATTAATACTTGTTCTATAAACTCACATCAAATCAATGTTATCCAAAAGCTGACTCTGAATGAATAGAAGATTCAGGAAAGCAGTGTGTTACCTTTCAGGTTAGCCCAGGTCAAAGGCTTTGGTTCACAAATCTTATGGAAAATCACCAAAACCTAATGTGGGGCTGTTTCTTTTTTAAACCCTATCATTGGCACATTTAACTCTTCTGCTTCGTATTTTTGTAATTATTCTGTTTCCCATTCACATTGTTTTATGCCAATGGCTGAGATAATGGATAGACTTCGTGTGCCCAAGCTGCTATCAATGCCCTCAGCAGCCAGCTTCCAGAAAATTCTGGAGTTCAGAAAGGCACAACTTTCTTCTCTGACTTTCAATTTTGAAAATCATTCTGGCAAAAATTGAAAGGAAGACTGGTTGGTACATTTTACTTTAATACACCTTGTCCAAGTTGAAAGTAGTGTACAATTTTCATTTTGGGGTACACCTGAAAATATCTCCCAAGGAGTTAATTACAGAATAATCATTGGAATGATTCACTTTACCTGGAAAAACTTTGTTACTTGCAAAGTGGAGCAGTGAAGTTCCTGTCATATATTTTTCATTATTAATCTTTGTCATTTTCTCAATATATACAATAAATATAATAAATAGTAACTGTTCCAGTTTGTATTTTATCTAGTTATTAAGTTGGGGGGTGGGGGAGCGTGATTCACGATCAACTCTTGTCCTGTTCCATTGAGGTAGGCAACGTGCAAACTTTGTGCATACCTCCTCATTTCCATGAATGTAATGTACAGCTGTGCTGCTGGCTGATTCTGTGCCAAACAGAGTATACAGAATGTGTGTGGCTTGCATAAGTTCTTAAAAGGCCCTGGTTGTTAGGAACTTTTTGCTGACTGTCTCTTCAGAAATTGGTCATAAGGAGAAGCACCCTGAAAGGGAAGAGAGAGGGCTGCCAGTTTCAGCTCCCCTACTTGATCCCACCGATGGATTGATTTTCCTTTTCCATTTATTTAGGGAGGCTTTCAGAGTGTTCTTGTAGTATTTCCTTTGCCCTCCTAATGATCATTTGTTATTGTGGAATTCAGAGTAGAGCATTTGTTTTGGGCATATGGACAATGTGCCCACCCATTGCATCTGGTAAATCATGACCAGTGCCTTGATATTGAGGATATTGGCCTGGGACAGAACATTCACATTGGTACACCTATCCTGCAGTGGGCTTGCAGGATTTTATGGAGGCAATGTTGGTAATATCTCTCCAGGGATTTGAGGTGTCTGCTGTATGTTGTTCATGTTTCCGATGCATACAGGAGGGTGGGAACCATGGCTGCTTTGTATAGCATGAGCTTGGTGGTGGATTTGAAGGTTTTGAAAATTCTGTTCCTTAGGCATCCATAGACTGCACTGGGTGCATTGGAGTCGATACTGGATTTCATTATCAATGTCTGCCCGCACCAAGGGAATGCTCCCAAGGTACAGGAAATGATCCTCATTGTCCAGGGGCATGCTGTGGATGTTGAGGGTCGGGATGGGGTGGGTGTGCAGTTTTGTATGGCAGGAGTGAGCTGGTAAAGAACCTTTGTTTTCTGGATGTTTAGTTCTGAGGCCCATTCTCTCAAATGCCTCAGTAAATGCATTGACGATGGTTTATAGCTCAGCCTCTGAGTGTGCACACACACTGGCTTCATCTGTGTACTGCAGTTCAGTGACAGAAGTTGGGTAGTATTGGAGGCATTGGAGGTTGTACAGATTCCCACTTGTCCAGTAGATTACCTCCATTCCAGCAGAAAGCATCAAGGTGGAGGTGAAGTGTTGCTGTGTGGAAGATGGAGAAGATCATTAGTGCGATGATGCAGCCCTGTTTGAGCCCAGTTTGCACTCGTACTGGGTCTGTGATGGTTCTGTTGATAAAGATTGCGGCTTGTGTGTCATTGCAGAGCAGACTGAGAATGGTGATGAATTTTTGCAGGCAACTGACTTTGAGGAGAATGTTCCACAATCCCTCACAGTCGACAAAGTTGAAGGCCTTTGTGAGATTGAAAAAGATCATGTACATATGTTGATGCTGCTCCCTACACTTTTCCTGGATTTGTCATGCACTGAAGATCATGTCCATTGTACCTTTTGATGGGCGTAAGATGCACTGAGACTCAGGGAGGAGTTCTTCAGCCACTGGGAGGAGGATTCCGGGAATGACCTTTAATGTGGTTGAGAGAACTCTAATTCCATCAGACCTGTCTCCTTTTTTGAAGATGGTCACAATTAAACTGTCTCTGTGATGCTTCCTTCCTTCCAGGTAAAGGTGATGAGGTTGTGAATTTTTGTCAAGCGTGCCTCTCTGCTCCATTTTAATACTTCAGCGGGAATTCCATCTGCAATCTGTTGTTTTTCAGCTGTTGGATGGCTTTTTCAAACTCATGACAAGCTGGATTTGCGGTGAGATGGCGGCGTGTTGCAGGATGGTGTCAAGGGCACTTGTACTGAAGGCGTGTCTTGCTTGAGGAGGTCCTTGAAGTGCTCTGTCCAGTGAGAGTTGACTACCTCTCTGTCTTTGATGAACGCCTCTCTGTTTTTGCTTCTCAGTGGAATGGGTCGCTGGGTACTCTGACCACAAGTAGTTTTAATTGTGCTGAAGAAACCATGCACTTCCTGTTTGTTGGCGAGTTGCTGAGCCTCTTGCACTCTTTCCACCCACCATCTGTTTTTCATTGCACTTCGTTCTTCAGTTACCTGTAGGCTTGTTTCTTCTCACTCGAATTTTGCAAGAACTGCCAGTTCAGGAACACCTTGTGTTTGCGCTCAGGATCATGGATCTCCTGATCGTTTAACAAATTAATCTTGGTGTTTCCTGGTTGAGAGCCCAAGCATCTCTTCATAGTGGTTGACTGTTTTTAACTTTTAAAGCAGACGAGGTGCTGTGGCACTCAGTGGCATTGGCTTGTTGGTCATTGACAGATTAGTTGTGAGGCGCCAGTTGAGTAGGTTTTTCTTCTCAGGGTCTTTGAGTTTAGCAACATTGAGGGGGTGATTTTCCCCCCTCACCGTGCCTGCTGCAGATTGTGTCAATCCCAAAAAATAGCAGAAAGTATTGGTTTTGCACTCGGCGCCAATTGGTTTGCAATCATTCCGTCCCTTTCTACTGCCGCAAACTGAATCACACCCAGAAAGGGCACGAGGCTGATTAACATATTTAAAATAACATTTAAATATGCATAGCCTGTTTGACACTGGAGTCCCCCTGATTCCAGGACCTTCTGATCTTTGGGCATGGCACAAGATCGGCTAGAATCACAACTGATCTCCACGTGCAGAAACCAGGCATAATGGCCATGCCTGGGGCTTGAAGGCTGTTGAAGCCCCTGGATGGTCAGATATATGGCTGGGCAATGCCCATCTGGCAGTGCCTGTGTCCACATAGTGCACTGGCAGTACCCATAAGCACTGACCACCCCACTGACCTTCACTCAGTTCCTCATTATCATGTGGGAGGACCTCCTGCTCCCGTCCTGAGGAGAGAGACCTTTTCTGGATCGCTGGAGGAGGATCCTCTGGGAGGCCTCACTGAATCATGTGGGAAATTATTTGGTTCTTTCAGGTGCCATTGAGAACCTGAACAATACAAAACACCTGGCCTGCAGTGAGTGACTGCCTGTCTGGGTGCTGCTTAAATATGGTGCCTGTGAGATGACAGTAGGGCAGATAAATCCGTGTCCGCCCCACCACAAGATTTGATGAGCTCCTCACTGATGCATGACTAATGTGCCGAAAAGTGGAAGATCGTGAGGTTCATCCTATCCAATGACCAGCAGGAATCATGTCAGCTTACCCACCCACCACAATACTTACTCTAGAATGCCTAAATTTCACATAGGGGTGGCCCTAGCTACTGATACTTTTATGTCTTCCACAGGATACCTGAGTGAGAGGACCCTTACCAGGCCACTGGCAGGACCACCAGGGCTACAGTTAGCCTAGGAATGGGAAGATTTTTCTTGACCCTTTGCAATCAGGACTTTTCCCAACCCCCCAGCCAGCCTTCTTGTCCTACTGTAGCAACATCCCCACCTCACTTCCCAGCCCACCCGTGATTAACAAGGGCGAAAGGTTATCGTTGGTAGGCAGGAATGTGGGGTCGAGGTTACAATCAGGTTATCCATGAAATCTTTGTATGACAGAGCAGACTTGAGGGGCCCAGTGGCCTACTCATGCTTCTAATTTATATGTTATATTAAATACCACCCTTCCTGTTGCATACTTGTCTTCTAGTGACTGATTATTGCAATACGTTTTGCCCTCAACCTGAGAGAAGCTATCCACTGTTGCAAATCACAGATCTCTCCCATTCTGGTTCTTAGTGTGCATTGTGAAGGGAATATAATGGTTTGGTCCAGCTCAGAAGGCATTGTTGACCTGCTTGTTGCAGCCAAATTGGGAATTGTATATGATGCCCCATGCAGCAGGTTTGAAGGAGCCTTTGCAGAAAACAATATGAGTAGAAGTGACTTTCAGCACATGATGCTGCAAAGGGTGCATGGAACAGCAACAGACTTTCTGACGAAGCACAACCTCTTTATGCCCTGATCTTAAGAGATATCCAAATCTGCTCTGAGCAGCTCTTCTTGCCTTCGAACGGTTCTTTGAACAGAACTATTTGCTATATTTCTGGCAGTTGAAGCTGCTACTGATCCTTTTCCTCCAAATGGTTTGTTCTTCCAAAAGAATGAACCAAAAATCATCTGTGATCAGCAGTGAGTGTTTAATGAGAATAAATAAGGGAGACAAAATAGCTAATTCAGGATAGATTTGTAAAAGTCTGACTAATCTAGATTTTTTTTGGAATCACTAGCAAGGGGGACAGGGCAGTTTCTATTTCTGTTGTCTGTATGGGTTTCCAAATTGCTTTTGATATGTTCCACACAAGAGGTAATTGGCAAAAATGCATGGAATTTGAGATAGCTTTGTGACGTTAATTAGTAATTGATTGTGAGACAGGAGATTACGGGTGGTGATCACAGAGAAGGGGGGGTGTGGTTCATGTCCATGGGGGTGATGGGAGAGGGCAGTGTCCATAGCCAGGTGGGGAGTGACAGATTTTCCAGTATACAGTGTACATTGGTGCCCCTAGTGCTCAGCAACCAGCTTCCTGTTGAGCTGTATCTCAATGCTTCTCCCTTCCTCCACCTCCCGCTACTGCCAAGATTCATATAATGGTCTTTATTGCACAGAGTGCCAGAAATTACCACCATTTAGCCCTCTGGAAAAACAAGCGCGAAAACGTCCCATTTTCTCACCCATTTTACACTTAGAATTATTCTGAGAAAATTCCACCCATTAAGTGCAATAGATAGGAACATAAAAGCATATAAACAGACTGGACAATATTCACTATGGGTTTCAGGGCCCCAATGCCAGAATGGAGATCCCAAGTTGAATGGAAGTGGGGCTTCCAAAGGCCTCCTAATTAACTGCCAATGAGTTTGCCATTCAATTGAGGACAGTGGGTAAGTGATGTAAATGAAGCCAACCAATTAGAGGGCCAGCAGTTCAAGAGCCTTGACAGCCCCACAGGAGAGGTGGTGATACTGAGGCAGATCAATGATTGAGAGGGTACCTAAATATGGTGGCACCCTTAAGACGTTACATTTTAAATTAAAAAATCAGAACGGTCAGCAGGAAGGTTTCTTTGGATGGTACATTAGGGGCACGATGGTAATCTTCCCTCCTGCAACTCCCTCTTTGGACAATGGAGACTCCAGCAACAATGGTCCCTTGGGCTATCACAGGGAGGGCATATCCATGAAGCTGGCAGCCATGATTGTGGCAGGGAATCTCATTGCCTGAGAAACTGCTGGCAGCACAGGAAAATTCACTTAATAAGCCTCTATTTAAATAGGCTGGAGATAGGCAACAGATCCACAGCCATTTTCACCATTTGGAAACAACCTGATGGAGGGACGACATCAAGAAGCTTCTTTCCTGGCACTTCCCTAGCCTGACACCCCAAGGCCAGGAATATTCTAACCACTAAGTGAACGTAGCAAACTATAGCATTTGAGTTCAATGAAAAATATCTATTTTAGAACTTGGAATTTGGAATACTTTCTTACTTGTAGGATAATAGAAACTTCAAGAAGCAAATGATTTAAGTGTCTGTGTGTTGGAATCACTAAATGTTAGAATTCAGGTACATAAATAGATCCCACAAACAGCAGACTAAATAAAATATCAAATGCTTTTGCTGATTTTCATCGAGGTAATTGTTGGTTAACACTATCTTTTTTTCTTTCTATCGGGCAGTCATGCAATTTTCATCCAGCTGAGAAGGCTGTTCAATACCTTATTGAAAAGGCAGCAGGAGCAAAATTGAACTCAATAGTACCAATCAAAAGCCAGCCCTTCTCCAGTACTGGCAGTGCCATCAGGATGTGGGTATGCCGGCGTTGGACTGGCGTAAACACAGTAAAAAGTCTGACAACACCAGGTTTTAGTCCAACCTATTTATTTGATAATATACTCACAAGCTTTCGAGGGACACCCTCTTCGTCAGGTGAATGGAGAGTTCTGGCCAGAACTCTCCATTCACCTGACGAAGAGGGTGTCCCTCGAAAGCTTGTGAGTATATTATCAAATAAATAGGTTGGACTAAAACCTGGTGTTGTCAGACTTTTTACAGTGCCATCAGGGGCAGTGGCTACTACCAGTAACATACTGGGGCCTCCACTAGGGATCATTGGGGCGGAATGGGGGTTGTGGGGAGCGGGTTGTCGGTGACATGGGGTGAGGGAGATGGTTGCAAGGACAGGAAGGTGACTTTCATTGTGCCTGACCTTCCTGATGCTGGACCCCTCTACTGAGAGCAATGAAGGAGGGACTGATCAGCTGCTGGCAAATGATTTACTAGGCAGCTTTCTGGTGGCACTAGAAACTGATACAAATTTTGTTTAATCCTTGAGCCTCTGTTAAATACAATTGGGCTCAGAGATAATTGCATTTAAGTGGCTCATTAAAGAGCCTATTTGCATAAATGTTTGTAGATATGTTTCCTGCAATACTATCCAATCTTGTCCCACCTTCTAGCTCTTGGTCTGTAGCCCTGTAGATTACACCACCGTGAGTGCATGGAAGATTTTTATTGTAATTAGGGTTTCAGTCTCTATCAGTGCTTCAGGCAGTTAAGCTCTTGCCCTAAAACAATTTCTGGAACTAGATTCGATGGGCCAAATGCCTTTTTTTGTGCTGTAAATGACTCTTGGATTTTCACTCACAAGGCAGGTGTGAAGAGTCAGAAAATCTTTCTGCTTACTGAAGCCAGCTGAAGAAAAGCTGCCCTGAATAACAGGATCTTTGTTTCAGGGGCAGGTGCATGATGGAGTCAAGCTTGTCACTGCCGGAAACAGATTGAAGACAGTCACAGAGGCTGCCAAGTGCCAAGGTGGGATGTTTAAAACACCCGCCTTGTTGCTCTATGACTTTGTCCCAGATGTGTGGTTAAATTTTAATCCTTCTAGCTCTCATCCCCTCTAGCCCCTCATTCCCACCTGTTCCCCATGCCAACTAATGCCTCCACCATCTCCTGGTTACCCCATACCCTCCATGCCAATCAATATCTCTCCACTATAAACTGAGTGGCTTCTCATACTGTCCATGCAAACTTATGTCCCTGCATTTAGCTTCATGAGCCTCTATGCGAAATTACCAACTCATGCCAGCCCATGTCTGTCAAGCAACACTGCCCATTGCCCTTATACTGTCCATAACAACTCACTCAGTATCCGACATGGGTAGTCCTCAAAAGCCATGCTGAGATGAAAAAACAACATTCTAAGTATCAATCACAGACTCCACTATATAAAAAAAATTCCATTGATAAAAGCCAATTCAATGCAGTTTAAATCTCTGCAAGTGCTTAATTCATTATAAAAACAAACATTTGCATTCATGACCACACATCAATGAAAGCTAATCCATTAATAACCTCTTGGAACTGTCAATCAAACTATGAATTTACAGCACTCTACTGTGATAATGATAGGTTGTGGAAGCAGTCAAGCAGCAATAATAATATAATTATAGCTCTTTGAGTTACGTCAACATACAGACATTGAACTCCAATTTCAGCATTTTCAGCATAGAGTCACCACTGGCTTTTTTTGCCTCAAAGCTTGAAGGACAGGGGATTTAAATAAACTGACATTTTGACAGTTTCACAGACCTTATCCATCTTATGAGTATTTATATCTAAAGAAAATCATAAGTCACACTGCAGGATAAGGCCCTTGCTCCGGTGAAAACTGAGAACTTAGTTCAAATGGCCCTGCTAAGTTTGGGATTCCCCCATGTGTGAATTATGTCCTACTTCCCAGTGAAAATAGGAACTGTCAGAAATGGGGCAGGACTTCTGGATCCAAGGTCTTGGCTATATTTTAGATAAGGCAGAGTTTCCACAATTCCACAAAAATCTAGGTCATTACTTTATAACTACCCCTTTTCTTGTTGAACTTGTTTCTCTTGAATACATTTTAAGAATTCTGTGCCCAAGAACCCTTTTACAATGAACTTATCGCACACAATATCAAAGTAGTGGAAATTTCTTATTACCAACCTTTATGCACTTTTCAGCAATTTGACCACAAATTTACTTTTCTATCTCCTCTGACTGTTTGGGGGGCGGGGGAGGTGGTGAGGTGGGGGTGGTCAATAGTATACCACTAGCAGCGTGAAAGCACATTTTCTGCTCCTCAATTTGACCCGCTTGTCTTCATTTGATGCCATTTCCAGCACGTAACACCTTCTCAAAGCTGTGATTGTTTCTTTAACTAGTATTTCACCCCCATTCCTTTTTTTAATTCCACCTCAATTCCATCTGAAGACCCTGTAACTCACAACGTTGAGCTGCCATTTCTATCCTTCTTTCCGTCATCATGACAATGGCTAAAATATCATATTCCCACATATCAAAGTATGTCTTCAGATTATCTGTCTTATTCAATAGACTCTTTGCACTGAATTATATACCATTAATTGCTGAACAGTTCTTTTATCTTTGATTTTTCAAGCTTCCACACTCGCTTATTAAATTTCTGCATCCTGTTTCTTGTTTTGCTTTTCTTATTTCTGAATCAATGCTCAGGTTCCCAACCTCGCCACCAAGCTACTTTCAATGTATGCGAATGGCACTCACAAACCTCCCCACCACGATATTGGCTCTGCCCCTATTGCGAAGCAACCACATCCTGCTTGTAAAGGTCCCATTTTTCTCCTGGGATTAGTGTCCCAGTATTCTAAAGCCCTTCCTCGTCATAATTTCTCCATCTCTCCAGCATTCAGTGGCATAGTTCTATACTCAGTAACATTTGGCATGTGAGTAATCTGGAAATTATTACTTTTGAGGTGCTACTTTTTCACTTTGTTTTCTAGCTCCCGGAAATCTGTCTGCCGGATGTCATCCCTCTTTTTAATTAATTAATTGGTACCAATTAAGATCATGTCTTTTGGCTGTTTCCCTCCTCACTCAGTACTTACTGCATCATTTACTGACATCCTTGTGCTAGGGAAGTAACAAACTGTCCTAAAGTCACTCTTGCTAGTGTACAAAAATGCTTCTTTGCTTGGCTAAGCCACCCATAGTATTATGGCTCTGACTGTATTTCCCAGAGGACCGATCACTTGAGAACCCTGCATTACCTTTGTGGTCCTGCTTGGCTGCTTGATGGTCATCGTTTTTCTTTGCCTGTGCACTCTTACGTTGCTGCATGACCACATCCAGAAATATGCTATTCACGTAGTCTATCAGTCTCATGGATGCACCTCAGTGATGCTAATTGTTACTCAAACACTGAAACCCATATCTTTACCTCCTACAGTTGATAAGGGGAAGGCCATTTCAGATTCAGATGAGGAGGAATTTCTTCACTCAGAGGGTGATGTATCTTAGGAACTCTCTACTCTAGAAGACTGTGCAAGCTTAATCATTGAACATTTTCATGACAGAAGTCGATAGATTTCTGGATAATGGAATTAAGGAATATAAAAAGTTAAAGCTGTTATCACAAGTAGGCTTACATTCATACTGAAATGAAGTTACTCTGAAAATCCCCTAGTCACCACATTCCTGTGCTTGTTCGGGTACGCTAAGGGAGAATTTAATATGGCCAATGCACCTAACTAGTACGTTTTTTGGGCTGTGGGAGGAAACCCATGCAGACACAGAGAGAACGTGCAAACTCCACACAGACAATGACCCAAGCCGGGAATTGAACCCAGGTCCCTGGCGCTATGAAGCAGCAGTGCTAACCACTGTGCCAAAATGGCATTGATGTAGATGATTAACCATGATTTGTTTGAATGGTGCAGCAGGTTTGATGGGCTAAATGGCCTACTTCTACTCTTGTTTCCTGTGTTCCTATGTTCCCACAACACCCCCTGTGTATTTGTCTGTCGACATGACTAGTGTCCTGGAGTTCTGAAGTGGCTACTGGCATGCCTGGCTGGCACTTGGTATCAGTCTTCTTTTCACTTTGCTGATTAGTGAGTGAGCACATCCAATAACAACAATGGTATCAATTAATCCCATTACTTTCTCCTCACCTTGCCTCACTTGAGAAAGGTCATCAGTTATCTGAGTCCATAGCAAGTTAGATGGAAGCCTAATACCAATATTGTAGCTATCTGAACATTTATTGCATGCCTAGAATTACAATGTGGATGATGCTGAAATTGTCATGCCAAGTTGAGAGGCTTTGCATCTCTTGACTGAATTCAGTGCAGAAACTGTATGGCATATTCCCAAACACAGAAACAAAATCTTACAAAGAAATGAAGAATTACATAGGACTGCAATGAACGAAGAGTAAATACAATCACAAAATCTTTACAAGCTATACGTTCAGCTCAATTGATAACACTTTTGCTTCAAGTCAGAAAGCTATTTACTTAAGTCCTGCTCCAGAACTTGAACACATAAATCAGGGCTCATACTCAACTAAGGGAATACTGCACTGTTGGAGGTGCCATCTTTCAGATGAGACATCACACCGGGCCCCATGTGCCTTCTCAGGTGAACATAAAATATTTCATGGTCCTGTTTTAAAGAAGAGGAAGATGAAAAATTATACGTGGTGTCCTGGTCAATATTTATTGAATAGTGAACATCACAAGGGAAGCAGATTGTCTGATTATTCTCACAAAGGAGCTTGTTGTATTCACTTTGGCTGTCACGATTTCTACATTACAACAGTGTTACACTTCAGATAGTACATTAATGGCAGTAAACTGCTGTGGAACATTCTGTGGTTCAGGGCCAGAATTGAACCTGGGTCCCTGGCCACCAAGCTGGATAAGAACATAAGAAATAGGAGCAGGAATAGGCCATCCAGCCCCTCGAGCCTGTCCTGCCATTCAATAAGATCATGGCTGATCTGATAGTGGTTCAGTTCCACTTAGCCGCCTGCTCCCCAGAACCCTTAATTCACTTATTGATCAGGAATCTATCTACCTGTAACTTAATCACATTTAACGAGGTAGCCTCCACTGCTTCAATGGGCAGAGAATTCCAAAGATTCACTACCCTCTGAGAGAAGTTCCTCCTCAACTCTGTTCTAAATTGACTCCCCCTTATTTTGAGGCTGTGCTCTCTAGTTCTTGTTTCCTTTCTAAGGGGAAATAATCTCTCTGCCTCTACCCTGTCTAGCCCTTTCATTATCTTATATGTCTCTATAAGATCCCCCCTCGGCCTTCTAAACTCCAACGAGTACAGGCCCAATCTACTTAATCTCTCCTCGTAAACTAATCCCTTCATCTCTGGAATCAACCTGGTGAACCTTCTCTGCACTCCCTCCAAGGCCAATATATCTTTTTGCAAATAAGGGGACCAAAATTGCACATAGTACTCTAGTTGTGACCTCACCAGTACCTTGTACACTTGCAACAAGATCTCCCTGCTTTTATAGTCCATCCCCCTCATGATAAAGGCCAACATTCCATTTGTCTTCTTGATCACCTGCTGCACCTGCAAACTAAGTTTTTGCGATTCATGCACAAGGACCCCCAGGTTCCTCTGCACAGTAGCATGTTGTAATTTTTCACCATTTAAGTAACAGTCCATTTTACTATTATTCCTTCCAAAGTGGATAAGCTCACACTTGCCAATGTTATACTCCATCTGCCAGATCCTCGTCCACTCACTTAGCTGCTGGATGGATGAGTCAAGAATGTTTCCTTAAAAATGGAGTGATTATACAGTAATTTCAAAGGGGAGAGAGATGATGTCTAAGGAAAGGGCATCACTGACAATGGAGCTGGTATGGAATGCTTTCTCCCTGAATCCCATACTGAATGCTATTGTTCTGTCTCTAGTTTCATCCATCTCCCATTGCCCACTATCTGCACTAGAACTCAGCCTCCTCAGTCATTAGAACCTCACCAACCTTCTAACTTTAAAACCTTCTAAAGATCCATCTCTGGATTACAGCAATGTTTTTATGTCACACTAGCTCATTCATGTTAGACATAAGAGTGCAATTTTCAGTTTATAGCTAACATAGATCTGCTTATATAAACTTGCTTTTGCATTTGAGTGTTGAGTGGAAAAAATACAAATGGTAAATGTATAGAATGGCACAGTTATGTAGAGTTGTCTGATTAGAAAATATTTTTGCTGATGTTGCATTTCATTGCATTACAGATGATCAAGAAAAACACCAAAAATATATCATCCAAACCTCAGATTAAAACGAATGTTTTACAACAATTGCATTAATATGAATGGAACAGCCAATATCTTTGAGGTCTGGCTGTGCCAGTAGTATAATGATTTCATCTGGATAGCTATCTGAGGGAGACCAATAATTTATGTAAGCTATTGTACTTAGACTCTTTCCAAAATTTGAGTCTATCATTCTTCTGAATTATCAGAAAATATCACTGTAATTTTCATGTTTTTTAAAGTAAAAGCACTATGTCTAGTTAGAGTTTAATTTGGGCAAGTGACAACAGCAGTTTAGAGCACTTTTGTGGGGGGTAAGGGAGGAAAATAATTGCAATGTTTGATTTTTATTTGATTTATTATTGTTCCATATATTAACATACAGTGAAAAATTCTGTTTCATGCACGCTATACAGACAAAACAAACTGTTCATAGAGAAGGAAACACGAGACTACAGAATGTAGTGTTAGTCATAGCTAGGGTGTAGAGAAAGATCAACTTAATGCAAGTTAAGTCTATTCTAAAGCCTGACAACAGCAGGAAAGAAGCTGTTTTTGAGTCAGTTGGTACATGACTTTTGTATTTTTTTCCTGATGGAAGGTGGTGGAAGAAATAATGTCCAGAGTGTGTGGGTGCTTTGTGGAGGCAGCAGGAAGTGTTGACAGAGTCAATGGATGGGAGGCTATATTCACGACCTTTTGTAGTTCCTTGCAGTCTTGAGCAGAGCAGGAGCCATATCGAGGTGTGATAAAGCCAAAAAGAATGCCTTCGATGATGCATCTGTAAAGGTTGGAGGGTCATGACTGATGTGCCAAATTTCCTTAGTCTTCTGAGAAAGTAGAGGTGTTGGTGAGCTATCTTAACGATCGTGTCGGCACATGGGAACCAGGATGGGTTGCTGGTGATCTGGACACTGAAAAACTTGAAGCTCTTGATCCTTTGTACTCCTTGATCCTTTGTACTTTGTCCCCGTTGATGTGGACAGAGGCATGTTCTCCGTTACACTTCCTGTAGCTGATGACAATCTCCTTCATTTTGTTGACATTGAGGGAGAGATTATTGTTGCTGTACCAATTCATCAGATTCTCTCATTTCCGTACTCTGTCTTGTCATTGCTTGAGATATGACCCACTATGGTGGTGTTGTCAGCAAACCTGAAAATTGAATTTGAGGAGAATTTGGCAACACAGTCATAGGTGTCTAAGGAGGGGCTTGAGAACACAGCCTTTTGAGGCACCGGTGTTGATGATAGATGTGGCAAAAACCTGCAATCTCAGAGAAACTCAGGAGTAATAGCTATATTTGGGTCTCAATAGTTTTATTGCTAGAATTTTAGACCACATAAATCTTGTATAATACAGCATTTTTCTAAATGCAAATAATTGAACTCTATTACTCATGTAAAGTGATAAGAGAACTGCTTTTTAGTATTGAAAATACATTATCAGTTCAATTATCTCTTCATACCTTACAAATTAACCAGACAATTCTTCCCACGTTATACTTATTATTTTGGTAGTTTGACCTAAATTAATTATTGTTGATGGAAACAAAGTGAAAAGTCCATACTAACAGTCCCTTCAAATTAGTGACCATATTCGTGAAAAATTCATAGAAAGCACGCACCCACATTTAACATTGATAACAGTTCACAAAGCAGCCTCACAAAATTAACCCAGTTTTCCAGTACTTTGAATTCCTGTCACATCGTCAGTAAACATTGCAACCTGTGACTCAAAAATCAAAGCTGACACTCCAGTGCAATACTAATAGAGTTGCAACCCCAGAGGTGCCATCTTCCATATAGGAAATTAAACCAGGGCTCTATGTGCACTCTCAGATGGACATAAAAGATCCCATAGCACTATTTCAAGGAAGAACACAGGAGTTATCTTTGGTGTCCTGGCCAGCATTCATCCCTCAACAAACATCACGAAAAAAATCTAATTGTTGCTACATTGTTGTTTGTGGGAGCTTGCTATACACAAATTGACAGCAGCATTTCCTATCTTGCAATAATGGTTACATTTCAAGAAGTGCTTAATTGGCTGTAAAGCACTTTGGGATACCCAGTGGGCATGAAGGGTGGGTACACAAGTGCAAGTCTTTATACTAGCTTTGTTTCAGCTCAGTTCTATCCCGTACTGTCCTCATCAGCCTCTTTTTTGAACAATGCAACAAGTAATGCCCAATTATTTATTTAATACTGGCATTTTGATGAATGGTTTGTGTTTACTTTTTTGATTTTAAATTTCTAAAGCATATGCTCATTGAATATTCAGTAATGGGTATTACTGTTACAATTGTTTTAAATATCATACAATTTTTATTCAATTGAGGTTGAATGAGGTGGAGGGCTCTTGTAAGCTGCAAAGAGACATTGATAGGATGCAGAGCTGGGCAGAAAAGTGGCAGATGGAGTTTAACACTGATAAGTGTGAGGTGATTCATTTTGGTAGGACAAACTTGAATGCAGACTACAGGGTCAATGGCAGGGTTCTGAGGAATGTGGAGGAACAGACAGATCTTGGAGTTCATATCCACAGATCTCTGAAGGTTGCCACTCAAGTGGATAGTCCCGTGAAGAAAGCTTATAGTGTGATAGCGTTTATTAACATGGGGTTTGAGTTTAAGAGCCATGGGGTTATGCTGCAACTATACTGGACGTTGGTGAGACCACATTTGGAATATTGTGTGCAGTTCTGGTCACCTCACTATAAGAAGGATGTGGAAGCATTGGAGAGAGTGCAGAGGAAATTTACCAGGATGCTGCCTGGTTTGGACGGTAGGTCTTATGAGGAAAGGGTGGGGGAGCTGGGGCTTTTCTCTTTGGAGCAGAGGAGGATGAGAAGCGACTTAATAAAGGTTTCTAAAGATGATGAGAGGGATAGATAGAGTGGACATGCAGAGACTACTTCTTCGGGTGGGTGTAGCTGTTGTTACTGGGGGCATAACTTTAAGGTTCATGGTGGGAGATACAGGAAGGATGTCCGACGTAGATTCTTTTCTCAGAGGGGTGGGGGTGTGGAATGCACTGCCTGCTGTGGTAGTGGAGTCGGACACTTTAGCAACTTTCAAGTGGTTATTGGATAGGTACATGAAGCACACCAGAATGATAGGGAGTGGGATAGCTTGATCTTGGTTTGGACGTAGCTCGGCACAACATCGAGGGCCAAAGGGCCTGTACTGTGCTGTACTGCTCTATGTTTCTATGTTTTATGTATCAGTACTATTGCTTGTAGGCTGAGGGCATATTACAACAGCAGCTTGATTTACATAATGCCATTAATATGATAAAATGTCCCAAGGTTCTTCACAATAATATAATCCAATTCGAAGTCAAAGGTGGAGATGGTAAGAAAGATGACCCAATGTTTGGTCAGTGAAGTGACTTTGGAGGAGAGGGAGGTGAATTCAGAGAAAATTTGGTGATTAAATTCCAAGGCATGGAGGTTTTTCAATTGTAGGCACAGCTATTAATGATGGGGTAAAGTCAGTGGGGGATGTTCATGAGGTCAGAGTCATAGGAACATAGGGATTGAGAGGTTAGTTACAGAAAAAGTGACATCATGAAGAGATTTAAACAAGATAAGAACTTCAAACTTGTGGCATTTAATTTAATACAGAACCAAAATATACCCCACAATGGATAAGAGGTGTACTTACTCAATAAAGCCATAATTGGTTAGAGTTGAACATAAAACTAAACTAAGAGAAAGATCTGTGTAGTTCCAAGCGACTGTGAGATATAAAGACAAGCATAGGAAGATAAAAAACATAGTCAGATCATTAAAAAATAAACTTGAAAGGCAAATCACGATAATAAAAATTGGCCCTACAATGCCCGTATTTTTGGCGTTACAGTTGCTGTTTTGCACCCAAATTGGCATCTGCCCCATGAATTGCTTGCATCAAGTTTCCTCCAGGCTGGCTCAGGAGACATTTTCAATATTTTGCACCATTGTGTAAGGGAGGTGAAGGACACACAGCATGGAAAGAGGGCAATGGATTGCCTTCTCCAAATACATCGCTTCATCATGGTGCAGGATGCCACTGACTGTCCACATATTACTTTGTGGGCACCATATCTAAATTCAGAAGTGTACTTAAATGCAAAATGTTCCACTCCCTCAATGTTGAGTTGGTGTGTGACCATGCTCAATGCATCATACGGTTCATGCCCACTATACAGGAAGTAGTTATGATTTCTTTATTTCTGCCTTCTGCCAGGAAGTGCCCACTGGGTGATGAGGGCTTTCTGCTGACCACTAGGCTCATGACTTCGATACACAACCTATTCACATGTGGGCTGCATGCATATACTGAAATATTATCGAGCAAACCAGGATGCTTAAAGAAAGCTTCCAGTGACTGGACCTTTTTGGAAGAGCTCTGCAGTACTCTTCAGACTGCATGTGATCTTATCATGTGATTTCAATCACAACATTGCTTGTGAAATTTGGCCTGTTGACATTTGTCTACTGTTTGAAAATGTGATTACATTTATCTTAGTTGAGTGTCTTGACATCACCAAGAACTGAATCAAATATTTCAGCTGTTCTGTGGAATACAAAAATTAGAGTGAGACAAGCTACAATGATTTATTAATCACAGCTAAGCTGATAGTAATAGCAACTGTTACTATCAAGAGAGAACCTTCTAATTATTTTACGATCCCTTGATTTCTCCCACATTGCCTGTTTTCTGTCACATCCCTACATTTATCCTCATGTTACTTCTCAGTGTTGCTGTCCTTTGCCATTATCTTAGCCCTATACACATTTGTCAATCATTTAATATGGTCCCCCCATCTCCTCCCTCCCGCGCACACAGGTGACTAATTTAGCTCAATCTCTTTTCAGGACTTTGGCAGGTGACTTAAGATGAGAAGAAAACAGAAATGCTGGAGGAACAAAGATTATTTGTTCAGCTTTAAGTTGCCACCTCCCTGCAAAAGGTTCTAGCCCTCTGAGATATCAGCTAGATCTTTCTTCCAGAGGTTCTATCCTGTGTTTTCTCTCTTGAATCTGCTGATTAAGATACACAGGCACCAAATTCCATTGTTTTCCTGAGTTGCAACAGCGGCAGTATCCGAGAGTAAAGCTGAATTCTGACGGTGGCATAGTGGTTAGCACTGCTGCCTTACAGTGCTAGGAATCTGGGTTCAATTCCCAGCTTGGGTCACTGTTTGTGTCGAGTTTGCATGTTCTCCCTGTGTCTGCGTGGGTTTCCTCTGGGTGCTCTGGTTTCCTCTCATGATCCAAAGACGTGTGGGTTAGGTTGATTGGCCCTGTTAAAATTGACTCTCGTGTCAGAGGGATTAGCTAGTGTAAAATATGTGGTGTTACGGGAATAGGGCCTGGGTGGGATTGTGGTTGGTGCAGACTTGATGGGCCGAATGGCCTTCTGCACTGTCGGCATTCAATGATTCCCTGAAAACCCATGAGCTTTTGCAACCCTAATTGTGGACTTGTTGTTTGGATGATGAATGTGTAAAGATGATACTCTAATACAAAGTGATAATTTAGTACAAAATAAATGAAGCTCACAGCATCAACATAAGATAACGTGGAAATCACGGCTCCTGTATCTACCAATAGATCTTTCTGTATCTACTATGTTTGATTGTTTTCTGCATAATTTGAGGTGAAATGGCAGGATGGCTTGGAACAATTTGAATGGGTGATGGAGCAGAGTCGGGAAAAAGGTGAGTAGAGATAGGCTTATCTTTAAATTTGGTCATGGCAATAGTCCCGCAGGAGAACAACACTAATATTTTATGAATGTCCTCAAAGCATCCCTGAAGAGGTTATACATGCCTTCTGACTCATGGGAGACCCTGGTACGTGGCTGATCAAAATGGTGATGATTCATTCAGAAAAGCACCAAACATAGAGATGCTTTCTTCCAGAATATGCAGAGATGAGGTCAAGGCATTGGAAAAAGTATACGGTCCTCCTAACAGCCCATCTACCCAACTCAAACATTAACTCTTGGGGGACAGTCTGCAAATCTCGCATTGAGCTTTACAACTCCATTTCAGAACCCATCGCCCTGGGGTGTAAGCAAGTCATCCTTGATCCTGAGGGACTATGTAAGAAGATGATCTTTAACACACTGACAGTCCTTCTCTGGTGTGTCTAGTGTCACAGTACAGTTGCACCAGCGTGCAATAACACTTCAATATCAAATCTCTGATGAAGAATACACAATTCCCACAGGAGTTCAGCAATTTTGCAGATAAATTAAATCATATATTTGCCAATTTGTTTATGATTTTACAAGTTAGCTACATTACAAATTGCATTTCTCCTTGTATGTAGTCAGCCGGCCAGAAGGAAAAAAGGTTTTGGTTGAATAAATTGTTAAAAGATATCTTTTCTTCTACCATATATTTACAGATTGAATTTTGGTTGATTACAGATGATTTTTAAAAATAAGCTAAGCTGTAAAAAAAGAATTGAAGCAAAGCAAGTCTGAGGCAAATGTACTGAACTGCAATAGTAGAATGAGATTTCAGTTTTGGAATGGATTTATTTTGGGTTAAGTGTTCTGATAATAAAGGAACACTTTTTCTAATTTGATGGACACTAAATCAAAAAGCAAAATTTTAATTTAGTTTTGATGCAGTGTCCTTATCTGTTGTTATTGACATAACAAATGGATCTGCCTGCTCCTTTATAACTATCTTTTTGAAGGACCATCACTATTACCCCTGCAATTTTTTTTCCAAAATCATTCCTTGGTTTTCTTATTTTATTGCTGATTCTTTAATCACCCTTCTTCTTCTTGCAGTTCTCCACCCACAATGCCTCCTTCAAGAAACAGAATAGTGTTCCTAATCATTCTTGTAGACCACAGTTACTTCACCTCAGAATAATCCTTTTGAGAGTCAGGAATACTTGCTTTGTAATCCAGCAATCATCATCATCATCTTTAATAGGTTCCACTGTTCGTCTGTCATTTTATTCACTAATAATTTGTCCCATCATCCAGCAGCTAATTCCTCCTCAATCCTTTTGAACTTGGAATTGCTAAAATTGAAACTTTTACTTCATGACCCACCTTTCTCTCATTCAAACTCAACAGTAAATTAATTCATATTATGGCTAATATTCCCAAGACCATATTTTACTTCAAGATTGCTAACTATTTTAGGCTGCTTATTCATATCTAAGTTGAGCATTGCCTGCTCCCTGAGGGGGTTGAATTTTTCCTGTTTTAGAAAAATATCTTGAAAGCACTCAATGGCTGGAATTTTACCGACCCGCCTGCCTCGGGAATCAGAGCAGGCGAGGGGCAGAGCTTGGAAAGTCCATTGACCTCTGGCAGGACTTTATGGTTTCAGGACGAGCGATGCCATAAAACCCTGTCCAGTAAATTTCTTCTGTATCTTAATTCCCTTTCAATCTGCATGCATTAATAGTTCCTATATTTTCTTGACCCTAAAAATCCAGCAATGAGTTTAATTCATCCTGTGGGAACCTGTTAATCTTGTTGGGTATTCTTATCAGGGCTGGAGCTGCTCACCTTCAGTGCCATTGGGTCTTTCCAGGATTCTGAGTTCCCTGGTGACTCTTTCAGCCTTATTGTTGTGATGCAACAACCCCGTATGTGTTAATATCTCTGTCCCCATTATTTGGGATAGAGTTTGGGCCTGTCTGCTGAGCAGGCAAAGTCAAGACTGCCATTTTTCCATTGTGGATTCATAAATAGGTAGACTTTCTGAATCATAATTGGAATATAGAATTTTTTTTTCCTGAATAGTGAGAGTCATTTGCCAAGTAAACAGCTCTAGAGCATTTACCGATCATCGTGCCTCTATGCAACATTCTTAAAAATCACTTACTTTTCTTAGGGCTTGAAATTTTGGAACAGAGGTACTGCAGCTCTGGAATTGACTGATCATGGGCTGAATTTTCCATGGGCTGTCATTTCCAGCTTGCAAATCCTGCCAGTCCCAGCCACATGAGCTGGATCACAATCTTTTTTCCCCCCTACATGAAAAGCATTGCACCAAAGATGCAAAGCATCACCCATGGCCCAGGGGTGATCAGAGCACTTCAATCAAGCTGCATTTAAATGGTTCCACAGCACTCACTCTCATTCAAGCCAGGAGGATATCAGCTAGAAGACCAGCTCCCAGATTCTCAGAGGCACCTCACTCGATTACTGGATGCCATGGAGGAAAGGCAGACCACAATTTACCACCACCCCCACCCTGACACTCACCAGAAACTCTCCCTGCTTGGGCACAGTGCCCACCATGCCAGTTGGCCTCAACCTCTGACCTGCCAGGTGTCTGGCTCATATAACCAAATTTGTGTTTCTGCAGGAGAAGATCACCCACAACCACCACGAGCACAAGCGAACTAAGGATCTTGACTTATTTTAAGAAGAGGACCTTGGAGCTGGCAGGGGAGGAACGGGAGTGGATCTGCACTTGGAGCGAGGTGGGCTTCAACAGAAAAGTGAGGAGCCACTGCATCTTCATCCAGATGACCTGTGTCAAATAGTTTTTGTCGTCTAAATGTTTGACTAGGCCATGGAATGAAACAACGCCCCTTGCCTTGCAGGAGCATCAACCAATGAATCTTGGCCATCAAACAGCAGTGCCCTCCCCAGCCACATTTGCCAACACCTCAGAATATCTGAGAAGAACACAGATGAAACATAGCAACTTTCACCCATATCATCCACCATTGCAGAGACCAGTGTTTTGGTAGGTGAACTTAGCAGATCGACTTCTGGATCACTATTGATGAGCGCTGCACAAACTCTGATGCACATCAGGTGGAGGCAGGAATGTCCCAGGGATCAAACAGTCAGAGATAAACTGGATTCCAGGGCAAAGCTGTGCCCAAGGCGGATACCATGACTCTGAACACAATCATCCCTCTTCAGCTGGAGGTGCAAAGGCAGAGTCAGGAAAACCAAGAGGGTCGTCCTGCAACTGCAAGGCCAAATGGAGCCCCCCCCCCCCCTCACCGCCAAAGCCTTCACACACTTTGTGAAGTGACATGGTGGCACAGTGGTTAGCACTGCTGCTTCAAAGTGTCAAGGACCCGGGTTTGCTTCCTGGCTTGGGTCACTGTCTGTACAAAGACTGCACATTATCCCATATCTGCATGAGTTTGCTCTGGGTGCTCCGGTTTCCTCCCACAGTCCGAAAGACGTGCTGGTTAGGTGCATTGGTTATGCTAGATGTTGTCAGCCTTATGTGGCATCCAAGCCAACACTGCAAAGACTGGAGCAAGACAATAGAGCCATGACTGGCAAACTCCAAGATATGGCTTAGTCCCTGAGGACTGTGGGTGAAGGCCTCCAGGACTGGCAGTAGCAGATGATCTTGAGGCTTCTGGAGCTTACTCCAGCTGCCCATCCATTCCATGGAGTAACCCAAGGGCCCACATGCCCAGAGTGAAGAGGAAGCACTGGAGCAAATCCCTAGGCCTTCTGCCCAAAGGACCCTGAGAGTGAACAGCCCTTCTGAAACCCCCCGCTTCCTACTACTGATGCATCATGGGTCAGCAGGCAGAACAGGTGATATGGCAATATCAGTGCTGCCTGAAAGTAGGCCAGGGTCCTGGCCCTCTAGAGGACATATCAGGCAACTGGGTGTGGAAGGCAGCAGGCCACCTATACTTTTGATCTGCATCCTGCAAATACACTGAGGCGTAATGGGAAGACTCACAAGAGTAAGGAGTTGTAGGGGCACACAGTGCATATGGATGAGATGAAGCACAGATGATTGGGGATCATAATAAAATGTCACAATTGCACTTGTAACTTTATTAAGAAGTCTTGTTGTTCACAACCTTAAGGCCTTTACTATCTCTGACCCCCGTCCCACTGGTTTAGGGCTTCACCCTCACAGGACTGCAAAGTAAGAAACAAATCAAAAGTCACATACATCCGAGAAGGACGTTTGCATGAATCATTGAAACCTAGGCTTTCGCCCCTAATGCTATGGGACAAAGGGATGTATGCCTGAACTTATCTCACATGAGCTGGGGAGTCAGCATGCTGGCAGCAGACATAAGTAAAAGCTGTGTAGCATCAGAGATTTTCACACCGCGAGTTGTCATCAACCTCCTGCACTGACAGCATAGGCACGCTTATGGATAACATAGGCCCAGCACCCTGATCAGATGGTTTTGTTGCGGACTGCCACCCTTGGTCATGGAGGGGGTCACCAGGGCCTTGCAGGGTGGCAGAAGGGTTATTTTTGAGCTGTCAGACAATATGATGGTCCTAGTGTGCGAACTGAGAAGTGGGAGGGCAGTCCTAGTCCTCCTACCCATGTAATCCCTCACCCCTGACTGGCCTTCATCTTCCAGCTCCTCTTCACCCTCTCCTTCTATTCCCTCCTGAACCTCTTCAGAGATGTTCCAGTCCTCCTGATCTTCGTCATTGAGATGTTGCCCTGCTGCTACACTAAATTACATAGGGCACAGCAGACAGCGATAATGCTGGAGACCCTCTGGGGACAGTATTGCAGGGCCCATCAGACCTATCAAAGCAACAGAAGCGCATTTTCCCTAACCCTAATGCAATGTGTCGCTCAATCATGGACCAGGTGGCACTGTGAGCCTCATTTTAACAGAACACAGTCTCAGGCTTCCGCACAGACATCATCAGCCAAGGCCTCAGCCCTTGTCCCCAATGAACCATCACCGCAGCTTGGGCTGACCTTCAACTATCCCAGGGATTTGAGTGCCCCAGGACAGAACTATCATGTGCGCATCCTGGAAAACATGCACACACGTGCATGACCTTCATCTGGTGGTCACATACCTGCAGCACATGAAGGAAATGGACCTCCTTTCTATAATAAATGGGACTTCCTGATGGCTTCCTGCACCTGTGGCAGACCTGCAATGGAAATGAATCCTGCAGCAAGCATTGTTCATAATCAGGATGTGTCATTCTAAGGTCTCATGTCTTTGCACTTCACTCTAAGCAGCCACTGTGTCATTTCTAAATGCTTGTCCAATGCCGTCCCGACCCAACCTCCCCAGTACCCTTGAACCAGCCTTCCTCTATAGCTGCCCAGTCAGTATTGTCCCCATATACACCCTGGTACAAGGTGGCGAAGGCTTCTTACCTCTTTCCTCTGAGGTCATAGCGCTGGGTTCCTACTTTTAAAAAGCAGTAGTGATTCACACCAGCACAACATCATGCTGTTGGGTGGGGATTTAAATTTAAATGGCATTAGTGGGCCTGAGACTGAAGACTCCAGGCCCGTTAGCCTCCCCCCACCCCTGCCAGGTGTATTTCACTCCAGCAGGGATTACACTAATTCCCAGCTTGTGGGGAGCAAGCAGCCTGACATTGCTGGAGTGAAGGGGGGCAGTTGAGTGGTGGAGGATGCCCCAAGGCATTGGCACTTTGGTAGTGCCAGCTTGGGCCTCCTGGCACTGACCAAGGAGCAAAGTGCCAATGTCTGGGGCACCTCAGCACTGCCCATTGGGCATTGAGACAGGCCTAATGGGGGCATGGGCATCCTGTTGCCACTCTACAGTTGGGGTCAGCAGGGGAGGGAGGTCACCGATTGGGTCATGGCTGCAGGGGGTGGTGGGACTGCCAGTGATGGGGGAGGTGGGGTGGAGTAGCAGGCAGAGCAGGAGATCGGGGCTGCTGGTGGGGGAGGAGGAGGGGTTAATGCTAGCCCTGGGCATGTCTGGGAGGCCAGAGATTGGGCCATGGGAAGGGGGAGAAAGAGGTTGCATGGCCAGTGATATGGCATTCGCGGGGCTGGATGGTGATTGAAATGGCCAGCAGTTGTGCATGTGCCAATCGTGGTGCTAAGATTGGTGCGTTGACTCGCTCAGCGCCATGCTGCCAGCTTCCTGGGAACGAATAGGCTTTGCCTCCTGATTTTAACATGAATCATATTAGTGCACTTCTAGTACACAGACTGTGGGAGATTTGTTTCTGAACTTCCATTGGAAAAAAATGTGATTTACGCCAATTTTCATGCAAATTTGACACTTCGGAATTTTTTTAGGAGAATCACTCCCATAGAACCCCCAAGAGTCCAGGGCATATAGACAGCAGAACACAGATCTTACTGCTGAAATCCCTCCACATCCTCAGCAAAATCATCTCATTGTGATCCCAAGTCTCATTGAGGCCCACTCATTGGTAAGTTGCAGTGGCAAGCTGATCAGCATTCTCTTGATTGTCTTCAGAATCCCCTTCAGATTCTACATCTGAAGATGCAGGCCAGTCAGCTAGATCCTCTTGTGCTAGGGCTTCTCCCCACTGGAGCACAACTTTGTGAAAGGGGCAGCATACCAGAGCAATCAGGGAGACCTGAGCTGAACTTGCTCCAGACCTCAGAAGCTCATTTTGGGCAGACATTGATCTGCTCAGTGGTGGCCTGGGTGACTCATGGCTCTCATTGTACATAATGCACAACCTCTCGCAGATTTCTTAGAGGGGTCATCAGCCCAACCCTTCGGCGAGTAGCCCTTATCGCCAAGGATCCATCCTGCCAATAGCAGTGCTAGAGAAAAAACTGTGGCACCTGTGCATGCCTCAGGATGTAGACATTGGTATACTTCCCAGGCTACTGCAGACAGACCTGCATGATACCCTGCTGATCATCACATACAATTCATACGTTCAGGGAGTGAAACCCCTCGTAGTTCATAAAAATACTCCTGACTGACTAGAGGAGTCCTTAATGGCCATATGTTTGCAGTCTGTGACTCCCTGCACTTTCAGAAGTTCCACTTTGCAACCAAACCCTCTAGCTTTCTCAGCTTGATTAACCTCATCAATTGTCTGTTGATGAAGCCATCTGTTTTCTTCAAAACAAAAAGACATCCCTCAATACTATGATGGAAATCCTCTGGGGTCTGTATTACAGAGCCCCACCACATCTATCAAAGCAGTAGAAGTGCATTTTCCCTATCCCTAACACAATGTGCTGTTCAATCATGGACCAGGTGGCACTGTGAGCCTTGTCATAGCGGGACACTCTCAGGCCTCCACACAGACATCATCAGCCAAGACTTCAGCCCTTATCCCGAATGAATCATCCCCACAGCCTGGGTGACCTTCAAGTGATGTGCTGCCATCTGTGAAATGCCACACAGATCTCCAGCTGCAACCTGGACGGTGCACAAAGCAAGGTTATGTTCAACTTCAGAGTTACAAACCACCTTTGCAGTTTGAATTTAACTCCCCACCAACATCTCACACAGAAACATTACTGTCTCCCAGGAGAGGTGCAGTTGACAAAGAAACCAGTGTTCCAACAGGTGCAAGTAGGTTAGCTCCTGCCTGTAAGCTCTTACCATAAGGCAAAATCTTCTCCTTAGACAGATTTGGTGACAATGGTCTCTGCAGCCTCTTGACCTTTGAACTGCCTTATGTGACTGGTCAGCAGAGCAAACCTCTCCCCAGCCAGCTGCCCACCTCCCCATTCTTCTCACAAGAAGAGCCTCCTTCAGATTACACAATGTCCATGGCACATTGACAAGATTTCCTAGTTGTACCCTTCGCTTTCAATGGCTCTAGGCTCCTAGGCCTCTTATTTCCTTTCAGAGCCTACTTTGTAATTGCTCCCTTCTAAACATTGGCCAAGAACCAAAATTTTAAACTACTCACCTGTCACAGCATGATTAGCTGTTGTCACAACTTTCTCAGAATGGGTCCCTTTTGTAGGGCCTATGTTCCATCCAAACTTACCTGCCTACAGTCACTTCCCCTGTTTGTCCCATACAATAGCATAGGTCACATAAAATTCTGGTCAATTGGCTCCTTAATTGTATTAATCATCCTTTAATTCCCAATTTTCAGAAGATGGATAGGCTTCCGACTTCAGACTCTATTCACATTCTGCATCATTGCAGACAGGTGGCATGATGTCAGGTTGTCTACCCAATGTATGACATCCAATTTTAAGTAGGCATGGGGTGTCTCCATAAAATCCAGCTTTCTGAGTTCATTATGCCAATGAATAAGCTTTGTAAATACTACAAAACAGATATAACAATTATAATAACAGAAAATTACTTGGAACTTTAATTTAAAACCAGTCCAGATCATCTGAATGCAGATACTTATAAAATATCTTTGAATTCCTGTAATGGTTACCACAGTAACATATTTTCAAAATGAGCATTGATGACCTTTACAATATTGCTCCTAAAAACAACATGGGACAGAAAATCAACTTGACACAAGTCTCCTGGTGGCTTCATTTTCTTAGGCTATTTCCTCACGAGTTCAAATGATACTGCAGTTGTTTATGTTAAGTCCCCATTTAAGTGCTGAATGTCAAAAGCTTTTGATATTGAAATTCAATGCACAGTGAAATGCATGGTTTAATTTCATGCTCCTTAAGGGTAGCCCATTAAGTAAATATGCTTCTTTGGACTTACTTGGGTTTAAAACCTAAAACAAGAAATGCAATTAATTTTAGAAACTCACAATTCCCTGTGCTGAATTGGGTTGGTTCTGTTTTATTCCATGCATTAAAATTGTCTCCATGATATATTTTTAGATTGTGATCAAACAGCCCTATGAGGAGCAAGACATTGCTAGCGTCTCACTCTAAATTCAGCAGACAGGTTGATTTTCTTCTTCATGTTCTCAGAAGTAATGTTTTAAAGGTCACCAATATTTTCAAAATATTTTACCATGATAACTATTAAAGCGATTCAAAGATATTTTATAAATGTCTGAATTCAAATCATCTGGCAGTGTTTTAAATTAAAGTTCCAAGTAGTTTTCTGATGAAGATCACAATGATTTAGCACCCATTTAACATTAACAATTCTAAACAAATTTATTGCTATTTTTATTAATGTAATAAGCTTTAGAAGCAAAAGGTTATTGAACGCGGGGTAGAGTTTGTGCCAGTAGTGTCAATCAGCCAAACCAGTGCAAAAGATCAGAGAACTTTAAATGTATGAGTTGTGGCAAAACTATTCACAATACAGTTTCCATTGTCTTTTATATTGGTTTAACCAAATCTGTTCCCAGACTCAAAACTAGTTGAGGTCAACTTTGTAAGTTTATGACAATTGCACTAGTTAGGCAATGTTTTTCGAATTGTGTTTCATTTTCATAAGCATACAAGCAGAAGTTTGCATGTTCTTAACAGTTTTCACATATGAGAAGTACTTTATTTGCTGTGAAAATGAGTAGTGTATACCAGTGAAAGTGATTCATGGTTCTGTATATATTTTTAAAATCATTTTCAAATTACTCACATCTCGACCAGTCACTTATTAAAAAATGTTTGTGATTCACATGAGAAATGCAAGCTTTTTGGATTTGGAGGAACAAAATGTTTATATGCCGTATTTTAGCCGATGAGGCGGGAATGTTGAGTTGGGAAATTTCCCATTATGACAGACAATGTCACGCAGTATCTTCACTTCAGAGAGGTGAATCTGCCAAATCTGCAATGGAGATGGACAGATAGATAGGCCAGCGGGCTAGAATACCTGCCTCAAGTTACTGGGGCATCTGTCCAGTTTTAAAGATAAATGTCAGGCTCTCAAATCTTCACACCTCATACCTCTTCACCCCCCCTTCACTCTCCATGCCCACTCATTCTCCGTGCCCATACTTCCATGCCACCCCAAGTGCTCTAGATGTTCATACCACTTCCATACACTCCCATTCATCCTCCATAGCCGCTGACCCAATATGCACCCTGGGTTTTTAAGTGTTGTTGGAGCTGTACTCATCTTGCAAATGCAAAGTATTCCACCACATTTTTCTTCAATAATGATAAAATCTGACTCTTTCTTCCCCCACTCATCTCTTCAATTGGCTCTGTTGGCTCAGCACAGAGTAATTTTGCTGGAAGCTGGATTATCCCTGGTATAACCTCCATTTTCGATTAAGGTTTAATTATGCATCACCAGATCTGATTGGAATACCTCAAGTGATATCAGAACTCACTTTCATTTGCTCAGTCTGCCAGGATCACTCTAAAGAGAAATAATAACTTCCAGTTTCTTTTCCCTACTACCAACGATATTCTAAAGCCCCTCTTCCCTACTCCCTTCAACAATAAGTGTGAGGAGCTCATAGTCTTTATCAGCACTAAGATTGAAATCATTTCCTCAGTTGCCTCTGTTTCATCCTTAACCCCTTTTCAACCAAAACAACCATAAACTAACCATTCCACCAAGCTTACCCCATCCTAGTTTTTGTATTTCTTGAGTTTCTCATCTCATGTTCTCACTAAACCATGCTCTCACTAGCCCACCTCCTGCTCCCTCATTAAACTGCCAAGCACGACATTCCCTTCCTCGCCCTATGGTAACCGATGTTGGAAATAATTCACTCCACTCAGATACTGGCCATCCCCCTTCTAAATATTTTCATCATCAACTTATTTAAAAAAAAAATTCCTTGACTTTTCTACCTTTGCGAACTACTCCTCATCTCCAATTTCACTTTCGTCTCAAGTCCTTCAACTTGTAAAACAAATTTTTTAAGGGATGCTGGCATAGTTCAATTTTATTTCCCAATCCTAATTGTCCTTGAGAAGTTAGTGGTGAGCCATTTCCTTGAACTATTATAATTGTATGGTACAAGTAAACCCATAAACCCATGGTGTGTGACCTTGAAAGTATGGAGGTATATTTTCAAGTCAGGATGTTGTGTGACTTGGAAGGGAATTTGTGGGTTGTGATTTACCTATGCATCAGTTGTCTTTTTTAAGGGGGTAGAGATTGCAGGTTTGGAACATAGTGCTGAAGAAAGCTTGACAAGTTCCTGCAGTGCATCTTATAGATGGTACACACTGCTGGAAGAGTCCAGTTACGAGGGGGCAAGTTAAAAATGAGGGGTGGGAGGTTTGGGGGGGATGTGAAGAAAAACATTTATACCCAGAGGGTGGTGACGGTCTGGAATGCACTGCCTGGGAGAGTGAACATAAGAACATATGAAATAGGAGCAGGAGAAGGCCATCTAGCCCTTCGAGCCTGCCCCGCCATTCAATAAGATCAGGCCTGATCTGTCGTGTCTCAGTTCCACATTCCCGCCCTCTCCCCATAACCCTTAATCCCCTTGCCTATCAAAAACCTATCAACCCGCGTCTTAAATATATTTAGTGAGGTAGCCTCCTCCACTTCAATGGGCAGAGAATTCCAGAGATTCACCACCCTTTGAGTGAAGAAGTTCCTCCTCAACTCCGTTCTAAACCGCCCCCCCCACTTTATCTTGAGGCTGTGCCCTCTAGTCCTACTGTCCTTTCTGAGCAGGAAGAGCCTCTCCACCTCTATCCTATCCATCCCATTCATCATCTTATATGTCTCAATGAGATCTCCCCTCATTCTTCTAAACTCTAACGAGTACAAGCCTAGTTTATTCAGCCTCTCCTCATAGTTCAACCCCCTCAACTCCGTTATCAGTCTAGTGAACACAATGAAATATTAAAACTTCAAAGTCTTTTGCATTGTGGCATCCTGAATTTATCTTCCAAGTTTTCAGTGAAAATTACGTTACCTATGTATTAAAAGCAAAGTCGCTGCACATGACATTCGTAAACTAACTAGACAGCTTACAGATCTGTAAAAGATGTATTGTAATTTTCATCTATTTGAAATGTTCTCTTGGTTTTTGTTGCCACAGGTGAAGTCAGCATCTATCAGCTATGTATTTTGTTTTGTAATATCGCATTGTATCTATTGTTAAGTGACTACCACTGCTATCAAAACCATTACTTGGGTTTTAATCAATTTACCTTCTTTAATTCATCTTTCAAAGTGGTGGAGGCAGGATGCCTCACATCCTTTAAAAAGTACCTGGATGGATACTTAGCATGTCATAACATTCAAGGCCAATAGGCCAAATGTTGGCAAGTGAGATTAGGTGGGCAGGTCAGGACTTTTCATGTATCGATGCTGACTCAATGGGTTCAAGGGCCTCTTCTGCATTGTAGTATTCTGTAATTCTGTGATTTGCAGTTATCTAGCCTATGTGTGTGCCTGTACATGCAATGTATACTCTGTGCTCTGATGAAATTAGACCAGGACTTGAAAAGAGAAGCGCTGCATATGACTATTTCAACAACATTAAATATTATTTATCAAAAAATTTTATAGCCAGAATCAGGGGATAGATCCAGCTGTCAACTCCTCTGCCATCAGGCGCTCCTGATTGCCTCAGTGAATACCAGCAAAATCAGCCCAGACTATGAATCATATCTAGGAACATAGCCCAACTGTTTTTTTTATCAATGATCTTCCCTCTATAATAAGGTCAGGAGGGAACCTGTTCACAGACATTTTTACAATGTTCATACAGCTCCATTCACCACATTTTCAATAAACAACTTGTCTTCCAACCAACGCTACGGCTTATAAAAGATTTGCATTTATATAGTGCCTTTCATGACCACAGGCTGTCCCAAAGTGCTTTCTAGCCAACAAAGCACTTTTGAAGAGCATACTATTGTAATGTAGGAAACACAGCAGTCAATTTGTGCATATCGAGGTCCCACAAGATGTACGCTGATAATGACCCCATCAGCTATTTTTTATGATGTCAACTGAGAGATCAAAATTGACCAGACATCAGGGATAACCTTCTTCTTTGAAACAATACCATGGGATCTTCCACCTGAGAGAGTAGATGGGACCTCGGATTAACATCTTATCTGAAAAACAGCTCCTCTGGCAGTGCTGCAGTCCTCAGTGCTGCATTGCAATGTAAGTTTTTTTTTGCTCAAGTCCCTTGACTCAGTCTTAAACCCACAACTCCCTGACTCAGAGGTGAGATTGCTACCAACTGAGTCACAGCTGAAACCAAATCAAAATTCAGATTCTGGCTGACAAATTGCCATGAAATCTTACTTAACATAATCTTACTTAACAGGTAATGACTATTTTTAACAAGTGAAAATGTAGCCACCAGTACTGCCAACATCATCTATAACAGAACAATCCACTTGATTGTGCCTTTGCTACTGCACTAAATATCCATCCCCACTACCACCGTTGCTGCAGAGTGTACTATCTACAAGTTGTAGGTCACCATGTTTACATTAACAGCACTATACAGCCCCATCACCTCTACTACCAAGAATAGTAAGAGCAGCAATACCATGGGCACACCATCACCTCTAAGTACCCCTCAAAATCACACCATAACTTGGATAAATATCACTCACCATTTCTTCATTATCACCAGATTGAAATCCTGTAGCATTTCACAATCCCAGGGCGGCTAGGGGTAGGAAATAAATGATTCCTTGCCAGTGTCACTGGTTCCCATAAACAAATAAAGAAGAAACTTCCTGCATTGAGCAGTACATAGAACATAGAACACTACAGCACAAACAGGCCCTTCGGCCCACGAGTTGCGCCGATCACATCAACACCTACCAATCTATAGACCTATCTTTAACCCCCAATCCCATTAAATTCCATATACTCATCCAGAAGTCTTTTAAAAGACCCCAGCGAGTTCGCCTCCACCACCACTGACGACAGCCGATTCCATTCACTCACCACCCTCTGAGTGAAAAACTTACCCCTAACATCACTTCTGTACTTGCCTCCCCGCACCTTCAATCTGTGTCCTCTCGTAGCGACCATTTCAACCCGGGGAAATAGCCTCTGAGAATCCACCCTATCTATTCCACTCAACATTTTATAAACTTCTATCAGGTCGCCTCTCAACCTTCGTCTCTCCAGGGAAAAGAGTCCCAGCTCCCTCAACCTAACTTCATAAGGCATGCCTCCCAGTCCAGGCAACATCCTTGTAAATCTCCTCTGTACCCTTTCAATAGCTTCTACGTCCTTCCTATAGTGAGGCGACCAGAACTGTGCACAGTACTCCAAATGAGGCCTGACAAGGGTCTTATAAAGTTGCAGCATTACCTCCCGATTCCTAAACTCAATCCCTCAATTAATGAAGGCCAGTACACCATACGCCTTCTTGACCACATCCTCCACCTGCGAGGCCGATTTAAGAGTCCTGTGGACCTGGACCCCAAGATCCTTCTGCTCTTCAACACTACTAAGACTCCTGCCCTTGATAGTGTACTCGTTCATCCCATTGGTTCTGCCAAAATGGACGACTACACATTTATCCGCGTTGAAGTCCATCTGCCACTTCTCTGCCCAGTCCTGCATCCTATTTATGTCCTGCTGCAACTTTTGACATCCTTCCAGACCATCCACAACACCACTGACCTTCGTGTCATCAGCGAACTTACTTACCCATCCCTCCACTTCCTCATCTAGGTCATTTATGAAAATGACAAATAGCAAGGGTCCTAGAACAGATCCCTGGGGCACTCCACTGGTGACTGACCTCCATGCCGAAAAAGACCCATCCACAACCACTCTCTGCCTTCTGCAGGCAAAACTAACTAAATTAATGTCATTAACTAAACCACTGAGTCTACTTTTCAGGCAGCATAATATTACTAGTAAGCATTTTTAGTGGTACATAAAACATACTACAATAGTTTTAAAATGTTATAATCTGGATTTTGGACCATGCTTTAAAACTGACTAAAAAGGCTAATGTGGGGGAATCACATGGAGTGTGGGAATAGCTGTGTTTCCGTGAGTTCTGGCACTACTTATCTATTAATTCTTACATTTACACTGCACTTAAATATCTAATCCTGAAGTGCAAACTCCATACTAGTTCCTGGAGGATTTCTGGGGTGGAATTTTCCTGTCCCACCCGCCACAGGAATTGTAGCAGGTGGCAGGGGATGCAAAGGTCCGTTAACCTCGGGAGGGATTTTCTGGTCTTGGGGCGAGCACAGCCAGAAAATCCCACCCCTGGTTAAGTTCTGGGACAAAATGCTGAGTAAAGTTTTGAAATTCTTCAATGGAAAGAAGCAGTCAGAGGAGGTCGCGATTGAGTGGAGCTCTCAACATGCCGATTTGGTCAGTGAGTGGGCTTGGGACCAGGCGACACCGAAGGCATTGTAGATTATGACTGGCAATATGGTTAAAAGTTATAGACGCCAAACTCAGCTGCTTTGCATGGAATTTCAGTGCCCATATTGCCAAACTGCATAGTACTGATAAGAAGCGTGGTGAAGCGGAGGACAGAATCCTTACTGTTGCGAATGCAGTTTCCTCAGTTGATGCAAAGAACAAAGAACAAAATCAGCCTGGGAAACAGGCCCTTCGGCCCAACGAGCCCGTGCCGCCATCTCAACACCACCAGTCCACGTCTCTACCCATGACCCCTATCTAATGTTTTATGGCCATCCAGATTGAGGGAAACTGATTTAGGGACAATTTATTCCTGCCAATCAGCCTAACAGCACATCTTTGGGGTGTGGGAGGAAACCAGAGCACCCGCAGAAAACCCACGCAAGCACGGGGAGAATGCGCAAACTCCCACAGACACCGGCCCAAATCCATGTGTCTGCACAGCAATCAGCAATAGTCACTGAGCTGTCATCTTGCCCAGTATCTTGTCCAGTTTAGGCACACACTAACGACATGAAGCACTAGGCCAAACTTGAACAACCAAGAGCAGTCCCAGTACGACCCATTGCGTGTATGCCCCTCGTTGGACACGAGGTGGACCGACTTAAAACCTGTGAATGAAAAGAGGAAAAACATTATTATCATACTATACCCATTTACATTACCAGGGACGCCCCAATGCTAATGACCCTTATTTAAAAGGATCTCCTATATCCACCCATCTCCAACTCAGTCATGTGCCTGTCTAAGTTACTCTTAAAGGACTCTAGTGTGTTTGCCTTCACCACCTTACTTGGCAGAGCATTCCATACCCCCACTACCCTCTGTGTGAAAAACCTCCCTCTAATATCTGTGTTGTACCGCTCCCCCCTCACCTTAAGTCCATGGCCCCTTGTCCTACGTGTCTCTATTATAGGAAATAGCTTACCTCTGTTTACTCTATCTATACTCTTCATAATCTTATATACCTCTATTAGATCCCCCCTCAGTCGGCGTCTTTCAAGGGAAAAGAGCCCCAGTTTCTTCAATCTTTCCTCATACCCCAGTCCTTCCATACCAGGCAACATCCTGGTAAACCTCCTCTGCACTCTCTCCAGAGTCTCCACGTCCTTCCGGTAGTAAGGCAACCAGAATTGGACGCAGTACTCCAAATGCGGCCTAACCAACGTTCTGTACAACTGCAACATTAGACTCCAGCTCTTATATTCTATACCCCTTCCTATGAAGGCTAACATACCATAGGCTTTCTTCACCACACTCTCCACTTGCACTGCCACCTTCAAAGACTTGTGCACTTGCACCCCCAGGTCTCGCTGCGATTCTATACTCCTTACGGGCTTACCCCTAATCATATAACTTCCCCCTACATTATTCCGGCCAAAATGCATCACCTCACATTTATCCGGATTAAACTCCATTTGCCAAGTATCTGCCCAATCAACCAGCCTATCAATATCCCGCTGTATTGCCAGACACTGCTCCTCACTGCCCGCCAGTCCAGCCATCTTGGTGTCATCAGCAAATTTGCTGATCACACCACCTACTCCCTCTTCCAAATCATTTATATACACTACAAAGAGAAGAGGTCCCAGTACCGAGCCCTACGGCACACCACTAGTGACAGACCTCCAGCTAGAAAAAGACCCCTCCACTACTACCCTCTGACTCCTCTTTGCAAGCCAGTTCTCTACCCATCTAGATACCTGACCACATATCCCATGAGCTTTAATCTTCTGTACCAACCTACCATGAGGGACTTTGTCAAACGCCTTACTGAAATCCATATAGACGACATCAACGGCTCGTACTTCGTCGACCGTTTTTGTCACCTCCTCAAAGAATTCTACCAGATTCATAAGGCAAGACTTCCCCTTGACAAAGCCATGCTGCGTATCCTTAATCAGATCGCAATGCTCCAAGTGCGCATACATCCTATCCCTAAGAATCCTCTCCATCAACTTACCTACCACTGACGTTAAACTCACTGGCCTATAGATACCTGGGCTATCCCTCCTACCCTTTTTAAACAACGGTACCACGTTCGCTATCCTCCAGTCCTCTGGGACCTCACCCGTGTCCAAAGAAGAGACAAAGATTCGCGTCAGAGGCCCAGCAATCTCATCCCTCGCCTCTCTAAGCAGCCTAGGATAAATGCAATCAGGCCCCGGAGACTTATCGGTTTTAATGCCCTCTAAAAGCCCTAACACTTCTTCCCTCGTAATCAATAGATCTTTCAATTGGTCTACCACTCCCTCAATGACCATACAAGACATCAAGCCCCTCTCCTTTGTGAATACCGAAGCAAAGTATTCATTCAGGATCTCCCCCATTCCCTCTGCCTCTAAGCACAATTCCCCACGTCTGTCCCTGAGAGGACCAATTTTACCCCTAGCCACCCTTTTGTTCTTAAGATAGGAGTAAAACGCCTTTGGATTCTCCTTAACCCTACCTGCCAAAGCCATCTCATGCCCCCTCTTTGCTCTCCTAACTCCCCGTTTGAGATCCCTCCTACTCTCTCTGTATTCCTCCAACGCTCTCTCTGTTCCCAGCTGCTTAGACCTGACATACGCCTCTCGTTTCTTCCTAACCAGGTCTTCTATATCTCTATTAATCCACGGTTCCCTAATCCTACCTTTCCCGTCCTTTCTCCTAACCAGCACATGCCTTTCCTGCACCCTTTGCAGTTTTCCCTTGAAAGACTCCTACATGCCCAACGTGGTCTTGCCTTCCAACAGCCTATCCCAGTCTGTATCCCTAAGCTCCTGCCTAATCCGGCTGTATCTAGCCTTCCCCCAATTTAGCACCCTCCCCTTAGGACAGCTCTCATCTTTTTCCATTCATATCCTAAAGTAGATGGAGTTGTGGTCACTATTAGCCACATGTTCGCCTACCACAACCTCAACCACCTGACCCGGCTCATTTCCCAGAACTAAATCCAGTATCGCCCCCTCTCTAGTCGGGCTATCTACATACTGTTGCAAGGATCCTTCCAATACACATCTTACGAACTCCTCCCCATCAGACCCCCCAGCTCTAGGCACCTTCCAATCCACCCCGGGGAGATTAAAATCTCCCACTACAACAACCCTATTCTTCCTACACTTATCCAAAATGTCCCTACATATACCCTCTTCCACTGCCCGTGGGCTATCGGGCGGCCTGTAGTACACTCCTAGCATAGTAATGGCCCCCTTCCTATTCCTCAACTCCACCCACAGAGACTCAATTTCCAACCCCTCCATGTTATCCTCCCTCTGCACCGCTGTGATCTGCTCCCTAACTAAGAGTGCCACTCCCCCTCCTCTTTTCAACCCTCCTCTATCACGCCTAAAACACTTATACCCTGGAACATTTAGCTGCCAGTCCTGCCCCTCCTTTAACCACGTCTCTGTCACTGCCACCACATCTAAATTCCTCGCGAACATCAAGGCCCTAAGTTCATCCGACTTTCCCGTCACACTCCTTGCATTAAAACAGATGCACCTAAGACACTCAGGCCCTCTCAGATCCTCCTTCTCCTGGGGGATTTCCCTATCAACTAGACTTACCCTGATCTCCAACTCACTCACAGTGCCTGAGCTGTCTCTCTCCTCCCCACCTCCCCCTCCATACTAGTTTAAACCCTGCCTAAACACTCCAGCCAACCTCCCAGCTAAAATATGTGTCCTCTTCCCATTTAAGTGTTCCCTATCCCTGTTATACAAGTGCCCTTCCTTTGCAAAGCCTTCCCAATGGTCAACAAAACTAAAACCCTCTGTCCTGCACCAATCCCTCAGCCACGCATTCAGCTGCAGGATCTCATTATTCTTATCCCTGCTATTGCTGGGCACTGGCAGCAGCCCAGAGATCGCCACCCTGGAGGCCCTACACTTCAGCCTGGCTCCCAACTCCCTGAACTGCATACGTATTTCCCCCCTACTCTTCCTTCCTATGTCCCTCTCTCCTACATGTATAATTACATCCGCCTGGGTCCCTTGGCCCTTCAAGATTCCCTCTACCCTCTCCGACACATCCTGTACCCCAGCTCCAGGAAGGCAGACCACCATCCCGGAGTCCCGCTTTTGCCCACAGAACCGCCTATCAATTCATCTAACCCTCCCGTTCCCCACCACTACCTCACTTTTATGCCCGCTTTCAATCCTTGAAAAATCAGCTAAATAGTACGTTGGATATCCTGATTGATCTGGAATTTCAGGGATGGAGGAGAAGAATCCATGTGACCAGAGGAGGAATGTCCATGTGTCCAGCTTTCTGGAAGGAGTTGAGGGCAAGTTCCCAGCTGAATTTTTTTGAGGACTGGCTACCATATTTTCTTAATCTCAATGCGAAAACGTGGCATATTAATCTTGAAGGGTCATGTAATATCTTGTTCACACTTTGCCCTGTTTTATCCTGCTAACCTGAAGGTGACACCTGACGGATCCTTGAGGCCGTTTGATAGTCCTACCTAGGCTTGTCCTCACTAAACTCCAGAATTAAACAGCAGTAATTTGGAGTCACAATCTGCAGTTCATCACAAATCCTGGACTGTACCCCTTATTATATTACACCTTTTTTGACTTTATGATATTATTTATCATGTTGACAGGGATAATCCGATATATGCTCAGTGAGTCGAATTTCCCCTGTTTTCCTTTGAAAATCTGGCATGTCCGTTTGTTTATAACAGAATGCATCCCAAGCATATTCCTTTAATTACCCAAGTTTAAGACACAGATTTGATTCCATTATACCCTCATTATGCTAGGGGTGCAAGGTGGCATAGGGGCATTGCTTCTGGTCCTGCGTCAAAATTGAATTTGAGTAGTTTAATATCCTTAAAGAGATTGAGGGTGTTGGGGAGATACATTGGGTAGGTTGTATGGTACTAGGGCTGTGCAATATTTATCCATCTTTTCTCATAGTCTGTGCATTTATATTTTTTTCTGAGATACTCTGTTCAACTTTATCCTTAGTAAGATGGCTCTTCTTGGTGCTAATGTTTCCTTGGTGGAAAAAGAAATCCTGTTGTCTGCAGAGCCTAAGCATGTATTTTGCTCTGGATCCTGTGAGAAGTTGGGCTCTGCATTGTCTAATTTACTCCTATAAGGTTTTCCATAAATTATGTGACTGTGTCTCTAGTATCCTGTAAGTGAGGGCATGCACCGTATGCCATGTACTCATAGCTTTATCCTCTTATCCTGTTTTCCCTCAATCTCAGAAACATCCTTTCATTGTTTTTATCTTTGGAGTTTGAAAAGAATAAAGAATAATCTAAACCAATCTGGTGTTCTCATCTTTTTCTGTATTAATGGAAAAATGATTATGCTGTATTGAACCATTCCTTGAGGGTTTGTTGTGTTGTTCATAAAAATTAGGAAAAATCTTCAATAAAAATATATTTTAAAAAAGGCTACTGCTTCAATTTATACAATCCAGACTTGGTTTTGTTAGTAGTATCAGCAATCCTGCATGCACAAACTTTCTCATTTTTACTGTGCCATTTTTGTGCATGGCAGCATATTTTGCATACCTCTACTCACCTCAAAGGAATTCAGCCTCCAGGAATTATAAGGGTACATCCTGACATTCAGAAGCCATATATATATGTAGCACATACATTTCACAAGCAGTATAGAATTTATCCACAGTGCCTAAGTTCAGCAGGTATGTACTTTGGCAGTCAAACCCCATTTGTATCCCAGAAACCCAGAACTTATTTTCATTGAAAACAGATCAGCAAAACTGAATTTCAAATGCAAATTCATCCAAATATCATTCTCCCTTCATTCTGCCATAAATTGGCAGAGTCAGTTTTCTGTCCAGATTCTACCACACTCTGCCAAAAAAAAAATCAAGGGGGTGTGATTCACACTGTCATGGGGGAGCTATGGCTAAACACATTGGCAAAACGTGGTTGCTCAGGTATTGGGGCACCATCTTTAAAGGCCGCTTTTCTCCTTTCTCCCCCCTCCCCCCACCCGACTGTTGATCCCTTCTCTTCCCTCCCCTCCCCCACGATTAGTGGTCCCTCCTTTCCCCCGACCATTGGACCTTTCCCCCCCAACAGTTGGAGCCAGCACCTTCCACCCCCACAACGGCCATCGCTGGCAACCCTTCTGGTCGGATTGCTTCCAGCCCACAACCACAGCTGCATGAATTCCCCATCACCTCCAATGTGGATCCCTCTGGGGCCTGCCCTTTGGCGCAAATTGGCATGGGTGTGGTGCAGGTGGTTTGAAATATGGTAAGGGGTCAAGATATTGCAGGGGGATGTTGTTTAATGATATCAAAATGCATGTAAATGCATGCAAAGCTGATTTATGCTGGCAAGGGGCAGGGAAGTTCTGATGTCTCATTCTTGCCGGCAGGAACTGTGACTTCCGAATTTTGAGTCGCTGTGGGAATCCTCACAGATGATCAACACAGGCTTAAGATTTTGCCCTATGTTATCATAGTTTTTCTTTTATTTCTAATGAACTACAACAAATTGAGTATTTTGTACAGACTAGAAAACATGGGGATGCATGCCTCTAGTAACATTGTTGATAGGTAGCTATTCTTGGCCAATTTGAAATTGGGAACAACTTTACCACAGATCTTAGAAAGTAATAACTAAAATTAATCTTCACTATAAAAGCCATAACAATTAGATATGAATTCATTTTCCCTTTTCTGAAAAATAATACTATAGTTATTATTGTAAATGCCTTAAATTCTGCTGAAAACCATCATGGAGTTAGAAAAATGGACATAACATCAGTTACAAAATAATGATTTACACCTAATGTATTGAAAGTAGATGGAGTGTTAGCACATTCATGTCTGTGAAGACAGATATAATTAAGTGATAAATGGCTGTGAAAGTAACTATTTTCTTTTCCTATTAAAAGGATTAAAATGCAGGCATCTGATAATAAACAAAGTACAGAACATCTCAGACATCCTTTAGTCAATGAAAATCCAGTTCTGCTGTCCTGCTTGCATATTTAATCTGTTTTCCTGTTTGCAAATTTGTTGATCAATTTTACTTTCATGTTATACATCTAACTTTTGATTAAAGACTCTTAACTGTACATGCAGAAGAATTTTCTGGAATACAAAATACTAAACAATGGGTATTTGAACACCGAGACACAACACATAAAAAAGTCATAAAACCAAGTTATCGAATAACTCAGAATCCCTATAGGGTAGAAAGAGGCCTTCTGGCCCATTAAGTTTGTACTGACTCTCCAAAGGAGCATCTGACCCAGCCCTTTCCCTTTGTCCTAGCTGCATAACTCCATGCATTTACAATGGCTATTCCACCTAACCTACATACCTTTGGACACTATGTTAGCATCCAAAAGTAAGTTTCAAAAGGGGTGGAGTAAAGTTCTCAGGACAAGAAGTTTTAACCCAAGATCAATTCAATACAGAATTTAACATGATTTCAAATATCCCAAATTTTAATCAACCGTTACAATTAAAACTCTCATTCTCACAGATGTGAAGTTGTATCCAGTTTAAAATTCCCACATGTTTCTTAAAATATCCTGGAATCATGCTTATGGCTATTGAAATATGAGTCCAATCCATAACCTGTGAAAAGAAACTTCATCAAGCACACTTCCTTTTTAATCTATTTTACTTAAATCACAAACTATATCTAGGTAGATATTAATTGGTTACACTTTAGCTATGGTGACCTACACCACATTAGGAATCCTGATTTAAGAAATTTAAGAGACTGTGTCTCCTCTCTATTCAGTAATAAATTTAAGTTCTTTTTTTGGCGTCTGCCTCTTCGGCATCCATCTTCACAGCTTTTGCCACGATTTTGTTGACCACTGCAAGCTCACTTTTTTTTAAAACAAAAAACTCCTTTTCACTCCCCAATTTTGCCCCTCATAATTTTATGGAAGTCTACAAGATTATGACAGGCATGGACAGCTTTTTCCCAGGTGGAAGAGTCAATTGCTAGTAGGCTTAGGTTTAAGGTGTGTGGGTCAAGGTTTAAAGGTATGAGGCAGATTTTTTACACAGAGTAGTGGGTGCCTGGAACTCGTTGCCTGGGGAGGTAGTGGAAGCGGATACAGTAGTGACTTTTTAGGGGTGTCTTGACAAGTACATGAATAGGATGGGAATAGAGCGGTATGGTCCTCAGAAGAGTAGGGGGTTTTTGTTAAGTTGGGCAGCATGGTTGGTGTAGGCTTGGAGGGCCAAAGGGCTTGGTCCTGTGCTGTAATTTTCTGAACTCTTTGTTCAGTCCACTTTACTTTGGGTTCAGATTTCACTCTTTAAATCAATTAAAACTGGTTAATAACAACACCCATCTGTGAGTATGATCCATAGAATATATTTATCCAATCAAGATGCTGTCACAGTTTTTTCTGGCTAAAGAAATCCCATTCTATTGCCAATTAGTTGTGAGCTTTGATGTCATCCTTTTAATTGATCACAACTTTACCCTTCAACTAACCAAAACAAGTTACAGAATTCTCTTAAATAGCTATTTTAATCAAGCTATATAGCTCTGTCCCTGGAAAGTCACAACAACCCAGAATGCAGAATTCAGAAATACACAGGCAGTTAGAGTTTCAGATTTGATTACAAATAATTAGCATCTACCAATCAGTTATCTCTATCAAATCAAAGTTATTGATTAAGGTTACATCATGCATACATAAGGGTATAGTGTCCAATTAAAACTTGTGTATGTTATATCATCAAGAAATGATAGCTATATCTCTGACCTGTGGTATATCAATCTCCCTTTCCATTGTTCCTTGTTCTACTGGCAAACATGAGCTGCAGCTGCACCTTGTCCAATGGTCCTTGACTTGTATCTGGGTCTACTTTAACCAAGAATTGTTATTTGCACATTGCTTCCCTGTGTGACTTAGATTGATCTTGAAGCTTATGTGATTTTTAAAGCTGTGTGATTATTAACCCTTTCAGGGGGCAAGGAGTTGTCGGGTGCAGGACATCATTGCCAGTTCACAAAATCCATTCACATTTTGATTAACGTCAATTAAAGTACTTAATCTATTTAGGAACTCGATAGAATTGAAGGGTAGAATTTTGAAGAGGGAGCACAAATTGCACACGCTGTATGTAGCTCATCACCTGCAAGTATGAGAGTACAGTATGGGAAGCCAATCACAGTAGGGTCTACCCCCACAATAGAGCCATTGGGGCAAAGGACAATTCAGTATTTGGTGAGGAGGTTCACACCGCTGGTATTGAGGGTGCATAAGAGCAGAAGGGAAAGCTTCCAAACACAGTTGGGCAGCCACTATCTAAAAGGAATGTTGCAACTGGCAATGGGGACATGACTATCAGATTTTAGGTCCAGTGACATAGAGAGCAACACCCTCAGCAGGAAGGGTGAAACCCCACACCCTAAGCAGTAGGAGGGCACAGGTTGGGAGAATGGAGCAGGAAGGCAACAGAGGCCATGCCCTTAATGCAGGATCTATTGCTGAATATGGAGCTTTCTGGAAATCAAAAAGAGCCAGTGCCATTGGAGACTGCAACTCTCCAGGCAGATGGTTCCAGGCATTTGTACCCTCACCACCAAAGACATTGCATCTTGCAGCACTGGTCACCTTACCAATCTTTATCTTTGCCCCACACAACCTCTCTATCTCCCCTGCACTAACAACATACAGGAAGCGAAAAAATACTGACTAGTTTGATAGTCATTGAAACCAAACATTCTCTCGAGAGAGAGGTAGGACCAAGAAGAGTCTGAAGGTACAGTTCTAACATACTGCTTAATGATATGCCATTGACTACTGATTAACTCTGCCAGAATATCTAGATGTCTTTCAACAGAGGGAATCTCAGAGGTACTGAAGGGATCAAAAAGGCAACAGGTCGATCAACAAAGAAAAAAGCTCAATTGAAAACATAGGCAGAGGAAGTCATCACTGACTGCAATAAACAATTTGAGTGATAGCTGGAACACTACCTTAAATTGTACTTTAGGGAAAACACTCTCACTGAGGAAGCGCTAGAAAATCTGCCTGACTTGGCAATGCTGTATATCAAACATGCAATGGAGAATCTGAGCAAAGCTATTGATTCACTTGCTATTGTTAAAGCTCCAGTTGCTGATATACCACACAGAAAAACCAACACCTGTGCAAACTACCCTCCCTCTGTTGGTTGAGGAGGCACTGTCTCAAGAAATGCGTGATACAATGATTTAGACCCTATACAAGAACAATATTTTTGACAGACAGGCAAGTCAGGAGTTATGGGGGCAGATAGCAAGGTGGAGCTGTGACCAACCAGAGCGTCCTTAATCTTATTAAAGTGCTCGAAAGGCTGAATTGCCAACTCCTATTCCTGTTATGGCAACAATAAAAGGATTCCTAGATATGTGTCTTAAAGTGTCCTTCATTTGTACAGAGTAAAGGGAAGAAAACAGTGCACAGACACAATAAGAACACATCCTAGTGCCATGTCACGAGATGGCTTCTATTGTCTGCCACTTGTCTTCTGTGTCCCCCTGTGGCATCGAAGAAGTTGAAGACAGTGTGCTCACTTGACTCTACGGGCTGCTGAGATGCATGTGATGGTCAGTCTCATCATGAAGGTGGCCATGGGCAATAACCAGTTCACTGAGAGCCATCCCCTTATTCTTGCTGCTGATCACCTCCTTTGCAACCCCCAACCTCTAATAACCTTTCCACCATTGGTCATCTGTGGCCGATGATTGTCGACTTTGTGTGGTTGTTGTACCCGTAGCAGCTATAACCTCCACTGTGGTGCTGCCATTCTTCAGTCGAGTTGCTGCCTTCTGATTGGCCAGCAGCTCCAAACACATGGGACTTCTGCCTCCTGTGTCCTTGATCTTGTGGAGGGCATGCCACAGCATGCAAGTGCCCATGATACAATGGACCTTCCCAAAAAGAAACACGCAGGCTGTTGTAATGAGATCAGTCACCCACATAAAATTCTAGCCCATGACTTTAATCAGTTTCCTGCCAGAGGCAGCTTTCTGATATTAAAACAAACCCAGCCATTGTTTTCCACTTCTGTGGTGTAAATATGACCTAAGGAATAGGGGAAAAAAACAAAAGAGAAGATACATTTGCATGGCGATCAGTTGGGTGTGTCAGCTCCAACTCAATTGTTGCAATTTTGCCACAGTCTCTGGAAGTCACATACTTCAGAAACCTGAGTATACAACCTTGATTGGCACTTCAATACAGGACTGAAGGACTGTGGCACTGTTCAAAGTGCTACCTTTGGGATGAGACATTCATCTGAAACCCTGTCTGCTTTTATAGATGGGCATGAAAAATCCCATTGCACTTTCTGAAAAAGAATTTAAAAACATTTATCCGTCAGCCAAAACCACCAAAACACAACCACCAAAACACATTATCCGGTCATTGTTGCTTTTGAAATATTGTTGCATGCAAGTTGGTTTCCATGTTTGTCTACACCAGAACAGTGATGACAATTTAAAAGTACTTCAGTGGCTGTGAAGTGCTTTAAGATATCATGAGGACAGGAAAAGTGCTTTATAAATTCAAATTCTTCCTTTCTTTATTCATCATCAAATCATTAAACCTGGGCTTAAAAGATCATTTGCAGGATCATGCAACATAATTTGCACCAGAAGTTTATGTCATGTTAAATCTAGTGACTAATTAGAAGTTATCTATTTTAATGCTAATGTTAAAAATTGTCACAGAAATGGAAAAGTTAAATACTAAATTGATAAATGAGGCATCACTGTTATGTTGTATGGTTAAATTAAAATTAATTTAGCATCATGATAAGTGTAGTTGTAAGATATGTTTAATGTTATGACAAGTCTAAAGCAGACAAAGTTTACAGCAATCCAGAGAGAAACAGTGACAGAAAGACAGATTTCATTGCATTAAGAAAAAACTCATACATTTAAACATACTGGCCAAAAATTTCTCGACTCGTCCACTGCGGGAATCATAATAAGCGAGACAGAAAATTCGGCGGACTGTTTGAAGATCTGTTGAACTCAGGTGGGAATTTCTGGTCTTGGGTTGCATGCAGCTAGAAAATCCTGCCCATTGTTTAAGGGTGAGATGTAGTTTTAATATTCTGTTTACTTTGCATTTTTCCCAAATCACATATCATAACAAGGCAAAATATGCTTCCTGACTATCTATGTGGCTGCTCTAAAACATCCTCCGCTGGAAGAACACAAAAACTTCTGGATACTTAGACAAGTACATTCAAGGATTTGCTGCCTGTAAAATAAACTATAAGATTAGGAGCTATTTAATCCCAAAATATCTGTATTGGTGGCCCATCATTTTATTCACATACTAAATATCTTAGACTGGGATGAAGATTCAAGATTTTCGTTCCTATTGGCAGAAGGATCTAGAATGAGAGGATACCAATTTATGATGATTGATAAAAGAATTAACAATGATTTGAGGGAAACCATTTTATACGGCAAATAGTTAGGATCTGTAATACCTGCGAGTACATGGATGCAGATTCAATCAACCCCTTCAAAAAGAATTTGATAATTACCTGAAGAGAAAACAAATTGCAGGGCTATAGGAAAAAGACAGGTGGATGCAATTATGTGGGCACTCTCACAGAGAGCTGCAACTTCAATATTGTCATTAAAATCTATAAAATGTAATGTCATTTTCATAGTTGGAAATGAAAGTTAGCAGTTCTCAGACTGGGCCCTATTTTACCATTTTCATTCTAAGTGCTGGGTGGACTTGAAACTGGGAGTGTTTCAAATCCAACTTTTAGACCTATTCTCCGGTGTCCCCATATGCACTTTGCCTGAAAAAATGTCAGCAATTCCGAGTCACGCTGCACAAACCTATGGGCGGGGCTTAATGCGCCTGAAATCCTGAACTCTGATCAGCATCTTCAACTGCACATGCACAGAAGGAAAAGGATAGAATGCGGCTCCCCTGCCTCATTGCTCCCAGGCCGGGTAATATCCCCCCTGGCCCTAGCCTCATAACATTACAAACACCCTCCCATCTTCCCCCTCACTGATCACAGGCACAGTGGCAGCAGACTCCTCCCTTCCCCCCACTGATCTTAAGCAGAGAGCCACGGGATGCTCACCACCTACCTCCCCACTAGCTGAAGCGCCTGAATCAGACCTTTGTCGACCATGTCTGTTTCACACCGAATCTGGATGGGTGAAGGCGGTGGTAAAGGGGGAAGTGCCGGTAAAGTTGGACATGCAGCCCATTAAGTCAATTTAAATACATGCAAATACATTTAAATAGCTGTCACACCCGTTTCAGGCCCGATTGCAGCCATTTTTGGGCTTTAGTAAAAACAGGCATGGATTGCACTACTCGCCTCATGCCTGACTTCACCAAGTTTTCACACCCAAAAACAGGCACAACACAATGGTAAAATCGGGCTCACTTGTTTTAGTTTCTCTTTCAGTCAAAAATTCTTATTCACTTCTTTCGTCCAGTAATGTAATTAACCCTGGCCAAATTTAGCTTACAGGATATTGGAGCTTTGGGATTAATGCTATTATAAATATGTCAATAATCATTCTTGCTGGGAGAAGTGACAGTTTATGGCACAGTATTTCCTGCTTGATAATCCAAATGTTTGTGGTAGATTGATGCAACTGCTGGCTGCTGTAGTAGAGAGACAGTAACTAAGTAAATGGGTCAGCACAAATAGAATATAATGACAATAACCTCAATTTCTGTAGTTTTAAAATAAAAACATCTGATTTTACATGGCAGACAAAGAGATGTTCTTTGATCAACAAAAAAAAGTCAGGTATGAAAGTGACTGTGAAAGAAAAGGAAGCTTTTGGAACCATATTGTGAGGTGAAGACGTGGAAGTTTTCAACAAGATCAACAAATTGTATTCAATTGAGTCTTTTATTGTTGTGAATCGCGATTAGAATTACTGCAACTAAACTGATAGAACTTTCCCAGGTATTGAAGGTTTGTGTACGAAAAGAGAAGAACTGAATCAACAAATCTTACAAGAGGAGGAAGAGAAGAATAGGCTGCAGAACAATATCCGCATTTTAACAGAGAAACTTGCCAAGGTCAACGGGGGCCTGGCACACAAAATGGCAACCCGAAATGAATTTGATAGAACTATTGCAGAGACTGAAGCTGCTTATATGAAGATCCTTGAAAGCTCCCAGACACTGCTGACTGTCCTGAAGCGGGAAGCAGGGACCCTGAATCAAGTCACTGAAAATGGTGACAACAAGGACTCCTGATTTTTAGCAATCAGCTTCAGAGGAGCAAGAAGTGGAAGGAGAGGGAACCTGTGATTGTAATAGTGAGAAACATTGTCAATAAATGCCTAATACTGGATCACGGTTCAAACAATTTCAAATTCCATCAAGGGATTGGTGACCACAAGATTCTAATTTAATTTGTTTATAATAATTGGATTGAGGTACACAAGGCGGAGGTGTTGGCAATTCTTGAGAGTGTGAAAATAGATAAGTCCCCTGGGCCAGATGGGATTTACCCTAGGATTCCCTGGGAGGCTAGGGAGGAGATTGCAGAGCCTTTGGCTTTGATCTTCATGTCGTCATTGGCTTCAGGTATAGTGCCGGAAGACTGGAGGATAGCAAATGTTGTCCCCTTGTTCAAGAAGGGGAGTAGAGAACATCCTGGGAATTATAGACCAGTGAGCCTTACTTCTGTTGTGGGCAAAGTTTTGGAAAGAATTATAAGAGATAGGATTTATAATCATCTAGAGGGAAATAAATTGATTAAGGATAGTCAACACGGTTTTGTGAAGCGTAGGTCGTGCCTCACAAACCTTATCGATTTTTTTGAAAAGGTGACCAAAGAGGTGGAAAAGGGTAAGGCAGTTGACGTGGTGTATGTGGATTTGAGCAAAGCGTTTGATAAGGTTCCCCATGGTAGGCTATTGCAGAAAATGCAGATGCATGGGATTGAGGGTGATTTAGCAGTTTGGATCAGGAATTGGCTAGCTGATAGAAGACAGAGGATGGTAGTTGATGGGAAATATTCAACCTGGAGTGCAGTTACAAGTGGTGTACCTCAAGGATCTGTTTTGGGGCCACTGCTGTTTGTCATTTTTATAAATGACCTAGATGAGGGTGTAGAAGGATGGATTTGTAAATTTGCTGACGACACCAAAGTTGGAGGAGTTGTAGTCAGTGAGGATGGATGTTACAGTTTGCAGAGGGACATAGATAAGCTGCAGAGCTGGGCCAAGAGGTGGCAGATGGAGTTTAATACGGAAAAGTGTAAGGTGATTCACTTTGGTAAGAATAACAGGAGTACAGAATATAGGGCTAATGGAAGGACTCTTAGTAGTGTTGACAAGCGGAGAGATCTCGGGGTACATGTGCATAGCTCCCTGAAAGTTGGCACCCAGGTTGGTCACGTTGTTAAGAAGGCGTACAGTGTGTTAGCTTTTATTGGTAGAGGGATTGAATTTCGGAGCTGTGAGGTCATGTTACAACTGTACAAAACTCTGGTGCGGCCGCACTTGGAGTATTGCATACAGTTCTGGTCGCCGCATTGTAAGAAAAATGTGGAGGCATTGGAAAGGGTGCAGAGGAAGTTTACCGGGATGTTGCCTGGTATGGTGGGAAGGTCTTATGAGGAAAGGCTGAGGACTTGAGGTTATTTTCATTGGAGAGAAGAAGGTTACGAGGTGACCTGATTGAGGCATACAAGATGATCAAAGGATTGGATAGGGTGGACAATGAGAGCCTTTTACCTCGGATGGTGATGGCTAACACAAGGGGACATAGCTCTAAATTAAGGGGTGGTAATTATAGGATGGATGTCAGAGGTAGGTTCTTTACTCAGAGGGTAGTAAGGTTGTGGAATGCCCTGCCTGCAGCAGTTGTGGACTCGCCAACTTTAAGGGTGTTCAAATGGTCAGTGGATAGGCATATGGATAACATTGGAATAGTTTAGGATAGAGGGTCATTAGGTTGGTTCCACTGGTCGGCGCAACATCGAGGGCCGAAGGGCCTGTACTGCGCTGTAATGTTCTATGTTCTATAAATAGAGATTGACTAAAACTGTTGTTGTTGGATTAGGTGGCGTATGCATGTAAGTCTGTAAACAAATACAAAACCGTGTAAAGATCAGTACCAGTTCTATCCTTCACCAACTGCTTTTTCAGAGTAAAACAATGGACACAGGACTTGGAACAGGGTGGTAAAGGAGCAGCAATATTTCAGATGAGTGTAAGTTTAGCGAGAACAGAAAATAGGAGGTCAGCAGAAAGCCACTAAAATAACTGTGTCTGACTATCTTAAGGACATGGATAAGAATTTGAAGAGGGGAGGATGCTATGGGTATTATGAAGTATTTTTTAAATTCCTTCATTGAATGTGGACATCACTGGCTGAGCCAGCATTTATTGCTCATCTCTAATTTCCCTTCAGAGGGCATTTAAAAATCAGCCATAGCTGTGGGTCTGGAATCAAATGTAGACCAAACCAGGTAAGGAAACAGATTTCCTTCCCTAAAGTGAACCAGATGGGTCTTCACAACAATCAATAACGGTTTCATTGTTATTTTCAGATTGTTAATTCCACACTTTATTGAATTCAAATTTTATCATCTGCTGCAGTGGGATTCAAGCCTCAGTGTGCAGAGCATTACCCTGAGTCTTTGTGTTACTAGTCCAGTGACAATACCACTACACCATTGCCTCCCCTGGATTATGGAGTGGGAGTATGCAGTGTTTGTGGTGGAAAGACTATGGATCAGAAGTTCACCTCAAGTTGGAATTGAATGCTGAGGGTGCAAACATACTGAGACAATAATTGGGGAGGGGGTGGCAAATGTACAGAGGTTGTGGTAGAGGTCTAAGATGATAGCTTTGGTCTTCCCAATGTTTAATTGAAGGAAATTATGCCTTATCCAAGAATGGATGACAGGTAAGCAGCCTAATAGCACAGAGGCAATGAAGGGGTTGAGAGGTCATTCAGAGTTGAGCACACAGATACAAGTTCAGCAAATGGTAAGAATCTTTCCAATCTCACCAAGTCAACAGGATGGACAGGAAGGTAGGATGGGAGGGTGTTGGGTTGGTGGTTTGTTGTGTTCCCACTTCCAGCTGCTTTCGTCTAGTAATGAGTAGCCAATGTGCATATTTAAGGGTCCACTTAAAGGTAGATTGGATACACTGCTGTGCCTCCACTGAAAGAAGTCTCACAACACCAGGTTAAAGTCCAACAGGTTTATTTGGTAGCACAAGCCACAAGCTTTCAGAGCACTGCTCCTTCATCAGGTGAGTGGGAGTCATGTTCACAAACAGGGCATATAAAGACACAAACTCAATTTACAAGATAATGGTTGGAATGCGAGTCTTTACAGGTAATCAAGTCTTAAAGGTACAGACATTGTGAGTGGAGAAAGGGTTAAGCACAGGTTAAAGAGATGTGTGTTGTCTCCAGCCAGGACAGTTAGTGAGATTTTGCAAGCCCAGGCAAGTCATGGTGGGGTTGGGGGTGAGAGAGGCAGGAATGTTCTCTTCCTGTTGGAGAACGCTTCAGCAGTCACGGGCATTCAGCTTCTGATCTTCGCGTAAACATTCTCCAAGGCAGCCTTCACGACTCACAACAGCACAGAATCACTGAGCATAAACTGATAGTCAAGTTCTGCACACATGAGGATGGCCTCACCTGCGATCTTGACTTTATGTCATACTATCTGTAACCCACCCCCCACGACTTGCTTGGGTTTGCAAAATCTCACTAACTGTCCTGGCTGGAGACAACACACATATCTTTAACCTGTGCTTAACCCTTTCTCCACTCACAATGTCTGTACCTTTAAGACTTGATTACCTGTAAAGACTTGCATTCCAACCATTATCTTGTAAATTGAGTTTGTGTCTTTATATGCCCTGTTTGTGAACACGACTCCCATTCACCTGATGAAGAAGCAGCGCTCCGGAAGCTTGTGGCTTGTGCTATCAAATAAGCCTGTTGGACTTTAACCCGGTGTTGTGAGACTTCTTTTTGTGCTTACCCCAGTTCAATGCCGGCGTCTTCACATCATCTCTCCACTGAAGCCAAAGCCCCGGAGGCTGATGGGTCCATGAGGCCTATTTTGAGCCCTTTGTATGCTTCCCCCTCCCCCACCCCCTCCTCAGAGTTGCAGGGATCAGTGCTTTCCCGCTCCACCAGGGTGATGTGGCAGTAATGGCCACAGTGCATTATACCCTTATTAGGAGACACCTCTGTTAGTCAAGTTCTCTGGTCCTGCAGCCTCAAGATCCCACCTGTCACAATAATTTTTAATATCTTTGAAGGTCATAAGGTCTAGCCCAATGACTTTGTCATCAAGCAGCAACATGTCGATGAGGAAAAGGGAGGCACACATTAAGGGCCTCCTGATGTAATGTCATAGGGATGAGAAGGGTAGTTACTCTAGTTCTTAAAGTCCGTTGACTGTGAATCATGGGCACATGGACTATTGATTATGATTAAGTACAGATACAATGCAGGCATACATGCAATTTCTTTCTTTTCTCATTTTCATTTGTAGACCATAAAAGTTACATCCCCTAACAGTAAGTTCAATTTCAGCTCATCCACGGTTACAATTCTGGGTTAATTATGTCCTACTGAGCTTTTGAAATAAATGCTGAATCTCTGTCATATATGATTTTTCAACTGTTAGATAATAATGAGTTGAAAAGATACTGTTATATCCATTAGTACCCAAGCAGAATAGTTTAACCTGTTTCACAAATGCTGCACTGCTCGTAGCTTTGTCCATTTTTTTAAAACCAGAATCAAAATTCCAGTCTCAGATAGCATAGTAACCAATTTAATTGGTTACTGCCTCTGTATGCTCAGGGAAATTCTCCCATAGATAGATGACTTTCTTATGAGCAAATATTAATGGGCAGAATTCTCCCTCTGGCGGAGGGTTCAATGGCAGGCGGGGAGAAGGTTTGGCAATAGGCTCAAAAATCTGTTTTACACTGGCATGATTTTCCAGCGGGGTCTTCTGTTTCACAGCATTGTGGATTGGGAAACCAGCAGGAAGCTGGCGTGAAACTCCAGCCAATGAAGACCCGACCGCCCATGCCCGATTCTCTGTGGCACCAGCAGGGAAAACACACCAGTGAAAAATATGTCTGGAGCAACTTACAGTACAGATGTCAAGATTCGCCTGAACAATGCCTGGGGCTGCCTCAAGAGTTCAGACTTCCAGCTGTCAGCAACCCTGGACTCCAAAGCACCACTGCAATGGTTGGAGGAACATATGCAAATGGACATTCTGCATTCAGTGTCCTGGAGGGTGTCCATCTTTCAGCCTCAGTGTACCTGGAGGTCCACCTTGCAGCCTCAGTCTACCTGGAGGTCCATCTTCCATCTCAGGAAATCCATCTTCCACTTCAGAGCACTCCTAGAAATCCATCTTCTTTCTTCAATAGTGGGTCAGTGATGTTGGGTATCTTTTCTATATGGTGCCCGGATAGGATGATGGATTAAGCACTATCAGTCCTGGTCTGCCATGGAATACTTCACTAAATACCTGGTTGCATAATTAATGAGGTCATGTTTTCCCATTGGCCTGCATAGCAGGAAACTCTCCGCATTCCTGCCCCAGATGTGGGGTTTAACCCCACGGTGAGAGAATCTCACCCTAAATTTGGCTTCTTTTATGATCTATGGAATCATAAAACATATACTAAATAACGAAAATGACTGTGAATGCAGGTTGTATTATAGTTCATCTTTTTAAAATTTACCATTTCTTTCAGGTTTCGTATATGTTCAATTGAACTCCAACATTCATTATATGTTCTTTAGGTGCCTTGCTGAATCAAAATACTAGAGGCAAATTTAGGATAATACTTAATAACAGAATGAAGCTTGTTTATGAAATTCACTTAAAGATTCATTATTTAGAAGTTAAAGGCTTAGATCATCTATGTGCCCTAAAAACGGTAAAGGAAATGAAACTATGCTATGAGCTGCAGTTTGTTTTGTTTACACACCTCTGTGGTTCAAATGTATATTTACCATTTCACATGTGAAGGAAAACAATTGGAATGAAAATTTTTTTCAGCTTCAACTGTCAAGGTGAAAAGGATCATAAATACATTGTCACTTTGCTTAGTGATTATTTGGTGTTTTGTTTATAGACTTAATACTGCTAATTTCACAAATTCTGTTGGGTCAATTGAACAGAAATTTTGGAAGTACACTATGCAAAGTTGCTGTTATAGAGTCATAGAGGTTTACAGCATGGAAACAGGTCCTTCGGCCCAACTTGTCCATGCTGCCCTTCTTTTAACCACTAAGCTAGTCCCAATTGCCTGTAATTGGCCCATACCCCTCTATAGCCATCTTACCCATGTAACTGTTTAAATGCTTATTAAAAGACACAATTGTACCCCCCTCTACTGCTATCACCTCTGGCAGCTTATTCCAGAAGTCTGACAACACCAGGTTTAAGTCCAACCAATTGCTTAAGTCCAAAAATTGTTGGACTTAAACCTGGTGTTGTCAGACTTCTTACTGTGTTTACCCCAGTCCAATGGCGGCATCTCCACATCAAGCTTATTCCAGGCACACACCATCCACTGTGTGAAAAAAATGCCCCTCTGGACCCTTTTGTATCTCTCCCCTCTCACCTTAAAACTATGCCCTCTAGTTTTAGACTCCCCTATCTTTGGAAAAAGATATTGTCTATCTAGCTGATCTATGCCCCTCATTATTTTATATATCTCTATAAGATCACCCCTCAGTCTTTTATGCTCCAGAGGAAAAAGGTCACGGTAGATCCAGCCTCTCCTTATAACTTAAACCATCAAGTCCCTGTAGCATCCTCGTAAATTTTTTCTGCACTGTTTCTAGTTTGATAATATCCTTTCTATAATAGGGTGACCAGAATGGTACATGGTATTCTAAGTGTGGCCTTACCAATGTCTTGTACAATTTCAACAAGACACCCCAACTCCTGTATTAAATGTTCTGACAAAGAAACCAAGCATGCCGAATGCCTTCTTCACCACTCTGTCCACCTGTGACTCCACTTTCTTGGAGTTTTGAAGCTGTACCCCTAGATTTCTTTGTTCTATAACTCTCCCCAGTGCCCTACCATTAACTAACAGTCCTGCCCTGGTTCGATCTACCAAAATGCATCACCTCGCATTTATCTAAATTAAACTCCATCTGCCATTCATCAACCCGCTGGCCAACTGATCAAGATCCCACTGCAATCCTCGGTAATGTTCTTCACCGTCCATGTGCCACCAATCTTGGTCTCATCTGCAAACTTACTAATCATGCCTCCTGTATTCTCATCCAAATCATAAGAACATAAGAAATAGGAGCAGGAGTAGGCCATCTAGCCCTTCGAGCCTACACCGCCCTTTAATAAGATCATGGCTGATCTGAAGTGGATCAGTTCCACTTTCCTGCTTTCTCCCCATAACCCTTAATTCCCTTGTCTATCAGAAATCTATCTACCCGTGACTTAAATGTAATCAGCGAGGTAGCCTCCACCACTTCAATGGGCAGAGAATTCCAGAGATTCACCACCATTTGAGTGAAGAAGCTCTTCCCCTGTTCTAAACTGCACCCCCCACCCTTATTTTGAGGCTGTGCCCTCTAGTTCTGCTATCCTTTCTAAACGGGAAGTATCTGTCTACCTCTACCCTATCTAGCCAGCCCCTTCATTATCTTGTAAGTCTCTATAAGATCCCCCCTCAGCCTTCTAAACTCTAACGAGTACAGACCCAGCCTATTTCAATCTCTCTTCATAAGCTAACGCCCTCATCTCCAGTATCAGCCTGGTGAACCTTCTCTGTACTCCCTCCAAGGCCAATATATCCTTTCTCAAATGTGGGGACCAAAACTGCACACAGTACTCCAGTTGCAGCCTCACCAGTGTCCTATACAATTGCAGCAAGACCTCCCTGCTTTTATGTTCTATCCCCCTCGCTATAAAGGCCAACATTCCATTCGCCTTCTTGATCACCTGCTGCACCTGCAGACTGGGTTTTTGTGATTCGTGCACAAGGACCCCCAGGGCCCTCTGCACAGTAGCATGCTGCAGCTTTTCACCTTTTAAATAATAATCCCTCCTACTATTATTTCTACCAAAGTGGATAACCTCACATTTGCTAACGTGACTCCATCTGCCAGGTCCTTGCCCACTCACTCAGCCTATCCAGATCTTTTTGCAGACTTTCTGTGCCCTCCACGCAATTTGCTTTTCCACTCATCTTCGTGTCATCAGCAAATTTTGTTACCTTACACTCAGCCCCCTCCTCCAGATCGTCTATGTAAATGGTAAACAGTTGAGGCCTCAGCACCGATCCCTGCAGCACTCCATTAGTCACCAACTGCCAACCAGAAAAGCACCCATTGATTATTAGACAACCAATCCTCTATCCACGCTAACACCTTACCCCCAACTCCGTGCACCCTAACCTTTTGCAGCAGCCTTTTGTGAGGCACCTTATCAAACGCCTCTGGTAGTCTAAAAATACCACATCCACCGGTTCCCCTCTGTCTGCCGCACTAGTCACATCCTCATAGAAATCCAATAAATTCGTTGAACACGACTTCCCCTCCACGAATCCGTGCTGCGTCTGCTCGATCAAACCGTTCTTTTCAAGGTGTTGTGCTATTTCTTCTTTAATGATAGATTCTAGCATTTTACCAATACGGATATTAAGCTAACTGGCCTATAATTCCCTGCCTTTTGCCTGCTACCCTTTTTAAACAGTGGCGTAACAGTCCAACGAATTTTGATAAATAATTACTAAGGCATCCGCTATTACCTCTGCCATTTCTTTCAGAACCCTGGGATGCATTCAATCCGGTCCCGGGGACTTGTCTACCTTCAGTCCCATTAGCCTATCAAGCACTACCTCTCTAGTGACAGTAATTGCATTAAGGACCTCATCTCCTAGCATCCTTCTATCTTCAATATTTGGCAAGCTATTTGTGTCTTCCTCCATGAAGACCAACACAAAAAACTTATTTAAAGCCTCAGCTGTTTCTTCGTTACCCACCGCTAAATCCCCCCTCTCGTCCTCCAAGAGTCCAACATTCACTCTAGCCAGTCCCTTCTTCTTTATATATTTGTAAAAACTTCTACTATCATTTTTTATATTAAGAGCTAGTTTAGCTTCATACTCTAACTTGCCTTTCTTTATCCCTTTCTTAGTCATTCTTTGTTTTTTTTAAATCTTTCCGCTCTGAACGCATTCTAATTTAGTTTAATACTCTCCTTTATTTCCTTTATTAACCATGGCTGGTTATCTCTTCTCTTACAGCTCTTCTTCACCATCCAAATATATTTCTGCTGACTACCGAAAGATCTCCTTAAAAATCCTTCACTGTTCCTCAGCCATCCTATCAGCCAATCTGCGCCCCCAATCTACAATTGCCAATTCCGCTCTCATCTTATCATACTCCCCTTTGTTCAAACAGAGAACACAGGTTAGCGACCCTACTTTCTCATCCTCCATCTGCATCAGAAATTCAACCATACTATGATCACTCGTCCCAAGAGGATCCCTCACAAGAAGATCCCTAATTCTACCTGCCTCGTTACACAGTACCAGATCTAAGATAACTCGCTCCCTCGTAGGTTCCGTTACACACTGTTCAAGGAAACTATCCCGACAGCATTCCAAGAACTCTTCCTCAAGCCCACCGCGTCCGACTTGGGTCAACCAATCAATTTGCATATTAAAATCCCCCATAATTATCACTGTTCTGTTTCTGCACGCATCAATTATCTGCTTGTTTATAGCCCGCCCCACCTCAAAGTTATTATTTGGGGGCGTATAGACCACACCCACCAGTGTCTTTCTCCCCTTACTATTCCTTATCTCCACCCACAACGATTCCACGTTTTGCTCTTTGGAGCCTATACCTTCTCTTACTACTGCCCTAGTATTATCCTTTATTAACAGAGTTACCCTACCTCCTTTTTCCTCCTGTCTATCCTTCCTAAATGCCTGATACCCCTGGATATTCAGTTCCCAGTCCTGGTCACCCTGCAACCACGTTTCCGTAATGGCCACTAGATCATACCCATTTGTGCTGATTTGCGCCATTAGCTCATTCACTTTGTTCCGACTGCTTCGTGCATTCAGATAAAGCGTCTTTATATCAGCCTTTATCTGGACCTTATTTGTAGAAACGCTACTAACCTCTCTCGTGCCCCCTATTCCTTTAATTAGTGGAACATTCTCAACATTAACCTGCACACGTAACCTCTCCTTTACTTTAGATTTTGTAATTTCCCCCACCCCTGCACCCTCCCCACTAATTAGTTTAAAGCCCAAATATTAATTTAATAATTATTAATATAGATAATAATTAATTATTAATTATTTTTAAATCATTAATATAAATGACAAATAATGATGGACCCAACAGTGGACCCTGAGGCAAATCGCTGGTCACAGGTTTCTAGTTTGAAAAGCATCTCTTTGAAAAGCTATTAGTATTTCTTCAGACCAGTACTGTTTTTTTAACTCTTTGGGGAATAGTGGGGGAGTAGTGGAAGCATTCACGAACTGATTATCAGCCCATTGAACCATATTGAATCACCTCCTGTGGCCAACAAGTCCTGGTATTCGACTCACTCATTGGGCGGCTCGGTGGCATAGTAGTTAGCACTGCTGTCTCACAGTGCCAGGGACCCGGTTTCAATTCCAGCTTCGGTGATTGTCTTCTCAGATGATTGCATGGAGTTTATTCATGCATGTTCTTCCCATGTCTGCATGGATTTTCCCTGGGAACTCTGGTTTCCTCCTACAATCCAAAGATGTGCAGACCAGGCGGATTGGCAATGCTGAATTGCTCCTTAGTGTCCAGAGATGTGTAGGTTAGAGGGAATTAGCAGGGTGATACGGTGGGGTGTGGGCCTGGGTAAGAGGCTGTGTCAGAGAGTCAGAGCAGACTCAATAGGCGAAATGCACTATGGGAATTCTATGATTTTATGACTCGACCCTGGAGCTTCTGGTCTAGCAGCTGGGCCAGCATCACAAAGCCTCCTGCTAGGCAAAATGGATTGATATGGTTTTAAGCTATTCTGTGTATGTGACTTTCAGTTTGTCAAAAATGTGGCTGCAGATTCAACAATATTAATTAGGCCAAATCCTGCTGCAGTGGCATACATAATGGCATCTGCCATTAGTTAGATATGCCTTTGCACATTTAGGTTTTAACGTTTTGCATGGCAAGACACAAAGTGCAAGCTGATAATTTTGCAGTGAAGGAAACAGGGAGCTGAAACAGGGCAAGCTCCTTATCCAGTCTACTTATTCAATCAGCTGGTAGGATTTTGGAATAAGCAACACATGAATTCAATACCAAAACAGGTACAGAAATAAAGAGAAGCAAAGAAAATTGAATTAAGAATTCCATGGAGGTGGTGGTGGGAATTGTGCGGTAGTAAACAGATTGTGGCATAATCGGCTGTTTACTGGGTAACTTATTGGGCAGGAGGAAGCACTCCTACTTTTCTTGACCCACAGGTCGTGCTGTAAAGGAACGTGCCATATCGATTTGGTCTTTCTCACCTCCTTTCACAAAGCCCTGGGAAACTCATCTGCCGTGTAAAAAATAGAATGATAAAATGAGAGCAGGCAGCTTGATATGAATATATAAATGACCAACCCGCCTCCTGCAAGCAGATTGGTTACCTGTCCATCATCCCAGCTCTATTATAACCTGTGGGTAGGTTTGAAGTGAAATGGTTTGTTTCTTTCACATTTTTTTGAAAAGTAATCTGTAACCTAAATCTAACCAACTCATTTTTAAAAGTTAAGATTTAGCCCATAGCACCTGTAGCACAGCAGGATGTTCATGATCTGTGCTTTGCATAAGTCTTCTCCCACCCCAATTAATCTAGCACATCCTTTTATTCTTTTCATTCACTTATGTTTCTTTAGTCTCCCTTTAAGTGCATCAGTACTATTTAATGCAGCCAGGCCCAAGAATGAAATCATGCGGCCTAGTGCTTCTCTGTTTCCAAGACATTCCACCCCCATTTAACCCTCACATTCTTCATGTGCACAAAATTAGGAAGCATAGTCACAGTGGGATCAAATTGTTTTAAATAGGTTTAGCAAAATATTGGCTTTTGTACTCTTATGTCGATCACGATAGCAACATCCAGAAGACTTGAACCTCACAAGCACTGGAAAGACCAACCCCATGTATAAATGAGAACCAACAATGACGGTTGGTGCACGACTCCTGGTTTCACTTCCAAGTTTAAGTTTAATTTACCTTCCGGTAAATTAGCATCAACTAATTCACTCGGAAATACGACATTTCCATGTAGGCTTTGTTAACAGAAAAGATACACTTTGCATTTGATGATAAATATTTTCTCATGCTAAATTGAAACTTTCAAATGTCCAGTATGGAGCATATAACAGGAGGGCAAAATACTGTACATACTGGAAATCTGAAATATAAACAGTAAATGTTTGAAATTCTCAGCAAGCCAGGCAGTATCTGTGAAGAGAGAAGCAGAGTCAATGCTTCAGGTGCACAATCTCCACTAGTTCTGATGAAGTGTCACTGACCTTTGTTTCTCATTGCACAGATATCGCCAGTCATGCTGAGAATTTCCAGCACTTCAATTTCTACTGGAGCAATAATAACTCTTTTTATCAGCTCTTCAAAAAGCAATCAGACTTCTTGGAGGGAATTTTCCCATCCCACCTGCCACACGCATTGTAGTGGGCAGGGAGCGGACCATATAAAGGACCGTTGACCTAATGCAAGATTTTCAGATTTTGGGGCGAGCAGGGCTGAAAAATCCCATCTCTTGTCTAACAACTTGCTAAAAGAAAAAGGTCAATGTCAAAACAATAAATTGATCATTTTAAAAATTCGTAATTATAAAAATGACCATTAAAAAGTGCTAAACAGCAGAGGTAATTAATAAAGCATTTTTTTGTTCTTTTGTTTCAGAAGCAGAGCTAGAGAGAGATGAACTAGACCCCAAATCTTGGTTACCAATGAGGGTCAAGACCAAACTAAGGAATTGGGTTTAACTAACACCCTACATCCAGTTCACTCCCAACTTGGTTCACACATTCTGTCACATTCACTCATGTTTGCACTCACTCATGCTCATAATCTTACTCAGTCTCACTTACACTCTTGCCTCATGAATATTTTCACTCACTTTCATTCACGCCACTTCAAGAGGCAGGAGGCCAGGTTGGGAAGGGCTTGACCCAGGGCCATACACCATCAAAAGGCATCTTACTTTTGATTTTGGTTTTATTTTGTTTTGAAATAGTGTGGTTAAAGCCAGTTAAAGATGGAAAAATAACTTAGAAAAAAGATAGCAATTGAACTGGAAATATGGGCCGTAAAATTCCAGCCCATACGGCTGATAAGATCTTCTGGCCCTGTCGAAGTCAATGGACATTTGAATGGCTTACTGCATCCTTAGGGGGGAACCCGCCAAAGCGGGGCCAGAAATCCTAGCCACAGTTGCTCAGGGCATTCCATGTACATCACAATATATTGCAATGATGTTTGATTTTAATAATCAAAACAGAGAAAACGATTTTATAAGTTACGTAGAAAGCTAGTAATTAAGAATTATAAAAACCTAATAAAGAAATTCATAGTTCAGAGATTATTAACATGAATTATGGTAGTTATTAAGATATTACTCAATCAGCAATTAATCCAAGAAATAAAATGAGAGCAGGAGAGAAATAAAAGAGTAATGGTCGAATGATAATGGTACACTGGTTATATAACCTGTCATGCACAAGTAAAATAACTAGAATAATGCTAACATCATTGTAATAAATCAGAGGAAATTGTAAGACTGAAGTAAAAAACTTGAAAATCCATAAAACTTACCTGCATATTCTTGCTGGAGAGGATGGCTGCATAGCCCTGAGCAGGCTACTGCGCATGCGCCGATCTTCCAGCGCCTCCTGATCACTGGCCAGCTTACTCCCTGGCTCACTGCGATCATCTCATTGCTGCCTCTCTGACCCTGCCATGGCCCAGTCGTTGGCCTCCAAACATGTCTGGGCCAGCCTCACCTCTCCCCCACCCATGGCCCCACCTCAATCTCCCGCAACTTCTCTCTCTGTAATTCAGCGCAAATGCAGAATGGCAGTGGCATCCCCCACTCTCCATCAGGCCCCGCCCTGGCACTGTCTGACACCTGATGGGCAGTGCCAAGGTAGCAAAGCCAAGGGGCCACACCCCCAGCCCCGACCCTCTGAGGGGCTCACTGGCTCCACTTCACTCTAGTGGGGTTGGGCAGCGAGCTCCCGCAAGTGGGGAGCTATATGAAACCCTGCTGCAATGGGGGAAAGGCTAGCAGGCACAGAGATTTCAGACCCAGACAGCTTGTTGGCACAATGGTTAGCACTGCTGCCTCACAGCACCAGGGACCTGGGTTCAAATCCTGGCTTGGGTCACTGTCTGTGTGGAATTTGCATGTTCTCCCCATGTCTGTGTGGGTTTTCTCCGGGTGCTCCGGTTTCCTCCCACAGCCTGAAAGATGTGCTGATTAGCTACATTGACTTATCCAGGCACTGGAATGTGATGACAAGGGGAATTTCAAAGTAACTTCATTGCAGTGTTAATGTAAGCCTTACTTATGACTAATAAATAAACTTTTTTTAATTGATGCTATTTAAACTATATTTAAATTAAAATTTGCATGCATTAAGCAGCTCCATGCCAATTTCTGGCATGAATTGACAATGCCAGAAATCCAGCTGCTGGAGACTCGCGGAAGCCATGGTGCATATTGGGAAGCTTACAAAACAGCCTCCAGTTGAGTCTCCTGGCCTGCTGTGCTATAGGAGCATACAGGTCATAGAGTCATAGAGGTTTACAGCATAGAAACAGGCCCTTTGGCCCAACTTGTCCATGCCACCCTTTTTTTAAAACCCCTAAGCAAATTCCAATTGCCCACATTTAGTTATATCCCTCTATACCCATTGTATACATGGACTTGGAGAATTGCTCCCCCATGTGTGTGCTCAACCCCAATTCCACTTTTCTGGCCTCTAGTGTCTATTTCCATCTAATTTCTTCAAGTCCCAATATCTATCAATCTCAACCTTGAATACACTGAACAATTGAGCATCTATAGCACTCCAGCAAAGAGAATTCCAAAGATTAACTGTGCTCTGAGGGAAGAATTTTCACCTGACACTGTACTGTAGCAGGGGACCCTTTAAAATGGTGGTCATTAATTTATTCCAGGTCGCAGCCTGCAATCTCAGAGCTGAGACATCTGGCCCTCCAGTAATCATTGGCAGGATAATGGTCTGTAACCTGCCCTTGCCGTTAATTTGTTGCAATTAACTTATTATCAGGCGTGCACCGATGGTGGGCCTGGGCGTTGGAATGCCACCAACTTCCATGTGCAGAATTCACCATTGACAAAACAGCCATATTATTCAGGCAAATGTTGCTGGGTCAAAAACCTGTAATGCCCTCTCTAATAGCAGTTGGGTATTCCTCTACCACCTGTATTGATGTGTTTCAAGAAGGCAGCGCGCTATCACCTTCTCAAGGGCAGTTAGGGAAGGCCAATAAATGCTGATCGAGTCAGCAACACCCACATCTCTTGAACTAATAAAAAATAATTGCTTCTATATTCTAAAGGCAAGATACTGTGCATGCTGGAAATGTAAACATAAAATGCTGGAAAATCTCTGGAGGTCTGACAGCATCTGTGGAGAGAAAATAGAGCCAACATTTCAAGCCAGGATAACCCTTTGTCAGAGCTTAATGTGCTTCTATATTCTCTTGCATTTAAAAGAATGAAAGATGATCTCTTTGAAGCATTTAAAATTATGAGTGGAGTAGACAGGGTAGATACTGAGATTTTTCCTCCTCTAGTTGGGGAATCTATAATTAGGGGGCACAGCTTCAGGATAAGAGGCCAATCATTTAGGAAGGAGATTAGCAGAACTTTCTTCACTCAAAGCGTTGTGAATCTTTAGAATTCTCTATCCCAGAGAGTTGTGGATACACCATCATTGAATATATTTGAGGTTTTTAAGGTTTACAGATTTTTGATTTCGCAGGGAATATGGGAGCAGGCAGGAAAATTGAGTTAAAAGTGCAAGATTAGCCATCATCATATTGAATGGCAGAGCAGGCTCAAGGGGCCATGAAGACTTTTCCTGCTTCTATTCTTCTACTGTTCATGTTCTTATAACAACATGAGAAACATGGGGTGGTGCGGTGGCACAGTGGTTAGCACTGCCGCCTCCTGGCTCCAGGGACCTGGGTTCAATTCCTTTCTTGGGTCACTGTCTGTGCAGAGTCTGCACGTTCTCCCCATGTCTGTGTGGGTTTCCTCCGAGCGTTCCAGTTTCCTCCCACAGTAAAAGACGTGCTGGTAGGTGCTTTTAGCGATGCTAAATTCTCCCTCAGTGTACCTGAACAGGTGCCGGAGTGTGGCGACTAGGGATTTTCATAGTAACATCATTGCAGTGTTAATGCAAATCTACTTATGACACTAATAAATAAACTTTAAACTCCAAGAAGTCCAATGCCTATACAAAATACATTTCAATATTTCATCTGAAGTAATAATGAGAGAGAGAGATTGTTAGGAAGCCTTATAAGTTTTCATTCTTTCAGTTCACTAGATTTAATTATTTTAGTGCACATTTATGCCTTGATGTTGTGCTTTAACCAGTTCTCTATTTTAATTCATTCAGCACTGATGAAAATCACATTGACATTATAGAATCAATCTGATAAAATGTTATAGAGACAATTTTACCAAATACTTACAAAAATACATTCTGTGCAGTTTCTGATTCAGCTTTATTGTATCCTTAATTCTCCTTAGATGGATCAATTTCAGTTTTAAGTGTTTGAGATGTTTACTTGTTGACTACAAAGTCAATAATATCCCCACTGCCAGATGACATTGTGATGAACATTCAACATTTTTGTCCAAGACTCAGCTTGGTGTAAACATTTAGGAAAAATTTATTTGCATAGTGAGTGGCTAAAAATGCAAAAGTCTGAAACTCAGGACCAAAAACAGAGTAAATAGGGGAAATCAATATCTTAAATTGATCATTTGTATACTCAGGTTAAGGATTTAAACAGGAACCAAAACAAAGTCAGGAATAATGTCTTGCCAAGTTTATTCTAGACGAGTGAAAGCTGTGAAATATTCCTTTACTTCCCATCCCCTCTGTGGAAAGACATTTCTTCATGACTGAAGCTATTTTCTTCCTCAAACCATTAACCTGAGGATAAAGATGACCAGTTTACATGCTGACCATCTCAGGAAGATCACTGAGTATCTTAAATCACTTTATAAAGTTGAATCAGAGCATAATATTTATCTAAGTATATAAATTATATTTCTGGAGTCTATCATGACACATGCTTTAATTATTCTGTACACTCATACCCTGCCTTGATTTAATGCTTGCTATGCTTTGCACCTTAGCTATCAAAAGGTCAGTCCATTCAAGAATTCACAATTCTTTTAAGAATACAGAAATAAAGTACAGTTTTATGAAGAGCATGTCACAGAAAAGCAGAAGATGTTAGGTGAATTGTTTAGGATAAAAATAGATAGAAAGGAAGCACTTTAAAAGGTTGGTTGTGCTCAACATAGAAAGGTTGCCTGGTCCGGATGCAATGCATCCAATATTGTTGAGGAAGTAAGGTTAGAAATAACGAATGCCCTGGCCACATATTTCAATTACCCTTGAATTTGGGATTGGTGCCAGAGGACTGGATGCTTTTAACATGATGCCACTGTTGGTAAGAAGAAAATAAGGATAAATCTGATAACTATAAGACACAACTATAACTCTATTGTCAGTGGTGGGGACATTTGTAAAGATCATTATCTGGGACAAAATTGATTATTACTCAGAAGAACCTGAGTTAATAAATCACAGCCAATATGGATTTATTAAAGTCAAATTGTGTCTGGCAAATGTAAATTAGTTCTTTGATGAAATAATAAATGGGTTAATGAAAGTAATGCGGTTGATTTTGTGTTTCTGGACATTTAGAAATGTATCCAGTAAAGTACTGCATAATAGATTTGTTAACGGTATCAAAGCCAGTTAAAGAAGCAATGACAACATGGTTATGAAATTTAATATAAATATTAAGGAGATAAAAAAGCAGAGAATATTGATGAATGATCTTTTTTTCAGATTGAAGAAAGATATACAGTGATGTGCCATAGGGGTTGGTATGAGGGCAACAGTTCTTTTTGATATATATTAATGATTTGGACTTGGGTATAGGATGAAATATTTCAAAGTTTTCAGATAACACAAAACTTGGCAATGTAGTAAACAGTAAGGGGAATAATAACGGACTTCAGAAGATGGAGGCAGATTGCGAAGTTGGGTAGACACAAGATAGTTGAAATTTAACGTGGAAAAGTGTGAAGAAATGCATTTTAAAAGGATGAACTTGGAAAGGGATGCTAAAATGCTAGAATCCGTCATCAAAGAAGAAATAGCGAGGCACCTAGAAAAGAATGGTTTGACCGAGCAGACGCAGCACGGATTTGTTAAGGGGAAGTCATGTTTGATGAATTTATTGGATTTCTATGAGGATGTGACTAGTGCGGTAGACAGAGGGGAACTGGTGGATGTGGTGTTTTTAGATTTCTAAAAGGCGTTTGATAAGGTGCCTCATGAAAGGTTGCTACAGAAGGTTAGGGTGCACGGAGTTGGGGGTAAGGTGTTAGCGTGGATAGAGGATTGGCTGTCTAATAGGAAGCAAAGAGTTGGTATCAATGGGCGCTATTCTGGTTGGCAGTTGGTGACTAGTGGAGTGCCGCAGGGATCGGTGCCGGGGCCTCAACTGTTTACCATTTATATAGATGATTTGGACCAGGGGGCTGAGTGTAGGGTGATGAAATTTGCTGATGACACAAAGATGAGTGGGAAAGCAAATTGCGTGGAGGGTGTGGAAAGTCTGCAGAGAGATCTGGATAGGCTGAGCGAGTGGGCGAGGACCTGGCAGATGGAGTATAATGTTAGCAAGTGTGAGGTTATCCACTTTGGTAGAAATAATAGTAGGCGGGATTATTATTTAAAAGGCAAAAAGCTGCAGCGTGCTACAGTGCAGAGGGACCTGGGGGTCCTTGTGCACGAGTTACAAAAACCCAGTCTGCAGATGCAGCAGGTGACCAAGAAGGTGAATGGAATGTTGGCCTTTATAGCGAGGGGGATAGAATATTAAAGTAGGGAGGTCTTGCTGCAACTATACAGGGTACTGGTGAGGCCGCAGCTGGAGTACTGTGTGCAGTTTTGGTCGCCGCACTTGCGGAAGGATATATTGGCCTTGGAGGGAGTACAGAGGAGGTTCACCAGGCTGATACCGGAGATGAGGGGGTTGGACTATGAAGAGAGACTAAACAGACTGGGTCTGTACTCGTTGCAGTTTAGAAAGATGAGGGGGCATCTTGTAGAGACGTATAAGATAATGAAGGGAATGGATAGGTAGAGGTAGAGAGATTCTTCCCGCTTAGAAAGGATAGCAAGTCTAGAGGACACATCCTCAAGATAAGGGGGGGCAGTTTAGACTGAAGTTGAGGAGGAACTTCTTCACTCAAAGGGTGGTGAATCTCTGGAATTCTCTGCCCGTTGAAGTGGTGGAGGTTACCTCGCTAAATACATTTAAGTCACAGGTAGATACGTTTCTGATAGGCAGGGAAATTAAGGGTTATGGGGAGAAAGCGGGAAAGTGGAACTGATCCACTGCAGATCAGTCATGATCTTAATGAATGGCAGTGCAGGCTCGAAGGGCTGGATGGCCTACTCCTGCTCCTATTTCTTATGCTCTTATGTTCTTATGAGGGAATATAAATTATATAGTGCAATTTTATAGTGGGTGTAGGAGCAGAGGGAAGAGGGCATTCAGATATATAAATCTTTGAAGGCAGCAGAACAAGTTAACAAGGCTATTCAAAAAGCAATAGAGGAACCTTTGCTTTTATAATTAGTGGCATGATGACTTATGAAGCCTTATGGCCAATTCTGTTCACCACATTATAGGTTGGATCTGGAACCTTTGGAAAGTACACTGGATATTTCCTCATATAATACCAGAGATTACTTCAGTTATGTGGAGAGACTGAAGGTGTTGGGATTATCTTCTATCGGGCAGAGATGATGAAGGGGAGAATTAATAGAGTTGTTCAGAATTATATATAGTTTTGACCGAGTATTCTGTGTTCAAATTTTCATTTGTTTGGTGTTTGATTGTGAACTGGATTTTATAACATGCTGTTATTGTTACCAAGTAAATTTTGCTAAATTCAGCATTTTGCTTTACCACGCATATTGCTGCTCTCATCTCCCCAGTATCCAGGCTCGGGGTCTTAAAGCCCCAAAGGTTACCTACGCTGCTGCACTCATATCTGGATAGTGCTATCTATTGCTCCTATCAATCACAATTCTTCCTCACCATGCCAGCTCACACACTGTCTGATTATAGGAGTGACTTCTGTTGCACCAAATGCTGTAACCCTCTTTATTTTTACAGTATATCTTATATCAGAATAAACTCCTATTTAATCATAATGATGTCAGGACATGCTCGACACATGCACAGTAGACCTGGCATGGCTGGATGATGTGGTTGAGTTTTTGTGCATGCATGGATCTGTATGAATGCACAGACTGCTGTTGGTGGCCATCTTGCATTGGCAGGACTAACAGTAATCATTTAAACTGGAGGCAGGATTTCTGTTCTTCAGGGACAGGAAGTCTCTGGGATGAGATGTCAGGCAGCTCTGTGATTCGCAGTAGTGCCTGCCAAAAATGGTGGACACTGCTGGGACTATAGGCTATCCCCAATAGAGATCATCAATGTAACCAAATATCAAGGTAAGTGGAAGGGATTTTGCAGGTCAGTCCATGGTGAGGCAGGTGAAGGGGGTGGAGGACCAGGTTTGATGTTGGGAGGTCAAGATGTACCTCTGGTGGGCACAGAGACCTGCAAAAGGTGACTCCAGTCTGCCCTGCTCTACCCTCCCCACCTTACGCAATACCAGCCTACATAGCTAAAGCTGCTGAGCTACCTGCTTGGTGTGGAACTCCCTCTACTGTGAGAAAAATAGCAGTGGAGTCAGGATGAGACTCTTAAGTTACCATAAATTGTCCACTTCAGGGCCTCAAAAAAAAGCCAAAAGACAGCTCCATTACATTCCATGAAATTTCTTACAAATTGGTAGGGCGAGTGGGTCAGCAGCAACTAGACTACGTGGGGTTTTACAAGCTGCCCTAATTTGAAATCTGCTGATGGGGTTGTGCAGATTCGAGCCCTATCTGTGTATGTTTTATGTGTATCTTCACTGTTCTTTGTGGGATTTGAATTTGTATTCCCAGAGCATTAACTGAGCTTCTAGATTGCTAGTCTGGTGATATTACCACCACATCTCCATCCTTGTGTTGTTAGTCAAGCCTGTGTATGTGGTTACAGAGAAAGAGAAAAGTAATTTGGTGGTAATTTTAAAAAAGATTTTGAAATAATGCTTCTGTTCACATAGAACCTGGTGAGAATTATTTCTGCATATCTCTGAGGTGGAAAACATAATAACTAGCAACAAAGATGATGGAAGATAGTTTTAATAACTGGCTCCAGCACCTTTCCTTTCTTCACTGGGAAATGCACCCATACAATAGGACCAATGGATTTTGGATTCAATGCATACTTATTTGTGATCCACAAGAAAGCGATATGCATCCATTGCCTTGATGAGGTCAGCAAGTATTCAAACAACTCACAAAAAACACACCTATGTTTGATACATGTGCAAGTCCTTTCAAAATATACTTTGGACTAAAGCAAAGTGTTGTGATTGAACGATTTACATTCTGCCAGAGAAGCCAGTGGAATAGTGAGGCTGTAGGACAGTACTTGGCAGCATTGCAGATCACTGTCTGCAGATAAATTTGGCATACTAACAAATAAGTTAATTTGTGACTTCAATTCCACAAATTAGGAAATGTTTACCAATGGAGGATGATGATTAAACCTTGGTAATCCCAATGGAATCTGCTGTGTTGATCGAAGAGATTACAGAGAAATGTGCGTTCAAATTGAGGGTCGCAGACGCAGCTTACCCAACCAGGTCAAGTGCAAAGGTTACAGACAAAAAGACCTCAGGAGGCTTATCAGCACTTGCTCCTTCATGGTCAGATACCTTAGCAATCTGCACAAATCATGGAGGTATATATTGATTCACAACACCATCTCCAAAGCAAGGGAAAAATTTTAATTCATGCTTAAAAATGAACTACTTCATAAAGATGTGCAGGTCAGTGAATAAGATAACATGAGGAATATGGACTGAAGTATGGCATATATATGTTATCATGAACCATAAAGCAGCAGGTCATTAAGGATTGTACAGTCAAGATTGTAGGGATCTCAGTGTCACTTCTCAATGATGTTGGTGTGAAAATATCTATATTAAGCTTCCAAGCTAACTCTGCCGACTGCTTTCTACCATAAGGTTCTGTGAGAACCATTGTAGATTTCTTCCACTAGTTGCAAGTTAGAATCAATTCTTTAGCTGTTTTTCTCTCACAAAATCCACAAGACACAGCCATCCTTATTCCATGAGGTGAACAATGAAGTTAGTACTTTCTCTGCTTGAAATCCAGGCCTAATGGACAATCACTTCCTATTGGCTGTCTCAATGTGATGAAATACAGTCTTCATCAAAGCAGAGTTCTACAATTGCTTCAAACAGAGCTGCCTGTTTCTGTCAACATGCACATACATATAAATTAAGCAAAAAACCTTCTACTAAGGGTTCCACCCTGATTACCTATATACATGGCAATGTGCCTTGTTTTGGGATGATCTGTCTAGAATTGCAAACAAATGATTGTACCTTCAAATCTACGCTTTGTTTCTGCAACCCATATGAACGTCTAATGAAGTTTTACGACTCTCTTTTCCATAATTGCTAGATTCTAACTTTGTACTGAGATAATGGTAGACTCTACTTGGAAGTTCAGAAGTGGATCATTCATTGTTTAAATATTTACAGACTATCATCTGACCTTGTAAGATCAACATGGGGTAGCTTTTAACTGCAATGAATTTCAAGCTTGCTTGAAGAGCATTCACTCATCAGAATTATTACCAAATTCTCAAATCAGAATATTCCATTTATTTAACATTTAATATTTTAACTTCCAACCTAAAAATTATATTCCTAAAATTATTCTAAAACATGTGGATCGCAGACATCATAATCGCTATAATATATTGATTATTATGATAAAATGTGATTCAGTTAATATTGTTTCTTTCAAAGTCATTCTTTTCAAGAATGGAAGTACAGTGTTAAGAGAAGAATCCCTGTATTTGGTAAAACTACTGGATGGGTACGATTTTTTTTACACAGGAGAATGTTACAATCTGAAATGTGCTGTCTGCATGGGGTAGTGGAAGCAAATTCAGTCATAATTTTCAAAAGGGAATTAGCTATATCCTATAATAGGAACATTTTACAGGGCTAAGGGGGAAGAGCAGAGGACTGGAACTTTTCATTTGATGGAGGATGGAGAGAGACTGATGAAAGAACTAGAACAAATGCAGCAAGCTAATCTGACAAATAGAAGGCAGGCTGTGGCTCAAATTGCACCCCAATTGTTTGAGCCACCGTACAGATGTGTGGAAGTAAAGGTGAGTCAGAAAAGTGAGATGGTTGAAAATAATCCACCAAAGCTGATTTGCCACAGGAATTCCAGTGTTTTCCCTCATTTTTGGATTATGATTATCATTATAACAATTCTCTGTTATTTACCACATGAGTAGATACACTTATGATAAATTACATGATGATAGGAAATTATTCCATAAACTGAGTGATGAATGTGAAAGTAAAGATGACAATTCTGTTTCACCCTGTAGTTGAGGAGTTAAGGATCAAACTCAAAATTTTTAACTCTTATTGGAATAGTCTAGTGTAATATATGTTGAAAATGTTATTAGTGAATTAAGCTTAGCTCTTAAGAGATAAAGTTCACAGAGCAACAGGTGTTGGAGATCTAGATTAGGGTATAGTCAATTTTCTGATCCAGTGTGCAGACACAGTAAGTGTCGGTTCACACGCGTTATTACTGCGATAACTCTATTCATTTGAACTCAGCAGAATTACCTGCCCAGTTAGACTGCTGCATTCTGCCCAATACTGTAGATTGGATGAAAATTGACATTAGAATTAGTCTGACAGAGGAAAAAGCCAAAACCTGCAAGGGGTCAAAATTCTACCTGGGATTGAAGGAAAAACACTGTAGTTCAGTTTCTTAAAATCAGTGGTTATACAAAAAGTAAGATCATACCAAAAATATGAATAGAGCAGGGAGTATGAACTATACATCCAACCATCTTCCATACCACCCTACCCACCAGTCCAACACCACCACCCCCCTTTCCAATTGAACTGCCCCCACATTTTGGTACCTCCCATTCAGCCAACCCATCAAACTGAAATTTAATCACCAAGTCTCCAACCAGACTGAGCAGAAATATAGCCATCAACCTTCAGTCACTTAGCAGAAACATGCATCCCAATCCCTCCTGCTTCCCATATTGTACCAAGGTCCTGCCACCAATTTCCATTTCTGATTGAGATCAAAGTGCTAGTATCACTGAACAAGGACAAAGACAATGAATCCTGAGAAGTCTGACAAAAAAATACTGTTTACTGAACAGAAAGACGATCAGCAACGAACCAACATCTCATCAAGTGGAAAACGTTAGTTGCTTCGAAACCTTCCCACATCACCTCCCACACCCATACTCTTCCACTGATGGCAAACAGTTTTTTGTAGCATATTTTCACACTTCTACTGTTGTTTACCCTTTGGGAATAGTTGAGAGAAGTGATGGAAGGATTCCTGAAATGGCTATCAGCATATTGAACCACTATTGGATACTCCTTCAATGACCAGCAAATCTTGGTGTTGGACATGAAGCCGGAACTTTTAATCCAGTGGTAGAACATAAGAACATAAGAAATAGGAGCAGGAGTAGGCCAGCTAGCCCTTCGAGCCTGCCCTGCCATTCAATAGGATCATGGCTGATCTGTCGTGGCTCAGTTCCACATTCCCGCCCTCTCCCCATAACCCTTAATCCCCTCTCTTATCAAAAACCCATCAAACCGCGTCTTAAAAATATTTAGCGAGGTAGCCTCCACCACTTCAACGGGCAGAGAATTCCAGAGATTCACCACCCTTTGAGTGAAGAAGTTCCTCCTCAACTCCGTTCTAAACCGCCCCCCCTTTATCTTGAGGCTGTGCCCCCTAGTCCTACTATCCTTTCTGAGCGGGAAGAGTCTCTCCACCTCTATCCTATCCATCCCATTCATCATCTTATACGTCTCAATGAGATCTCCCCTCATTCTTCTAAACTCTAACGAGTACAAGCCTAATTTATTCAGCCTCTCCTCATAGCTCAACCCCCTCAACTCCGGCATCAGCCTAGTAAACCTCCTCTGCACTCCCTCCAAGGCCAAAATATCCTTGCGTAAGTACGGCGCCCAAAACTGCACACAGTACTCCAGCTGCGGTCTCACCAATGCCCTATACAGCTGCAGCAAGACCTCCCTATGTTTATATTCAATCCCCCTCGCGATGAAGGCCAGCATCCCATTCGCCTTCCTGACCACCTGCTGCACCTGCAAGCTGGGTTTTTGCGACTCATGCACAAGGACCCCGAGGTCCCTCTGCACTGTCGCCTGCTGCAGTTTTTCTCCACGTAAGTAATAATCCTTCCTACCATTATTCCGACCAAAGTGGACCACCTCGCACTTGCCAACATTAAATTCCATTTGCCATTTCCTGGCCCATTCGCCCAGCCTATCTAGATCCTTCTGTAGACTCTCCCCACCCTCCGCACAATTTGCCTTTCCACCAATTTTGGTGTCATCAGCAAATTTCGACACCATACACTCGGTTCCCTCCTCCAGATCATCTATATAAATGGTAAATAGCTGCGGCCCCAGCACCGACCCCTGGGGCACTCCACTAGTCACCATCCGCCAATCCGAATAGCACCCATTGACCCCCACTCTCTGCCTCCTATTTGACAACCAATCCTCTATCCACGCTAACACCCTACCCCCAACTCCATGCCCCCTTACCTTCTGTAATAACCTCTTGTGAGGTACCTTGTCAAACGCCTTCTGAAAATCCAGAAAGACCACATCCACCGGCTCTCCTCTATCCACCACCCTAGACACATCCTCATAGAACTCCAGTAAATTTGTAAGACACGACTTCCCTTTAACGAAACCGTGCTGCGTCTGCTCTATCAAGCAGTTCCCCTCAAGATGCCTCGCTATTTCCTCCTTGATGACGGATTCTAACATTTTACCTACAACAGACGTTAAACTAACAGGCCTATAATTCCCCGCCTTTTGCCTGGCACCCTTCTTAAACAACGGTGTAACATTAGCCGTTTTCCAATCTTCCGGCACTTCCCCGGAATCCAGCGACGTCTGGAAAATAACCACCAAGGCATCCACTATCACCTCCGCCATTTCTTTCAGGGCCTTCGGATGCATTCCATCCGGTCCTGGGGACTTGTCCACAATCAGCCCTCCAGTCTGTCGAGCACCACCTCTCTAGTAACAGTAATGTCATCGACACCCTCCAGTCCTACCACCTTTCCATCTCTAACATCCGGCAAATTATTCACGTCCTCCTCCGTGAATACCGAAACAAAAAAGTTATTCAAGACCTCAGCCATATCCCCATCCCCTACCACTAAGTCCCCCTTCTCATCCTCTAAGGGGCCAACGTTCACCCTAGCCAGCCTCTTCCTTTTTATATATTTATAAAAACTCTTGCTATCCTTTTTTATATTAAGCGCTAGCCCAGCTTCATAGTTTCTCCTACCCTTCTTTATCAACTTCTTTGTCAATCTTTGTTGACAATTAAACCTCTCCCAATCCTCTTCTTGCCCACTACTCTTAGCTACTCTAAACGCCTCCGCTTTTAATTTAACACTTTCCTTCACCTCCTTCATTATCCACGGCTTATTACCTTATTATAGGGGTGCTACTGCACCATCAGACCTCCCCTGTGATAAATAACGAGAACAAAGGGATCCTAATCCTTCCATCCCCACTGAAGAAAGACGAGACACCACCACCACCCCCCCACAACCACCCACACCCTCCCCCCGCCCCACCACTCCACTAAGTATAGACTTATTTTTTTCTTGTTCCACACCTCCCACTGCTGAGCTGGTTTGTTACCTAGATCCCCATTTATTCCTGCTCTTATACAATAAGAAGTAAATACCCTCTGTGGTGATTGACTCTTTAAGGGCAACACAGTATAGTAAGAGTCACTTCGCTTGGATGACCACTCAGTACTCAGAGTGGGGAATCACCCCAAGGGGAAGAGTTCTTTCGTGCAGAGCCATTCCAGAACTAGCAGCAGACATGCTGCTGCTCTTGTAGATCTTTGTAAGTAAGCCCTTAATTGTTCACCTAATTAAGTCTCTGATAGTGCATTTTTACACCCTCTCACCTACAGTAAAACATTGGTTTCCCAGTCCCAATCTGGCTCTGGCACAGTACTGTTCAAACCTCCCCTGTTTTCTGTGAAACTTTTCTCCACTCTTGTCCCTTTCCTCTTTCTCTTTGCATATGACTTGACAAAGATTAAACATTCAGCTGCTCTTCTCACCTATGTTCAAAGTTCCAGGTTAAAAGTTATATTCCTAAAACCACAAGTTATATTCTAAAATATATGAACTGGATTATCCTAACAATACATTAACTGAATCAGATTTTCCCATTACGATTAATATTGTTTCGGTCAACATCATGCTTTTCAAGAATTGAACTGTAATGTTAAAAGATGAATCCCTGTAACTGGTAATACAATCAGTTGGGGATGAGAAATATTGCTACACATCTGATCTTATAACTTGAAATGCACTGCCTAAAAAGGTGGTGAAAGCAAATTCAACCATCGTTTGATTTTTGGAAGTAACATGCTGAATGTTTGGAGTTGATTTTGAGAGCTGATACTTATAGGCAGAGAGGAAGGATCAATATCTAATCCAGATATGGGGACTATGGTGGCAATGCGTCTTTGTTTGTAAAATGACCAAAAGCTGAGAATGTCCAGAGGGGATGTTCTGCAGGGATGGAGATGGAGGAGAACTCTTTTCAAAAGGCCTGACCCACCACTGGAATCCCCATGGTGTACAGCGCCATCAACTAAACACGTGGCTTCTATTCCATAAATATATATTTGGTGTGCAACGCTACAAAGACCATCATTAAAGTGAAAACCCGGTAAACTGGCAAAATCCACTATGCTAGGTAATTGAGTACAATGCCGATGAGCACCCCTTTGTCATCCTACCATGTGAGTACAGCAGGCTTACAAGGTCCACAGAACCATTGAGAACATGAAGCAGGTAATTTTTGGATGCCAGAGTAAGTCTCAAAGTCTGTGGTAGGCTGCTACATCCTTCACAACCTCACCATTATGTAGACATAGCTATTATTTCAGAAACTAACTTAGGAAGAAGAGAGGAGAAGGAGGAGACAGGAAGAGAGCATCTTGGACCACTTTTAAGTGGACAAGCTATGAGAAAGGTGATTATCAGGTTCCAGTTTCAGTGATATAACCTCTCTATACGAAGATGGACCCACTATTGCCCAATGTTAAATCCAGTTGAGATGTTCCATCACAGGGTCCCCATGGCCACTATACTGCAAGAAAAACCATTCACAAAAGCCTTGCAGTAGGATCTTTATTTGACAATGCATCTAGTTATACAAACAGAAATTAACTATTAATGCTTGTGCATTGCCTTCATGATTGTCTTGTGAGAGCCTTTGTCTGTCTTATTGCTTTCATGTCATACTACCCCAGTGACTGCAGAATGACTGGTGACTTCCAAGGGGGAGACGGCAGATAGTCTTGCAGGATGACTTTGAGCAGCTCTGGGTCTTGAGGGCCTGCCTCCAGAACTGCATCACATCAGCATAAGCAGCAGTTCTCTGGACGGTCTGGTTGACAAGCAACAGCAAGTGCATTGGTGAAGTGGCAGTTGTGGAAGAATGAATGGTGTCACGCTGAGAGAGGACAGATTAGTGCACAACAGTGCCACAACAAGTCCCACAGGGCAACATCTTGACAATGTTAGTTATCTGCTAGAGGACAGATTATTGGACTTCTGTATTAATTTGCATTTCTCCTTTTGTGCATAGTAATCTGCAGTCCTGATGGCAATAGTCTGAGTCTGTGTAGAAACAAACATGGGTCTTGTGACATCAGCCTCAGCTTCCATTACAGAGCTGAGTTGTTGGATGGCTTCTGCCTATGCTACAATAGAAAATAAGAAAACAGCGGATGCATCTGGATCGGCCAGTGCACTCATGGAGTTGCTTACCTCTACCACTGCGAAAAGGCTGAGCTCCAAGCTCTGTGCAATACCCTGTGTCACATTGCAGCCAGATTTCCCATGCTCTTTAATAATGACAATAGGCTATTTGGCAGGCCTGTCAATGCACCAAGAAGTTTGGTGTATATGTCCATCAACATTCCCCTATATATTGATCCATTAAATCTAATTTTTAGCTCATCACACCGCTAATTGGATTATTTTTCCAGCAAATATGTCTAATATATGTAATTGCATCACTTAATGTTATCTACAAATGTATATATGTATGACAACGTTGTCTTGCCATTTAAAATATAAGGGATTAAGTCTGATAACAGCACAAATAATTTTTCAAATCGGCTAAGCAGAAGTAAAGTCAGTACACAACACCACTGCTTCTCAAAGCAACGTGGCATTCATGGCATCATTTCTGTTTCCCTCATCATCTCATTAAATACCAGACATCTTGCAATAACTTCCAGATACACTAAAGGGATTAAAAGAGAGAGGAACCAAGTAATTAATCTACAGTACAGATACTTACTTGCCTTTCAAATGCTTTTTCATCCTAAACCACTGACACCTGTCTGGGCATTCAATTTTGGCAAGAAAAGCAATTCAGATTTAATCTTGCATTGTATGAATATAAATTGTCTTCTTTGAAACCATTGGTATAATTGTATTTTTCACAGCTCTGTTTTGTGAGAGGGGCAAAGAAAAGCTGATTTAAAGCACTGGTGTTTCAGCTTTACACCAGGTTAGTATTAATGTGTGATTCACTTGGGAGAACAAAATTGAAATGTGTTTTAGTAATTAGATTTTCTGCTTAAGTCTACTTGTTTTATTATTGAAGCGCATATATACTTAGTAAAATTCAATTACCATATCAGTAAATGGAGAAAGATCATTGTATGTATTGAGTTCATATGTAGACTGTAACCTTTCCTTGAGAACAATGAGCGCAAAATATCAAAAGCACTTTCATGTATATACATGCAAAGTGTTAAAATGAAATTAACTGCAATAACATTTTGCATCACTCTAGTGGTTCTAGACTCTGAAAGTGCTGTTTGTCAGATACCTGAGTCTGGTTTCCATGACAAACTGATTTTCTTCCTGCAAAAAATACAGCTTCCATTCGGAAGCGCTTCTGAAGCCCTGACGACATTTTCAGTGTGATTCATAAAGCCGTGTAAGATCATACTGATATTGATATCATAAATCCTACCTGATTGAAGGAGAATCAAAGTTTTACATTAATGGGCTTATCAAGAGGAGTATAGTGCAATCAGAAGGGCATGATTGCATGCATGATTGATATAATTTAGAGTTGTGGGCATCAGTGGTTCACGTGATGACTCTTTACATTCTTTGCTTTTGATTTATTATCAATGTTATAAATTATTTTGAAAGCTTCATCAAGGTTTAAGATAGAATATAGAGAAGCTGGAGTAAATTTCTGGATGTGCCTGAGACATAGCTGGGAGCAGATTTGCACTGAAGTTACGTGCCAAGGAGTGAAATATTACCAAAGCCCTATGTAATAATGCCGGTTCATCAGTTACATAAATAACAGTGTTTATTTATATATAACTACAATACAGAGGCTTGCAGCCTCATGGCTGCCAGTCAGCTCCCAAGAAGATTCAGGAATGGAAACCTGAGCTCAGCATGGTGATCCTCCACCCTGCTCCCCAGTTGGTTCTCAGGTCACATGACCCTTACTCTGCTGATGGATCCTTAAAGGTACAGTCACCACACTCTTCGCCCTCTATATCCTCCTATACAAATGTCAATACTCAACTTATACAGTTCAAGATAATTAAACATGTAGTACATGAATTTAGTCAATTGTAAATTAAGCCCGTCAGGGGATTTCCGAATCCACATGGAGTGATGTAACTTACCTGCCTGGGGTGCTTCCATAGGATTGCTGTCAGCTGAAACCACAATGATAGGTGCCTCTTCAGGCACAGGCAGATCAGCTCTATCTGTTTCCATGGAGACATTGGTTGTGCCTGCCACAGGCCGAGCAGGTATTTCAGTGCTTGGATAGGTGACAACATTCCCAGAAGGCAATGTAGTCCCTGATGCCAGTACTGGCTGTTGGGCCAACTCTCGATCTTACAAATGGTCTCTGTGAATCCAGATGATCTTCAGGGATCCAGTTTTGGATACAAGGACTCCAGGGACTGAACTCAGCCCATTTCCAAAATTCCTCACATACTACAGCTTCATGCACTGAAAATTATAGTGTTGACTCACATGAATTCTGTTTGTCTTCTGACTGCTTTAGCTGACCTCTACACTCCCCACCAAATTTTGAAATATGAGGCTCAGTCTCATTCTGAGACAATGGTTCATTAACAACTCTTCTGGCGGGACTATCATTGTAGCATGTGGAGTGGTCCTACAGCCTAGAAGGAATCGTTTCTAGTCTTCAGGGCCCCTCCTTGTCTGCTTCTTAAGGCCACACGTAAATGTTTGGATGACTTGCTCAGCTAGCCTATTGGATTCTGGGTAGTAAGGTGCAAACCTAATGTGCTTGATACCATTGAACGTGGTGAAGTTCTGAAATTCAGCACTCGTGAACGCTATGTTCAGACACTATGACTTCAAGTGTTCCATGGGTGGAAAAACATTGACAAAATATCTCAACTGTAGCATGCAATGTTGGAGACTTCACCTCAAACATTTCCATCCACCTTGAATGTGCATCAACAATGAGCAGAAACATTGTGCCAGTGAATGGACTAACATAATTAATATGGACTTGTATCCACGGCTGACCAGTCCACTACCAAAGGTGCAGTGGGGTTGCAAGAGGCAACCTTTGCTACGATTGGTACTGTTCACAGTGCTTGACTAGGCTTTTAATGTTCAACATCTACGCCAAGTCATCAGATATAACTCCTGGTGAGCATCTTCATTTATACCCAGGCGGGCACTGTCCAATTTGACTAGGAGCAACTCTCTTCCTGGTACTGGGATGACTACTCTTGCTCCCCAAAGTGTGATGCCATCTTCACAACTTAATTCATCCTTTCATGTATAATGTGGTTTCATCTCTTTAGAAATTGTCTCACTGGCCCAACCTATTAGTGTCCTGTGCCTCACTTTGGATAGCAGCAGGACCCTGTTGGTCCAATACTTGATTGTTGCCCTGATACTGGCAAATTGTTCAAGAAATCCAACACCATAACAATTTCCTGCGGTACTAGAGGAGGTACTACACTCTCTGGTAAAGGGAGGTGACTAAGCACATCTGCATTTGTGACATGTGGTCCAGGTCAATGCTTGAATATATATTCATGGATAGAATTAATACCCAATGCTGAGTTCTTGCTAATGCAAGCCTTGTCTTCTTTAAAAAGACCCAAGAGTGGTTTGTGATCCATTACAATGGTAAAGTGCCTCCCATACATGTACTGGTAGAATGTCTTTGCCTGATATACTGTTGACATGCCTTCTTTTTCAATCTGAGAATAGTCTTTTCAGCCTCTGAGAGGGTTCTCGAGATGTAATCTAGGAGTCTTTTACATCCATCATCCATCTTATGTGACAATACTGTCATTGTGTCCAATCCTCCACAGAGGCATCAAAAGGGGCAATATTCTTCCGGTTCTCAACTTGAACTGAATGTCAATGTGACTTTATACTTTCAATATTTGGGCCACTTTTTTTTAAATCCTCATTGCCAATGTAACAGTTCCAGTTCACCAGTTAGATAAATAACATCGGCAATGTTTATTTACATATAACTATAATGTAGAGGCTTGCAGCCTCATGGCTGCCGGTCAGTTCGAGAGAATATTCTGGAACAGAAACCCAAGCTCACCAGGGTGATCCCCCACCTGCTCCCCGACTGGTTCCCTGGGTCTTGTGCGCCTTACTCTGCAGATGGACCCTTAAAGGAAGAATCACTGCATCTTACAATTGGAATGTTGTATCAGCCACAAACCATCTTCTCAAATGACCTTTATTGAACCCCTTATTATTATTGTCTTTTTTGATTTGATGCAGAATTAAGAAACGTATTTCTTAAATCTGCATCAAATAAAAAAAAATTAAAAGTCAAACGACACAAGCAGGAGTGAAATGGTGAGAATCTGATATTCTTTTGAGTTTTATGTTCACTGAAGTAAGATACTATTTATTCTGTGGCAAATGTTTTTTTACAGTTTTGTGAAGTAATATAACAAAAAACAGACCAAGGATAAACCATCTAAAGATGTTGTGAGATATTAGCTAAGAGAAAGATGTTTAATTGTCATAGGAATAAACTAACACTAAGATCAGCAAAATAACTGTTTATAACCAGCAGTCTGGGTTCTATATACTGTTGGAAGTTACAAATGATATTTTAGGATTGAGTGGACTGAGTTGCAAATATTCTGACATCAATTTGTTTTCCTTCAGCAAATTGCAAAGTTTTTAATGTCTCTGTTCTGTTCAAGCACTGTGAGAAATAAATTGTTGCAAAATCTAGAATTATGTGACTTTAAGTGTTAAGTTGTAAAATTTCCCTTTCAATTATATCTTCTGGATATAATTTTATTACAATCAAGAAGCAGCAACTCAAGATTAAGAGGTGAATGATGTGTTTAGTGTGTCTACTGTATGCTGTAACAGATTTGTCTTTTAATTAGTCCCATTGGACATGATTTGATTCACATTATAGCACTCTTTGTTTCCATTGCCTTTTTAGAGGCAATGCTTCTGATATTTTATAAATAATATAACTTGCAAGTGTTTTTCTGTGTAATTTGTTCTGTGTATATTACATTCTGTTTATCATTTTCTCTTGATTGCATAATCCGTTCCTATAATTAATTTGGTAAATATAACTAATTTTCAGAGCTTACATACATGCAAGCAAAATAGATTAGAGTTCAAAGTGAAAGGAAGGTGTGCTCTACTTGAATAACAACTAGGTTGTTTGTAGGTTTTACATGTTTGAGTGTGCGTGTTACTGTTTTGTTTATCAATTTTTATTGTTGTCAGGTGCTCAGATAGCTGATGCTAAAAATATAAAGAGAGTTACAGAAAGTATGTTCCAATGGATAGAATATCGTATAATTGGGAAAATGAGTCAGTCGGAGGAATGAAGAAAACGCAAGGAAGACACTTGTCTAAAATCAGTTGTTCTTTATCATCACTACACAGCCAAAATGTCCTAAAATATTGGACGAGATTCTCCGGCCTTCCAGCTGAGTGTTTCCTGCTGGCAGGAGGTGCTCATTGTTTGCCAACAGCGGGATTCTCTGGTCCCACCGCTGTCAATGGGAATTTCCATTTAAGTCACTGCACTCTGGCGGGAAACCCACACGCGGGGATGTGCTGCTGGTGGGACTGGAAAACCCTGCCGGAGTGAATGGGTGACAAATTCCGGCTTTTGTGTTAATAGTAACATTTTTGTCTCTATCCAAAACTTTTTAATAATATCCTAAAATACTGAACATGAGTCAATCTGCTTTGGGCCAATTCAGACTTGGCCAGCAAAAAGAACCTGAAACTTGACTTGGTATGGATTGTTCAGGCACAACTGATGATTTTTGGAATAAGTTTTTTTTTGCTTATCAATCCAACATTTTCTGGATTACTATTTCTTGTCCTGTTTTGTTTCCATTGTTGCAAAGCAATGTCTTGCATCTCATGTTCTGGCAGGAAGAAAACAATTGTCAAAATGGTCATTTTGTTTAATTTTTCATGGTATTTGTACAATTTGTCTGAGGCCCATGGAAATTTAACTACTACAGTTCGATTGTGTGTTTCAGAAGAACCAAGAAAGGGGATAATGGTCAAAGCTATCAGTTGTTCTCATGGTTAAGACTGATGATTCATCCCCATCAATCTTCTTTAAAATAGCAAACTATTTCACCCGCCAGTCTATTCATATTTTGAGTGTGGTCAATTGATTTAAACCCCCTTCCTTATTTAATGGCCAAAATGAGTTGTCAAATGCATCAGATTTCTTATTTTATAGTAGGTTGTGCTCTAATGGCAAGAATGAATGCAAATGTTGTGCAGACCACAGTAAAGTTATAGGAATGTTACTGAGAGTGAAACAAAGTAAATTTAATTTAAAAATATCTTTATGTAGAATATTAGAAAAATAACATTCATATACAAAACATTATGGTTTCCAAGGTAATGTGAATCACAGGCCAGCTGGGAACTTTGCAAACCCTCTGAGTGGAAAATTGTTGCTTAATTTGAACCAGTAAAGTCTTTTACTGGAGTGGATGGAGAAACCAGCTGATAAGTCTGTATTCAGATTAGTTTTGTAGAACTGCAAAATAAATAGCAATCGATATTTAAAGAAAGAGTTCTTTCCATGCCTGTGGCTATGTAAGGAAATAATATTTAGTTCTCTGTCAATCTAGGTTTTGGCCAGTGAAATTTGCTTATGAGAGGAGTGCAAAGTAGACGATTAGAAATCAGCAGCTCATTTTACATTCCCCACTGATAACTTAATTTTCTATCGATATCACAAAGATTAGAAGGAGCAAGAATATGAAGGGATTGAAACACAATTCTGAAAATTTTAAATTGCTGGGGACCAATTTAGGTCAGCATAGATTATGGTGATTGGTGAGTGGGATCTGCCCCTGACCTTTGTTAGGATATTAGCAGCAGAATTTTGGATGAAATGAATGGATGAAAGGAGGTTTGGCCAAGAGAGCATTGAATTCATTGGTCCAAATCTTCTGATAATCATGAGAACCACTGCATGCAATGTTGATCAGACAGAAAACTGCCAAATACCCGGATAATTAATTTTTTATATGAAGGCAAACTTCTGATGCACACCCCCTTTTCCTAGCACTAGTAGCCTTATTCTGATAAGTGTTATAGATCCAGTCTTTCAATGAATGAATGTGGGTTAGTGAATGCATGAGTGAGTGGGTGAGTGGATGATTTGGTAGGTGGGTAAAGTGGGTAGATGGGTGAAATGAGTAAGTGGGTGAGGTTGGTGAAGAGGGTTGGTGGGTAGGTGGATGAGATGGATAGTAGATGGGTAGGTGGATGAGATAGATAATTTGGTAGCTGGCTGTTCAAAGAAAGATTGGGTTGTCGTGGATAATCAAGTCTGGTCTTGGGATAGTTGGGTAGTTGAGGGTGGGCAGTTTGGTCGTTGGGTGGTCAGGGAAAAGTCAGATAGCTGGGGAGTTAGTTGGGTCTAGTTGTGTTAAGCCAAGAGTGGTGGTTGGCCCTCAGTGGGACAGGGGGTGTTTAGTCTGGTCAGCAGGATGTAGTCAGGTGATGGGGAGGCAGGGTAATCGAGTCAGGTTGAAGAGAGTAAACATGTTGATGAGCAAGTTAGTTGGGTGATTAGGTGTAGTAGAGTGTTTTGGAGGGGTAGTTCTGTAGTCAGGTGTTTGGGGGAAGTTAGTTGGGTGGTCAGGGGGAAAGTTTGATCGTCATGGGGTTGTTCAGGTCTGGTGGAGGGATGACGGGGCCTCCACCAGGGTTACGGTTAGTGTTAGGGATACTGGTCTACCGGCCAGGACCGGTAGTTAAGCCTGGTTGGTGGGGACATGAGTCAGTCTGGTTGTGGAGGGGCAGATAGTTGAGTGGTTGGAGGGGCTGTCAAGTCAAGTTGGGGGAAGTAGTCATGTTGATGGGAAAGATGGTTGGGCAGTTATGGATGGCTGGGAGTTTGGAGGGCTAATCAGGTGGTGGGGGTGTCAAGGCAGTAGTGGGTTAGGTCATGCTGGGGGTAATCGGGTTGGATCAGGAGGGTAGTTAAGTGGTTTGGGGGCTAATCAGGTCAGGTCGAGGGGAATAATGAATTGACAGGGTTGTTATTTAGTTGATTGGGTGGATAGTTGGAAGGGTAATTGGGTGGTTGGTGGGTGGTTGGGGTGTTCAAAGGGGGTAGTCAACTGGCTGTGGGTGGGTAATCAGGTGATTGGGGTGGAGTGGTTGAGAGCGAGGAAGTAAAATATGGAATAAACCAGGTATTAGACAAGATTTTAAACTTTTACATTTCCTGCATCACTATCAAAGTAAGTTGTATGGATGTATTCCAAGTATCCAACTCACGCTCAGAATTGGAGATATTTGCACAGGGTCCTGGGCAGAAAGGAAATGATGTGGAGATGCTGGCGTTGGACTGGGGTAAACACAGTAAGAAGTCTCACAACACCAGGTTAAGTCCAACAGGTTTATTTGGTAGCAAAAGCCACTAGCTTTTGGAGCACTCCTCCTTTGTCAGGTGAGTGGGAGATCTGTTCACAAACAGGGCACGTAAAGACACAAATTCAATTTACTGAATAATGGTTGGAATGTGAGTTTTTACAGTTAATCAACTCTTAAAGGTATAGACAATGTGAGTGGAAAGAGAATTAAGCACAGCTTAAAGAGATGTGTATTGTCTCCAGACAGGACAGTTTATGGTTTATGAGATTTTGCAAGTCCAGACAAGTCGGGGGGGGGGGGGGGGGGGGGATTGGTTACAGATAGTCTGACGTGAACTCAAGATCCCGGTTGAGGCTGTCCTCATGTGTACAGAACTTGGCTATCAGTCGCTGCTCAGCAACTCTGCATTGACGTGTGTCGTGAAGGCCACTTTGGAGAACACTTACCCGAAGATCAGCGGCCGAATGCCCCTGACTGCTGAAGTGTTCGCCAAGAGGAAGAGAACAGTCTTGCCTGGTGATTGTTGAGCAGTGTTCATTCATCCATTGTCGTAGCATCTGCATGGTCTCCCCAATGTACCATTGCCTTGGGACATCCTTTCCTGCATTCTTTCCTACACTGCAGGAAAGGATGTCACAAGGCATGGTACACTGGGGAGACCATGCAGACGCTACGACAACGGATGAATGAACACTGCTCAACAATCACCAGGCAAGACTGTTCTCTTCCTGTTGGGGAACACTTCAGCGATCACAGGCATTCAGCCTCTGATCTTCGGGTAAGCGTTCTCCAAGGCGGCCTTCATGACACACAACAATGCAGTGTTGCTGAGCAGAGACTGATATCCAAGTTTTGCACGCATGAGGACAGCCTCAACCGGGATCTTGGGTTCATGTCACACTATCTGTTACCCCCACAAGTTGCCTGGACTTGCAAAATCTCACTAACTACTGTCTGGAGACAATACATATCTCTTTAACCTGTGCTTAATGCTCTCTCCACTCACATTGTCTGTATCTGTAACAGTTGATTAGCTGTAAAAATTTGCATTCCAATCATTATTCAGTAAACTGAGTTTGTGTGTTTATGTGCCCTGTTTGTGAACAGATCTCCCACTTACCTGACAAAGGAGCAGTGCTCCGAAAGTTAGTGGCGTTTGCTACCAAATAAACCTGTTGGACTTTAACCCGGTGTTGTGAGACTTCTTGGAGAAAAGAAATGCCCATTGAAAGTTTCAGCTTTCTGGACAATTCCCATGTTGGTCCATACAATAGGACATCTTCAGGGTCCTAAAGCATATCTTCCATCATACGTCTGGTCTCCAATGACCCAGAGGCTGGAAGATCTGAAATGTTTTGCCGGGAGGAGCTTAGGGTATTGCTCATTGTGGGGCAGTAAATGGGCTGAAGCAGGAGCAAAGGTGCTTGATGTCACTGAGATGAAAATGGGCATCTCTTTGTGATAGAAAGTAGAACATTGGAAGCTGAGGATCAAAAGGACACCAAAAGTGCAAACAAACTGATTCAACCAGAAATAATGGTAGGTCAGTGGTGATGAAATTAGTTGCAAGGGTACAAAGTTTGTGGCAGATGATGGCTTTAGTCATCCTAATATTTAACTGGAAGAAATTGTAGCTCCTCTATGATAGGATATCTGACAAATAGGAGAGATGATGGAGGGGAAAAGCTGAGTGTAATTAGCATGCATGTGGAATAACCCAATTTCTAAGGATATATTGGCAGATAGGAAATGTGCAGATAGCAATGCAAGGATGAGAAGATAACTTTTACTTACCTGACTTTAACCAAAGTAGAATCATGGCTCAGATTTTTAAATGAGTTGGGTTAGGATTGGAGGCAGACAGTTGTGGATTTTGGTACCATTGACATCTGCGCTGATTTGCAGCCATGATATGGCCCCAAGCCATTTTCAATAAGGATGGCTTGGGGGCAACTGGCCAACTGAAACCAATTAATGCAAAATAAAGGGCCCATTAAAGCTCCATTTCCTCACTGACTGGAATATTTAGTCAACTGGTGACAGATGCAAGGAAATCCTTGTATATTGATTGAGGCTAGTCCAAGCCAACCTGAACTGTTCCGAACAGGTTGGAGGGGTTAAGCATGAGAAAACAATCAAGTGACCACCCCCTTGCAGGACCCACCAGGGCACAGCTGCTGCTAGTGGCCATCTGCTGGAAGGGTTGATCCTGTAGGATCATGGCCAAGCAGGCAGTTGTGGGTTTTTGAGAAGTAAGAATCAACTTCGCTTCACTTCTTCCTTGCAGCCATCATGCTTAGAGTGTTGACTGAGCCGCACTCATCCAGGCAAGTGGAGAATGCTCCATTACACTCCTGATCTATGCTTTTGGGGAGTCAGCAGGTGAGTTAGTTGGAGCAGAATTTATTTGCTATTGTAGCCACATTAGATAAATATGTGGCTAGTCCAGTTAGGTATCTGGTCAATGGTGACCCTCAGGGTATTGTTAGTGGGGGATGCAGTAAAGGTAATGCATTGAATGTCAAGGCAAGTTTGTTAACCACTCTCTTGTCAGACATGGTCAGTGCCTGGCACTTGTGTGTTGCAAATATTAATTGTCACTTATCAGCCCAAGCCTGAATGTTGTCCAGGTATGGCTGCATTTGAACATGGACGGCTTCAGTATCTTAGAAGTTGTAAATGGTACTGAACATTACTACGTTATGAGCAAACATCCCTATTTCTGACCTTAGGATGGACGGAAGGTCAACAATAAAGCAGCTGAAGATGATTCGGCCCAGTACACTCACTGAAGAGCTCCTGTGTGATATTCTAGTAATGAGATAATTGGCCTCCAACAATAACAACCATCTTCCTTTCTGTTAAGTACGCCTCAACCAAACACAACACAACACAACACAGCACGGGAAACAGGCCCTTCGGCCCAACGAGCCTGCGCCGCCATTTTAACATTGTGCTTTTCCTCTTCCATCCTTGACCCATGTCTATGTTTATGGCACCCACATTGGAAATCAGATTGAGGGGAGAATAATTTAGGGACCATTTGTTACACCAGTCAGCCTGAGAGCACATCTTTGGGGTGTGGGAGGAAACCGGAGCACCCGGGGGAAACCCATGCAACCACGGGGAGAATGCACGAACTCCCACAGATACTGGCCCAAATCCATGTACCTGCACAGCAAACAGTGGTAGTCACTGAGCTGTCGTGGTGCCCATCTGCTGGTCCAGTTTAAGCATACACAAACGACGTGAAGTACTAAGCTACTCTCAAAACATCCAAGAGCAGCCCACGCACGACCCACCGTGTGTATGCCCCTCGTTAGACAACAAGGTGGACTGATGCACCTGTGGAGTAAAAGAGAAAAACATCAACACATGTAACAGTTGATTTCCAGGAACGTCCCGAGGCTCTGATCCTTATTTAAAACAGTCTCCTATATCCCTCCATCCCTATTTCACTCATGTGTCTATCTAAGTACACCTTAAACAAGTCCAGCATGCCTGCCTCCACCACCTTACTTGGCAGTGGAGAGCTTTCCCCTGATTCCTATTAACTCCAATTTTGCTCAGATTCCTTGATGCCATACTCAGTCAAATACTGCCATGATGTCCAGGGCAGTCACTCTCACCTCACCTCACCTCTTGAGTTCAGGTCTTTTGTTCATGTTTGAGCCAATGCTGTAATGAGGTAGAATGGAATAACCCTGGCAGAACCTAAACTGCCTGTCAGTGAGCACATATTACCATCTAAGTGCTGCTTGATAACAGTATTGATTGAGAGTAGGCTGATAGGGTGGTAATTGGTCACATTGGATTTGTCCAGTTCTTTTTGGATAGGACATACCTGGGCAATTTTCTACATTGCCACATAAATGCCAATGTTGTAGCTGTACTGGAACAGCTTGGCTAGGACTGCGGCTAGCTCTGGAGCACATTTCTTCAGTACTACTGTCAGAATATTGTCATGGTCCATAGTCTTCAGCCATTTCTTGATATCATGTGGCATGGAGCTCTAATAAAAGTAGTATATACACAATGAACGGTAGGCCCCTCAGGAATGTTGAGGAACAAAAGGACCTTGGTGTATAAGTCCATAGATCCCTGATGGTGGCAGCACAGGTAGATAATGTGGTGAAGAAGGCATTTAGAATGCTTGTGTTCATTAGCTGGGGCATAGAATATAGCAGCAGGAAGGTTTTGCTATAGCTTTATAAAACATTGGTTAAGGCATAGTTCTGGGCACCACACTATCAGAAGGACATGATTACGCTGGAGAGGGTGTAGAGCAGATTCACCAGGATGGTGCCTGGGATGGAATGGTTCAGCTATGAGGTGAGACCAGATAGGCTGGGTTTGTTTTCCTTCGAGCAGCAGAGGCTGAGGGGGGATCTGATTGAGATATAGAAAATAATGAGAGGTATAGATAAGGATAGATGATAAACTTCCCCCATGCTCAAGATGTCTTAAGACCAGAGGGCATAGGTATAAGGTGAGAAGTAAGTGGTTTAGAGGGGATCTGAGAAAATATTTTTTCACCCAGAGGGTGATGGAAATATGGAACATGTTGCCTGAGAGGGTGGTGTCCCACAACATTTAAGAAGCACCTGGATGAGTGCTTAAATCGCCAAGGTATAGTAGACTATGGACCAAGTGCTGGTAAATGGAATTGGTATGGATTAGTATTTGATGATCGGCGTAGACATGGTCAGCTGAAGAGCCTGTTTCTATGCTGTATGACTCTATGAATTAAATTGGCTGAAAACCGGCATTTGTGATGCTGGGAATCAAACGAGGAAGCCATGATAGTTCATCCACATTGCACTTCTAGCTGAAGATAGTTCTAAATGTTTCCGTCTTCTCTTTTGCACTAATGTTCTGGACTCCCCAGTCATTGATGGTGGGAATCTTATCGCTAGTTGTTTAATTATCCACCAATTACAACTGTGGCAGGACTACAGAGCTTAGATCTGATCTATTAGCTATGGGATTGCTTAGCTGTATTTGTGGCATGCTGCTTCCAATGTTGGCATGCAAGTGATGCTGTATTTGTAGCTTCACCAGGCTGACACCTCATTTTTAGGTATGTCTCATGCTCCTCCAAGCAGCTGTTCTCTCACCACCTGTTGCCGGACGAGTCTAGTAGCTATGCCCCTCAGAACTCAGCCAGCTGGTCAGTAATGGTACTGCCAAACTAGTCTTGCTGATGAACATTGAAATCATCTGCCAGAGTACAATTTATGTGTTTGCCACTTATAGTGCTTCTTCTATTCAGTTTTCAGCACAGTGCAGTACTGATTCATCAGCTAAGGGGCAGCAATAGGAGGAAGTTTCCTTGCCCACATTTGACCTGATACCATGAGACTTCATGGAATTGGGATTCAATGTTGAAGGCTCCTAGGACAATTCCCTCTTGACCATATACCACTGAGGTGTCAGGTCTGGTGGTGATACTCAGGGATGGTAATGGCATGTCTGGAACATTTTAAGAAATAAATCAGTGAGTATGACTATATCAGACTGTTGCTTGATTTATTTGTGGAACAGCTCTCTCAATTTTGGTACAAACCCTTAGATATTGGTAAGGAGGACAGAGTGACAGGGCTGGGTGCACCACTGTCTTTTCTGGTGTTTAGGTCATGCTGTGATCCATCGGTTTCATTCCTTTTTAACTTTTCTGTAGCAGTTTGATACACTGAGTCATCGCAAAGCCATTTCAGAGGGCATTTTAAGTTTCAGCCATATTGCTCTGGGTTTGGAGTCACATGGAGCCATGCCAAGTAAAATCAGCAGATTTCCTTCCCTAAAATGGATATTAATGAACTAGATGCGTTTTTACAACGATAGCAATAGTTTGTGGTCACTACTTCTGGTAATTCCAAATTAATTAATTAAATTCTATTACCTTCTCTGGGAGAATTTGAACTCATGCAAGAGCATTAGCCTGGACCTCTGGATTAGTAGTCCAGTGAATTACAACTCTGCCACTGACTACCTCAGATTTGAAATGTTGTCACCGTTCTTTCACTATTGCTGAATGGTATTCTTAGAATGTCCCCCCTCACCAGCATTGTGGGTGCACCAACATCACATGGACTGCAATGATTCAGGAAGGTTTTGTCACCAATTTACCAAAGACAATTAGGGACCAGTAACAAATGTTTACCTTGCCAGAAATAATAAAGCCATGGATGAGTGTTGAGCTTCTTGAGTCTTGTTAGAGCAGCACTCATCCAGGCAAAAGGAGAGCATTCCATCACAATCCTGACTTGTGCCTTGTAGATGTTTGAAAGACTTTAGAGAGAAAAGAGGTCAGATCTTGACACAGAATTCCTAGCCTCTAACATTGTTCTTGTAGTCACAGTTTCTGGCCAATGACAGCCTGCAGAATGTTGACAATGGGGATTCAGTGATGGTAAAGTGATTGAATATTAAGGAAAGATGGTTACCTATTTCACCCTCCAGGATTGCAGGGAAAGCAACACCTACACCATCCCTCACCACTCACACCATCCCCATGATCTCTGAAACCTCCCCCCCGCCCCACATCTGAGATGCTGGGTTCCAGATTTGCTGTTTTATCTCAAACCGAAGCCCAAGTGCCATGCATTTGAGTTATAGAATAATGTGTTGCAGTTGTAGGATCAATATGTGCTGCCCTCTCTCAGGAAGTAAACATTTTCTCCAGTGTCACTCTCCTCAATCATACCCATCATGTCCCAGGGTGTCTGCTGGTTATTCTTTCGCATCAGTAACCAAGAAGAAACAATTTGCAGTCAGGCTTTCACATGCTCAACTATCCAAATGTTGCAGGCCACAGAAAGCTCAAGCGTTTTAACTTGAGAAACAGACCCTTCCTCCGGCTTTGCTTAGGCTTCTAAGAACATAGGAACTGAATTAAGCTCTTCACTGAAATGCAGAATTATTATAACACAGAAGAAGGCAATTTGGCCTTTTGTGTCTGCAATGACTGTAAAATTAGTAAATCAGTTAGTGCCATTCTTCCACCTTCTCTCCATAAATTGGCACATTCTTCCTTTTCAGATAACTACCCAATTCCCTTTTAAAGGCCTCAATTGAATCTGCCTGAAATGCATTGACTGGCAGTTCTTCCCAAATCCTAACCACTTACTGCTTGGAAAGACTTTTTCTCCTGGTATTGCTTTTGTTCTTAGTTACCTTTAATTTGTACCCTCTTATTCTTGATTCTTTCACACATGAGAACCGTTTGACCCTTCCTACTCTGTTCAGAGCCCTCGTGTTGGTGAATACCTCCATCAAATCTCCTCTCAGACTTATCTTTTCCAAGGAAAACAGCCCCAACCTCTCCAATCTATCTTTGTAACTGAGGTTTCTCATCCCTGGAATAATTCTTGTGAATCTTTTCTACATTCTCTCTAATGCCTTTATACCCTTTCTAAAGTGCAATGCCCAGAACTGGAAGCAGTACTCCAGTAAGGGAAGATTGTGTGTTTTATACAATTTCAGTATAACATCTTTGCTCTTGTACCCTATTAATAAAGCTCAGGACAGTATCCGCTTTATTAATCACCCTCTTAACCTGTCCTGTCACCTCCAATGGTTTATGCACCTGTAGGCCCAGGTCCCTTTGTTCCGGCACTCCCTTTAGAGTTGTCTCTTCATGTTCTTTTGACTAAAATGAATCATTTCACACTTTGCTTCATCTGCCACTTGTCCATTCATTCACCATGTCTATGTCTATGTCCTTTTGAAGCTCAACATTATCCTTCAATTCACAATGCTTCAAAATTTTATATCATCTACAAATTTTGAAATTGTGCTCTATGTAACAAGGTATAGGCCATTAACATACATCAGGAAGAGCAAGGTTCCCAACTCCAACCCCAGGAAATTCCACTACAAGCCTGTCTCCATTTCCAAAGAACATTGACCAAGAGTTACTCTCTGTTTCAATCACTCAATCAATTTCATATCTATGTTGCTCCTGTTCCATTTATTCCATTAACTTTAACTTTGCTCGCAAGTCTGCTGTGCATTACTGTATCAAATGTCTTTTGGAATTAAGCCCTGTGAACCAATTCCACCTTTAGTGCAATCATGCTGATCTGTGGTATATATATTGTTACATTATCTGTAAATATCTGGAAATAACTAAGAACTACAGTGTTATGTTTAAGTATTCTTTTCTAAGTGATGTATGATTGTGTCTAGGTGCTCACCCAAAGAAATGGGCATGATTCCTGTTTTCATGCTTGTTCGACACTTAGAATTTTTTTAGTAAGGTTGCACCCTTTATGTTTTTGTAATCATCCTTGGAGTCCTGGCTTTGAATTCACTCCCTCTACCCCTTGTTGGAATTTACCTAGCCTGTATCTGGAAATCTTTTCTGTAATGATTGTCCATTGTTGCAATTTTTCCTGTCAGTTGAACTTTGGTTCAATTTTAAGCTGGCCCGATCCCCTTTCATCCCAGTAGCTCTTTTCCAATTTAGAAATCCTACTTTAGATTGTTCCTTGCTCTTCTCCATTGCTAATCTATATCTTATGAAACTATGATCACTCTTACTCAAGTGTTCCTGGTAATAAATTAAAGCTTAGCAGTTTGATCTCTTAGAATGGCTAAAGCAATGTCTACCTGCAGATAATTAAACCATAGAATCAGTGTGCCATTTTGCTGTTTAGATTGCCAAGAGAGTTTCCAGAAAGATCCTGGCAACACTTGATCTACTTCAGCCACCTCATTCAGCACCACATACAGCAATTCATCTTTCCTTGTTGGACCAAGAAGTTCTCCAAATTCACAAATACTGCAGGCTGACATTCTGCCACCCTGATGACAATGTGTGCGCAGACCATGCCTTGAGCATGAAGGAAGCCAGAAAGTGCTGGGCTTTCTCGCATTTACTGTTGAGATCTGTAGGATGGTGATTTACTTGTCGCCCTGCCGATAGGGCATCATGACCTTCTTAGTGTAAATGTGTACTGCAGATTGGGAGATATGAGAGATACTCCCTGTAGTCAGCTGAAAGAAACCAGTGACAATGAAGTTCAAGGTTGTGGTGACTTTGAATGGCCTCTGATCCATTAGGCAGCAGGATGTGTTGCAGAGCCTGCAGAGGTCTCCAATAAACTGCTCAGAAAGTATCACTTATGTATGCACTGTTCTACAGGTAGATCCAAAAAAAGTCTCTTGGCCTCTACACTCTCCGTGCTGAGTGTGACCCCCTAAGAACAGTCTCTCTAACCTACAGGCTGCTGAGGCAGTTATCCCTGCTCTCCATTATCCAACTTTTCCCTAATCTAAATAAAACCTAAAGCAGGTAAAACTTCCTGAGGGAACATAAAGCACAATATAAATCTAGAAGAAGTGATCTTTCTAGAAGCTCTCTTGGTAATCCAAAAAGCAAAATGGCACATTGATCCTATGATTTAATTACCTGCAGGTGAGCGTCTCTTTTAAGTACTATTTTGGCCATTCTAAGAGACCAATCTGCTAGGTTTTACTAGCAGCTTGGTTGGTAGATGTTCTTTCATGATTTCATGTTAAAATGGAATTGAGGTACTAATTGCATCTTTAAATTCTGATTACATACATCCACAACACTGCAATCTGCCACTGGTGACTGCCTCGGTCTACGGTAAAAGAAATGTGCTGTTGGGAGGGTGGCCGATTGAGACAGAGCAGTTATTCCTTTGTACTAGTTGTAACTACCCACCTGTTCTGTTTCAAATGGATAAGGAGGATTAAAATCGCCCGTATGATAATGCAGAGAGGAGGAAGAATGTATAGTTGGAATCTATTTATATCAGTTTATTTTTATTCAATATCTTCTATGCTATATGGCTTTCTTGCAAATTGTTGACTGCTCAGCAGACATTCAATTTTAGATTAATTTTATATTGGTAAGTTGAGGGTAGAATTATCACTGCTTCTCATACTATTCTCAGTATTTTCTAACCTACTTGTGAAAGAGGGACCTGGAGCATTAGCCACCTTTCTTCCTCCTTTACATGCAGCTGTAGTACTGCAGTATGATGAAATCTAGTGTTGATGTGAAAATAGCTGCCTAGCACTCAGATGCAAGCCATATAAGATTGCATTTAAATTTACAGTTACATCCAGCAGTGAAATGAAAAATATTTTGCTTTAGTGTATAATACTTTAAAATAAAATATTAAGTTCTCCACTAGGACCAATGACCATCTGAAGACAGAATTTGTATGGATATTGATTCTAGCAAGCACATGGATGGCTTTATCTAGCATTATGCAAACACCATTGTTTGTGTGAGATTAAAGATAAATATTGGGGAAAAGTGTTTAGATGTATATTTTTAAAAACTTATGGGTTCAGTTTTGCTTTCAAATGCTTCTGAAGTATCAAAGCACCCCTACAGTGCAGAAGGAGGCCATTTGGCCCATCAAGTCTGCACCAACTCTCCAACAGAGCATCTTACCCAGGCCCATCACTCACCCTATCCCCCCTTGCATTTATCTCTCCAATCCCACTAACTGCAACATTTTGGGATTCAAAGGGGCATTTTAGCATGGCCAATCCATCTATTCTGCACATCTTTGAATGTGGGAGGAAACTAGAGCATTCAGAGGAAACCCACACAGACATGGGAATAATGTGCAAACTCCACACTGACTTGGTATGGAGATGCCAGTGTTGAACTGAGGTGGACAAGATAAGAGGTCACACATCACCAGGTTATAATCTAAAAGGTTTATTTGAAATCACAAGCTTTCAGAGCGCTGCCCCTTTGTCAGGTGAAGTGGAGCGAGATGCACAGGCACAGAACATATAGGCAGAGTGACAATAGCTGGACACTAACAGGTAATCAAGTGTCAAAGGCTAAGTACAGACAGTTTAGACCGCCTGAATAACAAGTCTTTACAAGTAATCATGAGAGCTAATGGACAAATACAAGCAGTTAAGTATAAGTTAAGTACATCTGTAAAATGTCGACAGGGTACAAGCGAAGATATGACCTAAGAACCGATAATTTAAGGCGGAGAGTTAATTACAGACAATCAAAGAAAGAGATGGTGCTAAACACTATGCAAACTAATTCAGAAAGAGAGTTCATCACCCGTAGTCAAGGTGTGCATGGTGTCAAAACTGATAGCCAGGGAGATTTTTTTCCCCCCATCGAACAGTATGGTAGGGTTACATGTAGCACGACATGAATCCGAGATCAAGATTAGGGCCATCCTCATGAATGCAGAACCTGCTTGAAACTGATAGTCAAATGGATGTGCAGGATTAAAATCACCCTGTATGATAATGCAGAGAGGAGGAAGAAATTGGCAGAAACTGATAGCCAGATTCCACACTCATGAGAATAGCATTAACCATGATCTTGGGTTCATGTCGCTACACAACATGTAACTACTGTTGAGTGGGAAGAATCTGTTAGAATGTCCTGTTTGGACACCATGCACACTTTGATGATGGGTGATGATCTCTGTACCTGAATTAGTTTGCATCTATGTAGTTCAGAAATATTTGATGGGGACATCACGGCTGAACCCAATTCTGCTCATATACACACTTTCCAGCAGGGGTCACTTGATAGTGATAGAGTGGAAAACCTGACTTTTTTTCCCTATGCCAGGACATTGTAGGCAATTAAAATACACCTACTGCCACCTTGGCTGCTATAAGAAACTGAGTACGCACAGTGACAATTGAACTTGAGACTCCTTTGTCTGTATGGTGCATCAACTGTTTGTGTTCTTAAGATTATTGCAATATCTTCCTAGTTTAACTCAGCATTCCTGTTACTTTGAATACACTGACACTGTAAGAATAGCAGAATAGGTGAATAATTGGATGACAATTATTTTTCTGCTTTTGAAAATGTAACTATGGAGTTGGAAAAATGATGTATAATTTTTTCATGGTGTATGGTGCATCTCTCCCTTGGCACCAAGGGTAATTTCCTTTTTATTAAATACTTTTCCCATTTTGGCTGATTTTCACAAGGCTGATTTTAAAATATTGTGACATTTCTTATTTAAAATGAACCTGCATTTTGTGCCGGATGAAGCCAAAAATAGGAAATTCCTCCAACAGTTTATGTTGGCAGCAGGAGCAAGCAGTGTGGCATATTTTGTTTAAATTTGCATATAATTCACCTGTTCGGTCCTATAAGCATTAAAATAATAACCAAAATTTTGTATCCCCAAATGAGTCTGTTCCAAGTTTATTACTAACATACACGATTAAAATAATTGTTGTTTTAAATACGTATTTTTCCCGTTGTGCAAATTCATGTTTTTAAACATTCCTTATTCACTTCTTCTCCTGATCATAGAACCTTAGAAATCTGTAAACAAATGAATTAAAATGGAGCATGCTAACTATCGAGTAGAGGTAGGGGAGATCAGTATTCAGCATTAGTGGAAAACAATTAATAGCTCTGGTTATCTCAATGAATATATGAAACTACGAGCACACAGGTGAAAGTGAAATAGGAAATTAAGTCAAATAATGATTACCAACTCCACTAAAAAAGCAGCAGTCAGCATTTAGAGGCTTTTGTTGTTTGATTTTATGAGCTATTAAACCCATTCCATCATGTGCCACCATGGGCTGCAGTGATAGGATGATGAGTTGAAATAACAGAAAACACTGATGCTTCAGCTTGGTCAAATGACACTGGGTTTGACTGCACATTTTTAATGGGTCATTCCTTCTTGAGCTGTACTGCTGCTGCTGCTGTGACAGGATAGTCCTGGAACCTGGTTATTTCTGGGAAGATTTAAACATAATTGGGAAGGTAGGCTGGTTTTTAGGAGAGATTTTTTTTTAAAGAGATATCCAGGGAACAATAACAGCATGCAGATTTCAGGTGTCGGTTTAAAACATTCGCACTGAAATTAACTGAAATGGGGGTTTATAGAAATCCATTTCAATGTGTTTGGTTTCCCTGGTGATTTCTCTCAGTTGGTTGTCGAGGTTATCCTGCTGTTGTAAATGTGTGCGTGGTTTGCAATATAATTCTCTAATTGTGGTTTGGCTGAGTTTTCCTTATTTCTTTCTGTTTTCTTAACTATTTTCTAGATAAGTAGTCCTATCATTATTTGTCTTCATTTTAGACTTTTGAAAATCCCTTTCAGAGACGAAGCATTGCATTGAGATAACGGAAGGGATGCCGTTTGATCTTGAAGTGCACAGAGCTATATGATTAAACTATCACAGTTATTAAGGAGAAGGAATGTGCATTTGTAATATAATTTTGAATTATTCTGGAGCAGAATACAAGTATTGTTCAGGCTGACGGACAGAACTATTGAGCAGATCTGCTGGGTTCTGATTGTATTCACCTTGTTTTTATTTCTGCAGCCTGAAAATATGCAAAATTTATTTTTAAAATGTCTTCATGTTTCAGAAAATCACTAGCTATTGGCACACATTTCTATTCTGTTAAAATAAAAAAAATTTAATCATTAGCATGAACAAAATGATTTTTGTATGACATTATACCAATATAAGTGTTATCAAGAACATACATGTTACTTGTAAACCTGTCTGAGATGTTTGATTCTGTGCAATATAAAAGCCACATGGGAAATTTCTGCGGAAATTTTGAGTGTATAGGCATACATGCATCTTCCACCAGCTCGGCAATATTTTAATAGGAAATGCCTAACAATTTTCTGAGATGAAAGCTAACATGCATTGTTGAATAGTTGATTACAGTATTAAGGTTATAATGTCCTAGTTTTAGATCATTATGGAGCTGTTGACTTTAGAACCATATAAAATAAGGTTTCTTGGAAAATGCATTTTTTCATCCAGGAAATGAACTTAATTCATTCCTACGAACAGTGCAGCTTTCCTAGCTTTATTTTGAGTTTTCTGATATGGGTTGTGAATGTTTTTGGTGAGGAGAGAGTGCTGGGTAGAAGTAGTGGAAGTTCCAATAATTTCACATTTGATAAACCCAATATTGAATATACTACTGGAAAACCACAGCTAAAATGCTATCTCTCTTTATTTTCCCTGTCACTACCCTCCCCACTCAGTGTACAGCCGGTTTGAGGCAAAAATCCATGACTTGCGAGAGCAGATGATGAATCACAGCATGAGTTCTGGGTCTGGCTCCCTGAGAACTAATCAGAAACGTTCATTATATGTAAGGTAAATGCATTTATTTACTATTTATTTAACTTATTTGCTCATAACACTAATTGTACTTACATAAAGCATAATGCCCGTAGATACATCGGCCTACATAGAAATTGGATTGCAACCGAAAAAGGGACACAAAGCTAGCGTAGAACTAGCCTAATGAGGCCAATAGCAGAGTCACTAAAATGTCAGCCTGATTTGCTTATTACCTGCAAGTTGTGGACACCAGTTATAGCCCTAGTGACAGCTTGCCTGTCCTGGCGCAAATTAGATTGTGAAAGGTGAGTGGAGGTAATCGGAGTTAATGGAGATGAGCAGAGGCCAACAGTGGTCCTTGAATGTAATGAGGAGTCTGCTCCTCCTGTCTCCACAGTATAATAACATTTGATGACCTCAAGGAACTCTTAAGCTTCACTGTTCTAGCTGTTTGCACCTGAAGAATCTTTATCGATAAAGCAGGTGGTGAATTAATGGCTTACCTTATTTTGCATTTAAGTGCCCATTTTATGCCTGTAAAATGGGCATATCATAGTCCAATTTCCAGGCCACCATATTTTAAAAGAATTTTTAGGTCATGCTTAATCAGTAAATGACACACCACAGGCAGAATTTTCCCGTGATTTTTCAGAGTGTCAGGTTCTGACTGAAAATCGGCATCTGTCTCTTCAGTTTTCAGACAGCATTCTGAGCCACTCTGACACATTAAAATCAGAGCACATGGTTTACACCGTCAGTCTGGTAAAGCTGGAAAGGCCAGCTCCAAAGAAACTGGGGCATCATTGTTAAAGGTCAAAGGGGTCCCTGATCAGCACTGAAGTTAAACATCCACCATCACAATTATCAGGGGCCCCACTTACCCACAACCACCATTGCAATATTGCAGGTGCTGCCCACCTCACTGCTACATTCGTTTCCTCACTGCAAAGTCCTCCTATCGTTGCCCGTTACCCATCACTACCAAAGGCCTTGGTCCTTCCTCCCCTCCCCCCGCCTCCCCTCCACACATAACCCTCCCCACTTGGGATCACCCCACAGGACCCACCCTGCCACTGGCTCAGCATTTCCCTCTCCTCCTGGAAGCTATACTTAGCTTGGCACCCCCGTCAGGATCCCTTTGACTGTTTTCCATCTTTACAAAGCTGTTGTGAAACTCACCAATGTGGCATCAATTCAGCAAAGTTTGAAAATTCAGCGAGGGGGTATCATGAGGCGGGTATTCAAATTCATTGAAATGTAATAAAATGAGGTTTCCTTCAACGAGGATCTCATTTCCTGATTCTTGTGAGAATTTATGCCCATGTTGCAAAATCGCCCTGTGTGTTATTGTAGCTGTTGAAATAATAAGCCATTAATGTGACACGGAGCTACGTGGGCAGGATTGAAGATTTGAACCAGTATCTGGGGTTTTTTAACCAGACAACGAATAAAGGTAATGAAAACCCTTACCTTTACTATTAGATCCAGCATACTCCAACTCTTGTGGGTGATGCAACTTTACAATCACGAAAAGCTCAAAGTTTACATCAATGAGGCTTTTTACTTGATATCGTTGGACAAGAATAAAATATCTACACATTCAACAATTTTAATGAATTGTTTAATTTTAGTCCCTTTGTGTTACTTTTATTGAAATATTAATAAGGATGTAGATTATCTATAATTAACTCCACCACTGGGTGGTGATGTGAGAGATGCCATCAATCTTGTTACTCACTTCACTGTGTTGGCTGTGAAGCCTGTTAAAGTATAGTCAACCTGTGCTTCTTGGCAGTTTTGAATGTGCAAGCTACTCTTGATATCAAAAGCTATGTCTCAAAGAAAATAAATCTCTGCTTAAATTGCTGAAGGAAGAACTATTACAGGCTGTCTACTCATTTCTTCAGTGGTGGTGTTCCCAAGCTGGCCTTTTACCTATGTGTATGCTTCACTTAATCATTGTCTAACATGACTTTAAATATGGTCCACACAAAAATAATAGCCAGGTGTTTACAGCATTACAAGGTGTTCAAAATCCATTACAGTATCTAATATTCAGCTTCTTAGCCAGACTATGAGAGATATGCTAAGAAGTAGAAGGTAATGCCTCATGAAAGAAAGCAGACAGGTCAAAAAAACGACAGAGCCCACGCCATCAAAATGCATTTTGAGTATCTAGTTAAAAATTGAATGTTGACAGAAGCCTGGAAGTAACATCACTTAATTCTTCCCATTGCCCCAACTCATCTTTGCTGAAACACTGGCTGGAATTTTATCTCTATCTGTATAATCTTGTTTAGCCCAACAACCAACCAAGCTATCTGAACTCCTTTCATTCTAGCATCTGGATTTCTTGATTTCAATTGCTTGACCATTGCTGGCTGTCCCTTGGCTGCCTACGCCTAAACTTTAGAATACTATTCCCAAAACCTTCTGTGCCTTTGTTTTTGCTTATTTAGGATGCTCTTTAAAACCTACCTCTTTGTCTAATCTATTGGCTGTCAGTTCTAAGTTCTCCTTACATGGGTCACTGTCGAAACTTTGCTTTTCAGCTGTCCAATGAAACACCTTGAGACATTTTATTAAATTAAAGATGCTATATAAATCCAAATTGTTGTTATCTCCCCATTTCATTAGGAAATATCAAGTGGAAAATGCCAAGAGTGGGGAAAATAAACAATTTTGAAAAAGGTAACAAATTATAAATTAGTGCTACTTACCTTCAAGATTTTGGTTGCCATAAATCTGATGATAACTGATTTAGGTACCGGGGTGGGGGGGTAGTTCTCCAGGCTCACTAGCTTTTGACGAGAATCGTGATGGATGGAGAATCGAACGTTGGGCAGAAAACAGATTTGGGTCTGGGCTGCAAACACATCATGATTCTCCTGACCCACCCTGCCAACCTCAAGCAGGTTCCCACCATAGCAGACGGCAACCCAATAATTATGCAAACACCATTTGATGGCCCATTCACCAGGTACTTGCCTCTCCAGCGGAAAATGTAGTGGGCGGGTTTTGGTGCTGGTAATGACCAGTGGACCTGGCGAGCTGGACCCTAAGAGTCCAGGGAGTACTAGCAGCCCCTCAGGAAAGAGGGATATCCACTTCCCCACTTCTTTCCCTTGAAGAAACCCAGCTTAGAGTCTATGTAAACATTGCAGTTAGGGACAATGGAGGTACTTGAGATACATTCAAGTGCGAAGGAAAATGTAAATAAACACAGCTGACTGGAGGCTGAGTAGAAATACATTAGTCAATGGAAGCCTTGTTCAGAGAAATGCACTATGGAATTGACAGACATCAAAGGTTTCCAATGGAATACAGAGGGTGTTGAGAGTTTCAGCGTGCTAGGAAGATTCAGAGAATTCAAATAAAAGCTGTGTGAATACATTGGGTCTGAGTGAAAAGCTGTAGAGAAGGGAAAGTGACATCTCCTCTCTAACAGGGGATTTCAAAGGGGTCTCCTCACATCTGTGGCTTCTGACAGGGAGAAAGGGAACTCCCTGCTGCAAAATGGAGTGCTGCAATGATTTAAAAGCCTGCCAGCTCTCCAGGAACATGGAGATTCAAGTTAGCTGGCCACTTCAAATTTTCATAGCTGACAGGCAGGAATGTAAATGTTAATCACAGGGCTGCCTGAAATCACAGTGCCAGGGGTGATCTTCAGGTCTGCCAGGGCTAGAAGGAAATATCCAGTCACAAGACCCCCATCCCAGGGAAGAATGGCAAGGTCAACCACTTGCCCTGGCCCAAGGCCACTCAACTCCCAGGACTCTTGGGCACCCTTGCTCCATAGCCTGATATCAAGTGGAAAATGCCAAGAGTGGGGAAAATAAACAATTTTGAAAAAGGTAACAAATTATAAATTAGTGCTACTTACCTTCAAGATTTTGGTTGCCATAAATCTGATGATAACTGATTTAGGTACTGGGGTGGGGGGGTAGTTCTCCAGGCTCACTAGCTTTTGACGAGAATCATGATGGATGGAGAATCGAACGTTGGGCAGAAAACAGATTTGGGTCTGGGCTGCAAACACATCATGATTCTCCTGACCCACCCTGCCAACCTCAAGCAGGTTCCCACCATAGCAGACGGCAACCCAATAATTATGCAAACACCATTTGATGGCCCATTCACCAGGTACTTGCCTCTCCAGCGGAAAATGTAGTGGGCGGGACCTACCTCATTGACCATCACCACCACCACCACCACCCCCCCGGACAACACCAGGGTACAGGCAGGAGTGCACTGAGGGCACTGCCAAGGCATGTGACCATAATGGGAGCCCTGTGTGAGGATCTGAGGGGGGAAGGGGCTGAGTAGAGGGTCTGAGGTGGATGAGGGCTGACTGAGGATTGAGGCAGGAAGGGGGCTGAGGGGGGAGTGGGTTAACCTCATGCCTCTGTAGTGTGTAAGGGGGGGAATGGAGGGTGACCCATTATTTGAGTGGTGCAAGGATGGATGTCCTTCTTTGCTGGTGGCGCTTCCCTGGAATAGTTTAGGTTAGAGGATCATTAGATTGGTTCCAATGGTCGGCGCAGCATCGAGGGCCGAAGGGCCTGTACTGCACTGTAATGTTCTATGGTCATCATTTCAGTTTTTGGAGGAAGGGGGACCTGTCCTTGAACATGGAGATCAGGGCACACTTTAAGAAGGCAGCCCAAACTTTGAACAGCTGACTGGCCAGCAGGTTTTGTAAGATGGTTTCATCTGCATCTCTCAGGTGGGTGAATTCCACCTGACAAATGCTGCCAGTTCCAGCAGGGAACACTCCAGGTTTCCTGCTGACTTCGATACTTAGTCCCAATTTGGAAGAATCATGGCCATCGTTTCCAGCTTATTCTTGAATCAATTCTCATTCATTTATTTTCTGTAGAATGAAGGGATTTGTATGTGTTGTTATTTGCATATTTTTTTCTGGAACCTGAAAGAATGAAATAATTGTTGGGAGTGTTTACAGATGGTGCAAGAAGAGGAGAAATAATATCAAACTTTGCAATGTCTTTCCCTATTACTTCATAAATGTCAACTACCAGTTTATATGACAGTGCTTGCTAGCAAAAATCATCACAGATCAGGCTTTCCTACTCAATGGCACTCTAACCTGAATCTGTCTGCAAACATGTAATGATGCACGCTTATGAATGTCAGAAATACAAAGGGTATTTATTAATAAGGAAAAACTGCCCTGAAGCAGCCCACCTGCTACCCTAGTCTCTACCTGTCTTCAACATATCTTCAGACTGTCTTCTGCCTGAGAGATGACTCCACTCCTTGGGGTGATTAGCCACTCTCAGCCCCAATTGGTCCCCAAACCAGATGACCCTCCTCTGCTTAATGCAGATATTGATCACAAGGCTGCCTGAAATCACAATGCCAGGGGTGATTTTCAGGTCTGCTAGGGCTAGAAGAGGCAGTCCAGTCACGACCCCCAGGGGAGAATGGTGAGGTCAACCACTTGCCCCAGCCTGAGTCCACTCAACTCCCAGGACCCTTAGATATTCTCATTTTGCAGCCTGGTAGCATCAGAGGGGCAAAAGACCACTGGACCTACCTCATTGACCCCCCTCGGGGACCATGCCAGCGTATCAGTTCCAGGATGCAGGCAGAGGTGCACTGTTGGTACTACCAAGTCACATGGCATGAATGGGGGTCCTGTGTGGGTGGGGTCTGAAGGGGCCAGGAGGCCTGAGTGGCTCCCTGTTCACCTTAAAGTGACTGACTATCAGTACAATTGCCACATCCTTCCCCCTTTAACTTCCTTATGCAATCATCAATAACTAAGTTGTTCATCCTAATTTCAAACTAAACAAGTTGGACAATTATAAATTAAGTCTTTGAGAGTTTTTTCTGTTTCTTGTGGAACAGCGTAATTCTGTAAGTCTGAGATGCTTCTACCAGATTGTCATTAACAGCAACTGCAATAATGGATACCTCTTCTGGTACAGGCAGTTCATTACTACTTGCTTCCAATGAGATAACACTCACCTGATGACGGAGCAGTGCTCCAAAAGCTTGTGATTCCAAATAAACTTGTTGGACTCTAACCTCTTTCTGTGCCCACCCCAGTCCAACACTGGCATTTCCACATCATCATGCCAATAAGATGTCGATCAGGTACTTCAGTGTTTACAGATTCAAAAACATTTCTTGATGGCAACACTGACTGCTGGAACATCTCTGTATTTCTCAAGTGATCTATTTGTTTATGAATGATCCATCCCTCCATATTTACTGGCATGACAAGAGTCCTGTCTCAGAGACAATAATTTTAGGGATCTAGCTTAATTTGCTACCAAAGTTTCATATCATAACACTATGTCATGTTATGTACTTAATATGAGACTTTTATTGTTGATGAGGTGATGGCTCATTGATGAGGTCTTGAGGCTTGTGTGTCCAACCATAAACACTTTTATTGGTAGGCTTTATCTATGTACAATTCTAAATATAGTCTTGCATGAAATTCTACTATACTGGCTTGCTGTTTACCAAATTCTGTTCTGGACCTTTTGCTGACCATGTGACTACATACATCACTCTGTGGGCAGTGCCACTCTGTAGTCCCACATTGTTGCTTGCTCTGCCGGGCACCTTACAGTACAGCAGGCATGTACCATCACAATACAACAAAATCTTATGTCTTGACAGCTCTTTCACATTCTCAGACTGCCACATGTCACATTGAGGGTGGCATGGTGGCAGAGTGGTAGCACTGCTACCTCACAGTGCCAGGGTCCTGGGTTCAATTCCGGGCTTGGGTGACTGTGTGGAGTTTGCATGTTCTCACCATGTCTGTATGGTTTTCCTTCGGTTACTCCGCTTTCCTCCCACAGTTCAAAGATGTGCAGGTTAGGTGGATTGACCATGGTAAATTGCCCCTTAATTCCTAAAATGTGTAGGTTAGATGGATTAGCCATGGTAAATGTGTAGGGTTGTGGGGAAAGGGCAGGGAGAGGACCTGGGCTAGATTCTGTGGCAGAGAATCAGTGCAAACTTGATGGGCCGAATGGCCTCTTTCTGCACCGTAGAGATTCTATGTGAAGAAGTGGTCTTCGTACTCTGTTTCTGGTACTTAGGTCGTGTGATAAAGTTTCAATTTGGAATTTTTTTCATTGACCACATTGATTCTTGAGCTGTTTTATTTGGATGACCATTTCAACAGTACTGTTCTGGCATGTAATCTCAGTTTCTTGCAGCTGAATTGCTGATTCTGCTATCAATTTCAATGTTTTTACCTTTTCAGTTAATTTCTCATTGCTAAGCTTCCATCCTTTAAGTTCTTATTCTCTTGATTCAACTCTTCACTGGGCTAGTTCTCATTTTCTGGTTGTTTTTCATGGAGTTCAGTTTATTCTCCATTATCACATTAAGTTCTTCTTCTTAGCTTTATTTTGTCAGTCTTTACAACTTTTTTTCACGTTTGCCATCAGTAATTTCATCTTGTTTTAATGACTTCTCTAGAGCTTTGATTCTTTTTGCTGATTCCTCTTTATGTACAATTGCTCCTAATTTATTTTGAAGTCTTTAATTTCTGCATTTCTTCCGAGGGAAATCCACCATGTTCTTATTGAACACATACATTCCACAAATGGCACCTTCATTTCTGCTCGCCTTAACTCCAGGCAAACCCTTTCAGCTTCATTCTTGGTCAGTCCTGTCTCTGACAAAATGTTGACTTGTTTCCATTCTGTAATTCTCTCATTGCTCTTCATTTGACCATTGTGTCTTTCAGTGGCCAGGAACTTCTGATGCCCTCGTTCCGGCATCTTTTGGTGCCCTCTTTCCAGGGTCTTACAGTGCCCTCCTTCCGGGGTCTCTTGGTGACCTCCTTCCGTGGTCTTACGGTGCCCACCTTCTGGAGTCTTACGGTGCCCTCCTTCTGGGGTTTTTAGGTGCCCTCCTTCTGGGGTCCTTCATTGCCTTCCTTCCGGGGTCTTTTATGGCCTCCTCTGAGCTCATCCATTGCCCATGGACCTTTTTGAGAGGTGCCCTCTCTCTGTGGTCTTCTCTAGTGTTCCTGTCCATTGCCCTCTGCTTCTTCTTGTGGTTGCTGCTTTAAATGCATTACCACTTTAAATACATTACCACTTTAACACTCTAACCTTTTTTTTAACAGTCAGCAGCTGTTGGTTCTCTCTATATGCTTTTCCCATGCTTTTGATGTTTTGGCAGGAATCCTGGCTGCTTCTTTCTGAGCCTTTAAAAAAGTTTTAGAACTTCCATTCTACTGGTAGAAAGCCCTTTTAGTGATCTCTGCAGCTTTGATTTTACATTTGACTGCATGGAGAGTCTGTTCTCCCTCTTCTCCCTAATGCGTTGGTTTCCCTTGTAAATTTGAATGGGAGATCCAGAATGTTCTGTGCGGGGCCATTGCAAAAAAACTTTTAAAGTTAGGGACTTTCCTTCTCCCCAAAGCTCAAGAGTTTCACTGCCTGCATCCATCATTTCCTGGATTACAGTCAGGCCTCCCACAGCCTGCTGTGATCTACCTCTTCATTTTTTATTCCCTATGTTTCTAAACTCTTGACTGTCCCGCCCAATCCAGACTCATCCCACGTCCACCTGTCAGGGTCATGGCATGTCACTGAGTCTGTCTGCCCAAAGACTGCCATTTCGCTGAGTATTATTTTTCTTCAGTGGCACAGTGGTTAACACTGCTGGCTCACAGCACCAGGGACCCGGGTTCAATTCCAGCCTTGGGTGACTGTCTGAGTGGAGTTTAAACATTCTCCCCTTGATTGCATGAGTTTCATCAGGTGCTCTGGTTTTCACAATCCAAAGATGCACGGGTTAGGTTGATTGGCCCTTATTATTAGGGAATTAACAGAGTAAATCTGTGGAGTTGTGGGGATAGGATCTGGGTAGGATTGTTGTTGGTGTGGGCCCGATGGGCTGAATGGCCTCTTTCTGCATTGTAAGGATTCTAGGATTCAAACTTCAATTAAAACAGGATTATCAGGTGTCAAGCCAGGGGCTGTGTTCTCATAATCCCATCCTCATCAACAAATGTCATGTTGCACACTCACAGACTTTGCAGAAACACAAAGGGCATTTATTAATAGTGAAAAATTCTACAGAAACCAGCAACCACCCAACTACACTGGAGCAGCCCACTGGCTGCCCTAGTCCCTACATGACTTCTACATGTCTTTAAGACTGATTCCACCCAAGAGAGGACTCCATTCCCAGGGGTGGTTACCCACTCCCAGTCCCAACTGTTATTTCTGCTGCTGTTTGTTACAGTATGATCAGAATCACTTCTATTATCTGTACTATAACAGTTAGGAGGGACCCTGAGTATAGGGAAGGGAGGCAATAGATGAAATAATGGGAGAGTAAAAGAGAACCTGAAAGATAACCAAAATAGGGAACTGGAAGAGTATATTTTGAAAGGGGAGAAGAGAGGGAAAGTAGAAATGAATGGTACTGAAACTAATTGGGGGGGGGGAGGGTGCGAGGGTAGGTGACATTAAGAGGCCTAAAGTTAAGGAGAGGGTACAGGTAAGGGAAGAGGCCGAGGATGTCCCAATAATAAAGGGAGTAGGGGGCGTGAGTATGGTTGGTGGCGTTCCGGCAAATAGGGCCCAGGTGAAGGCTGGGATGAAGGCACTTTATCTGAATACACGAAGCATTCGGAATAAAGCGGATGAGCTGGTGGCGCAGATCAGCACAAATGGATATTATCTGGTGGCCATTACAGAGACGTGGCTGCAAGGTGACAGGGACTGGGAGCTGAATGTCCAGGGGTATCAAGTGTTTAGGAAGGATAGGCGGGAGGAAAAAGGGGGGGGCGTAGCTCTGCTGATTAAGGATAGCATCAGGGTGGTAGCAAGGGATGATATTGGAGCCAAAGAGCAGAAAGTGGAATCGTTGTGGGTAGAGATTAGGAACAGCAAAGGGAGGAAGACGCTGGTGGGTGTCGCCTATAGGCCCCCGAATAATGATCTGGAGGTGGGGCAGGCTGTTAACGCGCAAATAAGTGTGGCATGCAGGAATGGGACGGCCGTAATTATGGGGGATTTCAATCTGCATATTGATTTGTCGACCCATGTTGGACGCGGTGGGCTCGAGGAGGAGTTCTTGGAATGCTGCCGGGATAGTTTCCTTGAACAGTGTGTGTTGGGGCCGACGAGGGAGTGAGCTATCTTGGATCTGGTGCTATGTAATGAGGCGGGTAGAATCAGGGACCTTGCGGTGAAGGAACCTCTTGGGGAGAGTGATCATTGTATGGTGGAGTTTCTGGTGCAGATGGAGGAGGACAAAGTGGGTTCCCGGACACGTGTCCTTTGTTTGAACAGTGGGGAGTACGGTAGGATGAGAGAGGAATTGGCGAATGTGGACGGGGGGAGCATGTTGGAAGGTAGGTCTGCTGAGGAGCAGTGGAGGATTTTTAAGGAGATCTTTCTTGGTGCTCAGCAGAAATTTATTCCGATGGTCAAAAAGGACCGTAGGAGGAGAGGTAATAAGCCGTGGATAATGAAGGAGGTGAAAGAAAGTGTTAAATTAAAAGCGGAGGCGTTTAGAGTAGCTAAGAGCAGTGGGCGAGAAGAGGATTGGGAGAGGTTTAAATGTCAACAAAGATTGACAAAGAATTTGATAAAGAAGGGTAGGAGAAACTATGAAGCTGGGCTAGCGCTTAATATAAAAAAGGATAGCAAGAGTTTTTATAAGTATATAAAAAGGAAGAGGCTGGCTAGGGTGAACGTTGGACCCTTAGAGGATGAGAAGGGGGACTTAGTGGTAGGGGATGGGGAAATGGCTGAGGTCTTGAATAACTTTTTTGTTTCGGTCTTCATGGAAGAGGACGTGAATAATTTGCCAGGTGTTAGAGATGGAAAGGTGGTAGGACTGGAGGGTCTCAATGACATTACTGTTACTAGAGAGGCGGTGCTCGACAGACTGGGGGCTGATTGTGGACAAGTCCCCAGGACCGGATGGAATGCATCTGAGGGTTCTGAAAGACATGGCGGAGGTGATAGTGGATGCCTTGGTGGTTGTTTTCCAGACGTCGCTGGATTCCGGGGAAGTGCCGGAAGATTGGAAGCGGCTAATGTTACGCCGTTGTTTAAGAAGGGTGCCAGGCAAAAGGCAAGGAATTATAGGCCGGTTAGTTTAACGTCTGTTGTAGGTAAAATGTTAGAATCCGTCATCAAGGAGGAAATAGCGAGGCATCTTGAGGGGAATTGCTTGATAGAGCAGACGCAGCATGGTTTCGTTAAGGGGAAGTCGTGTCTGACAAATTTACTGGAGTTCTATGAGGATGTGTCTAGGGCGGTGGATAGAGGAGAGCCGGTGGATGTGGTCTTTCTTGATTTTCAGAAGGCGTTTGACAAGGTACCTCACAAGAGGTTATTGCAGAAGGTCAGGGGACATGGAGTTGGGGGTAGGGTGTTAGCGTGGATAGAGGACTGGTTGTCAAATAGGAGGCAGAGACTGGGGGTCAATGGGTGCTATTCGGATTGGCGGTTGGTGACTAGTGGAGTGCCTCAGGGGTCGGTGCTGGGGCCTCAGCTATTTACCATTTATATAGGTGATCTGGAGGAGGGAACCAAGTGTATGGTGTCGAAATTTGCTGATGACACCAAGATTGGTGGAAAGGCAAATTGCGCGGAGGGTGTGGAGAGTCTGCAGAAGGATCTAGATAGGCTGGGCGAATGGGCCAGGAACTGGCAAATGGAATTTAATGTTGGCAAGTGTGAGGTGGTCCACTTTGGTCGGAATAATGGTAGGAAGGATTATTACTTACGTGGAGAAAAACTGCAGCAGGCGACGGTGCAGAGGGACCTCGGGGTCCTTGTGCATGAGTCGCAAAAACCCAGCTTGCAGGTGCAGCAGGTGGTCAGGAAGGCAGATGGGATGCTGGCCTTCATAGCGAGGGGGATTGAATATAAAAGTAGGGAGGTCTTGCTGCGGCTGTATAGGGCATTGGTGAGGCCGCAGCTGGAGTACTGTGTGCAGTTTTGGGCGCCGTACTTATGCAAGGATATTTTGGCCTTGGAGAGAGTGCAGAGGAGGTTTACTAGGCTGATACCGGAGTTGAGGGGGTTGAGCTATGAGGAGAGGCTGAATAAACTAGGCTTGTACTCATTAGAGTTTAGAAGAATGAGGGGAGATCTCATTGAGACGTATAAGATGATGAATGGGATGGATAGGATAGAGGTGGAGAGGCTCTTCTCGCTCAGAAAGGACAGTAGGACTAGGGGGCACAGCCTCAAGATAAAGGGGGGGCGGTTTAGAACGGAGTTGAGGAAGAACTTCTTCACTCAAAGGGTGGAGAATCTCTGGAATTCTCTGCCCGTTGAAGTGGTGGAGGCTACCTCGCTAAATATTTTTAAGACGCGGGTTGATGGGTTTTTGATAAGAGAGGGGATTAAGGGTTATGGGGAGAGGGCGGGAATGTGGAACTGAACCACGACAGATCAGCCATGATCTTATTGAATGGCACGGCAGGCTCAAAGGGCCAGATGGCCTACTCCTGCTCCTATTTCTTATGTTCTTATGAAAATAAGAGAGATTGGAAATGAATGGAAACGAAGATAAGAGAGGTGGTAAGTGATGATAAGGAAGGTGAGAGGAAAGGCAAAAATCAGTTGCAGTGAAAGGGAAAGGTTGGCAGAAGGTGGGACCAATTATTTGGGAAACAAATGTAAAAGAGGTGGTTTTAAATGTCAGAGAAAGGGACTAGTTAGCACAGTGGCAAGAGAGTGTTGATGTTTACTGAAATGAAAATCAAAAAATTGGTAACATAAATTCCGGCAAAAGATTAGTGCCATCTTGAAATGAGAGTTTTGGAAGTCGTAAAAGGTTCCAGTTTAACGTGAAGGAAGAAGGATGGTTCCTGCTTGAGCAGATAGTGGTTGAAGAAGAAAAATTACAAGAGGAATATATGCCATTGGGGGGTTTGAAAAGATGCAAGTTACTACCAGAAAGAGTGTAGAATTGGATGGACTAGTGTTTCTTTGAACTGTGTTGAGAACGGGCAAATGGACTCTGATGTGAGAGCTGAAAATGGGACAGTGATGGGTCAGTAACTGCTGAGGTAACAGTTCTGGAAGTGGTTGGTTTGTGGAAAATTCAAATTTCATTTTGTTTTTCCATAATTTTTGAGTTAAATACCTATTATGCTGTATAAAAATGCATAAAATTAAGTTTTTTCAGGTAAAATGTCATGATTTCAAGGAAACATGACCTTGGACCGATTTGAAATGAGAGGTGACCTTATTGATATATATAAGATTCTCATGGGGCTTGACAGGGTAGATGCTGACAGGTTGTTTCCCCTTGACTCTAGGAGCAGAGGGCATAATCCCATGGCATGGGATCGCCCATTTAAGAGTTAGATGAGGAGAAATTTCTTCTCTCAGTGGGTAGTGAATCTGTGGAGTTATTTATCACAGAGGGCTGTAGAGACTGGATCATTAAGTGTATTCATGGCTGAGACAGAGTCTTATAATCAGTAAAGGAATTAAGGGTTATGGGGGATAAGGCAGGAAAGTAGGGTTAAGGATTATATTAGATCAGTCATGATCTCATTGAATGGTAGAGTAGACTCAATGGCAGAATGACCCACTTCTACATCTTATGGTCTTATGTACTATCAGTGTTGTGTTCCAGTGTTTGCATTTCCTCAATGAACCTTTTATGAACCTTTTCCTTCCATTATGACTGAAAGAAGGATGGGTATAGTTACGTCTTTTGTTACAAAAACTAATGTAACTATTTGTTGTGACATGTTTGGCTTGTAATCAAGCCTATTTTAAAGTTTCAGCTGGTTGCGGAATCTGCCAATGTCTTTAGAGCTGACCTCTGCTTTGCTGGATCTCTATATTAGCATGCAGATGGCTTTACTGGTTGCTTTTAATATTCATAGTATCCTTCAATTCAAAGAATGCTAATTAGTCAATGCTATTGACAAACTGAAGCATAATCTCATGCATGTAGAGAAAAGAATGTAGTCTGCTTTAAGGCTAACAAATCCACTCGTCAACCACCACGCCCCTCAAATTAAACTGGAAATAATGTCTACTGTTAGTATTTCTGGTTGGCAAAAAAAACGGTACAGCAAGGAAGGTTAGGTTAAACTATTAATTTGCATCTGTTATTGATGTCAAATTTTACAGAATCAAAAATAAACAAGTTGTTAAATTACCAACACCATCTTTTTTCTGTGATTTTTAAACTATTTCATGAGGCCCGCATTTCACATTTTTAAAGTCCTTTATTTCAGATGTTTTACCAAGGTTTGGATAGATGCTAAATACTGTGAAAATGCGTTTCACCATTATGTGGTACAACTAGCCATTCGAAGTGTGTGTACCACAGAACTGACTAAATTTCTTGTATTGTCACAGTCCCAACAGCTGTCAATGGAGCAATTTGGGGGAGGTGATGGCCTAGTGGTACTATCGCAAGACAATTAATCCAGAAACTCAGCTAATGTCCTGGGGAACAGGGTTCCAGGTGGTGGAATTTGAATTCAATAAAAAATGTCTGGAATTAAGAATGTACTGATGACCATGAAACTATTGTCAATTGTCGGAAAAACCCATCTGCTTCACTAATATGCTTTAGGGAAGGAAATCTGCTGTCCTTACCTGGTCTGGCCTACATGTGATTCCAGAGCCACAGCAATCTAGTTAACTATTAATTGCCCTCCATGGGCAACGAGGGATGGGCAATAAGTGCCGTCCAGCCAGCAACACTCATGTCCCACAAATGAATAAAAAAATTCCAAACTACAATGAATATAGCAGTAATATTGAATGTGACATAGTGCCCAGAATCTCCATTCCACCGGGCTCCATACTCCAGAGGTACTACAGAAGTTCCTCTGGGGAACATAACCGAATGCCTCATTCAAAGACTGCATAAGAATTGCTCAGGACGTTTGAACTTTCAGTGGGCAATTACCCTATGCCTGGAGCCATCTGATACTTCAATTTAAACTGGAGACTCCAGATCAGTCCAACTCTGTAAGCAGAATCATTACGCAGGAAAGGTTAGAAGGATTAAAACTACTTCTAACTTCAGGACAACAGTGATACTGACAAGTGCATCACTGCCACCAAAACCACACCCACACCGCACCCCCCCCGCCACCCACCATCACCATCCACAACCCCAAGCCCCCATTGGAACCCCTGATTACTCCACCACAACTAATGATGCAAGAAAGTTGTGTGGTTTCATTTCCCCCAACACAGCTGCCCTGCACCGAAAGGACTTTGGAGCTGCTGAACTGAAAGTAAGAAGGAGCAGAGTGGAAATCTGATGGTGATTGCAAGTGCCATGATGAAGCACATCTCAGCCAGGTCTAGCATATTTCAAACTGTTAACTCCTGCAGAGAAAACACTACTGTTCCCTTATAGGACTAATTATGAGACTAAACAATGTGGTCTGATCTTTTTACAGATATCCTGACTCTATTCTCAGCTAGTATTTTGAGGAATGCTTTTCCATTTTAACCCTGGTTAGTTTAAATTTTTTAATTTTTTTTATTCATTCAAGGGATATGGGCATTGCTGGTTGGGCTAGCATTTATTGCCCATCCCTAACTACCCTTGGACTGAGTGGCTTTTTAGACCAGTCTATTGGGCATTTTAAGAGACAACCACATTGTTGTGGATCTGCAGTCACTTGTAGGCCAAACCAGGTTAGGATAGCGGATTTCCTTTCCTGAAGGACATTAGGTCCCTAAAGTAAACCAGATGGGTTTTTATGACAATCGACAATGTTTCATGTCAAATATTAGACTTTTAATTCCAAATGTTTCCTTTTTAACTGCAAGCAAACCTGAAGATTGTGCATTCTGAGAATGAACCACTTGAAAAGATGAATGAAAGTACAATCTAGTTATTGGGCAAGGGTAAAAGCTTTCATGGACTCCCCCCATTTTGACAGGTTGGCAGATGGGGGGGGTTGGGGCTGTAAATTTCTCTAAGGGACCTCCCATTCCCAGATTTAACTGCACTTGAAAGGGGCTAGGCGAGGTCCAGGTGGCCCACTCACCCTCATCCCAATTGAGGCTGTTAGTGCCTTCTTGGACTTGGGTATGAAGGGTGTGGGGGGCAGGTGTTGCATTCCCTTGAAAGGAACCTTTTTCACATCTCCCACTACTCTCCCAATGTCTTCCCACAATGAGTGCACCACCCCAGCCTCTCCATCTGGTCCTCCAAATCCCCTTGCCACCTCCATCAGGACTTGCCTCTTCTCTCTGCTGTGAGATCCTCCACGCACATGGTCCTGGATTCTAGAATATGAGGATGGGTTATAATCCCCATCCTGGGTACAGCTGCCATTGGTGTTGCTGGAACTTCGGAGTACCAGTTCTCTGAGGTGGGACATCCACACAAGTAAGGGCAGAAGTTTGGCCTTCGACGTGTCAAATAGCTGTGAGAGTATTATGATTGGCTGGGATGTGTTCCCTGGTAACTCATTAGATGGACAATCAGGAAACCCCACCATCTGAAAAGTCCTGCCCAATTGGGTGAGGGTAGGGCAATATTTTCTGACTGTTTAAATGAACTAGAGGTCAAAATTAGACAATTTCTTTTGTAAATTGAACTGTTTTAAAGGTTGGACGGAATGGAGGAGTAATTGGGGAAAATAGCACTGAATTAAATCCTACAGTTCCCCTCCTCTACCCCCACCTTCAAATGGGAGGTCCAAGGAAGCTTTACCCTTTCCCAATGACTTGACTCTACTTTCATTAATTCTTTTAAGTGGTTCATTTTCAGTTTACACATTCTGGGTTCAATTCTAGCCTCGGGTCACTGTCTGTGAGGAGTGTGCGCATTTTCCCATGTCTGCAAAGGTTTCCTCCTACAGTCCAAAGATGTGCGAGTTAGGTTGATGCCTAGCTAAATTAACCCTAGTGTCAGAGGGATTAGCAGGGTAAACATGTGGGGATTACGGGGATGTGGCTCAGTGGGATTGTGGTCAGTGCAGACTTGATGGGCTGAATGGCCTCCTTCTGCACTGTAGGGATTCTATAATTCTATTCTATGTTTGAAGTTTTTATTAGGGATACAGTAAACATGAGTAAATCTCAATGATAAAGAAGAACAAAGAGTAAGAAATATTAAAGAGCATAGAATAAAATGAGAAAGAGATGTAAGCAGATGCAACAAGTAGCTGTGGAATTGTGTTTTATCGCTGATAACTTCCAAATAGTAGCAGTAAGGCTAAAACATTGAGGAGTGATGGAGGAGCAGGGCAGGAGTGAAAATTAAATGAAGACTTGAGAAACAAAGATGTGAAGTTAAAAAAAATTCTAAAACTAAAGCTCATTCCAGACCAACAAGTAGATTATTTTACGATCTTATCCTTCAAAGAAAATCACAGAAGAAATTGGCATCTTCCTAATTTAGTGTGGAAGTGTCTCCAGTCAAGCATCAGTGTTTAATCAGCTTGATTTTTAGGAAGCCAAATGCTCTTTTGTCACCTCAGCCTTCGGAAAGATGGTGCAGTGCTTAATGACACACTGAAGTTATTCAGGGAGGAAATGATAACTGGGGTCCATTTGGACAGCTACCTTGTTATCTTAATCACACTGTCTGCTATTCTAACTTGTTCTTTCCTCGGACTTGTTTCCCTCAATCTTTGCTTCTTATAATCCTCAGCTTTTTTGAACTCAAAAAGAGCATCACTTAATCATTACTTTCTGAAGCCTTGTCTTCTGTTTTACTATTTTCAGACTTGGCATTTCCAGACAATGGATCTTGATCCTTCATATTTGTTTATTTTTTAACAAAAAGACAATGTTACTTCCAGTATATCACAGCATCAGATCAATCCAACTGTTTCCTTTTTGTTGAACTAAACAAAAATATTTAATAAACCTTTTCTTCTGTAATTCTATACAATGATAAATCTTTTATCTATGTTTTGCTTCATTGATCTGCATTCCTTTTAACCGTCATTGTGAGTACAAGATGAGGGCAATTGAACAGTTTCTAGAGAATATCTAATTAATATCTTGGACTCAGCACCAGAGCTAAAGTTATAGAAACTGACATAATGTATGGTAGAAAACAAGAATTTCGAAGAGAAAAGAATTTCGTAGAGGCAACTAAACCCAAAAATATGTCTGTTATTTCAAAGGCTATAGAGGTTCTAGCACAGGAGGGAATGTGAATAGAATTTTAGGGCTGAAATTTCAGAGGTCAGGGTGAGCATTTGGTGGGCAGCTTGCACTACAGAGTTTGGAACAGAACCCAGATAAGACCATAAGCCCAAAAGACAGTGGCGGAAGTAGGCCATTCTGCTACCATTCAATGAAATTATGACTGATCTGTTATAATATGCCTCAATTCCACTTATCTTCCTTATCCCATTACCCTTGATTCCCTTACTGATTAAAAATCTGTCTACCTCAACTCCAGCAATGATTTTCTAGAACTGAGATGACTGACCTCCAATCACCAAAATCATCTTCCTTTGTGCCAGGTATGACTCCAATCAGTGGAAGGTTTTACCCGATTCTCACTGACTCCAATTTTGCTAAGGATCAATGACTATACATGAGGTCAGAACCAATTCAATGGAGAGTTGTAAGGCTGGAGAAGGTTGCAAAGAGAGAAGGGTCAAATCCAGAATAGGATTTAAATGTAAGCCATCTAAGGCTTTGGGGGAGCCAGAAACCAATACTGTCTGGACCAGTCTGAAACAGTAGACAGAATTAATTGCAAGAATAAAAGTAGCAGCAAGATGATGTGGAATTTATTCAGTGCGGTAGTGGCCTAGTCCACCAGCCTGAGAGCAAGTGAGAATCCCTCCATGGCCATTTCCAGGAGCCCCACTGGGATTAAATCTGTCACGTGAATACCTGTCTGCCATTGGAGTTCCCAGGGTCTTAAGGATTAAAATCCCCCTCAAAGAGCTGCTGGCCATTGAGGTGGCTAGCAGTTCTTCAGATGTAGCTACGTCAGCAGGAGCAGTGACCCTGCTGAGATTGCAGTAAGCCCAAAGCAAGGAGTAGCCAAGAGGGCTCCAGACTACAGCTCGTTTGGGTAACCATATTGCAACCAATCAGGCATGCCCCAGTGAGGGGGGGCTGTTTTGAGGAATGGGTGGGAGGATGTCTTTCCATGGGGAAGTCGTTGTCACCAGCAGGAACCTCCATGTGGTTCCTGAGGGTGGTGAGGGATTGGAATGCCCTGCCTGCTGCAGTTGTAAATGCGCCTAGTTTGGGGGCGTTTAAGAGGTCTGTGGATAGGTTTATGGACGAAAAGGGATTGGTTTAGGTTAGTGGGTCACTGTTTTTTTTTAACTGGTCGGCGCAACATCGTGGGCCGAAGGGCCTGTTCTGCGCTGTAATGTTCTATGTTCTATGTTCTATGTGTGAATGATGTCCTTCTATGACCCACAGATCACATGTAGCCAGGGCATAACCAGAGGCTACTCCAGTGGTGTGGGCTCCCTTGCTGCAGGTAGAGTACTGATGAAACCCTTTGGGCTTAATGGCCTCAATTGGCCTCAGGATGAGAAAGCGGACCTCAACCTTCCCTGGCCCGTTCTTAGGTGTTGGGAATGCAACAGCTCTCCACCTTGTTAAACCAAACACCCCCAAACTGAGTCCCTCCGTTATGTCAGCTTGATCCAAAGGCTTGGGTGTTTCTGATGTTCAGTGTCTGGAAATTGCAGCATATCTAAAATTAGATGTTGTACAAGCAATCTGACAACACAGTGGTTGAGGAGGTTAGCAGGGAAATTACCTGTCAGAAATTCAAATTTCCCAGAGAGCTCCCTTGGAGATCTGCGCTTTGGAACTTACATAGACTGTGACACAAATCTCAGGTTGCTTGTCTAGTCTGCAATGATCCAGAGACCAGAAGATCTGGAATATCTACCTGAGTGAGCTTGTGGAAGGCAAGTGGAACGTGAGAAACTATGTCCCAGCAAGGAATTAACACCTTTGGAAAGATGTGGGATAGAAAATTAGCAAAAGTGTTACTAACTGGCATTTACCAGTAATATGGAGGAGTCATGTAACAAGAGTGGGTGAATAAAGTAGGCAGAAAGCTATGGTAAATAATAGATCACAAGCATTTTTTATTAAACCGTTTGATCTCTTGAATCACCCTTGCCTTTATGCATTTTTTGTGATGGTTATTAAACTATACATGATTTTTAATTAGCACCTGACTTTAAAATTTAGTTTTCAGAAACTTTGGACAAAGTGATTTTAATCTTTTCTTATCAAATTCCACCAGGATCTTGGAAAATGATCTTTTAATAATTGCATCAAAAGTAACTATGACTTGCAATTACCTATTATTTTATATGTGGAAATTATATATGCAGAATGGAATACAGAATAAAATTCCAAGATTCGCTGATGATATTGAGTTTTGAGGTGTGGCGAAGTGAGGATGATACCAATCAACTGCAACAGGGAGATATTTTGGGAAGCAGGGTGGGTAGGTCAAAAAGTTAGGAAGGATAATATACATTTAATGACACAGTTTCAAAGACTGTGAAGGAACAGAAGGACCGGAAGTGTCTTCTACATAGATATTTGAATGTTGCTGTGCATAATGAGAGAGTAGTTAACAAATCATATATGATCTTGGTCTTCTTAAATGGAGGGGTTGAGTACAAAAGTAGGGAAGGTATGCTGAAAAAGAACAAAGAACAACCCAGCACGGGAAACAGGCCCTTCGGCCCAACGAGCCCGCGCCGCCGCATCACCCTACACCTATTCTACCCTGCATGTCTACGAATGGGACCCTACTCAGTCAGATTCAGGGAAGAAATAGTGTCAATTTGGTAAAAACCGATTAGCCTAAGAGCACATCTTTGGGGTGTGGGAGGAAACCGGAGCGCCCGGAGGAAACCCACGCAACCACAGGGAGAATGCGCAAACTCCCACAGACACAGGCCCAAATCCATGTGTCTGCACAGCCAGCAGTGCTAGTCTTTATGAAGTTCTGAGTAGGCTACAATAATTGTATTCACTTGCAGATGTGAAGATTATAAGAATAGTTTCAGAGATTAGGGATTTTATCCACAAGGTTAGATTGGAGAATCTTGTGTCATCCTCTTTGGAGCAAAGGTGATTGAGTGGAGGTTTGATAGAGGCTTAGAAGATTGTGACAAGTTTAATAAGGTAGACAAGGAAAAACATTTCCCATTAGCTGATGGTAGAAGGTCGGAGGCCACAGGTTTAAGGATGTAGACAAGAGATGCAATGGGTTGTGAAAAACATTTTCCAGAGGCAGTGGTAATGATCTGGAACTCACTGCTTATATGGGGTGTGTGGTGTTATGTGGTGAAAGTGGGGACAATGAATGATTTCAAAATGAAATTGGATGGATATATGAGGGAAATAAATGCAGGGCTCTGGGGATAAAGTTATGGAATGTTCACTATAAATTGCTTTTCCTGTATCAGTTGTGCTCTGCAGTTGTGGGGCAGATAACAAAATAGCCAAAAATCAGTCATTGCCAATGTCTGCAGTTGAATTGTTGGATTAAGTTGAGTGTGGGGAAGTCTCTGTCTGAACCGATTCCTGTTCTCATGTATTACCCAATGCATTTCCCTTTGCTACCAAAATCCTGCAAGGTGGATACTGGTCCATTATTTGGCAGGATAAGAATGACTGGTAATACATTTTCAAAGGGGCTTTCACAGCCCTTTAATTGAACTCAAACTCTGATTTATCTCCATGCACTGAAAGATGTCTTAGCTTGACTTGTGCGGTGGAAATGAGCAGGTGAGTAGTTTAAATTATGAACATCACTGATCACATTATTCTGCTGCAAACTCTGGCAATTTAACTGTGCTCCTGACTGAGGTCAGAAACCTACCCACTGGACACAAACAACAAATATATTAGAAGTGGGATATCATGGCGTCATTAGAATTCATGTTTTTGTCACTGGGTTCTGTTCGGTAGCTAATCCTATTCACTGAAGTATTCTCTGTAGCGCTTAGGTCTCTGTGCTATGCTCTGGTGGCATGGTGGCACAGTGGTTAGCACTGTTTTCTCACAGCACTAGGGACCCGAGTTTGATTCTTGGCTTGGGTCACTGTCTGCGTGGAGTCTGCATATGGGTTCTCCTCGTGCCTATGTGGGTTTCTTCTGGATGCTCTGATTTGCTCCCACTGTCTGAAAGATGTGCTGGCTAGGTACAGTAGCAAGGCTAAATTCTTCAACAGTGTACCCAAACAGGCACCAGACTGTGACACAGTAACTTCATTGCAGAGTTAATGTAATCCTACTTGTGGCACTAATAAATAAACTTGTAAACTCGCGGGTTGATGGGTTTTTGATAGGAGAGGGGATTAAGGGTTATGGGGAGAGGGCGGGAAAGTGGAACTGAGTGGCAACAGATCAGGCATGATCTTATTGAATGGCGGGGCAGGCTCGAAGGGCTGGATGGCCTACTCCTGCTCCTATTTCTTATGTTCTCTTCTTTTTGACTTCTTAATATGTAGAGCTTATCATGGGTTCCATTTTTGCTTCTTTACTCTGGATGGAATTGCAATTGGAGGAAGAGCAAGATCAGCTTTAGCAGTAATTGAGGGTGGCAACAAGTGAAGCAATGAATCAGATGATCAGTTGATACAAAGCTATTTAGGTGCAGCCCTTTGAGGCAATCGAAGCTGGTAATACTAGCTTGCTGAAACCGGAGAAGATCTGGGTCCAGACTGCAGCAGTTTGACTTCTTCCAAGACATTCTGACCTGGCTGGATTTCTGAGAATGAAAGATAATCTTGCGTATTAATGGTGTGTTAATTGTATTATTAAGTTTAAGGATGTACAGGTGGAGGATATTGATTGATTCTGTATCTTGAACACGTGTAAAGGAAGATTTTTGGAACAATGTGTTGGTTAGGGAGAAGGCAGACATATGTAATGTTGCATTCTGTAAATAAATGTAGTATTAAGTAAAAAGATTGGTGTCTGTTTTCCTACTTCACCATCTGGCTTCAGATGGTTGTCTTAGGTAAAGGTTGAAAATTAAGAAAATCTTTTCAGACAAAAGGTTGTCATGCAAGTTACTTTTGTGAAGAATGGCTAAATTATCAGAATATGATTACCCACTGATGTTCTCTGAATCCTTATGACTCGTGGAAAAATGAAGTGGGTATGTGGACATGGGTTACGTTGCTACTAAAGAGAAAACAAGGTATGGCCTTGGCATTGTCACTTACTCATAAAAGTAAAATCAGAAGCAAAGTATTTTTTTGTGAGCTGAATGCCCATCAGTTGGGTACTGTTGAATGTTTGGATCTTCCATTAAGTGGCCTGAATAAAACGATGATAAATTAGATGCCTACAAGACATGGTCAGATTTGGTAGATTTCAAAAGAGGGATGGTTAAGGAACATATCACAGACTTTAAAGAACTGCAGAAATTCAATCTGAAGATTCCTTATTCAGTGCTTGCATTTAAATTGCTGGATTATGCTAATGTGACAGATGGATAGGCTGCAGGTTTTAACTGGCATTCAGTTTTCTGAAAAGACAGCCTTTTGGACCAAATGACTGCTGTTCTAAAAAAAAATTCCTGGGGGGCATTCATTTCCAGCAGCCTTGATGATGCAACTGGAATATTCTGTGGTGCCACAAAGCATGGAGGGCCCAATGACTGCAATCTTTGAGGACCTCCAGACAAAAGGAATGAGGATTAAGGCATTTTTAGTAGTCACCAGGATGCGAGTAGTAATAACAGAAAAATGAACTGCAGGAACATGATACAGAGAATTTTGGATTGGGGATAAGATCCTTCTGAGGACTTTAATCTGGTAATGAGTTTACAAGTTGCAGATTCATTTAATTGTGCTATTTTAGACAGAAGTTGCATCTTGTCAGTGTGATGGAACAGATTGGTTGAAATGTTATCTAGATTAATTTGGTAACAAAGATTGAAATAAGGTCAGGGAATATGAAACTTCTGCTTGTTTCAGGTTCAGGTAGGACAACACACTGAGGTAATTGAAAATAGTGGTGATTTACTGCAAAAGAACTTGAGTAAGATACTTTATTTGTAGTGATGTAGCCTGTACCGACATACACTTCCTTGAATAAGGCACAAATGAAACCGAACATGAAACATGATAAAGAAATTGTTCTTGGAAAGTCAGTAGATCTGTAGGGTATTATTGTATCCCCTTAATGAAACAGGATATAAGAACATAAGAACATAAGAAATAGAAGCAGGAGTAGGCCATCCAGCCCTTCGAGCCTGCCCCGCCATTCAATAAGATCATGGCTGATCTGTCGCTGCTCAGTTCCACTTTCCCACCCTCTCCCCATAACCCTTAATCCCCTCTCCTATCAAAAACCCATCAACCCGCATCTTAAAAATATTTAGCGAGGCAGCCTCCACCACTTCAACGGGCAGAGAATTCCAGAGATTCACCACCCTTTGAGTGAAGAAGTTCCTCCTCAACTCCGTTCTAAACCGCCCCCCTTTTATCTTGAGGCTGTGCCCCCTAGTCCTACTGTCTTTTTTGAGCGGGAAGAGTCTCTCCACCTCTATCCTATCCATCCCATTCATCATCTTATACGTCTCAATGAGATCTCCCCTCATTCTTCTAAACTCTAACGAGTACAAGCCCAGTTATTCAGCCTCTCCTCATAGCTCAACCCCCTCAACTCCAGTATCAGCCTAGTAAACCTCCTCTGCACTCCCTCCAAGGCCAAAATATTGCTAATTGAAATGTTAAAGATATCAGATAATAAGAATTTGAGGAAAAAAAATTTCAAAGTTACATAGACAATTTGCTCATGCTTCTTGACACAGATTAAAAATCCTACTAAAGGACACAGGGATGGTTAATGCTGAGTAAACAAGGTTCATTGAAGATATTGTGAAAAATATATATATGTGATACCTATGTATAGGTATTGGACAATGGCTATTTTAAGTCTCCCATAGGCACAAAACTTAAATGAAGTAACAGCCCTGGATTTAAAAGTGTGAGACAAGGACAGAAATATTTTCATTTAATATGGCAACCAAGGCGAATGGGATGCTGGCCTTCATAGCGAGGGGGATTGAATATAAAAGTAGGGAGGTCTTGCTGCAGCTGTATAGGGCATTGGTGAGGCCGCAGCTGGAGTACTGTGTGCAGTTTTGGGCGCCGCACCTGCGCAAAGATATTTTGGCCTTGGAGGGAGTGCAGAGGAGGTTTACTAGGCTGATACCGGAGTTGAGGGGGTTGAGCTATGAGGAGAGGCTGAATAAACTGGGCTTGTACTCGTTAGAGTTTAGAAGAATGAGGGGAGATCTCATTGAGACGTATAAGATGATGAATGGGATGGATAGGATAGAGGTGGAGAGACTCTTCCCGCTCAAAAAAGACAGTAGGACTAGGGGGCACAGCCTCAAGATAAAAGGGGGGCGGCTTAGAACGGAGTTGAGGAGGAACTTCTTCACTCAAAGGGTGGTGAATCTCTGGAATTCTCTGCCCGTTGAAGTGGTGGAGGCTGCCTCGCTAAATATTTTTAAGACGCGGGTTGATGGGTTTTTGATAAGAGAGGGGATTGAGGGTTATGGCGAGAAAGTGGGAAAGTGGAACTGAGCAGCGACAGATCAGCCATGATCTTATTGAATGGCGGGGCAGGCTCAAAGGGCTAGATGGCCTACTTCTGCTCCTATTTCTTATGTTCTTATGTTCTTTCTACAGTAATACTTGATAAGGACAAAAATGGTGTTGTAATTAAAATAATGAGAGAATAGACAGGGACTAGACAAGGAACACTGACTAAATTTCTGACACAATGGGTGGTGATGGAGAATTTGCTAATGACACATATAGAGGCATGTGCAAAAATATGAATATTATGGTCTTGAACACCTCAGCTGAAAGTCCTTTCAACTATGAACTCTGTGAAATAAATCATATGGTTATTGATGAGATGTTCCTCAAGATCTTAACTGATCAACCAGACTACATGCTAACAACTGTCCTGGCTTGGGTAGATCATGCAAAGAATTTGCTTCAAATGTTTGGGGGCAATTAGTCTATGGGAGGTATCTTATGTATATTGTGTTGTGTAATGCTTTACATACATAGGGAAGGGCAGTCATCAAGGCAAATGACTTGGGAGAGTTCTGTGATATTGCATAACACCAACCAAGTTCAACTTTAATCCTGGAGTATAATATACTACAAAACAAAGAATCAAAAAGAGTAGAAAGAGCTGAGTAAGGTAATATGAGTGTAATGGGAAGATAGTAACATGGTAATCAAACTATTATGGTCCATTTATGTCAGTTAATTGGGATTGATTACCGCTGCATATTTAAATGGTTGCATGATTGCTTTAAGAGCTGATCACATGATTTGATGGTGATGTCATTAGGTGTTTCACAAGCTGCTGTTTAGTTTCAGTTTTTACTCTACAGGCAAGAGCTCCTAGAATAAACCTGTTGTATGTTAATTTGAAGCTACATGTGCAAATTACAGGCATGATTTTCCCAGCCTATTGCGCTGCTTTTGTAGTGCAGCGGATGAGAAGATTCAAATGAAGGCCGTTTTGCTGGATTTCCACTGGGTGCCATGGCCTGTGGAAGTCTCCAGGCATTTGATTTACAGCACCGTCAGCTCTGCACCAGAAATCGGCACAGAGCTGAATACATTTTGCAGATGCTTATTTTAATCTTATTTACATATCATTAGCGGGCCTGGGACTGAAGTCTCTGGATCCATTAGAATTTCTGCCAATTCCTCTCCACCGGCCCCGCCCCCGGAAGAAACCCACACAGACACGAGGGGAATATGCAGACTGCATACAGACAGTGAACTAAGCCAGGAATCGAACCTGGGTCCATGGTGTGGTGAGGCAGCAATGCTAACCACTGTACCACCATGCTGGGTTTTTATTAACAGTTAATAGTATGAATTTAAATAAAAGTTTGGCAGTTAACTGTTCCCTGGTATATTCGCCATGACAACATTTCTACCAGAGTCTGCTAAGTACCCAATTAGCACTCTCTTATGCAGTGTAAATTGTTTTTTCCTTTACTTATTGTATTCTTATGAATTGTCCTGATGAGTGCAAGACAATAACATATAACTTTTAGCAATACTGAAGTATGTTCATGCATTATCAGTGGTATGATACACAAAGAAGAACATTGATTAAGTACCTAGAGTATGTATAAAGACAAACTTTTGGGGCATTGATTGTTTTTAGGGACGAGGCAGACATATATAATGTTGTATTCTGTAAATTCATGTAGTACTAAGAAAAACAATTTGTGTCTGCCTTTCTACTTTACAGTCTGGCTTCAGAATGAAATAACAAAGCATGTTCTTAAATTGGGTCATGACAGAAGTGCTAGAGGGAAGGGAATTGTTGAGAATTTTGAAGAGGCAAGGGGTTAAAGATTCTTGCCGTATGTTCGAGAGAGAGAAAGGCAAGTGGAAAGTATTACTTATCTATGCTATTCTAATGAAGTGCTTCTTGCACCATGCCCCAGTCATGGGTATTCCTGAAACTGATGACATTTACAATCTGTGTTATTACCCGCATATATGTTTGACAAACTTCTGGTTCTTCTGGGCAATGGAAATTCATTTCTTTGCTCTCCTTTTCTTGTTATACAGCCAGTGGCCTCATGGCATTATTGCTACGCTATTAATCCAGAATGTTCTGGGGACGCAAGTTCTAATCCTGCCACACCAGATCGTAGAATATGAATTTCGTAAAAAAAAATCCAGAATTAAGAATCTGCTGATAAGCATGAAACCATTGTCGACTGTCAGAAAAATCCATCTGGTTCACTAATGTCCTTTAGAGAAGAAAATCTGCTGTCTTTCCCTGATCTGGCCTACGTGTGACTCCAGAGCCACAGAATTGTGGTTTACTCTCAACTAGGGAAAGACAATAAATGCTGGCCAACCAGCAATGCCCATGTTCCACGAATGAATAAAAAGAAATTGTAACCAATGCAGCCACTTTCTTTAAAACTCTTTGAAGGAGGCCGTCAGGCACAGGGCTTGACAGACTTTAGTTCCGTTTGTTTTCTCAGTACTTTTTCTCTAGTGATTGTGCTTGTTTAAATTTCTTCACTCCTTTTTTCCTTGTGATTTATTATTCTTGAAGTGCTTTTCGTGTATTCTTCTATGATAACAGGTACAAAATACTTGTTCAAACACTTTATAACATTTCCTTGTTTCCCATTATTATTTTCCCCAACTCACCTTCTAAAGGACCGATGTTTTCTTCTATTACTCTTTTCATTTTTATATACTTGGAAAAGTTTTACTGTCTGTTTTCATATTTCGTGCTAGTTTTCTCACATACATTTATTTCTCCTGCATTTTTTAATTCATCCTTTGATGGTTTCTGAAATTTTCCAAACCTGCTGGCCTACCACTCATCTCCACAGCTTTGTATGTGAATGGTTACAATACAAAGGGAAGACATTCGGCCCATTGTGTCTAAAAGCTTCCTGCAAGAGTAAGTCAGTAGAGCAAGGCTGAGAAAAAATTGAATAAAGGTGTTGAAAGAAATGACTGTTGTGGACAGAGTACATAAAGAGGAACTTCCCACTGGTGGACGGATTGAAAACCGGAATACATTGACTTAAGATGAATGACAAAAGGACCAAAGGCAACTTGGAGGCAAATAAATTATGCTGCAAATAGTTAGAATCTGGAATACAATGCCTGAGAGTGTGGCGAAGGCTGATTCAATTGTGGCTTTAAAAAAAATTGGATAATTATCTAAGGAGAGAAAAATGTTCAGGGTTATAACGCAAAGGCAAGGAAGTGGGACTAGCTGAGTTGCTCTTGCAGGAGCAGGAGCTGACACAATGGGCCAGATAACCTCCTTTTGTGCTGTAACCATTCTATGATGCTGTGAATTCTAGATTTTCATGGCCAAAAAAACGTGTGTGAAGCTGTGACTGATGTTTTACTTTGTTTATTTTCAGCATACTGTGAATTAACCTCAGCTCTCTCTATTTCTAATACAGCACTAGAAAATATCAAACCATCAAAATGGAATCTGGAAAAAGCTTCTGTTCACCATTGGTTCAGTTACCTCCAACTAACTTATCAAAATCAAACTTACTGAACTTTAATCAATGCTGGATTACAATTATCAGAACTTTAAAGTAATTAACATTTAAACCATTGTTGCTTTTGTTAAATTTACAATTACTTTCCCATGGTTTCAATTGTCTGTTCTACTACAGTCAGCAATTGATTCTCAGATTTGCTTTTTTTTTTGCTGAAGCTATATTTATCTCATAGAGCAGTTTATACAAAGATTAAATAACATAATAACATTTCAGTGTTCAGGTGCTAGATCTTAAATTACTAAAAAAGCTAGAGACCCTTAAGTTGTTTTATACAATCAGGCCAAAGTTTATTGTATGGGTGGGTATTGTGTGTGGCCAAGCACACATTCCCTAGAAACATTTGTTTATGATTAAGTTCTCACTACAGTGGCACAGATATAATGCCCTTGCTTTCAAATGACTGATTAACCACTGCTTACTAATTGGCCTCTATAGTCTTCTTGTTCACTGGTATATTGAACTACTGAAGCAAAAGGAACGTTATAAATCATCTGCCACATTCATCTCCATCACACATCTGCTTCTGCCTGGCAGCATTTTACCATTTCATCAACATTATTCTGTTTGTGTGGAACATTTCCTGCACTAATATATTTTTAAAAATAAATAATTCTTGGGGCATTGACATAGCTGGCAAGGCCAATATTTATTGTCTATCCCAAATTGCCTTTGAAGGTGATGGTGGATACTTTCTTGAACAACTTCAGGTATATGGTGTTGGTCCACCCAATCTTCTGTTGTATTCGGACATAATCCTGATGGGTAGATAGTGGATAGGCTTTGGGGAGTCAAGCAGTGAGCTACTCATGACAGTATTCCCAGCCTCTAACCTGGTCTTGTAGCCACAATATGCGTATAGCTGGTCCAGTTAAGTTTCTAATCAACAGTCACACCCAGGATATATGTAGACCTGTGTAGTAGCTTCGCCAGATTGGCATCTCATTTTTAAGTATGCATGTTGCTGCTCCTGGTTTTTTTTTTACACTCCTTATTGAAGCAGACTTGGTCCTCTAGCTTGTCATGGTAGAGTGAGGGATATGCCCAGTCATGAAGTTACAGATTGTTGGTTGAATACTATTTTGCTGTTGGTGATGGCCCACAATACTCATGGATGTTCAGTTTTGAACTGCTAGATCTGCTGTGAGTCTATCCCAATTTGACAATGATAGTATTCCACAGCATGATGGAGGGTGACCTCAGTGTGAAGATGGGACTTGGACTCATAAGATGGTCACGCCTACCAGTATTGCCATTGACAGATGCATCTGCAACATCTCAATGAGAATGGTATTCAGTAGATTTTTCAGTAGATTTTGGACCATTCAATGCAGAGATTGCAGACAGTGGTGTACAGTTAGGAGAAAGTGGCCCTGGAAGACCCCAACATTGTATCTGGAACCCATGAAGTCCCACAGCATCAAGTCAAACAAAATGGGACAGGAATATCCCAAAATGGTGATGAAGGAGCATAGGACCTTGGCAGTAAGGTTTGCTCTGCTGACTATGACTATGTCAAATTGCTACTGGATTAATCTGTGGGACAGCTCTCCCAATTTTGGCCCAAGTTCCTAGATGTCAGTGAGGTGGACTTTGCAGCATTGATTTGAATGGACATGCTCTTGTTATTTCCTTGTCTAGATTGATACCAAGTGGACCATCCTCTTTTATTCTTATTCAACTTTTCTGTCACAATTGGATACAGTTCAGTAACTTACTAGGTCATTTCAGAGACCAATTAAAAGTCAATCACATTGCTCTGGGTCTGGAGTCACTATAAGGACATTAGTTTTTACATTAGTGAACCAAGGGTTTTTATGACAATTTGGTAGTTTCATAGAACTAATTTATATGCTAACGGTGGGCTACCTGTACCCCAAAGTAAAAGTCAGGAACAAGCCTGCCTCCAATTGGCTAGTTTGCCATGCTTTAATTTTTTGGCCATTGGTCCTTTAATTTTCCTGATGTGATACTTCCACTCCCTTGGAGGAATTTCTGACTCGTAGAGCTAATGAGAGGCCAGTAGCTCGATAGTTCCACAGGAGCAGTGACCACTGCCAGTACTGCACCGAGGACATCGAGAGGCATTCAATAGTGCAGTAGGCCAGCAGATGGATCTGGGATCATGCTGGGATGTACATATCTCCAATCTCTCCTTATGCATTTTTGAACTCACCTTGTTAATGAGACCCACCTGATTTTTCCTCAGTTCAACTTTTTGCTCCTGAAGAAAATAGCCCTTACCAAAGTCGTAAGTGACATTTCCACTGTCCTATAACCGGGTGGGACTGCACTCACCTGGTTCCATTCTTAACGATTCAATTTTAGTGGAATATCATTATAGCTTTTGTTATGGTTCAGGTCAGAAACTCCAGAGTGTTTTATGAAGCTCGCCTGGATCATACATTTGCACCATGAATTTGGCTAGGATAAGCATGATATGGTTCATCTCAGGTATGATTCAAATGGCCCACTAGGGAGCTTTTATCAAACAAAGTTTATTTAAGAATATAGTTAACATGTATGGAAAGAAAATTAGCAATAATTTTTATCAATTGCAAATAAAAACAGAACAACACAATAATGTATTACCCTTAACAAATATATCTAAGATGTTCCAGTCAAACCAAAACTTCCTTTAGAGTAAATCATTTCACAGGTTTAACACAGCAAAGATTAATGCTCATGCAATACTGGAACTGAGTTCTTTGGTTGAATGCTGCAGTTTTGTTGATACACTCAGAACAGATTGGAGTCGGAACAATTTTCCAGAACACCAGGTCAGGCCACAAACAACAGATTTTCTACTCCAGGAAGGCTTTCAGCTAATCAGCAGAATTTCCTAAACCAGGGAGGGAGAGAGAGAGTCACTGCTTTCAGTTTGATGTCCATTCCCTTCTAGAACCAAAATCTGCAGCTCAGAACTGAAAATGAAAGCACTTCTGTCACCTGACCTAAAAAAATACTCTTCCTCTTGACAATGCAGGGTCACAAAACTAATTACCAAAGCAAAAATAAACAACCCCCATTTAAACCATTCAAGGAGCAATAAAAGGAATCTTCACAGCTCAGCAGCAATGATATCAGATAAGACTGTGAGCATGATTTTTTTTTAAATCTCTTAATGGTACACTGATATACAATTCTCTTCCTGCAGCCATAACACCCACAGCTGGAGCTCCCCAAGAATCCAGCTGTGCCTCCCCCTATTTCTCATCTAAATGCTGCCACTTGGCAACAGCACCAGCAAACACATCAGGTTTCATAGGTATGCTTAACTAATCGCAACACCCAGCTTTCCCTCACCATCATCTCTCTAATCACAGAATATTTATAATGCAGAAGGAAGCCATTTGGTCCATTGAGCCTGCACTGGCTCCCTGAAAGAGCATTCTTCCTCATCCCACTCTCCTGCCTTATCCATGTAACCTTGCACATTCTTTTCAGATAGCAATTCAATTCCCTTTTGATTATCTCGGTGGAGCCTACCATCACCACCCTCTCAGAAAATTTACTCTAGACTCCAACAAACCTCCTGATGAAAATATTTTCCCTACATCACTTTTGCTGATTTTGCCTATTCTTTTGAATCTGTGCCTTCTTGGGTCTTGGGTCTCTCTCATGCTGTATGGTTTTGGAGGAGTGATTCATTTTCTTGATGGTGATGGGGAGAGTACCTTTCAGTGGAGGGCGGGGGGTCCTTTTCCAGTGAAGAGGCGGTGTGCCTGTGTGCTGAGATTGGGATGCACTTTAAAAGTGGCATCCCAATCTCAGAATAGCCGGACTGGCAGGCATGTTTTCCAAGATACGTTAATTTGCATTGATTAGGCGAGTGAATCCCACCTGCCGGGCGCTGCTAACACCAGCGGGAAACATTTCGGTTTTCCCCTGGCGTGGACACTTGGAGCCGATTCAGGTGAACACTGACCATTGTTTCAGTTGCCACCACAACCACTGCTTTCCCTCTCTTTTCCCCCTCCTGGTCACAGAGGGTGACCATGATGTGGAGATGCTGGCGTTGGACGGGGTTAAGCACAGTAAGAAGTCTCACAACACCAGGTTAAAGTCCAACAAGTTTCACTCCTTCTCCTCACTCACCTGAAGAAGGAGTGACACTCTGAAAGCTTGTGCTACCAAATAAACCTGTTGGACTTTAACCTGGTATTGTGAGACTTCTTACAGAGGGTGAGCCAGATGGTTTACAACATTGACTTCATCCCTTGACCCTGAGATGATAAACTTCTGATAACATATCCATTCCAATAGCAATTCCACCTGCTTTTTTTCCCCATAACATCATCTATTTCCTCCCCAACTTCTATTGCTAAAAGCTTCATGTTTTTGTTACTTTTAGACTTCATTCTGTCAGTGCTGCACTGGCTAACTTTTCATTTTTCACCCTCTGTAAACTTAAACTCGTCTAAAACATTGCTGCCCAGATCCTAACTCAAACCAAATCCCACATTCCCATTGCCCCTATCATTACTGACCTTCTTGGTTCCTAGGCAATAACTCCATCCCCACATTTCAAATTCCTCCTGTCTTCTGTCACTTTGTTTTCTTTGCAATCATCACTCCACTACAGGTGGGCAGTGCCTCACTCGGGAAGATTTTTCAGTTCTTTGCTTGTTTTTCATATTCTCGTCTATTATTTAATCCACCTGTGTTTCTCTACCGGTCTGTAGGAGGTTATACCAGGTATTCAATATTGCCAGTTGGTATGATATGACAAACTTGTTTTCAAATTCTTCTATGATCTGGTCCCACCCTCTCTCTGAAAACTGCTTTAGCTTTGAGACTGTCATGCTATTTGTGATTCTCATATCTTGCTTTTTACATACATATCCTTTATTTAACACCTTTATTCAAGATTGGAGAGAAACAGAAAGCAGGAAACGACAGGCCAATTAGCCTAACCTGTCATAGGGAAATTGCTAAAGTCCATTCATAAGGAGTTAGAGCTGGACGCTTAAAAAAGTCATAATGTGATCAAGCAGAGTCAATATGACTTTGCGAAAGGGAAATTGTGTTTAATTTATTAAGAGTTCTTTTGAGGAAGTAACAAGCAAGACAGATAAAGGCAAGCCTTTAAATATTGTGTTGTTTGATTTCCAGGAAGCATTTGATAAGATGCCACATTAAATATTATTACACAAGAGGGGGATAACATATCAGCATGGATAAAGGATTGGTTAACACACACAAAGCAAAGAGGAGGGTTAGGTTAGTCTTTTTCAGGATAGCAAGCTGTAACTAGTGGAGTGCCACAGGATCATTGCTGGGACCTCAACTATTTAGAATCTTATCAATGAACTGAAGGAGCAGACCTAATGTATGGTAGCTAAATTTGCTAATAACACCAAAATAGGTAGCAAAGTAAGTTGCCAAGAGGAGGTAGGGAATCTGCAAAGGGGTATAAATAGTTATATGATGTGTATGGACAGAAATTTGGTAGATGGATAATAACATGAGATAATATGTACTTGTCCATTTTGGCAGGAAGAATGGAAAATCAGTATACTATTTAAATAGGGAAAGATTGCAAAACTTGAGGTACAAAGCGATCTGGGCATTCTGGTCATGAATCACAAAACTTTATTATCCATGTGCAGCAAGTGATCAGGAAAGCAGATGGAATGTTGGTGTTTATTGCAAGGGGAATGGAATATAAAAGTTGAGAAATTTTATTGCAGTTGCACATGGCCCTAGTGAAACCACATCTGGAATAATGTGTACAATTTTGGTTGCCTTATTTGAAAAAGCATATAATTGCTTTAGAAGCAGTTCAGAAAAGATTCATTGGACTCACCCCTGAGGTAACTGCCATATCTTATGAAGAAAGTTTGTACAGATCAGGCCTATATGTGTTGGAGATTAGAAGAATGAGAGCTGATCTTATTGAAACATAAAATACTGAGGGTTGTTAGGATTGATATCATGTAAATGTTTCCATTGTGAGAGAATCTAGAACTTGGGGATACGGTTTAAATAAAGGAGGTCTCCCTTTTATGCTGTTAATTATTTTTCTCTCAAAATATCATTAATATGTGAAATCCTCTTCCCCATAAAGCAGGAGAGGCTGGGCCATTGAATTTATTCAAGCTGAGTTAACCAGATTTTTGATAGACAAGGGAGTCAAGGGTTGTGGGAGTGGGGGGGGGGAGGTGGGTGAGACAGGAAAATGGAGTTGAGAACATAACCAGATCAGCCATGATCTCGTTAAATGGTGGCTGAATGGTTTACTTCTGATCCTAAGTGCTATGTTCCTATGCCCAATTTTAATTGCTTCCTTATAAACAGCCATATCTTCAACAGGTCTTAAGCTGTAGAATTCTCTTGCTCAGCCTCTCTATATCTCATTCATCCTTTACCATACTCTTTCTTTGACCAAGTTTATTATCGACTGTCTTGATATGTCCTATGACTCAAGTCAGAATTTTCTGGTCTTGCACACCCCTCTACCACTGCTAGTAAGAATCAAGAATTGGCAAGTTCCAAGCAGTGGGACCAGATAATCCCAGCCTCATGTGATTAGTTGGAGAATTTGGGCCTCAGTGCTTGATAGTACTTGGATAAAGTGCCTTGGGACACTTGACTTCACTGAGACACTATATAAATGCATGCTGTTGTTGCTTCAACTTCAAATGTCTAATTAATTTACGACACCAGTATATCATAGCAAACAAAATTCTGTAATAGGAGTCATGTTCAAAATAAATTGCTACCACACTCTAGCAGGATGCTGTGGTTAGTTCTGTGACTTTTGTTAAAAAATAAGCCCTGACGTTAAATCAACACAGAAATCGGATGTGGGAGCTGAAGCAGGAGTATTAGACCCAGATCAAATCAAATCAAATCAAATCAGGAAGGGCATAGTGAGCTATTAACTTTTATATTTCCTCATACCAACTTCCAACAACATTGAAGCTGCACGGCCAGAGTGGAAATTTGTGAAGGTGCTCACTGCTAGCGCCAAAGATCTCCAACAACTTAAGTGATCAAGAGAGGATATCTGGGCCAATTGATCACTGGAGGATGTCTGGGCCAGTTGTGGCTAGAGGAGGGGAAATACGTTCCAGAAGTTTCTCCAGGTTTCTTGTTAGATTTGTGGGGGCAATCCTGCTTTCCTTGGGCTTCAAAGAAGCTCTCAGAAATGTAGTACTGTACATATTTCGGCCTCTTCAGGCTCAATGCTGCTTGGGATGCTGATTGCTTGGACACTGTGCAACTTACATTTCCCTAGGATATGTGTGAGACTCCAAACAATGGTATCGGATCGTGGCATTTTGATGTTTGAGGCCCACACCTGGCTGCAGTGAGTGGCCTTTAAGCTTCCAAAATCTCAGGAGTTAAAATGTAAAAAAAGTGTGAGAAAACTGTAGTTCATTTTATCCACCCCAGCTACACATCAGCCTACATCGGATGAATGTTATTGTGAACACTCAACTATCACAGGAGAAGCTGAAGGAGTGAGAGCTGAAGTGGAATGACTCCGTGCTGGTGAAGCTTAGTCACTGCTCTGCTTTTCTAAAGTAAATACACCAGGATTCCTGAAGAAGTGTTTCAAAAATAAAATTGAATGCCTCTGTATAAAATATGCTTTTCAGGCCAATAATACAAGCTGAAATTAACTCTCACTTTGTACAGGTCAATCCACCAAACGTCACAACACTGATTTTATGAACCTACATTGAAACATCATAGCATCTGTTTAAGAAGTGTACAGTTTGTTTGCAGAAATATGAGAGTAAGTTTTTAGCATCCTCTCTTTTATATTTCTGTCACTCAAAACTATCTATGATTAAACCTAAAAACATGCGTTCATCATTGAACAAAATAGCTTTCCTTTATTTATTAATTCCTATATAACAATTTCGAAGGTTTTTGATTCTGTGATACCAGTACTCTTCAATTGCAAACTTGTTGAATTTGGTTTGTGAGGAGGATCATTTACTTCCCCAGTCTGGTATTACTGGATGGCGGAATGAGAATGCTGATCCTTTACCATTACTGCACTACTGTTACTTGTTAAGATAAAATTTTCCCCCACACCACCATCCCCCCGCCCAGTTTCTAAAACACCTTGTCCCACATGCTCGCTCCTGGTTGGTCCAATTCTTTATAAGGGTCATATGTGAGGCAAGAATGTCAAAATTTTGACCTCCCAAAACCAGGCTAAGACTCAAAATGATCATCAAACCACTGGCCATTATCCCTGCTATCAGTCTGCTTCACAGTATCTTCACAGTGCATCTAATCCTACAGTATGGACAAAGCCAGAAGTGGAGAGCATCTTGAATGTGGCCAAGGAGACTTCCAACAAGGAAGAAGCAAAATGTGTTCAGAACAGCTTTCATTGAAAATGGCTTTCAAAAGAATCTCAAAAGAAGGGAATTTTCTTTGACCTCCCACAGCAATTTGGCACAGTGGCCCATTTGTCAAAATACCAAGAGTTCTCCTTCCCTGGTTTATTGATGCCATTGAATAGCTACTCCAGAACAGATGGTTCAGCATGCATATGGGTAACAAGAAGAGCATCTGGAGGAAATAGACTAATTGGCAATCCCAGGGAACTGTCTTAGCCCCACCCCATTCAACAAGTACCTACCCCAACTTTGTTCCGGAAGTTTTACTATGCAGATTATCTGTTCTATGGCTTAGAAATTCAGACTTACCCTGAGTTGGAAGACACAGTAGATAGTAATATTGCAAAGCTGTTCAACTACTGTGAGCACATTAAGAGGTCCAACAGGTTTATCTGGCTGCACAAGCTTTTGAAGTCTCGCTCTCATTAGGTGAATGAGGACTTGTGTTCACAAACAGGGCATAAACACTCACAAACTCAAATTTACAAGATAATGGTTGGAATGTGAGTCTTTACAGGTAATTAAGTTTTAAAGATACAGACAATGTGAGTGGAGAGAGGGCTAAGCACAAGTTAAAGAGGTGTGTATTGTCTCCAGCCAGGACAGTTAGTAAGATTTTGCAAGGCGAACAATCACTGAAACAACTATACGATGACATCAACAAGTTCCATTCCACCATAAGACTCATCATGGACTACTCTCCAGAATCGGTTGCATTCTTGGACACACGCCTCCATCAAGGAAGGTCACCTCAGCACTTCATTGTACTGCATGCCCACGGACAACCTCATTTGCTCCACTTCTTCAGCTTCCACCCTAAACATGTTAAAGAAGCCATCCCCTACGGACAAACCTTCCATATACACAGGATCTGCTCCGGTGAGGAGGATCGCAACAGATACCGACAGATGCTGAAAGATGCACACATAAGAACAGGATATGCGCTCGATTCATCAATCGACAGTTCCGACATGCCACAGTGAAAAACCGCACTGACCTCCTCAGAAGACAAACACGGGTCATGGCAGACAGAGCACCTTCATCATCCAGTACTTCCCCGGAGTGGAGAAGCTACGACATCTTCTCCAGAGCCTTCAATGGTCATCGATGAAGACAAACATCTTGCCAAGACCATCCCCACACCCCCATTGCTTGCCTTCAAACAACCACACAACCTCAAACAGACCATTGTCCGCAGCAAATTACCCAGCCTTCAGGAGAAAAGTGATCACAGCACCATACAACCCTGCCACAGCAACCTCTGCAAGACATGCCAGATCATCAACACGGATGCCATCACCTCATGTGAGAACACCATTCAACAGGTACACGGTACATACTTTTGCGACTTGGCCAACATTGTCCACCTGATCCGTTGCAGGAAAAGATGTCCTGATGCATGGCACATTGTTGTAGTGTCTGCATGGTTTCCTGAATGGATGAATGAACACTGCTCAACAATCACTAGGCAGGATGTTCCCATCTAATTGGGGAACACTTCAGCAGTCACAAGCATTCAGCTTTTGCTCTTCGGGTAAGCGTTCTCCAAGGCGGCCTTCACAATACATGACAACGCAGAGTCACTTCGCAGAAACTGATTGCCAAGTTCCACACATGTGAGGACGGCCTCAATCGGGATCTTGGGTTCATGTCACACTATCTGTAACCCCCACGACTTGGCTGGGCTTGCAAAATCTCACTAAATGTCTTGGCTGGAGACCATACACACCTCTTTAACTTGCGGTTGACTCTCTCTCCACTCACATTGTCTGTACCTTTAAGACTTGATTACGTATAAAGACTCACATTCCAACCATTATCTTTTAAATTGAGTTTCTGTCTATATATGCCCTGTTTGTGAACACAAGTCCTCACTCACCTGGAGGCGGAGTGAGACTCCGAAAGCTAATGCTGCCACATAAACCTGTTGGGCTTTAACCTGATGATGTGAGACTTCTTACTGTGCTTACCCAAGTCCAATGCTGGCATCCCTACATCACAACTACTGTAAGACATGGTACTGTAAACTGAGCACCAATACAAAAGTGTTTCACACATTCTACCTTCACACTGGCAACTCTAAGAAAGACCTGAACCTCACCCTGAGTCAGAGGCTGAAACAGAATTCCCAACCCTGTTATCTGGACATCACCCTTGACAGAACCCTTGCATACAGACACCACCTCATCAAGACTCTTTAAAAACTAAAGCCACAACAGCCACCTCAGTAATCCCTCATGGGGATCACAAGCCAAGACCTTAAGAACCTTTTTGCCATCATGTACTCGACAGCAGAATACTACCGACTGGAATGGCACCAGTCTGCCCACACCAAACTTACTGGTGTGAAATTCAGCTCAACAATGCACATCATCACAGATATTCTTCAACCAACTCACCTCTGCTGGCTCCCAGAACAGGTGAAGAAAAAGCTTATATTGAAATATATTTAACTGCATTCTTCTTGTATAGTGTGTATCTGGAGCATTGATTACTTGTTCCTAAATGGAGCCCAGCAAACCGTATGGTTGGGCGCTGCTTTGCTTAAGTTTGTGGCTGGTTAAATTTTTTTTATTCATTTGTTGGAAATCACAACTCAACAATCATGCAGCCGCCACCATGAAAATCAAGATCAGCACTCCATCTGAATGTAAATATTCTGTCTAGACTGGAGGTTCCATCTTGGCTTCCTTGTCCACCTTCCCGCAGACATGCATCAGGAAGAAAGGAAAACAGTGCAGCAGATGCATACCATTTGCTGCATAGCTTTGAAAAGGAAGAGCAATTTTTGCTGGCCAGCATTTATTGCCGATCCCTAGTTCATTGTACCGATCCCTAGTTACCCGAGGACAGTTGAGAGTCAACCACATTGCTGTGACACTGGAGCAACATGTTGGCCAAACCAGGTAAGGACGGCAGATTTTTTTCCCTAAAGAACATTTGTGAACCAGATGGATTTTTCTGATAATCGACAATGGTTTCATGGTCATCAGTAGATTCTTAATTCCAGATTTTTTTTACTGAATTCAAATTCCACCATCTGCCGTGGTGGGATTCAAACTCGGGTCCCCTGAACATTAGCTGAGTTTCTGGATTAATAGTCTAGCGATAATACCATGTGGCCATCCCCTCCCCACCCCAAGTTAAGGTGGACATCAGTATTTCTCATGACAAGGACACCTGAAGTGGCTTGTGAAGAAGGAGTCCACCATTCACCCTACACATTTTGGAATGTTCTGTGAAAGATATCCACAACTGATGTAATTCCAGCGTCACTGCCAGAATTGTGGCTAGCACAATTAAGGACAAATTTACTTTGAAACATACCATTTATTTTAATATTCTTGTTCAGTACTAAGTTTATGAAAAATTGTATTATGATACAAAAACAAAGAAGGCTCATGATAAATTCTGGGTTCATAATTCAGTAAAGAATCAAACTGAACCCAAAATATACAAGGGAGAATTGATGAAGGATAAGAGAGAGGTAAAGAGAGCTAGTGAAGAACATAAAAAGAACTCAAAAGTCTTTTGTAAGCATACAAATAGTGCAAGAGTTGTCAAGGGCAATTAGGGATGAGCAACAAAAGCTGACTGAACCATGAAAGAATAAAATAAAGAAATTGGATAGGATAAGAATAGATGAAGAAGAGGTGCTTGAAAGCTTGAAAATGCTCAAATTGGAAGAGTCATCCAGTCTAGATGGGCTGTAATTCAGAGTTGCTGAGGAAAGTGTGGGTCGAAATCAGGCTCCAACCTTTCTTAGTTATGGGAATGCTCCCAGAAGACTGGAGGATTGCAAATGTTACTCTCCTGTTCAAAAAATGTACAGGGATAAATTCAGCAATTACAGGCCTTGCATCTAATGCTGTTGGTAGACAAGCTTATAGAGATATTAATCTGGAACAAAATTAATTATTGTTTAGAAATAAGAAAGAGTTAACAAATGAAAGCAAGCACAGATTTTTAAAACAAAATTAAGTCTGAAAATTTTTTGATGAAGTAATGGAGTTACTGAAGATAATGTTATGTTGTGTACGTTGACTTTCAAAAAATATTTAAGATACTATAGGATTGATTTATTAACAATCCATGGGATTAAAAAGGTAGTTACTGTTTCAATATGGAATTGACTAACAGAAAGAAAGCAATGAGTACTGATGAACTGTTATTTTTCGGACTGAGGAATATATAGTGTTTCCTTCAAGGATCAGGGTCACTATTCTTTTGGATTTATATTAAAAGGTCTGGACTTTGGTACACAAGAAAGAGCTTGCAGATAAGCCAAAACTAGGAAATGTTTCCCTCTGGACAGTGAGGGAGATAGTAACAAAATTCAGATTGAAATCACAAAATGGGCAAATGTGGCAGATGACTTTTAATGCAGAGAAGTGTAATATGATTAATTTTGGTAGAAATAATTTGAAAAGGAGTGTAAGAACGGAGTGACCTGTACATTTTGTGATATTGTAAGGGGTCAGGTGATGATACAGGTGGGTTTAGAGACTTAAACCAGGCAACGAGAAGACCAAATTATGTTATTAAACAATTTATTGATTGACACATATGAAGGTACATAGGCAAATTCATAGTCGTGTGTAAATGGAAAACAATTCAAATTACCCATGCAGGTTCTCATATATCCATTGTTAGGTCCCAAAATGGTTTCATTGTCCAATTCTGGTTGTAATCCACAAAGCATACTGCAAATTGCACACAGCGAGTAATCCACAAACAAATCCAACACCTTCCTCGCTTTCACCCCAAAGTTTCCACCCTTTGCCATTTCTCCGTGGTCTACTTACATAGTCTATCTAAGGATGTACAGTTGAATTTCATCTCCAAGATTTAAATGGAAGCGCTTTTAGGTTGAAGGTCGCTAGTTCCTTCTAGGATTTCCAGCAACCATCTTCTGTGAGGCCTGGCTGTACTCGGCAGCCAGGTTGAGTGAGGGCCCGATGTGGTCTGGAATTGAAGGAATGAGTATTGGAAATACCACCTCTCCAGCACCTGGCCCCATGTGACATTACCATATGATTGCACAAATATTTGAATATGACAGGACAAGTTGAGACATCTATGGAAAAAAAAAACAGCTGTCTTTACTTAGCAAACACAGATCTAGGGCTGAATATTTATTGACCTGACCTGCCAGGGACAGAGAAGTCAAAACATTGCAGGGAACCCAGATATTAGGGTACATGAAGCTCAATCAGTTCCCTACCTGAAAGCCAAGCATATTGACAGATTTTGATTCCATGGGAGCAAAAAGTCAGCCTGTGAATGTCACAAGACCAGAGAACTGCATGCTGAGTAACGATTTCAGAGTTGATTGATTGTACTGGTTTTAATTTGAGGGGGAGAGGTGTCTATCCTTGTGGGAAGAGGCAAGAGGTGGGTCAATCTTATGGGTAGAGAGGGAGATCAATTGGAGGAGGAATTGGCGGAATCCAGTGGACTGCTGATTCTGAGTTCTGAGGAGTTGTGAAACATCAAGAGCAAGTCGGAAGCCTGAGATGAAGGGTCAAAGGGGATAGATTGTGAGGTTTGCAGAGGGGTAAGTGGCCTGGCGGATGGTGGTGCAGTTAGGGCTTGGTGGGAAAACAGAGCACTGGCAGGAGGAGGCATCAGGGATCGGGAAAAGAAGTGGAGGCCTGGTAAAGATCAACTGGAGGCCTGCAGGCCTAGTAAGTGATGTGATCAGAGGTCTGTGGAAGCCGGTGGGGGAGAGGGAGATTGGAGGGTTCCTGGCTGAGGGTCGGTGGTAGTGCCTGAAGGCAGGGTTCCTCAAGCAAACATACTGGATCCTATAAATAGGTATCACCATCAGGATCCACCAAGCTTTCCAAAGGCTCCAGTAATCCAGCCATCCATAGTTAAAATTAAAAAACTAAATGGCAATGAGGTCCAAAGCCTCATTATCATATTAAATTGTCAACATGCCTCCTTGGAAGTGCGTAGCTGCCCATCCACCTTGTGAACTCAACTAAAGATGGAAGTGAGTGGATTAGAGGTAAGTTTGAGTCAGGATTCGATTTTTAAGACTTTAACCCTGCTTCCGACTCAAACTCACCTATTTTGCTTAAGTTAATATTACTCCCATAGAGAACAAATGCAAGGAAATCATGCTAAATCTTTATAAAACCATGCTTAAGTCTTGGTTGGAGTATTGTATCCAATCCTGGACACCTTACTTTAGGTAGGATGTCAAGGCCATGGAGAGATTACAGAGAAGATTTACTAGAATTGTCTTAAGGAATGAAGAACTTTGGTTATTGTGAATAGACAACAGAAACAGGGATTTTTCTTCGAGTGGAGAAGATTAAGAAGAAATTTAATAGAGATGTTCAAGATTATGATAAGTTTTGATAGAGGAGAAAGGGAGTGGAAAGTCACAGGATGCAATGATGTGTTATGATCTGAAATGCAGTGGCTGAAACAGATTGAACAACTTTCAAAAGGGGATAAATATTTGAAAAGAAAAACCAGGGTCTGAGGAAAAAGCTTGGGCGTGGGATAATTGAATCAAAGAGCTAGAACAGTCATCAAGAGCCAAATGGCATCATTCCATTCTATGATTCTATGATAATTGCCAAGATTGTGGTCAGAACATTTTAAAGGTCAATTTTGTTTATATCTTGACATGTTTTTACCTTCTCTGCGGGTACCCACTTAATGGATGTACTTTGTCTCAATAGAGGTGGGATGTACAATTTGTTATTTTAATTGAGGAATTAACCTGATTAATATAAATATTAAAGCCTCTGTTAAAGTAACAGAAGCTCGAATTTTAGACAAAAGTGTTAAGTATTTAGTGTTAACATCTAACAGCATAATTTCACAACCAATATGAGTTACATATATCGTTTTGTGTTTATAAGCTAAACCCAGTTCATAGAATCCCTACAATGTAGAAGGAGGCCATTTGGCTCATTGAATCTGCACCAACTCATCAAGGAGCATCTTACCCAGGCCTCCACCCTATTCCTGTAACTCCACGCATTTACCATGGTTATTCCATCTAAGCTACGCACCTTTGGAAAATTTGGCATGGTTAATCCACCTGACCTGCACATCTTTTGATTGTGGGAGGAAACCGGAGCACCTGGAGGAAACCAGTGCAGACACAGGGAGAATGTGCAAACTCCGTAGTCACTCAAGGCCAGAATCAAACCTGGATCCCTGCAGCCTCACAGTGCCAACCACTGTGCCACCATGTCACTATTGCCATAGCTTTATCAGAAAGATGATGTATCTTCAACTTTTTCTTGGCTATTAGGGGTGATTTTGCACCTGTGTTCACTATAAATGCAAATGGTGACATGGACAAAAATATTGTAAGACTCGGGAAAACAAGAACCTCGCTGGGAAAATTTCATTTTCTGATTCTCCCCATCCCTTGCTGGCAACACGATTCCTGCCCAGGAAGGCTGGGAACCTCGGCTGCGATACTCAAAAGTGCGGAATTGGTGGGCAAACTGTTCTAAATCCCGACTGTTTTGTCAGCTCAGCTTCCCACCTGAATCTCTGCACTCTGTGCACTGCAGAGGTCCCAATCATGAATATCATTTAAAACCATGGAGGGAGGTTGGGTGGCGGCGGCCTATTCGCAGAGTCTGACAGTTCTGAAACTCTGCGCATGCGCAGTGGCTCCAATCTGGCAGTCTCCCTGTTTGCTGGCCAATTCGATCATTGACCGGCCCGGGACTCCTGCAGTGCTGCCCCTCCGGCCCACCCCCACCCCCTCACAGCCCGATTGTGGCCCCCACAGCAATTCCCTAGCCAGCCCTGACCCTCCCCTGTCCTGGAGCACCCCGATGCACAGCCGACAACCCCCACCAGCAGTGGAGATTCCCCTACTCTGGTTGACCCGCTCCCCCCCAGGGTCAGCCCCCCTCCCCCTGGAAGGCATTCCCCCCATCCTGTCCTGGCAGACTAACATCGCTCCCACCCCCCCTCCCCCAGCCCGATGCAATCGCTGTCCTTCATCCATCCCAGATCAATCCTGTCTGCAGAGTGGCAGTGGAACACCCCACCCCTATAGAGTGGGCAGTGCCAAGGTGCCCCCAAGGCATAGGCAGTTTAACTGTTGGGCAGTGACAGGGGGCACAGGCTGGTACTACCCATGCCCAGGGGGCACCACCCCCCCACCCCCACCTGCCCCCCCTCCCCCCACCGAGGGGGTGGGGGGGGCGGTGGTGGTGCTGGTTGCCCCCCCCCCTTCATTCCAGCAGGGTGTCCCTCTAGTTCTCCGAACATGGGGAGCTAGTCTGAATCCCACTGGAATGAAGTACTCTGGTGGGGTAATAGATTTGTTTGGGATCTGAAAGTTCCCAATAATGACCTGCTAAACATACTTAAAATACATTTTAAAAAGATTCAAATGACTTAGCTGCCTTCCTGTGTGGCCCCAACTGCAACTGTTCTCTAGCTCTGGGAAATGTGCATGCAGCCCTGGCACGTGCACAAATCCCAATACAAGGCCAGCGATGTGCATCTCCCACCTAGACCCGCCAGAAAAGTTGTGGGCCGCGATGGGAAAATCGCAGCTCATATTTCAATACATTTCCATATAATTAGCGGGATTCCCAACTATATTATCCCCTCACATTTAGAATTCCTCTGGTTTACAACTGCTTTTCAAAACATGAATCAGAAAAGGAAACCACCAGTGGCAATTTCTAAATTTAGCTCTCAGGGGGAGAGGGACATGCTTGGACAGTACCCTGGCACTACTCTTGGCAATGTTAAGGTGTTGTGCTAGGGCGCCAGCAGACAGTTATGGGAGCTGTACCAGGGGTTTATAGGGGAGTTCCACTGGGGGATTTCCCTTATCATTTGGAGATTCCTCATGAGCGTGTTGGGGAGTGTTCCCCTTCTGTGTATGGGCCAGGGTTGACAACCCCCATTTCTGTGTGCATGTGGGAGGGGCTCCTATTTTTCCTATCAGGTATTGGGAACCATTTAAAAATCACATCCCAATCTCAGGATTGTGGTTGCTGGCTTTTTCCGGTCCCACCCTACCAGTGTGACAGCTTGGAACACACCTCCAGATTCTTTCTGCTTTGGGTACTGGATGATCTGGAGAGAAAACTCGGTTGTACAGCCTGCAAGCTGGTTTTCCCACCTCAGTCAATACATTATGCACAGAATGGAAAATTCTGTCCATTATTTTTCATATTACCAACTGACATTGTTTTCTGAGCATGTTTTAATGGCATTAAGAGTAACATTGATTACAAAGCACAGGACTATTTTTGGGAACCATATGAGTCTCTTTATCATTATGTTATTATGGCTTTGACACAATTCACTCATACACAACCCTCTAGTGAGTGGCATGTAGTTACACATGTAGTAAAACATGTAGTTACACAGACTCGATGTACAAAAGCTGATTCAAAGAGAGATAGCAGCAAGCACACTGTGATCTCTGAAAATATCTTTGTTTGAAATCCTTTCCCAAACACCAATTTCTACTTATTGGTTGTCATTTTATATGTACGTTATTGGGTAATGGAACACAAGGTGTTCTATTACCAAGGGCGAATAATTGTCACTATAATTATCTCACTAAATTTAAACAAACCCTCTAATGTTCTCCTAGTTTACTAATAGCACTTAAAAGTGGATAAAGAATCTGGAAAGAACGGACATGGGGAAGATACTTCCTTTAGTAGGAGACTAGGATCCGAGGGCACAGCCTTAAAATAAAGGGAAAACCCCTAGAACCAAGATGAGGAGGAATTTCTTCAGCTAGAGGGTGCTGAATCTGTGGAATTCATTGGCACAGAAGACTGTGGAGATCAGGTCATTGAGTGTATTTAAGACAGAGATAGATAAGTTCTTGATTAGTAAGGGGGTCAAAGGTTACAGTAAAAAGGCAGCAGAACGGGGTTGAGAAACTTATAACCATGATTGAATGGCAATGCAGACTCAATAGGCAGAATGGCCTATTTCTGCTCCTATATCTTATGGTCTTACGGTTTAAAATCAGTGCAGCAGATTTAGCTTCATTACAAATGTTTTAACTTGCATATTATCAGATACATTTTTTAAAGGGTTACTGAAACTTTTGAGAAAATCTGTATCCATATCTTTATCATTATTAGTTCACAACACATTAGGGGATATTTTAATAATTGGACCAAATTTGGCATAAAAAAAGATGATACACCTACCTGCAACTTTCAGTGAGAGACCTGAGCAATTAGGCATCATTAGAATAGAGTCGACAAGCAGCTTTATGCTCAATAAGCAGCTCACCGAATTGGGGTAGAGTTGGGGGCAATATTGGGTGGGTAGATGTAGAAAACCTGGCAGCTCCATGAATAGACTCTCGAGAAGTTGACACTACTCTGTCTAATGGGATGAAAATAGGGTAAGTTGTACAATGGGTGGATGATCCAGTTTCTCTGGTTATCACCCTGGCAATTAAACTGAAATGACACCTGATATCTCCAATTTTTTTTTGTATCGGTAATCTAAGACTACAGGAAGTAATGGGGATTCAACCAGCCCATAAAATCCCCCAGTTTCACTTTGAAGAAAGGTTGCGTTGCTGCAACACAGTGCACAAATTAAGAAAAAATACTCAGAACAAGTAATTAAATACTTATCAGTCAGATGGTAATACTTATTATGAATGCTTTACTTTGCAGAAAGATTGAGATTTGCATGAATAAGACAACAGGATCAGCTGACTAATATGGCAGGAAATGATTATTTTTTACTTTTGAAATGCCTAGGCAACTTGTATTTTGTGGTTATTTGTTGGGTTTTGTTCATGGAGATGTTTTAAATTTAAATATCAGTGATTACACAAGGGACAGTCAATGATAGCATGGATTGAGGTTGGTGATTGTGCTGCATGGGATGCTGGCAATCATATGTTGGGGATTTGCAATTTTTAAAATTCATTTGTGAGATGTGGCAGGACTACCATTTAATACCTATCCCTAACTGGCAAGCCACCTTCTTGAACTGCTGCAGTCCATCTTGCAATAATATGGAGGAGAAACCAGGTTGGCTTCGAGATCCATTATATGAACTCCTCTTGGCCTACAAACAATGCAGGAAAAGTGCTTGTCTCTTCAATGCAGCAAAATCTCATCTTCCTTTAGCTGATGGATTTCCAAAGCCTAGAAAACCTATCTGACCTTTATTAAAGCTGAAAGAGAGATAAAATCTGAGATACAGAGCCACATTGAAATATTCAAACATCAAGCATCCGTTCCACCTAGGGACAGGTGGGAGGCCACTTGCATCTTCACCCCATTTCCACCTCTGGTATAACCAGAAGTGGGTGAGTTAGGTTTGTATATGAGATTTCATATGTTTTGACATCCCATCCACCCAAAAGAACCCATTTTTGTCAGATAAAATTACCTCCTGAATGTCTCAGTATAGAATCATCAACTTGATTGAGCGGTACGGTAGCACAATGTTTAGCACTGCTGCCTCACAGCACCAGGGACCTGGGTTCGATTCCAGTCTTGGCTGACAATCTGTGTGGAGTTTGCACATTCTGTCTGTGTCAGTGTGGGTTTCCTCCCACTGTCCAAAGATGTCCAGATTAGGTTAAGTCAGGGGGATTAGCAGAGTAAATACAAGGGGTTATGGGTTTAGGGCTTGGGTGGGATTGATGTCTGTGCAGGCTTGATGGGTCAAATAGCCTCCTTCTGCACTGTAGGGATTCTAAGATTGGTTGAGAATATACACGTATGCTTACTTTGATCACAGACGTTCCAAATCTCCCATTGAACGTGTTGCAATAAGTGGCTCACTAATGACCACAAACTACAATGTAAAAAGCCTACAGAAAGTCTGTGGGCGCACGTAGGTGGTCAAAAATAAAGTAACTATATAACAAACATTTCAGTGGCTCCACAATTCCTTTGAATGAGTGTCCTTTGTCCACTGCAAAATATGAGCAATGGTCTCTTGAATCATTTCAATGTCAACCAGCGATTTTGCAGCTGTGTCGAAGAATTTTAAAAAAAAACTTATAAAATGTAAAATACAATTTATTATTCTTCGAATTATACAAGAAAGTATGTCCCTGGAAGGGAAAGTAGTTGCTAACTCAGCGAAGTTATTAAGAGCCTATATACATTCTGCCTGTGTTTTCTTTGTGTTCCTGGCGAGTTCCTTCGCTTTAATATCTTTAAGGTGAAGCACAGAATTTATGTTAAGATACTCTGCGATGTCTGAAGTATGATGACCGTGTGGAGAGCTCTGGCCTGGGCTGTGGGCTCAAGTGAAATGCTTGTAATATAGTTACCTTATTTTTGATCATAATGTAAATTAATTTATGGAAGAGATTAAATCTAAATGCTTTAGTCTTAGAATATCAATTTGAACTAGATTTGTAAAAACTTAATGGTAAATTATCACCTGAATGTACTCACTTCACAGATGCTCAAGCAGCGCAACAGGCTGGGAGACATCAGTGGAGACTGTTTTGTAGGTTTCCTGCCAGGTGCTTGGGTCTCTGCTGGCCTCTGCGGCCCAGGACTGAAGTCTCAAGGCTTGCTAATATCTCCTCCCCGCCAGACATGGTTCACTCCTGCGGTGTTTACAACTACTCCTCACTAACTGGGAACAGGCAGCCCAACCTGGCTGGAGCAAAGAGAGGTCATTGAGCCCCACCCAGGAGGCTGGAGGAAGAGGGGTGCCCACTGGGCAGTGCCAGCCTGGCCCCCTGGGACTGCCTAAGGGACAAACTGGCAATTCCCTAGAAATACCTTGGCACTGCCCACTGAGCATCAGGCAGTGCCAAAGGGGCATGGCCAGCAGTGGTGGGGCCTATTGGGGGTGAGATCTATTGGGGGCTGATTGGTGGGGGTCCTACTGCCACTCTGCCAGAGGATCACAGGCAGACGGATGGAAGAGGCCCGGAGAAGTCCAGGAGGCCAGCGATTGTGGGGGGGTGGGGCTGGCAATGGCAACGATGAGGTGGGGGGGTGGTGGATGGGCATGTGGTTGCAGAACTGGCCAGCAATCTGAAGGCAGCAATGTGGGGCCATTGTACATGAGCTGACCTCAACTCTAATAGATCGAAGCATGCGCAGTGATCCGTCTAACGCAATGCTACCAGCCTCTCAAGCAGGAATAGGCCTTGCCTACTGATTTTCAGAGTGCATCCCATTCAGGCACTCTGTGATGTACAGAGTGTGGGTGATTCAATCTGAAAATCCTGCTTAAAAACATAACAGGTATCACTCCTATTTTCATGCGAAAATTGGAGACTTCAAATTTTTTTGGGAGAATCCTGGCCAAAGTTTTACTTTAATTTTTTCCTGGATTTTGCACATTAAAAATCTTACATGTTTCTGAATGGCCAAAGAAATGAAAGCAAAGGTCTCACAGGGAGTGACTGAGATTTAATATCAGTTAATTTTTCAGTTTGAAATATATCATAGGGCAGAATCTTGAGCCCAGATTCACCGTACGTGGGAATGGCAGTGCACACTCAAAATCCGAAGAGTTTTGATAAACTTAACTTCAAACTTGATTCTCGCCATTGAGATCGCACTTTAGAATTTTGGACCAGGCTCGCTGGCGGAGTAATGCGGAACACACCATGGGGCATCGGGAATTTTATTTTAATACATTAGCATTGCATGAAGGAGCCCTCGCTCCGCACATGGAGCCTGCACCAAATATTCAATACCTATTCATTTACAAGAGTTCTACAGAAGTGTGAACCTGCTGTATTCAACACTGAGGGGAATATCGGAGGTGAGTCCTCAGGCAGCCGTTTCTCCTCAGCCCGTCCAATGCTCAAGAGGCATCAGGAAGAATGCTGGGGATATTTAAGTGCAGCTCAGGGCCAGAGATAGGGTGTTACTCTCACCATATGGGGGCAGGATGGGCAGGCGGATCAGTGCTACAAGAAAATGGAGGTTCATTCACCTTGGTGGTTACAGGGGACATAATGTAAGGAAGTGGCTGTTGTATCAGAGAGGATGTTGGGAGGGAAAGCAGATATTGACTCAGTGAATGGAAAGCATTTGGGTGGAAGTCACAGAGGCATGAGGGTAAGAGCTATGGCAGGACTCCTCATAACTGATTGTGGCATTCTCATTCTTTCAGTGCATGATTCAGGTGACTTATGGAGCATGTGCAGTTGGCCTTTTTGCTAATCACGATTGCCCAGCAGCAGAGAGAATGACATTTAGCTGAACGTGTTCAGGACCAGGGATCTGCAGCTCCCCAGGGAGACCAGGATCAAACTCAGAGACAGTACTGGCCTAGAATCTTCTGACGAAAGTGCTCATACCTTCAGATGTCTGAGCGTCTGTGCCGGAGAAAGCTGCATCTGTCCTGGAGGAAGGGGGACCATCTCTGCCACATACTGCATGAGCTGGCACCCCATGGAACTGGAGGAAACCCAATGCCTACACCTTCTAAAGTCACAGACACAATAAACTTATGTGGCAGTGGCTCCTTCCAAGGCAGCAAAGGGGACATTTGCAGCATCTCCCGATGTGCCACTCACAAACGTATCAGGGAAATTACAGCTGCCCTGCATGCAAGGGCAGAGATGTTTCTAAACTTGGACTGGGATCCAACAAGCCAGGACGGCAGGGCCATGAGATTCGCTTCCATAGCAGGGATGCCCCAGGTGCAAGGTGTCACTAACTGCACCCACATGGCTCTTAGGTTACCATTGTGGTACGTGGTATCATTCATGAACTGCAAAGGATTCCATACCCTTAACATCCAACTCATCTGCAATCACACAATGTGCTTCATGCAGGCCTCTGTCTATTTTTCAGAGAGCACCAATGACAGTTATGTGGCAGTTATATACTTTGGGTTGCTTGCAAATACTAGACATCTTTGAGGGAGAAGGCACCTGAAGGGATGGCTCCTCAGGGGCAAGGGTTAACCACTCAAGAAGTGGCTGATGATGCCTATGTGGAGGCCACAACCATCAGCGGAGACTCGATACAATGAGGCTTATGCTTCAACACGCGATGGGACTCCTTCAGTCGGCCTTGCAGTCTGAAGAGGGATGCTGTCATCCCTTCCTGATGCTTGCAGTTCCACCAACTCAGGGCCAACCAGATGAGGAGCACATCATAAGCCAGGGGCCCATCAGAGTTCTGGCCTCTGCATCCTCTAAGTGCTAATTTCCTGGAATGTTCCTTCTTCCCCCTGCTGTGGATCATTGGCTGTGATGAGTTCACCTGTGAGTGACCCAGATGCCAGCCTACTTAGTGAACCCACCAAGGTATAAATAAGTATCTGCGCTGGTACCAGGTGACAGATGTGACGCATAAAGTCTCCCTCAGAGCTGCTCATGTCCGATGGGTAATGAGGATGGTCTGGACTGCTCGGTTCTTTGCCTGCAAGAGAAGGGAGATGGCATTAGTGCATTACAGGGAATATGGAAGGAACATTGAATACTCACTTGAGGCTTGAAGAATGACTGCGTGTCCTGAGGATTCTCAGATTTGTCTGCTGCCCCGACATCACCATCAATGGAAGTGCGCTCTTCCTCCTCCTCAGCTAGCTCGAGTGCTTTCTCCTCAAAGGGTGTGAAGGTTATGAGCTCCAGCATGAGTCTGGCTGGCTGTGCCTGCGCATGCTTGTGATTGAGTTTGTCCTGGAATGATAAAGATGGGGAGAGTTTAGGCAGGAGTTGTGAGAGTGAAGATGGAGATGAGTTATGACAGGCATGGGGGCTTTAAACTTCAGTTCCCATTCAGGAGCATGGCAGCCAATGGAGGGGAAATGGTGATTGGGGGAGGTGGGAAGAGGGCCTTGTGCCTGGTGTTGGCAACTGTCAAGTGACTGGGCGAGAGATGGAGTAGGAGATACAGGGAGCATATCAGGGGATCCAGAGAGAGAGAGAGACTGGAAGTGGTTCACTTACCCTAGCTGAGCATAGAAGATTGTTCATCATCTCCCGACACTACTGTCCCACCCTCTTTTGCAGAGAGCTGGCACTCACAAGGACTGCTTGTAAATTGAGTTTGTGTCTTTATATGCCCTGTTTGTGAACTGATCTCCCTCTCACCTGACGAAGGAGCAGCGCTCTGAAAGCTAGTGGCGTTTGCTGCCAAATAAACCTGTTGGACTTTAACCTGGTGTTGTGAGACTTTTTACTGTTCTCACAATTACTGCCACTGCATCCCAGGTGGAGGTGGTGACCCTGCTGTCAGGCCACCTTCTGGAGTGGGGTGTCCCACCTCTGCTCCATTCCTTTCAGCAGTCTGATCAGGGCCCCTTCCAAAAAGCAAAGTGAAACTTCTTTGCTGCCATCCCCTGGGATAGATTAAAACAAGTACTGGGAAGTTGTTTATATGGAGCTCTGCAGTGATTGTTGCAGTTAAGTTGTGGCAATGCAGGTGAATCAGAGGGAACAGGCTATGAGTGTGGCATGATTTTCATGTGCTTAAAAATTTTTATTAATGAGACCTAAGATTCGATCTGAAATCATGCCAGAGGCATTGGTGAGAATCACTCCATTTTTCATACCAGAACCAATACTCTGTCAGATTCTCATAAGATTCCACCCTCAATGAAACTGTCGTATACTGTACTTATTAAAATAACTTGCTACAAATAAAATATTAAAATATTCTGCAAATGTCACAGGAGCAAAACTATGGAGAGTTAAAGTACTTACAATGCCTCCTTTCTACCTGCCAAGAAGCTATTTTACTGCAAATCATTTCCTATATATGGCTGATGGTAATGGGCAAATATTTATTTTACAATTAACATTTCTTCCAGGAAACCTATACACTTTTCACTCTGACAGACTAAGTACAGTGCAGTCATAAACTGGTGTCTGATATTACAAACTGATACTGACATTTACTGAGTTGCTGTCAACTCTAACTTAATCACTTGGTTTATGTACCATTTCCCATAATACGTAGGCCAGTGGACAAGGTCATGAATCCCTTCAGGTTAAAACAGACTATTTTTGTTTCAAATTACGCACTATATCAGTCGCCACATCCTCCCAAAATCTTATCAACAATTGCAGTGTTAGACTTTTCTAATTTAGTGGCTATTTGGTTTACTTTCCTACTTCTGATGTTCAAAATTGACATTAATTCATATATTGGTGCAGTTATATTTTAAGGCATGCCATTTGGAGGAGCTACATAAATACAATGTTTAGCGTAATTGTTCATATCATAGAATCAGCACATTTTTCCATATATGGACTAAGGCTGTGATGCGGTCTGGAGCCGAATGGGCCTGATGGAATCCAGCCTGACTATCAATGAATATTGTTTCACTTACAGCACAATCGACAATATCTTCTATCACAGTGTTGATTATTTAGAGTAGACTGATGAGGCAAACTTTTTTTTGTGGATAGCAAATGTTAGGACAATTTTCGACTTGGTCAGGGCGATACCAAAATTATTACTCTACTGGGCAGAGGTGCAGTTATTTCTACACGACTAGTCTTCAGCACAGCAGCCAACACACCTCTGGGGCATCTAGCCTTTGTCTTATTCAGTGCAATCAGCCAATCCTTAATATGGAGTGAATCAAATTGGCTGAAGACTGACTTTTGTGATGTAGGTACCCAAGGAGCAGACAAAGGTGAATCAGACTCACTCCTACCAATACATGCAAAACAACATTGTGGTTATGTTACTGGGCTACTCTTCCAGAAGTCTGGATTACTCTTATAAATGCAAACCCCACCCCAGCTGCTGGGGAATTCTGGCAATTAAATAAACCTGGAAGAAAAAGCAGGTACAGTAATGATGACAACCAAATTACGAGCTTGTCATTAAAACCTACTGGTTACCTATACTTTTACGCAGCCTCTATGTCACTTGGCCACAACAAGGTGGTTTTCCTCTGAAAATGTTCTAGCCAGTCGTACCAAACTGCTACAAGAAAGTCAAGGAAAAATAAAACTGGATGGACACACAGCATTAACCCAGGTACTAAACATCCAGAACACATCCAGCCAGTCAATCCTACAAAATTCTCCTCCATGCCATTTGGAGATTTGTGCAAAATTGGGTGAGCTGTCCCACAGATTAGCCACATTTTCATATATTTCAGCCAAAACCAGACCCTTCCATCACTGTCCTGTCCTGATGGCAGAGTGAGCCCACCAGCAGTGGCTTGGCAGCACAGTGGTAAAGGAATTTTGGTTTTCATTCACAGGATATAGGCATCACTGGCTAGGCCAGTATTTGCTGTCCATCCCTAATTGCCCTAAGCTGAGTGGCTTAGTAGGCCATTCTGGAGACCAGTAAAGAGTCAGCCACATTGCTGTGGGTCTGGAGTCAATTGTAAAGCAGACCAGGTACCCATCTCCAGATTTCTTCTTCCACCTGGACCCCTCCCTCTGGCCTCTTAAACATTCGGTCTCTTCATTCAAGGCTGATATTGGTCGTCTCAATTTCTCGGCATCCCCCACACTCTTCTCCCTCTGAACTTGCAGCTCTCCATTCTCTGGGGCCTCAGCTATTTACCATTTATATAGATGATCTGGAGGAGGGAACCGAGTGTAAGGTGTCGAAATTTGCTGATGACACAAAGATTGGTGGAACGGCAAATTGTGTGGAGGGTGTGGAAAGTCTGCAGAGGGATCTAGATAGGCTGGGCGAATGGGCGAGGAACTGGCAAATGAAATTTAATGTTGGCAAGTGTGAAGTTGTCCACTTTGGTAGGAATAACGGTAGGAAGGACTATTACTTACATGGCGAAAAACTGCAGCATGCTACGGTGCAGAGGGACCTCGGGGTCCTTGTGCATGAGTCGCAAAAACCCAGCCTGCAGGTGCAGCAGGTGGTCAGGAAGGCTAATGGGATGCTGGCCTTCATAGCGAGGGGGATTGAATATAAAAGTAGGGAGGCCTTGCTGCAACTGTACAGGGCACTGGTGAGGCCGCAGCTGGAGTACTGTGTGCAGTTTTGGTCACAGCACTTACGCAAGGATATTTTGGCCTTGGAGGAAGTGCAGAGGAGGTTCACTAGGCTGATACTGGAGTTGAGGGGGTTGAGCTATGAGGAGAGGCTGAATAAACTAGGCTTGTACTCGTTAGAGTTTAGAAGGATGAGGGGAGATCTCATTGAAACGTACAAGATGATGAATGGGATGGATAGGATAGAGATGGAGAGGCTCTTCCCGCTCAGTAAGGACAGTAGGACTAGAGGGCACAGCCTCAAGATAAAGGGGGGGCAGTTTAGAACGGAGTTGAGGAGGAACTTCTTCACTCAAAGGTGGTGAATCTCTGGAATTCTCTGCCCGTTGAAGTGGTGGAGGCTGCCTCGCTAAATATATTTAAGACGCGGGTAGATAGGTTTTTGATAGGCAAGGGGGTTAAGGGTTATGGGGAGAAGGCGGGAAAGTGGAACTGAGCCACTTCAGATCAGCCATGATCTTACTGAATGGAGGGGCAGGCTCGAAGGGCTAGATGGCCTACTCCTGCTCCTATTTCTTTATGTTCTTATGTTCTCTTAAGACTAGCCCAATCATTTGTTACCAAAGCTGCTTGCAAGGGTGGTGTTGTTGTTATCTGCCTTACAGACCTCTACTCAACAGAGGATGAATGGCAACTTTCTGACACTTATTTTCCTCAGAGGTAATATTAAACTATTATGTCCAGAATTGTTAGCACTGGAGAGGTTCACTCTTCAACTTCTACTTTCCTCTGCTCCAGCATCTACTTTCTCAAAAGACTAAGGAAATTTGGCATGTCTGCTATGACTCTCACCAACCTTTACAGATGTGCCATAGAAAGCATTCTTTCTGGTTGTATCACAGAGCTCCTGTTCTGTCCAAGACCACAAGAAATTACAAAGGGTCATGAGCGAAGCCCAGTCCTTCACTCAAAGCAGCCTCTCACCCATTCACACTGTCTACACTTCTCAGTGCCTCAGCAAAGCAGTCAGAATAATTAAGGACCCCGCGCATCCTGGACATGCTTTCTTCCACCTCCTTCTGTCAGGAAAAAGATACAAAAGTCTGAGGACACATACCAACCAACTCAAGAACAGTTTCTTCCCTGCTGCCATCAGACTTTTGAATGGACCTACCTCACATTAAGTTGATCTTTCTCTACACCTTAGCTTTGACTGTAACACTATATTCTGCACTCACTCCTTTTCTTCTCTATGTACGATATGCCTTGTCTGTATAGCACGCAAGAAACAATACTTTTCACTGTACACGCATACATGTGACAATAATAAATCAAATCAGTTTAAAATTAGTGAACCAGATTGGTTTTTACAGCAATCATGAATGTTTCATTGTCACCATTACTGAGACTAGCTTTCAGTTTTAGATATTTTAATCACGATGTCTTGATGGAATTTGATACTGTAGCATCAGACCATTAACCTGACCCTCTGGGTTGATATTACCACTATGCCACTATCTCCCTTAAGCCTTGGGCACGCTGACCTTTGCTCACAACCCCGTGAAATTTCATGGCATCTGGCAAAACATGGGCAAGTAAACCTCCTTTTAATTACCACCTACCTATTTTCTCGCCCGATGACTCTTCTCCTTCATGTTGAAGACTACTTGGAAGATGCACTGAAGCTAGAAGCTGGTGAATTTAAGAACATCAGAAATAAGAACATTGGTAGACATTTGGCCTGATCTGCCATTCAATAAATCATGGCTGATCTCCTTCCTCAATTCTACTTTTCCTCATGCTTCTCTTATCCCTTGATACACTGAAAGACCAGGACTGGAATTTTTCATTCTGGAATATCAGTTTGGTGGAAGACGTGGAAATGAGATTTTGTGGGGAGTAGGATTGCTGACAAATGCGATCTTACATTGTTCAATTCATTAAATATGTATCCGTGGAAGCATGGCAGGAGAAAACAGGAAATTGCTGTCCACCCCATTAAATCATAGGGTCTGGGATCTGGATGCCATATTTAAAATGCACCTGGATAGTCTGCAATATCCCTTCCACCTTTGTCCAACCACTGTTCCCCCTCTTCCTGTTAACCCTTCCTCTGTTCCTTGGTCATCCTCCACACAACTTGCATTGCTATCACCCAATCTCAGGCATAGGCAGGCATTTGCAGACTCTCCTGAAGGAAGGTAATGCAACAGCAACACACTGTTAATCATGGAAGAAATCTCCCTTGCCAGGTGCATGCCACTTATTGCAGTCATAAAAGTGGGCGTTCTAATTTCTCATGTGTGTGTGTGTGTGTGTGTGTGTGTGTGTATATGTGTTGGAGGGGGGAGACTTCATTTGAAGGAGGAACTTAGCTCTGGCTGTGACTTAGAATTACTTTGGTTGCCTGAGGTCCAGTGCACCCTGACATGTGCAGGACTGTGCTCTGCCGTCACCGTTACTTGAGGCGCAAGAGTCACTGAAAGAGTAGCTAGAAAGTTACTCAACACACCAGGTTCACCCTGACAGGAACCCTCAGAAGGTACCCACTCTTCCTCCATTTCACCTCTGGTTTTCACCTCTGGTGTGGTGACCCCAAGGCTGCTGACCTCCTTTGCCATCTTTATTCAGACTTGTTTAATCAGCCTGGCAGCTCTCCTCCTCTGGTGTCATGGGAAGAGGATAGCTTGGAGAAGAACCTGAAGGGGGGCATCACTGAACATGGGTGTGGCGGGTATCTTCCTTCTTCCATTCTTGCTGCAGGATTTTGGTTATCAGCTTTGTCACAGGTAGCAGTCAGGGAATAGCACAAGGATAGTTGCAGGAAATAGACAAGGAAAGGACTCCTCTGAGCAGGCAGTAGTGAATGAAGGGCTGGCAGCCCTTTATATATGTCACAGTGATAATTGACACTGACTTCACTGCCTGATTTCCCATTTTGGGCTCTGGACTGAATCACTCCTGTGCCTCATGTGAGTAATTAGCCACCGTAGGATTAGGTGTGGTTGGTGTTGAATGCCAAAACATAAATAACACCCAGTTGCAATGTTGCTGTCAGGACCTACAACCTGGCCACTAAATCTAGCCCCATTCCTGGCTTATGAATGGAGAGGCTGCATTCCCTCTGTTCGGTAGCATGCCCTAAGAGAGTGTCGGTGATCATGGACTTCCACTGGTTTCGTCCATGATTCTGCTTAGCAAAGTAATGTTTAAAGATCTGAGTGGTCTCCTCCTGTCCTAGGTGTATGTTTGTATGACCTGTGAAAACTAATAAACCAAAAGAATGACCTTTACTGAATGATCCAAATGCCAAGATTTCACTTTTTATCACTTTTACTTAATAATCAAACCAAAATCAATGTAAATCAAACATAAATTAGCAGCCAAGTACTGGCCAGTATAAACTATAAATGATATTCCAAATAGCAAATATACCAGAATAGATCTCATGGATTTACTAGGCAGTCCTTCTCAGCACATATGACATCAATTTCAACACAACATTGTTCAAAACTCCATAAGCATGGTCTTAATCAAAATGGTGGTTGTCTGCAGAACCTTCTGGGTTCTGCTTATGACCATCTTGATGGTATGGATCTTCCATAAACAGTTTTATCCAAACCCTCAGTGACAGCCCTTTATGGTATGGCTGAGTCTGGCCAGTCAGTTTATTTAAAAATAATTGAAGCAATAACAACTTCAATTTTCTCTTCATCTCTACACTTATATCCAGCCTGCATGTTCACATTTTTCCAACTGAACCAGCTGAGCTCGAATGGCTCTGTGCCTTTTATCTGGTCTCAACCAGCCTGTTTCCCTAGAAACTGGAAGTTTCCATTTCAGCTTCAGTCTTGGTCTCAGTTTCCCTAGAAACCTGAAAGTTCAGTTTCCATTTCAGTTAGGTGTTTTTCTTGAGTCAGCAATGTAAATTCCAAAATGATAAATTCTATGCATTATCAAATTCACCACCAATCTCCACAGTCAGTGGCCCAAAAATCTATAAGACAGATGAATGATGACCCATTTGCCAGGACTGTTAATTATATCAACTTTCCCTGCAATAAATACCTGTTAGAATGGGCATGCCTGCAGGTTTGGGGATCTGGATGGCTTCACACAAGTGCAAGTTGTCATTAACTGCTTGCATGCGGCAATTACAGATCTCCAGATCACCCATAAGTAGTTATCAGCTACAAGGGCTCCACTATTAATGAGCAGCTGGCTGCAAATACAAAAAGATTCCTGGGCAGCTGCTAATATGTTTTTGACTTGCAGTAGTCCACCTTCCCTGCTGCTTCACACCTTAACCAAACCTCCCTGCTACAACCTACGTTGTCAGTTTTAACTCATCTTCCCAATCCTCAAGTGAAAGGCCAGTTGCCAACCAGCAACCAAAAATTGGCAAGATAATGAGTTGATTGAAATACATATGTATGTGGCTCAAAATAAAACTCATTTTTAATACTGTTATATTGCACAACTCATTGAAGCTTAGATACATAACACTGTTAGATTGCTAAACTATTGAAGCTCAGATTGCTTCCTTAACTGCTGTGATGCTCTTGCCTGATTTCCTATAGGGTTTTGGAACTCACCAGCAAAGATTGTTCTGCTTTTCCTGTACGGAAGCAAGTTCAGCCATTTGGAATATGAGGCAGGATATGGGGTGTTGACTGCAGCAGGGATAAGGGGTGAGAAATGAAAGCAGCAACAACTGCCAGCTAATATTGAACTGGAGAATACTTTTCTCCATACCAGTGGGGTGATGACCAGTCAAGACTCATGAATTCATGAATCCTATTTAAAGTAGTGTCCAATGTGTGCAAACCATTGGTGAGGACCTATGTGCTCTATCCCTGGAATGCCACATATTACCTATCCCTGTTACCCCACATATTTACCTCGCTAATCCCTCTAACCTATGCATCCTGGGCACTAAGGGGCAATTTAGCATGGCCAATCAACCTAACCTGCACATCTTTGGACTGTTGGAGGAAACCCATGCAGACACGGGCAGAATGTGCAAACCCCACACAGATAGTGATCCAAGGCAGGAATCGAACGCAGGTCCCTGGAGCTGTGGGGCAGCAGTGCTAACCACTATGCCACCATGCCACCCAATTGATTGCCATGTTTAATGCTGCATGTAGATAGCCAATGGGTGAAGACATCTTCATGAGCAAAGACATCTTCATAAAGTCCTGTGACATTATGGCATTCGTATTGGAGAATACAAACATGCTGATTCTTTCTTGCTGACCATGCTTTGACCCTTGCCCTTGAAGTTGTGCAAAAATGTGAGAATTTCTAGAAATAAAAGAGCAGAGATGAGTTTGAGGTTAATGGAAATAAGTGCAGTAAGTCATCTACTAAGTTAATAGTAATGTTTCTTATAGCTAAAGCATTTTGTGTTGACTGAAATCTTTCAATACGGATGAAAGTCAAGATTCTGAGCACAAGGAAAAAAATGGAGAGGATTATGGAATTAAAAGCAATTGATGAAGTGAGGATTACAGTGGAGCACCAAAAACATGGATGAAAAGAAGCATTTTTAAAAACAGGAAGGAAAGTGGGAAAATTGAGGGAACTGCAGGGATTACAGGGGCAGGAGCATATCATTCTCATTAAATATTAAATGGAACTGAGGTAATGGGAGACAAGAGAAACCCAGTGTCAGAGAGATAAAGTATGTGTATGTGATTAAACAATGCAAACAACATCAACTTGTATTTATTTAGTGACTTTAACATTGTAAAGATGTCTCAAGGCACTTCACAGGAGTGTTCACAGGCACAATTTGATGACAAACCTTTTTTTATATTTGCACATGAAATTTGAGTGTCTTTACCAAGGGGATGGAATTTGACAGCCCCTCCCACTGGTGGGGTCTTCCAGTCTGGCTGAAGTAAATGAACATTTGAACAGCCTGCCCCACTGCAAAGTGGCTGTAAAATTTCTCCTTTAAAGATATTTTAGTACAGGTGACTGAAAGTTTGGCTGACGAGGTAGATCATCAGAAGCAACTGAAAGGAGAGAGAAGTTGGGAGATGTAGGGATGGAATTCCAGAGTTTAGGGCCTAAGATTGTTGGCACAGTCAATACTAGTGGAGCTATTAAAATTGGGGATGTTCAAGAGATCAGAACTGGAGTGGCACAGACATCTTGGAGGGTTATAGATTTGGAACAGGTTGCAGGAAAAAAGAGGGATTGGAACACAAGGACAAGAATTGCTGGAATTTTTCCACTGAGAATGGAGGTCAGAATAATTCCCTAAAATGCTGTTTCCTGTAGTTCTTTAAAATTAATTTTATCAGCTTGACCCTGGATATTCAAAAATGTCAGCAGGGACTAGCAAAGTAATTTGTTCTCATAATCTTCCTGCACTGTATGCCCTTTCATAATGCCCCTGGCAGCTGATTCCAATTTAATAAGAAATACATTTCAAGTTGGCAATGCCAATCTATTCTCCTCATAAAACAGCTGAGACATGAAGCTTATGCTGATAGCTTGTTTAGAGCATTTATACATAAGCATTTAGTTTATAAGCAACACTGATTAAAGCAAGAGAATGAAAGAAGTGAGATAAAAGAGTATGGGAGGACCACAGAAATATGTACTTCCAGGAAACCAAGAGCAAATCAGTAAAATTAAATGACAGTATCAATAATAATATATTAAAAACCTGAAACCTGTGTGTAATTTTTTTTAACCTGTCAGACCTCACTTAGCCAAATACCATGGATATTGGAAATCTGGGGCATGGGTGGGGATGTGTCTGTGAGGGTTGGAGGAGGGCTGGGTGGCATCGGAGTCAGAGACTGATTCCCCCACACAATAGGCCACCATCAGCCAAGGCCACGACCCAAAAACTGCTGCCAAGTGTTTACTCTCCAATCAAAGGAGTGTCCCTACTTAGTCCTTTGATTTTCACCCTCCGAGGGCATCTCCATTTTGAGGTACCCTTGCCTTTACCTAGCTGCCGCAGCAGCACCCACCTCTCTCAGCTCAACTGTAGCTAGCTCCGTGATTAGGCCAGCAGCAATGTTACTGGACCCACCATTCTTTAACTGGATGGCAATCTCAAAGGCAAATAATTGGGAGGTAGCCCCTGAGAAATTAGCTCTCTCAGTTTGTCTCCCAGCAAGTGTAAACTCAGTACCTCAATTTAGTTCTGACATTGGGGTCCCAAAGCCCCTGGAAAAATCCTGTCCAGTCATTGTGGTTTTTGAGTTTATTATCAGAATTGGACCAAGTTAGAAATGTAATAGATGGAGAGCAAGTGAAAGTGGGCAGGGTGAGAAGAAGAATAAAAGGGAAGACCTGTGATCGATACAAGGGCAGCAAAGATTAAATGACAGAAGGTCTCATGATGCAAAATCAAAGGAATTGGTGATGCAACAAGAAACAAATGGTATGTCAAAAGGAGATGTGAATGGAAGCCCTCCGAATAGATGTGCCTGGAAGTAAAGAAAATAAGAAAGAAACATAAAATCATAAGGAATAGGAGCAGGAGTGGGTTATTAGGCTCATCAAGCCTCTTCTACCATTCAATTAAATCAACAGGAGGCAGTGACATAGTGGTATTGTTGCTGGACAAGTAACCCAGAGACCTATGATAATTTCTGAGGACCTGGGTTCGAATCCCACCATGACAGATGGCAAAAGTTGAATTCAATAAAAATCTCTAATTAATGTCTAATGATGACCATGAAATCATTGTCGATTGTTGTCAAAACCCATCTGGTTCACTAATGTCCTTTAGGTAAAGAAATCTGCCATCCTTGCCTGATCTGGCGTATATGTGATTCGAGATCCACAGCAATGCAGTTGACTCTTAAATGCCCTTAGGGAGTGACAGGCAATGAATACCGACTCAGCCAGTAATGCCCACATCCCATGAACAAATAAAAAAAGTAACTGCCATGTCCTGAACAGCAATCTCTTTCCTGTCCCCATAACTCTTTTTATACTCCCTTGTCAAACAAAAATCTGTCTAATTCAATCATGAATATATTCAATGATCCAGCCTCTCTGCTCTCTGTGAAAGAGAATTCCAAGGATTCTTGGAGAGAAGGAATTCCTCCTCAACTCAGTTTAAAATGGGAGGACTCTTATCTTTCAAATTGTGCCTCCTAGTTTCCATCATGAGAGGAAACATCCTCTCACAACTACCCTGTTAAGCCCCCTTAGAATATTGTACGTTTCAATATGATCCACCTTTCATTCCTTTAAACTTTGATGGGAATAGGCTCAATCTTTCCTCATAAGACAACCTCTCATCCCAAGAATCAGCCCAAGGAACCTTCTCTGAACTTCTTCCAATGCAAGCATATCTTCCTCAAGTAAGGAGACCAAAGTTTACACAGTACTCCAGGTGTGGTCTGACCAATGTCCTGTTCAGTTTTAGCAAGATTTGCTTACTTTTATTCTCTATCCCATTTTGATAACGGCCGACAATTCCATTTGCGTTCCTAATTGCTTGTTGTATCTGCATGCTAACCTTTTGAAGTAATTTAAAAGAACACCTTGAGCTCTCTTAACAGCAGTAATGTGCATTCTGTCTCTGTTTAAATAATATTCTGCTTCTCTGTTCTTTTTGCCAGAATGGATAATCTCACGTTTTGCACATTAAATTCCATCTGCCAAATTTTTAGCCAATCACTTAATTGGGCAGTGCCAGGGAGTTGGGCTGTTGGGGAGGTGGGGTCTGATGGGGCGGAGCCTAGGGGCGATCGGGGGGTGGGGGGGGGTGCGGCGGGTCCCATTGCCACTGTACCGTTGGGATCGATGGGAGCAGGAGAGAGGCCAGTGGTCAGGGCAGGGAGGGGGACATGTCTGTCAAGGGGGTTCTGCGGGTGGGTGAGAGAGGTCTGCCAGAGCGGGGGTGTCTGCACTATGGAGGGGTGGAGGGGATTGGCATTGTGGGGGGGAGGGGAGCTGAAGATCAGGGCGGTCTGGGATGGTGGGGTACAGGAATGGTTAGGGGGAGCCATGATATGGCCTTGGGGGGGAGCAGCACTGCAGGAGTCTTGGGCTGGCCAGCAAACAGGAGGCTGACAGCTTGAGGCTACTGCGCACATGCAGAGGCCCGTTGGTTTCAGCCTCCTGGGTGGAAATGAATCGTGCCCCTGAAATCAAATGATACGCACACTGGTGGCCTCTGCATTGCATAGAGTGTGAGAGATTCTAGTGTGAACTCCCACTTGGAAAACACAATGAGGTGCCACAGGGATCTGGGATCTCAGCTATTCACAATATATAAGAACATAAGAAATAGGAGCAGGAGTAGGCCATCCAGCCCTTCGAGCCTGCCCCGCCATTCAATAAGATCATGGCTGATCTGTCGTGGCTCTGTTCCACATTCCCGCCGTCTCCCTATAACCCTTAATCCCCTCGCTTATCAAAAACCCATCAACCCGCGTCTTAAAAATATTTAGCGAGGCAGCCTCCACCACTTCAACGGGCAGAGAATTCCAGAGATTCACCATCCTTTGAGTGAAGAAGTTCCTCCTCAACTCCGTTCTAAACCGCCCCCCCCTTTATCTTGAGGCTGTGCCCCCTAGTCCTACTGTCCTTTCTGAGCAGGAAGAGTCTCTCCACCTCTATCCTATCCATCCCATTCATCATCTTATACGTCTCAATGAGATCTCCCCTCATTCTTCTAAACTCTAACGAGTACAAGCCTAGTTTATTCAGCCTCTCCTCATAGCTCAACCCCCTCAACTCCGGTATCAGCCTAGTAAACCTCCTCTGCACTCCCTCCAAGGCCAAAATATCCTTGCGCAGGTGCGGCGCCCAAAACTGCACACAGTACTCCAGCTGCGGCCTCACCAATGCCCTATACAGCTGCAGCAAGACCTCCCTACTTTTATATTCAATCCCCCTCACTATGAAGGCCAGCATCCCATTTGCCTTCCTGACCACCTGCTGCACCTGCAGGCTGGGTTTTTGCGACTCATGCACAAGGACCCCGAGGTCCCTCTGCACCGTCGCCTGCTGCAGTTTTTCGCCATGTAAGTAATAGTCCTTCCTACCATTATTCCTACCAAAGTGGACCACCTCGCACTTGCACTTAATATATGTTAATGATTTGGATGAAGGAATAAAATGTAACATCTCAAAGTTTGCAGATGATACCAAGTTGTGTGAACTTTGACAAGGATGCAGAGATCCTTGAGCATGATCTGGACAGGTTGGGTGAGTGGGCAAATCAATGACAGATGCAGTATAATTTGAATAATTGTGAAGTTATTCACTTCGGAAGCAAAACCAAAAAGGCAGATTACTACCTGAAAGGCAGTAAATTGGGAGAGGGGAGTGTGCAATGGATGTCCTTGTGCATCAGTCACTGAAGATAAGCATATAGGTGCAGCAGGCGGTAAAAAAGGCAAATGGTATGTTGGCCTTCATTGCGAGAGGTTTTGGATACAGGAGCAGGGATGTGTTATTACAATTATACAAGGACTTGGTGAGGCCACACAGAAGATTGTGTGCAGTTTTGGCCTCCTTTTCTAAGGAAAGATGTTCTTGCACTCAAGGGAGCGAAGGTTTACCACGCTGATTCTGGGGATGGTGGGACTGGTGTATGAGGGGAGATTGACTACGTTAGGATTGTTTTCGCTGGAGTATAGACAAATGAGGGTGGATCTCATAGAGACATAAAATTCTGATAGGACTAGACAGGGGAGATGCAGGAAGGATGCTCCCAAATTGGTGGGGTGGGAGGTGTGCCCAGAACTAGGGGTCACAATCTGAGGATACAAGGTAGACCATTTAGGACCAAGATAAGGAGACATTTCTTCACCCTAAGAGTGGTAAGCCTGTGGAATTCATTACCATAGGAAGTTGTTGATGCCAAAACATTAAATGTATTCAAGAAGCAGCTAGACATAGCACTTGGGTGAATGAGGTCAAAGGTTATGGGAAGAAAACAGGATCAGGTTATTGAGTTGAATGATCAGACATAATTGTGATGAATGGTAGAGTAGGCTCAAAGAAGCAAATGCCTCCTCCTATTCCTATCTTCTATGTTTCTATAGGCCCTATTTTACCATTTTGATTCTGAGTGCTGGGCAGACTTGAAACTGGGAGTGTTTCAGATCCAACTTTTAGCCCTGACCCCCATATGACTCTGCCTGAAAAAATATCAGCAATTTCGAATCGCGCTGCAGAAACTTGATGGGAAGGGTTTAACATGCCCAAAATCCTGCAGCTCCAATTGGTGTCTTCAACTGCGCATGCACAAGAAAAAATGATAGCATGCAGCTCCCCTGCCACATCCCTCCCAGACTGGATTATACCTCCATCTGGCCCCCACAAACATTGCCCCACTCCCACAATATTACTGACCCCCTTATTCCCCCCATCCCCTCCGCTACCCAGACTGATCATGGGCCCCTCCTCCCTTCCCCCCCACCGATCTCAGGCAGAGTGGCACTTGGACCCCCTTCCCCCTTACTAATCACAGGCAGAGTGGGAGCAGAACCCCCTTCCCCCTCACTGATCATAGGCAGATTGGCACCAGAACCACCCCCTTCCTTCTCATTGATCTCAGGGAGAATGGCATAGTTTTTCTCTAGTTCTCTTGTTAGGACTCCACCCTCCCTATTAGATTTGGGAACGGTAGGCATAATCTCGGCTGAAACCTCTGTTGGAGACATTGTGTGAGGGATAGTCCCATAAACGAATAGAAATCGCGCCAGTTTGTTCTACTTGGATGCTGCAGATTGCTTCTTCATGCCAAGCTTCAAAGTCTCCATCACCTGTTCAGCCATCCAGTTTGAAGACTGGTGACCTTGCACATTTGTAAAACTTGCATTTAGAGAGCACTTTTCATGAGCATCACAGACCCCAAAATGCTTTACAGTTATCAAAGTCCTGATGAGGTATAGCTGCCGTTTTAATGTAGGAAATGCAGCAGGCAGTATGTACACAAAATCTCCTGCAAGCAGTGATGTGGAGTAGGGGTGTTGGTTTTCACAGTGCAGTCTGTGGTAGATTACTGACCGCCAATTCTGAAAGTTATGATCTGTTTCAGAGGAGTAACGACAATGAACAGTGACAGTTTAATCCTCAAAAACCCTGCGAAGTCCAGACCACTGTGAAGAGTAACCAGGAAGAAAATATAAAGTAGGCGAAGACAGCTGCCAACCCCTCTTTCTTGATTTGGGAATACTGCCGTTCAGTGTCTGAGAGGGTCCAAGATGTACACGCAATAAGCTTATCTGTTCCATCTTTCCAGCTGTGTGCCAATACTGCCCCAACTCTAAGGGAGGAGCACCACATGTCAAGATGTGGTCCTTTTTAGGCTCAAAATGGACCAATAAATTAGAGGACAATATTGAAAGTCTCCAGCTGCACCCACCCCTCTCCTCAGACTATCTTTGATGTTTCTGCACTAGGGTATGTAAGAGGGCCAGTAAGAAAACCAAATTTGTAATAAGTTTCCCGTAATAATTCACTAACCCCAGGAAGAATTTCAATTCCATGGAGTTCCTTAGAGTTGGCACCTCTTTAATGGTCCTTACTTTGTCCTCCACTGGATGAAGGTCCTTGCCATCACACAATAGCACAAATAGGTCTTGGCATTTGCTTGGAAGACACATTTTTCTCTTTTCAAGCGTATGTCAACCTCCAAGAATCACTTTAAGACCTCTTCCAGGTTTTCTAGATGTTATATTCCAAGGTACTTGTAACTAAGATGCAGCTCAGATGTATCGTTACCTGAGGTAACTCTTGAAGTATATTCTCCTTGACCAGTAAAAAAATGATGAATGCGGACGAGACCTCAAAAGGCAGGCGAGAGTACACAGATGCCTTTGTGTGTATTAATTGTCACGTACATCCAAGAAGGCTCGTCTAATTCAAGTTGGTGATATATCTGGCTCATGTCCTACTTAGAGAATACTTGGCCACCAGTTAACCTGACATACAGGTCTGTGATCTGGAGAATGGGGTATTTGTCAAGTTTAGGAACCTGATTGATAGTAAGCTTGTAGTCTCTACAAAGTCAAACTGGCTTACCCAGCTTGAAAACATGAACAACAGGTGCAGCCCTTTCCGCAAATTGTATGGGCCTTATTATGCCCAGGTTTTTCCAGGCATTTTAGTTCTGACTCTACTTTTCCAATTGGGCTTATGGAACTGGTGTTTCTCTAAAATACTTAGGCGAAGCATCGGAGTTGATGGAGCTTTGGCTCCCCTTATTTTTCCAAGTCCTTCCTGGAAAACTTCAGGGTACTTGTTGATGACTTCATTCAGCCCCCCCACACCCAGCCTAAAGACATTCAGCCAGTTCAATCTGATTTGCTGGAGTCAATCTCTCCCCAGAAGGCAAGGATTTTGACCCCATGTAATAATGTGTGGAAGTCGAGTTGACTGCTGCCTGTAAGTCATTTGGGTTGCCGTGGTGCCCTTTATCTATACTGGTTCCCTTGTGTACTTGGCCAGTCTGGCCCTTGTGTCTTCTCAGCTCAGAACCTGAATACTAGCCTGGAAGCAGTCATAAGTCTGCTCCCCGGTAACAGACACCTCAGCGTTCTTGCATTCCAAATTGTGTTTTGCCAATCTTTTTTTGAACTGTCACTTTGTTAATTCCACAACATATTGTTCAGGGGTATCCTCTAATTTATTGACCCATTTTGAGCTCAAGAAGGGCCACATCCTGACAAGTTATGCCTTCCCTTACAGAATTGGGTACCTTAGGGTATGTGTGTGTTGACCTTGATGATGAATAGTGTAGAATTATAGAATATGGAATCCTACATTATTAAGTTTTGTGAGCAGATCTAATAAACCTGGCTTGCATTCAGTTTAGGTAATTATGTATTTAACTTAATAAATAGATTCAATAGGGTACAACAAAGTTATTTTTTGTCTTGGAATCTGAGACTAGAGCTAGATGAGTTAGAAATGAAAGTAAAAATTATTTTACATGAACGGTAATGGAAATCTGGAACTCACTTTCTGAAAAGGCTGTGGAATCTGAGCCAAATTAAGTTAGCAAAACTGCAATATATAGATTTTTGCTGGGTGAGGGACATGAAAAGAAATAGGTGAATTGGGCTGCCAGGACCCATAAAGCAAGTTTTGGACTATTCACTTTGCACTTACTTGGCCGCCAGCAGGCATTTCCTACCCACGTTCTACTTGGAACAAGTTAAGATAGCTCAAGCCTGGTTTCTGCAGCAGCTGTTAAGTTTCTCATTCACTTTACCACCCACCCACCCAAACATGTCTGGAGTTAAAATTAGGGCTGAAGTGTTAACATCAAAGATTTTTAACTAAGGTTCCAATGTAAAGTCTTTTCCACTTTACCCCACTCCTTCCATATCACCTCCCAAACTGGTGACTCCTACCAGCTAGAAGGACCACCCCCACCAATCATGCTGACTTGGAGACATATTGCCATTCCTTCATCATTGTGGTTCAAAATCCTGAAACTGTGGGCATACCTTCACTACACACATTGCAATGTTTCAAGAAGGCAGTTCGCCCCACCATCACCTTCTCAAAGGCCATTAAGAGTGGGCAATAAATGCTGGACTTACTAACATTCACATCCCATGAATGAATAAAATACACTTCAAATGAGCACCGACTATACCATTTCCATCTTCTGCATTACCAATCTTATGGGGTTATTGAGGTTATTATTATTGAGGTTATTCACTTGTGGCCAAAATTTCCTGAAATGGCAAAACTGACAAATTGCACCAAAATTTACAGTTATCATCTCATCAGTGTTATGTTCTGAAATTTCCAAAAAGGTTAAGTAGCATATACCAGAATGTGAAAAACAGTGTAAAATGAAGGGGAATCATGGCGATCAATCAGGGCCTGAGGAAAGAGTCAAACGGACTGACACCTCAAATTCTTCTTAATGCATTTAAATTAAAATTTAAAATCCATCAAACCATAAGTTACACTTCAACACAATTTTTAATATGACTCATTTTTGTATCATGAAGATGCATTCAACATTAGCAAAAATGCTTCTTAAGCCTCAATGCAAAGAAAATTGTTTTAATGTAATTAAATTTAATGTTGGCAAGTGCGAGGTGGTCCACTCTGGTAGGAATAATGGTAGGAAGGATTATTACTTACGTGGAGAAAAACTGCAGCAGGCAATGGTGCAGAGGGACCTCGGGGTCCTTGTGCATGAGTTGCAAAAACCCAGCTTGCAGATGCAGCAGGTGGTCAGGAAGGCGAATGGGATGCTGGCCTTCATAGAGAGGGGGATTGAATATAAAAGTAGGGAGGTCTTGCTGCGGCTATATAGGGCATTGGTGAGGCCGCAGCTGGAATACTGTGTGCAGTTTTGGGCACCGTACTTACGCAAGGATATTTTGGCCTTGGAGAGAGTGCAGAGGAGGTTTACTAGGCTGATGCCGGAGTTGAGGGGGTTGAGCTATGAGGAGAGGCTGAATAAACCAGGCTTGTACTCGTTAGAGTTTAGAAGAATGAGGGGAGATCTCATTGAGACGTATAAGATGATGAATGGGATGGATAGGATAGAGGTGGAAAGACTCTTCCCGCTCAGAAAGGACAGTAGGACTAGGGGGCACAGCCTCAAGATAAAGGGGGGGCGGTTTAGAACGGAGTTGAGGAGGAACTTCTTCACTCAAAGGGTGGTGAATCTCTGGAATTCTCTGCCCGTTGAAGTGGTGGAGGCTACCTCGCTAAATATTTTTAAGACGCGGGTTGATGGGTTTCTGATAAGAGAGGGGATTAAGGGTTATGGGGAGAGGGCGGGAATGTGGAACTGAGCCACGACAGATCAGCCATGATCTTATTGAATGGCGGGGCAGGCTCGAAGGGCCAGATGGCCTACTCCTGCTTCTATTTCTTATGTTCTTATGTTCTGTGCCTACAATTTAAGATATACAGCTTAATCAGAGCTGGTGTATTTCAACAGAGGTTTTACTGAATCAGTATCAAAAATGGATGAAATTTGGGTGTAATGTGAAAAGGGACTTCAGTCAGTTACATCCAAATTTTGTTGAATTCTGTGGCAAAGTTGGTATTATACCACAACTATACTGTTTACTTGGTTCAAATTTACAGGACGTTCCATGTTTTTGTGACAAATGAGGGAGCAGTTTTAAGATGTGGCATCATGGATACTGCAGAATGATCTGCAAGCATAGGTCATATAATGTCAAGCACTGAGCAGGTGTTGATGGTTCAGAAAAATGGGAGAGTGTTTTTCAGATGCTGTAGCAGGGAGGAAGGAGGGGGCATTTGAGATATTTAGTGTTTGATGCAGCCAGCCTCTCCATGAAGCACTAAATCTCCCTATATCACAGCACACCCATCCCCACCACTAAACCATTAGTTAGCACTTCAAGCCCCTACATGCTGAAATATTTCAATTCCTCCACTCGCCACCCAAGCCACTTGCATTCCACATTGTACTCTTCCACCCATCGTGAACTCAAACTGCAAAGCTTTATCATTCAATTTTTTTTCCTTTTCTTATATCCACTGTATCCAAATTCTCCTCTTTTCTTATCTCCCCCTCATTCCTTCCTTCCTTTCCTCACTCTTAACCATTGACCATCTTCACACATTCCTTCTTGCCACCTCTCCCCTCCACTTTTGCCCTCTCTTCCCATCTGTCCCCTCTTTTTTTGCTCTCCACAGTCTCCTTCATCCTTCTTGTTGCCTCCATTCTCTCCTCCTACTCCCACTTCTCCCACCCCTACTTTGGTCTAATTGTCCTTCTGTTTCTAATCCTGCTTGCCCTAAATATCACATGAACTTGATTCCCCATATGCAATTTCACAGCAGATCAACCAGTATATTTATATAATTCATTTCTATTGAACCTTGAAATAGATTGTTCAATTATGCTTTGGTGTCTTTTTGCAAAGCTGTAATGGCTCACATCTGGATGTCATGATTTTGAACTTTTATTTAGATCATGAAAATCTATTTGAAATATAGTTGGTTAGGAAAGTAATCATTTTGTTATAGAACTGAAGATATTGAAGCAGGTGTTATTGTTTAGAGGCTGGCCTATGCCCTGCAATAGAAATTGCTGTCAATCCTAGAGTCTTGTATAATAGACTAGAGGTCAATAATATTAACAAATAAATGCACAGCTCAGGAGCCCCACTTTAAAAGTAGGACATTGTAACATTTCAGCAAATAAAAGCTTTTTTTCAGGATTCATTACAAAAAAAGGAAAGCTTTTATAAATTGCGAATGCACCATGCATATGATTTAACTCATTAATGCAAAATAATACATGGGCGCTACAAATATAATGTGCTTTACTTGGTATTAAATGAAAATTGTCAATGAGCGGCGTGTATTAAGTCTTTATATTTATTGCCTGCGTTACAATCTCTGTCAAGACTAATAACCTTTAAAAAGAGCTCAGAACTTCCAGTTATTTAATGAAACAATAACTTGACAAGATTTCATGTTTTAAAACTTTTGGTGTAATGAATAATTTAAAAACGTGATTGACTAACACTAAGCCCAGAACTTTTCAGTCCTGCTGTCGAGGAGCCATTCAAATGTGTGTTGACTTTGGCAGGACCAGATGATCCCCCTGGAAAATTCTAGCCTATTTTCTTTTCATAGGTAACCCACTACAGAAAATGGCATTTCCCTTGTGTATCACTCATCACTCTATCCACAGAGTTACAGTACTATTAGCAAGAAGACTTTTTGGAGTCTCTTAAATCTACCAGCAGCAGTAAAGCCTGTTTCAGTTATTCTTCTCCCTACTGGCATCCTAGAACAAACCTCCGTGGAGAAGGACAGTTCGACCAAGGCTGGGGAGGGAGAAGTCCAAGAGGAGGAAGAGAATGGAAACACAGAAGAGAGATGAAGGAGGCTGTGAGGATCAAAAAAAGGGAACATGCAGATCATAGAACCATAGAATCACTGCTGTGCAGAAGGTGGTCACTCAGCCAACCAAGCCTACACTAACAACAATCCCACGCAGCCCCTACCCTGTAACCCCACATATTTACCCAACTAATCCCCCTGCCACTAAGGGACAATTTAACAAATGGGAAGATTGGACAAAGGCATCTTTTCTGTTCAAAATACCTAGAGCCTAATAAGTCTATTCTCTGTTAGCAAAGCTGTTCTGATCCTTTATCTCAAGTGTGAGAATTTTGTATATTGCTCAGCAAATTCCTTGATTTATTTTTGTTCTCATTGTGACTAATCAGCCTTGTTATCAAGCAGCATTTGAAACAGGTCACATCACCCCTTTTTTGCTCCAATTTACCTAAAATTTAACATATAAAATAGAACTACCTTATAAACCTCAGTATTGCAGCATCCAAACTTGTACATTTTAAACACCCATAATCACAGTATGATCTCCAATATTTTTCTGGAGATACTTGTTCTCCCCAACAATCTTTGGCTCTCTAATTAATTAATTATGGCAAAAGCGGAGGGCGGACAACATCTGTCTAGATTTATCTGCCCTCTTTCTGGAAAGATGTGCAGGTTAGGTTGATTGGCTATGCCAAGAAATTGCCCCTTAGTGTCCAGGGATGCGTATTTTAGAGGGATTAGTGGGTATAATATGTAGGGATATGGGAGTGGGGCCTGGGTGGGACTGTATTCAGTGCAGACTCAATGGGCCGAAGGGCCTCTTTCTGCACTGTAGGGTTCTATAATCCTATGAAAGGTCAGCTTTTAACTGTCAGATAAATCAATATGTGAATGACAGGTTTAATCCAGATTCTTAAAGATAGCTATCTGGATAAATTCACACTTTAGATTTGGGCATTCATTCACATGAACCTGATCAAAATCTGAGTCCTTTTTCAAGAAGCTAGTCTGGTGGGGAGAAGATGACTTTTTCACAAACATCTGTGTTATTACCCTATTCACAAGACAATCATGAAACTGATTCATGAACCCATTGGGATGCAGGAAGCTTGGCAAATTAAATCCACAAGACCAGCAGGAATCCATTGGTTGACTAGAATCCTGTTGTCAAAACATATTTATTACCCTTCAGTCTCCAAAATATGATGATGCATTGAAACCTGTGGTGGAAAATCAAAACTCTGTCAAATTTTGCAGTAGCATTTACTGAAAGCAACCTATACTGCAAAATCTCTGAATCTGTATACAAACAAATTAATCATAATTGGACACTATGGATTACATTTAGATTTAGCAAACAATTCAATGCTCAGCATTTGATTTTTCACTCTTGAAATGCAAGTTATGTCCTTTCTGAGCTAACATATTAGGGCTTATTTTTTAAACAATTAAAAATATTTAGTACTTTTAAGGCTCTTGTTTCCTTTATAATTTTGCTTCAGAAGCTCAGTAAATTGTTTTATTATGTCCCTTTGTTAATAGTATGATTGTTGTTCTGCTGTGGTGACAGTTCAGTTGCCTTTTTGTGTTTCCAGTGTAATTTCAGCTTTACTTTAAATGTCACTAGCCAGGTTTTCACATCGTTAGAACAATAGTATGTCTATTCTAAAAAATAAAAATAATAGTGAGTATAGCTTGTGAGTTAACCTGGAGGTTTATAGAATTTCCATAAAAAGTCACCCAATTTTGTTCACACAATATATAATTAGAAACTGTTGTTGTTCATCCATCGTCATCGATGAGGACCTCGACACCATTAGTCATATTGAGGCTGGATGCAATGTATCCGAAGATGACTGATCAGGCCAATATGGGCACAGAATGTCCTGGCACATATTCGACAGACTTGTGTAGGCACTGTAGTTGTTGTGCTGGTGGCTGTGGACTTGCGCAGCTCGTGCTTAAGTTGTGCTTCAGCAATGCACTTTGCTTCGTAAGCTTGACAGCCCTCAGGTAGGGTGGTTTTGTGCCAGCATTTCCCAGGTGGTCGTGTCGATGTCAAACGACTTCAGGAAGGCCTTGAGCGTGTCTTTGTAATGCTTCTTCTGCCCTCCATGCCAGTGTCTTCCAGCAGAGAGTTCCCCAAAAACGAGTTACTTGGGTACGCGCTCGTCTGACATACGGATGACATGACCTGCCCACCGGGTCTGCGGTCTCATCAGCAGTGTGTGGACTGATGGTAGACTTGCTCTAGAGAGAACTCCAGCTTCTCGTACTTTGTCTTGCCATCTGATGTGTAATATTCCCTGAAGGCAAGTCATATTGAAATGACTGAGCTGTCTTGCGTGCCTTCGATACACAGTCCACGTTTCACAGGCATACAGGAAAGTAGTGAGTACCAAGGTGCCATAGACCTTCAGTTTTGTTGCTGGGCTGATTCCTCGATGTTCTCGTACAGTGGAGCGCAGTCTACTGAACGCAGAACTTGCCTTTGCTATTCTGCAGTTAACTTCTGTATCAATATCACTGCTTGGGAGAGGGTGCTGCCAATATAAGTGAACTGGTCCACTGCCTGTAGTTTCTGCCCTTTGATTGTGATTATGGGTTCTGTGTATGGCGCATGAGGAGCAGGCTGGTGCATGACTTCTGTTTTTTTAATGTTGATGGTGAGTCCAAAGTTGTCATAAGCTGTGGAAAATTTGTTCATACTGACTTGCATCTCTGGCTCTGAGCCAGTATACAGGGCGCAGTCATTGGCAAAGAGGAAGTCTCTCAGAACAGTCTCCTTTACTTTGGTAATAGCTTGAAGTCTCCTCAGATTGAAGAGCTTCCCATCTACTGTGTACTTGAGGCTGATTCCAACAACACTGTCTTGGAAGGCATCATTCAGCATGGCAGTAAACATCATGCTGAACAGTGTGGGTGTGAGCACACAGCCCTGTTTGACGCCATTGGTGACTGGGAATGCCCCAAAGGATTCTCCACCATCCAGTACTCTGGCCATCATGCAATCATGGAACTGGCATACCATCTGAATGAATTTGGGGGGGGCAGATGAACTTTGACATGATCCTCCACAGGCCTTGTCGGCTGACAGTGTTGAAGGCTTTCGCAAGATCAAGAAAGATTGTGTAGAGCTCACGATTCTGCTCCTGACACTTCTCCTGAAGTTGGTGTGCAGCAAAAATCATGTCAATAGTCCTGCGACCTTTGCAGAAGCCACACTGTGACTCTGGAAGCAGCCCCAGCTCCAGATGAGTGACCAGATGATTTAGCAGGATTCTTGCAAGGGTTTTTCCTGTGATGGAGAGCAGCGAGATTCCTCGGTGGTTGTCGCATACTTGCCGATTGCCCTTCGTCTTGTGGCGATGTACAATGGAAACATCTTTAAGTTCCTGAGGAATGGATCCTTGCTTCCAAAAAGGACTGGAACAACTCGGTGAGCCTCTCGATATGTACAAGACCAGCAGCTTTGTAGATCTCTGCGGGTATGGCATCTGCCCCTGGGCTTTGCCACTGGTTGGCTGGCTGACAGCTTTCGTGACTTCGGCTATTACCAGTGGGTCATCCATGGCACTGTTGATATCGACCTGGGGAATCCTGTCTAGTGCCTCATCAGTAATAGATGATGGTTGGTTGAGGACGGCTTCAAAGTGTTCAGCCCATCTCTGCAGGATCTGAGCCCTTTCTACAATGAGAGTTGTACCATCTGTACTCAGGAGGGGGGGAGCCCTGAGAGATTGAGGTCCGTAGAGAGTGTTGAGGGCTTCATAGAACCATTTCAAGTTGTTTCTGTCAGCGTATCCCTGTATTTCATCTGCCTTGGTGCTGAGCCAAGCATTCTGCACCTTACACAGTTTATTCTGGACTGTCCTGCGAGCACTGGTAAAAGCATTTTTCTTGGCAGCTGAAGTTCTGATGGGCCCGATGAAGACGGTGCTTTTCAAGTAGACCCTGTATCTCCTCATCTTCCTCATCGAACCAGTCACGCTGCTTGCGGGTAGAGGGCCTGAGCATCTTCACTGCAGATGAATGGACAGCATCCCTGAAGCATTCCCAGTCATCCTCAGCGCTGCCTGCGAGATGTAGGTCAGCAAGTTTGATTTCTAAGTCTTCAGCCAGTGCTGAAGATATGCTAGGGCTCTTTAGCTTGGCCGCATTGATTCTTTTCATAACCTTGCTTCCTTGTGGTCACCTCTTGGGTCTAATGCACAGCCTCATTTTGGAGACAATGAGCCTGTGATCTGTCCAGCAGTGAACACGACACATGGAATTTCCATAAAAAGTCCCTCAATTTTGTTCACATTATGTATGATTAGAAACTAATTCTTAATGACCATAATGCTATAATCTTACATGCTGACCTTTGGAAGGAGAATGAAGTTGAAAGGTATACTTTTCAAGCCATGATTTTATTGAAGGACGCATCAGGTTTGAGGGGCTGAATAGCCTACTTCTGCTTCTAGTTCATATGTTCATATGTTCATATACTTGAATGTTGTATCTTTTTTTTAAACTTGCGGAAGTATAGACACAAACCTGAATCTTGAACGGGTTGCAGAAGAACTTTTTGAGCCCTATATTAATTATGTTCTTTAAACATCAATTATGGCAATTCTACAATAGTCTGATATAAGAAATTAAGCTAATTGCTAGCAGGTCAGTTGACAAGTATTCTTTAATTTATTTAATCTACATGCCCTTTATTTCAAGGTAAGTTCCAGATCTACACCACACATGCCATAAGGGTATCCTTATTTCAAACAATCATTACTATAAAGGTATGACCAAAAATACTTGTCGCTCAGAAAAAAATTGCAGTTAATTTAGTTGTTTTTGTACTAAATTGTAATTGCAATACTCATTAGCATATTTCCATGCCATTCTAATCACTAACTTCTTTGTAATTGTTCACTTCTACTTTTGTTCTGTTGAGGGGAGATCTCATTGAGACGTATAAGATGATGAATGGAATGGACAGGATAGAGGTGGAGAGACTCTTCCCGCTCAGAAAGGACAGTAGGACTAGGGGGCACAGCCTCAAGATAAAGGTTTAGAACGGAGTTGAGGAGGAACTTCTTCACTCAAAGGGTGGTGAATCTCTGGAATTCTCTGCCCGTTGAGGTGGTGGAGGCCGCCTCACTAAATATTTTTAAGACGCGGGTTGATGGGTTTTTGATAAGCGAGGGGATTAAGGGTTATGGGGAGAGGGCGGGAATGTGGAACTGAGCCACGACAGATCAGCCATGATCTTATTGAATGGCGGGGCAGGCTCGAAGGGCTAGATGGCCTACTCCTGCTCCTATTTCTTATGTTCTTATGTTCTTATAATGTCTCTAAACAATCTGATACACATTAGCCCATTGCTTTAGATATTGTAAAATAATTCTTAATTATAAGCATCTTAGATAAATCTTTGTACTAATGGCAAAAGTTATCTAATCCAAACTCTATATGAAGTGAGATGAATCCTATTAATGAACAAAGCAAATGCTCCCCGCAAACTTTGTTTATTCTGAAGATAATACCTCTAGTTTTAATTGTGATCCAAAAATTCACATGGAGTACTTTTAAGTCTTTACTTCAGCCTCTTTATTCTTTTTCTAAATGCGGAAACACACGATTAAGAAACCTTCAGCGGCTTCAGAGGGGCCAAATACAAAATCAAGCTAGTAATTTAAAACAAAGATGTTTCTGGAGATGTGATGATGCTTTACCTAAAAACAGAGAGTTATTTAGAGTTTAAAATATTCTCTGCAATCTACTCAGTAATAATAATGAAAAAGGCTGGTAAAGAAATTGAAAGAACCATAATACTCTTCACTACACTTAGACACTAGGATAAACCAGAAATTTATAACCACTTGAAATTCTAAATGGTAAAAATAGTAACAGCGCAAAATTCCAAAAACAAGCCTCAGGAGTCATAGGATATTAATTATCATGCAAACATTGTTTTATGTTTTGTAATATCTGAATCTATCAATAGATTGCTGCATTGTAATTCCCTAGGGTATCTATTATTCTACTTATAAATAAAATTTATTTTTCTTCTTTGTAAATGTTAACTGCTTTAAAATGTTAGTAATAGGTGCAATGTATGCCAAGTTTTGTATTTTTATGTTATTGCTTTAATTCAATAAATAGCAATGTAAGTTTTGTAAAACAGAAGGCAATTTTTCAATTTCCTGTGAGTTGACTGTGATATTTGTGTGCAGTGTTCATGTTGATATGTAAGTGCACAATCCACAAAGGGCAAATAAATACCCACGAATCGCAACATATAAGTTGACATGACATACAAGGTTTTTTGGTGCCACAAATCATGCTCTTACATATATTTGATATAAATTGTTACAGCCATGTGAGATGGGGTAAAAATGACTCTCCTATTATATCAAGGATGTGCTTTTCCAATGTTCAGGGGTACTATTATGTACGCTTTCAAATTATAAAGAATTAGCAAGACATGTTTCCTGAGTTTAAACATAGAACAAGATAAGTTTATTGAGTCAAAAACAGAAAAGTGCTTGAAAATCTCAGCAGGTCTGACAGCATCTATGGAGAGCTAAAGTTTTGAGTCGGGATGACCCTTCTGGTCATCCAGACTGAGTTTATTGACACTACTTACAGAATTAAAAACATACATCACGCATGTTCACTCAGCCCATTCACACATATACACTTGTGTACGCACATACACGCACACACAATAAATATGGTAGAATAAGAAAATAGGTTTAAAGATATCTTGTAGTTTGTGAGGAAGATAAACAATCTCATTAATATACAGTTAATTGTCCTTTGGCTAGTCTCAATGTGATGATTCCACATTGCAGCCATTTTGTTCAGTTGTCTTCCTCGGTGTAATTGTGCGGAGCTGATTTCCACATTTTATTCTCAAAGGATATCAGTTTGCAGATTTCTCTTCTCAGGAAATATCTTGCACATTCTGGTGTAAAATCTTTGAGAAGGAGAATCAGCGTCTTGCAGTTTTTCAATGGAGCATTTTGATTTATCCTTGTGTTATCCCTGACTTGGTAAAAGAAGTCTTAAAACCCCCACCAGTTGTATATTCTAGAAGTATTTGATTACCCTGCCTGCTGTAGTCATTATTTGTAGAACAGGTAATTGTATTCTGAAATGCATGTTTTACATGCCTTATTACCAGTGCAAGGAACCTAGGCTTGTGAGTGGGCCACGTGAATGGTCCTCCACCTCAGGTGGCTGCATGATTGAAACTAGGCATAACTATGTCTAACCATGACCCCCAAGAGTAATATTGAATACATTTAAGACAAATTAAATATTTTGTAACAAGTTATAGAAAATGCTTAATCATTTAAATATTAATCGAACCTTCAACTTCAGATGGAATAAACAAAATAAGTACTTAAGTCTGATTGGACACAGAACGAGCACATGGTTCCATACCTCACTTCATGTGTCATTTCTTTAAGTGCGTACCGCATTTACCATATGATAGAAAAAGAATACGCTGACGGAAACTAGCAGAATCTGGCAACCCTGCACTTGGGCAATGTTCAACAAAATGTCTTGTGGTCTGGACTCCGAAGCCTGATAGTCCACATGCAGCCCACAGATCACAGGTTGCCCACCAATACCTTATATTGTAGGCTGACACATCAAGCAGCCAATAAGAGATGTGTTGCACAGAAAATGCATGGGAGTTTAAGACACACTCAGACAGAGCAGAATGCCAATGACATGGCAAGTATTAGACAGAACACCAGCAAAAAGAATGAAGTATTAAGCTGCTTTCAAGCTAAAAGTAATAGCATTGGCCAACTGATCATATAATTGTTGCAGCAAGAGAATTCAGCATTAGCGAAAAATTGGTGCGAAGATGGAGGAAATTCACTCTGAAGAAGATGCCCAAAACCACATACATTGTCAGAACAGAGACCAGCCACTGATCTGATCTGCAGAAGCGTGTATCAGAATAGGTCTTCATAAATTGTCAGAAGGGTTGTACTGATCTCAGAAATACAATGTGTATATATGTGCTTAAGGGGGCCAAATCAGCCCTAAGTCTAGCATTATAGGAAGTATGTAGGACTGGAGGGTCTCAATGACATTATTGTTACTAGAGAGGTGGTGCTCGACAGACTGGAGGGACTGATTGTGGACAAGTCCCCAGGACCGGATGGAATGCATCCGAAGGTTCTGAAAGAAATGGCGGAGGTGATAGCGGATGCCTTGGTGGTTATTTTCCAAACGTCACTGGATTCCGGGGAAGTGCCGGAAGATCGGAAAATGGCTAATGTTACGCCATTGTTTAAGAAGGGTGGCAGGCAAAAGGCAAGGAATTATAGGCCGGTTAGTTTAACGTCTGTTGTAGGTAAAACGTTAGAATCCGTCATCAAGGAGGAAATAGCGAGGCATCTTGAGGGGAATTGCTTGTTAGAGCAGATGCAGCACGGTTTCGTTAAAGGGAAGTCGTGTCTGACAAATTTATTGGAGTTCTATGAGGAAGTGTCTAGGGCAGTGGATAGAGGAGAGCCGGTGGATGTGGTCTTTCTTGATTTTCAGAAGGCGTTTGATAAGGTACCTCACAAGAGGTTATTGCAGAAAGTAAGGGGGCATGGAGTTGGGGGTAGGGTGTTAGCGTGGATAGAGGACTGGTTGTCAAATAGGAAGCAGAGAGTGGGGGTTAATGGGTGCTATTTGGACTGGCGGTTGGTGACTAGTGGAGTGCCCCAGGGGTCGGTGCTGGGGCCTCAGCTATTTACCATTTATATAGATGATCTGGAGGAGGGAACCGAGTGTATGGTGTCGAAATTCGCTGATAACACCAAGATTGGTGGAACGGCAAATTGTGCGGAGGGTGTGGAGAGTCTGCAGAAGGATCTAGATAGGCTGGGCGAATGGGCCAGGAACTGGCAAATGGAATTTAATGTTGGCAAGTGCGAGGTGGTCCACTCTGATAGGAATAATGGTAGAAAGGACTATTACTTACGTGGCGAAAAACTGCAGCAGGCGACGGTGCAGAGGGACCTCGGGGTCCTTGTGCATGAGTCACAAAAACCCAGCTTGCAGGTGCAGCAGGTGGTCAGGAAGGCAAATGGGGTGCTGGCCTTCATAGCGAGGGGGATTGAATATAAAAGTAGGGAGGTCTTGCTGCAGCTGTATAGGGCATTGGTGAGGCCGCAGCTGGAGTACTGTGCGCAGTTTTGGTCGCCGCACTTACGCAAGGATATTTTGGCCTTGGAGGGAGTGCAGAGGAGGTTTACTAGGCTGATACCGGAGTTGAGGGGGTTGAGCTATGAGGAGAGGCTGAATAAACTAGGCTTGTACTCGTTAGAGTTTAGAAGAATGAAGGGAGATCTCATTGAGACATATAAGATGATGAATGGGATGGATAGGATAGAGGTGGAGAGACTCTTCCCGCTCAGAAAGGACAGTAGGACTAGGGGGCACAGCCTCAAGATAAAGGGGGGTCGGTTTAGAACGGAGTTGAGGAGGAACTTCTTCACTCAAAGGGTGGTGAATCTCTGGAATTCTCTGCCTGTTGAAGTGGTGGAGGCTATCTCGCTAAATATTTTTAAGACGCGGGTTGATGGGTTTTTGATAAGCGAGGGGATTAAGGGTTATGGGGAGAGGGCAGGAATGTGGAACTGAGCTACGACAGATCAGCCATGATCTTATTGAATGGCGGGGCAGGCTCGAAGGGCTAGATGGCCTACTCCTGTTCCTATTTCTTATGTTCTTATGTGATTGCACTGGAGGGGGCGTAAATGAGATTTTCGAGGATGTTGCCTAGGATGGAACATTTAAGTTAGGAAGAAATGTTGGGTAGGCTTGGATTATTTTTGTTGGAGCAGAGAAAACTGAGAGATGACCTGATTAAGATGTATAAGATTATGAGGAGCGTGGACACTCAGGATAGGGAGCTACTGTTGCCCTTACTTAAAGATCTGTAATGCGCGGCCTGGGAGAGTGGCAGAGGTGAATTACCTCACATCCTTTCAATAGTAGCTGGATGAGCACTTGGCAAGTCATAACATTCAAAGCTATGGTTCACTGTGTTAGTAGCATATGCAGCTGATGTGATTAAATTAAAGCCTATGATAATTTTCCCAACAGGTTATTTTTGTGCATGTTCATGACAACAGTTGCAAGTATGAGAATGCAGCAAAATTATGAGGGGATACAAGCTCAAGCTGAGGGACAAGAGGTTTAGTGGAGATGTGAGGAAAAACTTTTTTAATCAGAGGGTGGTCATGGTCTGTAATGTGCTGCCTGGGAGGGTGGTAGATGTGAGTTACCTCACATCCTTTAAATAGTACCTGGATGAGCACTTGGTCATAACATTCAAAGCTATGGTTCACAGTGGTAGTACCTATGTAGCTGATGCAATTAAAGCCTATGATAATTTTCCCAACAGGTATTTTTTGTGCATGTTCATGACAACAGTAGTATGTATGAGAATGCAGCATAATTATGAATCAGTAATGTGTGGAATAGATATCCCAGTGCTTAATGTAAAGAATGCATCAGATTAGTGTCGGGCATATTCAGATTTCATGTAACCAATGAGATAAAGAAGTGTCTGTGAAAAAGAATAATGTCCCTATTAAGTTATACCAAGGGCTCTAATGTCCATCCTTCAACCTTCAGGTACATGCCTCAACAAACCTCTCAAGAATCTAGTCTGTGCCAACTGGAATAGGTGGTAGCTGACAGTGAGAGAAAAGAACTTCAGAAAGAGTTGAAATATGTGTGCTGCCCACTTGATTGTTTGTGTGATTTCATCATGGAATTGTGGGATGCTATTTGTGCACCAAATGTCATCAGATCATTTAAAAAATGCAACAAATCAAATTCAGGTGGTTGGAGAGGAAGATGATTTATTGTGGTCAGATGTTTCTGAGAGTGAGAACACCAAATTTGATCCAGAGGGCAATCCTTATATCTGAAGTGGCTCAGAATGAACTTAATGAACTCTTTCATCAGATGTCACAGATGATTAATTTGACAGTTTTAAAATGCTTTGATACTGGTTAAAGTAAATTGTACAATGAATTCATTCCATAATCCATGACACATTAATTTAATATGAATGTCTGGTGTTGTGTTTGCTTTTACATTACAAAACGGTAACAGCTAATGCCCAAACCAGCAGTTCACATTTTATACAAGTTGACCTCAGCTTTGGAAGGATTTTTGGATGCTTCAAAGGTCAACTTGTATGCTGCGATCTACTTTAGATTAACACCTTTGCTAAAATTGCAGGAATATCATACCATGACGTTCGCAGTAAATATTCATATACAAATAACCCTTTCACTTTAGCTACACTCCCGCACTTTTCCCCATAACTTTTGACATTTTCCACCTTCTAATGAACTCAATATGATACCAGGTCCCTTTCCCATTGCAATACACAATGATCTTATGTGTCTCTTTTAATCCGCAGGTGTGTCGGTCCACCTTGTTGTCAAACGAGGGGCATGCACACGGTGGGTCGTGCATGGGCTGCTCTTGGATGTTTCGAGAGTGGCCTAGTACTTCGCGTTGTGTTGTGTGCTTAAACCTGGACCAGCAGATGGGCACCACAACAGCTCAGTGACTATCACTGCTAGCTGTGCAGATACATGGATTTGGGCCGGTGTCTGCGGGAGTTTGCACATTCTCCCTGTGGTTGCGTGGTTTTCCTCCGGGTGCTCTGGTTTCCTCCCACACCTCAAAGATGTGCTTTTAGGCTGATTGGTGTACCAAATTGACCCTACACTATTCTCCCCTGAATCTAGTTATAATAGAGGTACCATTAGCATACACATGGGGCAAGGTAGGTGTAGGAAAATGCTTTGTTAAGATGGCGGCGCGGGCTCGTTGGGTCCAAGGGCCTGTTTCCCATGCTGGGTTGTTCTTTGTTCTTTGTTCTTTGACATCTCCACTTTGGCTATGTTCCTGATCTTTTAATAGAAGGAGTCAGCTAATCCAAACATTCCATTGATCATAAATGCATAGAATCCTACAGTGCAAAGAAGGCCATTTGGCCCATCATGCCTGCACTGACCACAACCCCATCCAGGCCCTATCCTCATAACCCCATACATTTACCTTAACTAACCCACCTGGTACTAAAGGGCAATTTTAGCATGGCCAATCCATCTAACCCACACATCTTTGGACTGTGGGAAGAAATGGGAGCACCCAAAGGAAATCCACGCAGACACAGGGAGAATGTGCAAACTCCACACAGACAATGACCCAAGCTGGGAATCGAATTCAGACCCCTGGCGCTGTGAGGCAGCAGTGTTAACCACTGTGCCATCCCATGATTTGAGGCCTGTGATAGCAATATCAGAGTCGAACAATTCATTTAGTTTTCATTCACAAATATACGTTTCTGATGCAGATGATCATTGTGAATAAACTATGAAGCAGAGCTAAACCATCATGACTGACTTTTGCTAAATATCTGGAAGAAAACTTCAAAGCAGTTTTTTTAAAAATAGGCAGCTAATGTTGTTTTTGTGTGTGCTCTGAATGCCCACACACCCCTACCGAGGCATTTTCTTTGTCTCCCCAATCCCATTGAAGCATTCCCTTGTCCTCCCGTCTCTTCCCATACTGAAGTATTTTTCAGCCTTACTGCATGCACTTGAAAGTTCCACCCTGCCCCCCGCTCCTCCTTCATCTTCTTTCTCCTTTGTTCTCTTCCCTTTTCTTCCCTCCTCCTATTGCTTCTCTCTTCCTCACTTTCCTACTTCTCCTTCCCTTCCTTTTGCGCTTTCTCCTCTCCCTCCTCTTCCTCATCCCTTCTTTCTCCCTTATCCCAAAATTCCACCTTTTCTTTTCCTCCTATCCTCACCTTTATGAATCATGTCTGGCGTTTTTTCACATTAAGAGGTCTCAACACTTCGAATGGACTATTGGGCAAGACAGTGGACACCAAAATATTGGAATCATATAATAAATATTGGATCCTGTAATGCGATTGCAGATATTTTATGGATAATAAACGAGGTTTAGCTGAACAGACCTTTCATCTAGCATTAATATTAAGATTAAGTTGTCGTAAAGAAAACCATTGCCTTGAGTACATACTATATCAGTAGATTCAGGATTTACATTGACATTCAAGTGTAATTTTCAATGGCTTGTAGATCATCTATCAGCAGTTTCTGCAGCAGAGTTGTGGCGTTTGGTGGTATTGGTCATATTCTTGATTCATAATTAAAAACTAACTAATCTTTCAATAAGTGCACTATCATGCATAGCACGGTGATTAGCACTGCTGCCTCACAGCACCAGGGATCCAGGTTCAATTCCGGCCTTGGGTGACTGTGTGACGTTTGCGCTTTCTCCCCATTTCTGTGTGGGTTTCCTCCCATACTCCACAGATGTGCAGATGAAGTTGATTGGCTTTGCAAAATTGCCCCTAATATCAGGGGGATTAGCAGGGTAAATACATGGGGCTACAGAGACAGAGCCTGGGTGGGATTATTGTCAGTGTGGGCTTGGTGGGCTGAATGGCCTCCTTCTGCACTGTAGAGATTAAAGATAAACTTGGTTAAAACTTCAATATGTGATTCCTTGGTGCATGTCAGGACCTTACATTGCAATATTGCATTCTCTCAACCTTCAATTTTCTATTTTAGTCAATGAACAAAAATAAGAGCTGATATTGTGCAACTTTTTAAAAATATCAAATGAGGCTGTGTTGTAATTTTTAATCCCTTGATTTTTTTCCACTTAAAAATGATGAAAATGATAAATATGGGCAGTGGCACAGTGTGTTGTTGGGCTATAGCCAGCACAGAAATAACCAGAGAAACAGATTTAACTTCAGTTATGTTATTGAGTTCCTGATCTTAGCTGCCTGAGTATTAGAGTGTACAAAGAATGAAATCACATGTGTCTCCAATTGGAACAAAGGTAAAGATCAAATGAAGAGCTATGTCCAAACTATTGTTACACAAATTAAATTCTATCACTGTCTAATTGAGCCTTGTTAATTTCTCGTTGTGCAAACTAACAGATTGCTTTCGTATACACTGTAAATAATAAAATACATAGTTTGTCCACACATTCTCTTTCATTCATTTTTTTCATTTAGAGATCTGGTACTGAGACTTCACTGTAAATCTCCTCATGGTTTCTTTCAGATCAGCTACCTTAACATTCATACAATCCTCCAAGACACTTGCAAATTGAGATTCCACTGAAGTGGCTATGACCGATCACGGGAAACCCTGAGGCGATTGCTGGTGTTTGTAATTAATTATTTCCAACTATTGTTCTCAATTAATCTATTTTTGAAGTCTTATTTATGAGCTTGGTGCTCCCTTGAAGTGTTTATTTTATATGCTGTCATTTTATTTCTTCCAGAAAACCATTCATCAGCTACAACTGTTGTCAAAAGCACATTTAATGGTCAATTAAGTAAATTAATAGATGTAAAGCTATTTCCTTCCTGTGCTAAGATTGGTTGTTTAACTGTTATTTCAGCTTCCCTTTTAACCCTTACAATTTTTAATAAGATCATTAGAAAATGTGATTACGGACATCATGTCTATAAATAAATTGGGCAGAGGAATCTATAGTTTTAAGAAAACGAAGCAACGTGGGATAACGGACACTATGGACTCTCAAAACATTTTCTGGAAAATCAGCTGCCTTCTGTTTGTGGTTTTAGGACAGACGGAGACAGCAGGCGAAATTTTCTCATTTATTTGCAGGGCAGCATAGCGGACAGGAAAAATGGGGTGGAAACAATCAGCCCCAAGGAAGATTTCCACCACCATATTTTAAGCCACTTAGTCAAGAAATGTTATGGAAATGTCCCAAGACTGCCCCGCCAGCAACATAGATTTTTAAAAGAAGGACACCCTGATTTTAAAGAATAAAAATAAGACCGCCTTGCCATGCAACCATGAGACCCTAAGAAATAGGAACAGGAGTGAACCATTCAGCTCCCTCGAGCCTGCCCCACCATCAATAGGATGATGGCTGATTTGATGTACCTTGCGTCCACTTTCCTGCCCTTTCTCTGTAATCATTGATTCCCTTACTGATTGAAAACCATCTTCTCAGCCTTAAGTAGACACATGGGGGGCGATTTTCCAACCTTGCCATGCCTGGCACAGAACACACCGATCCCGGAAAATAATACGTGGGCCTATAAATTGGTTCTGCTCCCAGTACCATATGGTTTATGATCGCCCCAGCTCCTTTCTACTTGTGCAAACGAAATCTCATTAGTGGGCTTGACATGTAATCAGCCCCCTCTGATCCCAGCAGGACCTCACAGTAGTACGAATCAGTATTGGCCTCCACTAGTGGAGACTAGGAGCAATGGCCATGCCTTGGGGCTCAGAGACCATTGAGGCCCTAGAGTGGTCTGGGGCATGGTTGGACATTGACCACTTGGCAGTGCCCACCTGACACCCCAAGGATTGCCAATTGGGCACTGCCACAGTGTCAGGGGCCGGGCCAAAAGGTGGGGCCTGAGAGGGGGCTATGAGGGAGCTGCCACTGAGTGGGAGCTGTGATGGGGCAGCAATGCAGAGGGGAGCCTTGATGTGGAGGGGGCTATGTGAGAGTGGTGTAATGGAGGGGGAGATATGACAAGGGCTTTACGGTTGGGGGGTTCTAGTGGAAGGATCATGTGGGTGGCATATGAAGTGGGGCTTGATAGTGGGACATGTCGGGGATCAAGCAGAGGACCCATCGGGAGTGCCCCAAACCCTGAAACCGGTGATCCATTTTGCAGAGAGGTAGAGGAACATGCCGCTGATGTGGGGAGGGTGTCCCGATGTCCAAGGAGTGAGGGAGGTGGTCTCCCAATGCACTGAGATTGAGATGCCCTTGCAAAACAGTTCCCAAGCTCTCTGCAGCTGGCTCACTGGCGTGTTTAAGCTGCTCCCAACCCTCCCCACCAACCCTGTACCAGTGAAGAAATTCCTCTTCATCTCAGTCTTAAATTGTCGCCCCTTTATTCTGAAGCTATGCCCTCTGGTCCTAGACTCTCCAATGAGGAGAAACATCCTCTCAGCATTAACCCTGACCAGGCCCTTAAAAAACCTATTAAATGGGATCACCTCTAATTTGTCTAAATTCCAATGAGTACAGTCCCAACCTATTTAATGTTTCCTCATTTGACTATCCCTCCATATTGGAGATCATTCTTCTCTGAACTGCCACCAATGAAATAATGGCTGGAATTATCAGGCTATTCACACCAGTCCCGCCAGCAGCACACAGGTTTCACAGCAGCATGGAGTGACATCAAAGAACAAAAACAAAAAACATTACAGCACAGGAACAGCCCCTTCGGTCCTCCAAGCCTACATCGACCATGCTACCCGACTTAACTAAAACCCCCTACCCTTCCAAGGACCATATCCCTCTATTCCCATCGTATTCATGTACTTGTCAGGACACCCCTTAAAAGTCACTACCATATTTCTTCCACTACCTCCTCCAGCAACGAGTTCCGGGCACCCACTATTCTCTGTGTAAAAAAATCTGCCTCGTACATCTCCTTTAAACCTTGCCCCTCGCACCTTAAACCTGTGCCCCCTAGTAATTGACTCTTTCACCCTGGGAAAAAGCTTCTGACTATCCACTCTGTCCATGCTTCTCATAATCTTATAGACTTCTATCAGGTCTTCCCTCAATCTCTGTTGCTCCAATGAGAACAAACCAATTTCTCCAACTTCTCCACATAGCTAATGCCCTCCATACCAGGCAACATTCTGGTAAATCTTTTCTGTACTCTCTCCAAAACCTCCACATCCTTCTGGTACTGTGGTGGCCAGAATTGAACACCATATTCCAAATGTGGCCTAACTAAGATTCTATAAAGCTGCAACATGACTTGCCAATTTTTAAACTCAGTACCCTAGCCAATAAAGGCAAGCATGCCATATGCCTTCTTGACTACCTTCTCCACCTGCATTGCCACTTTCAGTGACCTGTGTACTTGTACACCCAGATCCCTTTGCCTATCAATACTTTAAGGGTTCTGCTATTTACTGTATATTTCCTATCTGTATTAGATCTTCCAAAGTGCATTACCTCACATTTGTCCGGATTAAATTCCATCTGCCATCTCTCCGCCCAAGTCTCCAAATGATCAATATCCCGCTGTATTCTCTGATGATCCTCATCGCTATCTGCAAATGCACCAACCTTTGTATTGTCCTCAAACTTACTAACCAATCCAGTTACATTTTCCTCCAAATCATTTATATATATATTACAAACAGCAAAGGTTCCCACACTGATCCCTGAGGAACACCATTTGTCACAGCCCTCCATTCGGAAGCACACACTTCCACTGCTACCCTCTGTCTTCTTTGACCGAGCCAGTTTAATATCCACCTTGCCAGCTCACCTCTGATCCCATGCGACTTTACCTCGGCATCAGTCTGCCACGAGGCACCTTGTCAAAGGCCTTACTGAAGTCCATGTAGACCACATCTACTGCCCTACCCTCATCAATCACCTTTGTCACTTCCTCAAAAAACTCGAGCAAGTTCATGAGACATGACCTTCCCTGCACAAAACCATGTTGCCTCTCACTAATACGTCCACTTATTTCCAAATGGAAATAAAACCCGTCTTGAAGAATCCTCTCCGATAATTTCCCTACCACTGATGTAAAGCTCACCGGCCTGGTAATTACCTCGGTTATTCTTGCTACCTTTCTTAAACAAAGGAACAGCATTGGCTATTCTCCAATCCTCTGGGACCTCCCCTGTAGTCAGTGAGGATACAAAGGTTTCTCTCAAGGCCCCAGCAATTTCCTCCATTGCCTCTCTCAGTATCCTGGGGTATATCCCATCAGGTTCTGGGGACTACCTTAATGTTTCTCAAGAACCCCAAAACCACCTCCTTTTTGATCTCAACATGACCCAACTATCTACACATTCTTTCCCAGACTCACCATCCGCCAAGTCCACCTCTTTGGTGAATGCTGATGCAAAATACTCATTTAATACCTCGCCCATTTCCTCTGGCTCCATGCATAGATTCCCTCCCTTGTCCTTGAGTGGGCCAACCCTCACCCTGGCTATCCTCTTAATCTTTATATATGTATAAAAAGCATTAGGATTTTCCTTACTCCTACTGGCCAAAGCTTTTCCATGACCCTTTTTAGCCCTTCGTACTCCTTGCTGAAGTTTCTTTCTATTTTCCTTATATTCCACACTTGCTTCGTGCGTTGCCAGCCTCCTAGCTTTGACAAATGCTTCCTTTTTCTCTTTGACTATGCTCACAATATCTCTCGTTATCCAAATCCCAAAACTTGTCATACTTATACTTCATCCTTACAACAGTGTGCCGGTCCTGAATCCCTATTAGCTTACACTTGAAAGCCTCCCACATGCCAGATGTTGATTTGCCCTCAAACATCTGCCCCCAATCTACAGATGCTGCCTAATATTGTTGTAATTAGCCTTTCCCCAATTTAGCACCTTAACTTGAGGACTACACTTATCTTTATCCATCACTACCTTAAAGCTTACTGAATTGTGATCACTGTTCCTGAACTGTTCCCCTACTGAAACACTGACCACTTGGCCGGGCTCATTTCCCAATACCAGGTCAAGTATGGCCCCTTCCCTAGGTGGACTATCTACATTTATGTTCCAGGAAGCCCTCCTGGATGTTCCTTACAAACTCTGCCCCATCCATGCCCCTAGCACTAAATGAGCCTCAGTCAATATAGGGGAAATTAAAATCTCCTACCACAACAGCCCTGTTACTTTTACACTTTGCAAAATCTGCCTACATATCTGTTCCTCAATCTCCTGCTGGCAGTTGGGTGGCCTATAGTAAACCCCCAACATTGTGACTACATCTTTCCTATTCCTGACCTCTACCCATATTGCCCCATTATATGACCCCGCCGAGGCGTCCTCCCGAAGTACAACTATGATATGCTCCTTAACCAGTAATGCAACTCCCCCACCTCTTTTACATCCTCCTCTATTCCGCCTGAAACATCTGTATGCTGGAATGTTAAGATGCCAATCCTGTCCTACCCTTAACCAAGTTACTACAATGGCAACAACACCATAGTTCCTAGAACTAATCCAAGCTCTAAGTTCATCTGCCTTAGCTGTTACACTTCTTGCATTGAAACAAATGTATTTCAGGCCACCACACCCTCTCTGATTAGCAATCCCACCCTGCCTGCTGTTTCTTTGAGTCTTACTGGCCCTACTCTCAGCTAATTCATCTATGCTTTGGTTCCCACCCCCTGCCAAACTAGTTTAAATCTCCCATATGACACTAGCAAACCTCCTGGCCAGAGTATTTGTGCCCTTCCAATTTAGATGCAACCCCTCCTTCTTGTACAGGTCCCAAATGCCCCAGAAGGGACCCCAATGGTCCAGATATCTGAAATCCTCCCTCCTACACCAGCTGTTTAGCCACATGTTGAGCTACACTATTTTCCTATTCCTAGCCTAACTAGCACGTGGCACAGGGAGTAATCCGGAGATTACAATCCTAGAGGTCCTGCTTTTTAACTTTCTACCTAACTCCCTAAACTGCTGCTACAGGATCTCATCACTCTTCCTGCCTATGTCATTAGTACCAATATATGCCACAACCTCTAGCTGTTTACCCTCTCCCTTCAGAATGCTTCAGGGACCCTGGCACAAGGGAGGCAACATGCCATCCTGGAGTTTCTGTCACATTCACAGAAACACCTATCTGCACCCCTAACTATAGAATCCCCTACAACTATTGCTGTTGTCCTCTTTGTCCCTCCCTGCTTAATAACAGAGCCAGTCGTCATACCACTACTTTGCTGCTGGTATCCCCAATAGCCCATCTCCTCCAACAGTATCCAAAACAGTATATTTGTCAGAGAGGGGACTCCTGCCCCTTCTGGCAGTCACCCAACTATCTGCCTGCACCTTCAGTGTGACCACGTCTCTAAAGCTCCTATCTATGATGCTTTCCTCCTCTTCCATGCTCCTAAGTGCATCTAACTGCTGCTCCAACCTATCCATGCGGTCTGTACAGAGCTGCAATTGAGTGCACATCCTGCAGACATAGTTGTCCGAGACGCTGGGAGCATCACAGATCTCCCACATCTCACAAGTGCAACACTTAAAGTATTTGAGAAAATTTATGAAACTCTTACCTTCACTTTTACAGTGTCACAGTGGTCTTTTTTTTGGTTAGAAGAGGATGGAGAGAGGGAAACACTGATGTAGTGTTACAGGCTTACCGTTCCTTGACACCAAATCTTCCGCTTCCCACTTCTAAGTAAATGTTGCTGTTCTGACTTCTCCCAGAATGCACCAGTGAAGTCCCTCAACCGCTTCTACCTGATGCTCTAACTCCTGTTTATCACTGGAGGGGATCTTCCGCTTCCCACTTCTTGGTAAATGTTGCTAGTCCGACTTCTCCCAGAATGCACCAGTGAAATCCCTCAGCCGCTCCTACCGGATCAATGGGAAATCCCAATGACAGGGGTGGGACCTGAGAATCCCACTGCCAGCAGATAGCACACTGCCTCCCACCACCAGGAAACATGCGGCGGGAAGGCCAGAGAATTTCACTCAATATCTTTCTTTAAATAAAAGGACTAAAACTGCTCTCAATGTTCCAGATGTGGTCTCACCAGTGTCTTGTACAGTTGCAGCAAGATTTCCCTAGTCTTACATTCCAGTCCACTTGTGTTAAGGGCCAACATGGGCAGCATGGTAGCATAGTGGTTATCACTGCTGCCTCACATCTCCAGAGACCCAAGTTCGATTCCCGGCTTGGCTCACTGTCTGTGTGGAGTTTGCAAATTCTCCCTGTGTCTGCGTGGGCTTCCTCTGGGTGCTCTGGTTTCCTCCCACACTCCAAAGATGTGCAAGATAGGTTGATTGGCCATGCTAAAATTGCCCCTTGGTGTTCCGGCATGCATAGGTTGGAGGGATTAGCAGGGTAAATATGTGGGGTGATGAGGATAGGGCCTGGGTGGTATTGCTGTTGGTGCAGACTCAATTGGCTGAATGGCCTCCTTCTGCACTGTAGGGTTTCTGTTGTTAACATTCCACTAGCCTTCCTGATTACCTGCAGTATGTGTGTGCTAGCTTTCTGTGTTTCATGCACAAGTACTCCCTCAGTCCCTTTGTGTTGCAGCTTTCTGCAGTTTTTTTTTCATTTAAATGCTCTTTTGATTTCCTGTTCAAAATGAACAACTTCACATTTTCCCACATTATACTCTATTTGCCAATTTTTTGCTGACTTACTTTACCTACCAATATCTCTTTGCGAACTGTTTGTATCCCTTTCGCCACTTGCCATTCCACTTATTTTTGTGTCGTCTATAAATTTACCTATTGTACATTAATTTCCTTTCTTCAAGTCATTAATATATGCTATTAATACTTGCGGTCCCAGCACTAATCCCCATGGAACCCCACTGGTTACAGATCACCAACTTGAAAAAGAACCCTTTATCCCCACTTGTTGTTTGCTGTCAATTAACCAATTCTCTATCCATGCCAATATACTACCTTCAACACCATGGGCTCTTATCTTATAATTTAACCTCTTTTGGAAGTACCTTGTTGAATGCTTTCTGGAAGTTTAAATACAACACATCTATATGTTCCCCTCTACCCACCCAGGTTGAGACTTCTTTGAAAAACTTTAATAAATTAGTCAGACATTATTTCTCTTTCATGAAGCCATGCTGACTCTGCTTGATTGGATTATAATTCAAATGTGAATTTTTCCAAATTCCTTAATAATTGATTCCAACATTTTTCCAAAAATAAATGTTAGGCTAATCGACATACAGTAGCTTACCTGGTTTTTGCCTCCCTCCCTTTTTGAATAGGGATGTCACATTGTCAGTTTTCTAATCCTGCTGTAGTTCTCCAAGGATTTTTGGAAAATGACGTCCATTATATCCATTATCTTAGCAGTTCCTTCTTTTAGGATCCTGGCTGTCATCCAGGCCTGCACTGCTGCTCTGCCATTGAATGTGATGTGAAACACCCATGTACCTAATTAATGAGATTAGGGCTGGAAGGTTTGGTGTGTTTTCCCACCAGTTGCCACACAGGCAACACCCCACATTCTTACACCAGCTATTGTATGCAGTCTCAAAATGGGAGAATTATACCCTGTATTTCTTCCCCACAGAAGTTGGCCATAATTTTGTATGAAATAGCCAGAAACTTCCAACAAAGTGAGAGAATCCTTAAGACCTGCAATGTTTTTCATTTTAAAGGACAGGTTAAAAACATGTTACCTCTTTCCTGTTTCACTGTTAATAACCTAAATGCATGTTTCATCTTGAAAATTCATCTTTACTTGTGTGGATGTATGGTTATGGCCCCGATTTTTGCCATGGCAGAGAGCCTGTGTTGTGGTGAGAATATGATGTGGAGGTGCCAGCATTGGACTGGGGTAAACACAGTAAGAAGTCTCACAACACCAGGTTAAAGTCCAACCAGTTTCTATCAAATGAACTGGTTGGACTTTAACCTGGTGTTGTGAGACGTCTTGCGTCTTGAAAATAATCATCAAGTCCAGAAATTCTAAGTCACATATCTGAACATGAATATTTTTATGATGGTAAGACTGGAGTCAGGCTGCATTTGCACATTCATAGTTTACAAAGGCAGTTGACCATTTAAGTCACTAGCTGCCTCTGTGGAAGTGAGACTTCGGTAAGCCAGGTGTGTGAAACCCAGAGTATGCAGATTAGACAAGATAAGAGCTGTTCCGAACTTGATGAATTTTTTTGGATAGCCAGGTAAGGTACTTCTTTAGCTATGATCCCAGGACATTTTTCTGAGAGGTAAGCTATCCCTTTGGAGAGGTATGGTAGCCTTTGGGATTATTAAACATGATTATGCGTAAAAAGTACATAAACTCACTAAACTGTCAAAGCTGCCAAAAAACGTCAAGCTGTCAAAGAACTGTCAAAACCATCAAAGAAATGTCAAAGGATACTGAGTGCGTTGGCATAGAGGAGTAAGGCAAAGGGGATGGATGAGGGAGCATGAGTTGATATGAATGGCTTAGAGGCTATGAAGGATCATAGGGATGTTGGGGGGCAGAGGGAGATATATGGGCAGTGGGTAAAGACATGTGTGTTGGTATAGGAAGAATGAGGGGGGGCATGGGGGTGGGTGGGGCATGAGTTGACAAAGATTGTCATAGCTGTGGCATGGGGATGCTTGCAAGGGTGAGAACTGAAGGGCTACTTTTTGTTACAGTGTTTTTGAAGATAGAGGCAGGCCTTTCACCCAGCCTGCCTCTGCACTCAGCAGCCTCTGTACTTGTTTTGGTGACAGTAGGTTCGCCTTCTAATCCATCTCCCCCCACCTCTGCCCCCCGAACAAAGGTCATAACTGTGGGTAGCCATATTTAAAGGTTGGGTTCATAGATCCATTAATTCTCCTGTCTTTAGTCACCCAACCTCGGACTGAAAATCTGAGCCATTGTGTTTGAGGGAGCACCTGTTTCATTGTGTTAACTTTTCAGGTGTTGTGTAAGTAAACATTTATCCTTTGTTCTTCTTTAAGCTCATTTGGAAGCCTATTCATTTTTATCCTTCAAAGTCATAACACTTAAGAGGCTTAAAGTATTCCTTCTCAAAAAGATTTCTGGCTGCAATCAGCTGAGAGGTGAGAAAAAAGGGGAAAGTTATTTCACCATCTCTCTCTGTTCATAACAAAAACTAAGAAATAGGAGCTGAAGCAGGGCTTTTGGCCCTCTAAGCATGCTCCAATAATCAGTATAATCATGGCTGATGCTCTACCTCGACTCTTCCTTCCCTAGTTATCCCCATAACCCTTAATTCCCCATATCCCTTAAAATTCCAAACATCTATTAACCTCTGTATTGAGCTAATCCTTCTAATCTGTACATCTTTGGACACTAGAGGTGGCACATTGGCTAACGCTACTACTGCACATCATTGTAAATGTTTTGTGTAAACAGTGTTTTCCTTCATCTCACATTGCTGATAAATGATCAGACTAATCCAACACTGGATGAGCAGAATTTTTACTTAAATATTGGAAAGACCAGCCATTGTTTTCAGTTGCTACTCCAAATCCATCCCTTTCCATTGCAACTGTCTGAGGTTCAGCTAGTCTGTTTCCAACCCTTGTTTTCACATTTGATCCTGAGATGAACTTCCAATCTTGTGTGTACCACTTTCTTCCATCTTTCTTTGTCCTGTCAGTTCACCTGCTGTTGAAACCCTCATTGATTCCTTTTGATTTGACTATTCCAATACACTCTTATGTAAACTTGATCATTAAAAGCCCTGCTGTCTGTATCTTAGCGTTATAGAATTGTTAGCGCAGAAGGAGCCCATTTGATCTGTTTTGCCTGCTCCAGCTCTCTGAACAATAAACTTAATGCCATTCCACCGTAGCTTTCCTGTAATCCTTCATGTTCTTCCTTTTCCTCTAACAATCAAATTTCATTCAAATGTCTTAATTGAATGTGCCATCACCCACTCTAGGGTAGTACATTCTTCATCCATACCCACATACTGCGTGAAAAACTTTTTCCTTATGTTGCCACAGCTTCTTTTACAAATCATTGAACAAACATAGATTTATTTCCACAAAAAATTATCTTGTGGAATTAATTAATAGTAGAATTAATTGAAAAGTGAGCAAGTTAGGATGAGAGAGGAATTGGCGAATGTTGATTGGGGGAGCACATTGGAAGTTAAGTCTGCTGAGGAACAGTGGAGGATCTTTAAGGAGATCTTTCTTGGTGCTCAGCAGAAATTTATTCCGATGGTTAAAAAGGATCGTAGGAGGAGAGATAAATCAGCCATAAATAACGAAGGAGGTAAAGGAAAGTGTTAAATTAAAAGCGGATGCGTTTAGAGTAGCTGAGAGTAGTGGGCAACAAGAGGATTGGGAGAGGTTTAAATGTCAACAAAGAAGTTGATAAAGAAGGGTAGGATAAACTATGAAGCTGGGCTAGCACTTAATATAAAAAAAGATAGTAAGAGTTTTTATAAATATATAAAAGGGAAGAGGCTGACTAGGGTGAACGTTGGACCCTTAGAGGATGAGAGGGGGGCTTAGTGGTAGGGGATGGGGAAATGGCTGAGGCCTTGAATAACTTTTTTGTATCGGTCTTCACAGAGAAGGACGTGAATAATTTGCCAGGTGTTAGCGATGGAAAGATGGTAGGAGTGGAGGGCCTGAATGACATTATTGTTACTAGAGAGGCAGTGCTTGACAGACTGGAGGGACTGATTGTGGACAAGTCCCCAGGACCGGATGGAATGCATCCAAGGGTTCTAAAAGAAATGGTGGAGGTGATAGTGGATGCCTTGGTGATTATTTTCCAAACGTCGCTGGATTCCGGGGAAGTGCCGGAAGATTGGAAAACGGCTAATGTTACGCTGTTGTTTAAGAAGGGTGGCAGGCAAAAGGCAGGGAATTATAGGCCGGTTAGTTTAACGTCTGTTGTAGGTAAAATGTTAGAATCCGTGATCAAGGAGAAAATAGCAAGGCATCTTGAGGAGAATTGCTTGATAGAGCAGACGCAGCACGGTTTCGTTAAGGGGAAGTCGTGTCTGACGAACTTATTGGAGTTCTATGAGGATGTGTCTAGGGCGGTGGATAGAGGAGAGCCGGTGGATGTGGTGTTCCTTGATTTTCAGAAGGCGTTTGATAAAGTGCCGCACAAGAGGTTATTACAGAAGGTCAGGGGGCATGGAGTTGGGGGTAGGGTGTTAGCGTGGATAGGGGATTGGCTGTCAAATAGGAGGCAGAAAGTGGGTGTCAATGGGTGCTATTCGGATTGGCGGTTGGTGACTACTGGAGTGCCCCAGGGATCGGTGCTGGGGCCTCAGCTATTTACCATTTATATAGATGATCTGGAGGAGGGAACTGAGTGTATGGTGTCGAAATTTGCTGATGACACCAAGGTTGGTGGAACGGCAAATTATGCGGAGGGTGTGGAAAGTCTGCAGAAGGATCTAGATAGGCTGGGCGAATGGGCCAGGAACTGGCAAATGGAATTTAATGTTAGCAAGTGTGAAGTTGTCCACTTTGGTAGGAATAATGGTAGGAAGGATTGTTACTTACATGGCGAAAAACTGCAGCATGCAACGGTGCAGAGGGACCTTGGGGTCCTTGTGCATGAGTCACAAAAACCCAGCCTGCAGGTGCAGCAGGTGGTCAGGAAGGCAAATGGGATGCTGGCCTTCATAGCGAGGGGGATTGAATATAAAAGTAGGGAGGTCTTGCTGCAACTGTATAGGGCACTGGTGAGGCCGCAGCTGGAGTACTGTGTGCAGTTTTGGTCGCCGCACTTATGCAAGGATATTTTGGCCTTGGAGGGAGTGCAGAGGAAGTTTACTAGGTTGATACCGGAGTTGAGGGGGTTGAACTATGAGGAGAGGCTGAATAAACTAGGCTTGTACTCGTTAGAGTTTAGAAGAATGAGGGGAGATCTCATTGAGACATATAAGATGATGAATGGGATGGATAGAATAGAGGTGGAGAGGCTCTTCCCGCTCAAAGGACAGTAGGACTAGAGGGCACAGCCTCAAGATAAGGGGGGCGCAGTTTAGAACAGAGTTGAGGAGGAACTTCTTCACTCAAAGGGTGGTGAATCTCTGGAATTCTCTGCCCGTTGAAGTGGTGGAAGCTGCCTCGCTAAATATATTTAAGACGCGGGTAGATAGGTTTTTGATAGGCAAGGGGATTAAGGGTTATGAGGAGAGGGCAGGAAAGTGGAACTGAGCCACGACAGATCAGCCATGATCTTATTGAATGGCGGGGCAGGCTCGAAGGGCTAGATGGCCTACTCCTGCTCCTATTTCTTATGTTCTTATGAATATATTCAATGACTAAGAATCCACAGTTCTTTGAGGTCAAAAATTCCAAAAGATTCACAACTTTTCGATGAAGAAATTTTTCATCTCAGTCCTAACTAACTGACTTCTTATTCTGATAACTTGTGTTCATGGGTTCTGCATCATGTGGAGGTGCTGGCGTTGGACTGGAGTAAACACAGTAAGAAGTCTGAGGAGGTTGGTGCGGTTTTTCGCTGTGGCACGTCAGAACTGTGGATCGATGAATTGTGCGCCATATCCTGTTCTTATGAGGACATCTTTCAGTGTCTGGAGGTGTCTGTTGCAATCCTCCTCATCTGAGCGGATCCTGTGTATACGGAGGGCTTGTCCATAGCGGATGGCTTCTTTAACGTATTTTGGGTGGAAGCTGGAGAAGTACTTCTTACATGGGTTCTGCAGCCAGGGGAATCATTTTCTCAGCATCTACCCCTGTCACTCTCCCTTAGAATTTTGTATGTTTAAATTAGATTATTTCTCATTCTTCTAAACTCCATGGAATATTGACCTGGTCTACTCAATCTTACCTCATAGAACAAGCCCCTCATCCCAGTTGTGGTGGAAGGGTATTTGGCAGAGTAATGTGGGGCTGGAGGATAGTACTCCCCACTTTTTGATGTAGAGAAGAGTCGGGAAGGAGCCAGCATGGAGACAGCACCCATGCATAGCAGCACTCCGAGTTATTGTAAATATAGTGGTTTTAAAAGGGTGCAATTCTTTGAGGCATCCACTATATAGTCAATAATATTGCTGGCTAAAGGATTGCACCGAAAATACCTCAGATGCAATGATGGAATGTCCATCAAAAAAAACGCTATAATCCCATACTGTCAGTCACAGGCGAGCTGTCACTCGGTAATTACATTTCATTGATTCCAATAACTTTCTGGAATTCCTGTGATCTACCTAACTTCACTTGAAATCCAAAGCACGTCAATTAAATGTGTTTTTCTTATTGGCAGTTTAAAAGCACTTTGTTCCTGTGAATCAATCTTTGGCCTCTTATCATGTTTAAAAACTCACTGTAGCCTTGAGTAATTTTTTGAGAATTTGCTGCATAAATAGATGGGTTAAATGTTAAAGATGAAATTGCCTTGATTGCCTATTCGTTTCCTTGTTTTATTTATCCTGGATGCATAAATTTGCAAAGATTAATTGACTGTACCCCTGTCTTTCTGTTCTCTTTCTAAATGGGTTTAAATCTAAACTTCCATTCTCCTTATTCTCCCACTTGTTGTGAAAGCAATCCAAGTAGAATGTGGCAAAATTTATAAAATAATGCGTGAAGAAGTGGACTTTTCAGGTTTTAGGTGGAATAGTATTGCTTTGATCAGAAGTAAATGCTCTTATTGGCACCACAATTTACAAAATGAAGATGGACTTTTGTTTAAATTTCCTTTTGCAATTAACAAGCTATTCCAATTTCAATAACTCATGGGTGAAATGCAGAATTGAAAGGAATACGTTGGGTGCACTTTTCTCAAAATTACAATGTTGGATCGGATGAGAGAAACTGTGTCACCAGCTTCACAGAAGCCTTTTCTAGCCTGAACTGATAGCACTCCGTGCAATTTCAAAGTGCGAGTGGGAATCGCACTGTAGGGTGGGACCTAAACAAGCCATGATACTGGGATTCTGAGATCAGACCAACATTTAAAAATGGCACACCAAATTCCAAGTTAACTTAGTACACCCATATGCCTCCATGGAAATCGGTTGGGACACCCTGCCGCAATCAGAGCCCCTCCCCGCCACTGCAATGCAATGCAAGATTGGGCATTCCCCTACCCGCCACTGTCCAAAATACAAAGTTCAAGACATTTCACCTTCACCTCCCCCCACCTCCCCACCACCACACATGCAACGGGGTTACCCAAACCACTGAATCACAGCCACTGACTCTGATTAACACTTGTATACTTCTTTACGTCTGGTGTTACTCAAGTAGATACTTTGGGGATGATTTTCCCAGCCCACTGTGCTGCTCTAGCAGTGCAACCGTGGGAGACATCAGCAGAGGCCATTTAGTGGGCTCCCACTAGGCACCAAAGCCCCCGCCTGTTTCCTGGTCCTGGATTTCCGGTGTCGTCAGCTCCACGCCAGAAATTGCCACAGAGCTGATTTAAATATTAAAATTTAAATTTAAGAACATAAGAAATAGGAGCAGGAGTAGGCCATCTAGCCCTTCGAGCCTGCCCCGCCATTCAATAAGATCATGGCTGATCTGTCGTGGCTCAGTTCCACATTCCCGCCCTCTCCCCAAACCCTTAATCCCCTCTCTTATCAAAAACCCATCAACCCGCGTCTTAAAAATATCTAGCGAGGCAGCCTCCACCACTTCAACAGGCAGAGAATTCCAGAGATTCTCCACCCTTTGAGTGAAGAAGTTCCTCCTCAACTCTGTTCTAAACCGCCCCCCCTTTATCCTGAGGCTGTGCCCTCTAGTCCTACTGTCCTTTCTGAGCGGGAAGAGCCTCTCCACCTCTATCCTATCCATCCCATTCAACATCTTATACGTCTCAATAAGATCTCCCCTCATTCTTCTAAACTCTAACGAGTACAAGCCTAGTTTATTCAGCCTCTCCTCATAGCTCAACCCCCTCAACTCAGGAATCAGCCTAGTAAACCTCCTCTGCACTCACTCCAAGGCCAGAAAATCCTTGCGTATGTGCGGCAACCAAAACTGCACACAGTACTCCAGCTGCGGCCTCACCAGTGCCCTATACAGCTGCAGCAAGACCTCCCTACTTTTATATTCAATCCCCCTCTCTATGAAGGCCAGCATCCCATTCACCTTCCTGACCACCTGCTGCACCTGCAGGCTGGGTTTTTGCGACTCATGCACAAGGACCCCAAGGTCCCTCTGCACCGTCGCCTGCTGCAGTTTTTCGCCACGTAAGTAATAGTCCTTCCTACCATTATTCCTACCAAAGTGGACAACCTCACATTTGCCAACATTAAATTCCATTTGCCAGTTCCTGGCCCATTCGCCCAGCCTATCTAGATCCTTCTGCAGACTCTCCACACCCTCCGCACAATTTGCTGTTCCACCAATCTTGGTGTCATCAGCAAATTTCGACACCATACACTCAGTTCCCTCCTCCAGATCATCTATATAAATGGTGAATAGCTGAGGCCCTAGCACCGACCTCTGGGGCACTCCACTAGTCACCAACCGCCAATCCGAATAGCACCCATTGACCCCCACTCTCTGCCTCCTATTTGACAGCCAATCCCCTATCCACGCTAACACCCTACCCCCAACTCCATGCCCCCTGAACTTCTGTAATAACCTCTTGTGAGGCACCTTGTCAAACGCCTTCTGAAAATCAAGAAAGACCACATCCACTGGCTCTCCTCTATCCACCGCCCTAGACACATCCTCATAGAACTCCAATAAATTCATCAGACACGACTTCCCTTTAACGAAACCATGCTGCGTCTGCTCTACCAAACAATTCTCCTCAAGATGCCCCGCTATTTTCTCCTTGATCACGGATTCTAACATTTTTCCTACAACAGACGTTAGACTAACCGGCCTATAATTCCCCGCCTTTTGCCTGCCACCCTTCTTAAACAACGGCGTAACATTAGCCATTTTCCAATCTTCCGGCACTTCCCCGGAATCCAGCGACGTTTGGAAAATAATCACCAAGGCATCCACTATCACCTCCGCCATTTCCTTCAGAACCATTGGATGCATTCCATCCGGTCCTGGGAACTTGTCCACAATCAGTCCCTCCAGTATGTCGAGCACCGCCTCTCTAGTGACAATAATGTCATTCAGGCCCTCCACTCCTACCATCTTTCCATTGCTAACACCTGGCAAATTACTCACGTCCTCCTCCGTGAAGACCGAAACAAAAAAGTTATTCAGGGCCTCAGCCATTTCCCCATCCCCTACCACTAAATCCCCCCTCTCATCCTCTAAATTTAAATCCTATTGGGGGCCTGGGACTAAAGTCTTCAGGTCACTAGCCTCCCCACCCCCTGCCAGGAGTAGTTCACTCCAGCGGGGTTTACATTAGCTCCCCACTAATGGGGAACTGGCGGCCCAAACCTGCTGGAATGAAGGGAGGCCATGGAGGCCCCCCCAAGAGGTCGGGGGTAAGGGGCTGGTGCCCCTTGGCATTGCCAGTGTGGCAGTGCCATTCTGGCCCCCTGGCACTGCCCAAGAGGCAAAATGGCAATGTCCAAGGGATATCTTGGCACTGCCCATTGGACATTTGGAGATGTCTGGGACGCCAGTGATCGGGAGTAGCGGGAATTGGAAGGGCAGCATTGCATGACTGTTCAGCGATGGGGCTTTCCAGCAAGAATAGGCCCCACACCTGAACTTTCGAAGTGAATCTACCTGAGGCACTCTACAGTGCTCAGAGTATGGGAGATTCATTTTGAAAATCCGCTAAAAAACCAACAGGAGTTTTTTTTTGCGAATTCAGCACTTCGAATTTTTTTTGGGGAGAATCCTGGCTTTATTGCAAATGCTTTGCGTCAAATAAGATTAGAAAATTGAATTTTTATGGCTCAAAGATTGATGTGGAATAAATGGGCTTTGACTCATGGAGCAATGGCAGTAATATTGGGGAAATTGGGAGCTATACTATTGGGACTTCACCTAAACTGAGGTGGATCCAATGTTGTGGCGAGTAATATAGCTAGGGTGTAGAGATGTCTTTAACCTAAAGCTTGAGGGCAGGAGACCAAGTCAGGGTAAGTGTAATAAATTAAAGATAGAGGACAAGGCAGGAGAACAAATTAGCAATAAAGGTAATGAAGATCAGACTGTGGTAGGAAGGGGCAGAATGTACAAACTTAAGAGTGTGCCCACAGACATGGTCGCTGAGATGATAGATGCATTAGTTATAAGTTTTCAAATTGCCTCAAATTCTGGAAAGACCCCATCAGATTGGAAAGTAATGAATGTGACTCTTCTTTCTATTCAAGAAAAGAGGGAATCAGAATGCAGGAAACAACAGGCCAGTTAGCTTAACATCTGTCATAGGAATAACATTAGAATCCATTATTAAGGAGGTTTTGGCAGGTGTTTTGAACAATGATCATGATTTTCCAGGGCCATTCGCCATGAGTGCAATACTCGTTATGGCGTCTAGCTCTGGCTAGAACAGGATCTATGTCGATGGAACTCCAAAACACAATCTTCTTTTCTCCTTCCTGCTGATGTAAGGGCAAGAACCTGATTTGAATGTATTTGAATATCATTAGTGAGGTTAAAGTCAGATGTTCAGCCTCACCGAATTTTCCCATTCACCAGCGTGATTTCACATGAGCGCAAATTACTACAGCTCTTTAAAAACATGGTCCATGGACCAAGCGCCAGTTGTCAAGTGATGCAGACATAGAGAAAATTCAAAGAAGAGATTTCAGAGTTTGCACCAGAGAGAAAAGACATGTTATGGCTGTTCATGCCAGTGGGATTTCCCACCCCATTGCAATGAATGTCAATTTGGCTGGGTGGCAAATTCTCATTGCAGTAGAAATGCGGCATGAATGGCTGATAAGATCGTGCCCATGAATTTTGTAAGCTAAGAAGAAACACTGCAAAACTGGAGGGACAGTAGTTAATTGGAGTCAGAAATGGAATATACATAGATTAAATGAATGGGAAAAATATGGTAGGTGCAGTCTAATATAGGAAATTGTGAACTGGGCCACTTTGGCAGGAAGAATAGAATATGCTATTAAAATGGAGAGAGATTGCAGAACTCTGCAATACCGAGGGATCTGAGTGTCTTAGTACATCAATTGCAAATTGTTGCTGTTCAGGTACAGGAAGTTAATAAAAATGCAAATAGGAGGTTGCCATTCCTTGCAAGGGAAATGAAGTAGGGAAGCTTTGCCCCAGATATACTGAATGTTGATGTGACCTGAGGCACTCTACAGTGCTCAGAGTATGGGAGATTCATTTTGAAAATCCGCTAAAAAACCAACAGGAGTGTTTTTTTGCGAATTCAGCACTTGCAGTAGAAATGCGGCATGAATGGCTGTGTATAGTTTTGGTCTCACTTAAGAAAAGATGTATCAGAGAATGTGCAGTAAAGGTTTACTCAACTGACTTGTGGGATGAAGGAGTTGTTTTATGAGGAATTCCATTGGAATTCAGAAGAATGTGAGGTAATCTTAAACAAGATCCTAAAGGCACTGGTAGGGTGGATGCTGAAAGGATATTTCCCATATTGGAGATACTAGAATTGGGGGACAGAGTTTAAAAATAAGGGGGGGGGAGGATTCTCATTTAAGGCAGAGATGAGGAGAATTGTGTTCTCTCAGAGGATCATTAGTCTGTGGAATTCTCTTCCCCAGTGAGTTGTGAAGGTGGGGTCATTGGGCTGGCTGTTATGAGAGATATATTGCTCAACCCCTGACTGAAATGTTGATTGAAAACCGACTGATGAAAAACAAATCTACACAGCAGCAATAACATACTATGGTCAGCAATAGCAAGGGAAATGTGGGACCTCTGCCCCATGGCTCTAAGGAAGTCCTACCCTTGGGATTAGCCAACAATTCTTGAAGTCCTAGCAGTGCCAGAGCAGAGCTCAGTAGTGAGTGCTGCTGGGACAGCAAGCAGACTCAGGTTAAAGGCCCCTATAGATTCGGACTCAGGTAAGCCAAGGTTATTGGGTTTTGAGGATTTGGGTGGGGAGGAAGAAAGGGAGGTAACTACCTTCGGAGGGGATGTTCAAAGTCAACCCCCCCCAAATATTGTACCCCTCTTTTCCACATTTTAAAAACAGTCATGCCTGCTTGCCTACACTAACCATGTTATGAGATCAGATGGTTTCTAAACAAGTTCAGTTTACCCTCCATTATTTACAAATGTCAGTCAAGTTGCCAATTTCAGTGCCGATCTGCTTCATGCATTATGAGGGACAGTCCAGAGTTGGGTAAAAATATGGTGTGCTGCCAGTTTTATATGGTCTCTGCTTACCACCTCCCACTCCCCAACACCCAGTAGGGCACAACAAAATCTATCCCATCAAATATGCTTAAGGCTCAGTTAGATACATTCTTAACAGACAAGGATGTGAAAAGTTATAGGGACAGGCAAGAAAGTAAAGGCCACAATAAAGTCCTTTGTGTGTTCAAGCAAGATGCAGTCAAAACAAGGAAGTGCAGATCAGTTATGATTGAATTGAATGGCAAAGTAGGCCTGAGGAACTCAGTGTTTACTTCTGCTCCCACATTCTGATGAGGCATTCTGTGATTTATTTAGTTTCTCATATCAGTGGTAATTTTGATTATTATTGATAAGATCAGACCAACAAAACTGTGACCAAATATGCAATGGGAAGGAATTGTTTTTAAAACTGCTTCTTTATATAAAGAAAGAAGCATTTCTTATTCAGATAAAAAATAATGGACAAAAGAACTTTGTGTAACTGTGTAAACTATAACATGGATCAAGTGATTAAGTAAGGAAATATATTCCTTTCAATGTAATTAGAAATAACAATTATACTTTGTTTAAGATTTGTTTTAGCTGGAAACCTTGTAGTATTAATGTAAGCTTACTTGTGACACTAATAAATAAACTTTGAGTGATACTCCAGTAAAGAGGTTTATTGGGGTTATTTATTCTCTTAATATTTTACTGTACATTAGGTAATGACATCTCTTTTATGAATGACTGAATATCACGTGCATGCAGTTTTCCTAGCGCTGACATGATGGCTGATTTATAGTTATTTGGTTTACCCCTTTCCATTTTTGGTATAAAGGAGTGATATTTGGCACCCTCCTGTCCTTTTAGCACAATTAATGATATCAAAGAATCACAATGAGATGAATCAAATCTGTCAGTATTGTAAAGTGCAGTCCTGATGAGTTATGACTTTTAGGAAAATTAACCCTTTTAATTGGTTCTTTTTCATATTTTTATACTTTCATGATTTCCTCTGGCATTCCTATAATTCTTCTCTAAACCTTCTCTGTAAGTAGTGCAGATTAATTTTTAATGGAAAAATATGTAAGCTGAGCAGTAGGATTAATTTGCAATTCCTGTGCTATTTGTTTTCCTACTGAATATTAGCATTGTACATTGATAGTAATAAGTGCAGTAAGCTGCCAGATCTAATAGGTTCTGTGCTTATAACTTTTTGCGTTGTACTTTGCTGAGGGCATTCTGGTTATTTGAAACCAGTGAGCATCATCCTCAGGTAAGTGATTTCTACATGTTGACCCAAAGAATTAGCATAGCTTTTGAAAATTGAGGGCTAGTTTTGATGCAACACTGTTTTCATTTAAAATATATCTGCACTGTTGGGATAGAAATGCAATCAGTTTTACATGTCCTATCTGGCTTTATAATCATGTGACCTCTCTCTGCCATGAGGCATCCCTCTGGAGGAGGCTATCTTAAGATCAGTTCAATAAAGACCTACAATGAGAAAGCATTGAGGAAACTCAGTCCTGAAAATTTTCCCTTACAGCTGCTTTGTTGTCTAACTTAGATCTTGGATTGGCAGGTGAGAAACAATGTAGACTTTATCACTGAATAGATGAAAGAGCTGTCCTGTACTTGTAGGAGATAACATGTGGGGGAGTATGTGGGGGAGGCTAGAAAATGGCGCATTTCCCTTTAACATTTACTGCCTAGCAATATGATTCGCATTCAAATGAGTAACCCCAGAAATTTAACCAGCACATTCATTATGAAATAAGTATGAGCTCTGAGGCTGTGTGGCACCCATTATTGTACGTTGCTAAGTGTGAAAAATGAAAAAGCACAAAACAATATCAATATATTTTGAATGTAAATAATGATATATGTTTAAAACAACAGCAAGTGATTTTGTCTAACAGTAAATGCAAGACTTAACCCTTTGAAATATGTTTTTCAGAGCTCTATTTGACTATGACAAAACCAAGGACAGTGGTCTTCCAAGTCAAGGCATCAGCTTCAAATACGGGGACATTCTGCATGTTATCAATGCGTCTGATGATGAATGGTGGCAGGCACGAATGGTCACACCTGAAGGAGACAGTGAAGAGATGGGTGTTATACCAAGCAAAAGAAGGTTCATAAATCTATAATTTTCTCTTATTTTCCAAAGAATTCTGAGAAGACTAGTTTATTGCAATAAATATTCCACCTGCTAATTTTCCATAACCTGGCTTCTGAAAGCTACATTTATAGTGGATGGGATATAATATATGAAAAATGTCCATCTGAAGAAATGCATTTAGTTTTTCAAATCCAATCATAATCCATACTGATTTTCTTTGTTCATTGTTATTCTTTCATTTAAACACACCCATATGCTGTTCAGAAGCATTTTTTTAGACATCTAATAACAAACTAGAATTCCTGCACTGTGTTAAAGCAAAAGAGAGGAAAGAACAATCTGCCTTGTAATCCTTTTGGATACACAACTTCATGTGCTGTGGCTTATTGGTTGATTTAACAATGTATTGCTACAACCGCATGTATCACAAGAGTTGACAATTAGAAAAAAACACCACTAAGCTTGTTTTTACAGGATTCAGTTCTGTGTTTTCCTGTGTTGATAGTAAAAGGGCATTATTTTATCTTTTGATTAGTCTATATAATGATGTTAAATGATGGTAACATAGCTCTACTTGTCACTTCTTATAATTGAGTCCTGAATTTTAACTGCCAGCAGAGTTTCAGCAGAAAATCATATTAGTGAGTTTATTTCCCACCTATGACAGAATGAGATGCATCTAAACCTCATTTAAATCATGCCAGCTGACTTCTCACTGTCTTCCAATGAGAAGTGTGCAATGGGCAGAATTGATTATCAGGATACCAGACATGTGCAATGGGAACAATTGATTATCAGGACACTCAGATATAATGGTGAGGGTGCAGGTAAAGCAAGATCATAACGGGCAGGCTGAGTAAATGAAGCTAAAGTGCACAACAGCACTGATTTCACTGAATGATCAAGCATGAATAATTGAATAGGAAAAACAAAAACTGACCAATGGGCTATCTTCAAAAGTGAGATATTCCCTCAAAAGGGAAAGGTAGGACAAACAAAGCCAGAGTTTCTTGGATGACAAAATAGTCAGAAATCATGATAAAGAAGAAAAAGAATGCTTATCGTATGTGGCAGACAGAAAATACAATTGAGATCTTGATTGAATATAGAAGATTGAAAGGAGAGGTAGCAAAGCAAATAAGGAAGAAAATAAAGAATCAGTAAAGAGATTCATGGCCAACATAAAAAGGAATCTCAAAGTCTCCTGAAAGCATATAAAAATATGGTGGTAAAATGAGGAATAGGGACGATTAGGAATCAAAAGGGGATTTATGTGTGGAGGGAGAGTACACAGCTGAGGTGTTAAATAAATATCTTGCATCTATCTTTACCAAGGAAGAAGATACCACCCAAGCCATGGTTAAAGAGGTAATCAAGACATTAGAAAGGTTTAAAATTGATATGGAGGACGTATTGAGTAGGCTATCTATACTTAAGAGTTGACAAGGCACCAGGACCTGATGAGATGCATTCAAGGATTCTGAAGGAAGTGAAATGGAAATTGCAGAGACACTGGCCATAATTTTTCAGTCTTCCTCAGACTCGGGGCTGTTGTCAGAGAAGGACTGAAGAATTGCAAGCATTACCTCTTGTTTAAAATAGGATGTGAATCTTAGCCTAGCATTTATAGGCCAGTCAGTTTAATTTCAGTGACGGAAAAACTTCTAGAAACAATAATCTGGGACAAAATTAATGGTCACATAACAAATGCAGGTTAATTAAAGAAAGCCAGCATGAATTTCTTAAAGGAAAATCATGTTTAACGAACTTGCTGAAGTTTTTTCGAAGAGGTTACAGAGAAGGTTAATAAGGGCAATGTTATTGATATGATGTACATGGACTTCCAAAAGGTTTTTGATATAATGTCATAAAAACAGACTTGTGATCAAAATTATATCCCATGGAATGAAAGAGACAAAATTGGCAGAATTACAGGAAACAAAGAGCAATACTGCAGGATTTTTGGGCTGGGGAAATGTTTGTAGTGAAGTTCCTCAGGGTCAGTGCTGGGACCCTTGCTTTTCCTAATGTACATTAATGATTTAGGCCTTGGTGTACAGGTCATATTTTCAAAGTTTTCTTGTGATACAAAACTTGAAAGCATTATAAACTGTGAGGAGGATAGTACAGAACTTCAAAAGGACATACATTCAAAAATTAATGGAATAGGTGGACAGGTGACTGACAAAGTTCAATGGAGAGAAATGTGAAGTGATTCATTTTAGTAAGAAGAACATGGAGAAATAATATATGATGAATGGTACAATTCTACAAGGGGTTGCAAGAGCAGAGGGACTTGGGAGTGTATGTGCATTAGTCATTGAAGGATCAGTTGAAAGAGCATTTTAACAAAGTATACAGTATCCTAATCTTTAGTAATAGGGGCATTGAATACAAGAGCAAGGAGAATAAGTTGAACTTAGAAGACACTGGTTTAGCCTCAGCTGGAGTATTGTGTCCAGTTCTGGGCATTGTGCTTTAGGAAGGATGTGAAGGCATTGGAGAGCCTGCAGAAAAGATTCACAAAAATGGTTTCAGGGATGAGGAACTTCAGTTAAGAAGATAGATTGGAGAAGTTGGGACTGTTCTGGGCATTGTGCTTTAGGAAGGATGTGAAGGCATTGGAGAGAGTGCAGAAAAGATTCACAAAAATGGTTTCAGGGATGAGGAACTTCAGTTAAGAAGATAGATTGGAGAAGTTGGCATTGTTCTGGGCATTGTGCTTTAGGAAGGATGTGAAGGCATTGGAGAGAGTGCAGAAAAGATTCACAAAAATGGTTTCAGGGATGAGGAACTTCAGTTAAGAAGATAGATTGGAGAAGTTGGGACTGTTCTGGGCATTGTGCTTTAGGAGGGATGTGAAGGCATTGGAGAGAGTGCAGAAAAGATTCACAAAAATGGTTTCAGGGATGAGGAACTTCAGTTAAGAAGATAGATTGGAGAAGTTGGGACTATTTTCCTTGCAGAAAAGTAGACTGAGAGCAGATTTAATAGAGACAGCCAAAATCATGAGGTGTCTGAACAGAGTCTATATAATGATGTTAAATGATGGTAACAAAGCTCTACTTGTCACTTTACTGACAGTAAACTGCTCCCAGTTATGAAAGGATCGAGAACAAGACCACACAAATTTAAATTGACAAAAGAATCAAAAATTATATGAGTTAAAGCTTTTTCATGCAGCAAGTGGTTAAAGTTTGGAATACACTGCTTGAAATACGAAGTATTCAAAAGGGAATCATTCTGTTATCTGAAAAGGAAGGTTGTGGACAGTAATGGGGAGGATGCACTCAGGGAATTGCTCGTACACACAACCAGTGCAGGCATGATGAGCTATATAACTTCTTTCTGCATTGTAACAATTCTGTGATTCTGAAATCAGTGAACTAAGCTGTACTGGGATAAACTTAAACCCTGAATGGAGTTACCTAGCTGTTATGCAGGAATCATTTTAAATTACCTTTATTTCATAGCTATTTAAAAATCTTCATGCAGTTGCACTTTATGATTTGGCAGTGTGTTAAATATAGGAAATGGATTAACTGTAGAATTAAAGTCCTTGGTGTTAAACAGTTATGGATTTAGTTCATGCAAAGAAATCACTTACCATTAAAAAGCAAAGAGTAGAAATTACTGTCAGTAATGTTGTGAGAACACATGACTACAGAAAGCCAGAGATATCAATCAGACTGGTTACATTTCAAAACCAAACAGAGACCTTTGCAGGATTTCGCAGTCAGCAGCTCATCATTGTATAAATATTTTCACAGACTTAATATTCAGGCATGCCCATGCATTCATTTCATTTAACACCAACAAGAACCAGAAGATTTGCTAACATTGCAGGATTCACAAAAGTGCAAGGGTTATCGATTGCACACGTGCCTCAATTAAAGCAATATTGGGACAGTCAGAGGCATTCATGAACAGAAAAATTGACCATTCTACCAATGGGCGTCTTGTATGTGATCATAACAAAGGATAATGCAGATGTGGACACATTCTGGGAGCTGCCATGATGTCCACATACTTAGACATTCCCAGCTGCCAGAGATGTTTTATGCACAGCAACCTTTGGATCAGTGGCTTCTGGGATATAAGGGATGCCCCTTCAAGAGATAGATTATGGATTAGGGTCAAAAACTGTGTGCACAGAGCCTGAGAAGAGGTATAAAGAGAGACTACTTCCACCAGGGCCATCATTCTGCTCAAAATGAGATTTAAATGTTTGAACCATTCAGGTGGCATTCTGCAATATTCTGTTGCTTGTATATCACCAATGTTCATGCTATGCTGTGCCTTGCACTAGCTGAAGCTCCAGAGAAAAGTCCTGGCAGAGGAGGATCAAATGGAACGAAGCCCATCCTCTGAAAAGGAGCCTGAGGATAAATCTGATGATGATGAGGCTGAGTCATGCCAGTCAGCTATACAAGCCATGATGGGATGCTTTAAATGCCAGAGAGATGCGAGGTTCACAAATAGTGTGAAGATTTCATTAACAAGACATAATTTGATCTATATGACCACCTTGGCTGTACTCGCTTTTCCTTGGTATCCCCTGCACATCAAAACAAAGTGGCTTGCCAAGTGCCAATGTGGTGGTTAATCACAGCATATGAGCACAACCCCTTGAGAGCTTTCAATCAATCCAAGTCAAAACCAACATGTCATAAACATTAAACATTAATGCATCTGCAGCCAGAAGTGCAAAGAAAAATTATAATTGACAAAATAAATCAAAACATTTTAGAATGAACAAAAATAAGCAATCAGCCCTGTGAACACATATGTGACTAATGTGTTTTCTTAAATCATTTCCAGATGCTATTGTGTGGTGCTGCCCCCTCACCCACAGCTGTGCTGGAGACAGGCTGCTGACTCTCATGCCCTTTCCATAACCTCTTTGGGATTACTTTAGTGGGCATTTTCTGGTCACCTGAGACTCAGGATCCTGGCCTGGGGTGGGAGTCTCCTGCAGTGTGTCAGGAAGCTTAATTGTGATACTCAGACATTTGGGCCAACAGCAGAAATGCAGAGGAGAGGCCATGCGAATTCCTTCTGATGGTGGCAGCACCTGCTCATCACTGCCGTGATGTCCATTTGACCTTCCACAGAACCCCAGAAAAAAGAAACAAGAAGAGGCCATTTGGCCCTTCAAGCCTCCTCCGCCATTCATTGTGATCATGGCTGATCATCCAACTCAATAGCCTGATCCAGCCTTCCCCCATATCCTTTGACTCACTTCACCCCCAAGAACTATGTCTAACTCCTTCTTGAAAACATACAATGTTTCGGCCTCAACTGCTTTCTGTGATAGTAAATTCCACAGGCCTACCAGTCTCTGGTTTAAAAAAATTCACCTCATCTCAGTCCTAAAAGGTTTCTTTGGACTATGACCCCTGGTTCTGAACTCCCCCTCCATTGGGTGCTATTCTGATTGGCGGTTGGTGACTAGTGGAGTGCCCCAGGGATCGGTGCTGGGGCCTCAGCTATTTACCATTTATATAGATGATCTGGAGCAGGGGGCTGAGTGTAGGGTGTCGAAATTTGCTGATGACACAAAGATATGTGGAAAAGCAAATTGTGCGGAGGGTGTGGAAAGTCTGCAGAGGGATCTAGATAGGCTAAGCAAGTGGGCGAGGACCTGGCAGATGGAGTACAATGTTAGCAAGTGTGAGGTTATCCACTTTGGCAGGAATAATAGTAGGAGGGATTACTATTTAAAGGGCGAAAAGCTGCAGCATGCTACGGTGCAGAGGGACCTGGGGGTCCTTGTGCATGAGTCGCAAAAACCCAGCCTGCAGGTGCAGCAGGTGATCAGGAAGGCAAATGGGATGCTGGCCTTTATAGCGAGGGGGATAGAATATAAAAGCAGGGAGGTCTTGCTGCAACTGTACAGGGCACTGGTGAGGCTGCAGCTGGAGTCCTGTGTGCAGTTTTGGTCGCTGCACTTGCGCAGGGATATTTTGGCCTTGGAGGGAGTGCAGAGGAGGTTCATAAGAACATAAGAACATAAGAAATAGGAGCAGGAGTAGGCCATCTAGCCCTTCGAGCCTGCCCCGCCACTCAATAAGATCATGGCTGATCTGTCGTGGCTCAGTTCCACCTTCCCGCCCTCTCCCCATAACCCTTAATCCCCTCTCTTATCAAAAACCCATCAACCCGCGTCTTAAAAATATTTAGCGAGGCAGCCTCCACCACTTCAATGGTCAGAGAATTCCAGAGATTCACCACCCTTTGAGTGAAGAAGTTCCTCCTCAATTCCGTTCTAAACTGCCCCCCCTTTATCTTGAGGCTGTGCCCCCTAGTCCTACTGTCTTTTTTGAGCGGGAAGAGTCTCTCCACCTCTATCCTATCCATCCCATTCATCATCTTATACGTCTCAATGAGATCTCCCCTCATTCTTCTAAACTCCAACGAGTACAAGCCTAGTTTATTCAGCCTCTCCTCATAGCTCAACCCCCTCAACTCCGGTATCAGCCTAGTAAACCTCCTCTGCACTCCCTCCAAGGCCAAAATATCTTTGCGCAGGTGCGGCGCCCAAAACTGCACACAGTACTCCAGCTGCGGCCTCACCAATGCCCTATACAGCTGCAGCAAGACCTCCCTACTTTTATATTCAATCCCCCTCGCTATGAAGGCCAGCATCCCATTCGCCTTCCTGACCACCTGCTGCACCTGCAAGCTGGGTTTTTGCGATGAGGGGGTTGGACTATGAAGAGAGGCTGAATAGACTGGGTTTGTACTCGTTGGAGTTTAGAAGGATGAGGGGGGATCTTATAGAGACGTATAAGTTAATGAAGGGGATGGATAGGGTAGAGGTAGAGAGATTCTTCCCGCTCAGAAAGGACGGCAGGACTAGAGGGCGCAGCCTCGAGATAAGGGGGGGAAGTTTAGAACGGAGTTGAGGAGGAACTTCTTCACTCAAAGGGTGGTGAATCTCTGGAATTCTCTGCCCCTTGGTGTGGTGGAGGCTACCTCGCTAAATATATTAAAGACACGGGTAGAAAGGTTTTTGGTAGGCAAGGGAATTAAGGGTTATGGGGAGAAAGCGGGAAAGTGGAACTGAGCCACTTCAGATCAGCCATGATCTTATTGAATGGCGGGGCAGGCTCGAAGGGCTAGATGGCCTACTCTTACTCCTATTTCTTATGTTCTTATGTTTCTTACGCTCTTATCCTTCCTGCATCTACTCTCTATAACCCAGTTACAATTTTATAGGTTTCTATGAAATTACTTCTCATTCTTCTGATATCCAGTAAATATACTCCTAACCTACTCAATCTCTCCTAATATGTCAGTCCTGCCATCCAGGAATAAATCTGGTAAACCTTCGCTGCACTCCCTCTAGAGCAAAAACATCCTTACTCAAATAAGGAGACCAAAACTCCACACAATATTCCAGGTGTGGTCTCACCAAGGCCCTGTATAATTGCAGCAAGACATCCCTGCTCTTGTACTCAAATCCTATCACTGTGAAGGCCAGCATACCACTTGCCTTCTTTATCATCTGTTGCACCTGCGTACTTAACTTCAGTGACTGGTGTATGAGGACACCCAGGTCTCGTTGTATATTCCCCACTCTTAATTCATAGCCATTCAAATAATAATCTGCTTTCCTGTTTTTGATACCCTTACATTTATCTACCTTATGCAGCAACTGACATGCATTTGCCTACTCACTCAGCTTCCTGCTTTCTTGAGAAGAACCAAGTCCTAGCTGTGACTCCAGATGCCTTGACTCCCCTTTTCATCTTGGCTCTGGATACCAGAGCACAGATACACAATAGTGGAACTCGGGTTAGTACTGATAACCAATATCCCATCCGTAAGGTTCTGGATTTGGCCCTCCCTGAGAGTCATCAATCTCTCGTTGGAGGAAGTCATGTATTCTGAAGAGTTGGTCATAGCCTAGATGGACTCCTCCACTGACCATGCCAGTGCAACCCCTCTGGAATCCCTGTCACATCTCCGCATGCTGCATGTCCAGCATCTGCCACCTAAAGGACAATTCCAGGTGTTTGTCATCAACCTTTCCCAACACTTCTCCCAAATGCGAGAGGCCTGTACTATCTCAGCCTCAAACTGATGGTCTTGTGATCATGATATGCTTGCATCGTAAGTGGATCCATTTGAACTGACATTCATTTCCACTGAGATGTGTGTATCTGCACTGGTGCTAGGTGTGGAGCAAAGACATAGTGGAATATGCTCTAAGGCTTTTTCTCCTCTGAAGTAAAGTTGGTCCCTTAGGTCTAGTGGTTGCAGTTGCCGAGATTTCATCTGTGGGAGAAATAAATAAGAGTGAAGCACACCTTAATCATCTGAGGTCACTTCAGAGAGACATGCTTCCTAAAACTCTCACTCACACCATTCGGAGATGGTGCCAGGGTTTACATCACAGCCCCTTCAACATTGAGACATTCAATTATCCCCAAATTCTGCAAGTATCCAACATCAAAAGCCATCAATGCTACCTCCCTGCCAAATTCTCCAGTTCCTCCTTTCCCCAGCCCTCACACCTCTTCAGCAGCATATTTACAGCGAGATCGATGTGCTCTTGGAATCTCGTCATCTTCCAACCTCACCTCACTCAATGATCTGACTCCAATGGTTTATTGTCATCTCAAGCACCTCCTCCTCTATCAGGATGAAAATGATCACATTGGATTGACCATCTGATCCTTGCCCTCTTATGCGTACTCTTAGGGAATTGTAATGAATATGCCAGGAAAAAATCATGCTTTCAGTTGTGTAATTAACATGTTCTTTGTCAGCAGCCAACAATTCTCAATGATCTTTGCTATCTAACAGTTCATATCACCCCTCCCAGAATCCCCCTGTGCTATACAATACGATTCTTCCATTTCATGCTGCTTTGGCCACATTATGAGGCAATCCCACACTTGACCCACAATGTACTTTCCCATAAAAGTAAATTGGTTATACATATACTCTGGCAGAGAAAGGATTAATTAGCAATCCTACTGTCTGGGGCCCCTTGGGGAAGAGCAACCATAATATGATATAATTCTTCATTAAGTTGGAGAGTGAAGTAGTCAAATCCCAAGCTCAGGTCCTGAATCTAAATATAGGGAACTATGAGGGCATGAGATGTGAATTGAGAGAGATACATTGGGGAACCATACTAAATGGATTGATGGTGGAGAGACATCTGTTCAAGGCTGAGATAGTACAGGCCTCCCGCATTTGGGGGAAGTGTTGGGACAGGTTGATGATATTGAAAAATATGTGCATGAATTACAACAATTATTCATTCCTGCCTAACACAAAAATAAATGAAGAAGGATGGTTCATTTATGGCTTTCAAAAGAAATTATGGATAATATTAAATACAAAGAGGAGATGTATAAAATTATCAGAAAGTGCAGCAAGCCTGAGGACAGGAAACATTTTTGTATTCAGCAAAAGAGGACAAAAAATTTGATCAAGAGGGGAAAAAATGTAATATGAGAGTAAAATTGCAGGGCACGTTGAAATTGACCATTAAACCATAAAAATGTCAAAAGAAGATTAGTAAAGACAAATACAGGTCACCTGTAGTCTGAAGCCTGGGTATATGTAGAGGGGAACAAAGAAATGGCAGAAGAATTGAATACACACTATGGTTCTGTCTTCACAAAAGAGGGTGCAAATAACCTCCCTGAAATGTTTGAATATTGAGAGTCTAGTGAGAGGCTGGAATTGAAGAAAATCAGTATCAGTAAGAAGGTGGTGCTAGGGAAATTAATGGGGTTAAAGGCTAACAAATCACCAGGGGCTGATAATCTATATCCCAAGGTATTAAAGGAGCTGGCCATGGAAATATTGGTTGCATTGGTGGTCATTTTCCAAATTCTATAAACTCTAGAGAAGTTGTTAAAGAATGGAGGGTGACAAATATAAGCCCACTATTTAAAATGGGGAGAGATAAAAAGGCAAATTACAGGTCTGATAGCCTGACATCAGTAGTGGGGAAGATATAAAAGATGTGATAACAGAACATTTGGAAAGCATTAATGGGCTTGGACAAAGCCAGCATGGGTATATAAAAGGCAAGTCATACTTAGCAAAGTGACTGGAGTTCTTTGAGGATGTAACTAGTTGAATGATAAGGGTGATCCAGTGAATGTGTTGGTTTTGGACTTTGCAAAGACTTTTGATAAGATCCCTTATAAAGGGTTAGTGAGCAAAATTAAAGCACGTGGGATGGGGGTAATTTATTGGCATGTATCAAGAATTGGTGACAGACAGGAAACAAAGAAAGGGAATAAATGGGGTATTTCTCTGAGTGGCAAACAGCAACTAGTTGGGTACTGCAGGTTCAGTGCTTGGGCCCCAGCTGTTCATGATATATATATGGATGAAGGAACAAATTGTAATATTTCTAAGTTTGCTGATGACACAAAATTAGGCAGAATTGAGAGTTGTGAGGAGGATGCAAGGTGGCTTCAAGGTGATTTAGACAAGTTGAGTGAGTGGGCAAATATATGGCAGATGCAGTATAACATGGCTCAACGTGAAGTTATACTTTGGTGTGAAAAAGAGAAGAGTATTATTTAAATGGTGATATATTGGGCAGTTGGATATGCAAAGGGACCTGGGTGTCCTTGTACACCAGTCAATGAAATTGGAGAGGCAGGCAAAGTAAGCAATAAGGGAGGTATTTTGGTCTTCACTGCAGGAAGATTTAAGTTCAGAAGTAGTAATGTCTTACTGCAGTTATATAGATTCTTGGTGAGACCACATCCAGTGTCTTGCATGCAGTTTTGGTCTCCCAACATAAGAAAGGATATACTTGACATAGAGGAAGTGCAGCAGAGGTTCACTAGGCTGATACAGAGGTTGCAGGGACTGTGCGAGGAGAGGTTGGTTTGACTGAGCTTAGAGTTTAAAAAGATGAGGGAAGATCTGATTGAAATGTATATAATTCTAGCAGGATTGGACAGACCGGATGGAAGGAGGATGTTTTCCCTAGTTGGGGAATCTGGAGCCAGAGAACAGTCTCAGGATACAGGGTAGACCATTTAGGACTGAGATGTGGAAAAATCTCATCACTCAAAGGGTAATGAACTAGAGGAATTCTCTGCCACAGAAAGCTGTGGAGGCCAAGTCTTTGGATATATTCAAGAAAGAGAATTTTTAGATTTAATGGCATCAAGAGGTATAGGGAGAAAATAGGAATATGGCATTGAGATAAAGGATTAGCCATAATAATATTGAATAGCAGAGCAAGTGCAAAGGGTCAAACAGCCTACTCCTGCTCCTTGTTTCTATTTGAATATAACATTGAGTCCCTTACAGCATTGCAGTCATGTCCTTCGGGTGACCCCCACAGCGGTTGACTACTTCTGTGAACTCTGTCCGGGCTGCTTTGATCAAGCTGAGAGGTCTGCTCCCCATCAACAGGCATGAGGACCTCTTGCCAATCACTCATGGCCTGGAGAAGGAATTGTAGTGAGTCATTGTCAAACCATGGAGCCACCTTTGATCTGGGCCCCTCCTGTGCTCTTTCCTGGCATTCTTCCAGCCATTTTGTGGTCTTACAGCTTCTACACTCAAACATATAAAATAAGAACAGAAGTAGGCCATTTGGCTCCTCGAGCATGTTCTGCAAGGCAAGAAGATTATTGCTGATCTGTTTGTGTTTCAAATTCCACATTGACATCTACCACTGATAACTTCTGATTCTCTTGACAACAAGAATCAATTTACCTCCACCTTAAAAACATTCACTGACCCTGCCTCCACTGACTTATGAGGCAGAGAGTTCCAAAGTCACAATCCTCTGAGAGGATAAAATTCTCCTTATCTCTGCACTAAAAGGGTGACCCCCAATTTTAAAACAATGCCCCCCCCGACCCGCTCTGAACTTAACCCGCAATGGAAACATCCTTTCCATGTCCACCTTGTGGAGACCAGTCAGGATCTTATATATTTCCATCTAGTTACCCCTCACTATTTTGAACACCAGTGGAAATATGTCCAATCTTCCATCATAAGACAGCTTATTCATTCCAAGTATCAATCTAGTAAACTTTGTAGAGAAACAATCAGAGCTTAAGGGTATAATTGTCATCCTATTCCAAACAGTTGTTATTCAGAAGGAAAATGAGACAGGTGTGCTCAGATATTTCTTTTCTGCCTGACAAAGGTCCTGAATGATACAAAGCTGGCACAACAACCACCAGAGTGTTGCTCTTACCTGCTGCTGCTCCAATGATTCAATGGATTTAACAGTCTCCTTGATAAAAACTTCTGCCTGCAAACGAATACTTTTATCCGATATCAATCATCAAGTGAAATTAAAAAGAGGTGGAGATAGGAAGATGGGGATCGTCAATGGCTCCCAGTTGTTTTGTGGAACCAGGAGAAGCACTTCTGCTTTCTGACTCCACAAATACTACACTCCTGTAAGTTATAAGGCTGTGGTCTCTTTAAGGGGAGCATAAGCTCCAACTAATCAAAGTTAATTTAACAATCTATCTCTAAAATGCATATGCTCATTTCACATAGCCACCAGGTCAAGTCAGGTGCAGGTGGTAAATTTAATTTATACCCTATTGTATTTGAAATCACAGAATCATTGAAAATGTATTACTCAGGAGGTAATTTGGTATATTGTCTGTGCCTGTCAACAAAGAACTACCCAGCCTGGTCACGTCTTCCTGGATTTCGCAAGTATGCGTCTTCAAGTAGACCTCCAAGCACTTTATAAGTGTAGTGATACTTTCTGCCTCTATCACCCCCTCAAGCAGAGTTCCTGGTCCCTATCACTGTTTGTGAGAAAATATATTTTCTTTCAGCTTTCCTCTAATCCTTTACCAATCACTAATGGCTCTTAGTTTTTGACCTTTCAGTTAAGATAAATAGGTCGTCTCTATTTACTCTAAGCCCTCCATAATTTTATATGCCACAATTAAGTCATCCCTCAGCCTCCTCCATCCCTAGGAAAACAACCCCAGCCTGTCCAATCTTTCCTGAAATCTGAAGTTTTTAAATCCAACATCTTTGTTGGATTTAAAATAAAATACAACATCTTTGTAAATGTCCTCTCTCCAATATCATCACATTTTTCCTGTAAAAACTTGACACAGTACTCAAGTTGCGGTCTAACTAGTGCTGTAGACAGTTCCAGCATAACCTCCCTACTCTTACATTCTATTCCTCAGCTATTAAATGAAAGCCTGTAATACACCTTCTTAACCATTCTATCAAACTGCCCTGCTACCTCTGCAGATTTTTAAATTCATTCATTGATGTGGGCTTTGCCATCTGGGCTAGCATTTATTGCCCATCCCCAATTGCCTTCGAAAAGGTGGTGGTGAGCAGCTTTCTTGAATCGCTGTAATCTGCGTTGCAGGTACATCTACAGTACTGTTTGGGGGAGGGGGGATGCATGTCAGGATTTTGACCCAGCACAACGAAACAACAGTGATAAGCGGGATTCTCCAGCTTCATCAGACATCCCACAGGAATCCTGACGCTCCGCAGAATGGGGCCTTGGGCAAAAATCAGAATCCCCAATGGGCATCAATGTAATCGGCATTTACCCGACCCGTGCCACCGGCCCTGAATGGGTTCCTGCCCACAATGGGCAGCGACCTGATAATTATCAAACCCACTAATTATAGCCCCACCTCCCAGCAGGAACACCAGGCAGGCCTTGGTGTTGCTAACCACAAGCAAGGACATGACTTGCTGGACCTTGAGGGTTGAAGGGAGCACCACCAACCCCTCAGAAAAGAGGGGCATCTTCCTCCTTACCACTTAAATCATGCTTCACTCCCCCACACATACCATATCACGCAGACATGAGGGAAATTCGACTCTTCTTTAGCCCCCATACTGCCTCAGACTCCCACTCAGTCCCCCACACTCAGGCTAGCTCCACATTCAGGCCACTACCCCCTCAGACCTCTCACTCAGATCCCCATTCAGGTTATGCACCTTGCAAAAGAGGAAGTTAAACCACTTATTCCTTTTGAAGAAACCACAGGCTGTCAATCATCCTTAGAATTTTACAAACATTGTGGTTACGATCAGTGAAGGCATTTGATATGCATTGAAGCATGTCAATGAAAGCTCAATAAATACAGCTGTCGATGGAAGCCTCTCTCACAGCGCTGAACAGTGAAATTGATAGATCAAGGCTTTCCAGTTGAATAAGATTTAGCTTGCTGGAAGGCCTCGGAAACTTCAAATCAAAGCTGTGTGCGTACATTGGAGCTGAATGCACAGCTGTGCAGAGTGGAACCACTGCTCCCCCAGGTGAAAGTGACATCTCCTTTCTGTCAGAGGATTTCAAAGGGGTCTGCTCACACTTGCAGCTTTTGACTGAGAGAAAGGAAAATCTCTGTTGCAGAATGGAGTGCTTGAAACTTCTGCCAGATGACCATGGGACATGGAGATTAAAGTAACCTGGCCACTTCAAAATTTCACAGCTGACAGACAAGTATGCAGATGTTGATCACAGGGCTGCCTAAAGTCACCATGCCAGGGGTGCCAGGACTAGAAGGGGCAGACCAGCCACGATATCCCCATCCCAGTGGAGAATGGCAAAGTCAATCCCTTGCCCCCAGCACAAGCCCACCCAACTGACAGGACACTTGACAAACCCTTTGTCTGCAGCCTAGCAGTGGCAGAGAGGCAAATGGTCACTGGACCTACCTCCTTGTCCCCCCTCAGGGCCTAAGGTGCCTGTCCAAGGGGTCAGCGCCAGTGTGCTAGGGGAATGTGCGATGTTGGCACTACCAAAGCATGTGGCCTGAATGGGAGGCCTGAGTGGGGAGGGAGGAGGGGGATTCTGAAGGGGGAGGGGATGGCAGGAGGTGTGAGAGCCAAGGAACCAAGGAGCCAAGAAGTCTGCAGGCTGAGGGAGTGGTCTGAGGGGGAGGGGGCTGAATGCAGAGTTTGAGGTGGGCAAAGGAGAGCTGAGTGCGGGATCTGAGGGAAGAGGTTTGGTTTGGGTCAGGTCATTCCTGGCCCAGGGCCAGGATGTAGCATGGGAATCAGGCCAGTGGAGCTATTTTAATGTCAGCCCTCCTCTCATCCCAGACCAGGCTGGAACTAAAATCAACCTCAGTGGTACCAAAATGAATGTTGACCCGTTGAATATATTAATATAATTTTGAATTGCCAGATGATGGTTTAGGAGTGTTAAATATCATGCGATTGCATATCCAATTATCATATAAATGTCACTCCTGCAATACCTGGGTGAAACAGAGAATGTGATTTTAATTTTAAAATCTTTGCGTAAAAATTGTAGCAGTTAGCCTGTCCATCAAATTAAACTTTTCAGTATTCTTGACTGAAGCATGGAATGAAAATATTCTGGTCTGATCAACCATTTATCCTTCTGTATTTCCAGAGTTGAAAGGAAAGAACGATCTAGACTTAAAACTGTAAAGTTCAATGCCAATCCTGGAGTGATTGATGCCAAAGGGGTGAGTGAAAAAAATAATGCTGTTGTTGTTACTAAATTAGATAGTTCCCAGAGCTATATATTTCAGACAGCATGCAAGATCCTGAGAGAAGCTCTGCATGTTTTTACTTGGTTTCAGAATAGATTTACTCTCCTAAATATCAGCTTGGATTCAATGTATATTTATAATTAGCCTACCCTGAATAATTTAATGTGGTAAACAATATAATGCCAGCAAGTTAATACAGGATAAAAAGAATACTGTACAACATGTGACTTTTTCACATATATCTATTTAAAATACTAGGCACAATTGTTCCTGCATCTTTTGCATCATAATGCTCCCTTTCTCATCAAAAAAGCGAAGTCAAAACATAGAAACATATAAGCCAAGGTCCTGAAGTTGCTATGTATATAGGAGATAAACCTGGAAATTAAAATTTACAGTGTGGAACAGGATACTTAAAATTCAACTGACAACCCTTATAGATGTCAAACCTCTACAAAAATCTGTGATGATGTTCTTTAACTCCAATACATTTGACTGAGCTTTTTTGTGAGAATAAAGATTAAATTCTGTTGATTAATTAAAGTGTATATGTGACAGACATTTGAATAAATGGTTCAACACTCCTAATCTACAAATATAACATATTTTTGCAGGAGTCAGATGTTGTGATGCAAGAAATCAAAGATCATATAACAGACAACTGAAAATTTTGGATTAGTTAATTAGAGTTGATTAAAGAAAGTAGGCAAAATGCTTAAAATATTGTTAATTCTTTTGAGAAGCAAATTGCATAAGATTTAACTAATTGCTAACTAATGTTCTGGAAGATTACTTTAATTATGTTTTTATTCCTGCAAAAGTTACATTGATTTTTAACATTATTAGTGAAAAATAATTGTTTTTAAGAAACAATTACCTATGTTGATTCAGCAGAGCAATTATTGTATTTTATTCTAAGTCTTATATGAAGAACAACCCAGCACGGGAAACAGGCCCTTCGGCCCAACGAGCCTGTGCCGCCATTTCAACAAAGCATTTTCCTACACCTACCCTGCCCCATGTGTATGTGAATGGTACCCCTAATGTAGCCAGATTCAGGGGAGAATAATGTAGGGTCAATTTGGTACACCAGTCAGCCTAAGAGCACATCTTTGGGGTGTGGGAGGAAACCGGAGCACCCGGAGGAAACCCGCGCAACCACAGGGAGAATGCGCAAACTCCCACAGACACAGGCCCAAATCCATGTGTCTGCACAGCTAGCAGTGATAGTCACTGAGCTGTTGTGGTGCCCGTCTGCTGGTCCAGGATTAAGCACACACAGCGACACAAAGTACTAGGCCACTCTCGGAACCTCCAAGAGCAGCCCACACATGACCCACCGTGTGCATGCCCCTCGTTTGACAACAAGGTGGACCGACACCTGTGGATTAAAAGAGACAAAAACATTAACATGTAATACTACATTTCCAGTGTCGTCCCGAGGCTCTGATCCTTTTTAATACCGTCTACTATAACCCTCCATCCCTGTTTCGCTCATGTGTCTAACAAGTCCAACGTGCCTGCCTCCACCACCTTACTTGGTAGTGCATTCCATACCCCCACAATCCTCTGCGTGAAAAACCTTCCTCTAGCATCCAAATTATACTTCTCCCCCCTCACCCTTAGATCATGACCTCTCGTAATAGTTGTCCCCAATCTAGGGAAAAGCCTACCACTGTTGACTCTATCTATTCCCTTCATTATTTTATACACCTCTATCAGATCCCCCCTTAATCTCCGTCTTTTTAAGGAGAAGAGCCCCAGTTTTTCCAACCTTTCCTCGTAACTCAGTCCTTCCATACCAGGCAACATCCTGGTAAACCTCCTCTGCACCCTCTCCAGGGTCTCCACGTCCTTCCGGTAGTAAGGTGACCAGAACTGGACGCAGTACTCCAAATGCGGCCTAACCAACGTTCTGTACAACTGAAGCATTAGACGACAGCTCTTGTACTCTATACCCCTTCCTATAAAGGCTAGCATTCCGTAAGCTTTCTTCACAACCTTCTCTACCTGTGTTGACACCTTCAGAGACTTGTGCACCTGCACTCCCAGGTCCCTCTGTATTTCTATACTCTTAATCAGTCTACCTTTTATCATGTAACTCCTCCCTGCATATTCCTTCCAAAATGCATCACCTCGCATTTGTCAGGGTTAAATTCCATCTGCCATCTATCTGCCCAATATACCAACCTATCTATATCCTGCTGTGTCACCTGACAGTCTTCCTCGGTATCTGCCAATCCTGCCATCTTGGTGTCATCTGCAAACTTGCTGATCACACCACGTACGCCCTCTTCCAAGTCGTTTATATATAATACAAAGAGGAGAGGTCCCAGTACTGAGCCCTGCGGCACACCACTGGTGACTGACCTCCAGCCAGAAAAGGACCCTTCCACTACTACTCTCTGTCTCCTATTGCCCAGCCAGTTTTCAATCCATCTAGCTACCTGTCCCTGTATCCCATGTGCCTTAACCTTTTCTACCAGCCTACTGTGAGGGACTTTGTCAAACGCCTTACTGAAACCCATATAGATGACATCAACAGCTCGCCCGTCGTCAACCGTTTTTGTCACCTCCTCAAAAAATTCTACCAGATTCGTAAGGCAAGACCTCCCATGAACAAAGCCATTTTGCATATCCCTAATCAGATTGCAATGCTCCAAATGCTTATACATCCTATCCCTAAGAATTTTTTCCAATAATTTTCCTACCACCGATGTCAAACTCACTGGTCTATAATTACCAGGGTTATCCCTACGACCCTTTTTAAACAGCGGTACCACATTAGCTACCCTCCAGTCCTCTGGGACCTCACCTGTGTCCAATGAAGAGACAAAGATTTGCGTCAGAGACCCAGCAATTTCATCTCTCACCTCCCTAAGCAGCCTGGGATAAATACCATCAGGCCCCGGAGCTTTATCCGTCTTTATGCTACCTAAAAACCCTAGCACTTCCTCCCTCGTAATGGATATTTCCTTCCACTGACCTACAGATCCCTCCAAGACATTGCACGACACCAAACCCCTCTCCTTCGTGAATACCAACGCAAAGTATTCATTCAGGATCTCCCCCATTCCCTCAGACTCGATGCATAGCTCCCCTCCTTTGTCCGTAAGAGGACCAATTTTCCCTCTAACCATTCTCTCGCTCCTAATATAAGAATAAAATGCCTTTGGATTTTCCTTAATCCTATCAGCCAAAGCCATTTCATGCCCTCTTTTCGCCCTTCTAACTCCCCTTTTAAGCTCCCTCCTACTCTCTCTATATCCCTTCAGCGCACCCTCCGTTCCCAGTTGTTTCGACCTAACATATGCCTCCCTCTTCTTCCTGACCAAGTCTTCGATACCCCCTGTGATCCACAGCTCTCTGCCTTTCCCATCCTTCCTCTTTGCCGGCACATGCCTTTCCTGCAACATTATCAGTTTGCCTTGAAAGCCTCCCACTTACCAACTGTGGACTTGCCAGCTAACAACCCCTCCCAATCAGTGTCCTTCAGCTCCCTCCTAATCCGGCTATAGCTCGCCTTCCCCCAGTTCAGCACCCTACCCTTCGGACGGCACTCATCCCTTTCCATTTTTATCCTAAAGTAGACAGACTTGTGGTCACTGTTAGCCACATGTTCGCCTACCTCAACCTCAACCACCTGCCCCAGCTCATTACCCAACACTAAATCCAGTATAGCCCCCTCCCAAGGACCTTTCCAACACACATTTTACAAACTCCTCCCCATCCATACCCCCAGCTCTAGGCACCTTCCAATCCACTCCAGGAAGATTAAAGTCACCCACTACAGCCACCTTATTCTTTCTGCACCTATCTAAAATGCCTCTGCAAATACCTTCCTCCACTGACCTCAGGCTGTTGGGTGGCCTATAGTACACCCCTAGCATCGTAATCTCTCCCTTTTTATTCCTCAACTCCACCCACAGTGACTCGATCCCTAACTCCTCCATATTATCCTCCCTCTGCACTGCTGTGATGTGTTCCTTTACTAACAGCGCCACCCCACCACCTCTCTTCAACCCTCCTCTGTCACACCTAAAACACTTATACCCAGGAACATTCAGCTGCCAGTCCTGCCCTTCCTTTAACCACGTCTGCGTAACTGCCACCACATCTAACTTCCTCACAAACATCAAGGCCCTAAGCTCATCCGTTTTACCCGTCACACTCCTCGCATTGAAACAGACGCAGTCCAACCCACCAGGGCCACTCAGAACCTCCTTCCCCCTGATAATTTTCCTTTCACCCAAACCTACCCTAGCACCCAACTCACTCCCAACCCCAATGTCTGATGAGCTATCAGTCTCATCCCCACCACCCCCCCATTAGTTTAAACCCTGCCTAAACACTCCAGCTAACCTCCCTGCTAATACATTTGTCCCTCTCCCATTCAAATTTTCCCCATCCCTCCTGTACAGTTGCCCTTCTCTCACAAATACTTCCCAGTGGTCTACAAAAGTAAAGCCCTCTACCTTGCACCAATCCCTCAGCCATGCATTCAGCTGCATGATCTCATTATTCCTAGCCCTGCTGGTACTAGGCAGCAGCCCAGAGATGCCACCCTGGAAGTCCTGCTCTTCAGTTTGGACCCCAACTCCCTAAATTGCCTGCGTACATCTGCCCTATTCTGCCTTCCTACGTCCCTCTCACCTATGTGTATTATTACTTCTGCCTGGGTCCCCTCCCCTTTCAAAATTCCCTCTATCCTCTCCGATATGTCCTGTACCCCTGCTCCAGAGAGGCAGACCACCATCCTGGAGTCACGCTTCTGCCCACAGAACCTCCTGTCAATTCCGTTGACCCTCCCATCCCCCACCACTATCACATTGCCAGCCCCGTTCCTTCCCTCTGAGTCCTTCTGGCCCTCCTGTCTTTCATTTTGTACCCCTGTCGATGCATTTTGGGGGGCCACTGGGGTGGTCTTTGGACCAGGACTATTCTTCTTCCTCTTCTTCCTCTTTACAGTTGTCCACCCATCCTGCTCCTCTGCCCCTGGGACCTCCACTTGTTCATGGTTCCTAGCCATTAACTCCTCATTCTCCCTGACCAGAAACGCATCCTCTGAACGCACCTCTAGTTGCCTGACCCCGGCCCTCAAGTGCTGCAGCTCTAAACACTTGACGCAGATGTGGGCCTTCGGGAGACGTGATGCCTCCAAGAACTCCCATATGTGGCACCTAACACAGCTAACGCTCCTCCCCATAGCCCCTGACATGTCCCAACCTCACTTGGGTTTGTGTGTGCCAAAATGCAACATGGGAAAGATAGAAACTGCAACTCACCTCGTCTAAGCCTGCTCTCGCCTAAGCCCAGCGAGCCAAAGCCCTTATAGCTCTCACTCAGCTCCCACTCACTCTGCTGCTCGCTCCCGACACTGCCCGCTGTCTATTACTGCCTTCTTTTTATACCCCCCTCTCTCCCTTCCCGACTAGCCCCTTGCCTAACTTCCGGTACGGAAGTAAAAAGTACTTACAGAAACCCCGCGAACCGGTAATGCAGACTAAAAGCGTTTTTAAAGTAAATCCAACACTCACCAGGCCACCAGGTACACTGTTCCGGAGAACAATGAGGTGGATCCACGGGTGAGTATCAGATTTATACCCCCCGCTCTCCCTTCCCGACTAGCCCCTCGCCTAACTTCCGGTACGGTATAAAAACAAAATGGTCTGTGCTCACTAACAGAGTGTGGTTGATACAATTTTTTTTCATCAATATTCGTTCACTGCTCTTTTATTTTAATGCACTTTTAACCTTTCATTTTCTGTGTAAAAATTGATCTACAGGCAATCTATAGGCAAATAATAACCATAACTGTTGTAACGTAATTATAGTTGCTAAATTTCATAGGCTTCGGTCATAGAAATCTTCAATTTGTCCAACTCAGATATTCTCTGGAGTAATTTATTCAGACTATTTAAGCCAAAATTCAGATAAACAGTTATAATTTACAGGTAAAAAGATTTTGGGACTGACGAAAAGAAAAATAATAGCAGTGAGCAAAGGTACAAGTCAAACATAGCACATTGATATTACTCCAATTAATCTTCCTAGTGATATGACCTATATTAGAACTGAGGCAAATTTCAGGTAATTAACTAACCCAGGTTGCTTATTTCAAAGTTTTGCTGTGGCCTATGAACTACTGAATTGATCACTATTATCTGAAATATTCTGGATTTATACACGTGTGTGTGTACATATAAATATATACTTACCACCTTCTTTCAACAATTTTTAGCTCACTTCACTTTTCCTGAAGACATTGACTCTAAGGGTTCAATGGAAGCTGAGCACTTGCTCGGTTCTTGTGCAAATGGCGTATATTTGTGTATTAGCTTTGGAAGTGAGCGTCATCTGCCTATTCAACTTTGGGAAATTTCTATAGAAATTAATCTTATCCTCTCCTCACACCTATTCATATACTTCAGCAGTGAGTCACAGGAGGTCAATTAGGAAAGCACTGAGACCATTCCGCTGAGGTCAGTTGACTCCAGTACAGAATGTGAAACTATCCAGCTATTCTTTGTGTAAAACTTCAGAGTCATCCGGAGGACTTTTTAAAAATGCTTTTGTTGCCAAAGAGGACCAGACTAGGAAGCACTCCAGAATTGTTAAATATTTTAATCAAAATAACACTTCATGTAAGCAATATGGATTGCATTTTCAGATTAAATGTTTATTTACTGCAACAAAAAAGTATTCCCACCATCTTTACAGGAATTAAATACCTTTCTAAATAGGTATTGAACACTCAACAATTCAAAAGTTGCTTTTTTTTGGATTGTTTATTTAGTTAACTTTCTTCAGCATATTTATTGTGCTGCCTTACTCCAGGTATAAAGGTATAAAGAATCTTAATATTGTCTGGTATTCTGCTTTGGAAAAGGAGTCAACCTTTACTTGCAATTGTATTTTGTTTCATTGAATGTAACAATCCTAATGAGATAACAATTCTATTAAAATCAATCTGATCGGTCATCACTCCAAAAAATGCCATTAGTTATGAAAGCAAAGCTCATACATTTTCACATTGTTTTAATCTGCTGTTTTTATCCATGGCAGTTGTCAATCCCTAGTTTAAATTAAATATTTCAAACTTTGGGACAGGGAGCCAGGTCCACATGCCACAGCCACCAATTGTGCAGTAAATGATTGAAACGTTATAGGTCAAGTAAAATCAGAATTAAACACCATGGGTGCAATTTTCTCAATCCGCTGAGCTGCTTGAATAGCGCAGCAGGCTGGGAAATATAAGCAGAGGGCTAAAGTGGGATTCACGACCAACATCCAGTTGATCATGACTTTCCCAGGCCACTTAATAGGCATAAAAGGTGGTAGATGGTAAGTCTGGGCTCCCAAATGTTTCCCACCCCTTAGGGGAGGTTCCACAAGCAGGGATTAAAGCTGATCCCCATCAACAGAGACCACGAGTGATGGCCTAGCTGATGGAAGCAGAGGCTTTTGAGATCCCCCAGGAAGTGGGGGGAAAGGGGTTGTCCCTTTGGCAGCGCCAACTTTGCACTGCCAGCCTGACACCCTAGCAGTGCCAGCCTGGCACTCTGGTAGTGTCCAGCAGATACCCTGACACTGTCCACTGGACCCTGGCACAGAGCCAAGGGATGGAGCCTGAGAGATAGGACCTTCTTGAGACTGAGCCAGACCACAGGGGTAGGCGGATTGATGGTGGGAGGACTGCTGTGCACTCTGCACAGTGACAGGTAGGGAAGAGAGGGAGGGAGTGATCGAGACTGGCTATGATGGTGGGGGGGGGATAGATTGGGCTGGCCATGGGGGGAGTTGTCGGCAATGGGGGGGTTTTTGGGGAAGCCATTGGGAGGCCTAGTGATTGGGGTGTGGGATTAGGAAAGCCATTGGGAGGCCCCAGCGATTTGGGGGTTGGGGGAGGACAGTGCGCCTGTGTTGATCTTCCAAGGGAGATGGTGCACGCGCAGTGGCCCACTCAGCATGCTGATGCCAGCCCCTCGTTACCGGAGTGAGTGGGTTCTGTGAAGCACAGAGTGCCGGAAGTTGAACAAAATGCTTCCAAAAAACAGGAGGAAAAATCTCTCGTTTTCCCACTCACTGGGCACTTAATTTTTTGGGGGAAAATCGCCCCCCATATTGAACATAATTATTTTCTTTTGTAATGAAATATCTGCACAAAGTATTCAAAGTACCCCATGTATTGTAGCTTTAATTGCAAACAGTTTTTTAAAAATTCCAAAAATGTAAGCAATTGTGACTTTTGGCAATATGTGGTGCATTGTTCCCTATTGACATTCCATATTTATAAAGAAATAAACACTCACATTGTGAAATTCAGACACCCACACTGCATTTGGCTGGTTATCCACTTCTCATTTACCTTTTTATCTGGCTAATGATCCCACTTTCTCTATCCAAAGTTCAGCTAGTACACACCAATATGTTGCATGGTCTAATCTGTTTCACTTTGACTGTTGTCTGTACTGTTCAATTTTGGCTGCTCCAACACAGCTCACCTTCTGTCGTTCAGCTTCATCTTCAACACACTACATCATTGCCTAGTCTTATGTGCTGAAGTACTAGCTCTGCTCACTTGCCACAAGTTTGTCTGCGCTTATTTCTGAAAGAGTGAACAAGCATTTAGAAGCACCTGGATGCACTGGATTTCTGAAGCTGCCCCTAATAAGTCTAGCTCTACCAGTGAGGGAATATGTTATTGTCTGATTCTAAAGGAGAAAGCTACCACTGGGAGTATGCCTGCACTGACAAAGGATCCGCGTCAAGGAGCTCACCTTCCAGATGGAGGCCAGAGCAGGAAAGGAGAGAGAAGGGCTTGGTGGCTTCATGACTGCTGCTAAATTATCAAACATGCATCTCTCTTATTCTGATTTGGTAGTGATGGGACAAAAACCTCTCCTATTCATTTATACTGCTGTGATGTTATTAGTGATCTTACTGAATCACATAAAATGCTAAATTGGTCTTGGAACATTTTAAAGCTATTTGCATAAATTTCAGGGCAATGATGAGCCCTGTATTCACTGGCAAAGCTGCCTCAAAATAGTAAAACTGCCCTGCACTGCTTAAAGAGAAGGTTGTGCTGAGAATGTTCATATTTCCTTACCAGCTAATTACACATTGTTCATGGGCTTCCTGCAAGGAGCTGCTCAACAATCACAGCATTGGAAAACAATCTGATGGGAACTTCATTTTCAACAATGATGACACTAATACTGAACGATTTCTGAACTTTGCAGTCTGTTTTTATATGTTATGGGTGACTAAATGTTAATGATCTAAATGGCAGTCAGCATTTGACACATGGCTTAAATTGAATGTGAATAGGCAGTGTTTTTCACTAAAATGAGAGACTGCCAATACAGCAACAAAGGAGCAGAGGAGGTCACTTGGCCCTTCGAGCCTACTCCAATGTTCATTATAATCATGGCCGATCATCCAACTGAATAGCCTGATTCCAACTTCCCATGACATCCTTTGATCCCCTTCACCCCAAGTGCTATATCTAATTGCTTCTTCAAAACACAAAGGATGTGATTTTCCCGGCCTGCTGCGTTGCTCGATTTGTACGAAATGTTAGCGAGGAGGAGTGCCTTTAGCAGGATTTACGACTGGCATCCAGCTGATCGTGACTTTGCTAGGCCGTTTTTTTATAAATATAATCAGCCTTATGCCGGGAATCAACACAAAGCTGATTACCAAATGGAAATCTCAATTTTAATGTCATTAGTGAGCCCGGGACGGTATTGTCCGCACTCATTAATGTTTCCCCCACACCCCGGCCAGGAGAGATTCCCACCAACAGGGGCTAAAGCTGGTCCTCCTGGGAGGCAGGAGGCTGCCCTGTGGGTAGTGCCAGCTGGGGGTGGCCGGAGAGGGCAGGGCCTACTGGGGAGGCTGGGTAAATGTGGTGGTGAGGGGGGGGACTGCTGCACACTCTGCATTAGGGATCGGTGGGGGAGGAAGGGGACACTCAAGGTTAGCCAAGGGGGGATGTCAGGCTGGCCATGGAGGGAGGTGGTTGTGGCTGGCCCAGGAGGGCTGGCAATTGGGGCTGGTTGGATGGAGGGGAATCGGGCAGGTCAGCAATCGGGCTGGGTGGTTGGGGAGCCGGTACTTGAGGGGGAGAGGGCTTGGGGGTCGGGTAGCTGGTAATCAGGGGGGTGTGTCGGGGTGTCAGGGAAGACATCAGGAGGCTGGTGATCAGGAGGCCAGTGCTGGGGGGAGGTGGGCCAGTGCATACGCATTGATCTCTGTACTGACACTGCACTGATGTTGGCCTCTTGGGTGCTCTAGCAACACAACGGACCTGGAGACATCAGCAGAGGCCATTTTATGGGCTTCCTACTGGGTGCCATGACCTCCTCACGTCTCTAAGGCAAAGATTTGTAGCTGTGCACTGGAAATCCCCCCCTTGCCAGGATTGGTTCACTCCAGTGGGGTTTGCTACTACTCCCCACAAACAGGTAACAGGCGGTCCAACCCTGCTGGAGAGATTAGAGGCCCTTTAGAGGTTAGGGGTCAGGGGTGCCCTTTAGGTTGTGCCAGGCTGGCAGTGCCCTGTGGCATTGCCCAAGTGGTAAATTTACAATGTCCAAGGGGCACTTTTTCACTGCCCATTGGGCATTGTACAGTGCCAAGGGTAGGGCCTATTGGGGGCAGGGCCAATTAGGGGTGGGGCCTATAGAGAGCAATCGGTGGGGGTGGGGGGGTCCCACTGCCACAGTGCTTTGGGATCGCTGGCAGAGGAAGGGAGGATAGCGATCCTGGCCATCCGGATAGGTGTGTGTTGGGGCTGAGGGGGGGGTTCAGAGCTGCCTGGTGGAGGTGGCAGAAAGGTGTGTTTGGGACTTTCCAGGGGAAATCGGGGAGATTGGGTGTGGCGGGAGGGGAGGAGATGCAGGACATCAGGACGTACCCGGAGAGGTCCAGGAGGCTAGCGATCAGGGAGTGGGGGCTCTACAAGGCTAGTGATTGGGGGTTGCAGGGCTGGCCTGTGATCAGGAGACTGGCAATGCTGGGACACTGTGCACGCACCGATTCTGGTGCTGACAGATTGACACATGGGCAGTGACCCACTCAGCACTATGCTGCTGGCCTTTTGGGTGGAATAGGCCTCGCCTGCAATTTTCCCATGAGGGCACTCTGCAGTAGGAGGTTCAATCTGAAGATCCGCCTAAAACAAAATGTCGAGTTATTCCTGTTTTCACATGAATTAGGGGCTCAAAATTGTTTGGGGGGAATCCCAACCAAATTGTCCAAATCATGCTGTTTAAGTTTATTCTATTGGTATCACAAGTAGCTTACATTAACACTGCCATAAAGTTACTGTGAAAACCTCCTAGTTGCCACACTCTGGCACCTGGTCAGGTACACTAAGAGGGAATTTTAGCAAGACAGTGCACCTAACCAACACACCTTACAGACTTTGGAAGGAAACCGAACACCTAGAGGAAACCCACGCAAACATGGGGAGAATGTATAGACTCCGCATAGACAGTAACCCAAGTCAAGAATCGAACTTAGATCCCTGGCGCAATGAGCAGTTCTATCAACTGTGCCACTGAAGGATCTCTGCATTCTCCTCACAGTTCACCCTCCCATCCAGCTTTGTGCCATCTGCAAATTTAGAGATATTACTTTTAGTTTCCTCATCAAAATCACTAATATATATTGTGTATAGCTGGGGTCTCAGCACTGATCCCTGTGATAACGCACTAGTCACTGCCTGTTAATTGGAAAAAAAATCCCTTTATTCCTGTTGTTTGTTTCCTGCCTATCAAATAGTTTTCTATCCATCTCAATACACTACCCTCAATCCTGTGCACTTTTATTTTGCATGCTAATCTTTTATCAATTTTGTCGAAAGCTTTTGAAACTCCAAATATACTACATGCATTGGCCTCATCAACTCTACTAGTTACATCTTTGAGGAATTCCAGTAGATTTGTCAAGAATGATTTCCCTTTCATAAATCCATGCTAACTCTGTCCAATCCTGCCACTGTTGTCTAAGTGTTTGCTAAAAAATGGTTGATAATGGATTCTAGAATTTTCCCCCCTTCCGATGTCTGGCTTACTTGTCTATAATTCCCTGTTTTCTCTATACCTCTCTTTTTAAATAGTGGGATTAAAGGAACTCCCCTTCAATCCATAGGAACTGATCCAGAGTCTATAGAATCTTGGAAGATGATCACCAATGCGTCCATTTCTAGGACTGTTTGCTTAAGTACTCTAGGATGCAGATTATCAAGCCTTGGGGATTTATCGGCCTTCAATCCCATCAATTTCCCCAATACCTTTCTATTAATTTCTCTCTTAATACTTATCTCCTTAAGATCCCCCCTCGCTAAACCACGTGTTCTCTAACATTTCTGGTACCTTATTTGTGTTCTCCTTTGCGAAGACAGCACCAATGTATTCAGTGGGCTAGCCATTTCTTTGTTCCTCATTATAAATTCCCTTGTTTCTGACTGTAAAGAACTTCACTTAATTTGTCTTCACCAATCTTTTTCTCATCACGTACCGATTAAAATTATACAGTCAGTTTTTATGTCCCCGGTAAGCTCACTCTCATACTCTGTTTTCCTCTTCTTAATCAGTCCCTTGGTCTTCCTTTGCTGAATTCTAAACTGCTCCCATTCCTCAGGTCTGTTGTTTTGCTTAGCCAATATGTATGTCTCTCCCTTGGATCTAGTACTACCTCTAATTTCTCTTGTAAGCCATGTTTTGGCCACCTTTCCGGTTTTATTTGTGCACCAGACAGGGATAAACAATTGTTACGGTTTACCCATGCAGTCCTTAATGCTTGCCTTTGCCTATCCACCGTCATCCCTTTCAGTATGGCTGGGCGAATGGGCCAGGAACTGGCAAATGGAATTTAATGTAGGCAAGTGTGACGTTGTCCACTTTGGTAGGAATAATGGTAGGAAGGACTATTACTTACATGGCGAAAAACTGCAGCATGCGACGGTGCAGGGGGACCTCGGGGTCCTTGTGCATGAGTCGCAAAAACCCAGCTTGCAGGTACAGCAGGTGGTCAGGAAGGCGAATGGGATGCTGGCCTTCATAGTGAGGGGGATTGAATATAAAAGTAGGGAGGTCTTGCTGCAACTGTACAGGGCACTGGTGAGGCCGCAGCTGGAGTACTGTGTGCAGTTTTGGTCGCTGCACTTACGCAAGGATATTTTGGCCTTGGAGGGAGTGCAGAGGAGGTTTACTAGGCTGATACCAGAGTTGAGGGGGTTGAACTATGAGGAGAGGCTGAATAAACAAGGCTTGTACTCGTTAGAGTTTAGAAGAATGAGGGGAGATCTCATTGATACATATGAGATGTTGAATGGGCTGGATAGGATAGAGGTGGAGAGGCTCTTCCCACTCAGAAAGGACAGTAGGACTAGAGGGCACAGCCTCAAGATAAAGGGGGGGTGGTTTAGAACAGAGTTGAGGAGGAACTTCTTCACTCAAAGGGTGGTGAATCTCTGGAATTCTCTGCCCGTTGAAGTGATGGAGGCTACCTCACTAAATATATTTAAGACGCGGGTTGATAGGTTTTTGATAGGCAAGGGGATTAAGGGTTATGGGGAGAGGGTGGGAAAGTGGAACTGAGCCACTTCAGATCAGCCATGATCTTATTGAATGGCGGGGCAGGCTCGAAGGGCTAGATGGCCTACTCCTGCTCCTATTTCTTATGTTCTTATGTTCTAATGCTTTCCAATTTATCATAACCAACTTGTGCCTCATATCATTCTATTTTCCTTTATTAAGACTCAGGACTCTAATCTCAGAATCAACTATGCCACTCCCCACCTTGATGAAAAATTCTATCATGTTATGTCACCCATCACCAAAAGGTCTCACAAAACTAGATTGCTAATTATCCCTTTTTCATTACATAATAACCAGGCTAGAATGGCCTGCTTGCTAGTTGGTTCCTTAATGTATTGGTCTAGAATCCCATATGCGCTCCAGTAATTCCTTCCCTAGTTTGTGACTAACTTGATTTGCCCAATCTATATGCAAATTAAAATCAGATTACAGATTTTAATTACAGATGTTCCTTTATTACATGCATCTCTAATTTTTTGTTTAATGTCATTCCCAATATCCCCACTACAGTTTGAGGGTCTATATTCTATAACGTTTTTTTACCTCTTGGTGCTTCTTAGATCTACCCATACAGATTCCGCATTGCCAGAGCTAATATCCTTCCTCAGTATGGTGTTAATTTCCTCATTAACCAACAATGCAACTCCACCGCCTTTCCCTGGTCACCCTGCAACCACGTCTCCATAATCCTGACTATATCGTACCAATTTACATCTATTTGCACGATTAATTCACCCATGTTATTGTGACTGCTCTGCACATTAGGGCAGAAAGCCTTTAGGTTAATCTTTTTAATATTACTGGTCCCATTCCCACTATTTTTCACTGAGGCCCTGGTTGAATCTGGCCCTTGGTTTCTCTACATATCACTTTTCTTATTCCCCTTTCTATCTTCAGTTTTGTCCATGATTCCCCCTCCTCTGACTCCTTGCATAGGATCCCATTCCCTGCAGTGTGACCACCTCTCTATACATGCTATCCATAATATTCATTGCCTTGCGGATGCTCCAACTGTAGACACTTCCTGTACAGATACTGGCCTTGGGTACTGGATATGTTCCTGGCCTCCCACAGGGAGCATGAGGAGCACGCCACAGCTTGGAGCTCCCCTGCCATGACTTACCCTTTACCTTTGGAAGACAGTTGGTTTCAGATTGTATAAAATTCTCCAGGGACCTTCTTTTCTGGTCCTCATTACTACCAAATATAACCCTTCCAACTATAAACCACAAAAAAGACCTCTGAAACTAAGTGACAAAAGTATTAAATAGTTACCCAACCTTGCTCACTGCTTATCTCTCCCTAGTGTCCTCTACTGCTCCAGCAGGACAGGACCACTCCTGAAGATTTAAAAGTTAGGAAGTGATATGATCCAGTTAGTTCAATTAGAAGGTAATCTAATAACCTAAAATAGATGATTGATCGTGTAGCTTAAGATTTGATCAGTGCATTTTCCAAATCACTTTGTCTTCATTGATTATAAGGCTGATATTCAGAGCTCTATTTGAACAGCCAGCTTTTATGAAACGGATAGTTTTGATGTTTTTTCTCAATCAGCAGGTATGCAACAGTTTAAAACTGTTTTGCGGTGCAATCAATAGGAGTTGACTTTTCAATTATGTTAGAAACAACCTAATATTCATGTTTAGAAATCAAGCAAACTTGTCAGATTACAGCCTTGAAAACCTTATTTCTTGGCAATTTTCAGCTGCCTCATAATTTTTAGAAAAATCAAGATCAAGGAATTGCTTTTCACCTTCTGCTAAGTATAATTGGTGTTGAATAAATGGCACATAAACGGGTATATCACCTTCAGGCTTCATTTCCCTTGAATCATTTGGTGTCTACTAATGAGTGCATAGGCCATCTCTCTTGTGCTTTATTTTAAGTTTGTTTACCTTTAACTTTTACAGATTCCTAGCCTACTTTATGAACTAAAGGCACAAATGCATGCATGGCTACACGATATTTCCAGCAGTAGTGGCATTCGAAGTTTAGTCCGATTACCCTGCTCCATTTATCCATAGCGTACAGTTTAAACTAGGCTGTCCTTTAATGTGTGTACCTGTTAACAGTTTCTTGCTGGGATGTGATGAAAATTCAGCAGTGTGAATCTTGTATGTTCCCAACAGACATTTAGTTAACTACAAAATCACCTGCAAATGGAAAATCATAGCCCAGCTCTGAGAAATGCATAAAAGATTAGCCAAGGTCATATTGTTCCCATGACAATTCTCTCATGGCTTTTGTTGATTTTGTTCTGTTTCATAGCTCCACTGTGATTTTGTCCAGTGTATGATTTCATCCTGCTTTGGAAAAAATCTGTTCTTCATAGTATGTCTTTAGTTTGCAAAAAGAAATACATTTTATGGTAAACCTAAATGTTGATGTGGGCAAGAGAGAGGTGACAGCATTGATGAAGGGTGGGTGAGAGAGATTTTGAATTGATTGGGGAGGGGGAGAGAAATTCTGGCATTGATTGGGGAGGAGGAAGGAAGCCCATGAGACCTCCATGATGGTGTGGGAAGGAAGATATTGCCTGACAGTGCAGCTGGCTTTATGCCATGTTTAGGCTCCGCCCTTCAAAATGACAGCATGAAACATGCTCTCCTGCTTTATTTTGACAAAGTATCATGAGATCTGACAAAAAAACCTGACTTACTCTTTTGAGAGAAACACATTGGTTTTCAGCCAGAACCTGACACATCAAACAGAATTCCACCCAAAAATTTCTAAGAGTCATGATGGCGAGAATTATGAAGTCATCCATGCCAGCCTCTCAGGTGTGCTCCAAACCACAAACCTTCCACACTCACTTTTTGAGAATTGGGAGTTTTGTGTTAGGGGTGGTGGTGGGGCCTAAATATGCCAGCTTCAAAATGCTCGGGCACCACTTCACAAAGGTGCTCTGATCTCACAGTGCACTGGGAGACCCCTGTCTCATCAGAATTCCTCCCCCTACCCATCACCACAGCCCCCATCAGCAGCATGTTACCCCAACCACTCCCCAACACAGGTTGCTGGCATCAAGGTCTTCCCGATGGGTCTCCCTGGCTGACCCCTGACATGCGCCCCCCTCCCCAACATGACTGTCTTCATGACCCACCCCTGCACAAGCCCCCCCCCTCCCCCCCTCCCCCGTCAGAACCCTCTCCACATAGCTCCCCCATCATGGCCTCCACTTAGACTCCACCCCCTTGGCACTGACCCTGCACACTGGCAGTATCCAACTGGCACCACCAAAGCACCCAACTGCCAATGCCAGAGTGTCTGGTGGCAACTGCCACACTTTGCCAGTGTTCCATTTGGGCACCATAAGTGTGCCAGGTGGGCACAGCCAGGTGAATACTGTCCGGCCATGCCCCCAACCATGCAAAGGCTTCAATGGCCCTGACCGCCTCGATGTGACTATCACATCATGTCTCTGCTACTGGAGACTAGCAGTGAGTTGCAGCAGTGTAATTTCCCACTGGAGAATTGAAAACATTCTAGAAGCGGAGATGATTGGTTTCCGAACCTGCTAATGAGATTGAAATTCAGTCAATTACACCAGGTTCACACCATTAGAAAGGGGCCGGGAGAATCATTTGGCACTGAGCGCTGAACCGATTTTTACGCCTGCACGCTGTTCTCCAGGATCAGCGCAATCTGCACCAGGTGCAGCGAGGTTGGAGAATCACCCCATTTTTTTGACAAGACTCTACCCTGTATTTTTTAAATAGGAACATGGAATAATTGGCACTGTACCCTCTCAAAATGGTTTCCAGAAAGTTCGGTGACTTCTGTTTGTGCCTTCAGGACCAACAGAGACAGGGGCTGAATTTTACCATCCCACTCATTACAGGAATTGTAGTAGGTGAGACACGGACTATGCAAAGGTCTGTTCACTTCGGAGATCTTCTGGTCTTGGAGCGAACGTGGCCAGAAAATTTTGCTCGAGGTCAGCAGATTTTTGGATATACCACGCACCACCCCCCCCCTCAACACACAGCGTGCTATGAATCCCATGGCAGCCTGGGAGGAAAATTCCCTACAAATGTTTGGAAAGTTATTTATAAGTGTAAATTGAGTTTTCTGGGTGCAAATTGACTGCCACTCACCATTTCAAAATGAGGGATTTAAAAGGCAATAACTACCAGAGCTGTTGGCACCATAAAGATGGGATGTCAAAGCAGGTCTTTCAGTAAGTTTATTATAATGGTATGTTTACAGAATATCAATAATTCCCCTCCCTCCCCATTATGTACCAATTACCTTGGCTCCAACCTACTACGTGGACAATGGGACACAATGAAACTGCCATCATATGACTAAACTAGCAGGAGAGAATTTTAACACCTTATTTCTTCACAAGAGAAGCCAGCAAAGCAGTCTGCAACCATCAGCGTAGAGATCCCATCACCCAGCATGAAGAAAGGAACATTGACTCAAACAAAAACTTATCTCAGACAGTGAAAAGAGGGGTTGATTTGTTTTCACATGCAAGATTACATTTCTTCAGAATGGACAATTGCCACAATTTTGTGTCAAAACGCCAGAAAACTGCACTATCCATTGTGAAATAATTTGGGGGTTTGAGGTACAAAATCCTTTCAATTCAAAGATCCAGGTTCCAAGTTCTTGATATATAACAATGGGACTTTCAATTGAGCCTGATCTAACAAGATGTGAACAATCAGCATTTATGAACAAGTAGAACTTATTTGACAAGATATTATATGTACTTAACAGAAGCAGCAAAGGCAGTGGCTGCAAGTTTCTGGGCCCATTCACTGCAGGTGTGAATCCCATTGTGGCTGCTAACTCTCATGAGAGGGCCATATTGGGATTAGTGGCGGCAAGATCTAAGTTTGAGATCTTTCCTGTCCCCCAGTGGTGTCATCCGGTTCATGTCCAGCGAGGGTGTGAACCTGATTACCGTCAATTTAAATAAATTTAAACACTCCTAAATGGCTCCATGCCATTGCTTCTGGGGTCATCACATATCTCTCCCCCCACCCACTCCCCCCCCGCCCCCCAACCCATCCCACTGACATGATGTTATGCTGGTGGGAATCACTACTGGTTTCCAAAAGCATAACCAGTCATAATGACCTCGCCAGGGGTTCGGAGGTGAGTATAACCCCAGACTGTGAGGGGATTGGCTGGGGAGTGCCATCAAGTACCAACCTGGTTGGCACTGCCAGGGTGGGGCCAGAAGTGATTCAAGAGTTGGGACCTCTATGGAACACCATTGTGGACCTCCCGTTATGTGAGGGGGAGGGCATTGTGCCTGCTTAGTGGTTTGGAAGAGAAAGGTGAATATGCCTGCATTGTAGTTGGGGGGGGGTGGGGTGGTCTCTGATGCCCCAGTGTTGACGCTGACGCAGGGGTCAAGTCACCCTGATGCATGGTATGGGGGAGCAGGTTACACCTCTCTGATTGAGGGTTGGGGATGTACTCCTTGTCTGCTGGGGTCCTGATGTTCATGAAGAGGAGGGAGGGGTCTCTTTAAATTCAGTTTGAGATTGGGGCACCCTTTAACAATGGCGTTGCTATCTCTGTGGAGTTGGCCTTACCGGCATCTGTAGGCCTTACCCATCAAGAATGATGCTATAAAACATATCCCTCTGCTTTTTTGTTGACAAATGTCAGAAGATCTGGAAAGAAAACGTGGCTGTTTCGCTGGGGAGAAACATGACGGTTTTCAGTCAGAACCTGATACTGTCATTTTTGTCATTTTTTTGGAAACTCCTGCCCAGTGTGGAAGTTTCTTATTCATCAAGGCCTTGGGTTCTTTGAATCTGCCAGTATAGGTGATGCCTTTCTTCTTCAGTTCCTGAAATGATGTTGAACTGTGCCATAGAACAATTACACCAGAAAAGCTGTGGTGAAACTGTGCCAAAGATTCTGAGATTCCAACTTTTCAACCCTAATTCTTACTGTCCCTCATTCTGTATTAGGAAATAGTTTGAATTACTTCTTTTTAGCTTAATGTGAAGGTCACCTGGTGTTCCCCACCTCCCCCCCGCAAATCAGTAACTAGAGTCATGTAAGGCTGAAACAAATGTCCATCTTTTATTTTCTTTGAACTCATAAGACCATAAGAAATCCGGAGTAGACCATTCATCCTCTTGAGCCTGCTCCACCATTCAATAGGATCATGGCTGATCCAACATTCCTCAAATTCACTTTAATATCCTTCTCCTTAATCCTTGACTTTCTTGCTGATCAAAAATCTGTCTATCTCAGCCTTAAATATGCACAACGACTCTGCCCCCACACCTCTCTGTGGCAAGGAGTTTCAAAGACTCACAAACATCTGAGAGAAGAAATTTCCTCCTCATTTCAGTCTTAAATTGGCACCTCTTTATTCTAAGACTATGCCCTCTAGTCCAAGACTCTGCCATGAGGGGAAATATCTTCTCAGCATTTACTGTGTCAAGCCTTTAAGAATTCTATATGTTTCAATGAGATCATCTCTTATTCTTCCAAATTCCAATGAGTAGAGTCCCAACCTTTCAAAACATTCCTCATAAGGCAATCTCACCGTACTGGGGATTATCCTAGTGAACCCCTGTCTGAATTGCCTGCAGTGAAGTAATGGGGGCAATTCTCGCAAAAAAGCCCGAAGTGTTGAATTCGTGGGAAAGTTGGTGTAAATCATATAAGTATCTCCAAGTCTCTTTGTATTGTAGCCTTCTGCAGTTTTTCTTCATTTAAATAATACTCTTCTTTTGTTCTCCCTTCCAAAATGATCAACTTCACATTTTCCCACATCGTACTCTATTTGTTAACATTTTTCCTATTTATCTAACCTATTAATGGCCTGAATTTTAGCACTGTGCCTGCCACAGGAATCAGAATGGGTGAGGGGCGGAACATGGAAAGGTCCATTGACCTCGGTTGGAATTTTATGGTTTTGCACCAAGCGAAGTTGTAAAATCTAGCCAAATATCTCGAAACTGTTTGTATCCCACTCGCAACTTGCATTTCTGCCTTTTTTGTGTCATCTTCAAATTTGGCTACAGTACATTCGCTTCCTTCCTCCAAGTCATTCATATATAATTAATAGAACTCTTCTTGTCCATGTACATTTAAGGGAGTGGGTGTTGTGTACATTTCACGTATATGAAATGGACATTTTTCCATCCTTTTGATTTTAAACTTTCAAGAAAGCCTGTTTTTGACTGTTGTTTAACTTTATAGCACCAAAAAGAATTAAAATACTCCCTCTCAGAAATACATCATGTTATGTTCAGCTGAGCAATAAGTTATACCACCACTTGCCTCTGTCCATAACAAGAACTATTCTTTTGATTACTTCTTTGAGCTGCCAATTAAACTGTAAGGATAGAACTCCCCTTCTGAACTTGTAGAAAGCAGCCAAGCATGTATAATGATAACCCTTGGAGAAATATGAACGAATAGTTATTGTAACTACTAGAAAATAGTTTCTTTTAAACTCATACTGATGTGGGCAGCTGTTTTTAATTTTTAAAGGACCGAAGATTTAAATAACTTCTACAGACCTCATCCACTGTTTAAGAGCATTTACATCTATTTTAAAAATATGTCTCTCCCACACTGTGGGTTAATGACCTTGATATTGCAAAATAGGGTCTGTTTGAACTCCATGCTAAATTCAAATGGCCTTGCTGAGTTTGGTTTCATTCATTTGTGAGTCATGCTTTGCCTCCTTTCATAGAAGAGCAAAAATGAGATCTGACAGAAAAGGGGTTGTGACTTCCACATCCAAATCCCACCCTTCGTATAATTCCACAAAAATGCGGACCTTAGAATCTTACAATTCGGTGATTCTTCCTCAGTTGTAAGTCAGCAGGCTAGGGCAGTGTTTCAGCGTGGTTATTCCTCATATTGTTTTATGAATCCATCCTATGCTGGAGTCTTCAATTACTCCAAATGACTCTACTTAATACTCGTTCCAGGGTTGTCTCCCAGCAAGGTAGTAGTGCCACTGGTATGATATCCTTGTTCCTGCCCTCATCCCAGGTAGCCAAAAATGTCATTTTCTCCTAGTACATTATAATATACCCCGTACAGTCTGTATCTTTGAACCATATTCTCAGTGTCTGATGAATAAATGAAGGGGATTCAATTATCTTCTCTGTCATCTATTTCCTTGATAAGAAGTGCTGCATGCAGGCATACTACCTAGTAAGATTCCAATTCCAGTTAGCCTCATTGTTGACCTGAAGTAACTCACTTATTTTACTCTAGATTTTCCCCCAGTGCACACACCAATTCCTCTGTAGACAGTAATGTAATCTGATGCTCCATCTGATTGTTATCCCTTTTGCAACATTTCACATTACAGTGCTTTCATTTCTTATCTGTGCAATGTCCGGAAATAAAGGAATGAAAGCTAAAATCAAGATTTTAAAAGTAAGATAAAGGAAATGTTTTTATGAAGTAATAATCCGAGATATTCACAAATGGTCTGAATGAGGTAGGTGTGAAAGCTAAAACTCAGACCACAAAAATGTTTCCATGAAATAATTTGAAGAATTTCTTGTACCAATAAGATTTCATTCAACAATTCACTTAATTACCTTCTCTCACACGATTATTTTAATTAATAATTTTAATCCTGCAAACATGAGACACAAATACCTAAATTCACTATTATTCTACTCAAAAACAGTGTTCAACAAAAAAACGTAACAACTTTGCTTTCATTTACCTTACCTGGCTTGACTCTAGTGTAATTTGATTTTTCACGTTTACTATATGCTTTCTACTTCAACTCCCTATATCCTCACTGTCACTCCCAAATCCTCAGGATCAAATTCTAGATCTTCACCTATTTCCTCAATGTTTGTTGCTACTCTGAATATTTCTTGATCAAAGGCAAGATCTATAATATCACACACTACATTTTCAGTCTTTGTTGAAACCTTAAATATTTTCATCACAGACCACATTAGAAATTCTTCCTCCAGAAATTCTTCACCCTTGAACTAAAGTACAGAGATTTCTTGGTGATCCTTGAAGACAACATGGAACTGTAGATCTCAGATGGAGCTCTATCACCTTGTGCTTACCTTGTGCTTTGTTGATTGACATTGCCAAGCAAACTTTGACTGGAAATTGCAATCTCTTAATCAGAAAAAGGTAGTTTGATAGGATCATTAGAATTCTTGGAATTAAGCTTGCCATTGTATTTCTCCATTAGGATTGTAGCTTCTAAAACATGAGGTAATAATTTCTTACAGTAATTTTTTTCACAGCAACATTTTTTCACAGTAATTTCATTGCAGTGTTAATGTAACCCTACTTGTGACTAATAAATAACTTTTAACTTCTTAATCCCTGATCTTGTTCCTTGCATAATCTACGGGTATTACTTTCTTGGTGGGATAACTGGGACATCAACTTTCAACAATAAATTGTAATGAGGTATGCTTGATTAAAGTTTATTTACTGGTGTGACAAATAGATTTACATTAACAATGCAATGAAGTTACCGTGAAAATCCTCTAGTCGCCACACTCCAGCGCCTGTTAGGGTGCACTGAGAGAGAGCTTAACATGGCCAGTACACCAAACCAACACATCTTTGGGACTGTGGGAAGAAACTTGAGCACCCAGAGGAAACCCATATTGACACAGGAAGAATGTGCAGACTACGCACAGATGGTGACCCAAGCTGGAATTGAATCTGGGTCCCTGGAGCTGTGAGGCAACACTGAGTCACCCCCCCCCCCCCCCCCCCATAGCTTGATCGCTGGCCTCCTGAACATGTCCAGAGCCAGCCTGGACCTCCCCTCCCCCACCACCCCTTCCCGCAGCCCGATCTCCCAACCTCCCCTCCCGCACCAGCAGCCCCAACCCCCTCCTCTCCCCTCCCCCACCAGCAGCCTCGCCCCCTGACCTCCAACAGCCACCCTCCCCCTCACTGATGGCCAGCCCCAATTGTTGGTCTTCCTCCCTCTGTCAGCCCGAATGCTGTGGACTCCCCCACCCACACTGAGTGCCCCCAGAAGCCCCACCCCCTCCATCAGGCCCCACAACCATTAGGCCTCCCTCTCTTGACACTGCCTTGACACTGAAGTGCAAAGGTGCCTCAGTCACCTAAGAGCTCATTGTTAGTGTGGAATCAAGTCATCCTCGACTCTGAGGGATTGCTGAAGAAGAAGAAAAAGAAGAAGACAAACACCTGGGATTGCAATTGGATCAAAATTAGAAGCAAAGGGAATCTTAACACTTTCAAGATCCAGTAACAAATATGCAAAATTACCAACTTCCTCACCCCTGTTATTGATAATGCCTGCCATACACAATAAAATTTAATCAGCCATAATCCCCAAACTTCCCAGTGTTGGAAGGGTGGGTACCCCAAATGTGCGCAAGGGAACCCATCTCAGAACTTCACAGGTAAGTTTTGCACAGTAATTGCCCAGCAATTGTTCTGCACTGAGAACCATCCGAAAATGTGATTTAAATCACAAACTTCAAATGAATCTGACTGGTTAATGCCAGTAGTTACCCGGAAAAAAGAAGAATCAAGATATCTTCTAACTTCTGGATAATTATTGTACAGATGAAAACCAAAGTGCCACGAGTCACCTCCACCCCCACAGGTCTCTCCCACCACCTGGCTACTGACTAGTCTCCCTGTTCGTAAGATTTCCCAGATATATCTAATCACCTGAAGTACTTCTTCAGTATGCCAATGATGTGCTTGATGCTTACTTGGGGGGATATGCACTTCATTATTTCTCTGTTCTGTTGATTTCCTGGGAGATCTGTCATGATTCCTGGTTGCTGAAAATAGTCTTGATTGCCCAGGAGCCATCCTGAGACTTGCTTTTGTGGGTCAAGTATTGGTGGGACTTTGACTGTCTTAAAATAATAGTTCCGTAAAAGCTGCCTGAAGCTATCATTCACTTACACAAATAAATTAAGAATTTGTCAATTGGCATCCTTTGCAAACCATGTAGGTGGTGATTTTGTGTGATGAAGCATGTAGAACCACATGAGTGCAAACTATAATCCCCAGGACATTTGGGAATGTGATAAAATTGCACAGAATACTTGTGGGGCTTCTGAATGTCCATGGGGAATGAAACCAAATTGTTTGCTTCAGTAAACAAAACATTTATCACTTACCTTGTGCATCAGTGTGCTTGTGGATTGACCAACACAGCTGGTATTGCCAGTAAAGTGATTGGGAAACATAAAAATTCAGATCTGTTATGATCTTCACAGCCGCTGGTGTTGGTTGTAGGTTATTTTGCAGCATGCAGCATAACTCAGTATCTGCATCTATTGCAAATCAAAGCTTGTGTAAGCACCACTGCTCCGGCCAGTTGTAGGTATGTGTGTCAATGTCTGTATATACAAATATGAGAGTAGTAATAGTTGGTGCACATACCAGATTAGCATAGAATACATTGGTGCAGCTTGCAAGCCTTGTAATCTTTTTTGGTTTGATTACTTAGACTCCAATAATCTGATGTGAACCATTCAATTACCACAAAATGAAAATGACCACTTCATCACCACACAAAAATATATTAAAATGTGTGTAGTTCTTCAGAGTCTCTCCAAATTGGAAACACTTGACACAAGGTAAAGGCAAGCTTTTGACAAAGCTGGCAAAATTATATTTTTACAGTCGAGCTGTTTGCAATTTGCTTAAACACACTAAAATCTAAAATGAGATACGTTCTCATTTATTGTCAACATAATATAATTGCTTTTGAATAATTCATTAATTTACCCAGTTTACAGTCTGCAAATTTTGATTCAGCTAAGAAAAAATATACATTTTAGCTTTAATAGAAATCAAGCACTTAGGCATCATTAGTATTGTGTTTCTAATACAAGAGGATGTTATAAGGCTTTGCCAAGCTATCTAACTCAAACGACCCCATGAGGAACATAATAGCAGTCATATTGGGAGTCCCTGAATATTTTCAGTAATAATTTCTGTTAGTTCATAAATCAAAACACTTATTCGCTCAATTCTTTGATGAATTATATTATTTGTCATCTTGTTATCAATTCCTATATAGAGAATTTAGTGATCAAAGCATTTGAGATGGGAGAACTTGTAGCAAAAATGCAATGGCTGACATTTTATCTGTTGTTGGCAGAGTGCAACAGTGAGTAGGAAAACCAGCACCGAAGCCACCGGCACCAAAGGTCATTGGGGACATAGAGAAAAAACTTTAAGGGGTGGGGCCCACAATGTCACACTGCCAGAGCAGGCTCTGATTGAGACAGCAACTTTGTTTTTAGAAATCGGGACACCAACTTTAAAGGTGCCCTTGTGCACAGAGGTTGATCAGGGACCACCACAACAGGATGTGTGAAACAATTTACAGTGGCAATTCTCTAGTGTGGTTGACTTTGTGTTCAGAACGATATATATTAGAGGCAACTTTTACGGGGGAGGCAGTTATAAATCGAGCAACCCAACCAGATTGGGAGTTAAAGTTGCTATCAATAACGCCAAACAAAATTGATGCCTTCAGAATGAAAGGCCCATCATTGTCTTACCTATAATAAGAGATAGAGGGTGCGATTTTCCTGCCATAGCAGGCCAGGAAATGTAAGTGGGAGAGCTGAAGTGGGATTTGCGACCATTGTCCAGCCACTCATGACTTTCCCAGGCCATTTTTTATGGCGTAATCAGCCTCATGCCAAAAAACAGCGTGAGGCTGATTACAATATTTAAATCACCACTTCCATGTCATTAGCGAGCCCGGGATGATATTGTCTGGCCTCGCTGGCAATTGGGAAGCTGGTGATGCGGTGGCTGGTGCACATGTGCTGATCACCCTCCTGGCCACACAGATGCCAGCCTCTCAGTTGGGATTCGGCCCCATCCCCCCCTTAGCCACGTGAGTCCCCCAGCGGACTCTGAAGCACAGAGTGCTGGAAATTCAATTGACTAAAATGGGTGGGGAAATCTCTTATTTTGCTGTCTGTGGGCATTTAATTTTTTGGGGGGAAAATTGTCCCAGAGTGTTTTTTTCTGTGTAAAGTGGGATCTCAATCCAAGTCTGAATGTGTGTGCATCTCTTAATACAATTAGAACATAAGAACATAAGAAATAGGAGCAGGAGTAGACCATCTAGCCCTTCGAGCCTGCCCCGCCATTCAATAAGATCATGGCTGATCTGTCGTGGCTCAGTTCCACTTTCCCGCCCTCTCCCCATAACCCTTAATTCCCTCTCTTATCAAAAACCCATCAACCCGCGTCTTAAAAATATTTAGCGAGGCAGCCTCCACCACTTCAACAGGCAGAGAATTCCAGAGATTCACCACCCTTTGAGTGAAGAAGTTCCTCCTCAACTCCGTTCTAAACCGCCCCCCCTTTATCTTGAGGCTGTGCCCCCTAGTCCTACTGTCTTTTTTGAGTGGGAAGAGTCTCTCCACCTCTATCCTATCCATCCCATTCATCATCTTATACGTCTCAATGAGATCTCCCCTCATTCTTCTAAACTCTAACGAGTACAGGCCTAGTTTATTCAGCCTCTCCTCATAGCTCAACCCCCTCAACTCCGGTATCAGCCTAGTAAACCTCCTCTGCACTCCCTCCAAGGCCAAAATATCTTTGCGCAGGTGCGGCGCCCAAAACTGCACACAGTACTCCAGCTGCGGCCTCACCAATGCCCTATACAGCTGCAGCAAGACCTCCCTACTTTTATATTCAATTCCCCTCGCTATGAAGGCCAGCATCCCATTCGCCTTCCTGACCACCTGCTGCACCTGCAAGCTGGGTTTTTGCGACTCATGCACAAGGACCCCAAGGTCCCTCTGCACCGTCGCCTGCTGCAGTTTTTCGCCACGTAAGTAATAGTCCTTCCTACCATTATTCCTACCAAAGTGGACCACCTCACACTTGCCAACATTAAATTCCATTTGCCATTTCCTGGCCCATTTGCCCAGCCTATCTAGATCCTTCTGCAGACTCTCCACACCCTCTGCACAATTTGCCGTTCCCCCAATCTTGGTGTCATCAGCAAATTTTGACACCCTACACTCGGTTCCCTCCTCCAGATCATCTATATAAATGGTAAAAAGCTGAGGCCCCAGCACCGACCCCTGGGGCACTCCACTAGTCACCATCCGCCAATCCGAATAGCACCCGTTGACCCCCACTCTCTGCCTCCTATTTGACAACCAATCCTCTATCCACGCTAACACCCTACCCCCAACTCCATGTCCCTCGACCTTCTGCAATAACCTCTTGTGAGGTACTAAATCATCAGAGTTGAGTTAGAGTGTGAGTGATCAAAGCATTTGAGATGGGAGAACTTGTAGCAAAAACGCAATGGTTGACATTTTATCTGTTGTTGGCAGAGTGCAACAGTGAGTAGGAAAACCAGCACCGAAGCCACCAGCACCAAAGGTCATTGGGGACATAGAGAAAAAACTTTAAGGGGTGGGACCCACAATGTCACACTGCCAGAGCAGGTTCTGATTGAGACAGCAACTTTGTTTTTAGAAATCGGGACACCAACTTTAAAGATGCCCTTGTGCTTTTAAATTTGATTTGATTTAATCTAATCAACACTACGTGCGCACCTACATAAGTTGCAGTTGAAAGAAATGAGGGAATTAACCATTTTACATTGGCCTGGGGAACAGGCTAAAAGGAAAAGAAAGAGCCAATCAACTGTTGTCATTTGAATAATTTCATAAGAACTAAAAATATAGGAGTGGGGAGAATGACACGTAGTCTATTGAGCCTATCCCATCATTCAATCAGATAATGTAATTTACATCGACTCCACATGTCCACCTATCCTCATTGCTTGGTCACTTAGTGCCCAAACACTATGGCCAGAATTTTACTGGCCTACCTGCCACAGGAATCGGAGAGGGCAAGGGGCGACATTAGGAAGGTCCGTTGACCTTAGGCGGGATGAAACCGTAAAATCCTGCCTTATGTCAATCTCTGATTTGAAAATCCTCATTGAACATCTACAGCCTGCTTGGGTAAAACGCTGCAAAAATTCAAAGCCCATTGAGCAAAGAAATTTCTTCTTATCTCAGTCCAAAATGATTGACTGCTTTTCTTGAGACTATGACCCCAAGCTCTAGACTCTCCAATTAGAGAGAGCATCCATCCCGCATTTACCCTGTTAAGCATTCTAAGAATTTAGTTGGCACTAAGTTCGCATAGGCAATATGAGGAAAATGGGGGAGGCAGTCCAGAGAAGGTTCACTAGGTTGATTGTGGGTATGGTGAGATTTTCTTATGAGGAGCGGTTGGGTAGGTTAGTTTTTCCTCTTTGGAATTTAGAAGAATGAGAGGCAAACTTGTTAAGGCACATAAGATTCTCAGGAGCTTGACAGGATAGATGCTAAGAGGATGTTTCCCCCATATGATAGAATCTATGATCAGAAGGCATAATCTCATAGTAAGGGGTCATTCATTTAAGACCAATTTGAGGAGGAACTTCTCTGAGAGAGTAGTGAATCTGTGGAATTCTTTGCTGCAGAGGACTGTAGAGGCTGCTCATTAAGTATGTTCAATCATGAGATTGACGCATTTTAAATCAGTAAGGGAACCAAGGGTGATGGAGATGAAGTGGAAAAGTGGAGTTGAGGATTATCACATCAGATCAACCATGATCCCATTGAATGGCAGAGCAGACTTGATGGGCTGAATGGCCTACTTCTGCTCCAACATCTTAAAGTCTGATGGATAGAGGGGCATCAAGTTGGCATAAGAGTGTGGTGGTCATGGGGTAATGGGTTGGCATCAGTGTAAATGGGACACAGAGTACTTGGAGATGGAAGCTGAATGTGGTCTATTGGGAAGCTTTTGTCTTATTATTTTCTATTTACTTGAACAGTGTCAGGGTACACAGGGGTAAACCCTGCATACAGTCCACATCTGAACCCAGCAGCCGCAGATTAATTCTGGGACCAGATACTCTGACTACTGTTTCACATTTTAAATAAATTACAAACATTTAACTCTAGAGAGAATATTCGTTGTGGAAGTCAAGTCATAGACATATTCCCAACTAGCTGTGCAGCAGTCGAGAATGTGCTGCAAGGAACAAACAGGCTGTGCAGATACAGCACCCGCTTTAAGATGGTGCACATGTGTGCCCACGTGCCAGTCTTAAAGGGTCACACTGTTGCAACATGCTGACCCACACAGCAAATAGAGGTTAAAGGATTATTGGCTGCAGGTTCACTTTTTGAAGAGAAACCTACCTGAATTGCATATTGCTATGACCAGGTGGTAACAGTGAGCAGTTTACCTAACCCCACTACTCCACAGGTTGTACCATTAGTTTAAAAGTTTAATTCACTCACCAAAATGGCCAATTATTTACTTTTGCTGATGTTAGACCAAGAATAAAAGAGATTTTAACCAGACTTCTTTCAATAACTCAATGATTGATTTATTATAAAATAAAGTTGTCGTAAAACAAGGTGCAAGAATTAATTAACAGATAATTGCACTCTGGAAGTATAACTACCTGTCTCTTTCAAAAATGTCCCAGCATGCATACACACATACAAACAATGGCCAAACAGAAGATTTCTGCAGAAATGTGCCTTGGAAGAAAATCTTTATAACATAAAGGATAAAGTTTGCAGAGTTGTTATGCTGTCAATATGGGGCTCCCCCATGTGAAGAGGGACCACTGGACCCACCCAACATTCAGGACCCTCCCTCTGCAGCCAGACAGTGTCAGAGGAGCACATGGGCATTGCATTAACTTGTTTGATTCCCCTTGGGGTCCAACATGCTAGGTCCATGATGGTCATGACCAGCATCAAATCCACCCAGTGCAGTTCCTGCTAGGGAGATGAGTGTACGGCAGGAGGACATTGAATTGGCCTTCAAGCCCACTAATGGAACATTTAAAATGGGATTTTCTAGCCTCTTCGGACAGCCTATGGGAATTCCTATGCCCTGCTGAATGGGGCTTCAGTCAAAAATCAGGATTCTCGATTCACCCGACTCATCCAATCATGTTCCCACCCAGAGTGGGCAGCAACCCAATTAATATGCAAAACCGTTGATTTAATTGTCATTCTCAGGCTTGAAGGCATTCACCTGCCACCCACCATGCACATGATCCCCAGTAAGAATTGCACAGGCAGCTTTTGATGCTGGTAATCAAAAGTGTGGACTTGGTGTGCTGGACCCCAAGAGTCCAAGGGAGAACTACAAACCCCTCTGCAAAGAATGGCATCCTTCTAACTCTAGCCCCACTCTCCTCTCAGACACTCACTTAGGCCCACCTTCAACCACATGCCTTGGCAGTGCCAATGGCACATTGCCCCTCGTCACCCTGACACTGACATTTTGGCCAGGCACCTTGGGGCTCAAAGTGGGGGGGGGGTCAAGGAGGCCCCTCTGCCACTGCCAGGCTGCAGAGGAAGGGTCCCTCAAGGGATATTGTGGGTAGGTGAGCTTGGGCTGGGGACAAGGGACTGATCTTGCCACTCTTCCCCAGGTGGGGGTCTCATGGCTAGACTGTCCCTTTTAGCCCTGGCAGACATGACGATCACCTCTGGCATGATGATTTCAGGCAGCCCTGTGATCAACATCTTCATTCTTGCCTGTCAACTGTGAAAATGTTGAAGTGGTCAAGTTACTTTAATCTCCATGTCCCCTGGTCACTTGACAGGATTTTAAATCATTGCAGCACTCCATTCTGCAGTAAGATTTCCTTTTCTCACTGTTGGAAGCTGCAGATGTGAGTAAACGCCTTTGAAATCCTCTGACAGAGAGGAGACGTCAATTTCATGGAGGGGTGGTTGTTTAATTCTCTATAGCTGTGCACTAAGCCTCAATGTATTCACACAGCTTTAATTTGAAGTCTCTAAGCCTTCCCAGCAAGTTGAAAACTTTGAAGTCCTCACTATCGCACTGAAAGCCTTTGATCTCTGACAATTTCAAAGTATAGTGCTTTGAAATATGTTTCCATTAACAGTTTAATGGATTATTACTCACCTCCAGTCGACTGTGTTTACTTACATTATCCTTCACGCCTGAATCTTTCAAGTTCCTCAATTGTTCCTAACCACAATGTTTATATCAACTCTAAGCCTGATTGACAACTGTGGTTTCTTCAAAGAGAATAAGTGGCTTGCAAAAGAGGAAGTTAAACCACTTATTCCCTTTTTAAAGGGAGCCCTGATCTCTGAACAGTAGGGCTAGTTGGTGGGTTTTGCGGGATTGCCTCATTTGCATTTGTCAGGTGGGTGAATCCCACCTGACAGAGATTGCAATGCCAGCAGAAAACATTCCTGTCTTCTGCCCTTTGATCTACACTTTTGCATAATTATCAGATTCCCCACCCACTCTGGTCAGGAACCTGATTGAGACCGGCAGGGCGGGCCAAGTGAATTGGAAACACATGGGAGCATGGTAATAATCCTTTCTTTAGACCCGACACCCTTATCAGCAGGTCAGTCGGGTTTTCCGAATAGGGCTGGTGAATTTCTCCTCTGCTAAATATTTTACCTCTTATTTTATTAGTCAAGTTAATAAGTTAATTTTAAATTCTGACCACTGCAAACTTGTGTCATAATGTTTCCTTGAATCAGGAAACATATAAAAGAGTCATATCAAAATATATTCTGTAAGAGTACTTATTATCTTTCTGTTGAGTGACAATACACTAAACAGTGATGTACTCGAGTGCTTTCACAAAACTATTAAAAAATAGCTCACATGTTTGATTTTTTAAAAATGTTTAAACTTTCTTGTTTGGCCCTCCCTTCTCTATCTTTTGGTTCTAAACTCCTTGAGTATTCTAGAGCCCATGGGCCAAAAATTGAGGTCATATAGGGCTATGGAAGAGTAAGCCAGCTAACGGCCAGAGGACTGGATCTGAAAGATCAGAGCTGTACAAGAGTACTGCTTCTCAATTGTTGCACAGAACTCACTGTGTCAGTTTAAGTATCCCAATTTTAGTGGTAGAGTGAAGGGGGCTTGCAAGGGTTTTAGGGTTGCTGTGTAACATTTTTAGCAGGCTTAAATATATAAATATTCAGAGTTGCGAATTTCATTATCTTATTCTCAAAGGAAAAAGCTCTGTTTCTTCACATACCCACTTAAGTGGATATGTTAGGCTAATGAAATACTTACCCTGCACAGTTTTTTACTCTGATTTCTGATGAGATATTGATAATTTGGTCTCTTGCTTTGTTAATTATCAAATTCTGTCTCTCTAATGATTAGAATTATTTCACTTTAAGTTTGAATTGTAAGAAAGTTTTCAGCACTATAAATGCAGGACAATATCAAAGGGATCGCGTGGACATAAAATGTCCAATGGGATATCAAATTGAAATACTTTTCACTTTTCATCTCTGAATACAAATACATGAAGTTAGATTGTTTGGAATATTAGTGCTTCAAAATGCATAGAAAATTATTTTCAATAAATATCACCTGAATATCATTCACTTTGCAAAAAAATTAACTTGACCACCTGCATTTTATATTCATGCATTTCAAGTTATTGAAACATGAAGCTTTTAAACAAATAGTTTTTTCAACTATTTCAATCGGAATCAAAATACCAAGATCACACCATTGAAACATGAAGTTTCCTTATAGTTCACTGAAGTTATCCATGAAGTAGCAGGCCATTTAAACGAGAAAATTTCCAAGCTTGTTTCCTGGGTTTAAGCTGAATTGGTTGATCAGAATGGTAAGATGAGGAGAGATATCAAAACCCATGGAAACATTTCTCAGCAAGAAGTCGGTGCCTTCTGAAAAGAAGAGGGAAAAATTGATGAATAAAGAATCAAGAAGAAGAAAAGTGAAAATGGTGATAGAAAACTGTAGATCAAGTGTATTTATTAAAATGTATATTGCCAATGAAGGTTAGCATTATTTAACAGATGGTATGAAAATCCAATTCATTTTTACATTTGGGATAAACATTTATTCTTTTTATTTATGTTCAGAAAATTGTGGTCACTGAAGTTGAGTGTTGTTTTCCCCTGAGATTAAATACATGTTGTTCTTTAGAATTTGACTTAAAAAAAGCAAATGGATATTGTCAGTCATTACTACAGACCCAGCTCCATGGAACATGGAAAAAAACATTTGCATTCCTGTTTCATTTCATGTTTTCTGATATTATTTAATATTAAAATTGCATTTGTCATGTATGACTTGCATGAATTTAAGAAGCTGTTGACAGTTTTATTATTTCAGCCAAGCTTTAATTTTTCTGTCTTAATACCTTCCCTACGTAGCATGCTTCATGTACTGTTTCATTAAATTATGTTAACTGGCATATTTTGTCTTATTTTGAACCTGTCTTCATAATGGGCCCGATTTAATATGTGGTTGTACTGTTGCTAAGGGTTAATCACAGAATATACTGCACAGTGATTTGTGTAGCTCAAAAACATATCTACAATTTTGGTTTGGTTTCTTCATCAAACAAAAGCAGTTTGCCCTTTTTGTCTGCTGAGTAGGGCACATCTAGCCTATTCATGTTGAAGAATTATTATGAACCAACATAACTTGTAATTTAAGCACCCTTTTTTGCACCAGGATGGATGTAGTTCAGAATTACCTGTTTAAAATTTGCCTTTCTTAATATAACTAAAATTTTCCCGAAACAAAGTTGTATATCTCCTTCTTCCCCACTTACTCCTCTGGTCTAGCATCACTTCAAAAGAATATGATCATTTAGAAAATTGGTGATATTCTAAAAATAAAGTAAAAGGATATGGCCAAGGATGCAAAAATATCAATGAGGAGGAACATCCTCAGGATTCACCACCAGAATCCCATATAATATTTCCCAGTATAAGAATGAACATGCCCAACCTTTGAGGTTGGATGTTATTTTTTGTCTATACATGACAAGGATACTGTCATGATGTAAAAAATAATACTTGATTTTTCAGATACAAGTAAATCCTATCAAAATTTGCTCGGACGTAAGAATGACAAATGTGAGATTATTAAACCGAGCCCAATGTCCTTTGTTCAGAATGTTCCTTTCTTTAAACCACCTTTTGTTTCTGAACAAATGTTGAATTAATGTTCAGATGTAAAAGTGGAGGAAAATAGCAGTGATAAAAATACATACTGTTTTGCATTTATATATCAGGAATCTCTTAAATATTTTACTAATTTCAAGATCCAAAATCCTTCAAGTGTGATTATGCATCTGTGCATGTAATCATCAGTAATCAAAATCTGAGTTACCATTAGTCAGATCATAGAACTGTAAGTTCTTTTTAAGATAAAATGGCAATTCAGTTACAATGGTAATATTGTCACTTTTTCTGATATTTTGGGGTAATGAGTTTATTTGGTGTAAGTTAGATAAACTCAATTGTACAGAACACTAAGCAAACTTGCTAAATCATATTGCTTAGTTACATGTTTAATACTAAAGCCACATATTTCCAACAAAGCCATGAATATTCAGCATATTCTTTCCACTTTACTGCTCTCATATTATTATAGAGACAATGGAAACTATGGCATTGCCAATGACCACTTGTTGTAGAAACCACCTGATTTTCACTTCCACTGAAATTATTGGAAATGAGAATTTGGCAGTTTCTATATTGCAATGCCAATTTTACACTAGAAGGTCAGATTAAAAATCTACTCCAACATAACTGAATCTTGAGGAGTAGTTTTATGAATGAGTGCAACAATCTGTGTATACATCCCAAAGTCCCAGGCATACCATCCACGCCTTTATGTCCATTAAAATAAAAATTCAAAATATTAATGGCAGCATGGATCTGGGTTCCCAATACCTTCAGCCTTTCGGCAAGTTTGGCACATGACAGTATGCATGCATATAAAAAGGCCCACCTAATTCATAAAATACTATTTTTGCATTGAATTGCTAGGGTTCAGGGAAATTTGCAGTTTGTATGTGACATAATTAATGTTCTAAGATGCTTTATGCTATTTTAAACAGAGAGAATACAGCTTCTTCTGAGTTTTTTTTAAAGTTGGCTGTGCTGGAAGCAGTGATGGTGATTATCACCACATTCTGCATGCCAGGGCCTGTAAAGACTCTTGTGATGGAAATAAATTTGCCTAGGCCAAAAAGAATTATCAAATTATAATTTTAGGAAAATTCTGAAATCCCCGAAAAGATGCAATCCTACAAAAAAACTAGCCACAAGTTTGAGTTGGATGATATGTATGGTATCATGTGAGTGAGTCACTGCTGTTACTTCCACTTTTACAACCTGTGGGTTTGTCAGCATGAGTAAGACAGCAATTACTGTAGTTGTCCCTGTTTGCCCCATGCCTTTTCTCCTTCACAGTCATTCAATGACAAGCGTAAAAAGAACCTCATCTTTTCACGAAAATTCCCATTCTACAAGAACAAGGACCACAATGAGCAGGAAACCAGTGATCCAGAACGTAAGTAGGCCTAAGAGACAGTATAGATCACAGTGTTCACACCCACATGTATACATATTTACATTGAGGCAGGGTGAGGCTATACTACTGTGACCAATGTGTGACAGCAATCTGGATCCCACCATATTATTGTTCCTCAAAAGGAGATTTTTTTATAAACAGGTGTGAAAAGAGGTTGCTCGGGAGAGGTAGAGACCGTGTCCCTTTTCTTTCAACCCATGTGCATTGTATTTCAAAGTATACACAAATCTGGCCAAGAATTAAACAAAATTCCAAACTGTTCAAGATACAAGATTGTTTACAGTGTTCATATAACAGATACATTTTTTTGGAATGTTTCTGATATGCCCCTGTATTATGCTAGTGTGTTCATCCATTTATCTAACTGCTTTCCACAAAACATTAAAACTTAAGTTTTACCCACATCAGCAGACACTGTTGATCTATATGAAATACAGTTTGCTTTTGGGAACCAAAGGGATACTGTCTTTGAAGTGCACCATTTTGGTATGTCTTAATTCAGGCAAAAAATATCCTCTTGAAAAACAAGAATGGTAATGCCACAGTTCATGTTAAAACACAAACGGGCTCCTGATTGGCTTATCTGCATGGTCTGTCATGGTAGTATTCAGTTCAAATCCACTGACTTCTTCCTTCCTCTTCTGCGGTTATTCTTCCTGTCTTTGCTTGCTGTCTGGGGACTACTGGGCAGGAGATCCCTGGGTTAGCCGACGATGGTTATGGAACAAAGACTCTGAGTAAGTTTTGAAGAATGGCCACAATAGAATGCCACCATGTAATTATTATTTTTTGAACTATTATTTGCATATATTCCAAAGAGAACCCAGCATGTAAAAATGAAGCTTTAGTAGGGAACTGATATGAATGTCCCAACCTTTTTTTAGTTTCTTTTGTTTCTGCATGATCAATCAAAACCAATGCACAAATCACTGTCTAAACACCTATTAGAATGTGTTTTTCTGTCATCCATTGTTTATTTTATAATAATAACATTGTCCTTGTGCTGCTGGGACGCACAACATCATCTATGGAAACATATTATCCAGGAATCAACACCAGTTCCCATTCCCTTCTACACTTTGCTGTTTGTCCCTCAAACAAACAATTGCAGCTGCTGTTTTAAATGCTATTTCTCAATATCAGCTCCTTTATGTTTAATTGTGTACATTTCTGTTATGCAGCATGTGTACAATTCCCTTCCTTAAAATCTATTTATGTTGATACTGCTTTGTGGCGCTTCTTTTTAAACACTTCCTAATTTGCTATATTGTTATTGCAGAACATGTTACTTCTAATGCCAGCGATAGTGAAAGTAGCTACAGTAAGTTTATTTATTTTGAGTATATATTATTTCCAGCTTTTTTGCTTACTGCACTTAATGAAAGCAAATGGCTTTAATATACATTTATTATGATATATGTTATAATATGCTACAATATATTACATAATATCTATTCTGTTTATGATGTTGATGTCTACTGTACATTCAAGCAATGCCTGACAAACATTTGATCTGAAACCATTGCAACACATTATGGCCAAATAAGGCCACACTTCTTTGTTGTTCAGACATCTAAGACCTAGTATAAATGCAATTTTAACCAAACTTTTCATTTTAGTACATTTTTTGCAATTGTGGTTTAATCATTGTAATTTAAGGTCTTCTAAAGTTAATTTCCATTGCTCCTTTTATTTAGCATTCAATTTACTTGTTTTCTAGTTTGTCGAGGTAGCTATATGCTTTAGAATAAATACTGTCTGCATTGCTTGTTAAACCTTTCAGAAATGCCGTAGACCATTTTTCTTGTTAGCAATGGAATTTACGATGATTAATAATTAAAATTAACACTTCTTCCTACAATTCTGTAATGAATTATCTGAAGATCAAATTGTAAATTTTACAAAAATAAACGCTTTGAAAAGTATACTCAGCACAAAATGTTCTAATGAGATCTTGACTTTAAAGGTTTGGTGTCTTTCCTATGCTGAACAAAGGCTACATTTTTAAGGGCATAAATATGTAAGCTTTGTTTAATACGAACTGAAGTAAAGAATAATAACTTGAGATTTTTTGTTTCTTTCTGTTATTAGGAGGTCCAGAAGATTGCATTCTTTCATATGAACCAGTTACACAGCAAGAAAGTAAGTCAAATTGAATTGCAGAATATAAAACAGCTTTTGGTGCTTCCTTCAGTGTCACCAGCTAAAAATCCATGAAGTTCACATGACTTCAGATATATTTGCTCTTATAACAATATATGTGACAGAAAAAATCAATTTAATTGTTAATTGGATTATTCCTCCCCCTTTCTGTTTATGATAATAGTGAAGGTAATTTCTTCTTTAGTGTAGGATTCAGAGCTGTGGTCCAGACTGCAATTCCAACCAAACTTGTTAATATTATCTCAAATAAGACATATATTTGAGAAAATGTGATTATGTTCCAGAACGGCGGCATAAATAAGACTCTTTGTGATTCTTGTTTCTAAAAAAAAGAGGAAAGAAATATGACTATGGACCCGATTTTACCATTTTGATTCTAAGTGCTGAATCTGGGCACAATTTAGGTCTGACTTGGAAAACTGTTGTCTGGCACTCCCATACGCACTTAGCCTGAAAAAGAATTGCAAGTCTGAATCACGCTTGGGCAGGGCTTATCATGCTCGAAATGCTACTGGTCTGATTGGAGCTTTGAACTGAGCATGCGCAGTGAGAAAAAAATTGGAAAACAGGCCCCTGTCACATAACTCCCGGGCTGCAAAATGTGGATAACGTGGCCCAGGAGCAAAAAGCAGGAGCAATGGTCGCCACAGACATCACCCCACTCCCACAACATAACAGTCCCCCTTGTCTACCCATGCAGCTCCCCCCTCCCCCCCTGCCACCTTGCTACCCAGACTGATCGCAACCCTCTTCCCCTCCACCAATTGCCCACAGAGTGACAGCAGTTCCCCCTTCCCCTGGCCACCTCCCAGTTTCCCCACCAGAGATCCATCTGGCCCCCCCTCACCTCCCCCCCGCCACATCAGAATGATCTGGCCTCCTTCCTCCACCTCCCTCCCACCAGAGGATGATCGGGCCTCCCCCCCCCATCCCCATTAGAGAATGATCTGATCCGCCCTGCACCCCCTCGCCGCCCACCACCAATCTGAGTCAGAGAGTCACTGGAAGCTCTGAACTTAACTCTTCAGAAGCTGAAGTGCCTGAAACAGACCTTTGCTGAGCATTTCGTGCCACATCTGGATTGACGAACGTGATGGTAAAGGGGGAAATGCTGGTAAAGTTGAGTGGCCAGCCCATTAATTCAATTTAAATGCATGCAAATGCACTTAAATCGTCATTGTGCCGGTTTCGGGCATGTTTTGGATTGCAGCCACTTTCTGGCCTTGGTAGAATGGGCATCTGCGTGGATGCAGGCACGGATCGCACTAATTACCTCACGCCTGACGACGCAATAGTAAAATCGGGCCCTATATCTTTCATCTTCAAGTGTTTTTCTACTTCCTTTTTTAATACCAGAATGGTCTATCTCAATTGCTAATTGTGATAATGCATTTAATATTCTAAAATATTTTCTAAGGAATACCTTGATACCAAATCAAAATTTATGCCTCTTGATGCCAATTTGCTGATAAGTGAAAATAATCTTTTGCTACTTAGTTCTCAAACACTTCCAAACTTTGAATAGCAACATTCAACCCCTCCACTTAATCTTCTGTGCTCTAGTAAATAGTTTTTAAAGTCTATCATTGATCTATAACCTATCATCTATTTTATCCTTGGAATTCCAAATTGCACCTCTTTCCATGACTTGAGGGGTGGAATATTATGGGGCTAGAAAATGCAACAAGCCCTTCAAAAATTTGAGGATCATATGAATGAAACAGGCTGTAAAATCCCACCCTCAATATTTTTCTATATTGGGACACCTATAGTTGAAGAGCATTTTCTTACAGTGGAGTTAGATTTTATTATGAGTAATGATTTTTATTAAACTTTTCCAGCAATTGGACAGTGAGTCCACTACAAAGTTTTGGAGAAATTAAAATAAAATTTAACTCAAAATGCTCAACAAGAGTGCCTGATTTTAATGTGTTTTTTAAGGTTCATCATCCCATCTCTTTGCTTTTGTACTTAGTGCCCTATGCACAGACCAAGAATCACCTTGTATGGCTTTTTCAGTCTTCAAACCTATTTTAAATTTCCTTCCCTTTTCCAAGCAGAAAGTGGTACTTTATCAGCTACTTTTTCAAAGTCAAGATGTACTCTATTGCAAACAATATGCATTTTCTTGCACAATCTACTAGTAAGCATAACCTTCCTTTACAAATTCATGTTCGCTGTCACATATCTTTCTGGTGTTCACTAATGTTCCTCAATATAATCAATACGAGACTAACTGAAATGCATTTAACTGGCTTACTTATTTTCCCTATTATGAACAGAATTTAATGTTTGACAACATCTGTCTTCCTCTTAACAAGAGATTTAGCTGGAGGCAAATATGCTTTTTCAAAGTAATCTTTATTTGCGTATTCAACCATGCACAGGATCTTATCAGAATATAAGATTGTGAGGGGGGTGTTGATATATTAGATACCACAAGGATGTTTCCACTTTAGGGGGGACCAGAACCAGGGGATACAGTTTGAGTATAAGAGGTACACCATTTAAGATTGAGATCAGGAGAATTTGTTTCTGTCAAGGGTAATTAGAATGTGGAATTCTCTACCCCAGAAAGCTTTGGCGGCTGGATCATTGAATTTATTCTCAGCAGAATTAAACAGATTTTTGATAAGCAAGAGTCAGTTGTTACCGGGGGAGGGGGGGAACAAACACGAATTCTCAAACATAATTCTCAAACATCTTTGACCAAGGTGCTATTTTGGTGCAACTTTAAAGTATAATGAAAGTTCTAACCACAGTAACAACGGTTCCCTGGAACATGGAATTTTTTTATACTTGATTTCTTTAGCCTTTTCCACTTGACTTAATTACAAGTTGTAATCTTTATTTTTACGTGGTAGAGAAACTTTTAAATTTGAATGGATTTTAGGCATTCATCACTTCCTCAGAACTGTAAATTGAACTCTAGTCGAAGAAAGATTATTTTAGTAACTGAAATCTGTAGCGAGATCCATAGCATCTGGTGTAACATGCAGGCAGAGAAATGATGTTCAGGATTCATGTCGAAGAGATAAACACACTTGGTTCAAAAATCATTAATCGATTTCAGAAACTCCTCTTCCCAATTCCTGACCAGGGGAGCTATTTGTGGTTCTTTGTTGCTGATGGCACTGAGCAATAGCTGATGACTGGAAAATGATTCAAAAGCAAAATACGGTGGATGCTGGAAATCTGAAATCCAATCAGAAAATTCTGGAAGTACTCAGCAGACCAAGCAGCATCTTGGAGAGACAGAGTTACCAAGCAGATTTTTCCAATCCTACCCATCACCGGTTTTGTAGTGGGTGTGAAAGGAGGAATCAGTAGCAGGTAAAAAGTTGGAAACCCACCAGTGTAAAAGTAGTTCGCGATTCTGCTGATGATGGGCTAACGGCGGGTCAATTATTCCGCTGCCTAGTGGTGTGAATGTCATTTGTATTCATTGCCATCTTATGAATGTTCATTAGAACAACTGCTCACCAGAATCTCGTGATGCCTTCAGTGCAAGGATCAGAACATAGGGAAACTTCTACTACAGACTCCACGGTGACTAGAAATTCCATAATGTAAAAAATCTGAGCAGCCTCTGTGCCATTCCAGGCTTTTCAAGACGAAGTGGCAGTTCCAAGTAACATAATTTTTTAAAGGCCAGATCTGATAATAAAACATGCTAGGTCAGGGCTCTGTTTTTTTAAGAATTCAAGCACACTTCTGAATGGGAAACTGATATGCTTACTTTAGCTGACACTTCAGTTGCCTGGCAGATCCCAATCACAGTTGCACCTTCCCTGATGGCAGACCAAGATTTTCCAGACCTCTGATTAATATCTGCAAAGGCACTTTGTTTCTCATTTTGCTGCAGTCAGACAGTAGCCTTCATTGCTTGGTGAGTGAAGATTTTTGTTCTCAATAGATCAGAAGTATTCCTTCATGGTTGTGTGGCTTAAGAACTGGCTAACCTGCTGTGGATCTCTCACATAGTGAGAACTTGCCAGAAAGGTGACAATATAAAGAGTTTCATCATCAGGAAGGCTTTCAGCAAACTGCATCTAGCAGTATTACGCAGAACCCCAGGTTGTGTAGAAATGAAACAATATACATAAAAAACAATGCTGTTTTAATGATTCTAAGAAACTACAATTATTCCATGAATTGTGTGAAGTCTCTGTATCAGCACTTCACGTATGTTTGGCCTCACTGGAGGAAACAGCAGTAAATATGACACACAAAATGATTTGGAAAGTGTACATATTTGCAAACTAAGTTGTGACTTATAATAAGGAGTATGTTATTAAAAGTGGAATTACAGTGGTTTTGAAAAGTAAGTAACATGATGCACTTTGTTTTTCAGTTAATTACAGTAGACCTGTCATTATTCTGGGTCCAATGAAAGATCGAGTTAATGATGATCTGATATCAGAATTCCCAGACAAATTTGGCTCTTGTGTACCACGTAAGTAATACCAGTGAAAGCATTAACTGTGTTTAATTTATGTTACATGTCTTGAAACTCTTGAAGAGTTACATGTCTTGAATCTCTTGAAGAGTATAGGGGGTAGAGTTAAGAGAGAAATCAGGAGGGCAAAAAGGGGACACGAAATTGTTTTGGCAGAAAAAGCAAAGGAGAATCCAAAGAGCTTCTACAAATATATAAAGGGCAAAAGGGTAACAAGGGAGAGAGTAGGGTTTTCTAAGGATCAACAAGGTCATCTATGTGCAGATCCAGAAGAGATGGATGAGACCCTAAATGAATATTTCTCATCAGTATTTACTGTTGAGAAAAGCATGGATGTTAGGGAACTTGGGGAAATAAATAGTGATGTCTTGAGAAGTGTACATATTACAGAGAAGGAAGTGCTGGAAGTCTTAAAGCACATCAAAGTAGATAAATCCCCAGGACCTGATGAAGTATATCCCAGAACGTTGTGGGAGGCTAGAGAGGAAATTGCAGGTCCCCTATCCAAGATATTTGAATCATCGATTGTCACGTGTGAGGTGCCTGAAGATTGGAGAGTGGCAAATGTTGTGCCTTTGTTTATAAAGGGCTGTAGGAAAAAGCCTGGGAACTACAGGCCAGTGAGCCTCACATCTGTGGTGGGTAATTTGTTGGAAGGTATTTTGAGAGACAGGATCTACAGATATTTAGAGATGCAAGGACTGATTAGGGACAGTCGGCGTGGCTTTGTGAGTGGAAAATCATGTCTCACAAATTTAATTGAGTTTTTTGAAGGGCTAACCAAGAAGAGAGATGAGGGCAGTGCAGTTGATGTTGTCTACAAGGCCTTTGACAAGGTACCGCATGGTAGGTTGTTGCATGGTAGGGATCCAGGGTGAGGTGTCTAAATGGATCCAAAATTGGCTTCTTGACGGAAGCCAGAGGGTGGTTGTAGAGAGTTGTTTTCCAAACTGGAGGCCTGTGACCAGCAGTGTGCCTCAGGGATCAGTGCTGGGCCCACTGTTATTTGTCATTTATATTAATGATTTGGATGAGAATATAGGGAGCATGGTTAGTAAGTTTGCAAATGACACCAAGATTGGTGGCATAGTGGATAGTGAAGAAGGTTATCTCCAATTGCAATGGGATCTTGATCAATTGGGCCATTGGGCTGACGATGGAGTTTAATTTAGACAAATGCGAGGTGATGGATTTTGGTAGATTGAACAAGGGCAGGACTTACTCAGTTAATGGTAGGGCATTGGGGAGAGTTACAGAACAAAGAGATATAGGGGTACATATTCATAGCTCCTTGAAAGTAAAGTCACAGGTGGACAGAGTGGTGAAGAAGGCATTCGACATACTTGGTTTCATTGGTCAGAACATTGAATATAGGAGTTGGGACGTCTTGTTGAAGTTGTACAAGATATTGGTAGGGCCACACTTGGCATACTGGGTGCAATTCTGGTCACCCTATTGTAGAAAGGATATTATTAAACTAGAAAGACTGTAGAAAAGATTTACTAGGATGCTTTTGGACTTGATGGATTGAGTTATATGGAGAGGCTGAATAGACTGGGAATTTTCTCTCTGGAGCGTAGGAGGCTGAGGGGTGATCTTACAGAGATCTATAAAATAATGAGGGGCATAGACAAGGGAGATAGTCAATATCTTTTCCCAAAAGTAGGGGAGTCTAAAACTAGAGGGCATAGGTTTAAGGTGAGAGGGGAGAGATATAAAAGTGACCAGAGGGGCACTTTTTTCACACAGAGAATGGTGAGTGTCTGGAACAAGCTACCAGAGGTAATAGTATCTTTTAAAAAACATTTAGATAGTTACATGAGTACGATGGGTATAGAGGGATAAGGGTCAAATGCAGGAAATTGGGATTAGCTTAGGGGTTTTACAAAAAAGGGCAGCATGGACAAGTTGGGCCAAAGGGCCTGTTTCCATGCTGTAAACCTCTATGACTCTATGTTTTCCAAGTTATTTCTGACCATGTTTCTAGTTTTATGTCCACATGTAAGAGCACAGAAAAGTTTGGATATATTGTTAAGGGTGTTATGTGTAAAGTATTGCGCAATAAAAATATGTAGATTGCTGCCATCCAAGTTACAGATAACAGTATTCAAAAGAGCTTGCAAAATGTCCAGCAGTCTGAACCTCCAATACATTTCTAGGATTGCTCAGTTCATCCTGTAAGGTCACCTGGGGCCTCCTCACTTTTTAACCAGCCATGCTATAACCACTGGGATAACACTGCATTGGAAAAGTAGGATAGGCAAGATATGCACAAATGACAGGCACTGAGGGAATGCATAAGGAAGATTCATTGACTTTTGTGTGCAGTTCCGGAATGATTGCTTAATAAATTTGGTTCAGAATGTTTGTTTTGTTGTGGCATTAATTTTAGCTTTGTGGCCAATTGGATGTTCTGAAGGTCAGCTGCAGAGGGAAGGTTAGGTGTGGGACTGTTGGTGAATGGGGAAACATGGTTGCATTCACTGGTACTGCCACCACTTCAGGGTGTAAAGGGTGTAAAGGAGACAACGCAGATTCATGCATAGCTCCAACATGGGATCCATTCTGTTTTGGCTCTGAACACAGGCAAATGGTCTACTCGCAAAAAAGAAAAAGTATTAGCAAAAATAGTTGGTTTGATCTGCTCAATAGGTAAAGGTAAGTGTGATAATGCTTCAGCATTTGTGTGGCACTCTGATTGATGGTACTTTATATGATACCTTATATCATATAAGTATGCAAATAGGATCAGTAACCATCTTTGTAATTGACTATCAGCTAAAAACGGTATGCCTTTATACAACCTAGAAATAGTGATTAAGTCTGAATAATCAGTCAATAGTGTGAAATGATGACCAGATAAATAATGATGAAACCTTTGTACACCAAAAATTATATTCAATATTTATTTTTCTAGCCAAGTATCGTTAGAATCAGCACTAGTCAGAGAATGTGAAGCAAAAGATATTGGTCGTTCTTCTGCCAACAGCATAAAATGTGAAATTACTGCCCATACTCTGTAAGGTGAAGTATCGCAAGCAAGTAGTCATGGTAGCATCAGATTAAAATGAACCAATACTTCAGACTTCTGCAAAGCATCTTTGAAATCCTTGTATGCTTTCTCACATTCTGTTGTGCAATCCCATGACTGTTTCACACATAGTAAACTATGCAATGACTTCAATAATGTAACTAAGTTGAGAACAAATTTACCATAACTTACTGATCCTAGAAAAGACTTCAGTCGCATCACATTCATTGGCTGTGGTGTTTCCAAAATAGCATCTGTCTTTTTATGAGCTTTAAGTAGGCCTTTACTATCAGTTATATGACCCAAATACTGGACTGATGTCTGGAAAAAGTCACATTTTTCTTCCTTGATATGCAGACCATCTGCTTGAAGATGTTCCAGTGTTGCTTCTAAATTATTCAAGTACTCTTGTTCACTGAGCCCTGTAACTAGAATATCATCCAGATAACATCGTACACCAGAGAGACCATTTAAAATCTGATCCATCAATCTTTGGAATAGGGGTAGTGTGATTGTTATTCCAAAAGGCAATCTTTTATAACAAAAAGACCTTTATGAGTAATGATGGTAAGTAATGGTTGCAATTCAACAGCTACATTCATCTGTAAATACATTTGTGAAAGATCAATCTTGCTGAATTTTGGCCTAACTGATAACCCAGCAAGCAAATCTTCAATTAAAGGAAGTAGGTATTGATCAGCGCACAACACAGGATTGATTACCATTTTAAAATCACCACAAATACAAATCATCTGGTTTCATGATAGATACGATGGGAGTAGCCCAATCACTCAAGGGCAGGCACTGAAATTGACAATCCACCTGACATATTGAAATAAAAAAAGTTTATTTATTAGTGTTACAAATAGGCTTACATTAACAATGCAATGAAATTACTGTGAAAATCCCCTAGTTGCTACACTGCAGCACCTGTTTGGGTACACTGAGGGAAAATTACAACCATACCCAGGAAGACAACTGAACAACATGGAATCACTGCATCAAGACCAGCCAAAGAACAGTTAACCATATACTGTTTGTATTATCTGCTTATTAACTGTAAAAAAAAACCCGTTAAGTTATCTTCTTATCCTCCTATCTACACCATAGCATGTATGTGGGCCCAGGGAATGTTTGTGACAAATGAATGGTGATTTGTCTAGCTTTTTTTAATTCAATAGGTAGTTTCAACGAACTCTTTAATTGAATTCAGAAAACCTGTCTGCCTTGTTCTTTATAATGTAAAAGCAAACATAGTTGGACCCCTGCAGTATTATCAAAGCATATCCTCCCTAAACTCTCAAAAAGTCCTCACAGACCTGGAGAGGTAGAATGGGGGAATCATATCCTCTCCTCATGTTGTAGTAACATAGCACTAAAATGTTCCACTAAGTATAAATCCAAGAACATGGACAATAAGAGTTAGACAAAAAACATTTGAATGAACTTAACCTTTAAATTGACACCACCATATGGAAAGTAACTGCCTGGTGTAATGATACTGTGCTATTTTGATATGTTTTATGTTAAAAATGGAGCTACTTTAAGAAGCAGTGTTTTGCTACAAGAGTTGATTTTTCTGGTAAACATGCAGCAGATGCTAAAAAGGCAAGCTAATAATTGTTTTTAGCTAGGAATGTGCGTTACTTTGTAGAGCTAAAGGAGCTTTTGTTTATTTAGGTTCTCCTGAAATTTCAGGCAAGATATACAGAGTTATGTAGTTAATGGGAGGAGCTAAAATTGCAGAGAATGAATACTGTTTCAGTTTCATTTTAAAATACAATCGGTTGCTGCCTGGACTGCCAAAAGCAAGCAGTTTCCCTCCCTCTCTCTTGCTGAAAAATCCTTTCTGAGAACTCCAGGGCTGGTAACCTAAGTCACAGTAAGCATAGCTGTGCTTTACTAACCAATTTTAAAGAGGGGATTTAAGTCTATAAGAGGAATATTGCTTGAATTGGAATTTATAACTGTAGGTTATCAGTTAAAGTTTGTATCCTGTCATGTTTAAGTATTGTCCAATCATTAAAAATAAAGCGAATTCATTTGTTGTAGTTAAACTGTGTTGTTAAATATAGTTTGCTTTGATAAAAGCTTCCCAGTTTGTCAGTTAATTTGCAGCTGGATTGAAACATTTTATCTTCATACTAAACCAAAATAGAAAATTGTTAGGGCATAGCCTGATTTCATAACATACCTTGAGGTTTCTGATTTAGTAAACTAACATTGGTGAGTGTTTATTAAAGTCTAAAGTTGATTTCTCTTAATTTTGCATCTTCTTTAGTGGTATTCCATCTTGAGATGATGATTTGTAGCATTGTAGTATATATCACCTGGTGTGGCTCATACACTGTACTCTAGCATGGCAGTCTCTGCCACATTCGCTGCGGAGGAAAAAGGTAGGCTTGGGAGGTACATGATTTGCTGGCCTCCATTACCTCTGGGCCTTCCTTTTCTGCTTGCTACTCCTACTGCTCCTCCAGTCAATCTCCAGAGGTCATGGGTGTCAATGACTGTTGCCCAGTTATTTGTGCCAATGCCCACCATCTTCATGTCTCGCTAGCAGGTATCCATGTAATGGAGATATGGCTATACAGGAGGCTGTGACCCAGTAAGCAGTTCAGTGCATGGCATCATCCATCCTACTGTGTTTTTTGCCTCAGTGATATGCAGAGATGACTTTCATCAGCCTCTATGTGTGGACAGTGCTTTATTACATGCTTTCAAAAATGTTTGCTTTCTCATGCCAACTGATTGGTTTCTGTTTCTCTGTAGCCACACCCACAGGCTTGATTCACAGCACACAGTACAGTGAGCAGTCAAACACCAAGCAACTGAACACAATGTTTTAATTAAACTATCCTATACAACAAATATATGTACATCAAGTAATTTTTTAGAATTCAAAGTGTCTGTTTTTCCAAGTATGGAAATAGTCAATGTATGAAAGCCGCTGATGACAGCACTGAGGTCTACAAACTTTAAATTGCAGTTCTGCCTGGTCACATCAATGAGGCAAATAATCACCATCATGGTCGCTCATTGGAAAAGGAAATGTATCCTCATTCCAACTCGCTTTGAAATATCCTGTTCTACTTGCTATCAAACATTTCTACTTCCATTTTCGTCATTATTCAACAACTTTGGTACCCAGCAACCACTTGATCTGCTTTGATCCAGATAGAGGCGATACGAGCTTGTGGTCAGAATTTAAGCATTTGATGCAAACCAAATTCCAATTTCAAATCAGGGTTTCTTGCGTGTGTTCATTTGTTGAAGTATGCTTTTACTTCACCTAATTGCTTTGCTGTTTCTTCCGCTTTTACTCTGACATTCATGTTGGATAGCGATGACAGCTTAAGAATGGTCGACAATATGCGAATGTTAAGACCATCATAAGTTTGGCCTTTCTGGTCAGAGTGTGTTGGCTCGATTGATATGTTCAGAGTAGGACTATTAACAGATTGTTCAAGCATTTTCCTCTCTAACATACTGGGTGGAATTTTACTGTCACTTTATGCCCATTTTGTGGTGGGACAATGCCATAAAATCAGGCATAAAGCCGCTAGCATATGACCAGTGTGATCACACCCAAAATTCTGGCATGGTCAACCTTTCACCAGAAATGGGCGAGAGGCTGATTAATTTATTTCAATTTATTGAAATCATGTTTTGAATGTGTTTAGCGAGCCCAGTGCTCAATCGGCTGGGTTCGCGTGCCTTAATGGTCTTGCCAGGAGAGCTTCTGTCCTGCGAGGAAAACTCCTGCTGCCCATGAATATGAACAGTCATGTTAACCTCACCAGTAAAACCAGAGGCCATTGAAGCCCACTGGGGAGGTTGAGTGAAGATGAGGATGCCCCTTGGGCAGTGCCAGGCTGGCGCCTGGGCAATGCCAGCCTGACACCTGGGCAATGACCACAGGGCAGTGTCAGGGAGTGGGGCCAATGGGGGTTGGGCCTGTGGGGCAGTATTAGCGGATGGGGTCAATGGTGGCAGGGCCTTGGGGGGACAGTGCCAGGGATGGGGCCAGTGGGGGTGGGGGAGGAGGGGCCTGTGGGAGCAAGGGCTGCGGGAGAGGGGGGCTTGCTGCCACACCATGCGATCAGTAGGGGAGGGCAGCAAGTTACAATCGTTGGGGGAATGAGGGGTTCCACAATCAGTGGAGGATGGAGGGAGCCTGTGATTGGTGACGGAGGGAGGAGGTCCGCGATCTGTCTAGGTGGTGAGGCCTGAATCTCGGGCTGCAAGCTGTCATGATTGTGGGGGTGGGAATTGCTCTTTGAGACTGCCTGCAGTAGCAGGGGCCTGACAGCTCTCTCTGTGTCTGTCAGATCCCTGCTACTGTTATTGTACACGTGCAGCATCAGAGGTCTGCAGATGCGCAATGCTTCCATCTACAGGCTATCTGGCAAGTTAAGCCCCATCCACACCCTCTCTGGCTGGAAACTCACTAGTCCATCTTTTTAGAGACAGAGTGCATAAGATTCAGTGTGAAAACTCGCTCAAAAAATGGATCTGAAACTTTCCCATTTTCAAATCAGCCGTACACTTAGAAAAAATCTCGTAAAATTCTGCCCACTAGATCTCAAGCTGCCCTTGATCACTCTATTGAAACATTTGAAGCTACCATTTGATTAAGTGTTGTACCGCAATGTCAGATGGTGGAGAACTTGTAGCTTGCTCCGAACTCTGGGAACTGACTAGAAACAAATAACAGTCCATTGTCTGTAGTGATAGTCTTCAATAAACACCGTTTTGTAAATAACTTGCCTAGAATGTCAATGACTGAAATGATGGTTGTGGAATTTGTTGTCGTGATTTCCGGCCATTTGCCCTGTCAATCACGGACATTAAACAAAACAACATTGCTTAGATTTCTCCACAAATATCAACCATGGTTTTGTTGGCCATATCATCAGTTGTAGAGATGTGGGACACAGTTCAATAAATTTTTCACGGTGTGAATACTGTACGCAGTTTATAATGAATTCCTCTGTACAGTGATTTATTGCTGGCCACCAGACTGCTTCACAGGATTGTTGTTTCATCTCAACAACGCCCACATATCCTGCATGGCTAAAATGCAATACACGTTGTTGTTGCACTTTTGGGATAAGTTGTCACCAAATGATGTGAACTCATTGTGTATTCTGTCGTGTGTGAGGTATTGGTGTACTTTCTGCAACATATTGTCATCGATTCTGCTTTCAACTCCACTTGCATGGCAAGATTCATGGTTACATGTGAAATCACTGCAATCACATTGCCTTCAACGTTGTAAGTCACTTTGTTATCATTAACCTGGCTGTGATAGTAATACTGCTAAATATGTCAGCTACTTGATTATGTGGACTTGCAAGATACACAACCTTGATGTAATATTGATAAAGATGATCTGAGCATCTGTAGATGCATAGAGGTCGATGATCAGACCCTGAGGTGCCTAACAGCGCTTGGCGATCTGCGCAGAGAGTGAACTTTCTATTGCAGAGATACATATGCCAATGTTCACAAACATTGATGAAGACTAGTGCTTCCCACTCTCCAGCAAAGTATTTACATCCAGTTTCCAACAACAGGCATGATGTGTACACAATTGACCATTCATTTCCTCCAGTGTACTGTGAGAGTTCTATCACAAATCTTGATGCTCCAGTTGTGATATATGTTTTCCGCAAGGACCGGCAGAGAAGCTAAATTCATCTTTAACATATCAAATACTGTTTGCTGTGCACTTGTCCATTCCCATTGTGCATCTTTGCAAATAATTTTTGAAGAGGCTCTGCAGTCTCTGTATACTTAAGAACAAACTTATGATACAAATTGGCAACACTGAGGAATGATACCAACTCTCATTCATGCTAGAGGACCACAAGTGCATGAATAACTTTGATGGTATTGTGTGTAGGCTTTACTCCAGCTTCAGTCACTCAGTGCCTTAGAAAATTGATTTCAAATGATGTGAATGTGCATTTGTCTTTTCCAAGCATCAAATTGTGTTGTGTGAGCACCTTTGATAACCTTTTGTCATAGTTGGTTTTGCCCCTTGCGTGGACAACAATATCATTAAGTAGGTTGGCATCCCCTCAATATCTGACAAGACTGAAGAAATGATCCTCTGAAATGCACTAAGTGCTGAACTTAGCCCATAGAACATTCTGTGGTACTGAAGCACACCTATTGAGTTAAAAAAAAGTGGTAAGATATCAGCCTTGCCCTACCAGTAGTATCTGAAGATAGCTCCATCACATGTCAACACATTTCGGCACATAAAATGACACCGACAGTTCTTTGATCAAAAGAAATGGTTATAAGTCTGAAATTGTTGCTGTGTTGACTGCCTTATTGTTGTATGGTCTAACCTGGCTATTTTTGCATTGTACAATGATTAAGTTCAGTATGTATGGGAATGAGTTGATTCCCTCTGCTTCAAGTCGTTTCAGCTCCTGGGACACTTAGGCAGAGATCACAAATGGAAACTATCTCAGATTTTATGAAACTAATGGAATTAGTGTATCAATGCAAGCAACATGGCAGTATCCCTTAATCTCATCAAACAAGCAAATAAGAAAGAATTTTCTTGTATATAGTCAGTGTCTTTGATCACATTCGTGTGTGTTCAAGTGGTGTGTCAAGTTTATCAAAGAGGTTTACCCCTACAAGATTTCTGCCTTTGGCAGTGAAGAACATGAACTTGTCTAGGTTAATACTTTTGTAGCACACTGGAACTGTGGTCATTCCCAAAGCTGGAATAATTAGTCATCGTAAGCTTGAAGAGTGATAGAAAGTTGTAAAAGATAATGATGGTAATATTTGTCACTCAACGTCAATACTTTTAATGAAGAGTGACACTGCACTTTCTTGGTCTCTACTGTGCAATTGTCAAAATGCTCTGGGGTTTTACAGTTTGTGTTGATATACATGTGCTGTATTTCACTCTCAAAATGGGTTTCTTCACTGTCGAACTGATGAAGTCGTTGTTTCCGAAGACCTGAGCACCTTTACAAAGTGATTCATTTTTAAGCATGAATTACACTTTTTCTCTCAAGCTGGCCATGGTTTGGGACTCAGTTGGTGTTAGAACATTTCCACAATTTGGGCAAATTTCTTTGGCTGAACCTATTAAGGTCTCTTTGTCTGTAACCACTGCACTTGAGCTAGTTGGACAAGTTAATAACGCCATAAGAATGAGGCTGCATTTTTGTGTAACCTCTTCAAATTAAATGCGGAGGATTTGATTTGGACTGTCAAGAGGAAACTTAATTCTTGGAATTAAAGTTATTTTCATTAATTAATTAGTATGCCAAATTTAAATGTAGAAGGCAACTGCCGGAACATTGCCACTTATTGTTTTATGGGCTCACCATTTTCCCGGCATGTCTGGTAGAATGTATATCTTTCAATCATCACACTTTCCTTTGGCCTGAAATATTTTTCAAGAGCACTTACCATTGTATCAACATAAACATGCCTTCTCTGAGATGCTGAAATACTTGCAGTCTTCAGTTCTGAATTTCCCATTTTGATATAAATCAAGTTTGACAATTAAGTAATAAACTCACAATGACAAACAATCTAACAAACACTCTGGCCCCAATATTTTCACAAAGAATACAGGGAAGTATAGCATTATGGAGGAAATCCACAAGATATGGAGGTCATTAAGTTTAAGTTTGTTTATTATTCACAAGTAAGGCTTACATTAACACTGCAATGAAGTTATTGTGAAATTCACCTGATCAATTATCATTGATCACAGAGTTGGCTGGAGATCATGGGTAGTGCAGAGGAACTTTGAGGGTGGGGAGCCGTTGATTTTCCAATGAGGGGAGACCATGATTGACAGATCATATCTGTCAAGGATGAAGATTTTCTTGAAGTGCTGGATGACGCTTTCTTGCTCATCCTGGGAGACAACTGCTTCCTCGCCATTTTGCTGTCAGGTTTCTGGAGGCCTGGGAAATTCAGTTGGCAACTATTTTGTTTAAATCAGACTCCATATTTCACTTTGGGAACCTGATTTAAATATTACAATGAAGTGTCCTGTTTCTTCATGATGGGAAACACAAATACAAACCACACAATCCATCACTGTAAAAATGATGGGAACAAATTCCCCAACTTCAAATTTTCAGCAACACACACCAACCCCTATAAAATTGAAATGCAGCCCTCAGTGCAATGTGTGCTAGAGCCAATCATGGATGCTAAGACCCAACGGCCTGTGCAAAATACCAAACAAATTGGTCAGAAAGGCCTAATCACGTTAAGAACTTGCTGGGCTCAATCTGGCCCTGAATTTTGAATTCCAAGCAAGTTTTGGGTGGGTGGATAATGAGCTCAGTTAAAAGCTCACCTGCTACTCCAGTAATGAGGCCCGGGCTACTTTAACTTCTGTACCTCATTTAAATCCCATTAGCCAATTGTTCATCCGAAACAGGCAGGAAGTCATCAGCTTGGAAAAAATATATGGCCTACCAGCATCAGGAAGGTGTCAAAATCTTCTAGCCCATCTCACTCAGCTCTCTGCATGTGATATAGATAAATCAATTGCCTAAGCTTTCTTATGGGGCCCAGAAGAGCACTAATCTGACCTCAGTTCCTGGTCCTGTCGTTTTCTGATGGAAAAGACAACAGCTTCCCAGTTTGGACCAGCAGTTACAATTGCATTCAGTTTCTAATGATGTAATCAGGCCCCAACATGCAAAAAAGGCCCTGCCAGCTTTGACAAGAACTCAGTGTAGATGGTTAAAGCTAGGAACAATGGGTTCTTGGCACCTTTTGATAACACCTGGTGAGTTACTTTTGATGGATGTTTTGTTTGCAGCTATTTCTGTATTTTTTTGTGTATTGTCTTTTGAAGTGTTAATATATTTAACTAGTCATATGTTTTGCAAACATTTAAGACAGTGTCCTAGAAATGTTTTTGTGTGAATTGCTACACTGATGCACATCACAATTTCAATGGATTGTTCTGATGACAAATCTATCATCTTGCTTTTATCCATTCTGTTAGGCAATTAATGAAGGAGGAGATGTCTCGTCTCTCTCTTTCTGATGCTCTCTTTCCCTCCCAATGAGTCAGGCCATAGATATGGGGATGTCATCAGTTCTCCAGAATTTAGGTATATCTGGCTAAGCATGAATAATTTTTCCATATCCTTTCCAACAGTTCCTCTCATATTTTAAAGCAAATTTGGATTACCCTACTTCAGTCTATTTTCTGTCATGGAATCATAGAATATCTTCAGTGTAAAAGGAGGCCATACTGCCCATCAAGTCTGCATCAACAACAAAAGAAATGGCAAAGGTGATAGCGGATGCCTTAGTAATTATTTATCAAAATTCGCTGGACTCCGAAGAAGTGCTGGAAGATTGGAAAACGGCTATTGTTACGCCACTGTTCAAAAAAGGTAGCAGACAAAAGGCAGGGAATTATAGGCCGGTTAGTTTAATGTCTGTAGTTGGCAAAATGCTAGAATCCGTCATCAAAGAAGAAATAGCGAGGCACCTAGAAAAGAATGGTTTGATCAAGCAGACACAGCACGGATTCATTAAGGGGAAGTTGTGTTTAACAAATTTATTGGATTTCTATGAGAATGTGACTAGTGTGGTAGACAGAGGGGAACCAGTGGATGTGATGTTTTTAGATTTCCAGAAGGCGTTTGATAAGGTGTCTCATAAAAGGTTGCTGCAAAAGATTAGGGTGCACGGAGTTGGGGGTAAGGTGTTAGCGTGGATAGAGGATTGGTTGTCTAATAGGAAGCAGAGAGTTGGAATCAATGGGTACTAATCTGGTTGGCAGTTGGTGACTGGTGGAATGCCGCAGGGATCGGTGCTGGGGCCTCAACTGTTTACCACTTACATAGATGATCTGGAGGAGGGGGCTGAGTGTAGGACAATGAAATTTGCTGATGACAGGAAGATGAGTGGAAAAGCAAATCGCGTGGAAGGTGCGAAAAGTCTGCAGAGAGATCTGGATAGGCTGAGTGAGTGGGCGAGGACCTGGCAGATGGAGTATAATGTTAGCAAATGTGAGGTTATCCACTTTGGTAGAAATAATAGTAGGAGGGATTATTATTTAAAAATGCTTCAGCATGCTACGGTGCAAAGGGACCTGGGGGTCCTTGTGCACGAATCGCAAAAACCCAGTCTGCAGGTGCAGCAGATGATCAAGAAGGCGAATGGAATGTTGGCCTTTATAGTGAGGGAGATAGAATATAAAAGTAGGGAGGTCTTGCTGCAACTGTACAGGGTACTGGTGAGGCCGCAACTGGAGTACTGTGTGCAGCTTTGGTCGCCGTATTTGCGCAAGGATATTTTGGCCTTGGAGGGAGTGCAGAGAAGGTTCACTAGGCTGATACTGGAGATGAGGGGGTTAGCCTAAGATGAGAGATTGAATAGACTGTGTCTGTACTCGTTGGAGTTTAGAAGGCTGAGGGGGGAATCTTATAGAGACATATAAGATAATGAAGGGAATAGATAGGGTAGAGGTAGAGAGATTCTTCCCGCTTAGAAAGGATAGCAGACCTAGAGGGCACAGCCTCAAAATAAGGGGGAGCAGTTTAGATCGGAGTTGAGGAGGAACTTCTTCACTCAAAGGGCGGTGAGTCTCTGGAATTCTCTGCCCATTGAAGTGGTGGAGGCTACCTCGCTGAATATATTTAAATCACGGGTAGATAGATTTCTGATAGACAGGGGAATTAAGGGTTATGGGGAGAAAGCGGGAAAGTGGAACTGATCCACTTCAGATAAGCCATGATCTTGTTGAATGGCAGGGCAGGCTCGAAGGGCTAGATGGCCTACTCCTGCTCCTATTTCTTATGTTCTTATGTTCAATCCCACCCAGGCCCTAACATATTTATCCTACTAATCCACCTGACGCTCCCCTAACACTAAGAAGCAATTTCGCATGACCAATCAACCTAACTTGCATATTTTTGGACTGTGGGAGGAAACCGGAGCACCCGGAAGAAACCCATGCAGATATGGGAAGAATATGCAAACTCCGCACAGACAGTCACCCAAGCTGGGTCCCTGGCATTGTGAGGCAGCAGTGCTAACCACTGTGCCACCATGCCACCTGTCAAAAATTATAACTTTGCATTGTTAAACTGCATTGATTTAGAGCCATTTCCATCACTGTTGCCCTGGGAGTCACTTTAAGTTAATTCATGGACAAAATATTTATTCTTCAGCCAATCTGATTAAAACTGATTCCTTTGTCATTATTGCTTTACTATTTTTAAACCATATGTGCAACCTGGCTGTAGCATTGCAAAACAACTTTGTTGACTGTAAACCACTTTGAGATGTCCAAAGGTTGCAGAAGTTGCAAGCCTTTTCTTTATTTTTTAGTTCCTGAATTAGCATTCTTAGCAGCCAATGTTCATTTTGGCTTGTAAGTGCTGCAGCACTGCCAGTTACCCCAGCACCCATCCAGCTCACAGCCTCTGTCTCTCTGTGCCAGTAATATGTCTTAAAATTTAGGGGAGCAAAGCCACCACATTTCTATCAGAAGCATAAAGCTGACAGTACTCTGTGGCATTTTATCAATCCTGGTAAATTTAAAACTGCTTTTTTCATTGAGAGAGGGAAAACTTCTCAGAAAATTTATAATTCAAGATAAATTAAGCTGTGTTGACTCTGCTAAGGAGATGAAGCAAAAGAGGCAGGGAGAATTAACTATGGAAATAATTATACCTGGGGGTTGCATTTCCTTCCATTAACTCAAAATCTTATTTTCTCACATGGGTAATTGAATCAAATCAGTTTGATGCTTTTTAGATCCATTTAATTGAGCAGTGATAAAATTTCTAACCAGAACAAAGTCTATTATTTATCATACTGTTCAAAACACCTTTGGGAAGCTGACCAGTGCTTTGGAAGTACATAAAATATGCAAATGTGGAGATGTAGCACATAAATGGCTGCCATTACCCAATCTCTCAACGTCATTGACACTGACAGATTTAGTAACCTGTTTTGAAGCTATAGCAAGCAGAATAATGCATTGTACTTGTTTTCCGTTGTACAAATTGTCACTTAAATACATTGCTGTAATTTCCAAAATGTATTTTATAGGCTACAATGATACATTTAAAGATAATGTGGATTACTGTGTCATGGATGTACACCTGCAATCCCCAATATGCTGTTAATAAACTTAGATTGCTATTGAGAAGGCAGTTGTTAAGTCTATAACATGGCAGCAGAAAATGTGAGATTCATTTGAATACAGTTACATTTGTGGAGACAGGCAGTCAGTTTTTTTTCCAATCTTTATCACCCTATTTTTGCAGCTCCGAGCAAAGGGTCGTTTATTGAATTTGAAGCATTTTGAGATGTTCCTCAGAGATGTAATAAGATGCTATTTAAATGCAGGCCTTGTTTTCAGTCTGTGATAATGATAATCATATGACTGAGAAAATAAGTACTAGTGGTACAATGTATGCAATTGTATGAGCTGTATTGTATATCGTATGAGCTGAAAAGAGTTATTTAGAGACACTTGTCTTGTTCCTCTTCTACATTTTGTATCGCCCTGCTGCAACCAAATTAGCAACCCTGACAGTCATTGTCCAGAGATATTCTAGTGTGAAAATACAGAATTAGGCAAACAATCTTAACTAAGGTTACAGTTTCATTCACATGTTTGTAAGGCAGAGCTGCAAAGAGACAATTATAATTCAGCAGATATAATCAATTGGTGGCCATGACAGATTAAGGGTTATGAAGCATGCCGCCAATACATTGCTGTTTTTATGTCACTAGATTTCAACCCTTTTATTCATCAGACAGCAAGGTTTTGATCTCAGTCTCACTTGTTGGGAAAGGTGCAAATTGAAGTCTGAGGGAAGAAGACCATCAAGCAGTTTACCTTAACCATTTTTGCACCCATTTGGTCTATTGGTTGGAAAATAATGTATTACTAGAAAATAGTGACAGGATACCTAGAATAGGAAGAAGTAGCTTTAAATAAATGTGATTAGTTAACATGATTGACAAAATTACTCATATCTTGCTGTTATATTTGTACAACAGAGCTGGTTTGATAGACCTTACAGCCGCTTATCACTTGCTGCTTTTAGAGAAGGAATGATGGTTTTAGATCATAAACTTCTGGGGCTCATCTTAGCCAGAACAGTATATATCTTTTAATGGTGATTGTTTCATAGAAGAATCCAGATGAAGGAATCATGTTGCTTACCAGGAGGTGTTCCCATTAACAGACTTATATTGTACATAAATACCATTTCATTAAATAGATTAACATATTCTAAGGCATAATTTACTGCTAATCAATGCATGCCAGGAAATAACCATTTTTGTATGTGTTAAAAAGCCCACTGTGATGTTGCTTCTTGTATCGCTCAGTAATGCCAGCTAAAAAGTTATTTTAAAAGTTTCAATACAATGGACCCCATTCTTCCATTTTGAAGCTAACTGCTCACACACCAGCGGGAAAGCAAAAGTGTTTCCCATTGACAGCATCTTTTACTTAGGATTCACCCACCTGAAAGATGCTAATGAGCTCATTTCAAGCAACCAGCCAGCCAACTCTGCAGTTCCAAGATTGGGACAAGATGATTAAAGGGCTCCCTGATCTCGGTGCTTAGACAGGTCCCCCACCCCACCTTCACTGACCAAGGGAGCACCACCAACCCTTCACCAAAGAGGAGCATCCTTCCCACAACCATAAATGATGGGTAACCCCCTCCTCCCCCACATCACATAGGCATGAGCATGACCTGATCCAATTCCCCAACACCACTCAGGGCCCCCTCAGATCCCTTCCCCACTCAGACCCTCTAGTCAGCCCCCTTGCCCTCAGATCCTCCCCCTCAGACACCCTACTTCATGTCATACACCTTGACAGTGTCCACAGTACACAGTCCCTGGCACTCTGAGCTAACACCCTGGCTTGATGTTTGGGGCTGTGAGGAATGGGTCAGGAAGGTAGGTCTAGTAGCCATTTACCCTACTGCTGCTGCCAGGGTGCAGAGGAAGGATCCCTCAGATGTCCTGGGGGTTTGGATAGGCTCAGGCTGGAGGCAAGGTGTTGACCTCGCCACTGTCCCCCAGGATGGGGTTGTTGTGATTGGACTGCCCCTTCTAGCCCTGGCAGACCTGAAGATCACCCCTGATATGGTGATTTCAGGCAACCCTGTGAGCAATATCTGCATTCTTGTCTGTCAGCTGTGAAAATTTTGAAGTGGCCAGGTTACTTTAATTTCCAAAGATTTCTTCAAAATGATTGTGGTTTGTAAAAGAAGAAGTGAAGCCACAGGCTATCAATCAGGCTTTGACTTTGTCTAAATCAGAATCAAAGGGGTAATTGAGGTGCATACCACTGCGAAGGGAAATGAAAATGAACACAGGTGGCTGCAGGATGATAGAAATCCATTGAGCAGTCAATTGAAGTGTTTTTCAAGGCCCTGCACATCGAATTTGTTAGAGATCAAAGGGTTCCATTGTAATGGCAAGGGTTTCAAAGAATTTGACTTGCTAGGAAACCTCAGAAAATTGAGGCTGAGTGCACAGCTCTGCAATCTGGGACCCCCCCCCAACCCCAAACCCAATGGAATTGACATCTCTCTCCATCAGAAACTTCAAAGGGGTCTGCTCACAGAGAGAAAGGGACATCTTTTCTGCAGAATGGAATGCTGCAATGGTTTAGAATCATGCCAGGTGATTGGGGGGGGGATCATGGAGATTAGTCCAGCCACGACATACCCATCCCAGTAGAGAGTATTGAGGTTAACTCCTTGCCCCAGCTTGAACATAAGAACATAAGAAATAGGAGCAGGAGTAGGCCATCTAGCCCTTCGAGCCTGCCCCGCCATTCAATAAGATCATGGCTGATCTGTCGTGGCTCAGTTCCACTTTCCCGCCCTCTCCCCATAACCCTTAATGACTCTTATTGGACCCTTCTTCTACAGCCTGGCAGCAGCAGAGGGACAAATGGCCACTGAAACTACCTCCTCGAACTCCCTTGGGGCCAAGGCACCAGGCCACAGTGTCAGTGCCAGAGGGCAATGCACTGTTGACACTGCCAAGACATGTGGCTTAAATGGAGGCTGAATGGGGGCTCTGAGGGGGACAAGGAGCTGGAGGGGTGCCGGGTCATCCTCATGCTTGCGTGGAGTAGATGACACATGATTTGAGTGGTGCAGAGGAATATGCCTTTTTTTTGAGGCATTGGTGGTAGTCTCCTGAACCCTTGAGATCCAGCATGTCATGTCCCCACTTGTGGGTAACAGCTGTAAAGCCCAGCCTGTGCCGTTCCCACTGGCATATCAAGTGAATGCAGGGAGGCTGTTGATTGGCTGTCAAATCTGCTAATGACATTCAAATTAATGGGGTTGCATAATTATTAAGTGGCCGCCCACTCTGGGCAGGAAGCCGATCGGGGCCGGAGTGGTGTGTCGGTGAATCTGGAGAGCCCTCACTCCCGTTGTGAATCCCAATTTTTTTTAGCTGACGCATCATTCACCAGGTATCAGGATTCCTGCCGGCTATCTGAGGAGGTTGGAGAATCACCCCCTAGTGCAGACCAAAATATAGCTAAGTTGTAGACGTTTTGACCTGGAATTACAGTGCAAAATTAGTGGAAGTGCCCAAAAATTAGAAATTCTGCACCTGAACACAGCACTTCCCATTTTCAATTTGGATTGGAGGCAGTTTATATTTTCTGCATGCATGCTTCACTGAGGCAGCTTTGCACTTTAATCAGCAGCTTTCCCCACTGAAGTTAGAATTTGATAGCCTAAGTATAAAACCTGAAGTGTGTTGAGTAAATCTGAAAGAGCAGGTCTGAACTTGCACATATCTTTGGATAGCCAAGATATCACTGTGGAGAGGTAAAGTTATGTCTTTGGATATATCCTTTGAGCTTGGTCAGGTGCTCTTTAGGAGAAGTTGCAATTTGGATTTGTTAATTGTAGGCATGAACATGGGTAAAAAGTACATAAAGCCATTGACTGTCAAGCACATTGGGAGCATCAATAGACTGCCAAAATCAACAATTAAAAACATCAAAGCAACTGAGAAGAGAACTTGTCAAAAGTGTGTAGAGGAACTGTCAAAAACTGTGAATAGGAGCTATCAAGTTCTTGCCCTTTAAATCTTTGAAAAAATATGGCTCAAGTTTAAAAAAAAATTGCTTGCTATTTCATTTTATCTGTTGACATAAGCCTGAGAGTTTTCATTACTGAATTAATGCTGCATGATTGATTTCACAATAATCCATTATCACATTAGGGTACCTGCCATTCCACAGTTTAGCCCAGATTTTAACTATACCAGAGAGGCACTCTGTCATGGCAACAGTCGCAGAAATGGATGAAATATTTAAGCTAGGCATTTTCCTCCCTCACGGGGCAGTATTAGAGTTGGTCTGGAGTTTGTGCATGTACAATTACAGAGGCAGTTGGCTATTTAAATCACAGCTGCCTCTGCTGAAGTGGGATCTTGGAAGGTTAGATGTGTGAAAACTGGAGTGGACAGATCAGGTTAGGAAATAGGATCTTGGTGTATTATTTTGGCTAGCCAGTATACTCCTTCGGATAGGGTCCAGGGACACCTTTCAGAGAGGTAAGTGCCCTTTGGGATTGTTAAAATTGAACATGATTATGCACTTTTAATGCATGAGCCCATTAGAACTGTCGAACGGTCAAAGAACTGTCCATCTATCCAAGAACTGTTAAAAAGCTGCTCAGTTGTCAAGGAACAGTCCAGTTGTCAATGAACTGTAAAAGAGCTGTCCAGAAAGTGTCCAAAAGCTGTCCAGGGAGTGTCAAAGTTGTCAAAGAACTGTCTAGGGATATTATGTGATTTGGCATGAAACGGAAAAGGTGGCATGTAGAGACATGGGTTGGCTTGAGATGGCACTATGTTGCAATACAGGATATAGGAACAATGAGTGGATAAAGGGGTATAGGTTGGAATTAGGGTTGACATAATTTGGCATTAAGTTGCCATAGGGTAAGGGGTGGGATGGAATCCATGGATTGGGTGGGCACCATAGCTTGACATGGATGGGGCATAGAGAGTATGAGGGTTCATGAGACTTTGGCTGAGAGCTGAAGGGATTTTTAAAAATTAATTACTGTGCCAGGGGCAGAAACAAGTCTTGTGCCCAGCCCACCTCTGCACCTGATACCCTGTGCATTTATTTATCCACCTCAGCTTGTTTTTCAGCCCCCATAACCTGATCAAAATTCTAGCCTGCAGGCAGAATGTTTAAAGATCGGGTTTGCTGAGCTGGAAAATTTCCTGATGCAGTGAACCCGAACCAGGGACGAAATACTGGTTCTTTGATTGACAGCTGCAAGGAGTTTTGGACTCTTTGTGGTGGGACAATGAGTTCGAATGCCTGTTATTATAAAGCATTACGTAGTTAAAGGATTGTAAATGTAGTAAATGGTTTTTATGAATGGTTGTTTTATTCAATATAGAGAAGTCTGCACTAGACACTTAGGACTTTAGTTTATCAAAGTTTATTTAATCTCATCTCTGCATGGGATGTCCCCATAGTGGATATTGGGTAAGTTGGCAGGTTGATATAAGTGCAAATAGTGATAGGTGTGTGGTGGGTTATAAACAGTCATGGGCATGGATACAGGGGCATAAGTAAGCACGCATGATTTAAGGAGCTCAGGTGTAGTACAAGGGCATAGGTTGCAATGGAGGGAATGATGCATTATGGGGGTTAGCATTGAGCGTGAGATGGCAGCTGTTGGCATGAGGAGTTGTGGGTGAGTGAGGGGGTGAAGGCTGGCGAAATGGTCCAGGTTTTGTTCTTTTATTAAGATTTGGATACAATGCTAGATCCCCAATGCAGGCCTTCTGCACCCAACAGCTTTCTCACCACTTCCAGGATCACCAGCCCTATCTTCTGATATAGCCTGCCACCACCCCCTACCTCCCCAACCTGGAAATCTGAGCAGCTATTTTACAAAGTTGGGTTCACAGTGCCAGGAATTCTCTGGATTTTCTGCAGCCAGTCTAGGCTTTTGTTCACACATTTTAAGAGCTAGACAAAAATATAGCAGTTGATATTGGTACTAGTATGGCTATAATTTTTAATAATTGATTGTGCACCATTAAATACTAACTTAAGCTTTTTACCCTCTTTTAAAAAGATACCACAAGACCAAAACGTGACTATGAAATGGATGGACGGGACTATCACTTCATTACCTGTAGAGATCAGATGGAAAAGGATATCCAGGAGCACAAGTTTATTGAAGCAGGACAATATAATGATAATCTATATGGAACCAGTGTCCAGTCTGTAAAATATGTGGCTGAAAGGGTGGGTTGTTTCTTTAATTAGAAAAAAATCAAAATTCTAGGGAGGGCAAAAAGAATTTGGCCTTCTCAATGTGAGGGTGTGCATGTTCAGAATGAAAATTAGGGTGGGGGATTTCTCTGGGCCTGCTAGTTTTTTATTCATTCATTCATGGGACACGGGCATCAACATCTTTTGCCCAAACCTAATTGCTCTTGAGAGGGTGGTGGTGAGTTGCCTTCTTGAATCGCTACAGTCCATGTTCTGTGGGTTGACCCCAATGGTAACTCCAAGGATGTTGATAGTGGGGGGTTCAGTGATGGTTACACCATTGAATGTTAAGGGGCTGTTGTTAGAGTGTCTCTTATTGATGATGGTCATTGCCTGGCATTTGTGTGGTGCGAATATTATTTGCCACTTGTCAGCCCAAGCCTGGACATTGTCCAGATCTTGTTGATTTGAACATGGACTGCTTCAATGTCTGAGGAGTCGCAAATGGTGCTGAACATTGTGCAATCAACAGCCAACAATCCCACTTCTGACCTTATGATTGGGGGAAAGTCATTGATAAAGCAGCTGAAGATTGTTGGGCCTAGGACCTTGAGGGACTCCCGCAGAGATATCATGGAGCTGAGATGACTAAATCTCTACAACTACGACCATCTCCCTAAATACCAGGTATGACTTCAACCAGTGGAGGGTTTGCCCCCTGATACCCATTGACTGCAGTTTCGCTAGGGTTCCTTGATGCCACACTCGGTCAAATGTAGCCTTGATGTCAAGGGCTGTCACTCTCACCTCACCTCACCTCTGGAGTTCAGTTCTTTCGTCCATGTTTGAACCAAGGCTGTAATGAGGTCAGGATTTGAGTGACCTGGGGAAACCCAAACTGGGTGTCACTGAGCAGGTTATTGCTGAGCAGGTGTTGCTTGATGACCCCTTCCATTACTTTACTGATGATTGAGAGTGGACTGATTGGGCGGTAATTGGCCAGGTTGGATTTTTCTGCTTTTTGTGTACAGGACATGCCTGGGCAATTTTCCACATCTTTGGGTAGATGCCAGTGTTGTAATTGTACTGGAAGAGCTTGGCTAGGGGAGTGACAAGTCCTGGAGCTCAAGTCTTCAGTACTATTGCCAGAATGTTATCAGGGCCCATTTGCAGTGTTCACTGCCTCCAACCATTTCTTGACATCACGTGGAGTGAATTGAATTGGCTGGAGACTGGCATCTGAGATGCTGGGGACACTGGAGGAGACCAAGATAGATCATCCACTTGGTACTTCTGGCTGAAGATTGCTGTGAATACTTCAGCCTTATATTTTACACTGATGTGCTGGGCTCCTCCATCATTATGGATGGGGATATTTGTGGAGCCTCCTCCTCCAGTGAATTGTTTAATTGTCCACCACCACTCTCGACTGGATGTGGAAGGATTGCAGAGCTTAGATCTAATTCGTTGGTTGTGGGATCACTTAGCTCTGTCTATCACTCGCTGTTTTTGCCATTTGGCATGCAAGTTGTCCTGTCTGGTAGTTTCACCAGGTTGATACCTCATTTTTAGGTATGCCTAGTGCTGCTGCTCGCATGCCCCCCTGTACTTTCCATTGAACCAGAGTTGATTCCCTGGATTGATGGTAATGGTTGAGTGAGGGAATATGCCAGGCCATGAGGTTGCAGATTGTGCTGAAGTACAATTCCAGTGCTGTTGATGGCCCACAGTGCCCTAGACTTGAGTTGCTAGATCAGTTCAAAGTCTGTCCCATTTAGCATGGTGATAGTCCCACACACTATGGAGGTTATTCTCAATGTGAAGGCAGGACTTTGTCTCCATAAGGACTGTGCGATGGTTAGTCTTACTGATACTGTCATGGACAGATGCATCTGCAGCTGGCAGATTGGTGAGGGTGAGGTCGTATGTTATTTCCTCTTGTTAGTTCCTTCACCACCTGCTGCAGACCCAGTCTAGCAGTTTATTCATAGATTCCTACAGTGCAGAAAGAGGCTATTCAGCCCATCGAGTCTGCACCAACTACAATCCCACCCAGGCCCTATCCCCCTATCTCTATATATTTACCCACTAATCCTTCTAACCTATGCATCTCGGTATACTAAGGGGCAATTTAGCATGGCCAATCAACCTAGCCTGCACATCTTTGGACTGTGGGAGGAAACCGGAGCACCCGGAGGAAACCCACACAGACACGAGGAGAATGTGCAAACTCCACACAGGCAGTGACCCAAGCCGGGAATCAAACTCAGATCCCTGGAGCTGTGAAGCAGCAGTGCTAACCATTGTACGAACGTGCCGCCCAATTATATCCTTGAGGACCTGACCAGCTTGATCAGTAGCGCTGCTGCCGAGCTACCCTAGGGGACAGTGAAATCCCCCATCCAGAGTAAATTTTGTGCCCTTGCCACCCTCAGTGCTTCCCCCAAGTGTTGTTCAACATGGAAGAGTACTAATTCATCAGCCAAAGGAGGATGGTACGGGGTAACTAGTAAGGGGTTAACTTGCCCATGTTTAATGTGAAGCCATGAGACTTCATGGAGTCCAAAGTCAATGTTAAGGACTTCCAGGGCAACTCCCTCCCGACTGTATACCACTATGCCGCCACCTCTGCTGGGTCTGTCCTACCGGTGGGACAGGACATATCCAGGGATGGTAATGGTGGTGTCTGGGGTATTATCTGTAAGGTATGATTCCGTGAGGATGACTATGTTAGGCTGTTGCTTGACTAGTTTGTGAAACAGCTCCCCCAACTTTGGCACTAGCCCCCAGATATTAGTAAGGGGGACTTTGCAAGGTCAACAGGGCTGCTTGTTTTGCCATTGTCTTTTCCAGTGCCTAGGTCGATGCCAAGTGATCCATTCGGTTTCATTTCTTTGTTGAGACTTTGTACGATTATTACAACTGATTGGCTGTTTCATTTCTGAGGGCAGTTAAAAGTCAACCACACTGCTGTGGCTCTGGAGTCACATATAGGCCAGACCAGGCAAGGATGGCAGATTTCCTTCCCTAAAGGACATAGTGAACTAGAGATGGGTTTTTCTGACAATCAACAATGGTTCCATGGTCATCAGTAGATTCTTAATTCCAGATATTTCATATCTAATTCAAATTCCTCTGTCTGCCGTAGGAGGATTCGAACCCAGGTCTCCAGACCGTTATCTGGCTTTTTGAATTAATGGTTGAGCAATAATAACACTAGGCCATCACCTCCCATCCTTGCTGCCAGCAAGAATTGTGATGGCCCGAGGAATCGGTCATCAGACAAAAAACAGGCTTGACACCAAGTGCCAAAGCCGTTGCAATGTTCCTGGCCCAACCCATTCATAATGGGCAATAACCTGACAATTATGCAAATCAATTAGCGGGTTTGACAGTCCATTCACCAGTTCCCCCCTCCATTCATGTGCATCTCGAGTGGGAAATGCACTGGGTGGGCTTTAGTTCTGGTAATGATAGTGTGTGCCTGGCATGTTGGACCCCTAAGATCCAAGGGAACATTACCAACCCCTCAGCAAAGATAGGCATCTTTCCCTCCACCATTCAAAGAACAGGGCATGCCCCTCCTCCCTCCACATTATGCAGACATGAGGGTGACCAGACCCAATCCCCCAGCCCCCTTCCCCTCAGAGCCCCACTCAACCCACTTACCCCTTCAGAGCCCCCACTTAGCCCACTTCCTCCTCAGAGAATGTAGATCCAGTGGTCATTTGCCTCTCTGGCACTTTTAATACCACTGCATCATTCCATTCTGGAACAGAGATTTCTCTTTCTCTCTGTCAGAAGGTGCAGGTGTGAGCAGCCCTTTGAAGTTCTCTGACAGCAAGGCAATGTCATTTTTGCTGGTGGAGAGGGGGTTTTCCTCAGCAGCTGTTCACTCAACCCCAATGTATTCTCATAGCTTTTATCTGAAGCCTCTAAGCTTTCCAGGAAAGCCAAAATTTTTGTAACGCTTTTTATTCCATTGAAAACCTTTGATGCCTTTCAATTTCACAGTATAATGCTGTGAAATAGGCTTTCATTCTTAGCTTAATGGATTTATAGTCAGGCTTCAGTCCATTGTGTTTATTAACCTTTCCCTTCATGCTTGAATGCATTACCCAATATATTCACACAGCATTAAGTCTCTGATCCTTCCTGGTAAGCTGAAACCTTTTGTAGCCCTTTCTATCCAATTGTAAACCTTTGGCCTCTCCAGTATCTCCACTGTTCCAAACCAACTCTAAGCATGATTGACAACTGTGGTTTCTTCAAATAGAATAAGTGATCTACAAAAGTGGAAGTAAAACCATTTAACCGCTTTGAAGAGACTACATTTGTCAATCAGGCTGGAGTCTATATAAACATTGCAGTTAGGAACAATGAAGGTACTTGAGATGCATTCAGGTATGAAGAGAAAAGTAAATCAACAAGATGACTGGAGACTGAGTAGAAAGCACTGCATCATGAAATTGCCAGAGATCAAAGTTTTCAAAGAAATAGAGAGGGTGTCAAAGATTTCTAGGAAGTTTCAGAGACTTCAGGTCTAGGCTGTGTGAATACAGTGGGCTGAGTGAGCAGCTATGGAGAATAGAACCTCCAATGAAATTGACATCTGCTGTCTATCAGAGGACTTTACAGGGACCTCATCATACTTGCAGCAAGTGAAATCTCTGCTGTAGAATGGAGTGTTAAAGTGATGTAAAGTCTGCCAGCTGTCCAGGGGAGAATTAGGGCTGAAGATCAATGGTGGATTCAATGGTGAGCATAAAATGATGTGGCCGCTTCAAAGTTTCATAGCCGACAGGCAGGAATAAAGATGTTGATCAGAGGGCTGCCTAAAATCACCATGCCAGGGGTGATCTTCAGGTCCGCCAAGATTAGAAGGGATAGTCCAACCACTAGACCCCAGTCCCAGTATGGGATCGACTTCCAGAATTAACTGAGCATTTGTAGCTCGCTGGAAGTTGCTGTCCAATTTACAGTTTAATAATGGTGAATGCTGTTAGCCACTCATTATTTCAAAAACAAAATCCAGCCAATTATCTTTAAGCTTGTACGGTCAAATTTGGGACTTCGGGCAAAACACTCCCTCACCTCTGCCGGTAGATTCAATGGTGGGCATAAAATTCAATGGGAGGCCCAAAAATTGGTTTTATGCCAGTGGGAATTTTCCACATGATTTCCCGTTGGTGTATACATAGTGGATCAGGAAACCCGCTGGTGACCAGCATGAAACTGAGTTGCATCCCACTAATGGGATGCAAATAAAGGCCCAACCAAATCTTCTCCCCCAGCCCTAATTCTCCATGAAGCCAGCAGGAAAACACACCAGTCTAGAACACATCTGGTACAACATGGTGTGTAGAAGTTGGAACCTAACTAAAGAATGCATGGGCCAGAACTTGGGATGGATGCCTTCAGCAACCCTGGACCCCAGAACACCACAGCTGTGAGTGGAGGGAGCAACTACAGATGGATCTTCCAGCTTCATTGTCATTGCGGAGGTGTACCTTCCAGCCTCAGAATATTCCTGGACATCCATCTTTTTCATGAAGTCCATCTTCTTTCTTCAATGGTGAAAGTGATGTTGGGCACCTTTTAAATATGGCACCCAGATACGACAAGAGGGCATGTGCAATCAAACCCTTCCCACCATAGAACGCAGCACTAAACCCCTGGATGCATAATTAATGAGTCTGGGCCAAAAAATATAGTGTGGTGTTCCTCAGACTTTGCAGTCAGAAAGACTCCCTGTCCCCTAACCCTACCACAGGACTTAGACCCAGATGGAGAATTCTAGCTATTCTTTAATTATTATTTTAACAGAACTCTGCACAGGTAGATTTATTTAATGGTCTTTGGATTAAAGGGGAAGGAATCAAATAGCTGCTGCAAATTATTCATAAATGATTTTCTGGCCATTTTTAAATATTTGGGTGCAAATGATTGTGTGTGTTAATCATTCATACTTGTCACTTCAAAAAATAAATGATGTATTTATTGTAGCTTAAGATTTCTTACCAGTTCTTTGTCAGTAGAAAAGATGTTGCTGTGCTAAGTATAACAAGCTGGTTCTTATTTCCTTTAGGGCAAACATTGCATACTTGATGTTTCAGGAAATGCTATAAAACGGTTACAAATTGCACAACTTTATCCCATTGCTATTTTTATCAAACCAGTATCTGTGGAGTCATTACTGTAAGTAGTTTGCTCCTTTCCTGATTATGATATTCAGTGTTTAGTATCATTGATTAGGTTAACCATACCTCTGTCTTTAATTGTGCCAATCTCTAAATTTGCAATTGTATGGTGCTTAATTTTGTCTCTCAGAAACATCTCCAAACACTTCACGTGGTGGAACCCTATATCATGATGTATACCTAATTGGATATTTGTGTATTTGCCCATGTGTCTTGCTGAGTTATGGTTTGTTTCCATGTATTTATAGCCTGTGAATACTTATAATACAAGATTATAATCTCAATATAGAATCATAGAATCCTACAGTGCAGAAAGAGGCCCTTCGGCCCATCAAATCTGCACCAAACACAATCCCACCCAGGCCCTACTCCCATATCCCTATATATTATGCCCCACTAATCCCTCTAACCTACGCATCCCTAGACACTAAGGGGCAATTTCTTAGCATGGTGATTCAACCAAACCCGCACACCTTTGGACTGTGGGAGGAAACCAGAATACCCAGAGGAGAATGTGCAATGCCCACACAGACAGTGACCCGAGCCAGGAATTGAACCCAGGACCCTGGAGCTGTGAAGCAGCAGTGCTAACCACTGTGCTACCGTGCCAATCCAAACTGGGTTAACTCATTGAATGTCTGAGATTAATCCGAGTCAAATTTAGATATGTTTGTTGCTGAAACTAATAACAAGGTGTTACAAATGAAGATTGAAAAGTAGGCTTTGCACATGAATGTCACTTTCCACACCCTCCCATTAGGTTTCCATCAATGTGATGGCTACTAAGAGCTTGATATTAACATCCTGTCCCACGACTACTATCACTGAAGGATTGAGAGGGAATCGGGCTGTGATTAAATTAGTGATTGCTCAAAACATGACCCTAATCTATTGTGCATGCACTAATGGGAACTTCATTGACAAATTTAAATTGGATTTCCATTGTGCAAGTTAAAATTCACTGTGTGCAAGTTAAAATTCACTGTGCACAAGTTTCCAGTGGTTGAAAATTCAGCAGTGACAGGGAGACCCTTCAATGAAGCCTTTAATCTCCCCCACCATGAGCATCTCTGATCTCCTGCCCATCCAACCCCAATGTCCTCTGTCTCCCTGGAGCCCCACCCCAGTGTCCTCTCTGTACATCACAATGTTCAGTCATCCACTCCCACCCAATGCAATGTCTCAGCTCAGTTGCCAACTGGGATCATAAAGAATATAGTGAGGGCCTGCCATTAAATTTTGCAGGACTTCTAGATCCCTCGCCTTGACAGGTCCTTTAGTTATTTTTGTCTCTCCTCATACCCTCCCCACCGCTGTAAGTATCAGGCCCAGTGGATGCTTTCTGGTTGGATGCATGATCTATTGAAAGAAATGTTCCAAACTCCATAGCATAATGCAAAGGCTTTTTTTCATTATCAAGGTTCCATTTTGATTTCAGTTTTCCAATTTAGAATCTCAGGAGTTCAAAAAAATCAGATCCTGAAAAAGTACATTTCAACCCTGACCTTCACCTGCAAGTAAATTATGTCTTCTGCGACTTGTTCCCCGCAGCAGTATTGATAGTAGAACACTTTAGCAATCAGTAATTAAATAAACTGCTGGGTGCTTCCATGCCATTACACAGCCCTACAGCAAGTGGTCCTCTCACTGGTTGAAAATTAGGGTCACATAAAGTCTTAAAGTTGAGCAGCTATTGACTAACATTATTTTACCACAGCTCGACGCAGCAAATTAATTCCACGTGTTTATATATAGAAACCTAAGCAATGATGTAACATTTAAAATGTCACTTCACATCAGAAAGTCTGATTGGCAAATTCTGCTGGATATAAGATGCTCCATTATGTGAATAAAACCACTTCGGGCCAGACTGCACATACTGTGGCAACAGCTTGCACCTCCCTGTGTGAATGTAATTGGCTCCAGGCTGCTAATGATGCTTGCAAGCAAAAATCTGTCAGTTTGCAGAAGTTCATTCCAAAGAATTTTCTTTGTCTAAAGATTCATGGTAGTAGTGGTGAATGACCAGGCATAACACGGATCATTTATTTTATTGAAAGCGTGATCAGGATTACTGTTAGTACACTTATGCAGTGTTACTATCCTGCATCTTTAGTTTGGTGAAAGTCTTGATGACAGATGTGTGCATGTATTGTACTTCTTTATATTCTTCTTAATTCACTATTAAGCCATTAGCTATACTGCTCAAAATTCAGAAGTTTGTGTGCATCTTTGAAAACAGTCATTATAAAATTTCAGTTTTAGAGCATCTGTGAGTGAGATTTTTTGTATAATTCTCTTGTGGAGTCTAACAAAGCAGATATGGATGGGATAACAGATGGGCTTGTTTTTGGGTGAGAATGGGACATTGATGTTCCTCCTGATTCTGTAAAAGTAACTCACCTGATGCCTACGCCTTTCTGCAGCCCCCACCGTCAGAAAGTGCCCACTTGGCCCTCTAGAAGAATTTTTTATTTTGTTTTTTTTCATTTTCAGTCAGTGAGCTGCTATTCAGTGCCAGAGACACATGGGCAGATTGTGCTAAACATTAACTTGCAACCCGAATATACAAACAATTTGCAACATTGGCTGATACTAATGACCAAGCATACCAATCACTCTGTCCATCATCCATGCAATGTCAATATATCTCAAGATTTATACTATATGGAAGGAATTGAATAAATAAGATTGTCAGTATTGGCTCAATGAAAGCACTCTTGCTCCCAGTCAAAGGTTTAGTCCTGCATTGTCAGATCTTTGAGATCAGATGGGAAAACAAGTTTGCCTATTCAGATGGATTTAAAATAATCAATTCATGTGAGCATAGAGATTTAATGATCAGGAAAGGGCTAGCTGGACCATTAAGTCTGCGTCCATGATAGCCAAACCATCATGCTGAAACATTTCTTCCAGCATCCCCACTTTCCTCCCTTCCCCATAGCATGTAATCCTCTGGAGGAGACACAGGTACAGAGAAAACACCATCAGAATATAAGGGAGAAAATACTCTCGAAAATTCTTCTCTGACCACATCACATGATCAAAGCTAATCCAGGAGTATATGAACCAAGTGCTATCTGTAGAAAATGCTAGGAAATCTGTCCAAGTCAAATATCAATCAGTTGTCATGATCCCCAAGGAGACAAATAACTTTTATAAAGGTATTTGAATTCCCAATCAACGACTCAAAAAAATTGTACAGCAAGATTTCAAGTTTTAAGACTTTATGTAACAAACAATCTGAAAGCAGCGAAGTCTCAACATAAGCTAGTAGGCAACTAGTACTCCAAACTCCAGAAAAGATCATCCTTATTAATGTTTTAATGCAATTGATAATCCTACATCACATACATATATATTATAGCATGCTCTTCCATTGGATTACAGTCTTCATTGGAAACAGTCCCCAGTGACTCCCAGCTTTCAATAGATTTCTGACATCCTTAAATCTAGTCTATTATTATTACAGTTTAAATTCATGCTTCTTCATCCTCCTCAATCTGTTAAACTGAAATAATCTAATAATAGGGACACGTTTAGCCCTTTTATGGAATTCCATCAGGCTGCCTCTTTATTGTCCTAGAGTGAATGGATTCAGGCCATTGTGAGTAGCTCAGGCTTTTGAAGCTATATCTTTCACCCAATGTGGAGTGACCAAAACTGAGCACAGCACTCTTTCTGTGGTCTGGCCACTGATCTGTATGTCTAAATGCTGTCCTTTGACTTATACTGAATAAACCTATTACTATTAATTCCAGTTTTCTACTATTAATTATATTACTAATACTTAATACCACCCAATATCATGTTAGCTTTAGTTAAAGTATCTTTACATTGATCATGATCTCGACACAATAAGATTTCTTTTAGCTCAAACTCTTTCAGTATTTTTTCCTGCAAATGATAGGTACATTCTACATTGGCATCTCATCATCGATGATATTGTTCAAAGCAGAGCAGGCGATATCTTGTGCACAATTTGACTGCTGTATCAGTCCACATAACAGCAGTACTTTGGTTCATTGGCACCAAGCTAAAGCAGACCCCAAGATCCAGAAAGTTAGACATGAAAGCTAAACCTTAATATTCAAAACAAGTGAGATTTATTCATTCACAGTGGTCATATCTTTAAGTACAAAGATAAAGAAAACAGTGAAAGGAGCTACCCTTCCAGCAAATTGATCATGGGGTAGGGGGTTGGGAGGTGGTGGATTGGGGGCAGATGGTCATGGGGGAAAGGGGTTTTTGGCAGCAAGGGAGGTGAGGTGGCTCTCAGTGGGCCCTCCACCTCCCAATGACCTGGTGTGTAGACAAGGGCAGTGCGGTCAATGTAGTTTATATGGATTTCAGCAAAGTCTTTTACAAGGTCCCACATGGAAGACTTATAAGGAAAGTTAAATCACATGGGATACAGAGTAATCATTGTCCAATCATTGTGTCATCTGCAAACTTACTAATCCTACCCCCTCATAGCCATCTGGTACAGTACTCATCAGAATGGGGAAACATACTTCCATCTGCTGCTGCTCCAATGCTTCAAGGTTATTATAGAATCTGCCTTCTTACTGGTCTTCTTTCAACCTTTTTTTTACTACATTTTGATCTCATCTCAAGCTGCCACAAACCTAAAAGTGTTCCTTTTAAATTGTTGGTCATGACTAATTCCAGTTCACAGTCTGATCCCTCTCCTGCTAGACATCCTGCCCTAAATTCCTGATTGGGCGTGCAACCCCTCAGTCCACCATTACCTTTTCAGCACTTTTCATCAGGAGCCACTATATAGTAAGCCAAAGCTTTATTCTCAGTGTTGAAACAGCGGAGACACAAGTGAGTGGACCATACCTCCTTCCCCCCCAGAAACCATAAAATTCAGCCCCATGATTTTATCTGTAACAACCCTTTGAGTTAGTATTATTTGGTCAACACTATAAATATAGACTTTCCATTCAACAACTGGGCTAATGAAATCCAATTATTGTCATATTATGATTTGCTATACCTCTCCTACAGGATTTAAATGTGAGGAAAGCTACCTGATAAATATTGTATAAATTGTGGTACTGGCCTTTTCTGTTACAGGGAAATGAATAAACGCTTGACAGAAGAACAAGGTAAAAAGACATTTGATAGAGCTCTGAAACTGGAACAGGAATTTGGAGAACATTTTACAGGTATACATGCATTCGCCCAGCTGCAATAAAGCATTGGAAAAAAATGAGCAAGCTTGCACAATAACCATTCCAAAAATGTTGGAAGTTGCCTTTCCTCAGTTTATAAAGTGTAGTAGTTTTAGAGTTAGTTTTGCTACTCTTTTTGGGTGAAACAAACATTAGAGTCTTGCAGTAAAATAATCTTTGAGTTATTTATTCATAGCAATATCCAGTAAAACTCTGCCAATGAGTTTATTGAGTTTTTTGAGAAGGTGACCAAAGAGGTGGATGGGGGTAAGGCAGTTGACGTGGTATACATGGATTTTAGTAAGGCGTTCGATAAGGTTCACCATGGTAGGCTTCTGCAGAAAATGCAGATGTATGGGATTGTGGGTAATCTAGGAAGTTGGATCAGGAATTGGCTATCAGATAGGAGACAGAGGGTGGTGGTGGATGGTAAATATTCATCATGGAGTGCAGTTACGAGTGGTGTGCCTCAGGGATCTGTTTTGGGGCCACTGTTGTTTGTAATTTTTATTAATGATCTGGATGAGGGTATAGTTGGGTGGATTAGTAAATTTGCTGATGACACCAAAGTTGGAGGTGTGGTAGATTGTGAGGAAGGGTGTCATAGTCTGCAGGGAGACTTAGATAGGTTGCAGAGCTGGGCCGAGAGGTGGCGGATGGAATTTAATGCGGAGAAGTGTGAGGTAATTCACTTTGGTAGGAGCAACAGATGTGTCGAGTATAGGGCTAACGGGAGGACTTTGAATAGTGTGGATGAACAGAGGGATCTAGGTGTGTGTGTACATAGATCCCTGAAAGTTGGGAATCAAGTAGATAAGGTTGTCAAGAAGGCGTACGGTGTCTTGGCGTTTATTGGTAGGGGGATTGAATTTAGGAGTCGCAGTGTAATGTTGCAACTGTACACTACTCTAGTGCGGCCGCACTTGGAGTACTGTGTGCAGTTCTGGTCCCCGCATTACAAGAAGGATGTGGAGGCGTTGGAGAGGGTGCAGAGGAGGTTTACTAGGATGTTGCCTGGTATGGTGGGGAGGTCCTATGAGGAGAGACTGAGGGATCTAGGGTTGTTTTCGTTGGGAAGAAGGCGGCTAAGAGGGGATCTTATTGAAACATATAAGATGATTAGAGGTTTAGATAGGGTGGATAGTGATAGCCTTTTTCCTCGGATGGAGAAAGCTAGCACGAGGGGGCATGACTTTAAATTAAGGGGGGGTAGCTACAGGACGGATGTCAGGGGTAGGTTCTTTACCCAGCGGGTGGTGAGGGATTGGAATGCCCTGCCTGCTGCAGTTGTAGATGCGTCTAGTTTGGGGGCGTTTAAGAGATCTCTGGATAGGTTTATGGACGAAAAGGGATTGGTATAGGCTAGTGGGTCATTGTTTTTGTAACTGGTCGGCGCAACATCGTGGGCCGAAGGGCCTGTTCTGCGCTGTAATGTTCTATGTTCTATGTTCTATGTTCAATGTGCATCCTTCCATTGCATAATAAAGTCAACAAAAATGTATCGCTGGAAACGTAAGAAGCAAAATATTACATGCAAGTAATTTGTTTATGGTTGCTTCCACCCCCATGTGCAGTGTTTTTATTTAATGTAGAATTATCAGATCTAACCAGGCCATGATGCTAGTATTGCCATTGTTGAAAGTATTTGATGATTGAATAGTTAAGAAAAGATTTATTGAGATGCTACTGGGCCTTGATGGTTTGAGTTATAAGGAGAGGCTGGATAGACTGGGCTGAGGGGTGATCCTGTAGAGGCCTATAAAATAATGAAGGACATAGATCAGCTAGATAGTCGATATCTTTCCCCAAAGGCAGGGGACTCTAAAACTAGAGGGCATAGGTTTAAAGCGAGAGGGGAGAGATACAAAAGTGTCCAAAGGGGCAATTGTTTCACACAGAGGGTGGTTAATGTCTGTAACAAGTTGCCAGAAGTTGTAGTAGAAGTGGGTACAATTTTGTCTTTTAAAAAGGATTTAAAAAGTTACATGGGTAAGATAGATATTGAGGGATATGGCCAAATGCAGGCAATCAGGACTAGCCTAGGGATTTAAAAAAAGGGCGGCATGGACAAGTTGGGCCGAAGAGCCAGTTTCATGCTGTAAACCTCTATGACTCTACTAATCTGTGCTCCATTAGATGCTGTTTGGCAATTGTGCTAGCTTTCCTATGCAAATATTTTGTATCCTGTATTTTCCAACTATATTTTGTCATCATATAATTGGATGAAGATCTAGTCATCTTGAAAGTTAATACTTGAATTTTGTGAACATTTGTGTGACTGATTGCAGGTGGGTTGCTCAGTTCTGTTGCAAGTCATTTTGAAAGGGATTCATACTATACAGCCAATAGTTCTAACAGTGAAGCAAAATTTTCTCAACTCAGAAATCCCAGCTGTAACTACACACAGATGTGCTGTAAAGTAACACATTATAAATAATTAAAATAATTATAATTAAAAGTTAATACATTTAAAAGAGAGTGGGGGAGAAATGTGTTCAATGCTATATAGACTTGCTTCAATTCACCATGCAGTAGGTTGTTGCCTGTGTGGCCTGCATTGTCGTTACCATTGAAATATTTGAAGAACAGGCATGCAGATACAGGCTGCTTTAACTCATTTCTCCCCCAGGATCAATAATCTAAATTAATATCACAATGTAGTAGTGAGGTTGTGCCCCACTGTGAGAGGTACCATCTTTCAGGTAGAAGGTTTATCTACCTTCTGTAGATATAAAAGGTTCCATGACACTATTGAAAGAAGAGCCCTTCCAGTATCTTGGACACTGTTCATTCGTCAACCAACAGATTATCTGGCCATGTATCTGATTGTTGTTTATAGATCCTTGTTGTGTGCACATTGCTGCCACATTCCCAACATTATGACAGTAACTACGCTTCAAAATACTTCATTGCTGTGGAACACTTTTGAGATACTCTGAGAGTTTGAAAGGCATCACACAAATACTTCACAATAAAATTTAACAAATGGATTGATGTATATATATTTTAAGGCAATCAAAGTTAAATGGATTTAGCCCTGAAATTCTGTGGTGTTTGGAATTCAATTATGGGATTCCATCCCCCTAAAAGAATATGGAAGTGGAATCAATTGAACTTTTCAAGATCAAGAGCAATAGACTTCGGTTGAGCAAAGGTACCAAGAATGTGGATCAAGGGATCAAATGGAGTTGAAAAGGGTGGCATAGTGACAAAGTGGTTAGCACAGCTTCCTCATAGCTCCAGGAGCCCAGGTTCAATTCCGGCATCGGGTCACTGTCTGTGTGGAGTTTGCATGTTCTCCCCGTGTCTGGGTGTTCAGGTTTCATCCCACATGCCAAAGATGTACGGGTTAGGTTGATTGGCCGTGATAAATTGTTCCTTAGTGTCAGGGCGACTGGGAAGGTAATTATCAGTATTACAGGGATAGGACTTGAGTGGGATTGTTGTCGGTGAAGACCTAATGGGCCAAATGGCCTCCTTCTGCACTGTAGATTCTATGATTCTATAAATTCAATTACAGTAACTGAATGATAGCACAGGTTCAATGGGCTAAATGGTCATCTCCTGTTCCTGTGTTTCTAGATAGTGTCTCCTGTTTACCAGCATAATAATATAGTAATCAGAGGAAGGATATTTATAAAGAATAAAATTAAGATGATTGAATTTAAATCACAGGCATTAATTCTTGTTTTTATTTAAACCCACAGCAATAGTACAAGGAGAAACCTTGGAAGCGATTTACAACCAATGCAAACTAGCTATTGAAGAACAATCTGGTCCATACATTTGGGTTCCCTCAAAGGAGAAATTGTGAATCAGCCATAGATGTGAGACTGATAAGAACACCTGTTTAGATAGTGACATTTAATTTGTTTTTAATTGCATTTTCATCTCAATCCATAAATGTAATCATGAATGTACATTGAGTTAGAAGCTCAGCAGGATGTTTCTGCACAAGTCAGAGCTACATTCAGGGGGAGGGGGATTCAAAGACAACAAAGCCAAGATATGGCAAAGAAGAAAGGGGCTTCTGGGACATCTTGAAGGATTCTACATCACTTGTGCATCCAGGCCACATGTGTATGCAAGAGAATTATTGTGTAAGATATTTTAGCCCTTATGATCAAATGGACAAAGCAGGGACTCCTGTATTTAGCTTCATTCCCTGACAGGGCAGTGCCCAACATTGCAACATCCAGCCAGACTGTGTGAATTAGTGATTCACTAGAAAGCAAAATCCGGCAGATTTTGTAACTATGCAGATAGAATTCATCACATAATTTTTTAACCGAGTTTTATTGTTGAGAGTGAACATTATATAAAAATGAACTCACATCTATAAAATCCAAATAAGAAGCATTTTCAAGTGTTCAACACATTTTAGGATGTGTTCAATTTGACAACTGGTTAAATCAGGATACGTACTATAAATTTTAATATTTGTATTCAGAGGTTATTGAAATAATTTATAGTAAAGGAAATATATGCTGTAAATTGTGAGGTCTATTGGTCATGTTTTATGACAGACTCAGCATTGACTAGAAATATTATTTTGAAGAAATTTAGAGAACAGGACAATTTGCAACTGGTTTTATGTGATTAGAATCTAAATGAATTGATTATCAATTGATTTGTGAATAACAGTAAATTCATTGAATTCTCCAAATGTTGCTTGTGAAGATTCACTTACTTTTCTTCCCTTATGAAAATAAGCATGCAGCTTGAAATTTTATCCTCTATCTAATTAGTCAATGTTAATTTGTGTGCTCTGCATTACAGTTTGGAGATTAATGACTGTGGCTAAGTACAATCAAAAAAATGTCATTGTGATTTCCTACCTAGCCATAGCAATGTTTAATTTTTTTTGTTTAATCCAATTTATTATTTAGTATTTAGTTCAGTGCTGCGTGGCTGTTTCTATTCTGAAGCTACTATAGCAATTTTTCAAAATTTATCCATTCTGCTTTTATTTATTTTTGTTTAGCTGGGATTTTATCTTCTGTGTTCTTGAGTGAATTGTACTGTATGAACTGCTGTATTTAAGATGCACTGTAAGATTATGCTTGTCCTGTACTGGTTTGATCACAGTTAAACTCAATTTTAGTCTATAGTGCAAATTTAAAATACTCCATACCCATTATTAGTCCAGTAAGGAGGGAATTTTAAACTCTGAATAAATGGAATTGTCAAATTATAAAATGGTTGCAGCACTGAAGGAGATCATTCAGCCCATTATGTCCATGCTGGTTCTCTGCAAGAGCAACTGAGCTAATTCTACTCCCCTGGCCACGCAGCTGTTTTCTCTTTGAATAATTATCTGTAACCCTTTTGAAAGCCATGATTGATTCTGGCTGTATCACACTCTCTGGTAGTGCATTCCAGATCCTAACCACTTGCTGTGCGAAAAGATTCTCCTTATCTCATCTTGGCCATTCACTTTAACTTGGTGTCATCTGGTGTACAACTCTTCTACCAATTAAATCCCTTCTAAACGTTCTCTTCTTTAAGAAGAAAAGCTCCAGCTTGCCCAATCTAGCCTCATCGCTGGAACCATTCTTGTAAATCTTTTCTGCACCCTCGCTATTGCTTTCACATCCTTCCTAAAGAGTAGTGCACAGAATTGGACACAATATTCCAACTGAGGCCAAACCAGTGCATTATAAAGTTTCGCCATAAATTCCTTGCTCTTGTACCCCATGCCTTTATTATAAAACTTGGGCTCCCATATAGTGTACTACCCAATTTCTTTACCTCTGGCCACCTTCAAAGATATGCACCAAGTCCCTTTGTTCCTGTATCCACTTTAGAACTATACCCCTTCTTTTATACTGTCCCTCCTTGTTCTTCCTGCAAATAGATGGTGCATTTATCTAAGAATATACTTACTTAAAAGAAAAATATCACAGATGCTGGAAACTTGTAATACAAACAGAAAATGCTAAAAGAAAATACACTGAGCCAGTAAGGCAGCATCTGTAGAGTGAGAAACAAGATTAATATTTCAGGGTGTAATTGTGAGAACAATTACATATATTTTTCACAAAACTTACTTTCTGTCTTCTGCACTTATCAATGTGCATTCCAGGATTGCGATTATTAAAACATTCATGGGGAGAAAATGGGTATGGAGTAAATAAATTGACCCATCAGTGAAGCTTTCAATTCAATTTGACCAGCTAGTTGCAGAATATTTATTAACTATTAATCACGATGTTAGAATTCTCAGGAGTTAAACTTAGAGCACTTGGGTATTACAGGACTTGAATTTAAGCTCCCATGGAGTACAAAAGCAAAATACTGCAGATGCTGGAAATATGAAATAAAAATAGAAAATGTGGAGAAACATAGCAGCTCAGGAAGCATCTATGGAGAAAAAAATTAAAATGACAACTTGGTCAAATGGTCATTGATCTTGAATGTTGCTGGAAACCTCCAACCTCATCAGCAACTGGGATTCTCCAGTGCGGCTGCAGTTTTGGCTGAGCACCAAATTCTCCATTCTCACAGGGCAGGACAAAAGGGATCATAGAATTCTGACTCTTGCTTTCTCCACAGATGCTTCTTGACTTGTGTATTTCCTGCATTTTCTGCTTTCTGTCAATTGCTATTGTTTCTTTCCACTTCAGTCAATGCATGTGAAACCAATTATCCTGAAATCTCCAAAGCAAAGTTACATACTTTAGAGTGTGTGTATACTCTATTTTAATTTATTTGTAAAGCTCTCTAATATTACATTTCTCTAATTTCTAAACACCTGCAAAGTGATTTGACTTTATTATATTCGTCATAATTTAGACTTTATATGGAATGACCAATATGCCATTGTCCCTTCACATGATCTTAAGAGATTTTATTTGAAGAGGGTTTGGGGGTGGGGGGAAGTCTTCTAGATCCTATATATTTTTACAGGGAGTGAAATCATCTGCCTCTACTTTTTTAAAAGCCCTAATGAAAGTACTCCAAATATTCCACTGTGTCAAAATCTGGGAACTTGAAGGGGCCAGGACCCATTGGTCTTACCATAATTAGATGCAGCAATTAACCTGAGGAATTTAAAGCTTTTGCACATTTTGTAATAAATGCGGAAGAATAATGTAACCAGAGGAAAAGGCCTTGTTTGAAAACTTGCAGATTACTCCTTGATACTACACTAGCTGCTGTAGTTGGATGAGACTGAAGAAAAAGCTCCACTGCTGGAACAAGTTCATAGTTACCTGTATAGAGGATTTGACAATATAGATTCGTTACCTATTGATTGTAAATAATCAATTCCTTCCATTCCATTTGTGTAAAGAAAAAAAAAGCACACTGAAATAAAGAATTCAGTTGTATATTTAACAATATAAATAAGTACTCATGCTTATTAATGATTTTAAATATTAAATTACCCTTTATTCACATAAAGACACTCATATATATATTTACATATATATATATATATATATATATTGCTTTTGATCACGTTCATGTTTTTGTCAGATGTTGGCTGCACAATTTCACATTGAACCTGCAAAACCTTAATTCAATAAAGCCACTTCTCTGTACATTATCCTATGCACATTTACTTCTGACGGCTGTAATGTACTGTTTGTTACTTGCCTGCCTTTCCTGTTCTTAAGTGTTTTGTTACAAAGGAGTTTCACTTAATAATCTACAGCTTGCACGGATGAATTTTATTGAGCAAAATGTTCAAATTTTATTTGTAAACTATTCGAAAATTAACACATGGTGCTTTCTTTGGACTTGATTCCCAGCAATAATTATTTTCTGATGCAAACACTTGATTGAAGAATAAAAAATTCTGAATCAATTGAAGAAACCAGGAACCAAAAACTGATGTTCTAAAAAGATCTTCAATTTTGTTTTCTGTTAACAGCAATCAGAGCAGAAACATATCTGATAACAATGTAAAACTGGTGCGTTTTAAACAGTGTATTATTAGCTATTATGAATAGTCCAGCAGACTTCATACTGGAATAGAAGACCCATGCTAATTAAATTATTCTCTCACTTCAAATTTTAATTAGTGTTGTATACTATTCCAACATAAATCATGATGGGTCATTCAGTATAGCTTTAATAAAGTTTGTCTCAGCAAAATCCTCAGTTATATGGTGCAGTAATTATCCGCATGTTTAAAGCAACATTATCTTTTGTGGTTTGACCACAACCAGACTTTATTTTGAAATTGTAACAAATGAAAGCTGTAGCTCGGCTGTCTCAAAGGATCTGTGCAATTTGTGTAAAAGCCTTGGGTGTGAATGACACAATGTACTGTTTGTGGTACTGTAAATAAATATGGCAGCTGAATTCTCTAGTGCCAATCCCTTCATTTCTGACATACATGTCAAGGCAGGAATTTTGTCAACAGCTTGTCAATCCTGTCGTAACTGGAATTGTGTGCCACTTCCGTTTTCTCAATTTGTGCCCTTTCCCATGTGATTATAATTAAAGTTCTAAGTTCTAGCAGTGTGCATGCAAAACATGTTTAATTTAGCAGCAAGGAAACTTAGTACGGTGAGCTATAAAAGTGCTTCCTGCTGAAACAGCAAGGCTCGGCAGCACGACCAAAACTTTCCTGCCCATGTACAGTGCCATTAAAATAAGACTTATTGAGAACACAAAGATACTTATTAAATTTAAATTTTAGTTGTGAATTTTAGACATTACATTAGATTTGCTTTATTCATGTATGCATCATTGCCATTGTCGAGATTACTAGGTCAGACTGCTAAATGTACTGGCATGCCTCCTAGCACAGGTCAATGGTAAAGGGAAAATAGGGATATTCCCTTTATTATAGAAGGAACAATGTTGTGCTTTTGAGTTAATTCTTACTGGAATGTTTATATCCACTACGGTATTCACCACTCTGTGGTACATGGCTGAACTTGCACATTTAGCTAGCCCTTCCTTCTATGCATTGTAAAGGAGATTACTCTCAGCTGGTTGAAATGTTGTAAATGAACCCAAATCCCTATAAGAACTCTGAGATGGACACACAGTTGGACAGTATTGACACCTGCCTAGCGACCCCTCATTTTTTTTCCCACCACTCCCATTGATGTGATTTATTATTGTCACGTGTATTAGCATACAGTGAAAAGTATTGTTTCTTGCATGCTATATAGTTGGAGCATACCATACATAGAGAAGGAAATGAGAGAGTGCAGAATATACTACCAGGCCTTTCACATTTCACTCCTCCATCCACTCCTTACCTTCTGTCCTCCCCTGAATCTCTCCCATTCCTACATGTCTCTGGCCCCACTCCAGAAATCCCTCCATCCTCCAGCACTGAATCACCCTTGCTGGTACCAAGGCTCCATACAGAAGTCCATTTTCCTACACCCCTTTGTGCCATAGAATTAAGCAAGCAAAGCCCCTGGCCTCTCTCACAACTGTGCAAAGCCAATAGTGCACACCACCTTTAAATGATCATGAACTGGATGCCATAAGATTCTCATATGCCACTGACATTATCTTGCAGGTAAGACACAAATAAAGCAAGTTTTACACCATTCAATATTCAAGACATACAAATATATTCTAAGTCTGAAATTACCACAGGCAGACATCACACTCGACAACCCACTGACTTTATCTCTGCAGCTCAAACTGCCATCGAGCAATCAAAATTTCCAATATCACCTAGTTAAGTTACCCACACATTACTTTTCTAGCCTTTAAGTTCCATAAAATCGCCCCATAAAAAAATCTTCAATCCTTACACTGTTGAGACTTTTCATAGGAACATAGAAAATAGAAGCAGGAGTAGGCCATTCGACCCTTCGAGTCTACACTGCCATTCATTTTGATTATGACTGATCATCAAAATCAATATCCTGATCCCACCTTCCGTCCATATCCCTTGATCCCTTTAGCCCCAAGACTATATGTAATCTCTTCGTGAAATCACACAATGTTTTGGCCTCAACTACTTTCTGTGGTAGTGAATTCCACAGATTCACCACTTTTTGGCTGAAGAAATGTCTCCTCACCTCATTCCTGAAAGGTTTACCCCTTATCCTCAAATTATGACTCCTCTTTCTGGATCCCCCCACCATCAAGAATATTCTTTCTGAATCTGCCCTGTCTAATCATGTTAGAATTAGTTTCTTCTAAACTCCAATAAATACAATCCTAACTGATTTAGTCTCTCCTCGTTTGATAGGAGTGCCATCCCAGAAATCAGCCTGGTAATCTTTCATTGTACTCTCTCTATAGCCAGAACATCCTTCTCAGATGAGGACACCAAAACTGTACAGAATACTCCTGGTGTGGCGTCACCAATGCCTGTACAGTTGCAGTAAGACATCCCTATTCCTGTACTCAAATCCTCTTGCTATGAAGGCGAACATACCACTTCCCTTCTTTACTGCTTGCTGTACCTACACACTTATTTTCAACTACTGATGCATGAGGACACCAAGGTCTTGCTGGGTATTCATCTCTTTCAATATACACCCATTCAAATAATAATCTGCCTTCCTATTTTTGCTACTGAAGCGGATAACCTCACACTTATCCATATTATACTGCATCAGCCATGCAGATGTCCACTCACTCAGCCTGTCCAAATCAAGCTGAAGCATCTCTGCATCCTCCTCACAGCTCACTCACCCAACTTTCAAGAATATTTATTTAGCAATTTAGCTTTGGAAAGGAAAACTTGCCCTCTAAATGAACAATAATATGTCTGGACTGATTTTAAACCACCCCAAACCTGCAAGGGTACTTGAAATATGAATGATTTGACTTAATACTCCCTTCGTGCTGTAATTGCTCTGAGTGTCATTTTCAATACATTCAGGTGGCCAATGCTTCCGCCAGAACCAGACAATCACCTCATTGGGATCCTCTGGTGCAATTAGATGTAATGGATCAGATGACCTGGCCAGTGTTTAACCCTCTTAATAAACCTTTGCTTGCTTTCAGGCATTCATTTACTGACTGAAAGCACTGTTTAAGGACAAATAGCTGATTGAGATAGCGTGCTATTATACATTTCTAATAGATTTTTCAGCTTGGAATTTACTTGTTTCTTGTTACTCTTTTTGCCTTACTTCTGATTGAACTCTTGCAGTTAATTATAGATGTTATTTTGCTTCATTGTTTCGAGGAGAAACAGCAGGAGTTAGAGGATCAGCAAAGAGCTAAGCAACCAAGGCAAGCAGTAGGTAGGCCTGTTAGAAGATAGCAAGTTAGGAGGCTGATAGCCACTACAGGCCATGAGTCACTTTCCTTGATGTGATTGAGGTGCACTGTGTTAGGAGACCCTTCTTCACCTTGCAGCCTGTATCTGCTCCATGCAGATTCCTGCAACAGCACCTAATGCCTGCAGGCCAAGATGGCCATGCTTTGCTGCTGGCTGTCAAATGGCTGCTGTCCTTAATGTTTTTGTGTCCAGCTCCATTCAAGCTGTTACAGCAGGGCATCACCCATCCCACCTGGTTAGAAATGCTAGCAAGAAAGCTATTAAACAGATCATTGTAAGTTAAAGATTTCATTTTGTAAATAATAAACAGCTTGGCAAAAATCTGTTGGCAATAGCTTTGCAAAATGACCAAAACTTGTAGCCAAGATTTTAATGGCTGATACAGTCATAACAATACTTGCCAGTTCTTTGTTGATCCGTATGACCTTCTTAAGGCTGTGGAACATTTAACTACTGATACCACTGAAACAGCGAGTGCTTGGAATGCTGAGTAATGTACATTCATGTGAACTGAGTGTAAAATTAATAGAATGTTGGACAAGTTAATAATGCAGCTGAGGGATGAAAGAGAGAGAAACTGTTAACAAGTCTTGGGGCTATTTATCCTCCAATGATCTCCTCAGTTGTAACATGGGACTGAACTTTATGTAGAGTTGCAGTGAGTCCAATTCGATGAGGGGGCCACATTTTGTTAGCAATATCAAATCAAGCGACTGCCACTGGGACTGGCATCCTATCAAAGATGGTGACCCACCCTCAAGACCTATCAATCCAATCAAAGGAAAAGCAGCACAGCCGCACCACCAGGAGTGCACCTAGGTGATGGAAGATCTTTAATGGCCATGCATCCTCAAAGGCAAGTAAGTGGGGGCACGGGTACTAGTCAGGTAGATCCTGGCAAAGGGATGGGAGTCAATGAGGGATGATAACATGATTGCCTTTAGTCATAGCTGCCCAGAGCCTTCCTGGGCTGAAGAGTGGTCAAAACATCACTCATCCCCTGGAGTCCACTCGTAGGCTGCCAAGTCCGAATTGACAGTCTCCTCACTGTGGTGGAAGGTCTCTCACAACTGCTAAGAGGCTAGCAGAGGTAAGCAGAGACCCTGAGTCTATTTAAGTGACTCAGTTAGGCTCCAGGCTGGTAAGCAGGCTATCTGCCATCATTCCTGCTGGTGAAAAAGTGATGTTGTGGCAGGAAGATAACGGAGACAATGCCACTACCTTCCTACGCCATTTTGCCAGCCTTTCCATCTCCCAACTCAGCCCCCAGAGGATTGGTAGTGTTCAGCCCATGAGGTCTCCCACAGCCTTTGGATCAACATGTGTTGTCTGAAGGTTTCATATTCTCTGATAAATGTATAAGTAAAACATTCTGTGAGTGAGAAATGGGGCTCATTAGCACCCATATTTTGAATGTTATGAGTATTCTCATCAGATCTCAAATGGTGTCAATGGCACATGTGCATACTTTGGGTAAAATTGTGAAGGACATCCCACTGGTGTAGGCATTAGTGTTCAAAATTAAGGAAGCATGAAGAACAAGGAGATCAAGATGTCACTATGTCATTTTGGACTTCAACAATCTATTCAACTTCCTCTTCTCACACAGTTGTACATGCCTTCAACAGCAGGATGGGCTCACTGCCCCCCCGCCCCCCCATCAGAGTTACTTTTTAACACATTCACAATGAGTGCCAATTTCAAGTCTTTATGTCGCTCATCGACGTTGTTGCCTACCTCTGGCGAGTCCACAGTCAAGAGACCGCTGATCTAAATTGAGGCCAGATTTATAAGGTCAAATTAAAGGGCAGCTAAGCTATGCTAATACCCCAAGATATAATTGGACCTAATGAACCGGGTTGTCGATTACCCAGTGCACGAAACTCCACTGTCAAGAAAGGGAATAAATGATTGGGAGTGATGGGGCAAGCCAAATTAGGGAAAGCCGAATTAGAAAAAGTAAATATTTAAATTTTAATGAAATAATAAAAATAAAATTAAAGATAAAAATCAAATTAAAATATTAAAACTAAAGGATTGTATGGGACCACAACATGCGGTGCGACCAGACAATCCAAACTACAAATAGGCCAGCTTGCAGCATGCAATACAAACCAGCGAAATGAATCAGTGTCAATTTAGTGTTGCCAATCAACTTAGGGAGCATGTCTTTGGGTTGTGGGAGGAAACCGGTATATCCTGAGAAAACCCATGCCAACACGAGGAGAATGTGCAAACTCCCACAGACTGTGATCTGAGCCGAAAGTTGGACCCAGGTCACTGGGGTTGTGCAGCTACAGTGCTAATCACTGAGCTGTCCATGACACAGTCCAATGCGGTACACCCATACAGACAAGGAGCACCAAGTGGCAACAGAAAGGCACACGCGCGCCGCGCCAAGGATTGGTGCAGATGCCGAAGACATCGCACCAACCGGGGGGGCTAGGCAGAAGCCACATGGGCGGAGGAGTACCGGCAGCACCCCAACCCCAAGGGCAAACTGCAAAAACACCCCATAGTGTTATGTGCGACACAACGGTGAAGCCCTTCCAACAGCACAGGCATTGCGTGCATGACGTCCTGAAGCCACCAACGCACAACTGAATGCATGGGCACTCCTTGGTGGTGGCGTCCCCACACCAACCGAGCCAAAGGGGACCGAGATACCTAGGTTGGAAAGGCATGTTATTTTCATGAGAAACAGACAAACAATTCTAATATAAAAGTAAAAAAATGGAGTCCACCATATAAGTTCATATGGTCTCCTAAGGCTTTAAGAGCTGAATAGTCAACAAGCGCAGAGGTAGAATGTTGATAGTAGAGATGTCTCTCACCTGTCATTGAAGATACCTAATAACTCCAACATTAATGACAAGGTGAGTCTTGAGATTTGTTGGGCAAATGATTGAAATTTATTAATCCCCAGGAATATCATAAGGCTGTTGTTCTTTTTGAGCCATTTGCTCCTGGCACCCATTATAAATTCAAAGTATCGTATTTCCAGGCCTCCAGTTAACTTCATGATTTCAGGTCCCAGATGGTTGTACTTTTTGCATTTTTCTTCCCACGCCTTTTCTAACCTGTCAGTTATCTTCAAACCGATGGTCACGTCTACCACCGCAACATGCTGATCCTTACCCCTCTTGAAGATGATATCTGGCTTCCAGAGAGAGCCATCCTTGGCATTAAGTCATGCTCTAGGAAGGATGTCCATCCGTATTTTCCAATAAACTTGTGCAGTTGACCCAAGATCTTATTGTGGTGTTTAATCCTGCAATTCTTCACGAATGGGCAAAAACTAGAAATGTGTCCCAGTGTTTCGATCCCTGCCTCACAGCGTCGGCGGGTTTTACTTGCAAGGGGTTTACCTCTCGTTAGGGTCACCCTCGTGGGATACAGATTGCATCTTAAAAGTAGGTTATTAATGAACGGATTGAATTTGAGCTGGAATGCAGCTTTAATCCAGCAATTGGATACCTTATCATTGTTGTAATAACGGATTCCAACACCTTGGTATTGTAGCCGTCTTCATTTGTCAAATTCCCACTCCCTCCATCCTGCATACATGTTTGGTGGTTTCCTGGGACCCACCTCCTCCTCCCCAAGTATTGGCATTACCGCCCTGATCATATCCATTGACTCAGTAGTATCATTGTTACCTTCGCCAACATTGGGCAGAAAATCCTCTATTTCCCTCAGGGTGCTGAGAGACCTCAATTCTTGGACGTTGTCTCCAATGTTCTGCTCACAATACTGGAAGGAAGCACAAATGATTTGATCAGTGGAGGCAGATAATGATTCCCATTTACGAATAACAGCCGATGAAATCTGTATTTCAAGGTTGGGAATCCCCAAGCCTCCATTCCCCACACGGGAATAGAGGATGCCATCCGTTCTATTGGGGGGAAGGTGTAGGAAATGTTTGACGGCATTCTGGATGATTTGATCCAGTTTGATGAGCGTGTTCTGCGATGCCTCAGAGAGGATCAAATGAAAGTAGAGTCTCGGGATGACATGGACAGTTAAAATCTCAATGCATTGTCTTGGCCGGAGAGCTGCGGCTTGTAAGCTGGATATCCAGGCCTTCAATTTTTGCTCCCAAGCACGTTCCTCTACGCCTGCCCATGGATCTATACAGGCACCCAAGTACTTTTCAGCTTCACCTGGGGGGATATAGGCGATTACCTCCTTCCGGTTCTGCCAGTTTTTACAATGATTGTACAGGAAGTTCTTCCGCTTATAAGTAAAATGGAAGCCTTTTGTCTTGTTGATGTTAATAGACAAATCTGGGAGATTGCAGAAGGATTGCAAGATCTTCAAGCTGCGCGCCATCCTGGTGTAAGAGTCACTCAAGAGGACAATATCACCTGCAAAAGCGGGGGTCGAACAGTTTATTTTTGCTCCGTCTACAGTCATAAAGACACCAGAGTTGGCCTCTTCGGGACTGCAAATCAGCAGATCCATTGCAATATTGAACAAAATGGGTGAGAGTGGGTCGCTTTGCTTTACACCCCTCTCTATACTTATTAGAGTGGTCTTGGACTTATCACCCTCGATCACCATTGTATTGCCAGTGTAGAGATCTTGAATGAGATCCGCAAAAGCTTGTGGGAGTTTAACATACTCTAATGCTTTAATAACAAGCTTATTACCAATTGAGTCGAACATCTTTGCCAAATCAATAAAGACAACAGCCAGGTCCTTGTGTTTTTTTCAGTACCCTTTATGATGTTTTGCAACACAGTGATGTTCTCGTTGCAACCGGGTGTTGCTGCCAAAAACCCCTTCTGTCTTGGGTTAATGTCAACAGTGTCACTCAACCTCTTGGCCATGATCTTTGTAACGAGGCATAGCAACATAGGATCAACAGTATTTGGGCGCCAGTTGTCAATGTTCTTGAGGCACCCTTGATCCTCTCATTTGGGGATCAAAATGGTTCGACTCCATTTCGTGCAATCTGGGATCATCTTTGATGTCAACCAGAGGATGAAGAGGCAAGGTATCCGGTTTTCATCCGCCTCATGAATATCACGGATGTCCTTCATTTCCTGATCATCCGGTCTGGGCGCACTGGCCTCTTTGATTCCCTTAATCGCCAGGGAAACCTCTTCAGTTCCAATTGGCACAATCAATTCCCCATTATCTGTTTTGCCCTTGTATATAGCGAATTTACTGATGTTGGATTCGTTATTTTTACTGGAGAGTTTCTCTCGAAAACTTTCCTCCTGCTCCATATTGGCAGTGGACATAATACGGCTGCGGGTGCCCCATGATCTGTTGAGCAAGTTGATGCCCATTGTTATTGTAGAGCAGTTGGGTAGCTCTGAAAATGGCTTTTCGTTTTGCCCATTGTTTCTTCGCTCCAGTGTTCACATCATTCTTGGACCTTCTTTTGTCCTTCTTATGCGCACTTACCTTAATGGGACCTTTCTTCTCCTGCCTGGTTCTTGCACCATTCATTAGGAAGTTGGTGATGGTCTCCATTAAACCTTTCCCTGGGCACAACCATCAGGGTCGTTCCTCGCGTTCAGGAACCTCTTGGCCCGTGTAACCTGATCCTCTACCTCCCTGTGTTTAGGGATTAAGGCTGGGAGTTGGCTGACAAAGGCTGTATGCGGGATTGGGTTCATGACGTCTGCCTCATCCGGATCCTATTCTTGTTCAGAGTCCGGGGTTCTTCTACAATAGCTGCCAATGTTGCAGCTTGTGCATTATTCTCCAACAACCTGCATTTATCGAAGAACAAAGAACAATACAGCTCAGGAAATAGGCCCTTCGGCCCTCCAAGCCTGCGCCGCTCCTAGGTCAACTAGACCATTTGTTTGTGTCCCTCCATTCCCAGTCTGTTCATGTGGCTATCCAGATAAGTCTTAAACAATCCCAGCGTGTCAGCCTCCACCACCCTGCTTGGCAGTGCATTCCAGGCCCCCACCACCCTCTGTGTAAAATACATCCCTCTGATATCTGAGTTATACCTCGCCCCCTTCACCTTGAACCTATGACCCCTCGTGATCGTCACCTCCGACCTGGGAAAAAGCTTCCCACTGTTCACCCTATCTATATCCTTCATAATCTTACACACCTCTATTAGGTCTCCCCTCATTCTCCGTCTTTCCAGGGAGAACAATCCCGGTTTACCCAATACCTCTTCATAGCTAAGACCCTCCATACCAGTCAACATCCTGGTATCGGAGATTTGTGTTAGCCTTTTAGTTTTTAAGACCGTGCTGATCTCCTTATTGATGCTCTGGGACCCAGCAAATCTTACTTCTAGTTCTGCGAGGAGTGCTTCTTCCTCTTCAGACCAGACCATTGGCAACCTTCCCTGTTTGATCAGGGCCAGCAGTGCCTGCTTCAAATATTTGGTATTGTGAAGGACAGGATGTCGATGTCTTTCGAGCTGGGAGAGTCTACTTTCCGTTGTGAATGCAAGTTCACATGTGCTGCACTGATGTTGCCCGACAGTCGAAGGTAACCTCTCACCTTTACACTTCGGGTAGTGACAAGCGATAGAGTGGTACTCCCCAGATTTACCACATCGTGAGCATTTAGTTTGAATATTTTTGATGTTATGCACTGTCTTAAGGTGTTTTCTGAACGCTCCAACCATAGGAAGAACGGTATCGCAGGACTTACAGAATAAAGCATTGATAGGATAATGAATGACCACCTCCTTAACCTCAGTCCAGTCCTGAGATGGTTCAATGCTAACAGTCTCGATGAAGGTATATGTATTATTGGTACGCACATCGCTCGTAATGGCGATGTTTGCCAGAGTTCCCGTTCCCGCATTCTGGGCTTGATAGGCCTTGTTGTAGAAGGTAAGTGTAGTTATTTCTACATCATCATCTGCTGGCTGTGTTGTCCACCCGCATTACCTTCCACTGTCGGGCAGGGCTAGGAGGCATCTCCTGCAACTACCTCAGCTGGAATGGGATTTGAACCCACACTTTTTGTGTTATTCTGAACCATTCATTAGTCCAGCTTCCCTTGTTCAGAATTATGGAGCATTATTAACACAATCACCATTTGCTGTGCAGATACATGGATTTGGGCCTGTGTCTGCGGGAGTTCGTGCATTCTCCCTGTGGTTGCGTGGGTTTCTCCGGGTGCTCCGGTTTCCTCCCACACCCCAAAGATGTGCCCTTAGGCTGACTGGTGTTACAAATTGTCCCTAAATTATTCTCCCCTTAATCTGGTTTCCAGTAGGGGTATCATAAGCATAGACATTGGTCAAGGGTGGAGGAGGAAAAACACATTGTTAAGATGGTGGTGCAGGCTCATTGGGCCGAAGGGCCTGTTTCCCGTGCTGTGTTGTTCTTTGTTCTTTGTAGATGTCAAAATGAGTGATGCAGCAGGTATAGAAGGACTAATTGCTGTCTTCAAGGACTTTGCACGAACATTTGCTCCCAGACTTCTGTGTATTAGTAAGAATTTCCCATGATATTTAGCATGACTTGGAGAATGAGAAAGGTCATTCAGAGCAGGGCATGCGAATGGGAGGAGGAGGAGATGGCACAATAGTTAGCACTGCTGCCTCACAGTGCCAGGGACCCGGATTCAATTCCCGGCTTGGATCACTGTCTGTGTGGGGTTTGCACATTCTCCCCATGTCAGCATGGGTTTCCTCCAGTTGCTGTGGTTTCCTCCCACAGTCCGACAGACATGCTGCTTAGGTGTATTGGCCCGTACAGGTGCCGGAGTGTGGCGACTAGGGGAATTTCACAGTAACTTCATTGCAGTTTTAATGTAAGCCTTACTTGTGACTAATAAATAAACTTTAAACTTATCAGCCAGAGGTATATTTGTTTTTAAAGTTTATTTATTATTGTCACAAGTAAGCTTATATTAACACTGCAATGAAGTTCCTGTGAAAATCCCTTATCTGTTCAGTGTATCATTTGCCAATCTGAACTTCAGTGAGAAGCAGTGTGAGAGAAGTCTACCCTTTCATAAGAATGCTCTCACTGAAATCTGCCACCTGTTGCAGTCACGCCTTTAACCTTGGAGCAGGGAATGGAACACATTGCAGAGAGTGGAAAGTGTGTCAGTGATTGTCAGACAATCTTTTTAACTGTTATTGCTGTCATGATCTAATAGCTGGCAGTGTATGCACACTGTGCAATGTGGGTGTGATGCTTGGAGTAGTGCTAGGTATGTAAAAAGGTGGTGAAGCATATGAATGTCAGCGTTGACGTGGGGCAGCATGTAGCACATTGGTTAACATTGTTGCCTCACAGCACTAGGGACCCAGGTTTGATTCCTGGCTTGGGTCACTGTATGGAGTCAGCACATACTCCCCGTGTCTGCGTGGGTTTCTTCTGGGTGCTCCGGTTTCCTCCCACAGCCCAAAAGACGTGCTGGTTAGGTACATTGGCTATGCTAAATTCTTCCTCAGTATATCTGAACAGGCATCGGAGTGTGGCAACTAGGGGATTTTTATGGTAACTTCATTGCAGTGTTAATGTAAGCCGACTTAGGACAATAATAAATAAACTTTAAACTGATTTCCACAATGGCTGAAGCTATTAGTAAGTTCATAGGAAAAGGCATTTGAAGATGAAATCACTGACCTTGACCAGTCATATGAGGTAATTAATTCACTTGCACTGCATATAGTTCCTCCTGGCATTAACCTTCATGGTTGCTTGTTCCTATCACCTTCTGACTGTATGGAGGGTTTCCTTCACTACGGTAGACATCTCCCTTCCGCCTCCTCCTCTAAGACCTCCAGTGCAGCAGTCTCCTCTCTCTCTCCTGATGTTCCATTCTACACTCTTTTCCCAGGTCAGGTTCTTGTGAATCACAACTCACAGAAACTGTTTCCCCTGTAAGAGGTGCAGGCTGGTTTTAAGTGATGCTAACCATTCACTATATTAACCACGTGCTGATGCATCCAGCCAATGAACAACATGGTTAGCACTAGCTGGATGTAGGGATTATTCAGATAAACTGGCAGTACAAAGCCCATGAGCTGCCTGCATTGCAATCAACAGGTAGAGTTTAACTAAGCATCAGGATCCAGAGCTCTCTCTACTTCAAGAGATCTCCTTGCTGGCATAGAGCCAACAGCTTCAAGCTTGTCTCTCTCAGTCAGTATATTTAGCATTTTCAGTCTACAGTATATAGCTGCAACAAGTAAGTCACCAATGTCATATTTGCTATGGTCAATGGATGCCAGCACTCAAAATGGCAGAGCTGTGAGATTTGCAGCAGTGCTTGGTTTTATCCATGTCTAAGAGGTTATAGACTGCAATCATGTAGCATCAAGACATCTGAAAATGAATCAGCAGCTTCCATCATCAGAAAGGCCTGTGCCAGTTTTTTTGTCAAGGTGCCTCAAGTGTGCAGCACTTATCCAACTCCCACATAAAGTCTGTCACATCATTATGGTGCATTGCATGTTGCACAATATGGAGATATAGAAATACAGTTCGAGAAGCAATAGCAGGAAATGTAATAATTTGACATTAAGGAGTTAGCTGAAGGTAAGAGAAAAAGAGAAGGAAGGTGAACAACTAGAAAGGCCACAGGTTAATTGATAGCACAGCACATCCAGTGACCCATTCAATTCCCTTGACTGAATGGTGACACAAAATCCCTTCTCATTACCAATCCTGGCTACCACCTTAACTAATCCTTTAATCCTTCATTGAAGAACTTTAAGCAAGAGTGTATTGAATGGCTACTTAAAAGGAAATTCAAATGTGGAGTCACAAAAAGCAAGATACAGGCAGGGTGGGGAGTTGTTGAATAGAAAGCAACTGGCTGGAATGAAGAAGTCACAAGCGGAGTTCTTCTGCAAAAACATATTAGTGCCAGTGTGAAGGCAACAAGTAAGAAGTCTCTGCATATGTTTAAGCAAAGAATTAGTACTCCTATAGTGTACTATAGGAGGCTCTGTGGTGCAATGAGTAACACCCCTGCCACCAAAGCAAAAGCTCTGGGTTCAAATACCACTCCAGGACTTAATGGACAAGGAAAATGTATTCATAACATGGCCTGACAAATTGAATATCAACTTGTAAATCCTTTCAATGATAGGTGACAAGGGCAGATGAGATTCCTGATCAACCATGTGATGGAAAGAAATTAGAACCCATAGCTTGATGCCTACAGCACAGGAATGGGGTGGATTTGGGACCTACCTCCTTGCCCCACCTGTGGTAAAGGGTGTGCTGCTTTGGGTCAAACTTGCCTTTGTACAGAGAACTTTCAAAGTAAAATAGCATGATAAGTTTGTCTCGTTTCCTAAATGCATCAATGCTCGTAGTCTCAATTATTCATTGTTATGAGATTTGCATTTGAATCACTCTATTGATAAACAAGTTTCTCCTATTGGATTTATTAGGGATTATAGTAATGCCTTCTCCAAAAGTGGAAACATACTCCCTATAACTGCCGGGGAAGCACAATGGCGCAGTGGTTAGCATTGCTGCCTCACAGCTCCAGGGACCTGGGTTTGATTCCCAGCTTGAGTGACTGTCTGTGTGAGTTTGCATGTTCTCCCCATCTCTGTGTGGGTTTCCTCCCACAGTCCAAAAATGTGAAGGTTAGGTGAATTGGTCATGCTAAATCCTCCATCAGTGTACCCGAACGGGTGGTGGAGTGTGGCAAGTAGGGAACTCTCACAGTAACTTTTTGCAGAGTTAATGTAAGCCTACTTGTAACTAATAAATAAACTTTAAATAATAAATCAGTTTATTATCTTAAAGACCTTATTAGATCACCCTTATTCTTCTCTTTTCTAGAGAAGAGACCCCACTCTATTCAATGTTTCCTGATAAGTATAATCTCTCAGTTCTAGTATATTCTTGGATTCTGAACCTTTTCAGAGCCGTGTTTGTTTACATAGTTTCATACATTATGAAAGTATTTTGGGGCATTGTTAAGACACATTATGGCATAACAGTATTCTAGTTATCTATTCTAGTTATGGGCATCAGATTTTGGGAAGGACATGTAGAGTTTTGTAAAGGATTAACATTAAAAGCATACATGATGCTGATGTAATAATGATGTTTGATCATATGACTGACCAATAAGAGAGATCTGGAAAGAGGAGAAGCTCCGACCTAAATGTGTAAACACGTGCTATAAATAAAAAACTGTGGTTTTGAGAAACTACAGACTTGAGCAGCAAACTTTAGAAGAATAGACAATCCCCGTAATCCCTGGCTGGATACTGACCACACAACAAAATATTATTTTGCAATGAGTAAAAGATCCAGCAAACCTTAAAAGAAAAATACAGGGCTAGAAAGAAGAGATCCTCAAAGGAAGGACAAAAAAAAGACATCAGAACGTCATGGGAGCAACAGATAAAACTGGAACGTAGACCCAGAGACCATACAGCTGCGAGTACAGACCAGAAACAGCAAGCAGCAGCACAGAACCAGGAACAATTCAAAGGCTCAGAAGTATCATGGAATCCAGACTATGACACCCAGAACCATTTTAGAATGTGCAAAGCTCACAACAGCCCCAGAACTGGGATAGAGAAAAGGATTCATGAGATACAGAACTGCCTCAGGATTACATATAAAAAAACCAGGCCAATACAGTATGATGACATAATAACAAGGCAGTGGGTCGATGAGATTTCAACTCCTTATCAAGAAGTCCTGTGAACTTTCGAGACTTATTTCAGCATACCTCAGAATTTAATAGTACTGAGTGCTAAATTTAATAGAAGAAAGTAAAGTTCAGGTGAAAGGATAGATTAATTCATCAATAATCTGTATAGGCAGGCAGGAACTGTGATTATGGAATCTTAAAAGAATAGCTGATTCATGACAGAATCATGGTCAGGTCATAGACGAAGTTTTATCAAACTCTTCCAGACAAAAGAGGATTTAACTTTAGTAAAATCAATGCAAATTGTGAGGCAATTAAAATTCGGGAAACAGAATTGAGAATCCACTCCACAAAGTTTCTAAAGAATAGTTTCTCAGACAAGGAAGGAATAATATGCCATATGGATGATTCTGATTCTGTGATCATGCTCTTCTTTCATGGAGCCATGTATTAACAGTCCTGAGAGTTGTACAGGCCCAACATTCAATTTAAAAAAAATGAGTTCACCAAACCTATAATCAAGTTTCTTCTTCAAAGTCAAACAGATCCAAAATGTTAATTCTGTTTTCTCTCTCTGCAAATGCTGCCAGACTTGCTGAGTTTTTCCAGTCTTTACTGTGTCTATTTCAGATTTCCACATTCCACAGTATTTTGCTTTTATTGAAAAGGATTTCAAGGTGGTTGAAGCACATATACCATTCATATTCAGTACTGACCAACTACTGCAAAAATAAAGCAAGCCCACCGACCAGAATCATAGAATCTCTACAAGTGCAGAAGGAGGCCATTCAGCCCATCAAGTCTGTACCAACCACAATCCCACCCAGGCCCTATTCCCGTAACTCCAATATTTACCCTGCTAATCTCCCCTGACCCTAGGGTCAATTTAGCATGGCCAGTCAACCTAACCCACATATCTTTGAACTGTGGGAGGAAACCGGAACATCCGGAGGAAACCCAGGCAGAGACAGGGAGAACATGCAAACTCCACACAGACAGTGACCCAAGGCCAGAATTGAACCCAGGTCCCTGGTACTGTGAGATAGCAGTGCTAACCACTGTGCCGCCATACCACCAGAAGAAGAATGTCTCCAAATCAAAAGATATTTTCTGGGAAAGGAAGGGAGCGTAGACTTATACCGACTAACCTGGTGCTATGGTAATACTTTGAACAGCGCAAGCACTTCAGGCATTGATGACTCACTAGTGTCTTCAATGAGTGAACAGTGAACTGAGAAAACTTCAGTTTGACGATCTTCAAAGTCTTCACCAAACTCATCTAAGAACAGCAAAATTCAGTCTGGTGGTCTGGCATTACTCTATAGAATAAATGATTGCGAACTAGCTTGCACTGTAAATAGCCAAGAACAAAAAAGAACCAATATTACCTTATATATTTCTATCAAGGCCATGGGAGTGCCTGGGAAAATCTTCCTCATTTTCAATGATTATTACCCACAATGGATTGAAGGTTATGGATTAATCCACAATGGATTAAGGGTTATGGGGAGAGGGCGGGAAAGTGGAACTGAGCCACGACAGATCAGCCATGATCTTATTGAATGGCGGGGCAGGCTCGAAGGGCTAGATGGCCTACTCCTGCTCCTATTTCTTATGTTCTTATGTTCTTATGAAGTAAATAGATTGCATAGTATCACAACAGAAGCAGTCATCCATCCAATTCTTCAATAGAATATATGCAATACCTGGCACCCCAGATTTTTTTTATTAGTGTTACATACAGACTTATTTTAACACTGTACTGTGGATATCAATAGTGGGCAATTTGCAAATGAGCTATTCCACACTTTCACAAATGAATATGCATTGTTCATGTAAGCAGTTCACCTCATTATCCTAAGTGAATGGAGAAGCTGAGAAGTGTATGAACTGTCTAAGATTTATTGAAGAATAATGATGTCCTTAGTTTAACCTGAGTCATCTAACCTCACCAATGACTTCTCACTATCCGAATGACTAATGGATAGGAGGTTGAGAACACAGTATCCATCTCTAGAACAAAAGCAAAAGCCCAACATCACCATGAAAGATCACGAGGGGGTAAAATAGAGTGAGAAAGAACAAAGAAGCAACAAGACTCAGAACTTTAATCACAAGCAAAGAGCACAAGTTCCCTGAAGCTCAGGGAGAGAATATGGGTCTGAGACCAACTAAGCAAAAGCACAATCATTGAAAATATTCCACAACCAAGATGCCACAGGATTGAGACAAAACAGGATGTCAGAAGAAAAAAATCAGAGTGCCTTAATATCCTTGAAGGGAGAGCCAATCAAAACGTGGGCTTACTAATCAGATCCTGATGAAATAGAAAAAGACTTATTATGGACTCCACAACCACCCAGGAAATCATTCATCAACAGAAGGGAGAGTACAGAACATCTTCAACTTTAGAAAGAGATTAGAACAAGATGAGAGAGATTGGTCAAGGCATTTGTAACTGACCCTGTGAAGTCTGAGACTTTGGTGGGAGATGTCGGATGTGGTAAATATGCTATGGAATAAATAAAGACTTGGGGGACATGTAGAATAATGGGTCAACATCAGAAACATACATGATGCTAATGCAATAATGATGTCAGATCACATGACTGAAAAGTTAAAGTGATCTGGAAGGTGTAGAAGCTTGAATCTCAGAAGTCCAAATGTGTAAATACTTGTTCTAAATATAGAATAATGCTTTTGAGAAATTACAAACTCAAGCAGCATGCTTTAGGGGAATAGACAATCCCCAAAACTGCCATGTATACTCCAACCACAAAACTAAGCTTTTGAAGAGGTTCAAAAGAAGTTTGTTAGAATGATTCCAGAGATGATGGATTATATTTATGTGAATTAATTGGAGAAGCTGTAATGATTCTCTCTATAGCAGCAAATACTACAATGAGGTTTGATAAAGTTTCTTAAGCCAATGAATTGTTTGGTTACAGTAAAGAAAAACAAAAGAGAAACTGTTCCAGTGGCTGAAGCAGCAATAGCAATGATATAATTTAATGTGATTGGATAAAAAACCAGAGGTAACATGAGAATAAAATGATTTAGACAAAAACTGGTTAAGATTTGGAATGTGCTGCCAGGTAGGATGATAGATATGGATTCAATAATAATCTCCAAAAGGGACTTGGATATACGCTGAAAGGAGAAAAGGGCAGGGATATGGGGAAAGAGATGGAGGTAGGATTAATTGGATTGCTCTTTGAAAGAGCTGGTACAGATTCGAAAGGCCAAACAGCCCACTTCAGTGCTATACTATCTTATATATAAAGACAAGTAATGTTCAAAATGGCAGGGGAGTAAGGGAGCCATAGTTCTCAAATGTTTGGAAATCATTAAGTTGGATTCTTTGCCATTCTTGGCAGGCCATTGGAATGTTTCCTGCATTCCACCCAGGTATAATGCTGATATTTCTGAACTGATAAGCTCAGCCATCCCTCTCTCCAGGACTTCTGAGCATCTGTTTCTTCCATTGGTGAGAAGGAGAGCCTCCCTCCTCACCCTCAAATTAGACTTCAGAACCTGGGGGATTTCTTCTGATATCTTGAAGTGTTAACTAATGTAATGCCAATAAAATGAATGCTGTACTCTTTAAGAAGTATATTCTTGCTTCAGCTAGGTTTCTGGAAATCTGTACCCATAAGGTGGGCGTTCTTGTTCCAGATGTGATTCGGTAGGACACACTCTAGTCAAATTTAAGAGTTAAAATGTCAGGGACCTGAAATTGGATGAGCAAGCACTTTTAATGTCTGTCCTATGGCCCTCAATGCCCTGCAATCTCCTCTGAGTTGAATCCTACACCACAGGTTTCTACTTCTATGATCTAGCATATATTACTTACCATGCAAACCAAATCCTAAAAGGAAACTTGGCCCGTGGATCACAACCCCTTTTTTTGTATTCTGATGAGAAGCAAGGTTTACTGATTTCAGATGTCACAAATTCCAGTAACACTTTTGGGAGTTTAAGCATTGAATTAAAACATTTATTAACAAAAGCACACAATATTATATTTACATGGTTAAAATTTTCTTCACAAAACATTACTCAAAAAACCTCAATTGCTTAGATATACACATAAACACGCTCTGGGCAATGCTCCCTTATAGAGATTTAACTACACAATTCCAGTAATATTGCCACTAGGCAAATCTCCTGTTGCTTTCGGAAAGATATATCTCATGACTTCTCACTCACTTCCACTCTGCTGTAGAAATGCAATGATGTGGGTATGGTTGGACTAAAACCTGGTGTTGTCAGACTTTTTACTGTAGAAATGCAAAAACAGAGTTCTGTTTCCTGAAAAACAAACAGTTCTGACTTGGCTAAAATGGCTTCTTCACCTATTTTCAGCTCCTGAGCTGTACATCAGGAGGTCTGACATAAGTATTAATCCTCTCCACTTTTCCTTAAATATTATTTTTGCCTTTTACCTTTGATTCCATTGTCTTTAGCCCTTCTTCGAACCTTAACTTCCCAAAATATAAAAATCTTACGTGTTCTTCCTATTGCCCCCATTTTCAGGTCAAATAAAATTTAATAACCATGCATAATAAAACATTTGAAATTTAACAGCTGAAAATCCAAACCATTTCTTATCTCCTCATGCAAATTTCTACATATTGTTTGTTAACTCATTGAAAATTCACTGGCCTATGCATGTTTTTCACATCTCCACTCCTTTAATTTCCTAAACTTTGCAGACAATCAGTTTAATCAAATTTATTTCACACTCACACCGACCCAGAGGCCTGCTTCACAAAATAACACAATTCACCCAAAAATTTGATTTGATTTGTTATTGTCACATATATTGATATACAGTGAAAAGTATTGTTTCTTGCGCATTATATACACAAAGCATACTGTGCATAGAGAAGGAAAGGAGAGAGAGTACAGAAATGTAGTGTTACAGTTATAGCTAGCGTGTAGAGAAAGATCAGCTTAATGCAAGATAAGTCCATTCAAAAGTCTGATGACAGCAGGAAAGAAGGTGTTTTTGAGTTTTTGGTATGTGTCCTCAGACAGAAGAAGGTGGAAGAGAGAATGTCTGGGGTGTGTGGGGTCCTTAATTATGCTGGCTGCTTTGCCACACCAGTGGGAAGTGTAGTCAGAGTCCCCCTGGCACTGCTGAAGGAACAAAGTGTCATGCCCAGGGGGCAGCATTCACTACCCATCAGGCATCGGGCAGTGCCAAGACGATGGCCTATAGAGAGTGAGGCCTCGTGGGGAGAGAGCTTAGGGGCAATGAATGGAGGTGGGGCGGGTCCAGCTGCTATTGTGCATGGGGATCAATGGGGACAGGAGGGATGCCAATGATTGGGGTGGGCAGGGGTGCTCAGGACTGCTGGGGGTGGGGGGGGGTGAATCTGTTTGGGAGGTGCTGGAGATTGGAGATCTGGGAAGCTGTCTGTACGGGGTGGGTCTGTAGAAGGAGAGGCGTGGGGGGAAATCATCACTGCTGGGGTGATGCTGGAGATCGGGGCCGTCCAGGACGGGGGGAGTGGGGGGGCTGGTGGTTCAAGGCCAGCCTGGAAATGCTCGGGAGGGCTGCGATCAGACCATGGGGGGGGTGGGGGGGAATTGGGGGGCAGTAGTGTGGGAGTTCTGGTCTGGTCAGCGATCAAGCTGGCAAGCAAATGGGAAAGCTGACAGTTTGGGGCCACTGTGCATACGCAGGGTTCCACTGGTTTCAGCCTCTCCAACAGGAATAGGCCCCGTCCCCTGAAATTTAATGATATTCACACTGGTGACCTCAGCAGTGCAGAATGTGGGGGATACTAGTGTGAACTCCCACTGAAAAATACAACGTAAATTGCTTCAGTTTTCCCACAAATTCAACACTTAGAACTTTTTTGGGAGAATTCCCCCCCAGTATCTCTGCTTTGAGCCCAACTGTCAAACTTTCAAATACTGCTTGATTGCAAAATAAAGTTGCAACACATCTTTTAAAAATAAAAAGACCGATAAAACTTTGCAATGCTTTTTTGCTGAGCTATGGTATAAATCAAATTCCCATGCAAATAGACAGAACGCTAATTACCTTAATTAATCATATCCCCGGAAACCATTTTTTGTACTTTCATTTCAAAATCACTATATTTCTATGCTTGTCACTTTGAATTATTTGGATAAAAGTGCTTACTGGTTGGAATTGTTGAAAAATTAACAGATTTTAAGTAGCAAGCCATTCACAAAGTGAGATGTCTTTATGGAACACTTCCGAAGTGAGTGCAGCGAGTCTTCTATTGAGCATTTCTGTAGCATCAAAGTAAATGCAAAATTTTTGCCTGAGTTTCTGTTGGATTGGTGCTCTCAGTGCTTTGAGATAACTATTACTGGGAGTTTTGCATAGCAACTGCTCCTAAGCTTTTGCAAAATGGAAAAGATACAAATAATAGCTTATTACATTCTGTGATAGGCATTCATCAAAAAGCCACAGCATCATTACATTAATAATATTATTTTAATTTCTTTTGTAGTGTGAGGATGGGAGGTATGCAGCAAGCCAGGGAAGGGGGTGCTATGGAGGGAATTGGATAAGGTTCAAAAAGTGCACAAGATCACAATGTTTGATTGAGCAAGTTTTCCAAAGTGGCAATGGAGGCTTTAGTGCAGGAGGTCAGTGGGAGGAGAGAGGTCCTATATCCAAGTGAACCAGGGGACCTTCCAAATTCTGAGAAAGTAGTGAGACCAAATGGCTATGCAGGTCAACACCACCAACGTAACGTTGAGGACCTAGATGTAATGTCAAAAGAAATTTAATGCCAGGCTGTTTATCCCAGCTGTAAGGTGCATGTGAACATCCTAACATGAGTGGGGTCTGTAGTAGTTGACACTGCATGTCTGCATTTCTGAAACCAAAGATAAGCCCATTCGATGACAGGGTGCATTAATCTCTCTGTCAGGCCGAAGTCAGACATATCACTGAGGATGAGAGGAGCATCGCTCTGTCCTCAATGCAAGTCATTATCATTCTCCCACAGAGTCCAGCCAACAACTTCAGTGCCCTGTCCACGATGCCTGGCAACAGCTTGGGAGCACACTGCTGGCACCACATAACTGATTAAATGTTAGTCGCCATGGTGGGTTAACTATTCACTCCCTAGTCCTGCTCATCCCTAAAGCGAGAAGCTACGAGGCCATCCCTGGCACATCAGCCCAGTTGGGTTCTGTCCATTACCCAGGGTTCTTCCACATCCTCCTCTTTGTGGTCACCCTCACCACCCTCCTCAGAATCCTTCTCATCTGAGGAGATGTGGCACTCCTCCATCTCCTCCAGGTTCGGGTGGTCTCCCCTTTGCAGTGCCATGTTGTGGAGAGCACAGCAGACTAAATGATATGAGAGACCCCTCTGGGGGCTTTATTTGCAGCCCCCGAACCTGTCCAGGCACCAGAACCAGAACTGCATGATCAATAGGCCAATCACCTACTCACATGCATTGCAGCATGAACTCATTGTAATAAGCCTCCACTTGTTTTTGTGGCTTTCTTATTGGCATCATCAGCCCCTTGTTCCCGAGGAGCCATCTTTCCAGCCGCCAATCTCCTTCAAAGACAGCTGGGATCTGAGAGTGCCCCAAGATGTAGCTGTCATGGACACTCCCTGGGAAAAGGGCATACACCTGCATGAAGCACATTGTATGGTCGCAAACAAGCTGCACATTGAGGGGCAACTACCCTTTATGGTTTGCAAATGGCACCCCATGGTGCCATGGAATGTGCAAGGCTATATGGGTGCAGCCAATCAAATCTTGCACCTGGGATAAGCCAGCTAAGGTGGCGAAGCCCGTGGCTCTGGCATGTTGACTCATCTGGTCCCAGTGCAAGTTGATATACATGTGAACCCTCGCATAAAGGGTATCCGAAAGCTCCCAGATGTATTTGTGTGTAGCTGACTGGGAGATGCCACACAGGTCATCCTGAAATGAGCAGCTTGCATAGGAATTCAGAGCGGCTGTGAGTTTAAGGGCCACAGGCAGTAATTTCCTCCCATTCTATGTGCCGCCAACTCTTGCAGGATCTGGCAGAGGAGGTCCACCAACCCCTGGGACTGACACTGCCTTCTACAGCACTGAATCTATGACACCTGCACTTATGATGACCAACATCAGAATACCGTCAGTCGGTACCGACTAGGTTCATGCATCTATGGTGTTGCTCCCAGAGCAGTGACAAGCCCAGCCTCTCCCTCCTTCGCAGGGCGCTGGTCCTAGCCAGATACTGTGGCACATCGGTGACTCTGTAGCCGCTCTACAGCAATAAGTAGCATAGGCCAACTTGACTGATTCCATGATCTCCCAAACCAAGCATTATAAACAAGAGAAGATCACAGAGGCCACCCTGTTTTTCTCAGGTTACAAGAGGTGTAGAGCTGAGCATTCTTCCATGACCCATTGAAATCTACTGTTACACAAAAGTATCCCTAATAATTGGTTTCGGATAGCTTCTTCCAATTTATCTTCGCACCGCTGTCTGAGTTTGAGTTTCAATGACACTGCAGTCATTCTCTCCTGAGTGTGAGGCCCTTTAGGCCACATGAGGGGAGATTCAGACCATTTCTGAATCTCTCCCACTCTGCTCTACAGCCTGGCCTCTTGTGGGACACCCACTCAGGCACAGTCACCCCCTCAGTGCTAAGCCTCTTGTTCTCAAGCCCTGCCACCCCCTAGTCAGCCCCTACTCAGGAAGGGCACTCCCTCAGCTACGATATGGACAGGAACACAGGACAGATGACATGGGAAGCGTTTGCCTGTATATCAGCCCTCACATTCCCTTTAAAAGGGCCACCCCAACATGAAGGGAAGGTACAGCCTGCAACTGACCTCTCTTGACCTCTGTGCCCAAAATAGAGATTTTAGATCCTCACTCCCAATCCTATTGCATTTATCTGTGTTCCCTGAGTACCTGCTGGCTGCTCACCTTTTGAACTCCCCCTCAAGGTGAAGGTGCC